>NC_138058.1:2461722-3891722 GCF_964194185.1 Rhinolophus hipposideros | reverse complement strand
GTTCAAAATTTCATCAAGGTCCTTGCTGGGCCAGGGGACACTCAGGACACTCGCAGTGCAGCAGCCCTCCATGGGCGGGGAGGCAGCACACAGGAAGCAGAACCTCCACCACAGCTGGGTGACCTTACTTAAACCAGCCAGACAGATGGTCCTCCTGTCATAAGCTCGGTGACAGATGGCCATGAACCCCTCCCCCAACTTCTTTGGTTCTTCAGATGATGTTGAAATTTCAAGGTATTTGAAATACTTATGGAAATAAGGGACAAAGGTAGGTAACTGAGTTTGTTACAGAAGACCCAAGCTGCACGACTGCCACAGCTGGAACCCAAGTTGGGAGTCTCCCACCCTCATCCAGGACACAAAAGGGAAGTAGGAGCAGCTGGTGACATTGGACAGCACAGCACACCTCTGGGGTTCCCTGTGGAGGGCCCGAAGGCCACAGGTGGCTTTCTCCACCCCCACTTCTCCTTAGAGGTAAGGGACATCCTCGGGGCCATGCCAAAACTGCCCAAATCAAAATAAGGTCGGAATATTTGCTTCAAATTCGTCCCTAAGTGGAAGTCATTAACTCCCTAGGCAACTGATGGTCAACAATTATGCCTAATACTGTTTTATTTTATTTATTTTTGTGTAATCACAAACCAAAAGGAACTCTGAAAACCTGCAATTCCAAGACTCTCACTTACAGATGAGTAGATTATGAGTGTGATTAATATACAAAGAAAAAAATTCCCATTAAAAGAGTCCTAGTGAATCAATGTAGTTTCTGAAACTCACACATTGGGAGGTGCGTGTGTTTAGTTATACAAACCGGACACTGAGGTCAAAAGGAACAAAAACACTAATTTTCAGAAGGGTATAATTAGCTGATTATTTTTCACTTGAAAGGGACCGTGAGGCAGACAGCTCCTTTGCCTGTAGCAGAAGCTATTTAAGGTAAGCCATAAACTCACACACAATGTTTAAAACCCAAGAGAGATGAGAAAAAAATCATAAAGGTGCCATAATGACAACTGAGAAAAATAAGCAAGTTGGAAGAAAAATAATTAAGTTCAAATAAACCCATTTGAAGTTAAATTTAAAAAAACACTATATTCTGGTTAAAAATAATATCAAAACTGGTACTTACCTGGAATTTGCTTTCCAATAACCGAGTGGGATACACAGGGGAGGGGCATAAGGAGAGGCAGAGATGAACAAATCCAGCCTTAGCTCCCGACTATGGGAGCCAGGGGTATGCAAGCCACAGTTCAGGACCCTACCCGCTGTACTTCAAAGTTCTCATTATAAAAAATTAAAAATCCATAGAAAAAGAAGCAAATTCCCATCAATACATACCCATGTATCACACACAGTGAAAATTACTTAGCACAGGAGTGCATGTAAACACCACCCCTCAATGAATGTCTTTTTTTTTTTTTAACAAAATTAAGTTAAGCCACAATCAGATCACAAGGTATTCAGACAATGTGGCGTGACTTAATTTCTAAATGGATCAATCTGGTAATGAGTTTAGAAAGCACTTTTTAAAATTATACACCACGTAAAACTTCTGAAATCCTATTTCATTAGATAAACATATAACTCAACAGAAATATGCTTCCAAGATAATGCGTCATGCATCACTCCATCAGTGTCCCACACACGGCTCATACAAGTTGCTAAATAAATGTGGGCTAAAACAGGACATGCTGGTAGACACAGATTTTTATGATTCCCAGGCAACTTGAGACCTGACCCCCAATCTCCCCCACGGTGGAGGACGGGCCCTGCAGTCAGGTCTGTGACTACCTCCAGCCACAGCTGACCAGCCCAGCCCTGGACACCTGTCCTAACAGACAATGGAATCAGGCTCTGGGACTAGGGTACCCCATTCCAGGGACTCACACACCAAGACACAAAGGGGGCCACTACACCCTTCACAGGGGGGTCATCCAATGCTGACCGATAAGTCAATTTTATTTTTGCTGAAACAGAAAATACTGTGTCAGCTAGACCCCATCACACAGGGCAGAATGAGAGGTCCTGAGCTACTCAGGTACCTAAAGCATGCTTCACCAAGACATCTCTCGAATTAGATTTCTAGACGTCCATTTCATTTGCTGGCTCTGGTATTTTTTATGATCCAAACGGAGGCTCTTTCCCCTCGCCTCCCCCAAACAAACTAAATCAGTTAAATAAATGATTACTCAAGTACCCAAGAGCAAAAAAAGTCCCCAGTACTGTCCGTTCTTCAAGAGGCCACTGGGCCCGTCTTTTCCACTGCAGGATTGCCAGGGCCTCAACCAGCACTTGGCACAGAGTCGATCTCAAATACCTGCTGAATAGGCGACTGAAGCTTCAGATCTACCCATACTCTCAGAAGCTATAGTACTTAAGTAATGAACTAGAACGTGCTGAAGGGACACTGCTATGGCCTAAATGTTTGTGTCCCCTCAAAAAATTCACGCTGAGATTCTAACACCCAAAGTGATGGTATTAGGTGAGGCCTTTGATGTGATTAGGTCATGAGGGAGGGGCCCTCATGGATGGGATGAGGGCTCTTATAACAGCCACCTCACGTTGCTCCCTAACCCCCTTCTGCCCTGTGAGGACACAATGAGAAGTCCCCAGTCTGCCTCCTGGAAGACGGTGCTTCCCTGATCTTGCTGGCACCCTGATCTCACACTTCCAGCCTCTAGAACCGTGAAGAACAGATTTCTGTTGTTTATAGGCCTCTCGGTCTATGGTACTTGGGTGCTATTATAGGACTCGGGGAGAGAGAGGAGAGATTTTAAGCTTTGTGAAGCGGCACTGATTCCAGACGCCATAGGAGTCTTTCTCCTCAACTTGAAGCTAGCAGCTCAGCAGGTTACACATACTGTAGGTGGTCACTGCAGAGCATGGGGACGGGGCATTCTTGGGAAGAAGTGGCATGAGCAAGGCAGGAAGCACACTGTCACGTCCACTGAACTAGAACAGGCAGCTGGAAACTCAGCGCTGAGGGACAGGAACAGACTGCATATGTCGGTGCAGGAAGTGACAGGAGGAACGCTGGCTCAATAAAAGAGTCCTCGGTGGTCCTGGGAGGTTGGGGAAGGGGACTCAGCGGCTGTGAAGGCAGGCTGGCCAGGACGAGGAGACCAAGGTGCAGGGAGAAGCCAGGCAGGGGCCCTGGCTGCGAAAGTGGGATGGGGGAAGACACCAATTCCAGAAAGAGGAGTTCAGGAAACAAAACTCTAGTACCATGTTTTCCCGAAAGAAGACCTAGCCGTACAATCAGTTCTAATGCGTCTTTTGGAGCAAAAATTAATATAAGACCCAGTCTTATTTTACTATAATATAAGACCAGGTATATAATATAACATAATACACGGCCTTATATTAATTTTTGCTCCAAAAGACGCATTAGAGCTGATGGTCCGGCTCGGTCTTATTTTCAGGGAAACAGGGTAGGAAGTTCAAATGCCCCTGAGCTCCTTGAACTAACTCAGTGGCAACAGAGGTTTGCTGTTTTTCCTTCAGTATCCTCTACAGTGATGACCAGTGCTGACAGTGGCATTCCAGGCCTGGCTCAGTGCAGCTGTGTGACCCTAATGCTGGGGGGAGGAGGAGGAGGAGGCCCAGGCCCAGACCCGTCCCTGGGAAAACCTGAAACGGGAGCAGCTATCTAAAGGACAGGACAGAAGGTGAGGACGAGCTCAAGTAAGAACCAGGACGATGGCCATATCCATTGGGAAGAAAGGTACGGTTCCTTTTCCTAACCTCATGAAAACACAGGCAGACGGGGTAGGACGTTTAGATCTATTCACTCAAGCGGGCTGGAAGGTTCCCTCCAGGGACTAAGTAAGCAAGCTGAGTGTTTGAGCTGGGCCTTGAGAAAGTTAAAAATCAACAGTCTAAATCCGTGGTTCTCAAACTCAGGCCAGAAAGGTCAAGAGTTTCCAAGAGACTCAGAGAGGCTGTTAGGAAGAGACCATAAGAAGCTGCTAAAGCAGCACTCACCATTTCCTTCTCACCACCCTCCCTCCACCCCAGACATTGGCCTGAGGTAAGCAGGACTCCTACCTTTTTAGCTGCTGGCACCTTGGCAGACAGGGGACAGCTCACATGCTGTCACTCCCTACGGCTGAAGAACTCCTATAAGCCTACAGCACCCAAGATGGTGGTAGAAAGGGAATGGGAAACGAGGCCCGCCCTAGGAGGGAGAAAGTCAGCCTGAGAAAGTTTCTGGGAACAGCTGTAGGGAAAAATAGAGATTTGAGTGATGGGCAGGCCTGATAAAAAGGAAAGGAGGCTTTGATACCAGAAGAGTCTTTACTTCAGACAGAAAAACGCCAGTTAGAAATAGTGGCCAGCAGCACTAAACCAAGGTATGTGATTTTTCTAGTAAGGTTTATAAAGTCAAAGCAAGTCTCAATAGCTTCTGTTGCTGACTAAATGTTTGTGTCTCCCCAACATTCTTATGTTGAAACCTAATCCCCAGGGTGATGGTATCTGGACGTGGGGCCTTTGGGAGGTGTTTTAGGGCTCGGTGAGGTCATGGGCGTGCACCCCCACGATGTACTAAATGCCCGTAAAAGAGGAAGAGGCCGGAGCCGCTCCTCTCTCTGCCTCTGAGAGCAACACCAGAAGGCGGCTGTCTCCAACCCAGAAACAGGGCTCTCACCAGGAACTGAATCCATCAGCAGGCACCTTGATCTTGGACTTCCCAGCCTCCAGAACTATGAGAAATAAATGTCTGTTGTTTAAGCCACTCAGTCTATGGTACTTTGTTAGAGCAACTAGAGTTAAGACAGTCTCTATTCAAGAAAAGATTAGCTTTAAAAAAATTATCTGGTGAACACACAATGTGATATATATATGATGTATTACAGAATTGTACGCCTGAAATCTATGTACCTCTACTAACAATTGTCACCCCAATAAATTTTAATTAAAAAAAAATTATCCTTTAATCACGAGAAAACAAACATTAGCTTCCACCTACGGCATATGATGAGAATTGGAAACTACTCTTGAAATATTTGTTCAAAATGTAATTTAGTTTCATGTTTCTTACTATAAAGTCAGAATGAAAAATAGGAAAGAGAATAGAAAGAGTGACATTAAGGGACTGACAACACTGAAAAATGAAATTATAAGCAATCTAAAAAACCAATGCAGTACAACTCACTTCCTCAAAACAACTTTCTTAATTATTTGAAATAGTAAAAGGCTTTTTGAAACATATTTTCTTGCCCCATTAACATCAAGTTGTCTGGATGTAAAATAATAAAAAATAACTTAGACTACTAAATATCACCATCCACATGCTAGGTAATATAGCCTGCTGTGACTTAACACATGAATTAAACTCTGAATCGCGACCTCCTCATTTTACAGATCAATGGCCTACGTTTCTGGAGCTTATCTACACCCTTTAGAAATGATAGTAGCCTTCTATTCTTAAGGAAATTATTTTAAACGGGATTGTTTGTGATCACACACACACCTTACAGTAAACATCAGCATTTCTTAGTTGTAGAAAACCACTGTGTTTTATCACTGGTGTACATACATCTCAGAAAGATGTAGGACCAGAAAGATGTAGAGATGAGCACCACCCTTTAAAAAGATGTACAAGGACAGAGTGACTAAAGTCTACTTTTAAATGAAGTCACAGTAAGAGAAACTTTAATCATGCCCTTCAAGCTTAAAAGAACTAGGGGTGAGCCATGTCCAAACTATTCTATTTTTTTAAATTCTGCTTCTTAATTCCTTTCCCAACCGCGCTCTACACACACAGTTCCTGGCCACTTTCAGCATCCCCTCTTCTCCTGGCAATACGCCTTTTTTCTATGTATTATTATTTACATTTATGTAACTAAACAAATGCAAACATATGCATATACTGTCGTGTGCCAGGAACCGTTCTCAATGATTTTAATCATTTTAATCTTCATAACAATCCGTTTTCCAGTGAAGGCAACTGAGACACGGAGAGCGTGAGGGGAGGTAACTGGCCCAGCTCACAGCCCTAGCCTAGCGGGGGGCCAAGATCGGAACCAGCTGCTCTGGTTCAAGAATCCTGGATTTAAAATTACAAGAGAAAGCTAAAAAGTATACATTAAGAATACAGAAACATAAGGAAAGGGGAGACCAAAGACTTCGTGAGAATGAAAAATCCTCCTTTTTCTCAGGTTTTCTTCCCAACGCAGTTTTACTGGCAATCACTGGCATGCATGTTCCAGGCCACAGAGGCGCCTGGACAGCCTGACTCCTCAGGGCTGGAGCTGCGCCCATCTCCAGGGTCTTCTCGGCCAGATGGGACCTTCCCCACGGTGCCACACGAAGGGCTGATGTGGTGGCTTCATCCACACATCCCATTTCTTAGAAAACCTGCAACCACAGATGCCTATCTTCTACAGCTGAGTTCTTTTTCTGTAAGGTATTGTAAGTAGAGTCACAATCTTTGTGCTACATTTAAACACTTTGCATCTCTAAGCTTCCCTAGAAATGTAGCTATATTTTTCCTGCATTTGCTTCCAGAGAACCAAGAACTGGGGGAGTTACCAGCACAGTGAGATTCATGATTAGTCAACAGAGGGGAGAGAAGAATGTAAAATAAGAATGCATCAGCTGTTTTACAGAAGAGGAGTGTTCTTAACAGGCCACAGCCAGCTGTGGAGGAAGAGGGAGGGGAAGCAGTCTAGGGCTGTCCTGGCATGGTATAATAAAAATTATATTTGGTCTTGGTCCCCAGTTCCTGGCTCAGAGCTCCTAAAACCCTTGGCATTTCCTGAATGATAGGAGCGTCTTTTATCCATAACCAGCAGCTTAGGACTACACCCAAGTTTATGCTAATGAAGTGACTCAGGGTTGGCCCTAGGATAGTTTCAGGATGGGGGCTAGCCACAGAAAGACCAACCCTGGGATTAGGCGGTGGGAATGGTCAGCCTCACCCCTCAACTACAGGGAGAGAAGGGGAGCTGGAGATTGGGTCACAAAAACTCTGAAGCAAGATTCAGGGAGCTTCAGGGCGAGTGAACATACTGGTACGCTGGGAGGATGGCGTGCCCGGAGAGGGTGCCCCAGCTTGGCACCCCCATTCCAATACCTTGCCCTACGCATCTCTTCTGTCTGGCTATTCCTGAGATGTGTCCTTTGTAATAAACCATTGACAGTAAAGTGTTTTCCTAATTCTGTGAGTCATTCCAGCAAATTATCAAACCTGATGCGGGGGTCATGGGAACCCCCAATTTATAGCCAGTTAGTCAGAAGTCCAGGTGGGTCAGGACTCGTGACTGGCGCCTACAGTGAAAGACATTCTTATGGACTGAGACCTTCACCTATGGGGTCTGCACTGATTCTGAGTAGTGGTGTCAGAAGTGAATCGAATTGCAGGACGCCCAATGGGTGATGGAGAATCAGAGATGTAGCTAGTCCAGCTATGTCCGGCTGTAAGGGTCAAACACCACAGGATTCCAGAGACTTACGCAAAAAAAAGGAAAAAAAAATGTAAAAATCAAATCCTTTTTTTATACTGATTGTAAGTAATTTTTTATACTTAGTGTAAGTTGAGATGATACTGAGCTAAACAAAATACATTACTAAGATTAGTTTCTTCTATTTCCTCCTACTTTTTAAATGGGATTACTAGGACATTTCAAGTTACATATTTGGCTCTCACACTTGCAGCTGGTATTCTAGTTCTACTGGATGGCGCTTTTTAAATGCTTTTGTTTCTGAACACTTAGAGACGTAAATGCACTTTTCATCTCCAACGTTCGCATGTAGAAAGCAAGCCCCGACCTGAGGATGAGGTAAAGGACGTGAATAACGCAGGGAGAAGGAGTCACTCACTATTTGTCATGTGCAGTTTGTGTGCCCCCAGCAGCTGGCACAATTGAACCCTAACAACCCTTCAATGCTGAGTATCCTCCTCCTCCTCCTCCTGTCACAGAAAGACACCCAGCCTTGTGCCCATGAAGTGACAGAGCAACGACTGCAGAGAAGCGGCTTCCAACTCCCCCATTCTTTCCTGCACACCAGTGTTGGCCAACTCTTTCCGGAAAATAGCCAGATAAAAATGTTTTAGGCTTTTTGAGCCTGTTGCAATGGCTCAGTCTTGCCATTGTTACGAGGACAAACACAGACTATATGGAAATGAATGAGCCTGGCTTGGTGCTAATTAAACATAGTCACAACAATAGGCTGGGAGCAGGTTTGGCCTGCAGGCCAGTAGCCAACCCCTGCTCTACACTGTTAAAAACAAGACGACAGGCCCAAAATGGAGTCATTTATGCTAAGCCCCAAGTCACCAAACCGAGACTAGACTTTAATGACAGTTTCGGCCGCTCCCAGAAAAGGAATCTAAACCAGTCAGTCAGGAATCACTTGACCAGCACTGGTGAGGCAATCTGCCTGGTCAGACCCCTGCCATCCCCCCCCCAAAATGACCTTGTAATAATCAACCCACATTTTTGTCTCGTATAACTTCCTTGTTCCTGCGCCTTTCTGCCTGTAAATCTTTCATTTTGCACAGTCTCCTTGAAGCTCCTTTCTAACTACTACATGGGACGCTGCCTAATTCATGAATTGCTGAATAAAACCAGTAAGAATTTTAAAATTTATTCAGTTGAATTTTGTTCAACATCCCCACGAAGAGAAACAAATATTCCTAAATAAATTATTCTACTTATCATTAGTGCCCCAAAACATCACATTAATAAAGGATACCTTTCACAAAAATACTAATTAGATTATTGTTGAAACAAGGTTTACAGGGAAAGTCAAATTCTGCAGGTGAACTTACTGTTGGGTATCTAAGCTTTTATTGGGTATCACAAGTAGGCCACTGAGATTTGGTCACCAGAGGTATTAAGTTAACAGCAAATTACATTTGGTGCAACATGTAAGATGAGTATGACAAAAATAAAATTAAAAATATGTACCAAGAGAACAGACAGTGGAGAACAGACACGGGAAGAAACACAGAAAGGTGTCTAGGCTTCCAGGTCCAAGGAGCCCTTCTCCTCCAGTGGGAAGGCACAAACATCATCATCCTGTCACTGATGTGTGTGTGGACCTGACCCGGTCACACATCTGGGCAAGTGTCCCCTGGGGTGGCAGGAGTTATACTGGACGTGTCAGGATTCTCTTTGTGACCAGCCTCATCCCTTCTCTGGACTCCCAATTTTGACCAACACCCTACAGGCAGCAGGAAAATGGAGTAAGAAGGCTCTGACCAGTTATTAAACTAATCTGAAAACTGTTAAAAGTATTAACTCCGATTTAAATAATATTACTCATTACAGATGGAAATAGTTTGAGGTAAAAAAAAAAAAAGGTGGAGGGATGGCTGAGCAAACGAAAAGTCTGGGGATTTAACCGGTGCTGGCCAGGCTGTTCACCTGGAGACGCCCTGCTCCCAGGTTTGTTGTGCATGAACCATCCTGCAGGGAGCCAAGTGGATAAACACCAAGAGGAAGACAGAACATGTAAATGAAGTAAGAGAGGGAGAAAGAAATACATTAAGTTCGTCCCCCCCTCCAGTGGCTCCCAGTGCCATCCACAACGCTGACCGTTCCCTGTCGGGAAAGGGCGCCCACATTCCCCGTCTCACGCCACTATCCGTGCACTTACCATGCTCACCTTTCTCCACTTAACCCCCTTTACTGCTCCCCCTCCCCCCTGCTTCATTCTTTCATTTACTTTAAAAATCTTTTTGAAGGACATACTACAAAGTGATTTTTATATATCTTGAGCCAAAAAGGAGAAATGTCATAAAAACCTAATAAAGAAGTAGGTTTGTAATTTCAGGAAGTCCTGCTCAGCAGCAAGCAAAGTCTGACCGAGGAACAGCAAGAAGAGGTTAAACTTGCACACCAGCTTATCACCTACCACTGGGCAGCCAGTCATCACAAACTTTGCAGCTTAAAAGGACTCACATTTATCATCTCAGTTTCTGGGTCTACAGTTTGGGCATGGCTTCCCTGAGCTCCTAATTGGTAGCTCAACAATAGAGACCTAATACACATAACTAGATAGACTTACTCGTACACACACACTGTTCAGAACAGTCTTTTTTGGATGTCATCTGCCTGCCGCAGCCATGACAAATTTACTAAAAATATCTGCAACTCTTTCTGAAAATGCCTTTAGAGATCAGATTACCAATTTAAAGAGTTGTCCCATTGCCTGTCTCACTTGACCAGAGACCAAAAACAGGATAATCCAACTCTACTATCATCCACCCTATGTCCCAAACATGGCTTCAAACACCATTTAAGAAAAACTACACTCACCCTCACTGGAGAAGACATGCTGTCGATAGATATTCTATATGCTATCACAGAGGCCATTCAAAGAACAGGCCACCAGCTAGAAGTAAACTCTAGCCTTGGGACTGTGAGGGAATCCTAATATCAATGAGCACTGGCAGTCTCTGAAATTCAGGACTGTTTTAAAGGACATGGTAGTCACAGTACGAACAAATATTAGTCAATTTATTTTGAAAATAGCAGTGACAACAGCTCCAAGATGGTGAAGTAAATAAAAGTTTTTCTTTTTCCTGACCTGCTCCAGTGACCACATTAAAATTATGGAAACATCAACCGTCATCCTGAAGTCTAGTTGAACATAAGTCCTACCACTAAGGATATAAAGAAGAAGCCACATTGAGATTGGAAGGAGCGGCGGAGATGTGGAATGGGCTGGCCCCATACCTGCATGTGGCAACTGAGAACTGGGAGGGATATCTTGGCTATGGAGGTGCCCCTCCCCCAGAGGAGCAAGGAATCCAAGCCCCACACAGACTCCCCAGAAGTTGAGGAACCCCACAACATCTGGCTGTGAAAAACAATGAGGATTCTGACCATCCAGGTGGGATGGAAGGCTGCAGGAATGCCAAACATCCCTTAAAGGGCCTGTGCACGGACTCATCTTCTCGCAGGTACTCAACTTGGGTGCCAGCAGTGACTTGGGGGTGGATCGGGGGCATCAAAGATGTACGGGAAGAGACTGAGTTGTGTGCCTGTGGGGTGAGGACTGGAGGAACAGTTGCCATTTTCCCTGTGTGGGGTACTGCTCCCACGCAGCTGATGGTTGGCGCCATCTTTCCTGTGTTGAGCCATCCCCCCACGCCCATGGTCAAATCTGAATCTGTACTGGCCTGGTGAGCGCCACTGTTGCCACTCGGTTGATTCCCTGGGACCCACCAACACCCAACTTGTCCAATGCCGGGGGCACTTTCTTGGCAAGCAACCAGCCCTGCTTGCATTGCACTCTTTCTTGGACAACCTTCAGGGGTTTGTGGGCTCCAGGTGGGCAGCAACTGGCCTTGGTGTGCTCTGAGACTTCTACTGAGTAGCTCCATGCTCAGCACCAAACCAGAATCTACATTAAGCTGGTGACGACCACTTGTCTCACCCTGGTGACACCCTGAGAACCCACCTCATCTAACCCATGTACTGCATGGGCATTATCAGTGGCTGAAACTTAAGGGAGCTGGCAGGTGGCAGCAGGCCTCAGGGTGCCCTGGGCTTTTTGTGGAGCTACCCCAGTACTCGTGGAAGCCATCCTAGGATCACAGCGTAGCCTCCCCCACACACCTCCAGGTCCAGCACAGGCAGCAACCAACCACTGATCACTTTGTAGCTCCTACCAGCTAGCCCCCAGCTGGTCACAGGCAGGGGCCCACCTGGGGCTGTACTGGAGCCCCTCCCAAGAGGCCCCACAACCAACACACCTGGAGGTCAGCCTCAGACTACAGCAGAGCACCACTCAATTAGCCTCAAAAAGAACACACCCCAAAGGGGATCTCAACAGATGCCAGAACCCCCTGAGGCAAATCTTGTTCCACGGGGTTAGCCCCCAGCACAGTAATACGTAAGCTGTGTGGATGGCCAAACCCCATAGCCAGTTACTCTGAGGGTCAATCCCACCCACTGATGTGCCAATAGCAATCAAGGCTCAAATATAACAGGAGGGCACACACAACCTATACATGTGATACTCTTGGAGCACTTGGTGCAGGTGACCAGGGAGACTGTGCAACTGGGCCCCACAGGGCACCTACTACATAAGGCCACTGGCCAAGACTGAGAGACATAGCAGATCTACCTAATACATAGAAACAAACACAGAGAGGCAGCCAAAACGAGAAAACAAAAAATTAATCTCAAATGAAAGAACTGGGGAAAACTACAGAAAAAGAACTGATCTAAATGGAGGCAAGCAACCTACCAGACACAGAGTTTAAAACAATGGTTATAACGATGCTCAATGAACTTAGGGAAAGAATAGATGAACTCAGTGAGAACTTCAATGAAGAGATAGGAAGCATAAAAAAGGCCATAAAAACCATGAAAAGAACTAGTCAGAAATGAAGACTACAATAACTAAAATTAAGAAGGCACCAGAAGAAATCACCAGCAGACTAGATGAGGCACGGGATTGAATCAGAGATTTGGAGGACAAGGTAGCAGAAAAAATCCAATTGGAACAGCAAAAAGGAAAAAGAACCTAAAAAAGATGAGGAGAGTTTAAGAGACCTCTGAAACATCAAGCGTAACAACATTCACATCATAGAGGTACCAGAAGGAAAAGAGAAAAAGAAAGGGATTGAGAAACTACTTGAAGAAATAATGACCGAGAACTTTCCTAATTTGGTGATAGAAATAGACATACAAGTCCAGAAGCACAGAGAGTCCCAAACAAGATGAACTCAACAGGCCCACAACAAGGCACAGGCCCACAACAAGGCACATCATAATTATAATGGCAAAAGGTAAAAACAAAGAGAGATGCTGAATGCAGCCAAGTGAAAGGCAACTTAGTTACTTACAAGGGAGTTACTTACAAGGGACCATCCCATAAGATGGTCAGCTGAAGTCTCAACAGAAACTCTACAGCAAGAAGGGATTGGCACAAACTATTAAAAGTGTTAAAAAGCAGGGACCTAAAACCTAGATTACTCTATCCAGCAAGGCTATCATTTAAAACTGGAAGAGAGATAAAGAAAGAGCTTTCTAGATAAGAAAAAGCTGAAGTTCACCACCACCAAACCAGTATTACAAAAAATATTAAAGGGGCTTCTGAAGGAGAGGAAGAAAAAGAAGAAGGAGAAAAAAAAGAACATAAAAGTGAATAATAAAATGGCCATAACTATGTATGTATTAATAATCACTTTAAATGTAAATGGTTAAATGCACTAATCAAAAGACACAGGGTACCTGAATGGACAAGAAAAGAAAACCCATACATATGCTGTCTACAAGAGACCCACTACAGATCAAAAGACACACAAAGACTGAAAGTAAACATATGGAAAAAAGACATTTCATGAAAATGTAAACAAAGTTGGGGTAGCAATACTTATGCCAGACAAAACAGACTTTAAAACAAAGGCTACAATAAGCAACAAAGAATTATATAATGATGAAGGGATCAACCCAACAATAGGATATAACCCTTGTAAACATTTATGCACCCAACATATGAACACATAAATATATAAAGCAAACATTGACCAACATAATAAGAGAGACTGACAGTAATACAATCATAATAGGGGACTTCCACACCCCATTGACATAAACAGACAGATCTTCTAGACAGAAAATCAACAAGGAAACAGAGGCCTTAAATGGCATTGATATTTTTAGAGCATTTCACCCCAATGTATGTACATTGCTGCATATACATTATTTTAAGTGCACATGGAACATTTTACAAGATAGACCACATATAAGGTCATAAAACAAGTCTCAAAAAATTTAAGAAGATTCAACTTATACCAAGCGTCTTCTCTGACAACAATGATATGAAACTAGAAATCAATCATAAGAAAAAAACTGAAAAACACACAAACACATGAAGTTAAATAACATGCTAATGATTGGATCAACAAAGAAATCAAGATACTTTGGGGCAAAAGGAAATAAAAACACAATAACCCAAAATCTATGGGACACAGCGAAAACTGTCCTAGGAAAGAAATTCATAGCAATACAGGCTTATCTCAAGAAACAAGAAAAATCTCAAATAAACAATCTAACTTTACACTTAAAAGAACTAGAAAAACAACAGCAAACAAAGCCCAAAGTGAGTAGTAGGACAGAAATAATAAAGATTAGAGCGGAAATATGAAATACAGTCTAAAAAAACAATACAAAAGATCAATGAAACCAAAAGCTGGCTCTTGAAAAGATAAACATTTAAACAGACTCATCAAGAAAAAGAGAGGATCCAAATAAATAAAATCAGAAATGAAAGAAAAGAGACAATGGACACCATAAAAATGGAAAGGATTAGGAGAAAACATTACAAACAATTATATGCCAACAAATTGGACAATCTGGAAGAAATGGATAAATTCATAGAAACATACAATCTTCTAAGATTGAATCAAGAAGAAATAAAATCTGAACCAACCAATTACTACTACAAACAAAATTGAATCAGTAATCAAAAAATTCCAAACAAACAAAAGTCATGGACCAGATGGCTTCAGAGGTGAATTTTACCAAACATTCAAAGAAGAACTAACACCTATCCTTCTCAAACTATTCCATAAAATTCAAGAGGAGGGAAAGCTCCCAAACTTATTTAATAAGGTCACCATTACCCTGATTCCAAAACCAGACAGAGACATTACAAAAAAAGAAAATTATAAACCCATGTTCCTGATGAACACAGATGTAAAAATCTTCAACAAAATATTAGCAAACTGAATTCAGCAATACATTAAAAAGATTATACACCATGATCAAGTGGGATTTATTTCTGGGATACAAGATTAGTTCAGTATCTGCAAATCAACTAACATGATATACCACATAAACAAAATGAAAGATAAAAATCATATAATCATATCAATAGATGCAGAAAAAGCATTTGACAAAATCCAGCATCCATTTATGATAAAAACTCTCAGCAAAGTGGGAGTAGAGATAACATATCTCAACATAATAAAGGCCATATATGACAAACCCACAGCTAATATCATACTCAATGGAAAAAGGCTAAAACCTTTCCCCTTACGAGCAGGAAACAAGACAAAAATGCCCACTTTCACCATTTTTATTCAACATAGTATTGGAAGTCCTAGCCACAGCAATCAGACAAGAAAAAGAAAACATATCCAAGTTGGAAAGAAGTAAAACTGTCTTTATTTGCAGATGACATACTAAAAATTCTACCAAAAAAATAATTGGTAGAATAGAGAGAACCCTAAAATTCTGCCAAAAAACTATCAGAACTGATAAATGAGTTCAGTAAAGTAAGATAAATAATTAATATTCAGAAATTGGTTGCATTTTTATATACCAATAAGGAACTATCAGAAAAGTAAATTAAGAAAACAATCCTATTTACAATTGCATCAAAAAAAATTTAAATACCTAGGAATAAATTTAACCAAGGAGGTAAAAGATCTGTACTGGGAAAATTGTAAGACACTAAAAATAGAAATTGAAGAGAAAAATAAATAGAAGCACATACCATGTTCATGGATAGGAAGACTTAACATCATTAAAATGTCCATACTACCCAAAGCAATCTATACATTCAACACAATCACTATCAAAATACCAATGACAGTTTTCACAGTATTAGAACAAATAATCCTATAATTTATATAGGATTAAAATACCCCAAGCAGCCACAGCAATCTTGAGAAAAAGAACAAAGTTGGAGGTATCACACTACCTGATATCAAACTATAGTACAAGGCCATAGTAATCAAAGCAGCATGGTACTGATATAAAAACAAATACACAGATCAGTGGAACAAAATAGCAAGTCCAGAAAAAAATCACACACCTATATGACAAAAGAGGCAAGAACATATGGTGGGGTAAAGACAGCCTATTCAATAAATAGTGTTGGGAAAACATGTCAAAAAATGAAAACTAGTCTACCTTCTTATACCATATACAAACTCAAAATGGATTAAAGACATTAAATATAAGACTCGAAACCATAAAACTCCTAGATGAAAATATAGGCAGCAAACTCTGACATAGCTCTTCTTACAAAAGAAAAAATAAGCAAATGGGACTATATTAAACTAAAAAGTTTTTGCACAACAAAGAAAACCATCAGCAAAAGAAAAGACATCCTACTGAATAGAAGATATTCACCAGTGATACATCCGATAAGGGATTCATATCCAAAAATTCATAAAGAACTCATACAACTTAACACCAAAAAAACAAACAATCCACTTAAAAAATGAACAGAGGACCTCAATAGACATTTCTCCAAAGAAGAAATACAGATGGCCAATAGACATATGAAAAAATGCTCAACGTCATTAATCATTAGAGAAATGCAAATTAAAACCACAATGAGATATCACCTCACCTCTGTCAAAATGGCTATCATCAATAAATCAACAAACAACAGGTGTTGGCGAGGATGTGGAAAAAAGGGAATACCAGTACACTGTTAGTGGGATTGAAAATTGGTGCAACCACTATGGAAAATGGTTTGGAGTTTCCTCAAAAAATTGAAAATAGTACTGTCTTATGACCCAGCAATTCCACTCCTGGGTATTTATCCAAAGAAATCCAAAATACTAATTCGAAAAGATACATGCACCCATATGTTCATTTCAGCATTATTTACAACAGCCAAGATATGGAAGCAAGCTAAGTGTCCATCAATAGATGACTAAAGAAGATGTGATACACATACACACACACACAAAATGGAATATTACTCAGACAAAAAAAAAAAAAGAACGAAATCTCACCATTTCTAGATATGGATGGACCTAGAGGGTATTAAGTGAAATTAAGTGAAATAAGTCAGACACAAGAAAGACAATACCATATGATTTCACTTATATGTGGAATCTAAAGAATAAAATAAACAAGCAATAAAAAAACAGACTCACAGATACAGAGAACAAACTGATGGTTGCCAGGTGGTAGGTTGGTTGGGGAGCTGGGTGAAAAAGGTGAAGGGATTCAGAAGTACAAATTGGTAGCTACAAAATAGTCACGGGGATGTAAAGTACAGCATAGGGAATATAGTCAGCAATACGGCAACGACTATGTATAGTGTCTGTGAGTACTGACTAATCGGGCGATCAGTGTGTAAGTTATATAAATGTCTAACCATATGCTGTATACCTGGAACTAATATAAAATAATATTGAATGTCAATTATGACTAAAAAAATTTTTTTTTAATTTAGAAAATAGTTATACATGAATCAAAAAATAAAATAGCTGTGACACTGTTTTATAATCACTGTGACATAATGTCCTCTAGAAGACATGAACTCAAAATGCTTTTCTTTACGGATGGCAACTTAGACTCTGACGTCCCAGAGCAGTGCAGTTTGGGTGAAGTCCATATTTACGCACTAGGAAAAACTAGCGCGATGCTGTAGACGGGCGTTATGGCAATACACATCAAGAACCATAAAGATGTCCACACCATTTAACTCTGCAATCTGTCACGGAAGAACTTATGCTAAGGCAAGGATTCTGCAGAAGGAAAGAGATATGCTCAAAGACGGACACAGGCACTTACAGAGCAAAGATTTAAATAGCCTGCCTCTACACCCGATGGGACTTTAAATTCTATGGCATACCATGCAACAGGAAAACATTATAAAGGTTACTAATAAAGTGGAAAAAACATTAATATTAAAGAGGACATAAAACTGTACAAATGGTTATGAGTGCTTATAAGGACTAATTACAAACATGAAAAGTTTCTCTTTTAGGATAAGATTACAAGAGCCACCTTCCTTTTTTAAATATTATCTTTGAAAGTTAGTTAGTATGTTGTCTTTATCATTAAAAGAAACTCCACCAAAATAAATAAATAAATAAATAAGGCAGGGCCAGATGAGTAGGATCATTCTGCTTCCTACTGGCTTTTCTCCCTGGGAAGGACAGGCTACCGAGTCAGGAGGCTGCTCTGTGGCCGCACCTGGAAGCAGAGCAGACCGCAGGCTCCTGTGAGCACACAATCCTTGGGTGCTCAGACCGCCATGCAGAAGGAGGCATGCCGGCTCAAGTTCAATGCGAACTCATTAGGGATGTGGGTATCTGCCCGTGCACTCCCATTAACCTGCATACCGAAGATGCGAAGCCAGCCGACTGCAAGGGTCACTGCACATGTGTGCAATACAACACACCCACATGGAAACTCTCCAGAGAGAGGCTGCCACCACTGACACTCGGATGAATGACTCAGCTGCTCTCAGTCGCTCACCTCTTCTGTTAACTGGGGATAAAAGAAGCCTACAGGGTTACAGTGAAGATCAAATCAAATAACATGTATGAAACGTCAAGTGCTGAATAAATGCCAGTGATTACTACTACTGTCACGTCCATACTTCAGGAATGGGCCTCCACACAGCCCGTCATCTGAGGGGCACCTCCTGCAGCCGGTATTCATGGTTCTATGTACAAGGAAGTACATTGCAAGTGAGGCATATGTCAATTCTTTTAACAAATTATTTCTCATTTTCTAACTTATTTCTATTAAATGTAGGGTCAAAAACTCTAGGAACTATCTTGCTGTAACTCCCCGAGAACCAAAGAGTCAAACTCTTTTATGTAAGAGATTATTTAAAGCTACTGCCATTTTCCTCATACTGGAAGTTAATATAAACCCCTAAGTACAAATTCACAACACATCCAATCACTATACTGTGAAATAATCACAAATCCCAGAACACTATTACATGAGTTTCGGGGTATGGTTTTTTTTTGTTTTTTTTTTGGTAATAAGCTGAATATATAGTTTCCCACTATGACAATTTACATAATTAAATTTACAAAAACAATGATTGGGCTTTTTATCCAATTTAAATAAAATTCTTTTTAGATTTTTCTTTTATAGAACAAATTTTGTTTTATCCTCTTGGGGGACGTTTGGTCATCACTGCACGACTGGAAGAGTCGCTTTAGGCAGCAAAATGAAATGACTTCTTGGCAAAGGACTGCAGACTGTCTCTGGTCTGAGGCTGAGGTCCTGACAGCTGTCATCAAACAGGACAGCACTCAATCCCCAAGCAGGCCCTGCCCTCTCGTGCCACCCCACCCATGTCAGACCAGTGAGACCTCAGGTCTCCTTCTCAGGATGTTTTTATATGGTTTTCATTTCATGCAATTACATTAGAAATTATTGTTATTTAAAAGACAAACCTGAGACATAGTGATATGTGTACTTCTTTATGAGCTCACTAAACAAGAAGGTGTAGCCGCAGTCTAATATAGACCATAATTTCAAAATAATGATGAAAAGTAGCTCAAATTTCAACATATCTGCTACCACCATAATGTGATGTGAAAATACCAGTCATTTCCCCGATGACTATGCCTGTCACGGGGGTGCTGCCCACATTCACAATGGAAGGAAACACTGAACCTCAGTTAAAAGCTAGTGACGTGAAAATGCAACTTTTGCCACCCCAAGTTCATGGACCCCCCCGCCCCCAAAGTTCATCCACTCACAGCAGGGTCCGTGGTTAAGGATTCTGACTTCAGGGAATCCCCCAGAAAGCCAGTTTAGGTCATGAACCCAGGCCATGGACTTGACTTATTCCTAGGTTCCCGACAGGGCAGGGGCTGCAGCAGGGGCTTTTCAAGGCAGATGGCTCTTTTGTGCTGTAACAGGACGGCCTTCTGAGGTGCGGCTCTGGCCCCTGCCCCACCACCGCTCTGATGCGCTGCCTACATGTTGTAACACGCTGTGTTTCCTTGAACAAGGCCTCCTCTAACTTGAGAATTGAAAGAAAGCTAAAGGGCTCACCTCGTTCAAGCTCCTATGGCAACTATGCTTCCAGCAGACCTGCTAGGAAGAAAACCCAAGATCAGCTGATCCAAAAACACTGTCATGAAATGTTTTCCAGCAAAATGGGAGCACCTCATTTTCAGGTCAAGTGCTTCTTCTACACAAAGCCACCATAACTCACATAACAAATTAGCCAAAACAAAAATTTAGAAAAAAGACAAGATTTGTAAAAAAATTATCAGAAATCCCAAGGTCAAGACAGAAATAAGGCCAGCCTGGTAGCTCAGGCGGTTAGAGCTCCACGCTCCTAACTCCGAAGGCTGCTGGTTTGATTCCCACATGGGCCAGTGGGCTCTCAACCACAAGGTTGCCAGTTCCATTGGGCAGCGCCCCCTGCAACTAAGATTGAACACGGCACCTTGACTTGAGCTGCCGCTGAGCTCCCGGATGGCTCAGTTGGTTGGAGCGCGTCCTCTCAACCACAAGGCTGCCGGTTAGACTCCCGCAGGGGACGGTGGGCTGTGCCCCCTGCAACTAACAACGGCAACTGGGCCTGGAGCTGAGCTGCACCCTCCACAACTAAGACTGAAAGGACAACAACTTGAAGCTGAACGGCATCCTCCACAACCGGGATTGAAAGGACAACAACTTGACTTGGAAAAAAGGCCTGGCAGTACACACTGTTCCCCAGTGAAGTCCTATTCCCCTTCCCCAATAAAATCTTTAAAAAACAACAACACAGAAATCATAAATTATACTTGAACAGGAGGCATGGATTTAAAGGAAACAATGTTCATAAAAGCTACTGCAGATGTTTGTGTTCAGTCGATTCTCATAAACAAAATGTACTAATACAAACTATATTCTCCTGAATGAATACATTGAATCTCTGTAATCTGTGCAGCTTTGGGGAGGTTAGAACAGTAAGTAGTCTTCCCCAGAAGACGCCTTCCACCGTACCCTCAAATTATATCACTATCGGGGGGAGGTGTAAGAAAATGAAATAGGCCTTACCTCTGAACCTTTCTGTACCCAAGAGAAAGGTCAACCACTCTTCTTACTATAGAGAAAGATTCTCTGGAACGTTCTAGCAACATTGAAGAAAAAGGGGCCCTCCCGACCTCCTCCCCAAGCCAACTTCTGAGCCAACCCCACTTGGCCCAGACCTCCATTTACATGCATACCTGGAGCAGCGTCACAGCACGTGGGCAGGTTGTAAGTGCCACCAGAGCATGCTCAGGACAGCAGGCTCACCCTGAATCTACAGAGGGACACTCCGTTAGCTCCCTGGGCTGAGCCCACAGCAGGAGCTTATCACAGCTCAGCACTTCCTCCAGCTCTCCAGAAAGCCCTCAGGCCACTGCCCTCCCACTTCCACCACGGATTCGCCTAAGATCTAAAGGGCCATTTCCAAGCATGAGGCAACAGGTATTCGGGGAAACCATGAGGCTTGCTGGTGGTTTTTATGTGCCCAAACCTGGACAGAGTCCACAGACACTCGCTCTCTCTCACACTCACTCGTGTGACAAAACCATGTTCAAACAAGCCTGGCATTTGAGGAATCGCTATTTTGGCCGAGCCTGATTCTTAATGGCAGGGTTCCCAGCTGTAACTTCACTATTTCCCCCTCTAGGGGAAGACGTTACCCAGAAAGCAAAGAATGACCCTAGGCTTACACAAAGTGAGCCACTTGGAGGACATATCCAGGAGGGGTTAAAAGCCTGGAGAGTGGCCAGGGCAGAGAGGCTTTCTGCAGCGAGGGATTAGATGCTACTCGCAGGGAAGAGGTGTGAACAGCAAGGAGGCACGTGGGAGTCAGATTCTGGACACATCTACACCATCAGGAGGAAAGTCAGAGGGTTCAGATGAACCCTCTGGTTCAGAAAGTCAGAGGGTTCAGATGGAACACAGAACAGTGGGTCTCAACCTAGAAATGCATCAGAACGACCTGGGCACTTGTGTAATAGGAAGAATTGCAAAGCCACCCTTCCCAGGAGACTGGGTCAACAGGTCCAAAGCTGACCTCAGACATCGGCATTCCACATGAGTAGCCTGGGACCACATTCTAGAAACACTACACTCTGCTGGAGAGGCTCCTGGCTTCTCTCCCCTGGAACAGTACTAAGAACAGAGCTGCAGTGCCTTCTCTGACCACTGAAAACTGCCCTCTTGTATGGAGAACACATAAACTTCCCATATAGAATTCCAAATACAGCAGTCCCCTCTTATCTGCGGTGTTTGCCTTCCACGGTTTCAGTTACCTGCAACCAGCAGTGGTGCAAAAATGTTAAATGGAAAAATTCTAGAAGTAAGCAATTCATAATGTTTAAATCGTGCGCCGTCCTGAATAGAGTGATGAAGTCTCGAGCTGTCCTGCTCTATCTGGCCTGAACATGAATCAGCCCTTTGTCCAGCGTCTCCACGCCGTATATGCTCCCCACCCGTCAGTCCCTTAGTACCTGTCAGGGTTATTAGATCCACTGTCATATATCACAGGACTGCGTTCTAGTAACCCTCATTTTACTTAATAATGGCCCCAAAGCACAAGAATAGTGCTGCTGGCCATCTGGATATGCCAAACAGAAGACGTCAAGTGCTTCCTGAAAGTGAAAAGGTGAGTACAGTACAATGAGATATTTTGAGACAGACATCACATTCACATAACTTTTATTACACTATATTGTTATAATTGTTCTATTTTATTAGTAGTAATTGTTGTTATCTTTTACTGTACAGTGGAGAAGCCTCAAAACACTGCCTCACCCAGGTGGTCAAGGTCGTCAAAAGTGATAATTCACATGGACAGCATGTACTCTTGATACCATGCAGGAAATGACAATACAAATACATCCTACCAAAATTTTTGGGATGCAGTGAAAGCAGTTTTAAGTAGGAAATTTACATCATTACAGGCCTATCTCAAGAAACAAGAAAAATCCCAAATAAGTAACCTCATGTTACAACATAAAGTAGAAAAAGAAGAACAACTGAAACCCAAGGTCAGCAGAAGAAAGGAAATAACAAAAATCAGAGCAGAGCTCAATGAAATAGAGAACAAAAAGACAACAGAAATAATGTGTCAAAGAGCTGGTTCTTTGAAAAGATTAACAAAATCGACAAACCCTTGGCTAGACTCACTAAGATAAAAAGAGACAAGCCACTAATAAACAAAATCAGAAACGAAAAAGGGGAAGTTATCACGGACACCACAGAAATACAAAGGATCATGCAAGAATACTATGAAGGACTATCTGCCACCAAATTCAATAACCTAGAAGAAATGGACAAATTCTTAGAAACATATAGCCTTCCAAGGCTGAACCATGAAGAACTGGAAAATCTAAACAGAACGATCACCAGTAACAAAATTGAATCAGTCATCCAAAACCTTCCCAAAAGCAAAAGTCCGGGACCAGATGGCTTCACTAGTGAATTCTACAAAACCTTCAAACAGGATCTAATACCAATCCTGCTCAAACTCTTCCAAAAAATTGAAAAGAGACAGTATTCCCTAACTCATTTTATGAGGCCAACGTTACCCTCATACCAAAACCTGGTAAGGACAACACAAAAAAGAAAACTACAGACCAACATCTCTGATGAATACTGATGCAAAAATCCTAAACAAAATTCTAGCAAATCGAATACAACAATGCATTAAAAAGATTACTCATCACGACCAAGTGGAGTTCATCCCTGGGGCACAAGGATGGTTCAACATCCGCAAATCCATCAATGTGATACAATGTGATACATCACATAAACAAAATAAAGGACAAAAATCATATGATTATATCAATTGATGTAGAAAAAGTATTTGACAAGATACAACATCCATTTATGATTAAAACACTTAATAAAATAGGTATAGAAGGAAAATACCTTAACATAATAAAGGCCATCTATGACAAGCCCTCAGCTAATCTCATAATTAATGGTGAAAAACTGAAGCCCTTTGCTCTACGTTCAGGAACACGACACAGCTGTCCCCTATCACCTCTGCTTTTCAACAAGTGTTGGAAGTCCTTGCCAGAGCCATCAGGCAAGAGAAAGAAATAAAAGGCATCCAAATTGGGAATGAAGAAGTTAAATTGTCACTCTTTGCAGATGACATGATGCTATATATAGAAAACCCTAAAGACTCCACCAAAAAGCTGTTAGAAGCAATCAACCAACACAGTAAAGTTGCTGGCTACAAAATCAACATACAAAAGTGCATTGCATTTCTATATACTAACAATGAAATCTCAGAAAAAGAAATGGAAAAAACAATTCCCTTTGCAAATGAAGCAAAAAGAATAAAATAGCTAGGAATAAACTTAACCAAGGATGTGAAGGACCTATATGCTGAAAACTATGAGACATTTTTGAAAGAAATTGAAGACACAAAGAAATGGAAAGACATTCCGTGCTCATGGTTTGGGAGAATCAACATAGTTAAAATGGCCATATTACCCAAAGCAATACATAGATTTAATGCAATCCCCATCAAAATCCTAATGGCATTTTTTAAAGAAATAGAACAAAAAATCATCAGATTTGTTCGGAACCACAAAAGACCCCGAATAGCCAAAGCAATCTTAAGAGAAAAGAACAATACTGGAGGTATCACACTCCCTGACTTTAGCTTGTACTACAGGGCTACAATAATCAAAACAGCACGGTATTGGCAGAAAAACAGACACATAGACCAATGGAATAGAATTGAGAACTCAGAAATAAAACCACATAAATATGGACAGATAATTTTTGAGAAAGAAGCTAAAAACATTCAATGGAGGAAAGACAGCCTCTTCAATAAATGGTGCTGGCAGAATTGGATAGCCACGTGCAAAAGAATGAAACTGGACTGCTATCTGTCACCATGTACCAAAATTAATTCAAAATGGATCAAAGACTTAAGCATAAGACCTGACACAATAAACTACATAGAAGAAAACATAGGTACTAAACTTATGGACCTTGGGTTCAAAGAGCATTTATGAATTTGACTCCAAAGGCAATGGAAGTAAAAGCTAAAATAAACAAATGGGATTATATGAAAATTAAAAGCTTCTGCACAGCAAAAGAAACCATCGACAAAATAAAGAGGCAACCAACTGAATGGGAGAAGATTTTTGCAAACAGTGCCTCCGATAAGGGGCTAATATCCAAAATATATAAGGAACTCATGAAGCTCAACAACGAAAAACCAAACAATCCAATTGAAAAATGGGCAGAGGACCTGAAGAGACATTTCTTCAAAGAGAACTTACAAATGGCAAAGAGACATATGAAAAAATGCTCAACATCACTAATCATCAGAGAAATGCAAATGAAAACCACAATGAGATGTCACCTCACCCCAGTCAGAATGGCTATCATCAACAAGACAAATAGTCACAAGTGTTGGAGAGACTGTGGAGAAAAAGGAACCCTCATACACTGTTGGTGGGAATGCAGACTGGTGCAGCCGTTATGGAAGGCAGTATGGAGGTTCCTCAAAAAATTACGAATAGAATTATCATATGACCCAGCAATCCCTCTCCTGGGTATCTACCCAAAGAATTTGAAATCATTTATACATAAAGACACGTGTGTTCCAATGTTCACTGCAGCTTTGTTTACGGTGGCCAAGCCATGGAAACAACCAAAATGTCCTTCGATAAATGAATGGATAAAGAAGTTGTGGTATATATACACAATGGAATACTATTCGGCGGTAAGAAAAGATGAAATAGGACCATTTGTGACAACATGGATGGATCTTGAGAGTATAATGCTAAGTAAAATAAGTCAGACAGGAAACGCAGAGAACCCTATGATTTCACTGATATGTGGTATATAAACCAAAAACAACAAAAAAACAAGACAAACAAATGAGAAACAAAAACTCATAGACACAGACAATAGTTTAGTGGTTACCAGGGGGTAAGGGAGGAGAGGGTGGTAGATGGGTAAAAAGGGGATCAAATATATGGTGATGGAAGGAGAACTGACTCTGGGTGGTGAACACACAATGGGATTCACAGACGATGTAATACAGAATTGTACACCTGAAATCTATGTAATTTCACTAACAATTGTCACCCCAATAAATTAAAAAAAATTCATGTGAACACTAAGCATTAAGCACAGTGTATCACAAATTAATTACAGTATATCACAAAAACTATTTCACACGTCATTACAAGTTAAAGGAAAATTGTAAACTGGTTCAGGATAACTATTGGGCAAATCTCTAATGATGAGTCTAATTGTTTTGAATGGTAGCATTAGGTTATTTCCACATGCTCTATTGCTACAACAGAAACACCAAAACTGAGCCACTTTTGGAAAATAGTTTTGTACCAACTTGTTGTCAGATCGCACAATAATTTGGGTCCTACATTAAGCAGAAGTCAACAAGGTGAAACACTGCATTTAAAAAAGAACACCTATAATGAAGTTAGAAATAGTTTAAGTTTCAAAGGAAACAAACTAAAGGAAACACTTCAAACTAGACTATCAGTGAGATAAAAAATAAACCTGTAAAATGTCTGCACAAAATTGATTTACAGTATTCATTACTAAGCCAGGCAAAGTAGTAATTTGACTAAACAAACCTTCTCTAGATGGAAATGTAATGACAAAACGCTTTTATGCCATTATCAATTTTCTGAAAAGGGGAAAAAGGAAGGATCAGTGTGCCACCTAACATCCGAATTCCATTAATAGCACCAACAAGTAGTTTTACTGATTTTAACGATCTAAAGGTCTTCAGCAAGTAAATAACGTGAGTAGAGTTTAAATAATTATCTGAAAATTGTGGACCAGTTGACCCCAGAGCCAAATGCTCATTCTAAGCCAACTGACAGCATGACCCTCATCCAGCCCTTGGAAGAACAGTGACAATCCTGGAAGAGAGAACAGGGTGCTGGCCTCAACTGTGGTGGTGACAGCGGTTGACATCAACTGGCAAATGCAGGGTCTCTGCTCAGCTGGCATTCGACTGTCTTCGGGCTGCCTGGGCACCGAAGAGTTTCTAAAGGTCTTGAATAAAATATTATCCTTCTCTGGACTATCTGAAATGAATTCTACCCTTGTGTGTCCCACAGGACCCCACACAGAGGTAGTGCCGCTTGTTAGTTGAGATTAGAGATGACTGTGAACCTGTAAAATATGGCTCCACATTGGTTTATAAGCTCCCCCAGGGCAGGTCTTTGTCTGGTCCACCTTCCTAGTTTCATAGCACGTGGCACGGTGCTTCTTCACAGAGCTGGCACTCGAAAGTATTAACTGTGTGACAATTTAGTTATAGCAAAACTGGGACAGCAGTCCTCTGCAAAAGTCAGATCAGGAGGAATAATGCGGCTTTTTCTACACTCCCACACACACGCTCTTTCAGCCCTCTAACTCGTTTCGCAGAACAAGTCACAGCAACATAAATGTACCACGTTCAGTCAGTGCATTCCGCTCTGCGTTGAAGAAACTTCACTAATAAGAACTGCACAGTTCAAGTTTTTAAACAGAGAATGGCAGAGCAATATGAGGTCTTTAAAAACTTTAGAGCTATGTCTTTGTTTCACAGAACACAAAACCAAGGTCAAGAGAGGTTACCAATTAGCTGTGCAACGTGAGTCAAAAATTGGTAGCAAGTGAAAATGAAAACCTGTGTCTCTACTCATGTGGCGCAAGATGTTTGAAGTTCAAATTTAGACGAGTTATTCATGAAGTTCAGAATAAAACTGTTTTAATCCATCTCCTATTATAATTAAAAGAAATTACTGCATAAAGGCAAACGTTTTATTTTGAGGGAGGAGATTAAAATAACATACACGCAAGGCCCTGCTGAACAGTTCCGGGTCAGCAGCTCTAGGTCTGGTCATCTCACACACATCCCAGCCCTGATGTGCTGCTGAGAACAGGGGCCTGAGGCCACGTGGGTCCCTCACTGTGTCCCGTTACCCACAGGGTCCTCATCTACAGAGTAGTTGAGCTTGCCTTCCCCCACCAGTGCTGTAGGAATCCAATGATCCGATGTAGGCACAATGACATGTATACATTGTTTTACAGCATATAACTTCAGAATTGTCAAGTCTGTCCAAAGAGCTACTATTATATTAGTTTTTCAGAGTCTTTCTCAATCCACATGAGGATGGGAGGAGTAAGGAAAAGAGTGATTGATTATACTTTTAACTATCTCCCCCAACAGAAGTTCAGAGATGTACAAAGTGCTGATTTTGTGTTTATCCTAGTAACAGGACAGGAAGAGAGGAGATAAGAAGCAACCAAGTAAAAGGGAAGAGCAATGCAACAGGAAGTGATTTACACAAAAGAGATCTAGATAACAAGGAAACTTCTCATTGACAGCCCTCTTAATTGCTAGGCTTCTCCAACTTTTAGCAAGAAAGAGCCTGCTTATAAAGAAAAAAGAAGTGCGGACACCATATTCATGCCAGCTAACAGGCAGCTCTGCCGCTAACCTAGACGCTGGGAGTCAGGAACTAACAGCCAAATTATAATTTTCCCTTCCTTTTCCCTGGATAAGGTCTAATTTGTGGTATTTTTGTTCTCTCTCCTCTGAAGAGTTTATTTTTTAGAATTATACAAAGAAGGAAATAACAACATTTGAAAGCTAACAGATGTGATCAGATCAAAGATAATCAGGCTGAACCCAGACCCTAATGAACTTCAGCAATAACAAAAATTTTTTTTTTCTATAGACAATCACCAATTGTAAGGATTCTGAACTAAGTAAACAGATGTCTTTGATTAGACCAAACTCTGAAAATCAATTACTTATTAAAAGCAATTGATAGGGACCCCTCCATTATTTCCTTGTAAGTGAATATTCTAACAGAAATGAGTTTTTATCACAGTTCAGCTATCAAAATGTTTCCTACCAATCAACTTTCATATTTATATCATCCAAATATGAAGTAGAAAATAGAAAAGTAACGTATGCCATACTTTATCACTAACAATATTACAGATAAACCACGGTTAAGTCAGTTATATTCAAGTGTCTCCTTCACACATTTAACTGCAGAGATACATGGTGTTTAGTGCTTTTAAATAGGTATTATTTTCCATGCTTTTAAAAATGGAAGAAAAAAATGACCCCCAGAAGGGCACCTGTGTGAAAGAGCACGTGCCATTAAGTTCAGTGTTTAAGCAGAGTAGAGTAGCATTCACTTACATCGAGGTTGCGGAAATGCTGACATTCTGGGCCAGGTGATTCTGCTGTGGGGCTGCCCTGTGCATTGTGGGATGCTTAGCAGCATCCTGTACCCACCAGGTACCAGGAGTACTTCCCAGGCAGGACGGTTAGAAAATGTCTCCACGCAGTGCCAAACGTCCACACGGGCAAAACTGCCCCCAGCTGAGAACCACTGATGTATACACAGGAGTGCACAGTCAAGTCTCATTTAAGATTTTTAAAATGTTAACATTTAAAAAGGCATGTCTGTACTTGCAAAAGTGAAGTAATTTTATTTCTCAGTCCAAATCTAACAGCTAATACAATCCAAAAATGAATGGGCGTTCGCAAGTATTCATGTAACATATGTTGAAAACATATTTTCTTCCTTCGATACGTAACCCTCACCAACATGAGACACTGAGGAAAAGAGAACCCATTTTTTTTCTTTAGAAGGTGGACTCAGCTTCCCGGGACCAGGAAAAGCTGAGACGTTAGGTGCACGGCACATTCAAGTTTAAGCAGCAACATTATTAAACACTTGAGCATAACTCTACGATGGATCAACTGAACTATAGTTCATCTGGGCACTCTGCTAAATGAAAATGCTGACCACAGAGTGTCATCTCCTCTCCCCCTTTTGTGGAGGATAACGGTATAGTTTCTTTATAGTCGCCATTGGGTCCTATCTACTGAACCATATGAAACAGACCCACTAAGGCAGCTATGAGAAGGAAACTAAACAAGACAGATGGAGGAGAACTTCTAAATACAAGCTAGGTAGGTCCAAAGAGGGTCTTAACTGAAACATGAAAAGGGAAACCATGTGAGCACAGGTAATGAAGACAGATGGAAAACAGACGACCTGAAGACAAATGGTCAGGCTGGGGAAATACATTAAATGAAGTCACATACAAATGTGAAACAAGAAAAAACCTCCCTCTTCCCCCCCAAAAAATCTGTTTTTATATCTGTCTTGCCAGATTCTACTCCTAAATACATTTATTATTTTAAAGGTTTGATGAAAATTCACTCTTCACCTGTATCAAATTTCCTGAAACTATCTTTAAAATAACTCCCTGACTCCCCTATTATTTCTTGCTCTCTTAAAAATATTCCAGCAGCTCGCAGATTTTATGTCAGTGTCCCCAAGCTGGCTTCCATCACTCAGAGCAATCTTTATCACCAATCCAGCCCTCCCCCACCACCACCCCACCCAACACACAGATTTGAAAACAGGGATACAAGCTTTTAAAGTGATTGTCCTTAAAATGAACACAGGAGGTGAGAGGGAAAGAGAAAGAGACAGCTTCTCTGTATGTAGCCAGCCGCATAAGTGACATAATTCAAATATTTGTTGACTTGCAGACATCCTAAACACTCAGCCAAAATTCATAAGATATTAAACCGAGGCACATCCTTTCAGGGAAATCGATGTGGACACAGATGGGCTTTGCCCTACGAGATGCCCACGGGTGCCTTTGTAGGAAATTCATTATGAGCTTGCCTTCTTAACGTTTCTCAGTAGCTGGCTGCCCCACCATTGCTGGGAGTATTACGCTGCTTAAGGAAGTCTTTGCTATTACTCCTCCCGGAACATGCTACACATCGAGTTGGCCACATGAGAAGCAGCCCAACTTCAAGTCTAAGCCTGTGAATTGAAACAAGCTGCCCAAGTGGTAGCCCATCTGAAAACCACTGTGTCCCTGAAACTCACAGCAGCTTCCCCCAACAGAGGCACAGACTCTTGGTGTGTCTCAGTTCCACGTGTTGTGGGGAAGGATGCCCAACACTGTGATTGCCACAAGGGTCTTCCAAACACAAAAGAGCAGGTTCAGAATGGTGTGGCACCACAAAACTCACTGGGCACAGCTGCCACTGCCAAAGGTCCCAACGGAACCTTGTAACGGAAGTCTCCCAACACCCAGATTGAAACATGACCCGGCCTCTCTCATAAGGACTTTCCAAGTCATTTGGGGGTGCTTCAAGACCTGCACAGATGTCATAAGAGCACAAAGGAAAAGGGTTTGGTGTGTTGGGCTCCTGGGTTTTCTGCAAGCACCTACCTGCCCACCTTCACTTTACTAACAGTAACTCGTTAAGGAAAAACAGCAGCAGATGCAAATGGCCTCCCAAAGGGTCTCTAACAGTACAAGGGCTTGGGGGGGAAGGGGAAGTGGAAGAGTGAGAAAAATACTCCTGCTTCCTGATCTATCCTAGGTCCTCAGCGCGATAGAGACAGGGTGGGCACTTACTGCATGGCTCTTCATGAAGAGTCACAATCACACAGACTTGCTATGTGCTGGTACCTGCACTGTGACCTGCACGGAGGGCTTGCAGGCTATCCTCAGAGTAAATGCTGTTACTACAAAACAGAAAACCTCTTCACTCCCCCAGTCATCCTGCAAATCCCTGAGCAGCGATTCTCAGTGGATGGTGCCCATCCCAACTCGGATTACCGAGAACTCAACAGAAAAGCAAATTCTCAGGCCTCACTCCAAACCTCTGCACCATATACTCTGTGGTATGCCCAGCCACCACCGGAGATTTACGGAGCCCTCAGGGGCTGCTGATGTCCACCTCAGAGCTGGAGAGTTTGCCCCTTTGAGGACCACTGGCCTGCGTAGACAGTGAGGACGGGCTGGGGGAGAGGAGCAGCAAGACCAAGGGACCTCAGCGATGCTCCTCTGTGACCCTCAACCCCCACCCCTCCTGGACCACTCGAGCGAGCAGCGCTCAATTATTCATTACGTCCTTCCAAAGTTCTGGCTTCCTTGTCAACTCGGCTGATAAGAGGTTCCCAGAATGAAAGATATCCAAGCTCCTGATCAATGATTTTTCCTTCAACGCTTCTCAAATCTTGCACCACAGTGAAAGTTTAGTTTTGTTTATGTGTTTTCAGATACATCTTAATGAAGAGATAAGAGGAGAGACTCAGGAGTCAGATGGTCTAAGTCTGAATTCTAGATATGCCATGTAACCTTACTGCTATGTAACCTTAAGCAAGGTAAGCTACTATGTCTCTTCTGCAGCCTTATCTATAAAGATAAACACAGAAAAAGTAAACACACTCAATTTTCAAGAGGATTCAATGAGTTATTACTTTGCATCAATGCTTAGAACAGTAATTACAATGGGTGATGTGTGTGTGTTAAGGGAGAAGCTAATGGTCACTTAGAAAATATGATTTTAGCTTTTGTGCTTATAAATTAAGTACTTAACATATATCAGAAAAATGTTGAATACCAATACCCAAAAAAGTTGTTTAATTGAAAGCAATTTAACCGCTAGAATTCAAAACACATTTTTAAACATTTGTAAAATGTACAAGGTATTTTCATTACTCTGAACTTGTTTGATTGCACAAAATATTATATTCTTTACAACTACATAGATTATATCTTTCCTACTGAAGACAATGATAATTATTTTTCCTAATATTATTTCCTAATATTATTCCTAATATTTCCTAATGTTATTATCTTCCTAATAAAGATAATAATAATTACCATTATTATTATTCTTAGTTTCCACTACGTCTTTTTAGCTATCTCAACTTTGGAAAACACGAAATAAATGAAGCTTAAATCGTGAAAAAATGTATAGACCTGCAATCTCCAGGATGGGAGCCACAAGCGTCATATGGCTATAGAACCGTCCAAATGGAAAGAAAGGGAACGCGGTACGCTGTGAAAGCAGACTGCACGGCAGACATCAGACTTCACACAGATAAAACAATGGGAATCATCTCATTAATAATGCTTTATATTGATTACATGTAGAAATAAAAATATTTTAGATATACTGGGTAAAATATATTCCGAAAATTCATTTTATTTGTTTCCTTTCACATTTTTAGTGTGGCTACTGGCACATTTAAAATGACATCCGTGGCTCGCATTTGTGGCTTCCATTATATTTCAATGGGATAGCACTGTTCTTGACAAACAAGCACCTGAAAGGGCATCTGCAAGGAGACACTCTACATTAAAACAGACACACAGCATTTTCTGCACGCAGCCTCTCTCCTCCCATATGGTCACCCACAGTTCCCAGGAGTAAAGCGACTGCTGTGTGGTGGAGCCATTATCTCAAGGGGTGACACCAAATCGGCCCCAATGTACACATGTCTTTCAAAATAAACTTATTATAAACTTTGGTATTGTGGTATCCCAGTTCGCAAAGTGTCATTCAGTGTGTACCCACGGGTGACTGAGTAGCTCAGAGTATGGGGGGGTTGCATATTTTTAGAGGCTAAGGACTTGGGACATTGATCTGTATGCAATGGACAGCCACCAACGGTGACTATCACCAGACTTGGATGTTAGGGCGTAGTGAGCAGGACAGATTGGCAAGAGTGGTTAGAAAGGTATTCTGACAGTCCAAGCGAAAGCAGAAATTAAAAGTCTAGCAGGGCTCAGATGTAAGAGATCTTTTGGAGGTAGAATCAATACGATTTAAGATTTGGGAAGTGAGGGAGAATTCAAGGATGACCCAGTGTGTCGACGTTGGGATACTAACTGAGCAGACAGGCAAGTCGGGAGATGGTGCGCACAGCTGTGACATTCAGACTTTGAGGTGGAAGTGATCAGTAAAAAGCTGCATAGTTCGTATGAATGACTGAGTGACTGAAGAAATGAATCATGAATGAACATCCAGACTCAGAGCTGGAGAGCTGCCAGTCACAGAGACATTCCCCTGCCTTCTGCAATCATCTTGAACAACTCACACTGGCCTAGGTCAGATGCAAACATGGAGCGCTCTCAGTGTGCTTTACCGAGCACTGTCATGCACACCTCCTTGAAGGGACACTCGTCCCCGTGGCGAGGACTGCGGTCACTGCAGCAGAGGGCCCAGAGCGGGCGGCCCCCCTGGGCTGCCCCCAGCCTCACCCTCTCACTTTCCTCTCGTCATCCAGGACCAGGGTACGCTTTTGTTTCCATACAAAACACAACACTTTCCACATATCTGATATTTTGTCATGATCTGATCCAAAATAAATGCCTGCAGTTGAACTGCAGACGTTGAGGGGCAGCACCCAGAAATGGAACCGGGTCAACATTGGTTTTCCTCCTTCATCGTTCTACCTAAAACCTGACCGGCACCTGGGAGCCCAGTGCCCAGGCTTCATGCCTATTTCTACTCTCTGACTGTGAGCTGCCATTCCCTCCCCACTTCTGACTGCTCTGTAAACATCCCTGGCATGTGTCCGCAAATACGCAGATTCCAGATCTGGGTGAAGGAAGCATCAGGAAGGACTTCCTAAAATAATCAGCCTTGCTTTTGAACACAGAATTACATACTTATGAACTGAACTGTGCCCCCAATATTCATATGTTGAAACCCTAACCCCCAATGCGACTATTTGTAGATGGGGCCTTTAGGAGGTAATTAAGGTTAAATGAGGTCACAGGGGTAGGGCCCTCATCCAACAGGACTGGTGTCCTTCTGAGAAGAGGAAGCGACGCCAGAGCAGAAAGGGCCTATGAGGACACAGTGAGAAGGTAGGCGTCTCTAAGCCAGGAAGACACTCACCAAGAACCAAACTCGGCCAACACCCTAATCTTGGACATCCCAGCCTCCAGAACTGGGAGAAATCGATTTGTTTCATACCCAGCCTGTGGTGACCCGATTCGGCAGCCGGAGCACACTCGTAATACACACACTAAGTAGGAATCAGCACTCCACAACTTGCGGGCTCCTAACAATGATTCAAGGACAAAAGTTACTGAAACGGCTCTGCCACGAAGAGTCAACTGCCATGTAGTATCTAGGCTGCCACCTAGACATGCTCACATCTGCAACACGGCAAAGGCACTGCGCAAGGTCTGCGCCCCCCACCCCCCGCGAGGTCTATGGCACTCCATTCCACCAGCACGTGCTCAGAGACCAGGAGCCTCAGAAACACAACACATCCAGCACCTTAGTGTTCCTTATCTGCAGCCTGCTTAGCAGGGGCACAGGGTGTCAAACGCACGGACTTACATTCAAGTTCCAACATTTGTCATCCCTGCCATTTTCTCTGAGTTCATCTCCTCACACAGAAAGGCTGGAGCCCATTTTGCCATGTTATTTCAAACATTAAGTATAATAGCGTACAGAAAAAGTAATTTGTAACTATAAATTACCATAATAGCAATAGTAACTTTAATGTTTATCTGATTATGGCATTTTAATTCTTCATTAACCATTGACCAGAAAAACCATCCCACTCTAAAAACCTAGCTCAAAAGCGGAAGTTGCAATATTTAAATTCTGAGTGCACTTGAAGCTTCTTCTCTTAAAAATATTAAAAATACAAATGGTAGAAATAAGTAAGGTGGCACTAAATAACTAACGTACCAGGCCAGGATAACAAATGCTTTGCTATTAGTTTTCAGTTCAGGGTGACATGGACAGACACACAGTTTACTGAAAAGCAAAATATTCAGCAAACCCCCCTGGTGGTTATGCAGATGAGTTGTTTTGCTTTGCTTTTTGGTTTGTTTGTTTCTTTCTTTCTTTGTAAGTAACTCAAAACGCTCAGAACTTAACATTCATGCATTCAATCAGTATTTGTTGGGTATCCATGTGTACAAGGTACGAACACAAAGAAACCATAGGGTAGATTGTGGTAAATGCCTGTGGGTATGTGTGTTTTGGGGATAGGGCTACAACTTGCTAACCTTCATAAATATACATACTTTGGGATCTGTTCAAAGAGAAATGCAGAAAAAGAGAAAACATCTAATTTTTTTAAGTTGTGTTACCAAAGGGGCCTAAAGAAAAGGAAAAACTATTTTTACTTTAACTGCATACTTGTGATAACCCATTAAAAGGATGTGCTGACCTCCTTCTAAGTCGCCTTAATTCGAGCATTTAGCAACACACAGCATGGTATCATTTTTAGCTTAGGCCCTTTGAAACGATGCCATGAAGGGTTTCCATCACTCATTTTAGGAAAGAGAAACAATTTGGAAACCCCATCTGCAGTCCCTCCAGATGGGAAAACTAATTTCCCAAGCCTCTGGGGTGAGTTGTGGGGAGTTTCCAGTTAATTTATGGAAAAAAAAAATGTTAGCTTACTAGTTTTCCCAAACATTGTCCACTGCCCTCCCCTGCAGTTCCAGCAAGCAAGCAATCTTCAGCTTTTCAGTCAGTCAGCCTTCTTTTTAAAGTCAGAGAATTGTGTCCACAAGTCCTCTCTCCCCAAGAGTACCCTGCAAGCCAGTTGGGGCAGTTAGAAGCATGTGTGTCCCAGAAAGCGACACAGCCTCATCTTGCCAGGGCACATTAAGCTAATGCAAATGATCAAGTAAAGGATTCAGGCCATTTGGGCAATCGGGGACTCTTTAGGGCACTTTAAAGGGTTATCCAGTTTGTGTACATACAAGGAAGGCTTCTGGTGTATTTAATGTGGATGACAGGGCATTTCTCAAATACTGTGTACATAAGACCTGCTGTTTGCAGCAAAACCTCCATAACACCCCCCAACGCAAATGACAGAGCTTGGAAACGTGGCCGGCTCCAAGAGATCAGAAATAAAGAGGCTTTAAGCATGTTGCACGTAATAAAGCAGAACTCAAAGCCTGAAAACTGAGCACAGCTACTTGAAATGCACCTTTAACCAGCTCCGCCCATTTAAAAAGGGCCAATTTCTCCACAAGTGGGTGAAGAGGGGGGGCACAGAGGGTGATGGAGCAGTCAATTCTTCTGATGGCAATTTGCCACACTCAATTTTCTCTTTGTTCCATGATCAGTCCTGGTAAGTGTTTCTGCCCAAGCTGAGAAGCTCAGAGCCCAGGTGAGGCCTCCAGGAGAGGCAGCTGAGTCAAGCTTCTCCAGAAGCTTACCACTGTTTGAAGCTCTCAATTTCAGCCTCAAGAGATGCCGCCAGAAGAATACTAAGATCCGGCTGCTTTCTTCAAACAAGACTACATCTAACCGACCTCGAGGAGAGAAATATTAAGGTAGGATTTTCCCTTGTGGTCACTGCTTCACTAGCATGGTTAACACCCATTCTCGGGAAATCCCTGTTCCAAACACTAAAACAGCCCCATCTCTGGGCTAAGTCATTTCTACTCTATATCTCCACTGACTGCCATTCTCTTTATGTTACCACATGTGCTTTATCCTGTTACTAATTTACCCGTTCACCTAGGAACACTGGGTGAGTTAAGGGAGTGTTCAGAAGCAAAGTTTAGATCTGCTCTGATAAGTTAAAGCAGCCCAGGTCAATTTCAATTTTCAGTTATTTTAAGACTTGAGAAGCACTGTTGCTAATGACATCAGACATCAAATACCCTGCAATGAAACACACCCTGAATTACTCTCATGCCGACGAAAATCCCTTCTGAGAAAAGGGGAGAAGCCAAGGCTGCGCCTGGACCAGGAAAGGCCTCCCCTACCTGTGCGCCCCGGTAAGCCACGCCCACGGGCCTCTCTGGCTTCAGTTTCCTTTTGGGTCAACGGAAGGAGTGGGCCTACGCGAAGGTTTAGGCTCCTGGATCCCAGCACTGAGGTCTGCTCACCCCATCGTGCAGACAGACACAAATTTGGCAGATTCAGCCTTAAACCTGTTGGCAAAATAAACAAAGCTAAATAAAGGGGGAAACTGCCAACCTGAACTGTCTGAAGCCACAGGGGCCCACTCCACACGTTCCCGCTTTGTCCCCGAAACTGTTGCAATGCTAAAGTCAGATGCCTGATGTGCATTAGTCAATGACCCCTGGCATCTGGCGCAACCTTCCAAGGCGATTGTTATTGTCTACAAATTAAAGCGCTTTGCAAACTAAACCCCTCCACACAACGACATGCTACCAACGCTCACACAGGAGTGTACCGTCCATGCTTAAAAGTCACACACGAAATTCTCCCAGAACCACTTGGTGGGTAAATCGCCCTGAATAAACCGAGAGGGCAGAGCGTGGTGAGAAACTTTGTTTCAGGTAAGAGTCCTGTAAAGCTGGGACAGGACGCACAGGCTGAGACCCGGCACAAAGCGCCCTTCGCCCCCGCGAGGACCTCCTTTATGCGCCGTGACAGCAGCTTTGTGCGGGGTCATAAATAGTTCCAATGGACACGGTAAGTTCTCCCCGCCGCGCTCCGCCTGCCGCGTCCCGGCGCCGAGGCCAGGCACTCAACGGCTATTCTTCGCCGGGACTCCAGCCCGGCCGCCCGGCCACCACACAGCCCCACGCCGGCCCCCGGGTCCGGGCCCGCCGCCGGCCCGCAGGCCGGGCGCTCCTCGCGCGCCGGGGGGTCTCCGTCCCGGGAACCCAGCGCCCAGGCCCCTGCCCCGCCCGCGCCCTCGGCGGCGCCCCCACCCCCGCGCCGGCGCCCGGAGGACGGAGCCGGCAGGGGGAAGGTGCGGAGTCCGGCGGTGCCGGCGGTGCGGGACCACCCGGCCAGGCCGCGGCGGGGCCGCGGGCACCGGTGGGGCGCGGAGGGGACCGGCCCCGGCCCCTTCCCGGGCGCGCCTCGCCCCGCGAGCCCGCCGCTCTCCAACTCTGCGGAGCCGCCCAAGTTTGCGGCCCCCGCCCCGAGGCCGCCGGCCGCGCTCACCTGGCCGCCCGCCGCCCGCCGAGGCCGGAGGGCAGCGGCGCGGGTCCCGGGGCGGCGGCCGCGCCCGCCCAGGCGCCGCTCTTTGTCTGCGCCGCTCCCTCCTCCCGCCGCTCGGCGGACGCTGCCGGCCCGGCCGGACCCCGCGGCCCGGGCCCCGCGAGCCTCCCGCCGCCGAGCCTCCCGCCGCCCGCCGCTCGCTGGGCCGCGCGGCTCCGGCCTGACGATCCCCGCGGCGGCGGCGGCGGCGACGACCCCTCCCCCGGCGCGCGGCGCCCGCCCCTCCGCGCGCCCGCCCCTCCTCCCGCCGCTCCTCCCCGCCGCGCGGTGACACCGCCCCACGGCCGGCCCGGCCCGCGCGCAGGGCGGGAGCTAGACCCACCTGGGGACGCGCGGCAGCTTCGGGGCCCGCGCGCGGCCGGGCCGACAACGGCACCGGGACAGGACCGCGCTCGGGGACGCATCGCGCGCGGGGCGCGCGGCCGGCTGGCTCCCGGGAGCCCTTTGGGCGCAGCGCGGGGAGCGGGCCGAGGAGAGGAAAGGGTCCCCTCTCCTAAAACGGCTTGCTCGGGGAGTGGGGGCAGAAGTGGGGTGAGGGAACAAGAGAGGAAATAAAGGCAGCAACTTCCAGCCTCCGATGACCAGTGGGTGGTCTTTCCATCCTCTTTTGGTTTGTTTCATTTTTTTATCACGATGACCCCCTCCCGGAAGCATTCCCACGCCTCTCTACGCAAAGCAGGCCTGTTGTCCATCAGAAAAGTGACTTCCATAAAAAATGTCACTTCCTCTCTGTGATTGCTTGTGGGCATTTTTATTTATTTGCCTTGTATCTATTTACTTTCCCAACCAGACACTTTTTCACTCCATCATTTGTGTCGGAAGCACTTCTGAAGAGGAGAGTAAACTCAATCTCTGCTGCCTCCCTTCCAGTGTCTGGCTCAAGCACATCCACCGGGGCAGATTCCTGTAAGGAGCTGAGGGAATGTGGGCCCCAAAAGGTAGTGGGACTGGTCAGGTCACCTGGCCACACGTAGTGGATTACCTCTACACAAACGTGGGAGACTCAAACCGAGAGGAAGGGAACAGACACAAGGTTCCCTTTGACAGGCACACGCGTCCAGATGTCTGTTCCCCCAATCTCCTTTCCATATGGCTTCCCAAAAGGAAACCCTACTATTCAAATGACTCTGATTTCCTGGCAGAATAGGCAGGATCCATACTAATGAGATTCTTTTTTAGGCTCCTGGCTTCTCATTATTATTAAGGCAATAACAATTTACCCAAGGTGGCATCACAGTGTCATTTGAATCCTTCATCCCCTGCCTTGTGCCCAAAAAGAAGTAGCAGAAGAGGGTAAGTAGAGCCAGTGTGACTTTGAAGTCACCATTGAGTGTTTCACTATCTCCTTCTTCAACTGTGGAACCTTGCACAAGTGTTTCTGAACCTATCTAAAATCTACTAAATGGGGAGATAACACTGGCCTTGCTCCCATGTAAGTCCTTGGCACACTCCCTGGCAGCAGGGCACATACCACAGGCCACTGGAGAGAAGGAGGTGCATTGTGAGCAGGGATGGGCCCAAGATCAGGGAACAGGAACAACCTCCTTCTCTGTTTTGACCTGGGGAAAGAAGCTGCCTCAGTTCATCCTTTTGTGAAAACCTTTTTCTTACTGATAAGGAAAACAGAAGGATATCAGTGGTCTGACCCAATTTTAAATTAGTTTACTCAAAATAGGTATAATAACATTGACACAGTTTTTAACTTGTCTTCTTTGTAAACTTTCATTGAATCATGGGTCTTGACCTCCTCTTCCTTTTCTGATTCTTTGTAAAGTCACCAAAGACATTCTCTATCTAAAATCCTATGCCCCTTTCTCAATCTTTATCCTATGAAGTTTTCTGAAGCACAGGGCATTTATGTTATTTCCTAAAAATCGGTTATCTTTCCATTTATCTACCTTTCTGACCCACCCATCTCTGTCCGTTACAGGACATGTTTTCCTCCCAACCTCTAACAGTAATGCCCCAAAGCAGACTTTGGCCCTTTGTTTTTATTCTGATGTAGGCCTTCTTTCTAAAAGAGAGTTCATCATTTTTTGTATGCTTGCAGTCTGGATGTCTCCGGCTCCCAGGTCTGTTGCCAGCTTATCTACAGCCCCTCTGTGTGGCTCATCATCTCTTCATGCTCACCACACTCAAAATGAAACGCATCTCCTTCCTTAACTAGCTCCTCCTCCCACGGTCTCCGGCTTGGCCAAGAATCCACCAGGTTTCTCAGCTCCCAGGTGAAACCTCATTTCCATTCTCTTCTTCCGTCCCTCTCTCCAAGCACTCCCCAAGGTCAGTGAGGAGAGGGCTCTAGCTGACCTTGGGATCTCTCTCAATCTCAATTCTTATGGTTCTGAGTCCTGGTGATTCTTAAACTTCTCTTTGCACCTTTCTTCCCATCTCTAATGCCACCTCCTAATTTTTACATGATTACTAACAAAACTTACAATCTGTTTTGAATACATATATCAGCTCTAACTCACACACAATAAATAGTATTATCCTCATTTTACACATGAAAAAAACTGAAACGGTAAGTGAAGGAGCTGGAATTAGAACTGCACATACTCCAGAACTCCTGTTCTTTCCAGTACACCCACTGCCTTCCACCTGGTGTCCCATCAGTCACTTCCTCCCATCCCCCACATTTATACTGGATGTCAATGTCATCCTAAAAATTGCTTCTATCTTGCCCCTCCACTGTTCAAGAATTTCCCATGGCTCCCTATTGCCCATCTAGTTTCTCAAAAGTTTCCTGACAGCACAGGGCTTGAGCTTGTGCTCCAAGGAACGCCGAGGAACTGAGCGCCAGGAGGCCTGTGTTCTTTTCCTGGGGCTGCTTTAACAAATTAATCTCCAACTGGGTGGCTTAAAAAAGAGAAATGTATTCCCTAGGAGTTCTAGAGGCCAGAGTCTGAAATCACGCTCTCTCTGCAGGCTCCAGGGGAGGATCCTTCCTTGCCTTTTTCAGCTTCTCGTGGTGCCCGGTGTTCCTTGGCTCATGGCAGCAACCCTCCAATCTCTGCCTCTGTCTTCATCTGTCCTGGTCCCCTGTGTGTCCTCTCTCCCCTTCTCTCTTCCTATTAGGACACTTATCATTGGAGGTAGGGCCCACTCAAACCCAGGATGATCTCATCTCCAGACCCTTCCTTGTAACATCTACAAAGACCCTGTTTCCAAATAAGGTTGAAACCACATGTTCCAGGTGAGTACATCTTTTGGGACCACCATTCAACTCACTACAAGACCCAGCATGGGTAGACATTTCTTTGAAGATGATGTTTGATCTGAAAATGTGTATGTTTCTGCATCCTCTTCCCTTACTATACCCATGTTTGTTTTACTAGTAAAATGTCTCCAATAATGAAGGATTGAAAGTACAAAAAATATAAACCTTTCCCCCCAAGTCACATCCACGTTAAATCCTAAGATTTATCTTCCAGGGCCTCTCAAACTTAGTCCTGCTATAACCATCTCTTGGTTTACCCTGCCCCAATATAAGCTACTTGCTTGGGTCACTGTGCAACCCCTACTGTATGTGCCCCACTCGGTCACACTGATTCCCTCCTCCAACTGTGCAGACACAGCAAGGGATTCCCTGTGCCCCTCTCTTCCTTCAGAGTTCCATTCAGGCTGCCCTCACCTCTCCTTGGACTCATGGGAAGACAGGTGAGACTGACGGCACTGTGTCAGCCATTCTTGAGAGGCCCGCGGGTTACACGTATGCAAATCTGGAGCACTTAACCTCTCTGTGCCTGGGATAGCGAAGTACAGAGTGGTGAGGATTAAGTGAGACAATGTAAACATGTCTCAACCGCGTGTTTAACACATGGTAAACACTCCCATCCACTGTTTCCTGGCCTTCTATCTTAACCCTCAATTCAATTAAACATATTGAGTATATTTCTATTTGTAAGGCATAAGAATCAATTCAGGAGAAACAAAGATAACCTGAGTCATAATCTCAGAGGAAGGATAAGACCAGTATACAAATAACTATAATATAAAGCTAAATATGAAAAGTACCAAACAGAACATGTTCAGAGAATCAGAAGTAGCTTTAGGTTTTAAGTGGTGGCGTTAGACAAGGACCTTGAAAGTTGCTGACATGGTGGGAAGCTGCCATGATTTGGCTGGGCCATACCAGCCCCCTTCCTGGTTTGGGGAGACCTTTTGTCTGACCTTGGCAGGAGGCAGAATGGGTCCTCCATCTCTCTACTCTCAGAAGTCCTGTGAAAGTCAACTGCCTGGGACTGGCCAATAGAACCCTCCCAGTCAGGACTTTGAAACTGGAGAGAGTGGCAAAGAGGAGGGAATATGAGATTTGGTTTGCTCTTGCTGGAAGGGCCCTAGCACTTTCCCACAGAGGTCATTAACATGCTTGGTTCTCCGCACTTCTCCCAGCTTTTCCAGCCCCGCTGCAGGCTACTTTATATTCTTCCAGTAAATACCTCTTCTGCTTAAGGTAGCCAAAGGCCCTTCCTCTTCTTGCAACCAAAACCCCTGAATGATACAAACTATAGACTTTTAAAAGAGGGGGACAAACAGAGGAAACTCCCAGTTGAGGAAGCTTAGAAACCTGAGGACAGAGAGGGCGTGTGGAGGACTCCATGGAAACAGTGATGCCCTATTTGACTAAGTGGAGCAGAGGATGCTGGGAGATGACCCTGAGGAGGTACTATGTGTACCATTTGGGCTTGAGCACAGGAGAATTCATTGGGCGTAGGCACCAAAGGACAGCTGGAGGGAGCAAGAGCTGTTACGGGTTTGCATTACTTAGGTAATAACCCAAACTGGGGTAGAAAATGCTTTAGGAGAAATTGAGAAGAAAGGCTCCAAAGGAACTGACAGCTAACTGGATGTGGAGAGCAAAGGAGAATGGCTGTCTAATATAACTGAAGGGTTTGGATTGCGGGTAGCTGCAAGATGGTGGTGCCAGTCTCAGAAGCTGGGTTTACTGGATTGTGAGGGATAAATCGTTCTGGTTTTGTACCTTCAATTAAACTCAATAACTATTTATTGCCAACTTACTACATGGAGATTGTGCTCCAGGAGGTCCAGAAAGGAGCAAGTCACAGTCCCTGCCCTCAGGTGGCTTTCTGCTAGAAGAGTAGCTATTAGTGCTGTAAATATTCTAGTGGAGTAATGAGCTCTATTGCCGCTTGACTGTGTCATCCATCTTAGCATCCATAGAAACACCCTGAGAGAAAGAACCAAGTCTGACTTTTCTGCGCAGCTCCAGCATGTTTTCCTGCACACACAGCGCAGAGCACACACTTAATAAATCTTTAATGATGGCCGGAAATTCCACACCTTTATGAGTTTGCCAAAAGGAAAAGAGGACTGCAAGCATTACTGAAGACACCTCAAAAGAGGGCTTTATGAACTCTCGGTAAGAATTTCAAACCAAACAGTGGTGGACTTGCAGGTTTCAGTGTTCCATTTTATCTATATTAGCGTAAGGAAAAGGGACAGAAGCATGAGTCTTAAGAGCGAATGATAATTTCTTCCCAAAGCTCCTAAGTACCTTCTCATTACCTCTTCAGACTCAGAAGGGGCTAGAAACCCATGACCTCTGTCTCTCAGTGACCGACAGGATTGAGTTTTTTAAAAAATCATAAATACAAAGAGTGAAGTTCATACATACCCCAAACAGTATAAAGTTGAGTGCCATTTAGGATAAAAAGGAAAATTAGAGGACAGTAAGTGTGCTCACATGCGATCCTATCTTTAGCATGCATTTTGTCCAGGAACACTTACTATAGTGGTATGTAGACATGGGAACTTTAAAACCCGAAACATTGTTTTTGATCATTATCAGCAGAGCAGAATTAATTTAGGAAGGAGAAAATTTTAGGTAGCTCCATAACTTTAGAAAAACTAAGAGGATTTCACTCAAATTTCCATTTTGAAATCTGCCTTTAGGGGAACATCACATGTGACACATTTCTGTTAGATACAATAAACCCTCAATTAATCTGGGTGCCTGGGAAAGGAGCTGTTCTGCTAAACTAAAATTTCATTTTGGTTAACAACTAACCAGGAAGTCCTGTTAGCTGGAACATAAATTGAAGTTTGAAATATGTGTGTGTGTGTGTGTGTGTGTGTGTGTGTGTGTGTGTGTGTGTGTGTATACACATATATATGGCAAGCTGATATCTCACCTTAAAAAAAAATGGGTGAATAATACCTCAGAGTCATGATTCTGAACACACATCCTCATTTTACAGGGCTAAGTACAGAGGAGATTGGGTAGAATCTGCATTAAGTCAGAGCCATGTACTAAAATTATTTTTTTAAGTTAATAAAATCCATTTGTTTTTCTGCATTTGCTCCTTTATTTCCCAAAAGTAGACTACTACCTAAGTCGGGAGATTTCCAGTTAATGAGAGTTCTTCAATGTTTTCCAGGCATGTTTTAAAAGAGAAGATTTCTAAAATAGAAAGCAATTGTCAACAAGCGTATTGGTAAATAGAATGCTCCTTTTATTAAGAACACTCATCACTAAAGCACAAAGAAGTTAATGAGAAGGTAGGTTTTAGAAACGCTCTGATTTAAGTGATACGTTTTTCACGTTCCATTTGTGGCGCCCTGCTCGGAACAGCTCTATAGTCTGTGAATTTGATGGAAATTTTTAAACTGGAAATTGCCTGTGTTTGAGGAGTGACCCTGTGCAGTTTAATACCTGGTGTGTGGGGTGCCCACCCTTCCAAACAGCATCTTCTGGTCAGTGTTGTAAGCTCCTCTCTCTCTCTCCACACCTCTGCTGAGGCACTGAGATCAAATTGCCTTGAATTGTAGTAACTTATGTCCACGTAATATTTAAAGATGACAAACTGATTAAGAACAAGAATGATTTCTTTGTGGATTCCCCAGAGTATCTCATACAAAGTTGGCAGTTAATAATGGTTTTTGGAAGGAATGGGATAGAAAAAAAAACAAAAGCAACTATTTAGAAGTAGGTTTTTGTTTTTATTTTAATACAAACATGTTTGGCTATGTATGTTGTTAAGTGGCTATTATCAATGCTAGAGCTGTCACTCATCCTGTTCTCAAGAGCGTTGTCTCATCCTCACAATCCAGTAAGGGAGGCACAATGATCCCTATTTTATAGAGAAGAAAACCGAGGCTTAAAAAGCTGCGAAAACTTGTCTAAGGTCACAATCCAACAGGTGGTTGTGATCTCACATATGAATGTTGGTTCACAAGGTGCCTGAGAAATATAATCAAGATGAATACATTGAGCTTCTTTTAAATTCCCGTGAAATCACTTTCATGTTGGTTTCTTAACAGAGTTCCTCATAGTCCCCCATTTCACTCTAATTTTATCAAACACTTCCGATGTCTGCCCTGGACCAGGGTCGTGGGGCGTAGGGTGATGTAAGTCGTGACACACCTTTACCCATGTGGACTCAGGCTGAAGGGAAGCTCACAGCTCACCAAGGTGGGCCTCAGAGCCAAACCTATTAGTTTTCTATTGCTGCCGGAGCAAAATACTCCGGTGTTCCCCTGAAAATAAGACCTAGCCGGACCATCAGCTCTAATGCGTCTTTTGGAGCAAAAATTAATATAACACCCAGTATTATATTATATCATATCATATCATATCATATCATATCATATCATATCATGTTATATTATTATATTGACCCAGTCTTATAGTAAAATAAGACAGAGTCTTATATTAATGTTTGCTCCAAAAAACGCATTAGAGTTGATTGTTCGGCTAGGTCTTATTTTCGGGGAAACACGTTATAAAGGGGCTTCAACTCCCAGTTCTGTGAGTCAGAAATCCAATTTCTTACAGGTCTCATGGGGCTAAAATCAAAGTGTCAGCAGAGCTGTGTTACATTTGTATGCTCCAGGGACACTCTGATTCCCTGATTTTCTAGCTTCCAGAGGCCATGCACATTCCTCGGCTCGTGGGCCCTTCCTCCATTTTCCAAGCCAGCAATCATGCACCTTTCTGACCCTTCTTGCATTTTTGAGTCTCTCCCTTTGGCCAGGAAAGGTTACCCTCTCTTTAAGGACTCACATGAATCATCCCACCCGGATCATCCAGAATCCTCTCCCTGTCTTACAGTCCATGCCTTCAATCCCCTCTTCTAGGCAAAGTGATATGTTCACAGGGTCTGGGGGTTGAGGTGGGGCATCTGAGGGACCCTTATTCTGGCACGTTATTTTGGAACAAACTTTAGATCTTATAGACGTTCAGAGAGGAGTGAGTCCTGTGAGGGTTTCACGGAGCATGCTCTCAAATCCTTATCTCAGGGTATGAACCCAAATTAAGACAGTTATGTATCAATCCAAAGTTGTTATAAAATACATACATACACACGTACACACACACACACACACACACACACACACACACGGTTTGACAAAGCAGGGATTCTTGACATCAGAGAATGCCACCGAGCGTCCCAAGTCTGACTCCTTGCAAGCTTGGATTGCGTAACCCAAGAAGAAAGTTAGAAGGTGGGGAATGTTCTCCTTGAAAGAATGCACCTATGGATTCAAAAACTTTGCTTTTGCTGCACCCAATTCATTCCTATCAAGCTGTTCACCACTGTTCTACACAAAGGTAAGTTGGGTGTGCAAGTAATCATGACTGATGGGGAGGCATTCAGGGAAGAGACTCCCTGGAGAGCTTCTCAGGGAGACCTCATATGATGTATTTCTTGGGCATGTATCTCAAGCAGTTCCCTGGCAGACCTTTCAGGGTTCTCTTGTCATGAGCACCTTTTAGACCAAGGCTCAGTTTCACCTTAGAGCCCATTGTGGTGGGTCCCTGAACCAGAGCACTCTCTCATACTCGGACCACATTTTACACACCTTCCACGTGCAGAAACTATTTTTCAAATGTATGCAGAGGTTGTGGTGATGGATAAAATACAAATTCATTTTGCAGTGTTACCAAATTCATTGTAGCTTTTAGTCATGTGGTTTTCTAATCTACTACTTTTAGTCATGTGGTTTTCTAATGTAATCTACTACTAATGCATGAAAATATTTGAAAACATTATATTTATGCAAAAAGGGATACTCCTACTCAAAATTTTGGAGTCGTTGTTCTAACCTGTAACAAAGACATTTCTTCCTCGGCTGACCCTCCGTGGACAGGGCCTAAGAAGAGAATCTATGAGTTATAACACATCTTGTTCGCAGCCCCTTTGTCCCTCAAATAGTTTTCTTAACCAGAATTGCCCATGCCCACAGTTCTGTTATTCTGGCTATCTTTGTCCTCTACTTCTCTGTCCTGCTATCTTCTCTTGCCAATATTTTAAATTCTGTTCGGGTAGGCTTTCCCTCCTCACCCTGATTGGTACTTTCTGTGTTCTTTCATGACTTCCTTTAATCGCCATTTCATTGAAAGTCCTTCTTAACCCCATCCACAAGTATCGCTATTGGGTTTGAAGACCTTTGCACAAATGCAGAGATGGAGAATTAGAGTAGAAAACATTCACTCAAACACGTGTATATCCATTCTTAAAGGTCAGCTACCCCATAACGTAGCAGACGCAGCTGGTGCCAGCCATATGCCCTTGGAGTGCACCATTTCCCTGCCCAGTGGCCTAACTTCCAACTGTTAACACCTGCAACACTGCCTTCAGGCTGTCTCTGGCCAGTAGTGCCTGTTTTATTCAGTGCTGCGCAGGGCAGGAGTGCTCCAAGAGTCCCCTCAACCAATGACTGATGGGGAGTGTTGACAAATACCCCAGCCTTTCACCCCTCTGGTGGTATAACTAAGGAGTGTGCCCTACGCTCGCTCCCAGAGTTCTTTGGTGGGAGTAGCTCGAGGTGTTCGCGGCAGCAACTTGTTTCATAACAAATCTTATATTGTCTTCCTTCCTTCTTTTGCCTTACTCCCCTACTCCCCTAACGATGTTTCCTGGGATCTCTTCCCAAATAAGCTTCTTGTACTTCAACCCTGTCTCAGAGATTGCTTACAGGGAAACCTAAAGTAAAATGCCCTGGCAAGTCTTTGCTCTTATATATTTAAAATCATCAATCTTAGATGAAATAAAATGATATTTTAGCTGTCATCTAGTACTGCTTGGATTTGTAATTCCATTACCTGGAGTTGACACTTAAATACTTGTGACTTGGACAAGCCACTTACCTTCTTCATGCCTCAGTTTCCTTACTGTAGAATAGGCATGTGGACTGGAGCAGTGATTTTCAAAGTGTGGGATTCCTCTGAAGTACTTTAAAGGCTCTGCAGACAAAAGTGAACTCTATAAAGGAAAAGGTACTCATAGAATCATTTGAATTAAATTATAAAATTGCAGGGGAAGGGGAAGAATACACCATTGGGTGTTAGCAGACAATTCTCCATAGATCTCTCATATTTCTGCTCACCTTGCAAATAGAAACACTGACAACCTTTATTCCAGACTGTCTTTTCAAAGAAGTTGCATAGCAAAGAGTCTTGGAGAATAGAGGTAGTGTCTCCCAGCAGGCCAGTGGCAGGGACGATTTGTTTATAGTCCAGTAAAAGAAAGATAATATTTCCCTCCAGTGCGTGGTGAGGCAGATTTGTTGGCTTGTGGTCCATTATAAGAAACTTGAGTTCCCTGAGCTGTGGATTTTCTAGAAGTGATGCAAACCCACTAGGTGTACAATCTCTACTGAGCCACTCCACGTTATCCCTCTGAGACTTGGGAAGCAAGGGAACCAACACGGAATGAAGCTCATGCTACTGGCTGTCTGGGAGTGTGAAAGCCTTTCGTCTCTGACCCAACAATCTTGTGTCTTCTACCAACATTCATGAAACTGGCAAGCTAACATTTTAACTCACAAGTCAGGTAAATTCTAAGACCCTTCACAGTACTTAACATTTGCAAAATGTTACTGAATTCCTGGGCTGTTGGTGTTACCAGTGAAATGTAGGCTGATAGAAGGTTTGCACCACACAGTGATTACCACACAGTGGTAATCGCCACACAGTGATTACCATTGCCCAACAGCAGAGTCTAAAACAGACTCTAAGAGCACAGATCCGAGGTTCTGAAATAATTTGCTTGAAGACTGAGATTAGAAAAATCTATACATTTCAAACAGGAAGTGTATGGATGTTGACGATTTTTCCATTTTGATTGTTTTGTGTATGTTTTTGCAGGCAAATAAAAGGGATATTCCTCAATTTATAAAACATCACAGACATATTAGGAGAAGAAAATTTTAACTGCATAGAATGCACTTAACACACCACAAAATAATCTTACAAAAATGTGGCAATATCTGTATAAAGAGTGATAGCAGTGGTAGAAAACACATTCGCATAAAAATTATTGCCAATATGTGTACAAGTAGTGTATTTACATGACAAGCCCCGGCTGTTACAGAAAAGGCAACTGTGTTTTAAGTGTTGGATAATGTTATAAAAACGAGAACTTTATTAAAGGATTGTGTTCTCATTGCATACTTTTCAGTGATTGACAATGATACATGTGGTGAATTCCAGAACTTACTTTTCATATTAAAGTTCACTGGTTATACTGAGGTGAGGCATCAGCAAAAATACTTCGAATGAGACAGAAAATTACTGTTGTGTAATAGAAACATCTTTAGCTAAAACTCAAACATAGCATGACTGTGCTGGTTTGCCCATCTTGTTGATTTTTTTAAAGAACTAAATTTAGCAAGGTAAAGCCCCTATGTTAAAATGCTTAAAATTACAGTTAAAATGTCAGCAATGAAACTGAAGGCTAAAGTTTGGACTCAACAGACAAAATAAGTTAAACTCTTTAGAAACTAAAAATTACTATCTGACCAAGATCTGTGTATTGCTGTGTTATTAATATGGTTTCATATTGTTCAAGGTTACGCTTGCAAAGTATTTTCTGCCCAGTGATAATTAAAACTGGCGGAGGTATTTCATCGACTGTCTCCAAATTTAAGCACTATCAATTAAGACATAATAGCACTTATATGATACTGTTAAATAAAAATTGCCGTGCCATTTCTCTGCCAGGTTTCTAAATTAGCTTAATTGATGTGATTCCTAGGTTACTAGAAAGTTGTTTTTAAAACTTTTACCATTTGGAACTGTTTGTCTTTGAATTATGATTGTTTTAATGGTCCCCCACTGAGGTGGGGGAAGGGACATAAGACTGCAGCTGACATCCATAAGTCCCAATTCCTATATTTTGTATTCACATTATTATTCTCAATGATCTATTATATGAGTAAATGTGATGAATTTGTGTAAAATTTATGCTAACAAAATACCATATTTTCTGTTTTACATATTTGAGTTCTATTTAAGATTTTATTTTTGTAAGAAGTGTTTGGGGTAAAAAGTATTTTGAAAATCTCTAGATTGTTTGATTTCTAAGGTTCTTTCATTTTTAAAGACTCTATTCCTCTAAATTGAACTTAAAACAAACTTCTCAATTTTTAAAAAATTATTGAACCAAGACTGATATAGTATCCAGAAGACACCACACACACACACACACACACACACACACACTCCCATTGCTGCCTTACTGTTTCAGCATCACCTTCTCTAATGCCATCCAATTGCATTCTTCTGTCATTATCTGAATCAAATGTGCCAATTTTTCTGGTTATTCAGTTTGTAAGTCCTCATTTCTCTTCCTTCAGGTTAGTTGCTTTCATGCTAGTTCACTGTTCGTCTATACTTTTGCTGAAGGATGAATGGAATCATTTATGAATAACAATAAAAATGGAAAGCAGGTAATTTTGGTAACTAACAAAAAGCTTCTAGTGGAATAAATATGTAGAATTATTGACTGGGACAATATTTTAGTTTTTCATGTTGCCATATGAAAATGTCTGTGGAATAAAGTATTCTGTGGAATAAAGAAACCTTGTATCGTACAATTGAAATACTCTCATCATGGTGTTATGCTTCAGGTTATATATTAGTTATTTCTTGCTGTGTAACAAATTATCTAAAATTTACATTTAGAGTAATGTAGATTCATGACCTCACAGTTTCTGTCAGAACGCCTGGTGCAGTCTAGCTAAGCTCTTGAGTCAAGGACGCTTATGAGATTACAGTCCTGTTGTCGTCCAGAGCTGTGGTGTCACCTGAAAGCTCTGCTGGGGACAAAGGTCTTCTACACTGACCCATGTGGTTGTTGGTGGGATTCTGTTCCACACAGGCTGTCAGACTGAGGGCCCAAGTTGCTCACTGGCTATGGGCTGGAGGCCTCCCTCAGTTCCTTTCCATAGCAGCCTTTCCATAGGTCAGCTCACAACATGGCAGCTAACTTATCTACATGAGCAAGAGGATGACCAACAGAAAGTTCAAGGCAGACGCCATAGCCTTTTTGTAAACTAATCTCGAAAGTGACATCCTATCACTTTTTTCAAATTCTCTTTATTAGGAGCAAGTGACTAGGTCCAGCCCACACTCAAGGAGAGGCCATTATATGAGCGCATTAGCACCAGGAGGAAGAGTCATGGGAGGTCTCTCAGGGACTGCCCACTACAGGGTGCTATGCAGAAACTGTGTGCTTCTCTCCCAGTCCTCTCGCTCCCAGTAAATCCAGCTCCTACCTAGCGGAGAGCAGCCTGAATGAGCCCAAATCACGTAGAAGTAGGTCTATGTGGCTGACATCACTCTGTTCCTGAAATGAAAAGGAAACAACAGCTTCTCTGTCCTTATCTTACCAGCATTTTGTAACCATCCAAGTCAGAACATGGGGATGGTGGTGGCAGTGACAGAGGGCACAGCCACTCCTGCCATAACAGACACCAATCATCTTAGAGTGTGCCCCACCAGAACTGGACATGGCAAGCCAAACTGCTCCATGGACACTGCAGGGAATACCCCAAGAGGCCCAGAGTGCCTCTCTTCCTTTGTAATTATACCTCACCCTACCTGTCAGGTTGTTACCTTGCCTCATCACATATAAAATGACTTTTTAAGGTTAAAAGAATCCTTTGCCCAAATTGGGGTTGACGTACAGCAGGTACACTGCAGCTGGGCCTTGGCTGCGCTGACAAGCTGCCGTGGCAATTTCCAGGGCTTGCTAATTGATGTGTGCCCAGATTTCAGTACCGTGCTTGTTTCAGCTGCTACTGAAAAGAGCAGCTGACAGTGCCGGCATCTCAGCGTGGCCCAAGTCCTTACCTCGCACATGAACAGCAGCTGCACAGAGAGCCACCTGGGCAAAGCTCGATTGTCTGTCAGCTGCCCCCGCTAATAAAAATAGCATCTGCATGATGGGGTTAAATAAAGCATTGGCTGTGTGTGTGGAAAATGCAAGTTTACACGGAAAAACCTCTATGATGAATCCTGAAATGCAGAGCAGACAAGAGGAGATGATCATCTCAATTTGGGGACATTGTGGAGTGTCACTCCTTTTCAGTCTCAATTTGGGGACAATGTGAAATGTCACATCTTGAGAAACACCCAAGGAGGGTGATACAGAACAATGGGCAAAAAAAGCTCTTGTTTTCGTCAGTTAGCATTGTAACTCAGGACGTACATTGTTCCAGACTCATTCCAAGTGCTGATCGATTTATTTGCTTATTTTTTTGCTAAAAGTTAGTTAGGATTTTAGCCTTTACGAGACCCAAGCGCTGGAGCCTTCCACGTTCTGCAGGAATGCCAGTGATTGCCCTGGCAGTAGCAGTTTGATTTCCTTAGATGTCAGCTGCTGCACCTCTCCTCAGTACAGACTACAGGGGAGGAAAGAGTTATTCCAAGAGCTATTTCAAGGAATGGACTTTGACTAAAGAGACATTCATATTTTTAGCCCAAATTTATAAACTCATATTACCTTTAACCTAAAACTGAAGTTGTGAGTAAGTTGATAGGTCCTTCTCTTCCATCTTAAGCATTCTTTTTAAGTCTTTAGAAACCATCTTGACCTAGAATGCTATGAAGCCTGAAATATGGTAATTAGCTGTTTATAATGTAAACAACTGGTGGTGTATCTTCAGCAAAGCCTCAATATGAAGCATCAGAGATATTAGAATTCGTCTCCAAGCGGCTCTTCAAACATTCATAATTCTTAACTTTAAACTTTGTCAGTGTATAGCCAGCACTCCTATTTCTGGGTCATAAACTTGGGGGAATTATCTTCCACCTTGAGTGAAAGCTGCTGACACAAGCTCAAGGATAAAGCTTAGAAGTAAAACCAGAGAAAGCATGAAGGGCAGACCCATGACAATAAAGACAGTCAGGACATCCAGAAGGCAGGCAGAGCTTGGACAGGCTACGGCATCTGGGTTGCTTCCTTTATGCCTAAGATGATTCCCAAATGTCTCCATTTTCTACCTTCTGATTGCAAAATATAAGTAATAAATAAATAATAAAAACACAGATTCTTTTCCATTGAATAAAACTATAGTGGTAGCTCGGTTTTCTAACGTAATCCGTTCTGGAAGACCGTTGGAGTTCTAAAACGTTCGAAAACTGAGGCACAGTTTCCCCATAGAAAGTAATGCAAAATGGATTAATCCATTCCAGACTTTTAAAATCAACCCCTAAAACTGCAAATTTAACATGAATTTTACTATCTAATGATACCATAGATCCATAAAATTTATGGCGTTCATAAACTGAAATGTTCATCAACAGAGATGTTCGAAAACCGAGGTCCCACTGCATATTCCTTTATAAGTAAATGTGATGAGACAAATTTTAAATTTTCAGGATTGACAAAATAATAAATTAATGGTTTTTAATTGACACCATCAACTTGCAGAACTTCTAGGGTATAATCTATTATGTGTTTACATCTGCTCTTTCCCACCAAATGTCTTCCACTCGATATTTCTGAAGATACGTCTTTTTGTGGAAGCATATCTCTGGCTTTTTGATGGAGATCAATGAAGAAGTAGTTTACAGTTAATGGACACTTGCTATGCAAGCTACTGAGGTCAAATTTGTCTGTCCTCTGATATAAAAGGAGGCACAGGTAATCACGTGACCACAACTCTTTATCACGAGTTAATATTGTGGAGCACTAACTGGGCACCCCATATCTATTCCCCCTATTTCCTTGTTCCCCCCCACCACCATTCTGTGCTATAGGGCACTCCACACTCATGGCCTCTGGGAAGGATAAGAAGGCAGAGCACAGAGCAAAGTGTTAAAATCTGAGGCCACCTGGATATACCCAGTAGATTGGGAAGGTTTTATGGTGGCGTTTGGTTCCCAGAAAAAAGGAGGGGAGGAAGAGTGTGAGATGAAGAATCCTATGCCATGCTTCTCCTGAGTTTGGCCCAGCAAGAAGAGAAAAACCCACAGAGGTTGGAGGATTCAGAAGTTAAAGAAGTCGTGAGCCCCGTTTCTTGGGTAGAGCCCCAGGAGGCGTGGAGACCCTCCATCTGGGCCAATCAAATGGAGCCTTACAAGGCTTCTAGACTCTCCCTAGAGCATACAGTTGTGCTCTACCTAGCGCACTTGGATGGGTGCAAACAGATGGCGATCCATCGATGCCCTGTGAAGCTCAAGGTGGGACTGCACAGCAACGTGCCTTGACTGAGGAAAAGGGACGTCCCTGGAGTGCCAACCACAATAAGTGTCACCAAGCAGAGAAGTCCCTGGTCCCTTCCCCTGGCCTGACCACATGCCCCGACACTACGTATGCAGAGCAACCTCAGGGAAAATGTGTGTGTATCTGAGGGGACACTGACGTCACTAATGTTAAATTTCTGTCACCTGGGAGACTGTAACATCCAATGAGATTTTAAGTTCAGTTATAGACTAGTTAAGACTCCTTAGGGTTTCTGGATGCAGGTTTTTACCTGCTATTCCTATAGACTTCTATATGAAGCTATATTTACAAGTCCCCCAACTTCCTAAAATAATTCAAAACTAATTCCAAAAGGATGTTTTCATAGTTGCTCAGAGAATGGTTATTACGTAGTGTTAAATAGTACTTTATTTTTTCACAGCTCTGTTGAGGTGTAATTTACACTTTATAAGTTTCACCTGTTTAAACTGCATAGTGTGATAAGTTTTGACACATATATATACCCAAGAAACTATCTCCACCATCAAGAAAAATCCTTCATGTATAGTGACTGGAAATGGTGGCTGAGTAATGGCCCTAGCGACTACTATCTTATAGGGACTACTACCTTATATGGAGAATGGATCTTTACAGATGTGCTTAAATTAAGGATCTTGAGATGGGAAGATCATCCTGGATTATTAAAGTGAGCCTTAAATGCAATTATATGTATCTTTATAAGGGGGAGACAGAGGGCGATTTGACCATTGATGGAAGAGAAGTCTACATAATGGAAGCAGAGTCAGAGAGAGGATGCTGTCTGTTGGCTTTGAAATGGGAGAAAAGGCCAAGGAGCAAAGGAATGCAGAGGATGAAGCTCTAGATGCTGGAAAAGGCTCTAGCTAGATGGTAGATTCTGTTCTAGAGCCACCAGAGGGAACTCGGCACTGGTGACAGCCTCATTAAACTACTTGCAGACTTCTGACCTCCAGAACTGTAAGAAAATATGTTTCCATTGTTTGAATTCATGGTACTCATTGCAGCATTCATGGGAAACTAATATAGGTATAATTTGACTCACCTGAAATAACAATTTTATAGCAATTAGGTTGAAACTGAAGATAGAATGGACCACAGACGTGGGCTTAGATCACTGAGCTGTCCATCCAGGCTGTCCCTCTCAGCTCCAACATGCTCTGGTGATCGGAATAACCAGCACCTCTGTTTCCTGAAATGTCCATCTTTCAAGGAATCTACAATATAAGTCTGTTTTAAAAAATTAGATGTCACAAACCTTACACAGAAATTTTTGGAAGTAATCTTGTATCATCGTATGGCCACAACCAAGCCATTATTATCTTTTTGGCATATTTTTCCCCCAGGAATTTTTTCGAATGTGTACTTTACTCTCATATTTGGTTGTAATTTTTTTGTCCATAAATTTTTTTTCACAGCTTGTTTTACTCAAAAATATTTTCTTCATGTTTCATTTTTATAATTATTGCTTGCAATCTACAGTGTAGTGCTAAGGGAATGTGCCATTGGATTTTTCACACAAATTCTTTAGTAGTTGTCCTCCTGTATATATGTTTTCCATATTTGGGTATATTTCCTTAAACTAGAATTTTGTAAATGGGATTATTGGAACAAAGAAAATGAATTTTTTTTTACTCCTTTTATACATTTCCAGATTTCTTTTAAAAATACAATATGGTTACAATGAATGTTCAGCTTTCACTACACTTTGATCAGAATTGGTTAATATCTAGTTTTAAATTCAATTTAAAATGTGAAACATGTGGCCCTTTGTTGTTTTCATCTACCTAACTTCAATTATAAATGAGAATGACTGTGTTTTTTTTTTCTTGTTTTTTTTTCTTTTCTTTTTTTTTTTTTTTTACCATATTTTGATCATGAATTTCCCTCTCCATGCATTACCTGCCTGTGTTCTTTTGCATTTGGCTATCAAGATTTCAGTGTTCCTATTTACTCATATGACTTCTTTCTCTCATAAATATATTGGGCACTTTTCTATCAAACTTTTCACAATCTGTAGTTTTCTTTCTTGTCTTGCATTTGTCAAAAAGTGCTACATGTTTATGTCATCAAACCTTTCTTTTATGTCTTACTGTGTTTAGGAAAATATTCCTCCTTCAGGGTTTTGATAAATATTATAGTCATTATATTTAAGGTGCTCCTGTGTTTAGCTTTTTAAATTTTCTGATGTTTCAAACAAAATCTAAAGTAAATGAAAACAGTGATTCTAGGGCTGTAAGCCCACCCCGTTCCTCTGCTCACCTCCCCTTGTCTGGCCTCTACGGGCTGCACTTCTCTGTGCTTCATCCACTTCTTAGAAACTGGAACAATTTGGGGGCAGGCAAAGAGAAGGGCTCATGGGTGTGCCATCCCTTCCTTTGGCCTTCCTGTGATCTCTTAAATGAAAAGCTGCTCACCTTGGCCTGGTTTTGGCAGAAAACACCAGAACATGCTGGCGCAGTCATCCGTAGACAATGTTGGACACCTTTCTAATGTGGGAAGGGGGAGGTGAGGGAAATTGCAACAGCTGGGATGTGTCAAGCCTGGAAATCACCTTCTGATTCTGCATTGTGAACACATCTGCTGTCTGCCTGGGGCATCACCCTTCTCCGGCCACAGCTCTCCAGCCTGGGAGTGCTGCCTTCACGTGAGGGAAGAACACTGTCAGAAAGTCTTTCCGAGGCTGCTCAGATGCCCAGAACTTTTGCTGTAGCTCTCTTTCCTGCCTTTCTCTCATTCCCGCTTCCTGGAACTTCAGGATTCCTGAATGTGGAGACCTCTATCAGTCAAGAAAATTCTCACAAACTAGTCTTCTTTGAAGAGCTTAAGAAAATAGATGGCCATTTCCTGAGAGAGTTTAATTATTATCCTGCCCTACCTAAGCAAGATGAATTGGATGACATCTCAAAGTCTTTTCTAAAGGAGTGATTTGGGGATATCTAAGCCCTTTCTCTAGACTACCAACAAGGATGTGAAGAAATCCCACAAAGTTATGTTTTTCAAAATTATACTTAGTTCATCTCAGGAAATAGATTCGTAGTCTTAAAGCTCTGATGATGCTTACTCTCAGCCCACTGGCCACATCAGCCCATATATCAAGATTTTCTGAATTCCCAGCAATAGTGTGCAATGATGACAAGAGTTGGCAAGCATGAACTTTCACACAAGCCATAGAAACTGGGACCAAAGGAGATGGGCATGAGCCTTAGAAGCTCAGGAGAAACATAACTTCATTTTCTATTAATTTTTTCTCCCTTACCACCTTTGCTACAGAAATTTCAGATCTTTTCAATCCTTTATAATTCACTTAGTACCATTTCAGTATAGAGGAAAATTAGACCTCTATTCTTTCATATTATGCAAATTCATTTGCCTGTTTATGTCATGTCTTTGTTTTGATCCCAACATATTAGGTTTTCATCAAGACTTGAGTAGAGAATCTAATCTAATACCTAACCTAAATTTGGCCTTCCATGTATTTTATCAATGTTTTTCTTTCCTTGGCAAGACAAATTTAGAACCTCACCATGTCTTTCGAGCTTGTAATATCATCCATTGAAATTGAAACAATGCTTTACTTTTGTTAATGCATCTGTAAAAAGAGGTAAATGTTCTCTACTTAAAAACCTAAATAATTTAGGTGACTTAATAGTAATATACACAATTTGATAAATTAACAGCATATCCCTTTGACTGATAAAATTAACAAATAATTACAACAGTGTAAGAGGATAGTATCCAAGGAAACAACACTTTTAATGGAATAAATGTTATCTCAAGAGAGGGTCATTTCTAAACAATGGGGTAAGTTGTGTCTCATTCAATAAATAGTGTCAAGATAAGTGCTTACACTTTGGGGGGAAATCTGCTTAGATGTTGTAGCAAAGACTGGTAATTTCCCTCTGGATGCATTCTCCCTGTCCTCTTAATAATAAACCTTTTCAGTTTCAGCCGAGCCTCTCGACTGATGCCCACCTGTGTTCCCCAGCTCCTTGGCAGGTAGGTAAATTGTGTGAGTTCCCGGGCACTTTCTTTACAAAGGAAACTGCAGTTCTCATTCTCCCTCCCTTTCCTTAGACCAGAATTCAGACTTGCTGGTGACAAACCAGCAGTGGCCATGAGAGGAGAGAACAACAGCCTAGAGGATGACCGTGCAATTACTGGGAAGCAGCCTGGTCCGTGGGCCCCTGGATGACCTTGTCGACCTACCATGACCTTCCCTCGGCCCTTGGCAACTATATTAGCCAACATATAAGAGAGTAATTACCAAATTGAATGAGTAATTGAAAATTAAATATGGAGGCCAAAGACAAAAAGATACAAGAAGTTCATTGGAGAGGAAATATGACTGACTCTTGAACATATTATATTCTAGTGATAGGTCTTAGTAAATAGTCATATCTGTATGAATAACTCTTGAACATAAGAAGGAATGCTCAGTGTAATCCTAATACGGAAAACCAAATTTAAATAGCATTTTTAATGTGAGGATTGCCAAATAATTAATACAAATTGATGAAATGAAAACTGTAAGCTTCAAGTGAGTAAGTGAGGAAAGGATGCAAGTAAAAATATACAGAGAAGGAAATGCATATTGAAAACAAGCCAACATTTCCATATGTGAATTGGCAACATGATTAATATAATGGTTAAATGTGTGTATTCTGAGAATGTTGCGATGATGAAATTAGGTACAACCCTTTTGGAGAACCATAAAATGGTATTTTGCTAGCCTTTGTCAATCTGTTCTAATGAAATGATTCCAAATACAGCAAAGGCTGTATACATAAAGATATTCATAGCAATATCATTAATAATAGTGAAAAATTAGAATCAAGCTATTCAACAAAAGGGAGACGGTTACTGTATAATCACTCAGTGGAACAGCGCAATCATTTAAAATGATATTATGAAAACTGCAACAAATGACAAGAAGATTGATATGTTTTTTTCAGTGTAAAAAGCAAGATTCAAACTGGATGTACATTAATTTTGCTGTTACACTTTCTATGCGGGCCCTGTATCTCAGCCCAGATATGTCTTTTCAGCAAAATCATGAATATCAAGTGGTCTTCTCTACCTGCATACCTCAGATCCTTCTCCAATAAACCTTCCACACTTCTGAACTATTAATAATTCATTCACTATTGATACAACAAATATTTATTGAGTGCTAATCACTAGCCAGGACTACTTTCAGAAGCGTGGGATACTCCACTGAACAAAAGAACCTTGATCTCACAGGGCTGATGTTCTCGTAGGGGGAGAAAACAATAAATATAAGTCGATGAACTATTTGTATGTTATAAGGTAGTTAATGCTGGGGGGAAAAGGAAAAATAGAGCACTGCAAGGAGACTGTCTGTGGGATGGGGGTAGGTTGCCATGCTAAACAGAAACTCATTGAAAAGGATAAATTTGATCAATGACTTAAAAGAAAGGATGGAGTTAGCCAAGTGGATATTTGGGGCAAAAGTGTTTCAAGCAGAGGGAATAGCCAGAGCAAAAGCTCTCAGGTGGGAATGTGTGTGCCATGTTGAAGGCCCATGGTGGGGCTGTGATGGACCAGATTGGGTGAAGGGGATGTAGGAAGAGACAGGACCAGGTCATGCAGGCCCTCGGAGGGATCGTGGCTCTGATCTGAATGAGATGGGGCAGGCATTGTAGAGTGTGAGCAGGGGGAGGGCATAACTCTGACTTGGGTTTTGGAAGTTTCTCTCCTGGGATAAGAATGGAATAAGGGGGTAATGTTAGAAACAGGGAGACCAATTAGGGGACCCTTCCAGTCATCCAAGTGACAGGTGAGAGTGGTAAGAAATGATCAAATGCTGAATATCTTTTGAAGGTACGGCTACAAAATTTCTTGATGAGATATGTGAGAATAAGAGAAAGAACACGGATGACTCCAAACCTTTTGTCTGGAGCAACTGGAGGGATGATATTGCCACCAACTGTGGTGGACATGTGAAGTTCAAGATGTCTACTAGATATCCCAGTGTTGGTGTCGAGTTGACAGGGCAATGAATACATGTGCCTGCAACATAGAAGATATCGCCGTACCACCTTTCAAATAAAAGTTAATGTGGATATTTACATGTTGAAGGATTGAGTGGAGATGCTATTAACTAGTTAGCATGATGTTATGTTATCACTTCATTTCAGTTTTCCCCCTATTGTCTCAAAGGCCCTGACAAGTCTACAGGCATCAGGCTCTGTGTCTGTGACTCCATGCTTGAAATGGGTGGGCACGGTGGGCAGTGCCATCCCACCATGAGCCCTGAGATACCTTTGCAGCTCTGATTTTCCCATTATACCCTCTGCAGCACATCCAGACCCACCTCCCTATAGTTCCTCTAAACCCCCTCACACTTTGTACCTTTGATCACTCTGCTCAGGCTGTCCCTCCTGCTGAGTCCCACCTCCCCTGTCTTATTATGTTTGTTGATTGAATTACTAAGGACCTGAGAAGGCAGATATTTGCAAATGATAGGAGTTGTGTTATGGTCATGGGCTTCTGAAAATTTCCCTTGCATTTTGGACAAATTCTGCAGTTGAGTTATACTGTTTGAACAACTTTTAAGTTTTGGAAGCCCAATTATTTCTATTTTCTTCAAAATTAACCTCAGAACATTTGCTTATGAAAATAGCACACGAATGTTGGCTGTTTGGTTTACATGCAACTGCTGGTGATGTTTTATCCTAAAAGTACTGCTGGGCTTGTCTTGCAACCTTTACTGAAACGCTTGTGATTTGATGTTCTTATTGCCTTTGAATCGAGCCAGTTCACAAATTAGTGCAAAACAGTAGCAGTACATATTCTGCAAAATGAAAATTCCAGGTGATGCTTAACAGGTCCCTGACATATTTGTTTCAGGGCACGTGGTGAAAAGGGAAGTTCTGAGCCCCAGCTTCTTTGTGTATCAGGTGGTTGGGTGGGATCTGGCGTCGGGACAAAGGTGGGTATGAGAACATTTCAAAGGACATGTGACAGAACTTCAAGATGTCTAACAGGAGAGGCCATGGCCTAGTGTGGGAGAACAGGCATCCTGAAATCAAATTCTTGCCTCTGTAAACCCAGACAAACTTCTTCATACTTGACATCTCTGTTTCTTTATTTACCACTAGGGATAATAAAACCTATGCCTTTGAGTGTCGCATGTAAGGACTTGGTGCATTTGGAATGACCTGTGCCTATAGTGCTCTGCTGTCACTGAATATAACTTTCCCTTCTGCTTTTTTGATGGGATGTTATAACATTTGAGATGTGACTGGTCTAACAAATGCATGTGCAGAGGTGACTTGTCAAGATTTTGTTGATATCAAAGATGTCTTAACATTGAGCCTGGTTCTCACATAATCCAGCTGAATATTTATACAATAATAACTGACAGCTGTAAAGCACCAGCCAGGGTCCTAGGCACTTGATGTGTACTTACAAGGCAGAAACTGTGACTGTCATCCCCCTCTTACAGTGACGAGCATCACTGAGAGGGGAGGCAAATGCCCCTGAGGTCACAGTCAGTAAGGGGGAGAGGCAGGTTTTGAACCCAGGCTGTCCAGGCCTTTACCTACTGCACACACGACCTTTCTGCAAGCGGCTATCTACTCAGCACAGGGTGCAAATGGCTCTATCAAAGGGCTCCCAGATCCTAACTACACAAGTAGCTCCTGCTGAGTCACTCCTCTTGACTAGGCTCCCGCAAAGGTCTATTTCACTGTGACTCCGGCTCGGCTATTTTCACCCTTCCTGAGTGATTATTATGTTCACAATGACAATGGCAAACACATGACATGGAATGAAACAAAGCATTCCTAGAAGCTAGATTTGTATCCAAACTGTCATTGTCTCCCAGCTTCTCTCACCTCTCCTAGGAATCCCCCAGCCTGACTCAAGTGACTCCAGGAAACAAATTCCTTCAAATATCATCATCTACACTCTCTGCCAACCACTTTACCATCTCAGTGTTGCCACTTGGGCTCAATCAACACCGGCAAGTCAATACCTTGAATCCCTCACCAGAAGAAGGTCAGGGTGTCAGTCACTTACTTCAGGCTGGAAGGTGTTACAGATCAGTGCGTTCCTGTGAGGACAACCAGCAGATCATCAAGGCTTTGAAATGTCAAGGCCCCATATTTATCTATTTTACCATTGTTGACATCTGACCAACTGAAAATTGTCTTTGAACCTTGTTCAAACATTTGAACTCCTCCATCTTATTGTTTCTGGTCCTCAAGAGAGTGTCAACAAATAGCACAAACCCAATGGCTACATTGTCAATTCCTGTGTCTCATCTCCTTTGCTAGTACTCTACCCTAAACTCCGTGCATAGACAGAACGAAAATCTTTGTGCAAAAATTCCAGTGTGAGCACAGAAGATGGCAGGGGAGTGTTTGCTGATGAAATTGACATTCCTCTAAGATGGAAGGCAGTGTCCACTCAATAAATGCCACGTGCCTGAGTAATACAATGCAGGAAGTGACAGCAAGGGGTGTGGAAGAGGGAGGAGGGTAGTTGGCTAAATTATAATTTAGATCACAGTTAACCTTGTTACACTTGTGAACTCACAATACAATCTTAAATGAGCTAAAACTCTGGGATAAAATCCTGTCTGGCTTCTATTTGAATTCCAATACCCATTTCCAATCCTTGCCATTTCCACCTACTCGGTGTTCTGTTACCTGGATGAAATGAAATAACCAATAGTCCACTACTCCCCTCAGAGGGAATCTTCTGTCCAGGGGCTCTCACACTTGAGTGGACAATGGAATCCCCCAGGGGGCTTATTAAAGCACAGATTGCTTGGTCCTCCCACCACCCCCAAGTGTCTGAATAAAAACTTGAGTGTAGGCCTGAGAATTTATATTTATAACACTTCCCAGGTGACCCTGATTCTCCTGGTTCACAGACCACACTTTGGGAGCCAATGGTCTATGTAACATGGACTACCAATTTTTCCTAATTTCTATACAGACGGTAGAGCTGGATTAAGGGTGAGAAAGGAATTGGCTTTGAATAAAGACAAATTTGGGCTGTCCCAGCTCTGCCAATTATCAGCCGTGCGGCCTTGGAGAAATTACTTAACCTCCAGGAACTTCAATTTCTTTACCTGCCAGATAGGGAGAATGAGAGCTACCTGGCCAAGTTGTCAGAGTTATTATAAGAATACAAAAGCTGTATAGATTCCACCAATATCGGCTAATGGGATCTCTGCTATGCCAGACTTTGGTCTCTGCATAAGCCTTGATTACATATAATAAAGTCTTCCACATTAATCTATATACCAACGAATAGGAATCTGTTTTCTGGGACATGTTGTCTTCTTATTTATATTAATATTGCCTTTTTGCTTCAGTTCCTATTTGACCAGACCACAACATGTGAGGTTAACCGTTCTATATTGACTTTGTCCTTTAAAAGAGAATATCAACCCAAACCACAGTGGCAAATAGCCTAGAATGACAGTAGAGACGCATTGAGAATTTCATATCAAATGTCACCTGTTAAAAGTTTGGTCTGAAAGTTCTCAGTATCTCACTGGTGGCAAATGTGACCGTGCCTCTACGACTTGTTTACAGTTGCTTCTGGTATTTTCTAGTGTTGCACAAAACTATGTGGGAGGCTTGTGAGCAGACCTGTGATTAAGCCTCTCCCAGGTAATTCTATGATAATTTCCAAGAGAGAACTAGGACCAGGCCAGTGATGAGTCAACTGCAATGACAGAACAGAGGCTCAGAAACGTGCCTGAGTCCCTTCCCATGGTCCTGTGAGCTCAGTCATTTCCATGTCCCATTTGGCTAAACACAATGCACTCAAATAAGCGTTCTAAATGTTATTCAAATTCTTACCTATCTTGACTGAAAATTTGGGTGACATGTTCTTGGCAGCATTATTCACAATAGCCAAAAGGCGGAAGGAACTCAAGTGTCCATCGACAGGTGACTGACAAACACAATGTGGTACATGCCTGCAATAGATTATTATTCAGCTTTAAAAAGGCAGGAAACTCTGATACCTGCCACAACCTGGATGAACGTTGAGGACATTATACTAAGTGAAATAAGCCAGTCAGTCACAAAGAGAGAAATACTTATATGAGGAACTTAGAGTAGTACAATTCAGAGACAAAAAGTAAAGTGGTGGTTACCAGGGGCTGGGGGGAGGGGCGTGAGGACAGTGTTTAATGGTACAGGGTTTCGGTTTCGGGAGATGAGATAGTTCTGAAGATGTATGGTGGTCATGGCTGCACCACTATGTGAAATGTTCTTAATAACACTGAGCTGTACACTTAAAATAGTTATACGGTTATTTTATATTATGTATATTTTACCACAATAAAAAAAAAAAGTAACCAAAAAAGAAACTCAGGTAAGTTCAGCTCAGAGTGGGGGTTGTTATTAGATAAATTCTGAGAAGGAATGGAGGCTGGATCTACTGCCTTCTAAGTTACTCTCTAATGTGAGGGTTAATCCATCAGGGAATCTGGAGGCTGCCGAGACCCCCACGCCCTTTAAATCCATACCCAAGCCAGTAGCAGGAGGAAATAACTTAAGCGAGGGAGGGATATTGTTCACATGAAACCAATAGGCTTATAATAAAGGTATGTCAAATAAGAGCCCCAGAATTTTCTCCAGGGTCACTGAAGGTAGCTGTTGAGAGGCAGTGGGAATTAAATCACTTATTTCCCCACGCAGCTCAGGTGACAACACTGTTCTTATATTCACCAGCTGATTCTATGCCATGATTGAATCTATGTGGAGTCCCTGGACATTCCATAAATTGAATTTTACCGACAAATTCATTTTGCAAAAGTGATAGAAGAAGGGCCTGCTCCCAACTTTCTTCCCGTGTGCTTTGTTAGTCAGAAAACACTCATGGGCAGAGCAGGGGAAACTCAGAATCCCTCCCCTACTTCTCAGCCATGCTTTCCCTTTGGTATAGCCCTGTCTGCACAGACTTTCCTTCTCTCATACATGCTCTTTCTTTTTTTTTTATAGTTTTATTTTATTTTATTTTATTTTATTTTATTTTATTTTATTTTATTTTATTTTATTTTATTTTATTTTTACATCCCTCATACCGTGAACCCCCCTCCCCCCATCCACCACCACCCCGACCTCACACCGAGCCATCACATTCATATATGCTCTTTCTAACTTGTTTTTAATTACAATTTATTGGGGTGACAATCGTTAGTGAAATTACATAGGTTTCAGGTGTACAATTCTGTATTACATCATCTATATATCACATTGTGTGTTCACCACCCAGAGTCAGTTCCCCTTCCATCACCATATATTTGATCCCCCTTACCCTCACCTACCACCCCCCACCTCCTTACCCTCTAGTAATCACCAAACTATTTTGTGTCTATGAGTTTTTATTTTTTTATTTGTTTGTCTTATTCCTCTGTTGCTTTCACTGAAAGCAACAAACTGAAAGCTCTTCCTAATTTATACAAATCTAGGCACAAATGAAGCTACAGCTAGTTCAAGGATGACATTAAGCACTTATTTTATTGCAGGGTGTGACAATGCACAAGAAGGAGAATATTTATGAGTATATATGTGTGGGGACAGAGCCAGGAGTGCAGTTTCCAGGCTCTCAGCCTCACGTGAAAAGGTGCTGGCTCGGGTAGTAAATGTTCATCAACTGTGATTGGCTGGCCATGAACTGTGGCTAGTTGGCTGTCAGCTGTAACCAGTGAGCCATTGGCCACTAATATCACTGCTGTGGCTACACTAACAGAAAATGTGGGCTAGCAAGCAAGACTGATGCAGGAAGACCCCTTGTTGGGGTGCTGGCGGATGTTTGCTTCCTGTGTCTCCAACCCAGCCGCCAGCGAGACTTTAGTGGTATGACTCCCCTATTTATGGCTCCGTGGGTGTTGCTTTTTGGCCTCACCATATCCTGCGTTCTTATGTGGGGAGCAGCACCAGAGACCCTGCATGACGCCCCGCAAGACACCCCACGTCACACTATGTGTCAGGAGATGTCCACAGATATGTCTAATTTAATCCTCACAATATTCCTGTATTGCTGTTACTCTTATTTTCCAACTGAGTAAATTAAGGCCCAGAAAAGTTTTAAAAAATAATCTAAATAAGATCCCACAGCTAGTAAGTAGAAGAAGTAGAATTTGAAACCAGATCCTTTGCATTTCCATTAATGAAAACAACAACAACAAAAATAAAACCCAAAAACACCGATCTTGTTTCCCTTTATCGTCTCTGATCAACTTTGAATATCTGAGATACTGAAAAGGTGACATTGGTCAGCATAGCAGATACTTCGTATTTGTAAATGTAACGAGGCAAGTAAGAAAGGTGGAAAAAGTTTATTATACGAATATTGTTTCGATATAATTTGCTGAACCAATTTGTGATTGTTGCACATTTAAATTGTTTCCCATTTTCCTTCTAATTCTCAACCACACTGTTTCAAGGTATGCACACCTCTGAGTATATATGTATATAATTTATTTATTTATTTATAATTTTTTTAAATTTATTGGGGTGACAATTGTTAATGAAATTACATAATTTCAGGTGTACAATTCTGTATTACATCATCTGTAAATCCCATTGTGTGTTCACCACCCAGAGTCAGTTCTCCTTCCATCACCATATATTTGATCCCCCTTACCCTCATCTCCCTCCCCCCACCCCCTTACCCTCTGGTAACCACTAAACTATTGTCTGTGTCTATGAGTTTTTGTTTCTCATTTGTTTGTCTAGTTATTTTGTTGTTTTTGGTTTATATACCACATATCAGTGAAATCATAGGGTTCTCTGCTTTTTCTGTCTGACTTATTTCGCTTAGCATTATACTCTCAAGATCCATCCATGTTGTCACAAATGTTCCTATATCATCTTTCCTTAACGCCGAATAGTATTCCATTGTGAATATATACCACAACTTCTTTATCCATTCATCTATCGAAGGACATTTTGGTTGTTTCCATGTCTTGGCCACCGAAAACAAAGCTGCAGTGAACATTGGAACACACGTGTCTTTATGTATAAATGATTTCAAATTGTTTGGGTAGATACCCAGGAGAGGGATTGCTGGGTCATATGGTAATTCTATTTGTAATTTTTTGAGGAACCTCCACACTGCCTTCCATAATGGCTGCACCAGTCTGCATTCCCACCAACAGTGTGTGAGGGTTCCTTTTTCACCACAGCCTCTCCAACACTTGTTGCTATTTGTCTTGTTGATGATAGCCATTCTGGCTGGGGTGAGGTGATATCTCATTGTGGTTTTTATTTGCATTTCTCTGATGATTAGTGATGTTGAGCATTTTTTCATATGTTTATTTGCCATTTGAATGTCCTCTTTAGAGAAATGTCTCTTCAGGTCCTCTGCCCATTTTTCAATTGGGTTGTTTGTTTTGTTGTTGTTGAGTTTCATGAGTTCCTTGTATATTTTGGATATTAGCCCCTTATCGGAGGAACTGTTTGCAAAAATCTTCTCCCATTCAGTCGGTTGCCTCTTTATCTTGTCGATGGTTTCTTTTGCTGTGCAGAAACTTTTAAGTTTCATATAGTCCCATTTGTTTATTTTAGCTTTTATTTCCATTGCCTTTGGAGTCAAATTCATAAAATGCTCTTAAACCCCAAATCCGTAAGTTTAGTACCTATGTTTTCTTCTATGCAGTTTATTGTGTCAGGTCTTATGCTTAAGTCTTTGATCCATTTTGAATTAATTTTGGTACATGGTGACAGATAACAGTCCAGTTTCATTCTTTTGCACGAGGCTATCCAATTCTCCCAGCACCATTTATTGAAGAGGCTGTCTTTCCTCCATTGAATGTTTTTAGCTTCTTTGTCAAAAATTATCTGTCCATATTTATGTGGTTTTATTTCTGAGTTCTCAATTCTATTCCACTGGTCTATGTGTCTGTTTTTCTGCCAATACCATGCTGTTTTAATTATTGTTGCCCTGTAGTACAAGCTAAAGTCAGGCAGTGTGATACCTCCAGCATTGTTCTTTTTCTTAAGATTGCTTTGGCTATTCGGGGTCTTTTGTGATTTCAAACAAATTTGATGATTTTTTGCTCTATTTCTTTAAAAAATGCCATTAGGATTTTGATGGGGATTGCATTAAATCTGTATATTGGTTTGGGTAATATTGCGATTTTAACTATGTTGATTCTTCCTATCCATGAGCATGGAATGTCTTTCCATTTCTTTGTGTCTTCTGCAATTTCTTTCATAAATGTCTTATAATTTTCAGCATATAAATCCTTCACATCCTTTGTTAAGTTTATTCCTAGGTATTTTATTCTTTTTGCTGCAATTGCAAAGAAAATTGTTTTTTGTATTTCTTTTTCTGAGATTTCATTGTTAGTATATAGGAATGCAATAGACTTTTGTACGTTGATTTTGTAGCCAGCAACTTTACTGTATTCGTTGATTGTTTCTAACAGCTTTTTGGTGGAGTCTTTAGGGTTTTCTATATATAGCATCATGTCATCTGCAAAGAGTGACAATTAACTTCTTCATTCCCAATTTGGATGCCTTTTATTTCTTTCTCTTGCCTGATGGCTCTGGCAAGGACTTCCAACACTTGTTGAAAAGCAGAGGTGATAGGGGACAGCCCTGTCGTGTTCCTGAACGTAGAGCAAAGGGCTTCAGTTTTTCACCATTAATTATGAGATTAGCTGAGGGCTTGTCATAGATGGCCTTTATTATGTTAAGGTATTTTCCTTCTATACCTATTTTATTAAGTGTTTTAATCATAAATGGATGTTGCATCTTGTCAAATGCTTTTTCTGCATCAATTGATATAATCATATGATTTTTGTCCTTTATTTTGTTTATGTGATGTATCACATTGATGGATTTGCGGATGTTCAACCATCCTTGTGCCCCAGGGATGAACCCCACTTGGTCATGATGAATAATCTTTTTAATACATTGTTGTATTCGATTTGCTAAAATTTTGTTTAGGAATTCTGCATCAGTATTCATCAGAGATATAGGTATGTAGTTTTTTGTGTGTGTGTTGTCCTTACCAGGTTTTGGTATCAGGGTAATGTTGGCCTCATAAAACAAGTTAGGGAGTACTGACTCTTCTTCAGTTTTTTGGAAGAGTTTGAGCAGGATTGGTATTGGTAGAAAACACTAGGTTTGGTAGAATTCACTAGTGAAGCCATCTGGTCCCGGACTTTTGCTTTTGAGAAGGTTTTGGATGACTGATTCAATTTCTTTACTAGTGATCGGTCCGTTTAGATTTTCCAGTTTTTCATGGTTCAGCCTTGGAAAGCTATGTTTCTAAGAACTTGTCCATTTCTTCTAGGTTATTGAATTTGGTGGCATATAGTCCTTCATAGTATTCTTGCATGATCCTTTGTATTTCTGTGGTGTCTGTGATAACTTCCCCTTTTTCATTTCTGATTTTGTTAATTAGCATCTTCTCTCTTTTTATCTTAGTGAGTCTAGCCAAGGGTTTGTCAATTTTATTAATTTTTTTCAAAGAACCAGCTCTTTGTCACATTAATTTTTTCTATTGTCTTTTGTTCTCTATTTCATTGAGCTCTGATCTGATTTTTGTTATTTCCTTTCTTCTGCTGACCTTGGGTTTCACTTGTTCTTCTTTTTCTAGTTCTTTAAGGTGTAACATAAGATTATTTATTTGGGATTTTTCTTGTTTCTTGAGATAGGCCTGTAATGATATAAATTTCCCTCTTAAAACTGCTTTCACTGCATCCCAAACATTTTGGTAGGATGTATTTTCATTGTCATTTGTTTCTATGTATCTTTGATCTCTCCTCTATTTTCTTCTTTGACCCAGTCGTTCTTTAAGAGTATGTTGTTTAATCTCCATGTATTTGTGTTTTTTCCTGCTTTCTTTTTGCAATTGATATCCAATTGCAAAGCCTTGTGATCAGAGAATATGCTTGGTATGATTTCAATCTTCTTAAATTTGCTGAGGCTGATTTTATGCCCCAATATATAGTCAATTCTTGAGAATGTTCCATGTACACTAGAAAAGAATGTATAGTCTGATGTTTTAGGATGAAGTGCTCTATATATGTCAATTATGTCCGTTTCATCTAATGTGTCATTTAGGGCTGCTATTACATTAACTATTTTCTGTTTGGATGATCTATCCATACCTGTCAATGATGTATTTAAGTCCGCTAGTATAATTGTGTTTTGGTCAATTTCTCCCTTTAGTTCTGTTAGTAGTTGCTTGGTATATTTTGGTGCTCCCTGATCGGGGGCATAAATATTGATGACTGTTATGTCTTCTTGTTGTATAGTCCCCTTTACCATTATGAAGTGTCCATCTTTGTCTCTTGTTATCTTTTTCACCCTGAAGTCTGTTTCATCTGATATCATTATGGCAACACCTGATTTTCTCTGGGTACCATTTGCTTGGAGTGTCAATTTCCACCCTTTCACTTTGAGTCTATGCTTGTCCTTGTAGCTGAGATGTGTCTCTTGTAGACAGCATATGGTTGGGTTTAGTTTTTTGATCCAATCTGCAACTCTGTGTCTCTTTATTGGTGAGTTCAGTCCATTTACATTTAGGGTGATTATTGATACGTGAGGATTTCCTGTCATTCTGTCTTTAGTTTTCTGGTAAGGCTGTGTCTCCATTGTTTCTTTGTCTTTTTGTTGTTGTCTATTATTTCTGTGTGGTGGTATTCTATGATGTTTCCCTCTGTTTCTTCTTTTATTACAGTATATATTTCAGTTCTGGATTTTTTTTGAGTGGTTACCCTTAAGATTATATAAAAGAAAGTTTGATATTTAGAGTATTCCATTTTCTTCAGCACGCTTACTTTCTCCATTCCCACATTCCGGTTCAGGCCTTACTCTCCCCCTTTTTATGTTTCGGTTGCCACAAATTGTCCCTGTTGATGGTGGTCGAATAGCCTCCTTTAGTATTTCTTGTAGTGCAGGTCGTGTATTAGAAAATTCCCTCAGCTCTGTATGTCTGGAAAGGTCTTTATTCCTCCTTCATATCTAAAGGATATTTTTGCTGGATATATTATTCTTGGCTCATGATTTCTCTCTTTCAATAGTTTGAATATTTGGTTCCACGCCCTCCTGGCTTGTAGAGTTTCTGCTGAAAAATCTGATGATAATCTAATGGGCGTTCCTTTGTAGGTTACCATCTTCTTTTCCCTGGCTGCCTTTAGGATTCTTTCTTTGGTGTTAATTTTAGACAGCTTCAATACAATGTGCCTTGGAGAAGGCCTGTTGGGATGGAGGTAATTAGGTGTTCTATTTGCTTCTTGGATTCGAGGATCCAGTTCTGTCCACAAATTTGGGAAGTTCTCATTAACAATTTATTTGAATATATTCTCTGTTCCCTTCTCTCTTTCTTCTCCTTCTGGTATGTCTTATTCTTATATTGTTCTTTCTGATAGAGTCAGAAAGTTCTTGTAGAGTTCTTTGATTTCTTTTAAGTCTCAAGTCTCTTTCTTCTTCCATCTGTGTAATTTCCAGGTTTCTATCTTCGATGTCACTGATTCTTTCCTCCATCTGGTCAACTCTACTACCTAAGCTGGGTATTTCATTCTTAATTTCTTTTATTGAGTTCTGAATCTCCAGAAATTGTCTTTGGTTCTTTTTTAAAATTTCAATCTCGTTCATAAATTGGTCACATTGTTCTTTGATTGCATTTCTGAGTTCATTAAATTGCCTTTCTGTGTTTTCTTTCATCTCGTTGAGTTTCTTCAGAACTGCAATCTTGAATTCTCTGTCATTTAAGTCACATATTTCCATAGCTTTAAGTTCCTTTTCTGGAGACTTTCACTTTCTTTCTGAGCTGTCTTCTTGCCTTGGTTATTCATGGTAATTACTGATTTATTATTTCTCTTCCTAGACATCTACAGGAGTGGCTTCTGCAACAGGTTGATAGGAAAAGGTCTTTCTTTTGTTTTCCAGTGCTTGTTGGTGGAATGTTTTATTTTCTCTCCGGCTGCAGCCTTATTTTCCCTCGCTCACACAGTAGTGCTGTTTTCTCTGCACTATTCCAGCTTTTCACATGATGGGGGGATTCCCTGGGAGACAGGCTTCCCCTTTGTTAATAGTTCATCTAGGTCATAGGGCACAGAGTCTTGTGTTAGAATGCGGAGAGCTTTTGAAGTTCCAAAGCTCTTTCTGCACCAGATTCAGAGCCCGTATGTTTCAGCAGTTCTGTTTACTCCTGCAGCGATCCACCCAGATAGGTGGGGCCAGGGCCGGGGTGAGTTGTGAGAGGTGGCCCAGAGTAATGGCAGCGATCACCACCACAGCTGGTCCTGCTTCCACAGCTCCCTCCCCTTTGCCGGAACTAGTTGAGCTGCGAATCTGTGTCTGCGGTCCACAGTTCTCAGAACAGCAAATATCCTGTTCTTTTTATCTGACACTGCTACTTTATCGCTTCTAGCACCAGACAGGTGGGGGCAGGGTGAGCTGTGGGAGGGTAGGGAGGGGGCGACTAGTCTCCGTTCCTAAGGCTTCTGTTCTCTGCTCGGCAGTGAGTGCTTAAACCACCGTTTTCAGCCTTCTTCCCTCAGTCTTTGCTCCGAGGTCTTGCCGTGAGCGTTGGGTTCAGCCGTGTTATATGCTGCCCCCTCAGCCCTGTGGGCCGTATGCGGAGCCCGAGCAGTCCGAGTTCTTCCCTCTCCCCCAGCTGTGGTAGTTCCGGGATGCAGCGAGCTCGGAGCACTGAGCTAGGTCTGCGTCCTGCACCCCGCATGGCTCCATTCCCGCACTTTTCCCTTCCCTCCTCCCCGGCTTGCGCGATTCACCCACCTGGAGGTGAATTCAGTATTGGGCCTCTTCCTCTTGCCTTTCTGCTCAGCAGGGAGTCCTTTGTGGAGTTATTGTTGTCCGATTAGTTGTAAATTCCATGGGAATTTTACAGAGGCTCACCTCAGACCGCCATTTTGATGACGTCTCCTGTATATAATTTATTTATTTCATCAGGATAAATTTCTAGAAGAGGAGTTCTTTAGTCAGAAGGAATGCAAAGGTTAAGAAGATTGATACTGTTGACCTTTAACAAGTAGACAGCCAGATATTTCTCCAGCAAAATGGGTTTATTCAGAAACAAAACATTTCAGTTCGAGACATTTTACTGACAAATTCATTTTGCAAAAATGATAGAGGTCTAATGGTGAATCACTGGTAAGTCCAGAGAAGCGAAAGAGAGGAGTGCTTTTTTATAGACTTGGGAGGGGCCATTGTAAACAAAGCGTCCATTGCAAGAAACTGAACGCTTGCAGTATAGTGACTTTTCACTGGCTGAGTTATGGCAGCCTCCCATTGGCTAAACTGTTACTGGGCAAGGAAGAGTCTTTTCTTCTTCCTGCTGAGGTAGTAAAGTAGCATAAATTCCGGTTAAAAATGCAAGGTATGTTTCTTCCTGTTGGGGTGAGTAGGGTGCGTTGAGTGACACTTACGTGAGAGCTCTCTCTGCTAGCCTGTCAACTCTATTTTAAAAGAGGTTTCTGTTTATTAATTTTTGCAATACACATTGTTCAAATATGCTCCAAAAGTCTGTGCAATTTTTATCCCCATCAACAGGGCATGGGAAATCTATTACCACATGCCCAATATTACTATTATCTCTAAAAATCTTGCCAATTTTATAATAAACACATGGTATATACTTACTGTATTTCATATTGTATATTTTATTTCTGGTGAATGTTAACATATATTCACATGTTTAGCCATTGTCTAAATTTCTTATTTAATTAATTGAGTACTTATATTCTTTGACTGTTTTTTTATAATATGGTGTTCTTGATTAAGCTTTAAGAGCTCTCATATATTAAAAATATTTATCCTTTCACCACATTAGAGTTGACCTTTTAATTTTCTTTCTGGTTTTTTCCCACATACACAAGTACATCAACTATTTCCATACTAGGAGGTTGCATGCATCCCCATCTTTCTGCAATTGTGTCAGTATATCTGTGGGGTAAATTCCGACAACTGGAATTACTAGGTCAAAAAGTAGGTGCATTTAAAATGTTGATAGCTATTACTAATTACCTCACTCATTTAATGCTGACAACCTGTTCTCTGAGACAGCAATTATCGTCACCATTCAAAGATCAGGAAGTGGAGACTCTGATGACAACTTGCTCAACGGTGCACAGCTAGTAATGGGAAGAGCTCAGAATGGGAGCCATGTTTCTGATGCTTAACCACTATGTATATTGGCTCTGGTATATTCTACAAGGGCAAAAAAACCCAAAAGCCTTTATTTTCAACTTCTCAAACTTTTCCTCTTCCAGGAATTAGGATTGTAGGGACCAAATTAAACAGTTTATTTTAAACATCAAAAGAGAACATGACCTAAGTTAAGAAAGAGAAATCTAAATTTTCTGCCAAGTGACAGTCTCAGCACTGAAGCCTGTTCCAGAATCTAACGTATCATGTTGCTTAGAATAGGTATCGAGTTCTATTTTTAGGGGATGGCCCCTCCATGTCAAATCACAGAAAACACATTCCTATGTCCTCAATATATTTTTTTAATGTCTCTTAGTATTTTCAAACTTGTGGGAAATCTTATAAGAAAAAAATTGCAGGCATTGAAAAAGTAGATTTTCTATTATATTCTGCACAGTAAAAAAGTTTAGATGAAAACAGCTGCACCTAAAAAATGACTTCAGCTTGTGGGTTATATGAGAATATATGCAATATTATTTATTACTCTTTTTCAACCGAGAAATAATGTAGCATTCCAAAATGGTATAATGTAATGAAATTTTCTGTCACAGTAAATAACGTTAGCTATATCATTGAGGTAATTGAGTATTTCAGAAAAAGCTCCCAGAAGAACTGATAGAGGCTATCAAGGAAGTTGACGATGTCAAAGACAATGTCTTCTAGCTCCTTGACTATACATGATCACAGCTTCTTGTGCCAATGCAAAAGCTCACCTCTTAAACTGTAGAAGTGCTTCTTTGGGTGCAAAGTAACTTAATAAGATACGATAAGAGAATGAACAAAGTGACATGGCCACAATTAAGGGTCATTGATCTGGTGTTGAGAGTCCACTCTGGACAATCACAGGAAATAAGATCAATGTGCAACTCACAGGGAGGAAACAATGATAGTCTGGAACGTCACATTTCATAGATTCTTTTTTTTTTCTTTTTAATTTTATTGGGTAACAGTGTGTGTTTTCCAGGACCCATCAGCTCCAAGTCAAGTCATTGTCCTTCAATCTAGTTGTGGAGAGTGCAGCTCACTGGCCCATGTGGGAACTGAACTGGCAACCTTGTTGTTAACAGCACGTGCTCTAACCAACCGAGCTAACCGGCTGCCCCGACATTTCGTAGATTCTAGGGCACACATCTTCCCTTATATTAACACGGCTGATACTCGCATATGTGGTACAATGAATGGCATCTTACAATTGGCGGCTTGCCAGAGTTTGTTTACCACGGATGTTTTTTTACTTAGTGGTACAGAAAATAATGGTGCATCTTTCAACCGCTGGTGTACTAGATTCAGTGAAATAGAAATACTTATGGACAAGTGAGCAAGGCACAGAGGACCTTATGGAGAAGTGGGTGGCCATCACTCTCATCCAGTTATTGGTTCATTGTAATTACGGTGTCAGAGGCCAACAGAGGAGACTTCGAAGCCAGCTTAAAGTGATAAGGAGTGTTTAGGGAGGAGGAGGAAAGTGAAAAAAGCTGATAGAGTTGCTTATTCATTGGTAGAATGAGTAAGACGATAGCTTGAACCCAGTGTGGGACATTGTCACATTACGCCATCTCCCAGAAGCAAAGAAGCAGTGCATTCTGTGTATTAGCATTACAGCCTGAAGTCCAAGTAAACTGGGGTTTTTAGAGAAAACATCGGATTGTTTTGAATACAGTGTTTGTATCTATTGATTGTGATTTGTAACAATTAATTAACACTCTGATATAACATCTGAACAAAACACTTGTGTTCTGCAACATGATTATAAAATTGATTTTCTACAAAACATTATAAAGTGATGTGGAGTTACAGAGCTAAGAAGGTGGAAGGAGAGTAGGTTTAGAATTTGAACTGGAATCAACTACAGCCTTTTTAATTTGAAATAGTGATAACAGGACACCAAGCTGTGACACCAGAGACACTAGCCTCAATATGGCCTGAGTCTTGCTCTCTCACCGAGTGGAAGGTCAGATGAGACTTGAGGTCCTGTCCAAACATCCATGGTCATTGTGCGACAAGGCCACCTGGCCTACAAATTGTCATCTAAGGCTCAAGAGGCCTACAAACTGTCATCTAAAGAATGTCACAAGGGAGGAGTAAACACCATGAGGGTTCAATGGACTGCGATGTCAGCCCTGCTTGGGATGGAGGTGGACAAAGGCTTCGTGGAAAAGCCCATGTGAGGTGGGCTTTGAAGGTGAGATTTCCTTAGGTGGTGATGGGAAGGGACACTTGGGGCATAGTCCATAGTGAAGGGAAAGCATGTGCTAAGGCAAAGTGGCAGGAGGTACAATAGTTAGGACAGTGCCTCAGTCCTAGCTACATATTCGAATCACCTGGAAAATGTTAAAGAAGCAATGCTGGGCCCAGAGCTGCCACTGCACGGCCAGAGGCAGACCATCTGCAGCCACTCTGATCGGGGTGTGGCCCCCAGGCTCCTCCCTACACAAGTCAGTGGAATCAGACTCTCTGAGGATGGGGCCTAGACAGTGATATTTAATTTTTTTCCCCAGATAATTCTGATGTGCAGTCAGAGTTGAAGACCTTTGAGGTTTGGTACAGCAAGTAGAAGAGTTTCACTGAAGTTCAGGGTATCAATAAGGAAGGTCAGAAAGAATGGAGAAATAGATCAGAGTTGCGTCCAGAGGGCATTTGTGGCAGTTACAGTCCTGTAGTCCTGGCAGGAAAAAGAATCCAAGTCAGCCGGGTCCAGAGGCTGTGGCAGTGGTGAAGGATTCAACGAGAGATATGAAGGCATCCAGTGAGTGTCAACAGAGGGAAGCCCATTGCCCCGACGTCCGGGGAAGGAAGGAGCCCAGCTGGACCCTACAGGAGGGACCGGTCAGCAAGGGGCTGGCGTCTGGAGTGGCCCTACGCAGGGAGGACGTGGAGAGGGAAAACATGCTCTCTTTCTTCCCTTCTTTCAATCTCTTGCTGCTTCTTTCCATTGTCCAGGCCCTACCAGAAGGCAAGGTGCCAGCCTCCCAGAGCATAGAGCCAGGCATGGAATGGCAGAAGTGGGCAGGGAGATAGCAATGGAATATAGTCAGCACAGCGTTTAAGGCGTTTTAGAAGTTTGGCCTGAATTAGGTAGGCAAAGTGAGCCACTGGAGTTTCTGACGAGGAAAGTCAGAATTAGAACCATGCCTTTAAAATGTGTAAGCTGCCACGATATTGAAAGCCAATGTGGGTGGGGAAACATTGATAAGTAGGTTGATTAAGGCCAAAAGGAAGCCCGCCAGGCTTGGCGTGGCACTGCTGGGTCGGAGGCTGTCCTGGGCGCTGCCAGGAGCGGTGGTGCTCTGCCAGCTGCTTCTCCGACCTTGGCTGCCCATACAGTGCCCGCTTGCTGCAATTCCATCTTGAAGAACAAAGGCCTGTCTGTTCAGAAACCAAACTTATGAGATTGATTCAGCCTGTGTCAACTTTCAAGGACTATGAAAACATAGGGGAACGCACAAGCGCATGTCGAGTCTGAATTCCTGCGTGGGACTCAGGAAGGGAGAGTTCCTTAGGGCTGAACATGGAGGAGGGAGGGGAGAGATTTACAACTGCAGCCCCCTGAGAAAATAGAGTGACAAGAGGAGAATCCTGGCCCAGGTACTATGCTCTGCACTTTTGCAAGAGAAGAGGACCTCTTACTGAGGAGGTCAGAACTGCATGCTGTCCACTGAGGTCCAATCAAGACGTCTGTTGCCTGCTGGGGGTGGGCAGTGAAGTTGAGACTGTCTGTAAATGGAGACCTACCATGTGGCAGAGGGCCAGGCCCCCCCGCCTTGCTATTCCTGGAGCAAGAAGGACAAAGGAGAACTTTAAAGGGTGATTGTTTCAGTTCAACATGGGCAAAAACTCTAACACTCAAAGGCGCCCAACAAAGCAACGGGCTGCCTGGTGAGGTGGGAAGCTCCCCATCCTTACAAGTACCCAAGCAGGTGTCTGGTGGGTACATTTATAAGTGATATTTTGGAACACATTCTTCAAAGGGACCAGAACAAACCTGGATTAGGTGACCCGCTTATGGGCAGAATTGTGTCAATCCAAAATTTGCATGTTGGAGTCTTAATTCTCAGTACCTCAGAATGTGGCTGTATTTAAAGAGGAAGTTTTTAAAGAAGTTACGTTAAAATGAGATCTTTAGCATGGGCCCTAATCCAATATGACCAGTGTCCTTCTAAGAAGAGGAAATTTGGGGCCAGCCAGGTGGCTCAAGCGGTTAGAGCTCCATGCTCCTAACTCCGAAGGCTGCCGGTTCGATTCCCACATGGGCCAGTGGGCTCTCAACCACAAGGTTGCCAGTTCGATTCCTCGAGTCCTGCAAGGGATGGTGGGCTCCACCCCCTGCAACTAAGAGTGAACACGGCACCTTGAGCTGAGTTGCTGCTGAGCTCCTGGATGGCTCAGTTGGTTGGAGCGCGTCCTCTCAACCACAAGGTTGCGGGTTCGACTCCCCCAAGGGATGGTGGGCTGTGCCCCCTGCAACTAGCAACAGCAACTGGACATGGAGCTGAGCTGCGCCCTCCACAACTAAGATTGAAAGGACAACAACTTGACTTGGAAAAAAGTCCTGGAAGTACACACTGTTCCCCAATAAATTCCTGTTCCCCTTCCCCAATAAAAATCTTAAAAAAAAAAAAAGAAGAAGAGAAAATTTGGACACAGATATGCACACACAGAAAAGGCCACACAAGGACACAGCGAGAAAGCGGCCATCTGCAAGCCAAGGAGAGAGGCCTCAGGAGATACCAACCCTGACAGCACCTTGATGTCGAATTTCCAGCCTCCAGGACTGTGAGGAAATACATTTCTGTTGTTGAAGCCATCCAGTCTGTGATGTTTGGGTATGGCAGTCCTGTTGAACTAAGACACCCTTAATCTTTCTAAAATTCTACTGTTTGGTTTGAAAGTTAAAAAGAATTATATATATATATATATATATATATATATATATACACACACACACACACACACACACACACACACACACACACACATATATGTTCACTGGAATCCAGTATAACACTGAGGATAACAAGTCTTGACGTTAAATAAAACAGTGGGAGTCTCAAGCTGTAGTTGCACATTACTTAGCTTAAATAATTGAAATAGGCACGTATCACGGAGGAGAGCTCACATGCCGTCATTCATTAATGAGTACTGCTGAGGGCTTTCTGTGTGCCAGGACTATCAAATCTATGCTCTGAGCAATTACCTGGTCTGGTTGCAGAATGCAGAACTACTGAAAAGAGGCAACTACGGCTTACCCAGCAGCTGGGCAGGTAGAAGCCTCCAGGTAGGTGGGCACTGGGTATGTGGGTGCTAGAACGCAGGTGCAAATGGCTCTTGTGGGGAAGAGAGAATTGATTCTCTCTGCACTCTTGTAACTAAGAGCAAAGGTGGAAGTTTCTGAGAAGCAGACTTTGGTGCAATATTACAAGACCTATCAAACCTGAGATAGGTTTCCATGAGGATAAAGAGGTCTATAAATACTGGCTTTAGAATCGCTTGTGGGAATGTTCTAGCAGGGCTTAAACATCTCAAGTGAGATCATCTAGAACAGCGTAAGGAGCTTTCCAACCTTGACCTTCCATGTGTTTTAGGACAATTGGTTTCAAAGTGATAAGACAGAAAGACTGACGTGGGAAAGCCTGTTATGGAGCCACTGAGATTATTCAGTACTGAGAACCTGTGTCACGAGCCCATGTCAGGGGAGCGGGAAGACAAGAGTGCCAGAAAAGTGCTACTTAATCCTCCAGTCCCATCCACAGTCACCCTGCTCTCCCCGGTGAAGCTGATCTGCTCAGACTGTATCAGGCTTCCTCGCTGGAGTCTGCTCTGGTTTCCACTGTGGAGCCCAGCGGGAGCTCGGAGGAAGGGAGGGGAGAGGAGAGGGATCCCACTGGTTATTCTCTGGGTCGTCCTTCCATGCCAACAGGAAGTCACTGGCCCTCTCTGAGTTGCCGGCTCCATAAGATGCTCTGCCCCTGCAGGTTCTGATAAACACCGATCACCCTTCCCCCTCCAGGCCTAGGGATGATGGCAGTTCCACAGCTCTTGGCCTGAATCCCAGCACTTCCCCATGTGGTTTCCTGCACTTGACACACTTTTGTTGGTAGACCCTCTTCATATTCTCTTAATTTGCGTGTGCCATCTATTTTCTTTCTTCTTTTCCCTGACCCTCACAAATTGCCTAGATGAATTTGGTCAGTGATAAATTCTCTGTAAATCAGTGTATTATTTCCAAGGGTGGTAGGAGCGCTTTGCGTGTGACCGACCTGAGCTGCTCCACTTACCTCCTGGGTTCCCCCCAAACATTCCATGTGTAGAAAGGGTTTCACAACTCAGACTCAGTTTGAAAACCTCTGGGGAAAAGAAAATGGTGCCCCAATTTTAAGCATAGATCAAGAATCGAAGTTCTCATCCAATCCCTGCCACAGACCTCAAGCCAACCAGGATGTAGTCTGTTCCTTGGGCTGTAACCCTGCAGTACAATATCAAATGAAATCTTCACATTTTCCCCTTTAACTTGATAAGTGTACATTACCAGCAAGGTGGAGTGGCTTAGTGTCTAAAAAATCCACTTGGCAGTCTAAATTATTCAGGTGATGTGTCTATATTAATCACATCAGTTGGATAATTGCCAAGCCTCCACTTCTTTTTGTATAATTTAGGGCCAAGATGGGATGACAACGTGGGGTGTGACGTCAGGGAATGTCAGCTCTACCTACATCTTCATGAAGATGCTGTAAGAGACCGCTGCTTAGGCCTGTCTACCAAGGCTGTAAGAGTCGGGCAGCAAATAGTTGTTCTTAAGATGGCTCTAAAACGGGAGCATGAAAGACCAGCTGCGCATCCTCAAGAAAAGACCGTTTACTGAGAATGCACTCTAGATATCTATGAGGGACTGAGGTCTGGGGACCCACAGATGTCTTCCTCCCAAGGTGCTCTGTTCATCAAGCATGATGTTCAACAGCACCTGTTTTGAGGGCACCTGCACCTCAGCAAAGAAGCCAGACCGGAGTGAAAATTAACTGGCAAGGCAGATGTCAGAGTGTGGGTAAAACAAAAATACATGGAGAACAATCATTTGAAGACAATGTCAAGAGTCTTAGCATATTTGGTTCAACATGCAGCTTCTGATTTCAAGATAAATAGATGTGTGTGCTTTACAAGGTATAAGACTTGTGAGAGGTAGAGGTCAGGGGAGGGAGGTGCCATTGTGAGGCAGCAGACACAGTGTCTGCACTTGAGTTCCTGTGGCAGTTTCTGGGATGGGGAGCCCAGAGAGCCTTCAATTGTTGAAGGTCTGCTCATCCCATGCTTCCATATCTGCTCACGGCTTTTTTTTTTTTTTCCCAACAGAATGGTGATTTGGAAAGAGTATTGATATGGGCCTCAGAAGAGCTGGGTGAAAGTCCGTGGAGGGCCACTAATTAATGGACTGATGTTCTGGCAGAAACTATAAGAAGGGAAGACAGTGGCCTTGGTGAACAGTCTTTGATCTGCAGAGACCTTTGTGTGCAAGCAAATTTGAGCATGGAGGCAGGGTGAGGCCTCATCCCCATTGCTGGTCCAGTTTGGGTGGATTCCAGGCTGGCCCAAAGAGTGGAAGGATGGATGGGTTCAGGGTGGGTTCAGGGAGCAGGGACCTTGGGATGGGAGAACCAGCTCTGCTTCACTGGGCTTTAGTCCCTGCACTGGAGAGGAAGGCTTGGGCTAAACGATTTTGTCATTTCAACCATTCTTAATGCTTTGTAATTTTATATCTACTCATCCACAAAACACTAATTCTTCTCTCTGAACTAATTGCCCAAGAAAAAATTAATAGGGTTCTTAACATACAAAGTAATCTTTTTGTTCATTAAAAAAAAATAGAAAATTGAGACATAGATGACTGGTTTTCATATACAACTACTCTCAATTTAAAAACTCTTTTTTTCTAATCAAACTTAATGTGTAGCTTTGAGTTGCTTTTTATACAGAAAGCAGTTATTTGTAGGGTTGTACTATAGCCCAGATAAGCTCCAAGGATTATCTTCTACACATTAGCATTTCCATGGACGATGGAAAAGTCCCAATTCTGTGCTGGGCTGATCAGATCTAAAAATTTGAAGGTCAAAAATTCACTCAGAATCCTCAAGTTTAGACATCCTCTTTGAAGGTTAAGACATCCTCTTTGAAGGTTAAAAAAGTGTAAAAACAGACCAGGTAGAATTGTCAAAAAATAGAGACCGTTTCACTTCCTTTATCATAGGAATCTTTTCAAGGTTAGTCTGACTAAGTGTCCGTCTAGGAACTCATACGCTGACCCACAAACTTACACTTTTTGTTTTCCAGGATGAAAAGCCAAAGGGTTAAAAGGACAATTTACCGTGTTAACAGAGTACAAACTCTTTTTTTTTTTAAATTAAATTTATTGGGGTGACAATTGTTAGTAAATTTACATAGATTTCAGGTGTACAATTCTATATTACATCGTCTATAAATCCCATTGTGTGTTCACCACCCAGAGTCAGTTCTCCTTCCATCACCATATATTTGATCCCCTTTACCCTCATCACCCACCCCACAAACTCTTGATATTAGAATTTTAGTATCTAAATTAGAGGCCAACTCAGGAAATTCAGAAACTTTCCTAAAACAGCTGTTAAAATACTAAACAGAGTCTTAAGTAGTGAAAAGTTCATAGTTCAATGAATTTAAAGTAAGAATAAGAATTGCTCCCAAATCTGAAGCATCTGATTTAAAAAAATTCCTTGAACTTTAGCTATTCCCTGACCCTGTTTGTCTTCCTGGTCATGTGAAGACTCATGTCTCCCGGGGAAGGGACGTTTGGTCAGCCTGGTAAAGCAATGTAAACGACATCAGAAACTTGCAAACCGACAGCCGGGGGCTTGCTGTGTGGTGTGATGTTAATGTTGAGTGGGCTCCCCAAGTTCAACTGGGTGAGTTGGTTTCATTATCCCAAGAGTACAGCCAAGCCAAGGTTATGTCAAGTAATGAGAAGATGCCATGATTAATCTGTCTTTGAAAGGATGGTGTATCATAATAACATAAAATAATTGCAAGTAACTCTTTTTCACTTGGAGCAGGGCTGACAGCATTTTCAGGGAGAAGGACTTGTATAAAAGCAAGTTGTGACTAAGACACATTGTACCCACAAAACGCACGCTCTCAGGATCAGTAAGGACACGTAAAATGCACTCGAGCAGGTCTCACATTAACTTAGAAGCTGACCTGATCACTAAAGCCGATGTTAGTTGGACCTTCTTATTGCTCACACTGAGGCAGTGTTTTGTTTTGTTTTGCTCAGAAATAAAGAAGGAGCTGAGGGCAATCCTAAAACTTCAAGCCTCCAGGAATGAGTCTGGTAACACGCACGCTGGTTTCGGTGGGAGAAGCTCCGTGTCTTCTCTAAGGTGGGCTCCTCCTGAGAGCCAGCGGGTCCTGCCACAGGCCACATCTTGGTCGTTGGATGGCAGGTCCTTGCTGCTCTCTCCCCAAAGGAAAGGTGATCCCTATGGGCTCTGGTCTAAGCAGCCAGCAGTGTAAGCTGGACACTAAACACAATCCTGGGTGCTGATGTTCCACCACTAAAGCAGAGCCATGAACAGCATACGGTTGCTCCCTGACCAAAACCTGGCATTTCTTCACACACGGAGGCCAGGGACTTTCACTCCGTGCTCTGACCACTACCTTCTGCCTTTCCAGCCTTCTACCTCTAGTCGCTCAAAAATTCCAGAAACCCTCTAACACCCCTTGACTGTCCCTCACCCCATGATGTCCTCACCTCTAATTTCAGAGCTTTTGCACTGACTGCCCCTCTGCCCGGATGACTCTTCCTTTGACTACTCATATGGCTCACCTTACTCAAGCCACTGCTCAAATGTCACCTGGATGCCTACCTTAACCCCCTTACAATTACAGCCCACATCTGTCTCCCATTCCTAATCTCCTCTCTGACCCACTTTCAAAATGTACTCCTACCACTAACTCCTTCTAACATAAGACCTTATGTTTACTACGTTGTTTGTCCTCCTTCCCAGCCAAAAGGAAAGCTCCGTGAATGACAGAGATTTTCTGTCTGCACCGACACATTCCAGACATGGAGGACAGTCCCAAACACTCACCCGGTGCTTGCTGGAGTGAGCGCATGATGGACTCCTGTACAGATGCAGCAAGTCTTCTAGAATGGAAGGACATTGGGTTCTACACAGAAATCTGATCTGGGAAGCCAATGCTAATTTACTCACACCTCAGAGAACACACTTTGACTTCTCTATTTCAGGATGCCAAATGTATCATTTCAAATCTTTTCTGCTACAAGCAAAATTGAATCCAGGGTGTCACTCGAGGGTTAGTTATGTTGCCCTCTTTTCATTGAAGCCATAAATGTCTTAGCATGTAAATCTCCATCAGGTATTATACAACATGTAGACAATTTCCACCAAGAAAGTTGCTTACTTGACATTTGTCCTTCATGCTAGATAGTTTTGGGAGACATGAGACACATTACGTAAGCAATTGATTTCATATGTACCTCGTCCTCCTGAAGAGGCCAACTTACCCTGGTAGGTCTTGTCTCATTAAGGAAATCCATGCTCACTTGTCTCATGAGCACAGGCATGGGGACCACTCGCAATAGCAGCGTGGCTAATAAACCTCGCCATGGGGCTAACAGGAAGGGCACCCCGGCCTCCAGCTCCTGGGATACATAGAAACAATTAGGTCTGTGCCCACAGTTTACAGTCACAGAAGTCCTCTGTGATTTGGCATCACGTAGACAGTCATGCTTTGTTACGTCTATGGGAGAGAAATACGGATTTCAGTTTGTTCTGAAGGCACATGGCAAAAGGCAAATGCAGAAAACATGAAGGATTATAGAAGAATGCACTACATTCTCATGTACCGCACAGCGTGATGTTGATTTTGTCATGTCATTTAAAAATTCTTAAAAACGAGAATGATGATTGACTGTTTCTTATTTTTTGTGTCAGGGACAATAGATGTGAAAGTCAATCAATTTCAATGCTCTAAAAGTAGTGTCGAATGAGCAGTGCTTAATATCTGTTAAGCAAGGAGAATGATATTAAACTTGATTTTCTCACCAATGACTAATATAAAAAGTAAACATATTAGGTAGAGATAGAAGCATGTAGTATATACTTACAAAGACGCATGCAGAATTCATTCATTCATCCACACACTGACTCACTGGTGATTAAGTTTTGGGCACTGGGCATGCAGTGGGGGACACACTGTGGAGAGTAAAATGGGTCCTGTCCTTGTCCTCTTGGAGCAAACAGGGGTGGGGGGAAGTACATTAAACACACAGACATGTAAATAAACACACTGTTGCCACTGTGATACAGAAAGTGAAGGGATTTCAAGGGGATGTGAGCTGCTTGGTGTCAGAGTTAGAAATTGGGACTTAGTGGTGAAAACTGAATAGGAGGCAGAATTCCCCTACACACATGCATACACACACACACATACACACATATACACACGCACACACAAATGAACACACATATATATATACAATACACACGTACACACATACACACACAGCATACACAAATACACATCATGCACACATGAGCACACACAAGCACATGCATGCACACATTCATGCACACAACACACATGTAATACACACATGCATGCTGACATGCATATACACGCATGCACAGGTGTGCACACATGTACGCCAGGGCCAGAGTCCAGGTCACACTGGCTTCTGTGGGCCTTGGTAAGGGCTTAGTTTTGTTCCTTGCACAATGGGAAGTCTTGAAGTTGGAGGCAGAGGGTGTCATGATCAGAGATGGGTCATCAGATGGATTGGATGTGAGAATGAGGCAGAGGGAGACGTCAAGGAGAATTCCCAAAATTCAATCATGATTAACTACTTGGGTAGCTTCTATATTGTCACAAATCAAATTGTTTTGGGGGTGTGGACTTCAAATGATTTAAAATAAACTGGAAATAATGACATCAGTCCAGTCATACCAGGATAGTAATAGTCAAGCTACACTTTAATGGAATCCAGCAGATACATCTGTCAGGAAACAAAAGTTTAATTTTTCTAGTTTTTACAGAGTGAATTTAGTAGTCCTCTCCCTATTTACCTTCTAAAACTACACACATCCCATCTAGTAAAGGCCTCAGCGAAGGCTAATTAAAAGTGACCACACTAATTCAAAGCCTACCGTGACTACTGTGAACAGGATGTTTGCAAATCCAAACCATTTTTCACAGGTTCAACGGGAGTTATTCAGTAAGGCAATTAAAACATATTTTATCAAAACGTAACATATTTAATCCAATTATAATGGATTAAATACATCTTTGAGCTTTTTTTCATTAAAAATCCTTCAGTATAGTACTTGATTTTAAAATAAAATAGAATAAAGAACTTATAATAAAAGATATTTCCCTGCCCCACTTTTTCCAAAAAAAATGTTTTAAGACATTTATAGACTTTAGGTACAATTATTTTTGGAATTTCTAACATACACTATGCAAAAAATATAAAAATGCATCCACATACTGTTAAATGTAATTTTTTGACTCTAAAAATTAAAATAATTTTTATCATTCTACTTTTGAAATGATTTATCTTCACGTGACTCCACACTCACGGTATCTGCTAGGGGATTTTTGCAAAGTGAAAAATCTACAAATGGTTTTCAAATGTATTAAAATTTTCATTCATATTGAATGTAATAATTAATGAAATTGAGACAATGATACGTTTGGTAGACATTTAATGAATCATTTATAAATGTTAATTTGTCTGTTTTCTTTTTGATTTATTTTTGTTTTGTTTTGCTTTTGAAAGCTTAGCTTAGGGTCTGAGAGCTGTGGAGTTAGACAGCTTGGACTCAAATCCCCAGCTCTGCTCTCACTGCAATCATGACCTTGGGCACATTACATACCCTCTCTGTACCTCCACCTCATAATTTGTAAAATGGAGATACTAATATCCTTTAATTCCTCATCTATGATTTTGAAATCCAAAGCTTTTGAAAACAGTTTTCAGGCAAAATTTGGCCTGACTCACCTTGAGGCTATTTATTCTTCGCGTGTCCCAGTGAGTGTAAACACCATATTTCAGTCCCAATACATCATGTTTGATTGAGGTGCTGCCCCGGACTCTGCTAGGGGTTTGGGATAATACATGATATATGCACTCTATTTCTGTTCTAAATTTAGAAAAATTCTGAATTCTGAAATGTATCTTGTCCCCAAAAGATTTCAATTAGGGATCGCGGACCCATAACCTCACAGGGTTGGTAAAAGGATGAGACAAATGAGCACATGGAGCATGCTCAGTGCTGAGCCTGGCATTCAGTAGGCGCTCATGGATATTCTGCAAGATTTGCTCTACTGTCACTCTTCCCAGGTCTCAGCTTTGTGTAGGTTCCTAAAAGCCCAGAGCCAGCCCCCCTCCCCACCAGTCCTGCTCCCCGCTATTAATTATTCTGCTTTTGGTTGTTCATGTAGCGGACACACATCTGAATCCTAGGCTTTGACCAAGACTTCTTTATTCAGGAACTTGAGACTTAGCTGTTGATGACTTGCTACCATCGCCGAGGATTTTGTTCACACAACCTGTCTCCCCTTCCCTCTCCCCCCAGGAGGGTTTGTCCCTATTTCCTTTCCACTGTTGGTGTATTTCTTGTTCCAACCACCACAGACACTATCTCCTGTCGCCTGCTTTGTAAGATGTGAAATTGGTGCTGTGTTCCCTTCATTTTTTTCTGTACTTTACCCCCTCCACCACAAACGTGGGCTCTTTTAAAGCTGAATGTTGGTGTTTCATGATGAGTTGATGTTTTGCCTCTCAATAAAGCAATATACATTTAATTTTAATTGTACCTATGGCAGAATGAGGCCAGGCCACCAGCGTGTGTGTGAGAGGGGGGAGAACCAGGAACCATGCAGAAGCGCCTTAGGCCCCTTGCCCTGCCCGGAAGGCAATCCCAGCAGCAGTAACAAATTCAGAAGGTGGGTTTTACCTTGAGTGACGCTACTAATGAGAAATAACCATGTGGTTTTTAAAACGAAAGTGACCACCCTCATCTCATAGATGGGAAAACTGAAATTCAAAGTAATGAATTGATTTGACCCAAATCATGTAGCCAAATATCTTTGGTGAGAGCTGACCTGGGGCTAGACTCCATGTCTCCTAAAGGCCAGTCGTACTAAACTCCAGTTCCATTCTCCCCCTCCCCACTAACAAGAACAATGCTTGTGTAGCTGGTAAGTACATCATACATGTGGTGATGCATTTTCTGAAGCAATTACCCTTCAAAATATAACCACAATGGATGACTTTTTTATGACCTTCCCAGCTCCACTCTGGGCAAGCCACCCTCATTGTCTTGCAGGGCATTGTTCTAATTGCATCCTTAGTGGTCTCCTGGCTTTTCCTTGATTCCTAAGATAGATTCTCAATGCAAGTTGTCCCTTTAAATCGTGCACCAGAGCATGTCTCTCCCTGCTCTGCTCAAAGTCTTGCAACGATTTCTCTCCACACAGAGTACAAAGTCATTTCCGTGCCTTGCAATGCTCTACTAATCTGGCCTCCCAGTTCCACTGGACCTCATGATCTGAGACTCTCAGACCTCACTCACACCCATGTACTTACACTGACACATACCAGGGCATGTGCAGCACACAACATCTTGGCCTGCCCCGTTGAATGAGGCCTTGTCCTGGGGCCTTGGACAGCCAGCTTCAACACCTGTATCTCAAGTACTTTCTCTGAACTCCAGTGCACCAGACGGGGGAAGAGCTAGAGAACTGACACCTCCCTACCCAGCAACCTTCCCCCACTGACCTGAATTGGTAGATAAATGCCCCATCTTCCTCACTCCCACGTGAGGCACATGTTCCAGAATGTCTCTCAGAGGTTCCCAGATGGACTGAGCAGCAGTGGCCCTCAATGGTAACTTAGTAACAACAGACTGTCTTAGTCAGCTTGGGCTGCTGTGATAAAAACACCACAGACTGTGTGGCGTAAACAACAGACATTTATTTCTCATGGTTCTAGAGGCTGGGAGTCTAAGATCAAGGGGCAGGCCCATTTGAAGCATCCAGATAAGAGTCCTCTTCCTGGCAAATGGATGCCTTCTTGCTGTATTTCCACATGGCAAAGAGAGAGAGAGAGATCATCTCCTGGTGTTTCTTCTTATAAGGGCACGAATCCCATAATGGGGGCTCCACCCATATGACCTAATCACCTCCCAAAGGCCCCTTCTCCAAACACCGTCCATCACACTGGAGATTGGAGGTTTCCACATAGGAATTCAGGGGAGGACACAAACCTTGAGTCCATTGCCCGCACCCTGTACTGTTTTACCTTCTCTTCCCTGTCTCATTTCCCTGGTCGTCTCCTGGGACTGCCTTACAAATAAACTACTTGCCCTAACCTCCTTCTCTCGAGGGTCTGCTGTGGGGAAATCCCAACAAGAGAGGGTAGCAAGGATGACTTCCAGAATTCCATTTAGTGAGATCAGGGATCCTAGGAAAATGTTCACATGTAAAAGGCCATGTTTTAGTTAGACGCTTTTCTCTTCAGTAGTGATAAAACAAGATTTCATGATAATGAGTACCCTAAGGTCCCTTGCCTCTGAATGAATCAACTTTACAGGAGAGTTCATGGAGAACTTTTTCACAGGAAACTGCTAAGAGTTGTTCGAATGATCTGTTCAAGGAGAAGGCTGTGCAGCAAAAGTCATCGTGGATCCAAGGCATGAGGTTTCCAGCTGTGAGGCAAAGCTGGCCAGCAGCGTGCTGCTGAGGGCTCCCCCCACCATCCACAGCAACCCTGCGCCCCACTAACAGCTCCCAGGCGAACCATGGGCTCAGGAAATGCTTCTGGTGTTGCACATTCAGAAGCCTGAGTCAGTTTTCCTTAGTTTTGAAGCAAGAGACCACAGAATCCTGTTTTCAGGGCTCCCAGGACCTGCCCTGCTCTGAGTGATCACACACTGTGGAGATGGCATCTCCAGAATACGTCCCCTGTCCTCACTCGAATTTCCTTCATTTGAAATCAAAGATGAGTTCTATCAAGACACAGGCGTATTTCCACTGGCTGGAAAATCGGCACGCTGTGTTTTGCTTTCAACAAACAAAAGAAGCCACTGTGCTGACACGTGAATGCATATGTGTCCTTCGGTGACTGGACACAGGGTGGGAGACACTCCTGAGGAGAACAGGGAAGTCCAATCCCTAAAAGACAGAGTTCTTGAGGAGAAGAAAAGAAAGGGGGAAAGTCGGCTTCTGTGCACACAGACAAAGCATTTATTCACTCCATTGGGGGCTCGAATCAGCAGCTGGCAAGGCCAGGGGTTTCACGGCCAGAGCCCAGTGCCTTACGCTGGATGGCTGGGATCAGCTTACACCAATATTACTCTATCATTTAGAGACTAGAGGTAAAACTAAAGGATGGCAGATCATCAGAGAATTGGAACGTCCCCAAAATGCTCCCCAGGAGTCCCCTCTGGCAACACTCAGAGTTGATTGTCTCATTCTAGCCCCTGAAAAGAAAAATGGGCAGAATATAAGCAGTTCGCTGGGGTTCTAACTTTATTGATGCTGGTGATAAGGAACATGGCTTATTTACACTCTTCTGCCTGGCATTTAGAAAGTGATTATTTGAATATTCAAGAGTGAACATGGAAATGTGTTTTCTAAAATGCCTCAGAGGAGTGGGGGAAAAATCGTAGGACTGACCACACTATTACCATTTATTCCTGTTCTAGCATGAATGATTTAAAAACATCTGTCTTCTTACCCGGCAAGAACAAGAATCCTTTGGCTGTCAATGCTTCTGTGGTTAGAGTAGTGCCTGGGTAACCTATGAGAGAAGCCCACTCTCCCCAAGGGTGGCTTGTGTGGAAGGCAGGGTTGTGGTCAACAGCCAGGGACATCCTGTTCTAGGGACACGGCAATGGTGGCCTGGAGAATTCAAGACAAGACCTGGTTGGAAGACGTGTTGCTCCATATTTACTCTGTGAAATACTGAGCGGCAAATTCCACCTGACTAGAAAATGAGTGATCACTCACAAAATCCTGGAAACCCCATTTGGCCATCATCTACGAAGTGCAGTAAAGCCTGTGAGAGGTTGTGGGAGCCAGCGTCACGGGCAGATGACAGGCAGATGATGCAGTGTCCTGGGTCACCATGGAACCAGAGTTAAACGAACAGGGCAAGGGAGCTGCAGAGGCAAGAAGGTGTATGGTGTTCATACAAACGGACCTTGGAAGACCGTGGTGTTGTAGAAGATACGAAATCAGGCAGAAGTGGTACATGTGACAGTAAAGAAGGTGAAGAGATGGACTCTGCATTCACACAAGCAGAATTTGTCCAGGGCCCCTCATACCCTGGTTACACATGTTGTCCAAACTGAAAGTGTCAAAAAACAGATGTCATTATCTTCTCTCCCACACAAAGCTTATTTCCCCTGTGGTTACTTAGAAACGTTACATCCTCTAGTCACCGTCACTAGAAACCTGGGATATATGTTCAAATTCTTGTCACCCCTAACTCTCCCCGCTAACCCCCGCTACGCACAGAAGCCCTGCTGGCTCCCCTAAGCCCCTCTCTTGTCATTCCCATCCTCACATCCACTGCTGTGACTCAGGGGCTCGTTATGTCATGCCCTTGAAATGATTTCCTGCTGCCTCCCCATATTTATTTTTCATCCCAGTCACAATGAACTGTTCGCTGCTGTGAAAAACATTTCTGGGCCGGCCCGGTGGCTCAAGAGGCTGGAGCACCGTGCTCCTAACTCCAAAGGCTGCCGGTTCGGTTCCCACATGGGCCAGTGGGCTCTCAACCACAAGGTTGCCAGTTTGATTAAAAAAAAAAAAAAAAAAAAAAAAAAAAAGAATACAAATGAAAAAAGAAAAAAAAAGAAAAAGAAAAACGTTTCTTCTGCCTTCAGCCTTTGTGCCCACTGCTACATCTGTGCAGAATCAGAGTATCTTCCTCACCAGGCCCCCACCGTCCTCTCTGCTCATTGTTTAAGACTAAACTATCTCCAGGGCCTCAAGTCGTGTTTATACCTGTCACTTGGTGTGGCCTGTGGGGTCTCAGCTCCCGCTCCCCACATAAGAACGCAGGACATGGTGAGGCCAAAAAAGAACACCCACGGAGCCATAGGTAGGAAAGTCATACCACTATGGTCTCACTGGAGGCTGGGTTTACACGACGTGCGACCTGCTGTCCGCTTTGCTGCCAACCGACCGACTCTTCTCGACTCTCCTTCACTCTCCTCCACTCTCTGTAGCCACGACAGTTATATCAGTGGTCAATGGCTCAACGGTTACAGCTGACGGCCATCTACTACCCTAGACAGCACCTCTCCACATGAGGCCGAGAGCCTGGAAACTGCTCTCTGGGGCTCTGTCCCCACAATACCAAATTATAGTAACTATCTATTTACCCTTGTGCCTCCAAAGGAATGTGTCTTGGAGACAGTGTTTTACGTTGAAATATAGTTTTGGAGAGAGATTGACTTGGACTCTTTTGGCTTTTTGTTGTTGTTGTTAAAAGGATAAAATATTATTATGTCAATAAAGGTAGATGATGCATGATTTCAGGTGAGTCAAGTTTCGAGTACAGCGCTTCACCCACATTAGAGGCACAATAAATAGATAGTAATTGTTATTCTTATCTTTCCATTCTCAGTACCTAACCCAGTGCCTGACACAAATTACTCACTGGGTAAAAGTGAAGTGGAAAGTGGGTGACCGTTGGTTCAGACTCTGACAGTGGGCCACCCCATCTGGATTTCTCCTTCCGTGTCTGTTCAGAGCAGTCCCATGAAAACATTCCCTTCATGAATATTGATTGGTGCAGTGGGGTGTCAGGAGCAGGGAATTCTGATGACACAGAAGGCCACAGAGTGGGGCTCCAGGAGAAGCCATGGTTTTCCCCTAGAAATGGATGGACTCTGCTGGCACATGCCTTTTGTCCTGCCTTTCCTCTTGTTCTACTTGCTCTGTGGATGTGAGCAGCCATCTTGTCACCATGAAAACAGAATGGTGGAGAAAGGCGCAGTCTTGAACAAAAGTCCTGGACTTCTGACATTTGGATTCTTTGTTTTGTGAAACACTTGTTTAAGCTGCCATTTATGGGTTTGTTTAATTCAGTTGCCCTAAATGAGGGGAGTGTAATTTGGCTCCACAGCAGTCATTTGTCCAGCATCTTAGACTCCCTGTGACTCAAGCTAAATTCACCATCTCTATCTCCCACTCACCTGATGCCTATTCCCTGTATTGGTCCGTGGGCAGGGTCATTGGCCATGGTCACGTCATTGTCTCATATGCTCCCTTTCCTGTCTTCAGTTCCCTCCAAATCCTTCTCTAGCCCATGACGGGCTTTTTCATTTTGAGTTCCCACAGCACTTCAAATCATACTGTCCACACCGAAATATGTAATACTTCTTACTATTTTTCTCATATATGGACAGCTTGGTTTTATGTATACATTCCAAAGACTGTCTAAAACATCTATGCCCCAGAAGTGAAGGCTTCGCTCTGAGCTAGACACGCAGTGCACACTTTGTAATAGTCTTTGGCTGATTCTGTCCTGTCTTGTCAGTTAAAAAGTTGCAATGACAGTCTTGCTTGGGGCTCCCTCGCTAGCAATGATCAGCAAAATGATCAGAATTAAAACCAAAGCCAGGCAGTGTTAGCACCACAGCCTCTTTTTCCTGAAATCCTTGCCTCTTTTCACCAGGGTCACTCCGAAACCTTCCTCGAGAGCAAACATGGCTTCTCCGGTCTCCTTACTGCCTGGCATGTGGCAGATACTCAAATTGTGCAAAACAGTGGTGCTCCCCGGGGACGCGTTCCTTGCACCCTTTGTAGTCTACAGCGAAAACTACAGTTCTGTGTATCCACCATCGTGGGCAGCTGGGATGGAGGCAGCAATAATTCAGAGCGATGCCAGGGAAATGATTTCAATATGGATGAAAGGAGAAAATTAACTGGAGGATCAAAAGCTGTCATTTACAAGACAAACCCCTGTGAGTGTCAGCAAGAGGAAAGGCAGCAAGTGAAAGGCAGATGAAAGGTGAGTACACTGGACACCTGAAACTGATATAAAATAATACTGAATGTCACTAAAAATGTAATTAAAAAAAGAAAACAGAGGTGAGCACATTCACTGTTTTGGGTGACATATTTAGAAAGGCTTTCTTGCATGACATCTCTGCTCACAGCCACCCACTTCTAGGACCACTTCCCCGTGTGACACGTGGAGCTTGTGCGACATAGCTAGAGGAGTTGGTGTGACCAAGGGGACATCAGTCACGGCACACCAAGGTGGTAATGTCTTCAGTTAGCTCAAATATAGAGACAAGACACACATTTTAGGGCTCCAATGCATTAAATCACTTTTCTTTTTAAAATGGAAAGGAGCTAACACAGTTGAGATGGCTGTTATAATTATGTTGGTCGTATGTTTGAACACAGTGATCCCTGAACTGGATTTTGATTTTCTGTCAGAAGTTTTCTCAAACTGTAGTTGGGGAACATTTGCCTTATAATTCTTAGGGTGTTGGAAGTGCCAATTGCTGGGCCCAGCCGCCCGTCTATGGAATCTCTCTGGGGGAGGCCCAGGAACATGCATTCATAAACAAATCCCTCGGGGACTCTGACAACACCTTCAAGTTGGAGAAACACTGCTCTCTGTGTGTACTTCCTGGCTTTTGAGTTCATTTATAAACTCAAAATAGTACATCAAGAGGCTCTGATGACTGGAGAGGTGGGGGGGATGGGAAAGCTGGCCAATGAGGAAAACCGAAAGAGAAATCGAATTCCCCACAGCATTTCCTTTCAAACAGAACATCTTTTCTACTAAACAAACCCTCTGGACATGCACCATTTCCTCTGTCCACCAGCAGATGCCTAGCTCCTGTGGTTGTTCTGGGATGTTCTAGCCATGGTGATGTGGGCTTGAGCAGAACACTGGGCCGAAGCCTGTGTCCTGGCGCCCCTCTCGTTCAGCACTGAGATGCGTGCTGAGCTGAGCCAAGAGGCAGGGAGCACTGGGAGCAGGACACGCAGACGTCCCGCTGCATATTCTTTCTGGCCACCTGTGGTCCTCAGCTGCCAGGACGTGTCAGAGGGCAACTCTGCATGTACGTCTGAGTGCATTGTTAAGTTTTCTATAAGTTGTAACATTAATGTGCTTATTGTAAAAAAGTCAAGCAATACAGAATGATCTTTACCATATGATGTCACTGTTCTTTCTTCTCTGCTGTCCATAGGAAGATGAGCTTAGCACAATGTGCATACCTTTCTGGTCATTTTCTATGTATATGGAAATCTATGTACATACAGCCAGCACACACATATGTTAACACGATGGGAGAGTTTTTGATGATATAAGAGCATGCTCCCCCAACCCCTTCCCCACAGAGCATTCGAACGAATACTGTAACCGTAGCTTTAAATCTAAGCTGCCTTCTTGGTCACCATGCAGGTTCCTTTCCCAAATGTCCCCTCAGTTCCAAGCCCAGCCTTTGCTCTGTGATGCTGGGGTGGGCCTCAGCAAACTACATTCTCCAGATTCCATTTCCAGCAGCTTCCCGGTGGTTTCTGCCAATGGAGCTCTAGCAAGAGCTGGCTGGTGGGAAAAGCGACTGCCGTTCTGTTTGTGACATCTGCCTTGCCCAGAAGCAAGGAGAGAGGACAGTGGCTCCAGTTTCGGGCTTCTTCTAGCACTGCCAGCACCAGCCTTGCTGGGTCCCCTCAGAGCTGCCGAGACAGCTGTGCCACGTTCCCTCTCTCTAAGGCCACGTCCCTTCCCTCAGGGTTCTGAGTACCAGTCACCTAGACTTCCAGCCCACAGCCTGGGTCCCAGCTTCTGCCCCCACCACCACCTCTTACCACACATTCCCTCTGTCTGAGGGCTGGGAGCTGCTTCCAGAGGTTACTGCTCTCTGGTTGCCTCCGCATCTCCTTTTTGCTTTTTCAGCCTTCCAACACCCACGTAACCAATTCTCTGTATTACATTCCCCGGGTTTGAAATATCTAGTGTTGTTTCTGTTTTCCTGAGTGGTTCTGACTGATATTGATAAGCAGATTTGGTCACGTCAAAACAAATAAGATAGCTTGGTTTTGCAAGAGCCAGGCTTTGTTCTGAGAAATAAGCCTTTGGTATAGGGTAAAGGTTGTGACAGACTGAATACAGAAATGGACAATGGGCAGACCACATATAAAATTAGAATTTTGACCCACAACCTGCAGCCAACAGCCCAGGAAATCAGAGTACTTCTCTAGTAACCATCCAGAAAGCCAAACAATAACCCCTATAATAACTAGCCCCAAATGGCCAGGACTGGATCAATAACAGCTGCCCTAATTTTTGCTCCTGTTTCCAGCTTAGGACCAGCCAGAGAAAGCCAAACACACACGCTTAACCAATCACAAAGGACGCCCCACTTCTGGTCCCACCTCCAGCTTCCCCAGGCCAGGAGCCTCCCATCAGGGCACACCTGAGCCTTCCCTTTTTCTCCCATAAAAGCTTTCTTTCTCCTCTGCCTGCCTTTTTGTCTCTGCCAAAACCAAGTGATGGAGGCTGACTCCTTTGTTATAACCAGCTTGGAATAAATAGTGCTTGTTGGTCTTCGTTTCTTTCCACAGCTGAAATCATGATGTTTATGGCCAAAGCCGTGGAACAGAGAAGAATGAGGATGGGATAATAGCCATGTTTTGCTCTGAAAAGAAAATGAGAATTGCAGGTCGTAGGAAGACTCGGATTGGTGTGACATGCTTAGGTCGTAAGCAGCCGGGGCGCCTGAGAGAAACCTCCATACCTTGCTTCTCCAGAGGCAAAACCCACTGAGGTAGGGGACTGACTTCCCAGGGTGAAACCTGGGAGGCTGAAAGTTTCAGAGTAATGTCCCATATCCACTATGACACCTGCTCATTTTCCATCTGAACAGACGTTTCCTAGGGAAGCCTCCAAAACTCTTTCCTCTGTGGGGACAATGGAAGAGGTGAGGGGTACTGTCCTGAGGACCTGAGGGGACCTGAGTCGGGAGTGCTGTGGGTGCCAGTACAGGTCAGTGACAAGGCCAGGAGTGACAGCTACAGCAGCAAACATGGCCAGGGCAGAACACGCACCGTTATCCTCCTCTGTTGCCCAGGCCACACACAGTGCCCCCAGGAACTTCCTATACCCCAGGAAGAACAAAGGAGAAAACGAGGGAGAGGGAGAACCATGACGTGACTTCAATTTAAACTTTGAATTTCCCACATTTGAAATAGGCAGGTTTGTCTCCTGCCATTAGCAGAAATGAGTGTTTCTGAGCTAAACTGGGCCCAGTTGTTGAGATATACAGACAGATATAGTTCCGGCCATCATATATTGAATAACAGCATAAGATGTACAAGGTCTGACAATTAAGTTCATGAACTTGTTTAAACGATGTTACTAACCTTCTTTTTTGATATCAGAGGGGTTATTTATTATGAATTTGTACCAACTGGACAAACAGTTAACCAAGCTTACTATTTAGAAGTGCTGAAAAGGCTGCATGAAAAAGTTAGGCGACCTGAACTTTTCGCCAACAATTCATGGCTCCTGCATCATGACAATGTACCAGCTTACACTGCACTGTCTGTGAGGGAGTTTTTAGCCAGTAAACAACAAAGAACTGTATTGGAACACCCTCCCTACTCACCTGATCTAGCCCCCCAGTGTCTTCTTTCTTTACCCGAAGATAAAGGAAATATTAAAAGGAAGACATTTTGATGATATTCAGGACATCAAGTGTAGTATGATGACAGCTCTGATGATCCATTCCAGCAAAAAAAGCTCCAAAATTGCTTTGAAGGATGGAGTAGGTACTGATGTCGGTGCATAGCTTCCCAAGAGGAGTACTTCGAAGGTGACCGTAGTGATATTCAGCAGTGAGGTATGTAGCACTTTTTCTAGGATGAGTTCACAAACTTAATTATCTGACCTTGTATATCATACATGGCATATATATATATATATATATATATATATATATATATATATATATATATATTACATGAATAGAACTATACTTAATATTATATGTCAGTACACTATAAGTATACTAAATATTAACCATAATCATCTGTGAGAAAAATTTTTCACTTAAAATATCTTAAACATTCTTTTTATTTTAGTAAGTTTAGTATGAAATGATTATTATTTATAATTTATTTAACCAGCTCCCAATAAATGAACATTTAACATGTGTCTAACTCTTTGCTGGTACAAACAATGCTGCAAAGAACATGGCGGTAGGCCAAATTCAAGATGGCCTCCAAGATTCCCACCCCAGGTGTCCACACCATGTATAATCCCCCTGATTAGGTCACTAATCAATTGGCTTTTAGTTAATCAAAAAGGAGATTATCCTGCTTGAGCCTGTCCAATCATGTGAGCCCTTTTAAAAGAAGGTAAAGTGTCGGAAAGATACTCTTCTGTTGGCCTCAAAGAAGATGAAAGCTGCCCTCAGTTCTATACCACAGAGGAACAACCAGTATCGGTATCAAAGGGGACCATGAACCCCAGATGAGAACTTCAGCCTGGCTAACACTTTGATTGAAACCTTGTGAAACCCTGAGCAGAGGATCCAGTTACAGCACACCCAGACTTATGACACACAGAAATCATGAGGTAACAAATGGGTATTGTATTAATTTACTAAATTTGTGGTAACTTGTCATGTGGTAATGGAAAACTAATACAAACATCCTTGTGTATTTTTATCTGTATGTCTTTAACTGCATGCTCAGATAGTTTTATAAGGAAACCCAAATTAATTTTCAAATAATAAGATGTACACCTAAATTTGGAGAATATAATTGTTTTTGATCTGTGTATATGAACTAGTTTTCTGTAAATTACATGATATTTTGTTTTTTGAGAATTCTTCCCATGTACATTTGTATGATAGTATGCTCTAAAAGTCAACAATCTGGTAAATGGTGGAGCAACTCATATTGGACCAACCCTCCTGCAGATAACAATTATAAACTCTGAACAAAATGTTAAAGAAAATAATTATTTGAAAACACTAGAGAGCAACTAACAACAAGGAGAAACTAGAGGGGATTTGAGTTTTGAAAGAAGGAAACCACACTTGGAGACTATAAAGATTGTTTCCAAGGGCATTCCCAGTCCACGAGCTGGGAGTAGCAGGAAGTCACAGACTTGGCTATATAGTATCTTGATTTATCACGTTTTCCAGAATAGCTAGAATTGAAGGAAGAACTCTGGAAAGGAAGGAGCCACAAGTAGGTAAGCCCTACATTCTGCACATAAACTCCCACCAAGTTTATATTCATGCTTGTAAGTATCTCCTAAAAGTCCAGTAGGAAACAAGAGCTAGAAGGCTGAGAGAAGTGACTGGAGATTTTAGTTGCTGCTTCCCTTAGAAGAGACAATTTGGGGTTTGAATCCTGACAACTTGGAGAGGTCTGGTAAACATCTTCAGCTTTCCGCTGAAACTCCAGGAAAGTCGTGCCTTAGGAGTCAGCTCTGTGTTCCAGGACTGAAGGATTCACCCTAGTACAAGAGGAAAGACCACTCCAGGTCTACCCCAACGAAACATGAAACTAAGTCTCAGCAAATTCAAGGTCATCAGCCACTAATTTCATTGCTTGTTACAACAAAAGCAGCATTCTTCAGAGCAAAAGCAAAGACTGCAGAATTTCTACAAGGTATCCTCTATAACGTTCATTATAAAAAATTTTTAAAAAATGACTCAGCATACGAAGAAACAGAAAAATATGACCATAGTCAAGAACAAAAGTAGTCAATAGAAAGAGAACCTGAGATGGCTCAGACATTGAAATTAACAGTAAAGGACTTTAAAGCTGTTGCTATAATGCTGTTCAAAGAACTCAAAGGAGGCAATGGTCTTAATGAGTGAACAGATAAAGAAACTCAGCAGAAAAATGCAAATTAAAAAAGGCAAAATGAAAATTCTAGAACTGAAAAATATACCTAAAATGAAGAACTCAATAGATGCTATTAGCAGCAGATTACAAGCAAATAAATAATAATCATCTAATCTATACAACAGATAGATGAAAGATTGAACAAGTGAACAGAATCTTCGTAACCTGTGGAACATAATCAAGCATAAAACATACATGTAACTGGAGCCTCAAAAGGCAAGGAGAGAGAAAATGGGGCAGGAAATATATTTGATGGAATAATGGCTAAAAACATCTCATATTTAATGAAAAACTTCAACTTTCATTAAGTTCCAAAAATCTCACTGAAACCTAAGTAGGATAAACACACAAAAAACACATGTAGAAATATCATAGTCAAACTTCCAAAAAATAAATATAAAGAGAAAATATTAAAAGCAGCTAGCTGAAATATTACATGTAGATGATTTTTTATCTGAAACAGTAAAGAGCACAAAACAATGAAATATCTTTTAAATGCCCGAAGGAAAAAAAAAATCTGTGAATTTAGCATTCTATATCTAGCAAAAAAAAGGAGAAAAAATTATATATACATTATATATATATATATATATATATATATATATATATATATATATATATATAAAATAAATGAAATAAAAAACATTTCCAGATAAATGAAAGCTGAGAGAATTTGTTGCCAGTACACTTATACTACAATGCCAAAAGAAGTCCTTCAGGCTCATGGGAAATGATACCAGATGGAAACTCAGATCTATAGGAAAAAATGAAGAACACTGGAAGTGGTAAATGTGTGAGTAAATATTTTTAAAAAGACTATCGTTTTTACCTCTTAATTTCTTTTAAAAAACTGACTATTTAAAACAAAAATTATGACATGGCATTTCGAAGTTTTTATTTTATGTAGATGTGGAATATATAACAACAATAGTACAAAGGAAAGAGCAAGTGGAATTACATTGTCAAAAATTTCTCACAAGTTATGATCAGTGGTACAATATTAGCTCTGTATAGATTATGATTAGGCTAACAATGTATATTGTGTTCTCTAGAACAACTACTAAAAAGGCTAACAGAAGGTGATTTAACAAGAAAGCCGACAGAGGACTTAAAACCAAAGTTAAAAAATATTCAATTAACCCAAAAGAAGACAGAAAAGGAGAAACAGAGGTATAAAAACCAGATGGAACAGTAGAGAATAAATACCTAAATGGTAAGCTTAAATCCTACCATATAACTAATTATACTTTATATGATTGAATTCACTTTAATTCAAAAGGAAAAGAAGGAAAAGAGGAAAAGAAGCTAGACACAAAGTGTAGGTACTGCGTGTTTCCATTTATGTGAAGTTCAGGTACAGGCAAAACTAATCAATGAATTGGCAAACCAATCTGCTCTCTGTCATCAGAGATTAGGATTTATTCGAAGGTGATACAGTAAGTCACAAAACTTCCATCCAACATACGATTTCGCTGAATTACAGAATGACATAGTTAGTGTGGATACTGGGAAGCACAACCCCAGAGGTAGGGAAGAAGGAAAGACATGGAACCGTCTTTTAGGAAACGGTCTCTCCTGCCTCGCTCCTTCGTTCTCTCTCTTTCAGAACCTTCTTGATGCTTTAAACCCTCCACTGACCCCAACCCACAGCTACAATAGACGCCAAACGACTTCATGCTTCAAAATTCTCTTGGGTCTACTGTTTCCAGTCAGTGTTTCCCATAGAAATGTGGTTTCTGCACATTCATGATGTTTGTGGAACCAAAATATCATTGAAATTATGTGACTGATGGGTTAATCGTATTTTTCAATGTTATTAAATATTAAATATTAAAATGTACCTTCTAAAACTATCTTTCATTCCACTCATGGTGAGTACCGCACTCTTGGGGAGCCAATCACACTCAGCTTGGGGTATGGAGGAAAGAGCCCTGACTGACTGAAACCATATTTACGTGTGAATGGCTACAACCCTAGCTATCTGACCCTGTATGGTTTAACTGTCTCCATGTGAGGTCTCTGAAATACGCTCCCCTCTCCAGCCAACTCCCAGTTACCCTCCTCTATTTTCTAGATGTAGGACAATTCTGAATCGTTAGAAGGGAATATTTCCCTGAAGTCTTCACTTCAGGTGATCAGCTAATAGCATCCAGCAACATTCCTGCTCATTTTGCTCTACTTTGGACTGCAGTCTACTATCTGGTCTTAGAGACCCATCCTAACCTCAGGATTCCTCGCCCTTCCCCATTGTGCTCCACTGGCCTTCCCAGAGCTTTCACACCATGGGCACCGAGTCACACTTGCCAGGACAGCATTCAGACTTTCCCCCACCACCTATGGTATCCTGCATGCTGCAGGCCTCCCTGCCGCTGCCGACCCCAGTTCCCTACACAGACTTCTCATATTATCAGCTTCTAGACTCTAGAACAACGATAAATTTCTCTAAGCCATTTCTATTTCCCTCACTTTGAATTCCAAAGATTCCCCAAAATTCAAGACACACGTGTACACACACACACACACACACACACACACACACACACACACACACACCTTTTTCAAAAATGTCTGTGGCAGCCTAAGTATTCTGCTAGTGGAAGTGGGTTAGGAGGAGCAGTAGGGATCTTATAAAGGAACTGAATTCTTGGTAAGTAGGTTTAAAATCAGACACAGCCCCCCTTGACATGCAGAGCTAGATTGTCTGGTAACATGGGACATTTCTGGGCAAAGCTGCCTAGCCAGGTGCTCTGGCTGTAGCGGCTGGCATATACAGAGTGCTCACTATCCTCTCAATAGTTTGCGTGCTGCCATCGTTGGTGCTGCTACTGTGGCCTTGAGAGCCCATGCGACAGAGGCCATGGCTGGGAGCACTGAGCCTGAGACACCCCCATGCTGGTCTTTGAGATAAACATCACTCTGGGCTCTGGAGGACCATTAATTTAGCAAGCCATCACATACCAATTTTTCACCATTAACCAGCATTCAACTTTTGGGGGAATGAAGATGAACTTCAAACTTTCACCCTTGCAACCACTTATTTAGTGACTTTGGAAATAAACACTGGCTTTAAGCAGAACTGCTCAGGAACCATGCCGTGGTGATTCCTACCTGGCTGTTCATCAGGCTTTCCGCTTGGGCACCTGGCGCTCCCGCTCCTGTCTTCTTCTAGCTGCCAGGGATCTGTAAGATTCCCTGTCCTTAGCCCCACCGGACAGAACCCAACCCTCACACCCAACCAGTCAACACACACACACACAGGAAAAACTTCTGGTGAATTGGTTAGTGAAAAAAATGACATTCACAATATAGGTATCTCATGATTATAACTCTAAAATTATATGTATGCAATGAAAAAGGCTGGGAAAATATACAAAAAATAAAATCTGGGATGACTGATTCTTCATGTTTTAAAATCTATTACACGCACAATACATGTTCTAAAGTTGCATTTTTAAAAATTGGGGTAAAATACACATAATATAATATGCACCATCCTACTAACCCTTTTGAAGTGTATGGTTCCATAGTGTCAAGTACATTCACATTGTTGTGCAACCAGTATTTAGAACTCTTTTCATCTTGCGAAACTGAAAGTCTACACCCAATCAACTATAACTCCCTATTTCCCTTTCCCTAGTTCCTGGCAGCCACCACTCTACTTTCTGTCCCTATGACTTTGAATACTCAAATAACCTCATATAAGTGTAATCACACAGTATTTGCCTTTTTGTGACTGGCTTTTTTCACGTAGCATAATGTCCTAAGTTTCATCCATGTTGTAGCAGGTGTCCGAATTTCCTTACTTTTGAAGGCTGAATAATATTCCGTTGTGTGTATAGACCACATTTTGTTTATCCATTCATCTGTCTATGGACACTTGGATTATTTTCACCTTTTAACTATTGTGAAGTTTGAACATGGGTGTACAGATACCTCTTTGAGACACTGCTTTTAATTTTTGTGGGCATACGAGTATACCCAGAAGGGAAATTACTGGATCATATGGTAGTTTTAGTTTTAATTTTTTTGAGGAATCATCATACTGTTCTCCACAGAAACTGCACCATTTTACATTCCCACCAGCAGAGCACAAGGGTTTCAATTTCTCCACAGCTTCACCAATGCTTGTTCTTTTCTTTTCTTTTTTTCTTTCCTTCCTTCCTTCCTTCCTTCCTTCCTTCCTTCCTTCCTTCCTTCCTTCCTTCCTTCCTTCCTTCCTTCCTTCCTTCCTTCCATCCTTCTTTCTCTTTCTTGCTTGCTTGCTTTCTCTCTTTCCCTCCCTCTCTCCCTCCCTCCCTCCCTCCTTTCCTCTCACTCTCTCTTTCTTTCTTTCTTTTTTTCTTTCAATAGTAGCCACCCTAGAGAGTGTGAGGTAATAGCTCATTGTGGTTTTGATTTGCATTTCCCTAATAGTTTATGATGCTGAACATCTTTTCATGTGCTTGTTGATCTTTTGTATATGTTCTTTGGAGAGATGTCTATTCAAATCATTTGCTTATTTTTTAAATAGGGTTGTTTGGGGTTTTTTTGTTGAGTCACAGAAGTTCTTTATACAGTCTGGATATTAACCCCTTATCACCTGTGAGCTTTTCATATATGTGATAATGTTGAAGGAGTTCCCTTTTTTCCTACTTTGCTGAGAGTTTGTTATCATGAAAGTATGTTGAATTTGAATTTTGAATTTTGTCAAATGCTTTTTCTGCATCAATTGAAATGATCGGTGGGTTTTTTTCTTCACTTTCTCAATAGAGTGTATTACACTGATTAATTTTTATATGTTAAACTACATTTGCATTCCAGGAATATATCTCACTTGGTCACGATATGTAATTCTTGTAATCTTACATTTTTTAAGAAGAAAAATTATTTGATGAAAACAGTAATTAATGAGAAAACAGATTTTTGAAACAATAAGAAAAAATCGATTTCCCTTCTGACTGAAAGGCTGCAATGATTCTTACAATGAAAACACATGTTCTAGCCCCCAAATATGGAATGTGATGCCCCTGCTCCAAACACCTGGGGTGCGTGGCCAATTCATTTACTTTCTTTGTACATGCTATGCCTTCTCAAATTAACTCCTGGACTTCCAACTTGCACCTTTGGCGAGGAGAGTTAACATCTAACAAATTTAACATAGATATAAATTAATGGCTTAGAATTTCTTGTTCAATCAGAGACTGGTCTGCAACTAGGTCTACACAGTTTACTGCATAATTTCAGATTTTGCCTATTTTAAAGTAGAATCAAATTTTATCACCGGGAGGACCCTGAGGTCCTTGGGATTTTACAGATTAAAATCCCAAGATTCCCAAGGAGTTAAGTTCTTGCCCAAAGTCACACAGATAATTAAATGCTGGAAAAGGGTCTAGAAAGCAGGTCTGTTGACTCCCACTGACTGCTGTTTCCAGCTGGTCACTTTCCACATACAGCGTCAGTGCAGACTCGCCTTCTGTAAAGCTGGGTAAGGCCTCAAGATCTGCAGAGGTTTGATTTTCTAGTCAAACCAGCTCCATCGACGCTACTTCCTTGCCTCTGTGTTTGTTGGAGCTGGTGGTAGAAAAACACATAGTGCCTACACGCGTCTGCCACAGCCTATACCACAGCAATGACAACACACGCAGAGCCTTGCTGAGTGCTGTGCTCCGTCATCTCATGAGAGAGAACTTCCAGGTCCATATCCAGGGACAGAGAGGTTGGGGATGACACCGTCTGATGTCATCCTTCACAGGACCATTTTCAGCCTTTTTATAAAAAAATGCACAGTTCTCCCAAACAAGTAATTCCAGAGAAGTGGACTTGGATCTTCTCTCACAACTCAACAAAATACACTCCTCACCATTCACCTCTATTTGCATGATATTATGGAAACATGTGAAATTAGAATACTGTCTTAGTCTGTCAGGCTGCTAAAACAAAACACGATAAACTAGGTGGCATACAAACAACAGAAATTTATTTCTCCTAGTGCTGGAGGCTGAAAGTCCAAGACCAAGGTGCCAGCAGATTCAGTATCTAGTGAGAGATTGCTTCCTGCTTCACAAACGGCTATCTTCTTGCTGTGTTCTCACGTGGTGGAAGGGGAGAGGCAGCTCTCTGGGGTTAACTTTATATGGGCACTAATCCCATTCATCAGGGCTCCACCTTCATGACCTACTCACCTCCCAAGGGCCCCACCTCAAAATACTCTCACATTGGACATTAGGATTTGAACATATGCATTTTAGGGGGCACAAACATTCAGTTCCTTGAAAATACAATTTACACGCAATTCATTGAGTCACTCAATGTTTTTTGTCTCTAAAAGTGTTAGTCATTTTTTCCATTGCAATAATTTCTTGTAATTATATGAGTTTAAGCTTCCTAGGAGTCATAATTACAATGTTAAGGTGTTTGTTTTTTTTTAGTGAGAAGGAAAAAGGACCAAACTATCCATATAATTATGATATTTTACTAGCATGAAATTCATGTAAAGTAGATTTGAGAAGTTGCTTTTTAAAATACATTACTATGGATATCAGAGATTTATTTTATTAAAATGCATTCTATATTTATTCCCTTATTAAATTAAAACATGACATTCTTTTTTAAAGAGCCTTCAAGAAAAAGGTGGCAGGAAATTTATGAAGACAATTTACATAGGTAATTTTTATGGTTTATATATATTTCCAAATATTTCATTATATGCTTATACAAAAAGAAAACAAATTTAATTGATTTTAAAGCATACATTAAATTTTCATACAATAAATTAAACATGCTATAGAAAACATTATTTATCAAATATTTAGTTAAAATGCAATACAACTAAGTTTTTTAAGTCAGAGAAGATAGAAGTCAGACTAAGATGAGACTTTTCTCCCCACAAAGGACCATGCTAAAGAGCAACAGAAATTTATAAGTCAAAATTCCCGTAGCCATAATAAAAGCAAAGGGACTCTTTTCTTTGATGATATAACCACAAAGACCTTCTCTAAATATTAAGATTTGCACAAAAGGAAACATCTTAAAAATTCCGTTTGTAGCCTCTGGTCATCATGTCACATGACCATCTTGAAAACCAGTCAGATTTGTGTAAAGAAAGCTGGGTTTTACCTGAGTCTTCCTCATGGCCAGTCCTGTCACTCCCCAACCAACAGATGAGTTTCAGCAGCCAGAGTTTTCTGACATTAGTCATCAATAATAGATTTGGCATTTACAGACCTTCCGTTTGGAAATCAAGAAGAATCTCTACAAATAGACATTATAAAGAAAAAAGTAAATGACTATAAATGAAATAGCCTTTTGCCCATCATTGACTTTCTATCATTGCAGGATATTACTGCAATTTATCTGTGGAGTCTTGTTTTTGATAACATTATATTTTTGGATGATGAGAGTACCACCTAAAACTTCACTTTGAAAAATAAAAAATAAGGTTGAGACATTTTACTATTGCTTTGGCAGGAGGGTTGCACACTCAGGACATCATTGTCCTTTTTTTTTTTTTTAAGCCAATTCATTTTCCTCCTCTGAAGATTATCTCAGGGAGGTCATCTTGTCAGGATCTGGTTTCATTTATCCACAGAAACCACATCTGCTTCCATGCGATTGGCTACCGCAGAGCGTATTGAATTTGACCTTATCTTTCTAGGCCTTAGGCCATTGCAGCTTTCTGGCAGACAAAAGTCTCAGGTTCCGGCAGAGAGTCTGCTCTCAATTTCAGAAATCCATTTCCCAGGAGGCTGCGACCCCAATCTTATGTCCCTTACTGACTTACCCATTACCCAACCACCTGAACCACACATACACTGTGTAAACAGTGACACACATATAAACACACTGCACACACACACACACACACTATATATAAATGATAGAATACACACATACACACTATACACATACACACATTATATAAACTATATAACACACAGTATAGATACACATACTGTATAAACTATATAACATACACGCTATATAAACTACAAGGTGTGATCAAACAATACAGTGAATATTTAAATTTAAAAACATTTATTACAGGAAAAGACACATTGCCATTAAGCCCCCTCAAAATACTCACCCTCACTTCGAACACACTTATCCCATCGTTCTTGCCACTTCCTGAAGCAGTTCTGGAAGTCCTCTTTCGTGAGTGTCTTTAGTTGCGCTGTCTTGGCTGCCTCGATGTCCTGAATCGATTCAAAATGTTTACCTTTTATGGTCATTTTGACTTTGGGGAAGAGCCAGAAATCGCACGGTGCCAGATCTGGTGAATAAGTTGGATAAGGACACACGGTAATGTTTTTATTTGACAGAAATTGCCATATACCAGAAGCGATGTGTGACACAGAGACAAAATACGGTGAATGCTGCTGCCGAGTGCCATCCAACAGAAAGGCAGGGATTATCAATATGGGAAGCGGAGCATTGAACCTTCGTAACAGTGTGTGACAATTTTCAACTTGTTCGGAGCAATCAGTAGGGTGTGAGCTACTATTAAGAGAAGGTGTGTTTTAAAGTGTGCCCTAAATCATCCTCCATTATGACCACACTCTGTGTCACACATCGCCTCTGGTACATGGCAATTTGTCAAATAAAAACATTACGGTGTGTCCTCACCCACCTTATTCACCAGATCTGGCACCATGTGACTTCTGGCTCTTCCCCAAAGTCAAAATGATTCAGGACATCGAGACAGCCATGAGAGTGAAAGTAAAGACACTCATGAAAGAGGATTTCCAGAACTGCTTCAGAAATTGGCAAGAATGATGGGATAGGTGTGTTTGAAGTGAGGGGGAGCATTTTGAGGTGGATTAATAGCAATGTGTCTTTTACTGTAATAAATTTTTAAAATTTATACATTCACCATATTATTTGATCACACCTCGTATATAATGCACAGTATACATGCATACACACACTATATAAACTATAACACACACCTACACACACTGTGTAAACTATATAACACACGGTGTACACATATATGTATAGTATATAAACTATAACACACATATACACACAGTACGTAAACGATATGACACACACATACCCATACTCACACTATGTAAACTATATGACACACAATATACACTGGTGCACACAGTATATATTAACTACATAACACACACACCTACACACACTGTGTAAAACTAAGACCCATTTGGTAAACCATGCCCCTTAAGTGCCATAATCACAACACATAGCAGTAATCCTCAAGCCACTCTTCGAATGTAATTTAGAATCTTCCCAGCCTTTTAAATTAAAATAGTATTTAAAGGGAACTCAGAAAATATATGAGTCATGAACTGTGGTGCCTTACTTAATGAGCCGTGTGACTCTCTACAATGTCTAGTCCTACGATGTGCATCTCCAAAGAATTGGAACCTAGAGGAAAACAAGTGAAAGAATCTCTGGTGTGACAGGAGGCAGGAGATGCAAGGGGTCCATCCAGAGCAACAGAAGGTGGCAGCCAGTTAGCAGCAGTCAAATGACAAAACTTTGATGACAAAGGAACAGAGATATGGATAGAATGAGGCTTTAAAGAATTTGTGTTTTTGCCATGGAGAGATTCAAACTGAGAGTGGGCTGGGGGGGACCCCTACTGTTGAGATGTTAGGAAGGGGACTGGGGAAGGGTGAGAGGAGCTGCAGAACCAGCCCAAATCAAGTCCCTCAAGGGGGTGAGCAGACACTTTCAGTCACTTTCAAGGGAGAGTTCAGTCTCCCTGAAGGGAGCAGAAAATGCTTTTACATTCATCAGGACCAAACCTCTCCTGCGAACTGGGAACCCCAAACAGTCCACCCCATCCAGGCAACCCCGTCTCTGCTTCTTAGCTAATATGTCAAATCAAAGAGGCATCTCCATTGGTTCTTCTGGGCCTCTCATCTCAGGTTACTGCCCACACCCTCCACTGGCCAGCTCGCTCCCATTGCTTTGTTTCTCACAGGAAGAAAAGAGCTTCCATCAATAAATAACACTTGTCAGATATTTTTGTGCTGACTCTTTATTGGAGCGTTTTCTCCCCTAAGAAGAATAAACTCCCCTTTCCTTGTGTTTGTGGGGGAAAGGAAGACCAGGAGCAAATACCCTGGCCAGGAGGCCAAGCCTTTTCCACTGGTCACTTTCATTTGTCTGCGGTGAATGTGGACTCTGCCCTGGTAGCTGATAGCAGTTGGTGAGACTGCACTTCTCAGGGAGAAGGAGCTCGAAATGTCCACCTGTAGCCAGATAGCTGGGCGGCAGGAAGCTGAGACGAGGGGTGCAGGGCAGGCACCAGTTACCTCAGAGAGGCTGCCCATGTGAGTTACAGGGCTTAGAGTTTAAACTTACCTGGTAGAAGGAGGGGCAGATTCAGAGGATAATTTGAAAGACTCTCTCTTAGACTGAGAGATGAGTTAGAGCCTTGTGTTCGAAACATGTCTCTGTCCCCTACCATGGGGCTCATGTAAGTCAGAGAGCTTTGTGGGGCCTAGTGTCTCCTCTGAGAACTGAGAAGCTCAGACCAGACAGGCCTCCAAGTCCCTTCCATCCTGGGCCTGTGAGAGCCAGCTGGAGGCATCTGAATCTCCCTATACACTCCTGGTCATGTCCTTCTCTGGCCACGGGGCCCAGCTACACGCCTGCATTCGACTGAAACCAAAAGAGTGAACAGGGTGGTATACTTTATTCACCATACAATAATAACTAAAGAAACTGGGAAAGAACTTTCCAGAACAACTCGAGAGAAAATCCAAATGCCAAAACGTACCAGGTAACACATCTCTCAAAAATAATCAGGAGTAGGCTAAACTACCTCAGAAGCTGTTTACCCTAAACCACAGGGAGAAGCAGACAGACAGTGCAGAAAATACAGGTTAGGTCTGGTGGGAATAGAAATCCTAGCTCTCTGCTCAAACTGAATCATTGTCATGGCTAAAGGAAACACATTTGTTTACGGAGAGGTGCCTGCTGATCTCATTCCCACTGTGCTCCAGTCTCTGACTCACTGTTTGTTTACCGATGGCAAGTAGCAGACACTTTGAGGTTTCTATAATAAATCCCATGGAGACAGCACCGTCAGCCACTTGTCACACATGCACAGCAGCAGCAAATACTTCCAGAATCTTCTACCATCTCAACCCTGGCTCAGAGAAAAGTTTTTTGGAGAAGAAAAGGCTACTTTTTCTAGCCTGTGGAGCCAGTACTTTCTGTGTGACTTTGAACAAGCTCCTAAACCTCTTGGAGCCACAGTTTCCATATTTGTAAAATAGGTACCCACCTTACAGAGTCACTGTTGTGAATAAATGAGATAATATATGCTGAGTGCTCTATTTGAGGACATAGGAAAGTCTTTATTACATGCTATTATATAATTTTTAAAAATAGACTTTGTATTTTACAGTGTTTTTAGGTTCAGAGCAAATTGGGAAGATGGTACAGGTTTCCCATAGACCCTTGACCTCCACAAACACAGCACCCCCTGCTATCAAACTCTGCCACCAGAGTGGCACATTTGTTACTACCGACGGCCTATATCAACACATGGTCACCGGGCTATCATCCAAAAGACCCTAATGTTTCTCAGTACCTGAACTCTGCTACCAGCCGTGCTTGTTCTCAGGAATCGGCAAGGATTCCTGACCGTAAGGACCGGGGTGCCGAGCGCAAAACCAAGATGGTGAAGGGGCACCGTGTGTAAAACCGACCACGGACAAAGGAGCCGAAGCAAGGGAAGAGTAATTACGCATGCCTAACAAAATTTAATCCTGCCACGCCATAGCCTATAATCATGGAAGGCTCCTCCCAGTCGAAGAAGGTGCCCAGAGAGCAGGAGCTCACCCTTCTCCATTCCTTGATCAAAGAATAAAGTTTCTGCTCTGCTTGACCCAACTCAGTGTCCTTCTGTTGGCACGAATGGCACTGTGCAGGACCTGGGTTTGGGTCCCTGACATGGAAGGATTGGTAACAACATCATTATCACCCATAATTCACATTAAGTTTCACTCTTGGTATATTCTATGGGTTTTTATAAATGTATCATAACATGTGTCTACATTATCATCATACAGAGTAGTTTCACTGCCCTAAAAATCCTCGGTGCTCCACTTATTCTTCCCTCCCTCCCTCCTACCTCTGATGACTCCTGATCTTTCACTATCTCTGTAGTTCAGCCTTTTCCAGAATGTCACCTAGCTGGAATCATACAGTGTGTAGCCTTTGAGATTGGCTCCTTTCACTTAGTGATATGCATTTAAGGTTCCTCCATGTCTTTTCATGGCTTGATAGCTCATTTCTTTTTATAGCACTGAATAATATTCCATTGCCTGGATGGACCACAGTTTATTCAGCTATTATATTATTTTATAGCTATTATATTATTATATTATTTGTGCTAGTTCTTAGAAAGTATAGCTCTGGTGGACTCATAAACCAGTTGGTGAATAAGACATACACATACATGAAACAACTACAGAATAAGATGGTAACTATCCTTCTGCTTTGACATAACTGCTCATATAACTAGCTGGATAGAGAGAGTGGGACAATATAAACCAAAGAGCTAATGGTGTGCTCTGGAGAGCAAATGTAGGAGGAAGGGAGAGGTGGTCCTGGTTGCTATCACCAAGAAAAGCTTCTTCCCAGGTAAGACTGGGATGATTAGGGAGATAGAAAGTGTCCGGGCAGAGGAGACAAGGTGTGAAATCAGGGCAGGGAGCTGCCTGAGAAATGCACCGAGAATAGGGCATATAAGAGAGAAAGGAGCTTAGGACACTAGAGAGACGGAAGGCAGAGGAGGGCCCCGCTCAGCAGACATAATTTGGGTGGTTCATCCAAACATTCAGTAATAGGCCACAGTAAGTCAGGGGCAGTTACATGTAGTGCTACAATGAAGGGACTGGAAGTTCAGCAGGGACGCCGTATCTGGCCTTGCAGGGGCCTGGGGTGGGGGAGGTGGCAGGCCCTCCAGGCCTGAGGAAGAGGTGAGAGGCCATTTCAGGTGGGAGGTGGAAAATGTCTATTCCAGAATTGGAAAAATGGGGATGGGACAGGATTTAGATGAACATTTTAGGGGGAAAATGATTAATAGGATTTAGTTTTAGACTCTTTGAGGTAGAATTGGTTATGACAAATTAGTCTGAAGTATTTATGAACATAGGAATTGGTGCTCTGGAAGGAACGTGAACAGAGGGGATAAGTGGGGAGGGGTCCCCATCACGGAGAGACAGGTAGATATACTCGTAGATAGATGATTGATAGTTGACACACACACACACGCATCCCAGACGTGTCCATAAGGGTAGGCAGGCTGATTATGATACGTAATGGGGAGAGGGCAATTGCGGTGCTTCTTTGCAGGCTGACAGTGAAGCGTGAGGAACTCCAGGCAGGGTCAAGGCCACGCTGAATGGCACTGTAGAACACCTGGTCCCACTGCTGTCACTTCCTACGGTGGGGGGCACTTGACCTTCCTGCCTCCTGAAGGGTTAGCCCAGCAGCAGCAGTACAAGACTCCTTCGTGGTCCTTCTTTGCTACTCATTAACAAAGCCTCTCTGTGATTGTAGTTTGCTCCATAAAGCGCCGAGTGCAGGCAGATGCTTAAATGAAGGACATGATTTATTTACATTTTCATGTGCTGCCCACTTCTCCCCACATCCCTACCCTGGCTTTATTCTAGCTGTGGTTCACAGTGGCTCCCCCGGCAGGGCCACCTTTGGTATGTGTGAAAAGGGTTTGTACATAAATGAATAGGCATGGAAAGTTTTGCCTATGGGTCCTGACAATATATACTCAAGTTCATCACAGGTCTCTTGCAAGGGGCTTCTTGTCGCTAAAGGCAAAGAGGGAAGGAGAGAAATCTGCAGCCTATGCATTTCTCTCTTCTCTGCTGGCTACTGCCGACCCTGGTGACCTGCTACAGGTGGTCTACCTTAAAGGTCAGAGTCTGGCTTAGTAGTAAAAGCAGAGGTTCTGGAGCCAGAACCTCTGTCACTGCGGAAGTAGACAAGTCACCCGGCCTCTCTGTGTCTCCATTTCCTTGTCATGAAGTTGGGATAATAAAGATGGGCCTCTTTTGAAGGACTAATGAGCTAATAATATGCACATGATACCATATGGAAGATGAGCAATTCCTCTCAGATGAGGGTCTGTCCAGGGTAGGCTATGGTAGCAAAGGCTTAGGAGGATCGCCCTCCCTCTCCTGACCTTTCTTTACCTGCAGTTCTGGTTTCCCCTCTGGGTCCCTGGGTCCCATCAGTGGCCTGTTGGAAGTACTACCAGATGCTTCCCACCTGCACCTTTACCCTCCACCCCCATAAAATGGTCCTCCACTGGGAGCCCTTCACCAGTTTAAGCTCCCAGGATGAAACACTCAGCCCCGCGGGAGACTGGTTTCCATTTGAACTTGAAGAAAATCTCATTTTAGTCCATTTTCATCCCCAAAGATCCCTTATTATCATCTACACATGTCCTTCTTTGTCAAGTTTAAGGGTAAGGAACTGCTAACTCCAACTTTAGAGCCCTTTGGGTCTCAATCCATTGGAGACCATGGCTTGTGCTTTTATTAGCACCACAGGTGGTGTGCGCTTCTCTATCAGAAAGAAAAGGCAAACTCGAAACCATCATAGGATTGTGTCTTAAAAACCTCCACCTTATTGTTTAAAGACCAGTTAAGTCTCAGCCGTTGGTGGCCTCTGAGCACGCATTTAACCAAGTCTTCAGGGATTCCTGGAACATGCCGGCTCTATAGGGGCCACACACGCCACCGAGAAACCTGGAACTTTTGTCCTTTGCCTTTATGCTTCCGGTTCATTTGGCATGTGGTCCCTGTGGCCCCTGTCATCTGCAGGAACTTCCCGGGTTTCTCCTTTTCCTGGGTTTGGCTACACCAGGCTGGAGCACCCACCACACTTAGGAGCCATGTGAAGAACTCTGTCCAGTTAAGGCTTGAGGCAATATTTGCCCTTCAGTGAGCTGCCGCTGCTGGACAAATTATGAAGGAAGTTTCCCTTCTTACTGTTCCTCCTGTGTCCTTTTCCCTCCTCTGGGAGACTCCCCCCGACCACACACACACACACACACACACACACACACACACACACACACACACACCCTCTCCCTGAATCGCTCACTGCACTTCCCACTCAAGCTGGGACTCTCAGGGTGTGATTCTTAGAACTTCAGGGGCCTAAGGGGTCACCCAATTCAAACTCCTGATTTTTGAATGAGAAAAGTATGTCCCAGTGACTTTCCTGGGAGCCAAGGGCTCACAGCGGCCAACCTGACCTGGGGCCAGAGCCTAGGCCTCTTCCCCGTGAGACCATGGTCATTGCCAACACGTGGCGTTGTCCCCAGGGCCTCCCACCTACGCCTTGCTGGGTTCGTTAGAGAATTGGGCCTTCCTCATTTTTGTGATCCTACCTGGCAAGTGATCTTCCCTTATCTGGAGCCTTACCAAACACAGAGACCTACCTACGTTCCTTGACACCCACTTCTCAAGCACAGAATTCGTGAACCATACATGAACTCAGTTGTGGGCACGGAAGTTGTTAAAATTTCCCAGGTTCTAACTCTCAGCTGAGATGGTAAATAAGAGCCACAAACGGTGTCAAGCTCTGAACACGTGCTGGGCTCGGGGCTCTACTCACAATTCTTCATTTGATATTCACAACTGTCCTATGAGGCAGGGGGCTTATCACCCCTATTTCACAGATGAGGAATCTTGGAAAGAGGAAGGAAGTTGGCCCAGATCACACCACCAGGAAACAGAAGAGCAGATTCCAAGCAGATATGGGTACCTACTCATAAAGTGGGGTACCTGGATCAGTGGCAGTAACATCACCTGGGAGGGAACTGGTTAGAAACGCAGGTTCTCAGCCCCACCTCAGACCTGTTGCATCATAAATCTGTGGATGAGGGGCTGGCACACTGTGCTTTCACAGGCCCCCCTGTGATTCGGATGGACTCATGCTCCCGAACCACTGCATGGCCCCTGGGATGCCGGATGTCCCAGGATGATTGCAATTGATCAGTTTAACAAATCTATACTATGTGCAAAGCACTTTACCCTTTCCATTCCACAACTGTAAATCTGGAGGACTGAGAGACTTTCAGACAGGCAAAGAGAAGGTGGAGAGGCCCAGTGTGGGGCAGACCCTGGAAGCCCTCACTCCAAGTAATTTTTCTAATCATCAGGAATCTATTCCTGTCTGACTGGCCCTAGGCCAGGCCTGAAAATACATAGCCAAGGACCTCAAATAAATGAAAAGTCACACTTTCTCCCAATAGATCAATAATGTTCTCCTCTCTAACACAGATCTTCTGAGCAGACTGGAAACAGGTCCCTGCCAGCTGTTATTTTTAGTAAAGCCACAGAGTCTTTCTGCCCACCCTAGACATTCCCACTTTTAGCCATCATCTGGGCACTAGGGATCAATGAGCTCGTATATGTGGAGAGACGTTAGAGTTCACTGTGACCCTACATTGGCTGACTGAAGATACACAGCTTCCTGTGGCGCTTGGCACACCATTGATCTCTTTACGTACCTGTTGCTGAAATAACAGTGAAGGTGGATGGGTTCCCATGAGGGACAAATCCTAACACCCTCACAAAGAGAGGGAAAGAGCAGGCCTCGTTCCTGTCACATAGCAAATCAGATGTGCTAAGAGCTTGAAGAGAGGCAGCCTTGTTTTGTGCAAAGGAGTGTTAAAATAGATCCTTTGGCAAATGAGGAACTTTCTGGTGTTTCTTTTTCTCTCCTCACCGCCTTGGTCCTACCCCTCACATGCGGTTAGAGAAGTACCTTCTCCCAGACCACAGTGACAAACACAGCGAGAGAAATGTTTTAGAAAAACTATTTTGGGGGAACTTATGTCTGAACTATGTGAAGGCCTTTATTTATTTATTTATTTTGTAGTACATTCTGCACATAGTAGGTGCACAATGAAAGAGGCACGTGGACTGCTGCCGGGCCTACGGTGTCTTGACTGGAAAGGATGGCAGCTTGCTAATGTTTGCATTCTGTCTTTATTGTGTAACAACAGTTCCATTCATTCGTGTATCCCATTATTTATTCATTCATTATTTACCCCTATGTACCAAGCATATGCTAGAAAATAGGAACACGAATTGGAATAAGAATCCTCCAACCCCACTAGCCTTTAGGAACTAATAATCCAGCGAGGGAGCCTGACTAGTAACCCTGGCTCCATGCGGCAAGGAGAAGAGCGGGCTACCTGTGGACGCCTCACAGCTTCCAGAGCACACTGGAGTCCCCTAGTTGATACCAATGGTATCTTCTGAGGGAGAAGGGAGACAGTCAAGACCGTGGTGCTGATTTCAAAGACACAGGAAAACTGAAGGCTGTCTGATTAAAATACCATTTCTTCAAATAAGATTTCTTCAGCAGTTTTCAGATTGTGATGACCGAGTTTGCTCTCTGAGCAAACGTTCTACCCCCACTCCCAGCTAAGAGTCTCTCACTAAGATGCGTTCCTGAAGATGGGTTCCTGAAGATGCTGCTAGGCCCGGGGCTCACAAGCGTGCCCCGTGGTGTGGGCTACTGTGCTCACCATCCAAACAGGCTTCCTGCCTCCAAACTAGAGCCTGTCAAGGCTCGGAAGCGATTTCATGGCTTCCACTAAAGCAGGTGATGGAACTAAAGGGGAAGTAAATGTTCCAGGTGAGCCTGAGTGGGGGAGGGAGCAGAGGCCCCTCACTCCCGTTCCCTGGGGGCCATGTGGCTGTGAGAGTGGGAGGCCTGGAGACCTTGCTGGGGAGACGTCCTTCGGCAGAGGCCCTTGTGTCCTCAGGCTGCACTTGCACGTAAGGCCAAGGTCAGTTTGGATGATCATGTATTGCCAACAGGTATAAAGGTTCAGAAGGCCAAGAAAGGGCCGAACCGTTGGCTGGCCCGTCCTCCTGAGAGGCCCACAGGCATGAGTACAACGTGTGGCTGTTCTTCTGCTCAGGGTGACTGTGTCATCTGGTCAGGCCTGTTTTTCCTCCTTTGATTCCCTCGTTTCATCATTTCATAGAAGAGTTCCTTAGATGCACACAGCACGTCCGAGTTTAGAAAGCAGTATCACACGTTATCTCCTCGGCCCTTCATAGATCTGTTTGTAGGTGATTTTTATTCACATTTTCATCAAGAGGGAACTGAGGCCAGACAGTCCGAGTCAACACAGCTGGAAAGTGGCTTTGTCAGTTTTGAATGCGGGTCTATTCCTAATGACACCAAACTAAGAGCAGACAGAAATCATGGGAGCACACACTGATTAGCCGAAGAGGAGAAGAGCTGCGGTGGGTCAGCACGCTGTGTTCAAAACTGGGAAAAGCTGAATAAAAGGAACCACCTCTAGAGAAGGCAGCTGACTCTTCGAGTCACCCAGTTTGGTATTTTGTGTTTCTCTAAATATGTGGTGTGGGCGACTGCACTCACCATCCAAACAGGCTTCCTGCCTCCAAACTAGAGCCTGTCGGGGCACGGAAGCAAATTCATGGCTTCCACTAAAGCAGGTGACGTGACTTTTTATGCCTTCTTTGTTGACCTTATTTTGTTTGAATTAAACATCTGCAGTGTGCCACGCACTGTTTGGCACTCAGGTCTCCTGCCACCAAGTCCGGTGAATTTTTCGTTTGGGCATTTTTCATCCTGCCTCCACCCACTTGCCTTGCTCTTTACCTTCCTGTCCAATTTCTCCTGCTGTAACTTGCTCCAAGCAGTAATGGACACAGAGTGTGCAGAGATTTTTGTGTGCGAGCAAGTGGGAGCTGCCCCTCAGTACCCTGGGTCAGGTTGACAAGGACGGCTCATCATCATGAGAAAATGCAATTCAGCAAACACTTGGACAAGGAAAGCTCCTGTCCTTTGCCTCTTAGGTTACCCACTGTCTCAGATTTGGTCAAGGAGCAGTCTGGTGGCAGAAGCGTTTCACTGGGGACAGAGGAACCTCACACCAGAGCTCTCTGATCAGCAAAAACTGGCAATTTCCCTTTTCTTGGGGTTGAGGAATGTCAGTCTCCAAAGTCATTAATTTCCTGTCAAAGCAGTCAGGCATGTGGACAGGGGACTACAATAGAGCTCTCTCTCTCTCTCTCTCTCTCTCTCTCTCTCTCTGGAATTGGGACCCTTTTGAAATGGCAATTTTGATTGTCACTGAATAAACCAGCACTGTGTCGTTTGGGGAGAAAAACAAGCAAGTGCATTGAAACAGACAGAAAAGTGCCCTCTTCAAGAAGCTGCCAGAGTATTAAAGGTGCAGCTTCCACAGTCACCTTTCAGAGTCCTGCAAAGGGAGGAATCAACAACACCCCCTTCTTTCAAAAACTTGCCCTCAGAAGTGAAAACACCAATTTTGCCTAGGATGAAATCTGTCCAGGCAGTGGACAGGGGAAGTCCCTCATCTGCACACGTAGAGTTGCTGGTTGTTCATTTGCTGTCCAGACTTTCTCCGTTCTCCATTCTCCTTCTAAATATTCAGAGCAAGAAAAACGCTGGCAAAGAAGGAATATAGTGGTTTCTGATCACTCATTCTTTGTCTTGACTTTCTGGTTGTCATTTATTCTCTGCTTTGCCTTGGCAATAAGAAACACCTCTTTTCTAGCTAAACCAGGTGGAATCACTGCATCCCTGGGGTTGTGCTCTGTGTCCTTATATATAGGCTCCACATTTTCGCTAGGAATAGCCAAGGTTGTGAATTCGAGTTTCTGGAGCCTTATAAAAAAAATCCTGCAAAAATCCCTTTTCACAGTGCCTCAAACCCCCATCTCTCGCATGTAATAATTTGGGGTGAAGTGAATGCATTTTCCGTGTGTTGGTAATTACACAGATTGCTCTGATTGGCTCTCCTGGGCTACATGGACAGGTGGCAACTGGGCCCCAGGGTGTCGTGATGTGCTGTCCAAATCATCCTGGTGAGAGCGTCAGGGGGCTTCTTAGAGCAAACCCCAAGAAGGGGCCAATGTGGGAAATCTGACCTGTGCCTGCACAGCTGTCTGTACTGCGAGTTAACTACGTACGAATGAGCACATCTAGCTAATGACCTCAGGACTGTTTAACGAGAGGCAAAAAACGTACTTGTGGTGGCGCTGACAGTGGGTTACCTCCCTCTACTTTCTCTCCTGCCAATCCCTCTCCCTCACTTCCTCTTTGCACCCTACTTGACAGTCAAGTCCTATCCCTTTCCTGCGCCAGCCCAGCCTCTCTTTCTCGGAGTTTTAGAGATTTGACATCGGACCAACTATTTGACTCTTTGCAATGGGATTATTTTCACTTGTATGTAATTTCTCTTCTTTCCAATCAAACGATAAACTCTTCAATGTCGGTGGTTGCAACCATTTTTCTTTCATTCATATTTTATGTCTGAGCCACCATGCTTCACATATATTAGGGACTTCAATAGAATTTGTTCATCCTCCCACTCAACATTCGAGGTGGAGATACAGACAGTGTCCATTTCCATCAATCCGCATGGTCATGTAAGGCGACTGTCTCAGCAACCAGGGAAAGGGTCCATAGTCTCCCCTCTACTGCTGTGATTATTTGTGTGTGTATTTGTCATAACTGTCTAAGGCTTTGCTGTTCCTATTTGTAAAGGGAGGAGATTGTTTCAGATGACCTGTAAAGGTCTCTTCCAACACTAAAATTCTGCCAGTAAACACTTGTGTTACCTTATGGGGGGGTGGGGGGAAGGAAGAAAAAGAAGAAATAAAAGATGCTCTTATGAAATTTGAGTACCCCAAAGTTGCAATACTGAAGCCCCACCATCATCGCCCTCCTGCCACCAATGGGGGCCTCAGCCCTCCCCTTCACTCTAAGGCCGGAAGTCCTGGTTACTGGAGTTGAAATCTTCCACCTTTAAAATTCTATCCTTTGGTTTTAAATTCTGCTTTTTGAAGCCACACATTCGATGGAATCTGCCTCTCATACAACTAACTCTTCAGATGCTGGAATACAAAGGTCCCATGCCACTCCATTTCCCTGTTAGCCTTTTCCAGTCCTCGCATCTGCTCATCATTTGACATGCTTTCCAGGCCACCCAGCACACCAGGTCCTATGCCCGAGCAGGCCTCATTGGTTAGAGCTGGCTCCAGTGCCCCAGATGGGCTATGCTCCAGCAAGTGCACAGAACAATGGGACTATTATCACCCTTGCAATGGACACTTTACTTTTATTAATACAACTTAAAATTGCACTAGCGTTATTTGGCAGCCATGACCCATTTTTAGCTCCAAATAAACATATGATTATCTAAAACTCCATGCCCTCTTCAGAAAAAAAGCCAAGCTGCATCTCCCCAGTTCTCTTAACAGGCATTTTTTTTTCTAATTTAATTTTTTTATCAAATCAAATATAATAAGTTTTTAATACTTATGAATATTATGTTGCTTGAATCATATTTTAACTTAATAAAAATAACGATTTTTAGTACTTCTGTTTCTAAAGGCGATGTGTCTTCTATGTGGAAAAGTGGAAGTTATGATGTTTGGGACTCTGAATTAAAGATGAATCTATAGTCTATTCACCCATGTCTCATTCTCTGGTGTGTAGATTATTCCAAATATATCAGACGGTAGTGTTTGGAATAAACAGGATAATTTGAACAAAGGAACTATGAGTAATTAAGCGATGTTGATTGAAATGAGCACCCAGCTGCCTTCCGGGTTGCTTAATTGGAAACAAAATTAATTATGAAATTTGAAGATGAATTTTTGCAGTTATTGAATTTGCAGACATTTTTAAATCCATCTGCACTTTTTGGTAAATTTGTTTGGGAAGTTTGTTGGGATTTAAGCAGAAACAAGTCATCCTAGCTCTTCATTATTAACCCTGGGCTGGACTGAATTTTGAGAAGTTTGTGGAGGCCTTTTTACCCCAGTTTGCTAGTGAGGTCACTTGCACCACAGATTTGGTGGTGTCACTTACAAAGAAAAGGCTCAAGGCCTAGGGGGTCCAACCAGGAGAATTTGATGGAATTTAAGATAGCCATGCCAATGAAATATGAGGCAGCATCAAACTATTCAACCATCCAATAATTGGCTTTGAATGTGTTGTTCTCTAAACCCAGTCATATGTGTTTTCCTTTATTGAAAGTGAAATTAGTCTGGATAAAGGCCTCATGTGGTCACCCAGATTAGAGCCACCCAGTGTTCTTCCCAGCACAAAAAATGAGCCGTTTTTCTCACACCTGTTACTTTTAACTACAAGGGCTGTATTTTGGATTAGGAATCATCAGGCAGCTGTTCCTGGAATGCATGTGTATGTGTGTTTGTGTGTGACATTTTGCTTCTTGTTAGCACGTTTTTAAGAATAAAATATATTTTTCTGAAAATTGGGATATATATGTAGTGACTGCAGAAAATTAGCAAAGTAAATAAATATATAAAAGAAGGAAAAATAATCTCAACAATGTCGTATCTCTTTATGAATTTTTTTCCAATTGATAAATATGAATATGTAGGGTAATTTAAAAAACAAACAGGGCATCATTTTATATCTATAATTTTGTAAATTTATTTTTCTCTCAAAATTATAAAGTGAGCAATTCCACATATCATTTACTGCTGTTCAAGTACCCAATCTTTAATGGCTATGTCATGTATATACACATATTTCTCCTAATTTAGTACTTTTGTGTGGCTTTAAACATTTTGCAGTAATGATGCAGTGATGAATGTCTTTGTGCACACGTCTTTGACCATATCACTGATTGTTTACTTAGAATAAATTAGTAGCAGGATCATTATGTTTAAAGTAATTAACAGCTTTTAGGGCTCTAGATACACATGAACCAATGGCTTTTTTGTTTTGTTTTGTTTTAATTAATTTTATTGGGGTGACAATTGTTAGTAAATTTACATAGATTTCAGGTGTACAATTCTGTATTACATCGTCTATAAATCCCATTGCGTGTTCACCACCCAGAGTCAGTTCTCCTTCCATCACCATATATTTGATCCCCTTTACCCTCATCACCCACCCCCCACCCCCTTACCCTCTGGTAACCACTAAATTATTGTCTGTGTCTATGAGTTTTTGTTTCTCATTTGTTTGTCTTGTTCTTTTTGGTTTATATACCACATATCAGTGAAATCATAGGGTTCTCTGCTTTTTCTGTCTGACTTATTTCACTTAGCATTATTCTCTCGAGATCCATCCATGTTGTCACAAATGCTCCTATATCATCTTTCCTTAACGCCGAATAGTATTCCATTGTGTATATGTACCACAACTTCTTTATCCATTCATCTATCGAAGGACATTTTGGTTTTTTCCATGTCTTGGCCACCGTAAACAAAGCTGCAATGAACATTGGAGTACACGTGTCTCTATAGAGAAATACTTTTATATTTTTGGGGTAGATACCCAGGAGAGCGATTGCTGGGTCATATGGTAATTCTATTCGTAATTTCTTGAGAAACCTCCACACTGCCTTCCATAGCGGCTGCACCAGTCTGCATTCCCACCAACAGTGTATGAGAGTTCCTTTTTCTCCACAGCCTCTCCAACACTTGTTACTATTTGTTTTGTTGATGAAAGCCATTCTGACTGGGGTGAGGTGATATCTCATTGTGGTTTTCATTTGCATTTCTCTGATGATTAGCGATGTTGAGCATTTTTTCATATGTCTATTTGCCATTTGTATATCCTCTTTGGAGAAATGTCTCTTCAGGTCCTCTGTCCATTTTTCAATTGGGTTGTTTGTTTTTTTGTTGTTGAGTTTCATGAGTTCCTTGTATATTTTGGATATTAGCCCCTTATCAGAGGAACTGTTTGCGAAAATCTTCTCCCATTCAGTTGGTTGCCTCATTATTTTGTCAATAGTTTCTTTTGCTGTGCAGAAGCTTTTCAGTTTCATATAATCCCATTTGTTTATTTTAGTTTTTACTTCCATTGCCTTTGGAGTCAAATTCATAAAATGCTCTTTGAACCCAAGGTCCACAAGTTTAGTACCTATGTTTTCTTCAATGCAGTTTATTGTGTCAGGTCTTATGCTTAAGTCTTTGATCCATTTTGAATTAATTTTGGTACATGGTGACAGATATCAGTCCAGTTTCATTCTTTTGCACGTAGCTATCCAATTCTGCCAGCACCATTTATTGAAGAGGCTGTCTTTTCTCCATTGTATGTTTTTAGCTTCTTTGTCAAAAATTATCTGTCCATATTTATGTGGTTTTATTTCTGGGTTCTCAATTCTATTCCATTGGTCTATGTGTCTGTTTTTCCGTCAATACCAAGCTGTTTTGATTATTGTAGCCCTGTAGTACAAGGAAAAATCAGGGAGTGTGATACCTCCAGTATTGTTCTTTTTTTTTAATATTGCTTTGGCTATTCGGGGTCTTTTGTGGTTCCAAACAAATCTGATGATTTTTTGTTCTATTTCTTTAAAAAATGCCATTGGGATTTTAATGGGGATTGCATTAAATCTGTATATGGCTTTGGGTAATATGGCCATTTTAACTATGTTGATTCTTCCAATCCATGAGCACGGAATGTCTTTCCATTTCTTTGTGTCTTCTTCGATTTCTTTCAAAAATGTCTTATAGTTTTCAGCATATAAATCCTTCACATCTTTGGTTAAGTTTATTCCTAGGTATTTTATTCTTTTTGCTGCAATTGCAAAAGGAATTGTTTTTTCTATCTCTTTTTCTGAGATTTCATTGTTGGTATATAAGAAAGCAATGGACTTTTGTACGTTGATTTTGTAGCCAGCAACTTTACTGTATTCATTGATTGTTTCTAATAGCTTTTTGGTGGAGTCTTTAGGGTTTTCTATATATAGCATCATGTCATCTGCAAAGAGTGACAATTTAACTTCTTCATTCCCAATTTGGATGCCTTTTATTTCTTTCTCTTGCCTGATAGCTCTGGCGAGGACTTCCAACACTATGTTGAAAAGCAGAGGTGATAGGGGACAACCTTGTCGTGTTCCTGAACGTAGAGCAAAGGGCTTCAGCTTTTCACCATTAATTATGAGATTAGCTGAGGGCTTGTCGTATATGGCCTTTATTATGTTGAGGTATTTTCCTTCTATACCAATTTTAGTAAGTGTTTTAATCATAAATGGATGTTGTATCTTATCAAATGCTTTTTCTGCATCAATTGATAGAATCATATGATTTTTGTCCTTTATTTTGTTTATGTGATGTATCACATTGATGGATTTGCGAATGTTGAACCATCCTTGTGCCCCGGGGATGAACCCCACTTGGTCGTGATGAATAATCTTTTTAATGCATTGTTGTATTCGATTTGCTAGAATTTTGTTTAGGATTTTAGCATCTGTATTCATCAGAGATATAGGTCTGTAGTTTTCTTTTTTTGTGTTGTCCTTACCAGGTTTTGGTATCAGGGTAATGTTGGCCTCATAAAATGAGTTAGGGAATACTGACTCTTCTTCAATTTTTTGGAAGAGTTTGAGCAGGATTGGTATTAGATCCTCTTTGAAGGTTTGGTAGAATTCACTGGTGAAGCCATCTGGTCCAGGACTTTTGATTTTGGGAAGGTTTTTGATGACTGATTCAATTTCGTTACTGGTGATCGGCCTGTTAAGATTTTCCAGTTCTTCGTGATTCAGCCTTGGAAGGCTATATGTTTCTAAGAACTTGTCCATTTCTTCTAAGTTATTAAATTTGGTGGCATATAGTCCTTCATAGTATTCTTGGATAATCCTTTGTATTTCTGTGGTGTCCGTGATAACTTCCCCTTTTTCATTTCTGATTTTGTTAATTAGTGTCTTCTCTCTTTTTATCTTAGTGAGTCTAGCCAAGGGTTTGTCGATTTTGTTAATCTTTTCAAAGAACCAGCTTTTTGTCACATTAATTTTTTCTATTGTCTTTTTGTTCTCTGTTTCATTTAGTTCTGCTCTGATTTTTGTTATTTCCTTTCTTCTGCTGACCTTGGGTTTCGCTTGTTCTTCTTTTTCTAGTTTTTTAAGGTGTAACATGAGGTTATTTATTTGGGATTTTTCTTGTTTCTTGAGATAGGCCTGTAATGATATAAATTTCCCTCTTAAAACTGCTTTCGCGGCATCCCAAAAATTTTGGTAGGATGTATTTTCATTGTCATTTGTTTCTATGTATCTTTTGAGCTCTCCTCTAATTTCTTCTTTGACCCAGTCATTCTTTAAAAGTATGTTGTTTAATCTCCATGTATTTGTGTTTTTTCCTGCTTTCTTTTTGCAGTTGATATCCAATTTCAAAGCTTTGTGATCAGAGAATATGCTTGGTATGATTTCAATCTTCTTAAATTTGCTGAGGCTGATTTTGTGTCCCAATATATGGTCTATCCTTGAGAATGTTCCATGTACACTAGAAAAGAATGTATAGTCTGATGTTTTAGGATGAAGTGCTCTATATATGTCAATTATGTCCGTTTCATCTAATTTGTCATTTAGGGCTACTATTTCGTTAACTATTTTCTGTTTGGATGATCTATCCATAGCTGTCAATGATGTATTTAAGTCCCCTAGTATAATTGTGTTTTGGTCAATTTCTCCCTTTAGTTCTGTTAGTAGTTGCTTGGTATATTTCGGTGCTCCCTGATTGGGGGCATAAATATTGATGACTGTTATGTCTTCTTGTTGTATAGTCCCCTTTACCATTATGAAATGTCCATCTTTGTCTCTTGTTATCTTTTTCACCCTGAAGTCTGTTTCATCGGAAATCATTATGGCTACACCTGATTTTCTCTGGGTACCATTTGCTTGGAGTGTCAATTTCCACCCTTTCACTTTGAGTCTATGCTTGTCCTTGTAGCTGAGATGTGTCTCTTGTAGGCAGCATATGGTTGGGTTTAGTTTTTTGATCCAATCTGCTACTCTGTGTCTTTTTATTGGTGAGTTCAGTCCATTTACATTTAGGGTGATTATTGATATGTGAGGATTTCCTGTCATTCTGTCTTTAGTTTTCTGGTAAGGCTGTGTCTCCATTGTTTCTTTGCCTTTTTGTTGTTGTCTGTTATTTCTGTGTGGTGGTATTCTATGATGTTTCCCTCTGTTTCTTCTTTTATTACAGTATATATTGCAGATTTGGATGTTTTTTGAGTGGTTACCCTTGAGTTTATGTAAAAGAAACTTTGATATTTAGAGTATTCCAGTTTCTTCAGTACCCTTACTTTCTCTATTCCCATATTTCAGTTCAGGCCTTTACGCTCCCCCTTTTTATGTTTCGGTTGCCACAAGTTGTCCCTGTTGATGGTGGTCTAATAGCCTCCTTTAGTATTTCTTGTAGTGCAGGTTGTGTATTAGAAAATTCCCTCAGCTTCTGGATGTCTGGAAAGGTCTTTATTCCTCCTTCATATCTAAAAGAGATCTTTGCTGGATATATTATTCTTGGCTCATGATTTCTCTCTTTCAATAGTTTGAATATTTGGTTCCATTCCCTCCTAGCTTGTAGAGTTTCTGCTGAAAAATCTGATGATAATCTAATGGGCTTTCCTTTGTAAGTTACCGTCTTCTTTTCCCTGGCTGCCTTGAGGATTCTTTCTTTGTCATTGATTTTAGACAGCTTCAATACAATGTGCCTTGGTGAAGGCCTGTTGGGATTGAGGTAATTAGGTGTTCTATTTGCTTCTTGGATTCGAGGATCCAGTTCTGTCCACAAGTTTGGGAAGTTCTCATCGACAATTTGTTTGAATATATTCTCTGTTCCCTTCCCTCTTTCTTCTCCTTCTGGTATGCCCATTATTCTTATATTGCTCTTTCTGATGGAGTCAGAAAGTTCTTGTAGAGTTCTTTCATTTCTTTTAAGTCTCAAGTCTCTTTCTTCTTCCCTCTGTGTAAATTCCAGGTTCCTATCTTCGATGTCACTGATTCTTTCCTCCATCTGGTCAACTCTACTACCTAAGCTGGATATTTTATTGTTAATTTCTTCTATTGAGTTCTTAATCTCCAGAAATTCTATTTGGTTCTTTTTCAAGATTTCAATCTCTTTTGTAAAATGCTCATGGTGTTCTTTGATTGTGTTTCTGAGTTCATTAAACTGCCTTTCTGTGTTTTCTTGCATCTCGTTCAGTTTTTTCAGAATTGCGATCTTGAATTCTCTGTCATTTAAATCACAAAGGTCCATATCTCTAAGTTCCTTTTCTGGAGACTTTTCACTTTCTTTCTGAGCTATCTTGTTGCCTTGGTTATTCATGGCAATCACTGATTTACTATTTCTCTTCCTAGACATCTACAGGAGTGTCTTCTGCAACAGGTTGATAGGTATGCGAAGAGCTTTTGGAGTTCCAAAGCTCTTTCTGCACCAGATTCAGAGCCCGTTTGTTTCAGCAGTTCTGTTTACTCCTGCAGGGATCCGCCCAGATAGGTGGGGCCAGGGGCGGGGTGAGTTGTGAGAGGTGGCCCAGAGCAATGGCGGCGACCACCACCACAGCCAGTCCTGCTTCCACAGCTCCCTCCCCTTTGCCGGAACTAGTTGAGCTGCGAATCTGTGTCTGCGGTCCACAGTTCTCAGAGCAGCAAATATTCTGTCCTTTGATCCGACACTGCTACTTTATCGCTTCTAGCACCGGGCAGGTGGGGGCGGGGCGAGCTCTGGGAGGGTAGGGAGGGGGCGGCTAGTGTCCGTGCCTAAGGCTTCCGTTCTCCGCTCGGCAGTGAGGGCTTAAACCACCGATTTCAGCCCTCTTCCCTCAGTCTTTGCTCCGAGGTCTTGCCGTGAGCGAGCGTTGGGTTCAGCGGTTTTGTATGCTGCCCCCTCAGCCCTGCGGGCCGTGAGCGGAGCCCTAGCAGTCAGAGTCCTTCCCTCTCCCGCAGCTGCGGAAGATCCGGGAGCAGCGAGCTCCGAGTACTGAGCTAGGTCTGTGTCCTGCGCCCGCGCGGCTCCGTCTCCGCACTTCTCCTCTCCCTCCTCCCCCGCTCGCGCGATTCACCCACCTGGAGGTGAATTCAGTAGTCGGCCTCTTCGTCTTGCCTGTCTGCTGTGCAAGGAGTCCTTTGTGGAGTTATTGTTGTCCGATTCGTTGTAAATTCCAGGGGAGCGTTACAGAGGCTCACCTCACGCCGCCATTTTTTTAGCGATTCGCCGAACCAATGGCTTTTAAGAAAACTTTTTCCCGTGCAGACTCACTTCAAGAATGAATGACAGTGGCTGTCAGGCACCATCGTTTGTACCACTGAGTCTTATTTTTCATCTGCTAATTTTACATGTAACAGTAAATTCTAATTTGATTTGCATATCTTTTTTTAAAATTTTCTTTTTATTTATTTTTTTAATTTATTGAGGTTACAATTGTTAGTGAAATTACATAGATTTCAGGTATACAATTCTGTATTACATCATCTATAAATCCCATTGTGTGTTCACCACCCAGAGTCAGTTCTCCTTCCATCACCATATATTTGATCCCCCTTACCCTCATCTCCCTCCCTCCACCCGCCCTTACCCTCTGGTAGCCACTAAACTATTGTCTGTGTCTATGAGTTCCTGTTTCTCATTTGTTTGTCTTATTCTTTTGTTGTTTTTGGTTTACATACCTCATATCAGTGAAATCATAGGGTTCTCTGCTTTTTCTGTCTGACTTATTTCACTTAGCATTATACTCTCAAGATCCATCCATGTTGTCACATATGCTCCTATATCATCTTTTCTTACTGCCGAATAGTATTCCATTGTGTATATATACCACAACTTCTTTATCCAACCATTTATCGAAGGACATTTTGGTTGTTTCCATGTCTTGGCCACCGTAAACAAAGCTGCAGTGAACATTGCAGCACATGTGTTTTTATGGACAAATGTTTTCAGATTTTTTGGGTAGATACCCAGGAGAGGGATTGCTGGGTCATATGGTAATTCTATTTGTAATTTTTTGAGGAACCTCCACACTGCCTTCCATAACGTCTGCACCAGTCTACATTCCCACCAACAGTGTATGAGGGTTCCTTTTTCTCCACAGCCTCTCCAACACTTGTTACTTCTCCCTTCCCTCCTCCCTCGCTCGCGTGAGTCACCCTAGGTGAATTCAGTAGTGGGCCTCTTCTTCTTGCCTGTCTGCTGTGCAGGGAGTCTTTTGTGGAGTTATAGTTGTTCGATTAGTTGTAAATTCTAGGGGAGCTTTACAGAGGCTTACCTCACGCCGCCGTTTTGATGACGTCTCCGATTTGCATATCTTTGATAACTAGTTATGACGAACTTTCTATGTATAATGTATATAGGCTTCTTTTATGAACTGGCTCTTGTTATTTGCATATGTTATGAATTTTATTAACATTTGCCTCATTTTTAAAAATATTAACAGTTGTTCTTTTAAAAAATGACTTGGGATTGTGTCTGTTTATAATGCATTGTACTTGTACTTGTAATGTACTTGTAAATGTAATGTAATGTACAAATGTAAGTTACAAGTACATGTAAGTTAGTTGTAGGTTATGAAGGGTTCAGGCTAGTGATTATGAAGGGTTCTGGCTAGTGATTCAGGGTCAGGTTGTGAAGTTACAAGTAAATGTAAGTTAGTTGTAGGTTATGAAGGGTTCAGGCTAGTGATTCTTTCCAAAGCATTCAATACTTTTCATTCAGGCAACCATTCTCTTTCCTTTTGTACTCATAATTTCATTGGTTTAGATGGTTTAGATGGTTAGATGATGTTCAAGGAAATTATGCAATGTTCAGAACAAGTTTGGGAACAAATACAACTACTTTGGGGGCATGTATGATTCACCTAGCAGGACCAGACATACCTTGGTGTACTAGAGGGGCTTTTAAGCTGTAAATACCATCCATTGTACCTGAGCCCCGTCAGTGTATTTTACAGAAAAATGAAGAGTGAGTGCTGATCCAGTCAGCCAGCCTTTTGAGTGGAGATGGGCTAAGAGGGTCTCCTGTGTTTCAGATGTGAATAGGAATTTGACCACCGGTTTCTCTTCTTTTCATCTTTTAACTGTCTGGTTCACCCCTATGTGTTAAGAAGGTGATTAATTCACCCTGCCTTTCATTTTCCTATCAGTTTTTTGATGTCCTCTTCCAGCAAGATTTCTTGCAATTTTTGACAGTCATTATTAGTAAAGTCTAATAATGACATGCGGCAAACTTATGAAGCTCTGTTGCATGAATAAGTAAGCAAATGAATAAATGGATGAGCTGCCAGATATGTTAATCATAAAAATCACAACAATCACTTTCCAAAGACTGATGTTCAGGCTATAACAAGGGCAAAAAAAATTATTCTTCTAGAAGATGTGTTTCTCAGAGACCCCAGGACAGTCTATGGAAACAGGACAGGGAATTTCCTTCAGAAAGGGCTATGAAACAACAGCTCTGTCCCCATGGCATTTGGTGATTGAAAGAGGGAGATGGTGGTCCATATTTTGGGTGGTAAAGTTAGTAGGTTCATGTACTTTTGAAATGGAAATGACTTCGTAAACCAGGGACATATTTTTTTTTAAAGGCAAAGCAAATACTTTCCAAGCACAAAATGTCACCAGTTATTTATCAAACGCACCCAGCGCACCAACAATCAGGTGGAAAAGGCTCCTCCCTGCGTAAGTGTGGGTGCTAGGGATGCAGTCATACATGACACTAGACCTTCCAAAATGGTTTACTCCATGAAAATTAATTTTTAGCACATATCAGGGAAGGTGTCACATACACACTGAAGAAAAATGTTTAAGGGAATTTGCTGTAAATGGTTATGTCACAAAGTCTAAGTATTAAAACAGTAAGTTTCCAAGCATAGAAATCACAACAGCAGGTGATATTTGCTTATTGAAGCACACTTCATTGGCTGGCCTCTGAAAATCTGGCTTCCCCTACGCGTATCTCTTCTCTCTAGGTTCCTAGTAATGCCCAAAGCCCAAATGATCTCACTTATACATGGAGGAAGGCATCAGAGATCAACTGAAGATCATAGAGATAGCAGGCTCATTGGCTCACTTCAGTTCATATGATAGGAAAAGTTTGAATAATGAGGAGATGTCTCAGTTGGCAGAGAGCATAAGCTCTGTGCTCATGGCTGCATTTCTCTAACTTTAATGTGCACACGAATCACCTGGGATCTTATGAAAAGGTAGATGCTGAATCAGTAGCTCTGCGATGCTGCCGGACATCAGTACTTCTGAAAGCTCCCAGGCGGTGCTCATGCTGCTGGCCGGTGGACCATTCTTTGAGCAGCAAGACTCCAGGGAATGATCTCTGCTCATCTTCATGGAGCAGTAGTGCAGACTATGTATTCAGTGAGGTTGACCAGTGTATCTCTTGCTGAGATGGCTAAAATACCTGCAGAGGCTACAATCTTCTGAGAAGGGGAATGCTTGGGTATTAAAGCAAGACTAGCTGCTCTAACAGGCAAACCCTGACTCTTGGTGGCTTAATGCAATGAAGTTGATTTCCTTATCATGTAAAATTTAGTCAACAGCATTGTGGGGGCTTGGATCCATGCAATCATTCAAGGATTCAGGCTGCTGGAGACCCTGCCATCATCAACACGAACTTTCAAGTAGCCCTGGGTCTTCACAGTTAGTGGCAGATAAAGAGAAAGAGTCCAGGAGAGACACAACAGTTGACCTAGAACTGACACACCTCACTTCTGCTCCTTCCATTGGCAAGAACTAGTTCCAAACCTCCCCTAAATGTGAACAAAGTGGGAAGTGTATTCTTGGAAGCCATTTCCCAGGAGCGCCTCCACAGGGGGAGGGAAGTGGAGGCTGTCCCAACATCCTGTGCGAACACCATTCATTTATTGCATCTTCCATTGTAATACAGATGTTGCTTTTCACTATCTGAATATTTTCACCTCTAATGCCACTTGATCCTGGAAGAAGCTAGCCGCTCCAAATAGAATAAGTTAGTCCTAAAATGCCAGCAGTTAGGTGGTGAATACTTGACAGAGCAGATTTTAACCTAACATGGCACAGTGGGGCATAACCAGGTAAGCAGTCATAAATACCCTGCAGAGAAGTGAATAAATTAAACATGTTTATGGGACTCCACCCCCTGTTCAAACCTTACATGGTGGGAGAAACAGGCAAGGAGAAGCTTCATTCTTTCCCAGAGCCCCAGATCCATGGGGATATGATTCTACCACTCTTTTTCTCAATTTTGTTCTTTCACATTTAAAAAAAAAAATCCAACTTTGAGAATATTCTGTTTACATTAAAATTCTATGACTGGTGCTCTTTCTTCTGGGTGTGGTTTCATGTAGGTTTAGCAGTGGGAATCTTCTGGCAAGCAGTTTCTTGGCGAGGACTCACCCATCTGTAGATTGTCACCATGAAGCACAAGTCAAAGGCTTTCCTGGCAACAAAGTAATATAAGAACTAGAGAATTAGGTAAATTCATCTTATCCACTTAGCCCTGATTTTTGAAAATCATGAATCTTATAGATTGGATGGACTATTCTACCAAAGGAACATTAGGACATGAGCATGAATTACTTCTGGGTCCCCTTTGGGGTCCCAGGGTGGTACAGGGGTTGAAATCAGGGTGCACAGAGGTGTGGAGCAAAGGGTCATGTCTGCCCTGCTACGGGTTCATCTTTCTATCTAATAAAGAGAGTGGGTGTGTCCCTGAGCTGAGGACAGAAAGCAGTGGGTGGGTAGGACAGCAAATTCACTCAATTTTCACGGGAGCTGGAGAGGCAGGACCCGGCCAGGGGGTCAGCTGGTGGGCGGACACAGCCCTCTGAGGCCCAGACATGAGCCTTCTCCTGGCACACAAATTCGGAAAGACCCCAAGTTATACTTTAGAAGACAATTTAGTTAAAATGATTATATGAGTAATAAATGGTCTCCTTTTGAATATCGCGTCTCGTAATTTTGCTGCAAAGTACAGTTTCTATAAAAACCAATAGGAGTGTAAAACTAGCAGTCTTCTTCAGATGAAAGTGTGGCTAGAGATCATGTGCCACCTAACAATGAAGAAGGATTTGTTAAAGTTTCATTTTCTGAGTGGCATGAAGCAAGGTCAGAATACTCAAAATTTTTATAAGGAGTCAAAATAATACTGCCTAAGTTTGTGTTCGTTAGGAGCAGGCACTTAGACAAGAAATCAAAGGGGTTTTTTGGAGAGCACTCCCAGGAAAACACATTGTTGAGGAGTGGGGGAGGGGAGGAAAGAACGCCAGACAAAGCTGCAATGTCCTTGGAAGACCCATGGAGAGCAGCATCCACTCAGTCTCACAGGGAGCTCTGGACAGCGAGGGTCACGCCTCAGAGTTGTCCTGATCAGGGCATCAGAAAGCTCCACTGTTAGTCCTCTCACACGGTCAGTCATTGGCTAAGAGTGGGCACCTCAGGACGGCCCTCCAAGCAGGGGCTATACAAGGTATCTAGGGAGTCGCATTGAGGGGATAAAGAAGAAACACTCACAGTATCTCCTATAGATGGCATCTGAAGGTAAGGTAAGATCATGACTCAGTGCCCTCAATGAAGTCTGAGGGCTAGCTTATGATGGTGTATTCATTCATGCGTTCATTCATGATGGCTCTGTCTTCCTCCTACCTTCTCTACTTTCTATCACTTTTATTCCCTCAGAGCCCAAGTTACAGGACAAACAGAAGTGCCACCTTTAACACTTATCCCGGAGATTGTCATCACAGATTCAGAAGCCACAATGTCATTGGCTCTATCCACCCAGATCACTAGAAAAGGATGAGGAAAGCACGTGGGGGCATCAGGGAGGAAAACAGCAGCCAGAGACGTCTGGCTGAGACATCCAACAAGATTAGGAAGGGCAGGGTTCTGCCACCTTCTAGCCCCTCCACCACCTCACCCGCCATTCCTGGGCAGCTGCCCACCCACCATATTTTTTGTCTCAGGTCCCACTCACAATATTGTTCTCTCCAGCAGTGGTTTCCAAGCCAGGGATGAAGAGGAGGAAGGCAGCCAAGACGTGGAGGTGGGCAGTGGCTGGCCACCAGAAAACCCGCAGGACCTAAACGACCTGCTGGGAGGCAATGGCCACTCTAGCTGGCTTGGCATTTGGTGCTCAAACTTTATAAAGAACAATTTTAATAGATATATTTTTGTATAAGCTGCACTTAGCCTGGTGGGCTGGAAACGCAGTGTTCTGTTTAGCTTTGTTTTTAGCTCTAGCTTGTGCTCCATGGATATGCTTTGTAAGGTGTCTGTTTCTACTTGAAGGAAAAAGGAAAGAGGAACTGCTGGCTCATCTTGTGAACATTTACCGAGCCAGCCGTCTATTAATGATGTGAGCAGTTGTCTGTGTTTGTTACATTTTAACAAAATGCTGAAAAATAAACAGAGTCACATTTTACCTTCAGAGTATCACCAACATTCATGAAAGTCTTGTTTGTTTGTTTTTTTCCCTGCCTTGCTCTTGAGTCAACAACAGCGCAAGTGGCCACACCCTTGTTCAGATGGAGGCTCCTGGGCTGCAGCCGCCATGGCACCAGATGAATCCAGAGAAAGGGCTTGCCCGGGTCCTAGCTGCCACTACCTGGGTAAACCCTGCTGAGCATATCCTAGGTCACAGAGAAGGGGGTAGAACTCAGACAGATGAAAAGAAAATACTGTCAGTTTTCCAAGAATATGAGTGTCGGATCTCACGAGAGTGGATTTGAAAACAAAGCAGCACTCACTCCATTGTTCATGGAACATTTCCAGCTCCCTGGCTATATTTTACAGTCTATAAGCACAATTAACTGAACCCTATTATTCTGTTTGCTTGCATGGCCTACATATTCTAAAACAGAATTCTGAAGGAAGGTTCTAGTGCTGAACAAGCGACATGAGCAATTGCTTCATCTTTCTAAGCCCTGGCCACTGTGTGTCAAACTCGCCCCAATTCTCCCCATCCAAACTCAGATGATACTCAGGAGATGGGGTTCTGACCTCTTCTCACCCCTAAATAGTGCATGACCTTGAGTAACTCCTTTCCATTTAAAATTCTCTCTTGTGTGTGAGCCTTTTGAAGAAGAGATGCTAAAGAAAAACCGAAAACCAGGTGGAAAAACATTTTCAATGTTTTCTTCAATGGGGAGAGTACCAGCTATTTACCAGCACAAGCACATTTCTAGAAGCTGTCTCCCCTGTCCTTTCTGGGGATGTGTGCAGGGGTTTAAAATAAGTGAAATCCGCATTCTTTCCTTTCCCCCGGACATACTTGTTCCCTCTCTTAATGACTGATAACTGCTAATAGGGGTCTTCCACCCATTCGTACTGCTGTCACTACTTTCGTCTCCAAAGGGAATATTACGTGCAATGGAGAGCCTTCCAAGGATGCTTCTGTAGCCGTGCAGCACGACTTGAACAGACATTTATTAAGAGCTCCCAGGAAGCTTGCAATGTAACCTGAAACTGTGATTAAAACACACCAATCAAAGGCCCAATAGGATACAAGCTTTAAATTTAAAACATTTCAAAAACATATTTTTTCTGGTGATAGAAATAGCATATTCAATTTAGAAAGGCATAAATGTGAGAAGAAGTAAATGAACACCACTCATAATCTCAATACCTGGCAGTGATGACTAGGAGCACTGTGTACATACAATACACACACACACATATTTCTATTGAATGTACTTTCAGATTTTCTCCTTTTCAGGTGATGTTATATTGTAGCATCTCATATCATCACACAGTCTTTTAAAATTTATGTATTATTTAACAATTTACAAAAAGACTGGGAAAACACCTATTTAGCCATCTCCCAGCCAAAGAATAAAATATTCTAGTACAGCTGAATATGCCTGTGTCTACCCTCCCAATTCTCATTCATTTTCCGCCACTAAGAGGCAATTTTCAGATTTCAGTGATTACTATTCTATACGTTTCTTTGTACCTTTCCCTCATTGACAGATTTATCAATTCTTAAGAAAGATATATAATTTTTCATGTTTTTAAACTGCAATAAATGGTGTCTTATTTTTATATATTTTTCCTCATTTTGCTGAATCCCCATATTCCTCCACCCCCATTATTTTGGGGAGATAATATTTTGTTTAGGAGATTCATCATTGTGGCCTTGTGTCACTCTAGGCCATTCATCCCCTGTTACCTGATGTACAGTGTAAGAAACTGCTGCAATGTATCCACCTTCCCACTAACAGACTGTTTGTTGTTTCCAGTGTTTCTTCTGTTATAAACATTGTTGCTATTAACATTCTTGGCCCCATGTCTTCCCTTTCACATAGGTGAGAGTGTCCTGAGGGAATATACCTGGCATGGAATTGTTGGGCATGTGCTTATTCCAGCTACCTGGATATCGCCGCATTCATCTCCAAAGTGGTTGTAACAGCTTTATTCCCACTAGTAACTGCACACAATTCATATTACTTCATGTCCTTATTCATATAAAAGTCTGTCAGTCTTTCAGATTTTTCCTAGGATGTAATGGTTTCAATTAACCTTGACCATTGTTCAAAAACACAATTTTTAGTAAATACATAATAATACTCCATCCTGAGAGACCGCAATTTGCTCACTTTTCCTTTATGTATTGGACATACAGTGTGTTCCCAAATTTTCATTATATAAACAATGCTTCATTGAAAATCCTTGTTACATTTTTCTTTAGCCAAATCGCTGATGGCTATTCCTTCAGGATAAATTTATGAAGACATACATTACTCAAAGTGCCTACACATGTTGCCAAATTCCTCTCAGGAAAATGTACCCATTACTCACCACCCTCACCACCTAGCAACTGCTGAGTGTGCCGATTGCCTGTACTTTCCATAAACACTGGCTCAATATTACTTAATAAACAGCCTTATCAATTTAATGGGTGAACAACTGTAACTTGTTTAAATTTGCATGTTACTTCCTTATTGGGGTGTTTGGTCTTGTTTTTTTTTTATGTTTATTGATTATTTCAATTTCATTTTGGAAATTATCAAACATTTTTGTTACCTGTTTTTATATTGCGTGTCTACAGAATGAGAGAGCTTGAACTTTGAAAATGTAATTTAAGACAAATTTTCTAACAATACAATTGCACGAAAATTTCCCCTAAGCAAATGAGCTACTTTGTATAAATGTGCATGCTCAGATTGGAGCATTAATAATTAAGTCACCTGATACCATTAGGAGATAATTACATGGACTCAGAACCTTTGGAATCTTTGGTTTTGATTTTAGGTTGAACAAAGTCATTTGATAATGTGTCTTAATAATTATAAGCCCAAATTAATATATTTAATATGGAAGACAAATGAAATATATAAAAAATATTTTCTATAAATCCAGAGTACACATTTAGTTGAGGGAAATCTCACTTCCAATGTACTCACAACCTCATAGCAAACTTCATCCTTCAATGTGGGTATAGACGAGGACATAATTCAGGGCTGAGATCGGTTTCGACTAGGACACAGAGCCATAGAAAGCAGCTCACTCTCACTAGGAGGAAATTCATAAAACAAGCTGGTAATGAAGCTCATTTGCAAGGGAAATGCAGCATTTGGGCGAGCTGAGCTGATTGCTTTCCTTAAATGGAAAAAAGATTGTCATCTTTTAAACCTGATAGGAAGGCTCTTAATATCTCTCTCAGGAAGACTATGCCTGTCTCTCCAATCGTTCCTTCTCCTCCCACTGCTGGGGTAAGAAGGCTTAGGGTGTCGACATGGCACCTAACTAAGTGGCAACAAATTCATATATGTGCAAGAACTGTGAGGAAAATAGCTAGTTTGAAGTGAAATCAATAACCATAATCTGAGAGAGAGAAATGTAGTGTAGACATTAAAAGTCTGAAGACCAAGAATGTAAGAGTACATACGGTGTAATCTCATTATTTACAGTACTGATATTCTATAAAGTCACTGTGAACACTGAATTAGTGAATATTGAACCATTGCTCCTAGGAGAAATATAGGAGTAGGTTCCTGCAAGCTTCTGATCGACTGATCAACACAGAACCTGGTTTGATGCGTGTTTCCGTTTAATACATTGTTGACTCATTAACTTTGAACTCACAGCCAACAGCACTAATATTCATGCCTGAACAAGCTCATCTAACACACACATTCTCTCCACAAGGCACATCACAACCTTTTTGTGCTTAGAACACTAGACAGCACTTAAGCATTACTCACGGCGGCCATTTTGAACATGAAACCACCAACACAAAGCACAAAAATGCAAAAAATTAGTGGTAGTAAGGTGACTGGGAAAAGGGTTAACATAAGAAGGCAGAGCAGCACCTTGTTTTACCTCAGCTGGAAACATGTGTGTGGGGCAACTCAAAATATTTCTCCCTCTGCACCTGTCTGTGAATGATCACAAAAGCACTGAGAACATTGATTTGAGAGATGCAAATAAATTATAGTGAGTAAGTGAACTCACAAATATGGAATCCACAAATAATGAGGATCGACTGTAATTTAAATGTGCTGATGGGCCGTTGTCCTTTTCTAGGCACTAGAGGTGAAGCTATGCCCATTGTGGCAGGCATTTGTTGTGTCAGCCTCCATTCCTTTCTTTTCTGATAACATCACTTCATTTCTCTTGAGAAACTTCTCTTCCTTCACAGTAAGCACTCTTGATGGTGTTTCAATCAATGATCCTGTTCTCTTATGACCAAAGGGTGGACCTGTCACCCAAACCAGACCAGTAGGAACTTCCTCCCAGGAAATGTGAGTCTTGAACTGAGTGGCATGGCAAAGAAAATGTTTGAAGCTGATTCCTGCAGGTAGTGGTACCTACAAGAGATCTTCCTTTGGTTCCTGCACTCTGGATCCCCATGTCTTCTCTGGGTCATGTCCTTTAAGCTTCTTTCCAGATTATCAGCCACTTTCCATTTTTCCATTATATTCCTTTTTTCCTTGAGTTAGCCAGAGTAAGTTTCTGTTGATTTTGACCAAAGAATCTTCATTAATACACTTCCTAAAAATAGGGGGAGGGAAGCAGGGGTGTACTTGTTCCATTTTAGCTTCTTCTTCCCAACTACAGCACTTTTTATTTTTTTTGCACTTTCTGTTCAAGGATTGGTATAGAACTAATTGAAAGAAGTAGGGTCCCATTATCCTCACATTTTAGGGCCAGAGAATGTGGCCTTCAAATGAAATTGTGGATATTTCCATACATTTTTAATGCCTATACTTGCATTTTTAAAAATTAAAATATACACACTGATGGAAAAGGACACATTAATATGCAAATCAGACTGGTCATCTACAGCTTCCTTTGTTGACAGTTAAACCTCAATGGCCTTAGAGAGCCCGACCTCAGATTTCTATCAATTTTAGAAAAAGCACTACACAGCAGCTGGTGGAGAACAGAAAAGTCTGGAAAGGCCACTATCCTCTTCTTTCCTAAAGTCCCAACTCCACTGAATAAAGTAAGGCCTCTATTATTACTTCTCATTCAACAGAATGACAAAACTCAATATATACACAGTTTTTTTTAGTTAAATAATTGACCTTATTATTGCAGTTGAAATGGAAAGTTGGGTTACTATTATAACATACAAGGTATTTTTACTTGAAAAGTGCTTATAAAATTAACCCACCTACTTTAAAGACAGCTATTCCTAAAATCCTACTGAGTCTATCTATTCAACCATTCAATAAATATCTAACAAGCAGCTGCGGTATTTTAGGCACTGAGCTAAACATTAGGGACACAGCGATTCATTCTGTCATTCAGATATTGGCTGTGTGCTTCAGGAAACCCAAGATTCTGTCTCTGGGATTTCTCATTCTGGTAGAAGAGGTTTAGATATAAACAAATGACACTAAATACACTCTGCTTTTATTTATTTTGTAGACTACTCAAAGTGTGCCTGACCTAGCAGCATCATGTCACCTGAGTGCTTATTAGAAATTCAGAAAAAGATGAAGGAAAACAGGGTGGTTCAGAGGCGAGGCTTGAGGGATGGGAGTCATACTGTGTAAGTCAGGCTACGAGTTAGGCCTTAAGCAGTGAAAAGCTTGGCTTTTCAGCAAGAACCTTGGCAGCTACACCAACAAAGTCTGTAGTGGGGGAATAAAGGTGATAGGAAAGCTACAAAGGACACGAAGACCAACTCCATTGATCCTAGGTCCCTCCACGTGCCTTCCTGTTTCGTTTCTGTCACTCTGTAGAGACTTTACTTACCAGATTTGATCCTCTTTGGATTCATTAAGACCATTGTTGTCAATAAATATCTTTTCATAACCTACCATCCTAGCTGTGGTATCAGGCCCTGAAGGGGGCTCGAAAATGAACAGCTTCTGGATTATTTGTCCTTCCAGATGTCTCCAGTCAGATTGGGAAGGTCAAAGCACTAAGTGTGTACTCACGAAAGATGACTGTGACACAAGAGCATACATGCCTACTGTCAAGTAAAAGGCAGGGTCGGTAAATGCTATGGGAACAGGGAGGTGTCCCTTTGGCTACTGTTGTTGGGAAGAAATTTTAGAGAAAGTAGGGTTGGCAGTGTGTCTTGAATGGCCTGTCTATCCCTGTCAGTATAAGAAAGTGCTCAGGCTGATTCTTAACTATCGATTCAGGGGTAATTCTAAGAGTGTGGAATCATTCATGAGGCGCATTATGGACTAAGGAATTCTACATTCAGGGGCAGAGAAGCCACATTACTTAATTTTTCTAAATGACATTGAAACCCAGCCCAAATCTCATTTGCCAGAATGCAGAGAAATTTCAATTAGTTACAAATGAGGCTCCCTCACCGCCACTCGGAATCAGGCCCTGGAACTTTTGAGAAGGTTCCCTGTTCCCTAGTCCACATTGACCCCTATTGACATTTTCATTGACGAAGTTCTGGAATCCCTTGAAGGGAGTCTATACTGCTTTACATGCCAAATGTGGGATTAGAACTCTTTGGGATTGGGTTGAGGGTCCCAGGCCTGGAGTTCCTTTCCACCTGGAGGGGTGGGCCACCAGTGTTTCCAATCTGAGGCCTCATCTCTCTGAGATACTCAGGTGGAGCTTCAGCTTCTGGGGGAGCTCTACATGATATTCCCTCCACTTGCCTTTCAAACCAGGGTTGAGCTTCATGGTAAACAGAATAAGACACTCCCCTCCCCCAAAGATGTCTGTGTACCAATCCCTAGAACCTGTGAATATGTTGCCTTATAGAGCAGAGAATTGGCAGATGTGATTAAGGGTTTTGAGGTGGGGAGTTTATCTTGGATTATGTGGGTGGGCCAATATAATCACAAAAGTCCTTACAAGTGAAGGAGGAAGATAGGAGAGTCAGAGAAATTCAAAGATGTCACACTGCTGGGTTTGAAGACAGCAGAAGGGGCACCATGTCAAGGATAGCAGGCTGCCTCTTAAAGCTGGCAAAGTCAAGGCTAGAGCCCTCAGGAGGAGCATGGCTCTACCGACACCTTAATTTTCACCCAGAGGACTCTGACCTCCAGAACTGGAAGATAATAAACCTGTATTATTTCAAGTCAATAAATTTATGTTAGTTTGCTATAGCAGTAATCGACCTCCTTTTCTGAGGAGAGGAAGAGTGGAGGAGTGAGGGGATCAAACCTACCAGTATGGTTTCTCACTATGTTGCTAAAATATTAATCATACTCTCATTTAATCATCATCAAAAAAAACCCCAAACAAACAAACAACAACAAAAAACAGAGCTGGCTGCCTCAGGAAGGAGGCCTGTTCCTGTCACTGAAGAAGATCATAGCCACTTGTCAGCAAAGTTCTGGAAGGGATTCCTGCTCTTATGTGTGGGGGCGGTGGGGGAGGGGACAAGATTAGTCTATAGTGTACTCTTCAGTGCTTTCCATACCTGAGTTTCCATTATTTTGAATAAAGAAGAAAGATGCCTTTGTTCTTTATGGTCAAATAAGAAATTCCTTGTTTTAAGCCCTGGAACTTTTTTGTTTTTGCATTTGGAGATGGTAATGTCAGCTGCCAAGATGGTTTGTAATCCTTTATTTGAATAACATTCAAATAGCAAAGGGAGGTTCCTTACACCACACAGGGTATGTTATGTGACTAGGGCTCATTTTGCATTTTCTACAAAAGGGATTTTTCAGCGTTCCAGAGCAAGCTGACCTGCCCCTTCAGATCTAAGGAACCCCATGATTCTTTTGACCTCTGCTCAGTGGCATCCAGTCCCCAGCCCAGGAGTGAGACCAGGGAATATTTGGGACTCATGAATCACAGAACACTCTCTGAAAAGAGCCGATCTCAGGACCATGTAGACTGGGAGTTGAGTTGAGACAGAACTGGGAAATAAGTTATGTGTGTGCTGGGGGTCTCATGAGATTCTGTTCTCTCATCTGTAACTGGGAATGACAAGACCTGGGGACATAGGGTTGTTGAAACGACAAAATGAGTAGAAAACACAGCACCTGGAAGATTCAAGACCTTAAATAAATGAGTCTCCTGGACCCTCTGTGACAATATTTTAGCACTTCCTTCATGTTCCCCGTGTGTCCGCCTCCTTCTCCCTGGCCCTCAAATTAAGATAGTATATTTGGTTTGAATTTTTTGTCTCCAAGGAACTTGAACATTAAATGTGCTGCCCAGAGAGGTCAGTCCTTCACTGAAAGGAAAGGAGTTCACATGGCACAGAGTCGCAGGGGGGAGAGGACACTGGGTCTGGGAGCTGTGGCCCAGTAGGAAGGACATTACTGGACAGGATTCTGCTTCCTGCCAGGTGGTTCACTCGGCACCACACAGAGAGGGTGCATAACTTTGGGCTTCAGTCTTGCAGCGACTGTCCCTCAGGCACAAGGGCCTGAGTGAGGAGAGGCCTGGCACCATCCACCATGCCCTCAGGAAGACAAGGACACACTCCACTGATGGCAGCCTGCTGTCACCGTCTTCTGGGAACACACAGCACATGGCAACAACACAAAAACTAATAACATAAAAATGGAATTTCATTTCCTCTTATTCTGCATAGATGCTTCTAAGGGAACAGTTGTTTTCACTACCTTTCTCTGGGCACGATAGCCCCATCTGCCAGTCTTACATCGTGGTAGGCCTTCTCTTTCAATTCAAGCATGCTCAAAACAGTCTTTCCCTAGCTCGGGGGGGCTCCTGTCACCGCTCTCCACCTTGGTTTTCCCAAACGAGGCTGTGAGGCTGGAGTCACAATTTGTTTTAGGCTCCACCGCTTTTTTGACCTCTGATGTTTAGAATGTACCTAAAGATTGAGTCCCCTCTGAGCAGTGTTCCTGAGCTAATGACTTTTCCTGACTCTCATGAGTTAATAAGATTCATGGAAGATTGCCCAAACTCAGAAAAATGTCACTTCCCCCATTCACAGGAATGTATGGACAAGAATCACCACATTTTTATCACACTTGGTGACTGCCCTTTTCTTCCGTTAATCAGCCCCCACTCAGGACCAGGGTGGGCCACCAGTACCAAATCCATCTGCCCACATTTTCATGATATCAGGCAGGACTACCTCTAGCCCCCAAAGAGATCTATGTCCTAATTCCCAAACCTGTGAATTTGTACCTTCCACAGCATAAAGGACTTTGCAGGTGTCATTAAGTTAAAGACACTGAAATGGAGAAACTATCCTGCTTGAGCTCAATGTGATCACAAGAGCCCTGATAAGGGCAAGAATGTGGCAAGAAGTCAGAGTCTGAGAGATGTCAGAAGGGAGGGACACAAGCAGAGAGACGTAGCACTAGAAGGCTTCTGCTACATGCTATTGGCTTTGGAGGAAGGGGCCATGAGGTAAGGATTACAGGTGGTTTCTGGGAGCTGGAAAAGGCAAGGAATGGATTCTCCCATAGATCCAAGGAACCACCAACACCCTGCTCTTAGCTGGGTGAGACCCATGTCAAAACCTCCCACCTATAGAACTGTAAGATGATAAATTTTTATTGTTTAAAATCACTAAGTGTGTGGTAATTTGTTATAACAGCAATGAGAAACCAATACTCTCCTCCAAAGTGAAATTAATAAAACCTATTCAATAAGATTTTTTGTTTCCAAATAGCTGTGGTCCCAGACAATTTCAGTTCTTAATAGCCAAGCCGAAGAAATACAAGTGGAGCATATCTATTCCAAGGTTATCTTTTTAAGGAAGATATCAACATAAAGATGTGGTGGGGAACATGCTCCAGGCTCCGTGTTAATTAGATTCTACACGGGTTCTAGAAGTTGGGTCTGTGAGTTCTATCAGACTGTCCCTCCAGGAAAGGTGGACTCAGAGCCTTCTTCCTTGTGTGTTTTGTCCCATGGCATCAATTACATGTGTTCTATTCTAGCTGTAAACCCCCGACACACACACACACACACACAGAGCAAAAATAAAGGAAGAAAAAATATTTGTTTCATTTTCTCCTCAATTTAAATCACTTTTCTAAACAGAAAAATACCTACGTTATCTTAGAGTTTCAATCTAAATCTGTTAACAATAATTTTTGAACTACACATTCTATTGGCCTTGTAAATCAGAGATGCACAAGAGATAGTTTCCACCTGAAGCAGCTCAGCCAGATGGATTGAGATGAGGGAAGAGAGGATTATCTCAGTGCCATTAAAAGTGTGCTCAGAGAACAAAGTGATCTAACCTCCTTGGATGAGGGTTTTGTTCTCACCTTCCTGAAGCTCCATTTCTTTGGTCTTTATAAACAACCGTCTCTGGGACACTCATGATCTCTTCTTGACTACCATCTCTTCCCCCTCCCCTAACGGAGCCCAGATTTGGGCACGACCTCCACTGCTCATTCCGTACATTCCCTTGCAGCGGTTTCCTGTCCTCCAAGCCCACAGCCCTATACCCGCCTCTCTGCCCAGTCCCAGCCTCGCAGCTCTGGGCTAAGACAACAGCCTTGGACGTCTTGATGCCACATCAAACAGGTCTAACTCCAGCCTGTCCTCTTCTCACCCAAATAGCCATGGCTGCCTGCATCTTGCCTCTGTCAGCAGCTCTATCACTTTCTGAAATTTGAAAATCTAAGTTATATTTGACCCATTGCTTCTCACTTCAAGTTCTAAGTCCATTGCTTTGTTGCTAATTTTTATTATAGCTCTCCTGTCTTGAATGTTTGCCAGTTGAGCCAGACATTGTACTAGGCTATCATCACATATCACTTCTCCACACTCTAGGAGCAGGTGTTATTATCTCCTCTTTAGACAGGCAGAAACTGACACTGAGAGAAGTCAAGTTTACACGGCTGGTAAGTAGCAAGCCTGACAGTCAACCTGGGTCTGTCTGACTTGCCTTCTGTGTTAAGTATATTTTTAATTTATTATGTTTTGTGATGCTTTGACATCTCAGGGCCTTGTAGACCTGGGAAAGGACTGTCCCTCCTATCTATTTCCTAATGATAGTATGGGGACAGAGCCAGGAGTGCAGTTTCCAGGCTCTCAGCCTCACATAGAAAGGTGCTGGCTCAGGTAGTAAATGGCCATCAACTGTGATTGGATGGCCATCAGCTGTGGCTAGTTGGCCATCAGCTGTAACCAGTGAGACTTTGGCCACTAACATAACTGCCTAGGCTACGCTAGCAGAAAATGGGGGCTAGCAAGAAGATGGTGGCTCAGCTAGCAAGACAGGATTGCAGTTAGCAGGGCGGATTGCAGCTAGCAAGTGAGGTTGGTTGGTTGGCAGAGAGAAGTGGATGGTAGGTAGCAGATAGTGTAGCTCCTGCTTCATGTGTCTCCAACCCAGCTGCCAGCAAGAATATGGTGGTATGACTCCCGTCTATGGCTCCGTGGGTGTTCCTTTTTGGCCTCGCCATGTCCTGCGTTCTTATATGGGGAGCAGGAGCTGAGACCCGCATGCTACCCTGCATGACAGATAGCAAACAATTAGTCTCTGAACAGTCCTTTGGTATGCAAACTAACCAGGCCAGAGCCCATACTTCCAACCACTTCCTTCATCTAATTCTCATACATCAAGCTAATATCCCTTCTGCCCTAAAATGCCCCAAGGCCAGGTACCACCAAACTAGGGTTCACCTTTATAGCCCAGATCTCAGTGAAATTATTCAAGCTATCTAATCCTAAATTTACTCAGCATACCTACTCAGCTTCACCCATTTCTTGCCAGAAAAACCACAATAAGGGCTCTGGCCCACGCATTCACCTTGCATCATCTGCCTCCAGACTAAGCCTGGTATTTCCCGTGCAGCCCTATGAGGCATGGCATGCCCCCACCCTCTTGGGAAGGATGAGTAATACCCCTTATTTCAAGGTGGTGTTGTCTCAAGTCTATCATTTCACCACACCTGATTAAAACAAAATCCTCGGTACATTTTTGAAAGAACTTCCTGTTTTAGTCTGCTTCTTTCCATTTCCCTACTTCTAAAAACCATGTTCATTTCAAACCAAGGTCAGGACCTCCTCAAACTTGATCGAACATTAGAATCACCTGGCAAATCTTTAACAAAGCCATGACTCCTCACCTCCCCCCAGAGATTCTGAATTAATTGTTCTCAGGTGGGGTAGAGGCTCAAACTTGGGTGGGTATCAAAATCACTGGAGGGGCTTGTTATAACATAGATTTCCTGAACCCACCAGCAGAATTTCTGATTCAGTAGTTCTGAAGTAGGCCTGAGAATTTGCATCCTGACAAGGTGGTGTTAACCTGGTGCTAGGGCATTCACGGTTTTAAAAGATCACCAGGTGATCTGTTAAATGGGCAGTCAAGGCTGAGAACCACTGAGCTGGACGTAAGTCAAATGGAGAATATTGTGAACTTGAATCCTGAGTGAATTACTTTTTTTAAAAGCGGATCTATAAAGATTGATCCCTACAAAGAACCATCGGCTTCTGGAAGTCAGTGGCGTCCTCTGATACACAATAAATGGTATCTTCTCAGCCTCCGCATTTTGGTTGCATGACCTTGAGCACAAATACAAGGCCTTCCTAGTCCATACCAGGGGTTTGGATGGCTCTTATGTCTGCCATCCAAGGTGAGCCCAGCTGAGGCGCATGACGATGGAGGAAGAACCATGATTACTTAAATGAGTGGGTGGCGGGGCCTGAGTGGGTGTGTGAGCAGCAGCGACATGGCATGGAGTTTGCAGGGTGAGGCCCTGGCACGGTCATGAGGAAAACACTGCCTTCTTTCAGCATTAGGTTTATTATATAAAGCCTGTAGTGTGGGAGGGTCACAGAGGGATCCTGATCCAGCATCTGAGAAATGTGTCTCAAACTGCCATTGGCTGTTTAATGAAACTTTAGTATTTGGTAAGACAATGGGAAAATTATAGGGATCCAATAGCTGGATGAGGAAGTGGGGAAGCACAGTGGTTAGAGCACTCCTGCCTGAATCCCAACCTCCTAAAACCCTGCCAGTAATTCAAGTAAGATCTGCTCCTCCGCCTCCTCACCCCCGCACCCCACCGCCCCATCCCCCAAGTGCCAGGAAGACATTGGTAAACATCTAGCAGAACAAACTGCTCTGGGACCTTCATAAAAAATGATTGTTGTAGCTAGTGCTATGGTTTCCCGAAGAAGCCCACATTTCAGTTGCCTCCAAACCATGAACACGTCCAAGGAACACCTTTGGCGCTTCCTAAAGAAACAAACTGAGGAAGCACCGGGAATGTCTCCTTGCACCAAAATGTCTTCTGCCAGAATGAAGTTTTTCCCTTCTGCCAGAATGAAGTTTTTCCCTGGGCTAGGGCACAGCCCACATTCCAGGACAAACACACCTTTCCTGGAGGGGTTCTATTTTCGCTTCATCAGATCACCTGGTCTAAATCTGCAGAAGCACTGCTGAAAGAACAGAATACAGGAAAATTTTCATAAGGTCAGGGGTGGGGCCAAGCAAAGAGGTAGAAGGTCAAAAAGTAAGCGGAAATTGGGAGCACAACTCGGCTATAGAGCTTGTGGCTGATGGGAAAGGGTTAAGCAGGCAGACCAAGGCAGTCTGGGGGAAGGGCCACTGAAGTGTTGGGTGGAGGTGCAAAAGCATATTAATGGCAGAAGGGCAGAATGTTCTCTCCCACACTTGGCCTCTGAGAGTGGAGTATCTTCCTACTGGAGAACATGGCATTGGGACCCTGCAGCAGGAAGGAGACCTCAGCTTCAATGTCTGCTGCTGCTATTTCCTAGCAAAGACCCACAGGCCCTGGGAGTCTCTTCTCTCCCTCCCACCCCCTCAAATAAGGAAATCACCTACCAGGCCCACCTACTGGGAGATTGTGAAAACTGAAAGAAATATGTAGTGTAAGTGCCCAGTGCAGGGAGAGGGGAGTCAGGAAGGAAAATGCAAGTATCAGCAGAATCTGAATTGTCACCATAATCAAGGGCCCTTCAGAAATTCCCCCTGACCATGAAAGGTAATGTTAACCTTGCTTCACCAAATCTTTATAGGTTTTTCAGAATAATGCTATGAAAAAGTCACGCATGCCATTGACCTGAAAAGCTGTTAACTACACCAAGGGAATGGATTTCTCAGCTCGCTAAGTGTCACGTGCGTCTCAGTTTCATCTTTTCTTGCACTGGTCTCTCTCCACCATTGCCCGGGAGGCAGATGGGTGCCCATTCAGTAGGATGCTCCCATTTTCCCACATTTTCTCCGAGATGAAATACAGACACACTGCTCTCAGCTCCCCAATTTCCTTGATTGAGTATTTGCCAAACCATCCAGATCATCTGTAAATTGGCTCACACTAAAATCACTCCTGTCTCCATTGAAACCTCCTCTGTAAAATGTCTTCCTTCCTGCACTATTTGCACCAGCTTCATTGTACAGCTCCCCAAAATCCGGGACTGGTCCCCTGAAGCATTTCTCCCTGAAATGATAAGATTGCCTTTCACTTGTTTTGAAGGACGCTCATGAATGTGAGCAAACCCCGAGAGCACAAGGTGAATTGTTTTAGGATGCTTCTGGTCTTAGCTTGAGCTTCTGACACCTCTGGTTTCAGAGAAGAAAGTGATGAAAGGGCCAATGAAATTACAGTCCCACTAACTCCATGCATATTGGTCAGTGAGGGGCTGAGAAACCGTAACTTGCACTTCCCGAAAGAGCACAAAACCCCTTGAGAGCTGACAAAGTCTCCAGTCCCTTAGTTTATGCTGTGGTTCTCAAACTCATGTCCCTGGATTCCTGGGGTTCCCACAGAGCTGTCTGAAGGGTCTCCCCAGAAGGTAAAGGAGACTACAGGTGTTGAGAGAACTGCTTTTACATGGCCTGGTTAAACTCTTATCTGACCAAAGGATACTAGGGGGAAGTGAAAAATGATTCCCTTCAAAAGTTAGTTTTCTCTACCTAGAGTGCTATTTCTTTTTAATTTTTTAAAAAATGTATTGGGGTGACAATTGTTAGTAAAATTACATAGATTTCAGGTGTACAATTCTGTATTACATCATCTATAAATCCCATTGTGTGTTCACCACCCAGAGTCAGTTCTCCTTCCATCACCATATATTTGATCCCCCTTACCCTCATCTCCCTCTCTCCCCCCGCCTTACCCTCTGGTAACCTCTAAAGTATTGTCTGTGTCTATGAGTTTTTGTTTCTCATTTGTTTATCTTGTTCTTTTGTTGCTTTTGGTTTATATACCACATATCAGTGAAATCATAGGGTTGTCTGCTTTTTCTGTCTGACTTATTTCACTTAGCATTATACTCTCAAGATCCATCCATGTTGTCACAAATGTTCCTATATCATCTTTTCTTACCGCCGAATAGTATTCCATTGTGTATATATACCACAACTTCTTTATCCATTCATCTATCGAAGGATATTTTGGTTGTTTCCATGTCTTGGCAACCGTAAAGGCGGCTGCAACGAACATTGGAGCACACGTGTCTTTATGGATAAATGTTTTCAAATTTTTTGGGTAGATACCTAGGAGAGGGATTGCTGGGTCATATGGTAATTCTATTCATAATTTTTTGAGGAACCTCCACACTGCTTTCCATAACGTCTGGGTATGAATGGGTGTGTGCATGTGGTTGCATGTGTGTATATATATGTGTGTGCATGTTTTTATCTGTGTATGTGTATATGTTCATGTGTGTATGTGTGTATGTGTGTGGGTGTACGTCTGTATTTACGTGTGTATGGGTGTGTGTGTGTGTGTGTGCATGTAGGTGTGTGTTTTCTTTTGGAATGGAAGCCTCATGAGGAACACACCAAATTGTTTTGGTTAATGTGTGAGGTGAGGGTCTGAGCAATTACTTAGAGAAATAAGAATTCTTAGTATATTCGCATCCTATATCAATAGAGCTGTTCCACTAGTTATCCATACTGTGTTTCATTTGAACAAAAGTCTCCTTGGCTAACAAATTTCAAGAACACTGTCCTGAAAAGAAGAAAACGCACAGCTAAAGATCTAGGGTTAAAAGTTATGTCCCATTTGTTTCTAAGTTGGAAGCTGAGCAACTTGGGGTAGAAGATAAGGCCAGTGGGGTAAGGTGGCCAGTTACACACAATGTGGATTTTAGTCTGGACGGGAGAAAGCTGTTGGGTGGAAAGCCTGGCCACATCCATCAGTTTTCTTCAAAGAATCAGTGTTGTTTTGTGACTAGAAGCTGTTGAAGGGCACGGTCCTTTTACAAACAAGGGGCCAGGCCCTGAGACAGTCTTTCCAGACAAGGTCAGAATAGAGTAGAAGACACTTTAAATGTTGTTTTTCCTCATTTTGTGAAAGAGTATTTTGTGGGTCCAAAGCAGACATGGCATAAGCAGAAAACGCCAGGCACCGCCCTGCAGCAACTGGTCGGCCTGCATCAGGAGAAAGACAGCAGCGCGGGACCAGCAGCAAAAAGTGCCGGCAGGAGACTGGTGACCTAGAATGGTAAGAAGGCAGAATTATGCCTTTTTAAAACCACATTTATTGCAGCTATTTAAGACACGAACATGGTATAAAGAATAACACCATACATACCTGTGTACAGGCTAATCAATTTTAAACATAAATCATTGGCAGCACGGTTATAAATTGTTCATAACTGTGACCCCCTTCTCCTCCATCTCCTTCCAGAAAACCTCCCATCTTGACTTTAGTGTTGGCCATACCAAGGCATCTCTTTACTTTTTTACTATGTATGTATGTGTCAATAATACTTTTATCCTGAAAGTGTGCTTTGAAAGGCCAGGAATTGAGAGAAGAATCTGAAGCTAGTGCATCACTGGCTTCCATCCCCTCAGATATAACCTGTACACTCTGTGTTGCAGTCGTCAGTTTAATGGCCAATGTAGGTTCCTTTCGGGCAGGATGTCTTATTCCTCCGTCGGTGCTGCAGTACGTATGTCGAAGATGCTCAGAAAATACCTGTAGAATTAATGAAAGAATGTATCAGAGAGAATAAAATGTTCTAAAGCCTGATGGGGTTTTCAAGGCCAGGTGGAGGGGTCTGTATTTTTCTCAAATGCAATATATGAGGATGATTAACAAGGGTAGTAATGTGTAGAATTAACAAAGAGCATGATAGACTGGCTAGGAAGCTCTCCAATTTAGTTGTACAAACAATTATTGAACGCCAGCTTTGGCCCAGACATGGTGGCGGGCTCCAGAACAAAGAACAAGATATAGACCCTATTCATAAAAAACAGCTCAGGTGAGGCAAGGGCACGGTTGTCATGGCCTGAAAAGTTCAACCTGGAAATCTTGCATGTTTGCTCTAAGAGGCCTTGCTCAGCAGTGGAACAACAGAGCTACCTGAAGTTTATATATTTGCAAATAATCATGAAAAATATAAACCCTGATTCATAACATCTCCGGGTTTAGATTATATGATTTAAGCCTGTGGTTTCCCTGATGGCCACTATTAGCACCTGGGAAGGTGGTGGGCCCATGTGACTGGCATCTACCATGTAGAAAGTCTAAGCATTACTCTGTTAGCTCATCCCATTGTTTTCCACAGATGCTCTACCTTGGGAAGAGAATTCAGAGAATCTGATCAGCTTAAGAATAGCTGTGCAAAGGCATCCTACAAAGCAAAGAATTGTGTGGTTCCTGCTTTCAAATGTCCCATGTATGGTATTTAAAAAGGGGGAAAGAGAAAAGATAACTGTTTGTGTAATTTTTACTCACACTTCTTCAACAACACACAATTGCCCAGTAAGCAAACCCACAAAGACAAGGCAGCAGTGTATCATCTTCCAGAACCTGATTTGGAGCTGTGTTCCTTTTAGACCCAGCTCTTGGGTTTAAAATCTGAAATCACTCATACGAATACCACCATATATTACAGTAAGCAGTTAAGCTGTTTGAGGATCTCCCTCTCCAGTGTTTGTGGGTCAGTGAGGGGGCCATTCTGTGCACATTCACAGAGGCGTCAAACCCTGACAAGCACAAGTTCCCATCCTTACGAATGACAGGTATACTTAGAGATTGAAAATTTACCACCAAATAAAACATTGTTTTCCAAAAAATTTTACATGTTTTTAAAACGCTAATGATGTATTAGCTTTACACTTGAATCCTTGCACATTTTATTACTGAAACATATGGAAATTTGTAAGTCAAACATGCAAGACTTTCTATTTCCTTTTGAAAGAACTACTTTCACATTCTGTGTTTCAAAAATATCACCTGAGTTAGAAATATGGGTATTCCCTTCATTGGTGCCATTTGGAAATATTTTTAAAGCTCTAAATGTTTACAAACAATAAATATTTTACAAAATATTTTAAGATGTATTAAATCTTGGAAAAGTTTCAACTTGTGCCATTGTTTTCATTGCACGTCTAATGCATCATTCAGTTGGATAGGAGTTTTCTGTAGTTTTTTGGACATATTATGTTCTTCCTGTTTCTGTGTAGCTTCCTTTGACTTAAGATTGTCCTACATTTTATTATATTGCTTCCTTGTCATCTCTGGAGATACTTTTTCTCATCTCTCCATTATCACCCTTTACCTCACATTTTCGTATTTCCCTTTTTATCTGATTCTCTTCTTGGGAAACAGAGTGATATGATAGAAGGAGCAAAACCAAACAGGTTCATTTATCCACAATGCTTTTCTCCGTCTCAGAGGGCTAGCACTGCTCCAACATGCCCTACAAGTCTACAAGCACAGAGGAAGGAGAAGAGGACCCAGGGCTCGGAGGGGTAGGGGCACGCACAGTACCAGGACGACTAAGGACACCAGTTGTAGTGAATCCTTTATTTCACTGACTCTTTGCACAGATAGTTAACATCTCAGCTCTAATTGACTATTCCAGGTGACTCGTGATGGGGCAGATTCCTTCTTACCTGGTGCCAGCTTCCTCTGAAATACGAGGAGCGCCTGCCTCACAGGTAGGAAGAGGAAGCAAATAATTGTTGATTATCCAACAGATTGTGCAGAATGCACCCTGAATGGAAGGCAAACAAATAAACAAAATCAACTAAATGCTCTCTGCAAATGAAAAGTCATCCTTCCAACATGTGGACAGAGGAGAGACAGGCTTGACTGGGAAGGGTTGCACCTCTCTCTGTGGAACTTGTTCCCCACCAACCTGACAAATACTTCCGGAGCTTTCCTCTCCAGGGCTGATTCACCCCTTCTGCAAAGGCTCCATTTATTTATGTTCATAAGTTCCTATTCTTGAAAGCTGAGTTGTTTCTTTCACAAAGTAAAAATGGAAACCTTTGGTTTGATACTCTGTGTCTTTCAGTCAGAGGACGGTTTCATGAGTTCACTTCCATGTTCTGTGGTGTTTGAAGCAGAACTGCTGTGTGCCAAAGGGTCTTGGGCCTCTGGAAGGCCCCTGGTGGCTCTCCCATTGCCCTTCTGTTCACATGGCTGTAGCAGAGGTCAGGTCAATGTCATTCACTCTCAAACTGAAGCCCTTATCATCCCCTATAAATTTAGTTTTTGTGTCTATTTGTCACGGAGACACTGATCTGCATGTTGGCCCCTAGGTTCCTCTGTTTCTCCCTTTCTTTCAAGTGGGTTACAGTAGAAAAACCCATCTTTCAGAAGTGCAACCATAGTGTATCAGTGTGTGGTTAGTCTAACCCTGTTTCAGGATTAGCTTGATAGTCACACAGCCCACCTCATACATCTGCTATTTCCCTCATTGTGTACAAAATCTAAACAGGTCATTACACAGGTTTAGCTATACATTGCTCCTAATTCATGATGAAAATGGGTGTGATTCTGAAGTTTCCAGAATCACATCACAGAAAAGGTTTCATGCATCAAATACCTCAGCATATCTGAAATTTAAAAGCCCAAATCGAAAGACCTTGAAACCCGGTTGAGATGTAGGCAGAATGACAGGCCTGGAAGAGTGGCAGCTGGTCACACAGAGGGAACAGAATCCTCCCGTTTCAGTATCTGGACAAATAAAAGCCCTCTTCTCTCAGAAAGTTAACACTAAGAGGAAGCTCTCATGAAGCCATAAATAAAATAAAAGAGGAGGGTAAGCTTTCCCAGAGGCAGAGGTCAAAGGTCAAGTGGTCAGTCAGCCAAACAGCATCCACTCACATAGAAATGTGGCTGCTTCCCAGACCTCTCCTCTCCCAAAGTTCACCCCTTGCATGTTTCCAACATCCTCTTTTCTGAGTAGTTTGGGGTTTCCAGTCACAAGCACTTGGAGAAGCAGTTGCCTGATAAGAGTTGGCTGTGGGGAATGCAGGGAGGGGCAAGTGGATAGGCTGGAGGCTTGGGAGGTAGGAGGTGATGACAGGAGCAGCATCTCCTCACTCCTTGGCAGCCCCGAGCCTGGGGAGACGGTGCACCCCAAAACAGATGGGGCTGGTTGGCAACCCCATCTCAGAGGGCTCGAGAATGTCTTGAGAAAAACATGGCGTTTGGTCTAATTCATGAAACCCACCCATTCCCAGCCTGCCTGTCTCAAGGCAGGGCTTCTTCAAGCATCCAAAAGCAGGGCTGGATTCCTGAATTTTGAGGAACAGCTCAGTTATGCGACTCTTCTGACAGGAGGTGGAAACCACTGCTGTGGGTGAGGAGAGATTTGTTAAGGGTACTCAGCCTGTTGAAAAACCTTTGTAAGACTAATATATTCCTGAGTTGAGAATTATGTGTGGATGTTCCCAATACGCTTTCAAGAAAGGAACTAACTAGAGAATGACTCAGAAAGACAGTGTCTCTGGGGTCTATGCTGACAGCGGTAAGTCAATAGTTTGAAGATAAAGAAGCTCGACCTGAGCTACTGGCCGCTATTCCCACCTTAATTGGATTAGCTTAGGAGGGCCTTACAACACTCGAGTTGCACAGACATGGGAATGGTTGATTTGCTAGAAGGAGAAGACACAAATTCTGATCTAAGGTAATTTAGGAATGAGGGGCCTGGGGTATAAAGCAGGAAAAGAAACCTTGGTTGGGGAGGAGGAGGTGAGACAAAAGAGGACTGCAGACAAACTCCCAAATTCCCCTGCGGCCTATGCAAGCTTAAAATTGTGCAGGCCATTATCAATAACTTGGTATGAAGTGAAGAAGTCAAGGGATTAAATAAATCTATATTCTTTGTTGATATTTTAATATTGTTGTTGGGGCCTGGGAAATTCACAGTGTTTCACTGTCCCCACCTGGCTACTTATTTCAAGAAATATCATCCATCTGCTTATTACCTGCCTCACGAGAGAAAGCACAGCCCCATGGAAATGGACCTGGGAGAGTGGCTTGCCTGGCCCAACCACAATGAACAAACTCATGTTGACAACAAAGTCATTTTCATGTGTCACACAACTGGGAGAGGTAATAAAATAAAATAAAGGCAGTATTAGAAACAACATCTAGCAATTCCCAAGCGGGCCATTCATCCAAAAATATTTCAGAAGATCTCCTAATCATGAAAGCCCCAGAAGGGCTAAAACAAGACTGACACTGAAAACAAATATAAGAAAGAAAGAGAGAGAGAGAGAGAGAGACAGAGAGAGACAGAGGGAGGGAGGGAGGGAGAAAGGGAGGGAGGGAGAGAGGGAGAAGCATGAGGAAGTTAAGACCATTTCAACTTTGCTGAACCTCGAAACCACCCTCTGTATAAAGAGAAGAAAAGTAATTGTTCTTTCAATGTAGAAGAGCTTTGAGTGACATCATGCATATAGTTGGAAACTATTCATAATCTAATAAAGTGTAATTCAAGTATAGGTATTTAAAAAACCTGTGAATCTGAAAGTTGACACTAGAAACACATGATTTCCCAATCAATTTGCAAATATTGCCAGAGATCTAGTTGCATAAAAATTACCTACATGAGGATGTAGGTCTACTCCTAATATTTGCCAATCCAAAAAAAAAGAAGCAAATGTAGGCTTACCTAGCACATGACTAAATATTTAAGTTCTAAACCGAGCTAACAAACTGTTAAATAGGTTCTACCCTTCTATCCATACATCAAACCTGGGAGACCTCAGATCCAATTTTTGGATATCTGATGTTTAGATTCTTCAGCACTCCATGCCAGAATGATGATGTGGGGACAGCCTCCCAACTGCTCCCCTTTCCTTCCTCTCCCAGCCTTGCCTCAGCAAGATGATTTGTATGGACAACTCAGTCTATAGGTCCAGACCCTGCTCACAGCATTTACAAGCCGTTGCTGCTCCGAACCAGGCAGATTTAGTGGAAACAGTGGTGCCTGTGGGGCCAAGAGGTAACAAGAGATGCCAGATGCCATCTTGGGAACATTCTTGCCTGTTCCAGCTTGCAAATGCTGCTGGGAATATGGCGGCTCAAGGTCACTGACCTGACAAAGACATCTGGAATAAATTATTAAGGCAGGTTTTAAAGTACCAGATACAGAATGATACAGTTTTTGTTAAGGAAAAAAAGTGTAGTAAAACAATCTGGAAATATACACACAAAAATCTGTGATCTTTGTTATCCTTCTAATAAAGCTATTTCTACTACTATATCTCCTTAAAATAATTATTTTTAATTGCTACTGTAGTGTGACATTTAACTAGACAGAGAGAGATGAAGGGAGAGAGAGAAAAAGAGACAGGTAGTAGAGATTTAAATACAGCACTGTATTATATTTCACATCTATGAGAGGCACACAAAAATGACGGACATATCTGAAGAATATTCTCAATAGTTGATTATTGACCTGTGGTAGGAGAAGCTGGGGTGGAGAAGGACTTGCCTACATATCTGTTCTCCATCCTGATAAAAACAGTCTCATCAGCAATGTGGATAACAGAACAGGGAGTGTTCTCATAAAGTTGGTGGATGGGAGAGCAAGATATGCCGAGAAAGAAAGAATTCAAATGCAGTTAAGGTCAGCTGCAGACTAATAGAAGAGTGTGTGCAAACAGATTGCACAAACATGAGCTGGCAACATGTCCAGCTGTGAGTAAGTGTGGCCAGAAGAGAGATAAGGGCAGAGTAAACACAGGCAGATAGCAAAGTAGCAACAGGCTGCAGTCAACACAGACCCACACATATTTGTTGAACACCAGGAGGAGTAAAGAGGAAAGCTAGTAATTGTATGATGGCCTTTTGGCCTCATGGCAGCTTGGCCAGGGATTGCCAGGGGCTGTGGTCTGGGACCTCATACCTGAAGCAAGAAATAGTATCAGTGAATACCCTCAGGGCAATAACTAAAATATTTACATGTTTGGGCATGAGACCTTTCAAACCAGTATCTTACTTGAAAGGAAAGAAAGCCAAGTTGGGGTGTTTACTAACAAAAATATTTAAAATATGACAAGCTAGTACAGAAAATAATGTAACATCACCATATCACCACCTAGATTGGAACAGAAATTGCAGATGTAATTTAATTGCCTTTGGCTCCCTGATTTCATTGCCCTCTTTCGTAACCACTATCCTGGAGTTAGTGAATGTTGGTCCTGACCATGTTTTTGTACTTTTCCTATAGATAATATTGTTTGGAGTAATTTAAAATAATTACTATTGATTTAAATGATGTGATTGTGCAAGTTGTCTTTTCCCCACTAACTTGGCATTATGTTTTGACATTCTTTCATGATGAAGTATGTTGCTTTAGTTCAACCCTCGCTCCTGGGTAGTATATGCAGTATTCCACTATATAAATATACTACAATTTATCCATTTACTGTTGTTAGGGAGTTAGACTTTTCCTTCCTTTTGCATATACAGACAATGCCACAGTGACCATCTTTACACATCTTCCATCATGTACGTGAGTTTCTCTAGAATGGACCAATAAAAGCGACACTGCTCAGTGGTAGGATATATGCACATCTTCTCTTTGACGAAATATCGTCAAGTTGTGCTCTCCAAAGTCATGGAGCTGATTTACACTTCTGCCAGCAGTTTGAGAGTTCCCATTTCTCTACACCATTCTCAATGCATTTTACTAGAAAAAAACTGGTTGTTATTTAATAGACATTTTCCTGATTACTAGTGAATAATCATCTCCTCATATATTTATTAACTATTCAGTTCTTCTTTTTTGTGTACTGCCCATTCCTATCCTTTGCCTGTTTTTCTCTTAGTCTGTTTATATCTTATTGATTTGTAGAAATTGTTTATATATACTAGGTTCTGGTCCTTTTCTGATTATATGAATTACAAATCTTTTTCTAATTTATAGCTTGTCTTTTCACTTAGTTTACGGTGTCTTTTCATATAAAAATTGTCACCTAATTGTAGTCAAGTATACCAGTCTTTGCCTTTATGTTTTGGGTGTATTTGTCTTGTTTTAAAATATCCTTCCCTATTATAATGGCATCAAGATATTTTCCTATCTTTTCTTTCAAATGTTTTCAAGTTTTGTTGTTTGCATTTAGTTTTTAATGCATCTGAAAAGAATCTGTTTCCCCTATGTTGATAGTTAATTTCCCCAAGTACCGTTATTGAGCAGTCTATCCTTTCTCCAATGTGTAATGCCATCTCTGATACACCCCCAAATATCTATATGTTTGAGTCTGGTTTTGGATTTTCCATTCTAGTCCAATGATTTTTTAATATATACTTTGTAATATTTATTTTTTGGAGAGTAAGTCTCCCAACTTTTTTTCTTCTTGAATTTTCATGTTGTTAGTTTTAGAAATGTTTACAAAAGAGGCTCACATTTTCCTGTTTCCTTCAGGGCTATGATAAAGCATCAGTTAGGAACAAAAAGTGTCTCTTGCAACAAAAAGTGTCTCTGACTATTTTAGGCAAAAATAAGGGGAAATAAAAGATAATTTTAGAAAGATATAGGTCTCACAGAATTTGTGGGAGACTAAGATCTGGCTTAGAAAATGGGTCAGATGCAAGACAGTGCCAGGAAACCAAGCAGAGGGAAGCATAATTACAGAGTGGCATGGAAGGTTGTAACAGTGCCACCTCCCTGCTCAACAGCTGTGAAATGGACCCTCAGTGGGGTATAACTGAACTGAACTTGTCTTTTAAACATTGGAGATTGCCCAACAAACAGAGTGATTTTATATGATAGAATATAAATAGAATATAAATTGATGTTGAACCACTCCAATTTTCATTAACTAACCAAAAGAAACTGAAATCATGTCATCATAAAGCGTGAGTATATTTGACTTATTCCTCTATGTGTCAGGTGGACAAGTAGCAAATTCTCATCAATTTCATCAGATGATTTTCATATAGATTCAAATAATGGTTATTAAGCTTCAGTGTATATTAGAATTACCTTGGAAGCTTTCAGAATTTATTGAAGTCCTTGACCACCTCAGACCAATTGAATCAGAAGCTCTGGAGATGGGGCCTGAACTTCAGTACTTTTTAAAGCCCTCCTCCTACCCCCACCCAGTGATGCTAATAGGCAGCCAGGCCTGAGAGGCTCTGGGGTCAAAGGAAAGAGCTGTGCTACTACCACTTCATAGTAAGATTGCCTCCATCTTAGATTTGCACAGTAGTGCCGTCATACTAACCCAAAGGAGGCATTGACAGATTGGACTCTATTTCAAAACTGCAGTTTATTAATTAAAGCAAAGGCTGCTGAAAGACTGATATATTCTTCAGACACACTTAAATAATCTTGATGAGAAGCTTCAGAATATAACAGTGTTTGTGCTGAAATAGTGGTGCCTACAACCAGCTTCCCTCTCTTGGGCAATATTAATTTTTTTTAAAGTCCTCCATATCCTTGAGGGGGAAAAATGGTGCTTTGAAGAGAACTATTATTTAATTATAGATTTATAATTAAAAGGAGATAAGAGACTCCTTTTGTAAAAGATGTAACTTATCAAACTTTATTTTCATTGGGAGAAAAGCATGCTGATAGACCTAATCGCCATAAACAGTTTGGCAATGAGTTTCTATCACTCAGAACAAGACCTCAGTGATTTTGATGGCAAGAAAGCTGCTCCTGGGCGGATTTTTCTTTTTCAAATTTGAGCAATTTAATTTTTTTAATTGCTTGGAGCTCCTGGCTTCCAGAAGAGGGAGTTCTTAGAACCATTCTAAGAAGTCTTTGGATGACTTTAGAGTGAATTAGTTAATCATCTATGAAGATTTGTGTTTCCATAATCTTTGTCCAAAAGCTATACTTTTATCAACATCCTCAGATAGACGAGGTGTAATCAAAACATATGGTGACTTTAAATAAAAGGAAATTTATTACAGTAAAAGACACATTGCCCTTAATCCCCCTCAAAATACTCCACCTCTCTTATATAAAAATATATAGGAAAATAGAAAAGTGACCCCTGAAATCCTGGTGAATTTTTCACACAATTCCTTTAGGTAGGGAGCATCTTTAGTGCATTCAAAACAGGGTTTATAATTCAAACAAATTTCCCAGAACTTATCCCATTTCATAATGAAAGCAGAGGCAATGACAGTATTTATTTATTTATTTATTTATTTATTTATTTATTTATTTATTTATTTATTTATTTTTAAGACAAAACATATTCCCAACTCTTGAGTGTGAGAGCAGTAGAGTTGTCTGCCTTTGTCTAATGGATAGATGAGGGAGCTTTGAACCTACTTGGGACTATGGACAAAATGGGCATATTTCCCTGAGTGAATAGGAATGAGCTTTTTCATGTGGACTGTGATTTAATTTGTATTCCGAGGAAAGTTGATTTTTTAGAGCACATGAAGATGGAAGTGGCCTTGAGTGAACATGTAGGCTAGAACATACTTATCCCATCATTCTTGCTACTTTCTGAAGCAGTCTGGAAGTCCTTTCATGTCTTTACTTCATCTTCCATCATGAAAACACTCCATGTCACACATCCCTTCTGGTATACTAGTATGGCAATTTCTGTCAAATGAAAACATTGTGGTGTGACCTCATCCACCTTATTCACTGGATCTGACACTGTGCGATTTCTGGCTCTTTCCCAAAGTCTAAATGATTCAGGACATCAAGGCAGCCATGACAGTGCAACTAAAGATATTCATGAAAGAGGACTTCCAGAACTGCTTCAGAAAGTGGCAAGAACAATGGGATAAGTGTGTTTGAAGCCAGGGGTAGTATTTTGAGGGGGATTAATGGCAATGTGTCTTGTACTGTAATAGTTTTTAAAATTTAAACATTCACTGTAATTTTTTATCACACCTTATATGTGTGTTACTGATCCTAATATCTGATCCCCAAAACTGTACCTATGGTTTTGGGGATCCATAGGTGAGCAGTGGTGTGCTGTAGCTGTTTAATAACCAACACTCTGGGGAACAAAGTCCTGACATGTAGTGATTTCCGTTGGGTAAGTCCTACCACTGCTGACTTCATTTCAAGCTACCAAACTGAGGCCACCTAACAGAGGTGGGAAGAGCAGCACCGTAGCACACCATTGCATAATGGTTCCACTTACAGTGGATACGACAGATGTAAACAAACTTAAGCGCAGAGATAATACTAAGACATAACAAATAAGGAGAAAATGATGAGTTTTGAGTGTTTATTACCTCTGCTTTTAATATTCTTTATTTAAAATGTGTACAGTTAATTTTTAACAGGCTCTATTTTTTAGAGCACTTTTAGGTTCACAGCAAAATTGAGTGGAAGGTACAGAGATTTCCCATATACCTCCTGACCCCACACATGCAAAGCACCCCCATTGTCAGCACCCCCTATCAGAATGGTGCTTTTGTTACAATTGATAAACCTTCATCAACACATCATAACCACCCAAAGTTCATAGTTTACATTAGGGTTTGCTTTTGGTGGTGTACATTCTATCGGTTTTGATGAACATATCATGACATGTACCATGTTTCCCCGAAAATAAGACCTAGCTAGACAATCAGCTCTAATGCGTCTTTTGGAGCAAAACTTAACATAAGACCTGGTCTAATTTTACTAGAAGACCGGGTGATATGATATGATATGATATGATATGATATGATATAATATAATGTAATACCAGTCATATTAATTTTTGCTCCAAAACATGCATTAGAGCTGATTGTCCACCTAGGTCTTATTTTGGGGGAAACACGTTATGCATCATTATAGTATCATATAGAATAGTCTCACTGCCCTAAAAATCCTCTGTGCCCCACCTATTCTTCTCTCCTCTCCTCCACCCCCAATCCCTGTCAATCAGGGATATTTTACTGTCTCCATAGTTTAGCCTTTTTCAGAATGTCATATAGTTGGAATCATACAATGCAGCCTTTTCAGATTGGCTTCTTTCACTTAGTGATATGCATTTAACATTCCTCCATATCTTTTCATGGCTTCATAGCTCCTTTCTTTTTATCGCTGAATAATATTCCATTGTGTGAATGGACCACAGTTTACTTGTCTCTTCACCTACTGAAGGGCCTCTTGGTATCTTCCAAGTTGTGACAGTTATGAATGTCCGTGTGCAGGTTTTTGTGTGCACTTAAGTTTACAACTCATTTGGATAAATAAGGAGTGTGATTGCTGTATATATAGTTTAATTTTTGATGATGGCAATGTTTTACAATTGTCTTGGAAATTTTCTGGAAATTTAACAGCTTTCATTAGTTGGTATAAGCCAGATTTAGAACATCACCACATTAGTTGTTATATCCCCACCCTTCCTCCAAGTTGTACTTAATAAAAATTCAAACTTGAGCTTTCGGGTGTCTTCATTTGTAATATAGTCGTTTAGAGTTGCTTTAGTATGTGTGTATGTGTGTTCTGGCGGGTTTATTAAATTAACAAAATAGACTGGTTAGTTCTCAGGTTTCCCACAAAAGCAAGTCAAGGCTGGTTTCACTCTTTTTTGCTCCCCCAACAGCCCCATGGGCAGGATGTGATCAACTCCTCTGATCAGAGATTTTTGATCATTCACAGAAAAGCAGAGCCTGTGTTCGTGCCCCAGGGAACCAACTGAATTTAAGTCGAGCTTTCCATCTGCCTCATCATGGCCATTCTCCCCAAGTTTCTTTCATCTAGAGCTGCTCCATTTTCCATTGGATATTTGGGGTTCTGCAATTTCTTCAAAATCCTTGAAGAAGGATTTTGTTGACCAAAAAAGAACCAAAAAAAAACCACTGCCTTGGAACTCAAAATGTAAGGAAGAAATTGGAGTGCATATCACACCACAATTCCATGACCTGTCAACCATAGTATTTGAACCATGCTTTCCATCCACCTCAACAAAAACTGCTCTGAGGATCAGAATGTGTGTAAAGAGGAGATGCCTCTGGCACTAAGATCCAAGATGTCCACCTCCATAGCAGTGATAAAAGATGAAGAACCAATTAAACAGGCAAAGGTGACTTCCACTTCCTTACAGTTACGTGTGGGATTATTTTAGATTCATCCCTGGGGCTACCAGTTAATATAAAGCTGTGAATAGAAACAAATGTGATCAATTTTATTTTCCTCTTTGACTCAATCAGTCTTCTTAATGGTGGGGGGACCCATTAAGTTACAGCTTTTGTAATCAAGACTTCATATAATCATAGTATTGGCAGACCATTTGCCAGTTCCATTAGGCAAGGCTCCCCAGAATTTATTTTGTTCAGGACAGATTTTTTTTCACTATTATGTTAAGAGGTTTATCGCATTGATCCCAGGCACTATACATTTACATTTATTATGTAATTGGTAAATGCTGTGGATCATGAAGTTATACTCTGGAAGCTAGATCGGGAATGGGAGAAACAATGTGTAAGGCATTCTCCATGATGTCCTGTGTAGTGGCTGTAATCAAACCGCCTGCCAACTTCTCTGTTCTCGTGACACAGGCATATAACATGTGGCAACTTTTTACAGCTGTCCCCTGTGGGGGAAGGATCCATGTTAATGTCCATTTTAGAGGTCAGTTAGAGGAAAATTCTGTCATGTAATTTCCTTTTGCAAGTAGCCTTCTCGAAACGTTAATAAATCTTCTTGCTTTGTTTTTGCTCCCTTCCTTCATTTGTTCTCATGAAGGGATTGCAGCTGAGTCTCTCCATGGGTATGGCTTGATAACTACTATTTTCTTAGATTTCATATTGGACCAATTAGAAGATTTGTAAAGATTGTATAAATTGTATACCCTGAAAGAAGATATATCAGATGTCATCTTACAGACTTTGTGTGCTCTGAATTAGAGGAACAATATCATTCCAGAAACTCTTTTCAGTCCATTTGGGGACAGAGCTTACTGTTACTTGGAAATGATCAGGGATCTGAAACTCTATTGTGTTCCCAAGATCTTAGAATCAAAAATTCCAAAGTTTGAAACAACTTTGGAGTGCATCTAAGTGAGCCCTTTCATTTTGTAAGTGAGACACCTGAAACCAGAGTCTAGCCAGCCTGAAGGCTGCCACCCAGCTCCCACCGGCAGTCAGGCCCAGGCCCAGGCCCAGGTATGCCATTTCACGTTTCCTCGTTTTGCTTTTGCTTTTGCTCTGTTTGGTTTTATCATCCTGCAATTTTTCTGGAGGGTGAGTCTTTAAGTAAAGCCCTAAGGGAGCTGGGGCTCTGGGTGGGAAGCTGAAAGTGACTATGAGGAGAGAGGCATCAGCATAAGGTATGGACGGGATGGTTTCTCCTGTTCCCCTTTAAGAAGAAATGAAAAAAAAAGAAGAAGAAATGAAATAAGAACATGAAGAGATACGTTGGCAGAATTCTAAACAGCAAAAGGCTTTCAGAGGCCTAAGCATGTCCTGAAAGGTGGGAACTACAGAGGCCTTTGTGTCTTCAGGAATGTGCTGAATTGCCCAGATGGTGGGGATGCTGGAATTCTGCAGGAAATGGACCTCCATTACTCTGAATCACACACAGGGCTCTGGGCTGCCTGACTGCTGCTCCCACCCAAGCCTGAGGCGTTTTGCACCTGAGAGGGGAGGTGACGTGCAGGGCAAAAGGTCTACCACAACCACATGGGCTTTTGCAAACCCTAGCAAATACCAAACAGCCCTTGTCTGGTTTGCTGACAGGTTTATTTCTGGGAAAGTTAAATGCAGGGCTGGCTCTAGGCAAAACTGTAAAAGTAGGTAAGTCTGCGTCCAGCACATTCTCCTCTTCCCCATTAGTGGAGCCCTGTCCCAGCTGTTTTCCTGGGTCCTGAGCACTGCCAGCTCTCACTGCTGGTGCAGCTCTTGGCCTTCCTTTCCCCTCATCAGCAGTTTCCCATTCCCAGGCCCCTTGCCCCAGGGCAGCCCTGGCCTCCCCCTTCCAAACCTAGCTTCTGTGACACACTGACTCATGCCAAAGCACTGCTGGCTGCTAATGGATTCAGTCCCTTTTTCCCAGGTAATATGCTTTCACTTTAATGATGGCTGGCCAGAGACAACTTAATCAGATTATTCAGATGGTAGAAATTTCTAGCAGGACAGCACAGCACAAAGGGAGTGGTTGAAAGAGGGAATGAGAAAGGGCAGTTTGTCCCTCTGACTGAAGGGCCTAAAGAGGAAGAGATGACACGGCATTTTGAAGGTTTTCCCCGGCACTCAGGTCTATGAAACACTCCACACAGATCTTCTTTTTTAACATCCCCCAAATCACAGAATAAATGCTAATGACGAACTGACCAAGTTCGGCCATTTTATAACCTTGTTGGTACACAGCACGAGCCCTTCCACGTGGTCATTCCTACAGGACACGGTTCTTTAGGAGGTTGTCCAGCTCCGGGGCGCCCGGGTTAGGAAGTACACAGGTGCTCTAATGGCAAGGTCTTGGTTGATCCCCATCAGCTGCATGATGCCAACTTACAGAGGGGAGTCTGTGCTGCTCAGCGACCTTATCTCTTCTTGCACTTCCTTCTCGGTCCTCAATGTCTTTCAGTGGGGGTCAGGGGGTCTGGCAGGAGAGAAGGCGGCTGTTGCTGAAACTTAGAACTGTTCTTTTTCATCATGCTGTATTTTTACTTTAAACCATTTTCACTGTATTTCTACACTGTGGTTTAAAATGAGGATGACACCATGGGAAGTGATTTTTAAAACTTATTTCCCTGGGAAGGAGGGACCTTGCTCTGAAGCCTGCCCGTGTTCCTGTTGTGATGGATATGGAAGCATCACTGTACAGTTTTTTGCACCCTGGCATAGCCACAAGACCACGGAAGTCTATGCCTTCATATTTTTACTCCTGCGTGCTTGCTGATTCAAATCACATGCTCTCGCCCACCTGCTCTACTGTGTCAAAGGGTATTACCACCTGAAATGGGTGGCCCCTTTGCACATAGGGAGCTTCCACTGTAGGTTGATGTCAAGGAGAAGTGACCGAAATAGAATGAGACCATTTACTTCCTTCCTCTCTCCTTCCCAGTTGGCTGGACCTGTGGGTGTGTTTTCCCAGGACAATGCCTACAGCTTAAACAGATCCAGCTCAGGAGATTGGTGAAATCCAGGAGCCTGAGAAATCCTGGGGAGAATGACAGTGGTGCTGGGAGGCGATACCCTCAGCTTGCAGGGCTGGAAAACCATTTACTTTCCAGAGATGATAACTTGAAGCCTGTACTCCGTGGCGGTTGGTGTACGATGGGTGATGGTAACTGCCCGAAAATGTTCCAGACTCACCCAGACAGTCACTATGTCTTCTCTCCAAAAAGCATGCTCACAGCTCATCAGGAAAAGAGCACTTCCTCTTTCGTTGAGCTCTGTCATTTTCTTTGGATAAACCAACTCCACAAAAACAAGATAAGCTCCCTTGCAAGCCATTCACTCACACACACAAAATAGTCACAAGACTTTATTTTAGAAGCAACCACAAAACTAGCTGAGGCATCCAGGAACAGTTTTAAGGAGTATCTGTGAATGATAATTAAATGTGAGTACCTCCCACACCAAAGACAGCTGTCCCCGCTGTGACAGCCTCAAATGTAATGACAGCAATGCAGCTTGTGACTTCTTCAATTGGGAAGTTCTCAGTGCTTGTACCAAACACTTACAAATGGACTTGCATAAAAGTAGCATGCAAGTACTACTTTTTTTAAAGTAGTCATGTATGCCATGTCTGCGCACCATTCAGAGAAGTGGTTTTGGACGCCCCAGGAAGAGGGAGCCTCTGGAATACCCAGGCAAAGGCTTGAGGTGAGGTTAAAACTTTCAAGTACAATCTACCGATAAAAAACATCATAATCTTTTTCAGACTTCTTTTTGGAATAGGGGTTGATGTTGGGCCTCAGTCTACTTTCTAGTTCCCTTCCCAATGAGAGTGGCACTTAACCACTGGGACACGTGTCCTCTGTGACCTTGGCCAGGACCCCTGAGGCATTTCCAGAAGGCCATCTTCCTGGCTGAGCCCCATCTCAGGAGGTCGTCATTAATGAGCCCACGCTTCACATTACCGCCTCCTGTATCTATCAGTTCATCTCCCTATAATCAGAGCCTTTTCTTGATCTCTATCCTTTCTTCCTCTTTTATCCCAGCTTACCTGTTATGTCCTTTGTACACTTTGCCATCAATTTAAACCCTACATTTCATTCAAGACCAAGTTCAAATTCCATTTCCTTATGAAATCTTTATTGCCAGAGGTAGTAATAACATAATGATAACTTATAAACACGTTATGTTTTATAGCTTTCATATACTTTGTCTCATTAGAACATCCTAGAGTTTTGGAGCTGGGAAGTCTTAGAGACCATTACACTATGATTTTATGAATAAGAAAGTTAAGGTCCAGGAGGCTGCGTATACAAAATGCCACTGTTGTTGGCCGAGCAAGAAGGAGGTCTGAGGTCTCTTCACCACCTAGACCAGTATTCCATCCATTAGTGCTTGTCCATGGGAGTCACCGCCAGGAACTTTGCAGGTGAAATAACTGAGCTGAGTGACTCACCCCAGATCACATGACTGTCCAACCAGGCTTGTAGTGTAGTGCTTTCAGGGAGACTGAGTTGTTCTCACGCACATCAGTAAATTCTTAGCATGACAGGACTAAATATGAGTAGTAAAAACAAAACTCTGATTAATTATCAATAATGAAAGGAATTCTCAATCCATATACTGGAGAAAAGAGGGCATTGTCTTCTGTTACCTTTATAGAAAACGTGATAAAGAATCGGTACCATATAACAAGGCTCTCAGAGTACGCAGGTGTGTTCTACAGTTAATTAATGAAAATATCATCTTATTTTCTGGGGATTCCAAGTCTTTGTTTTTTAATCCAAGTATTTTAAAATGTGCAAATTGTTACTTTTGTTGTTGTAAATACACATTCAATTTCATGTGGGATTTTGCATTAGTAGTTTTGTGTTCATTTTCTTTGAAAAAGCCCTCCCCTGTCCCAATTAAGTTTCCAGCCCGGTAAAAGCTGGATCTACCCCTACCTAAAGGACCCCAGAGGGGAAAAGAGGGTGTAAAGGAAGTCAACTAGGAAGCCAATGCAACAGCATGAATTGGAGATAAGAAGACCTCCCTTTAGGGCAGGGAGGGGTTGGAAAGGAGAAAGTTTCAGAGGCATTTAAAAAGTAAACTGGGTAGAATTTGGTGATAGAGGAAGAATGTGTGTGAGTGTGCTAGGATGCCAGGACCAGGGGCAGAGAGAGGAAGATAGACAAAAGGAAGTAGAAGTGTGTGACCTTGAATGGCTGTGGGGGTGGAAGTGCTATTCAGAGAGAGTCGAAGAAGAGCAGCTCGAAGATGGGGAGTCCAGTGTTGGGCCCAAACAGCCTCAAGTATTGACCGGAAAAGCTAAAAGAATGAAATGATTTGGGTCCACAAACTACATATTTAATGAGCCCAACTACATGCCAGGCAGGTCTGAAGGTGCACAGAAAGAGTGAATGGTGGCTTTGACATGGCCCTGTGCCCAGAGAAGGGGTCACAGAACAGATCTCCACCCCAGTTTTATTTGACCAACACAGTATTTTAGTTAATTATTAAAAATAAGAAATGCCTTCACATGTTTCAAAAATCAAAACTTACAAAGGCATATTTGTAAAAAGAATGCCTCCTGAATGGTTATTTCATGCCTTTGCAACCAAATGACTGGTTTCTTACATATTTTTAGATGGTCCACGGATGTGCCAGCAAATATATGCAGTTTTGCACAAATGCTTTCTTTACTTCACTGTACATCCTGGAGATATAGACATATAAATACATAATATCCATGTCTCAGTGTTCTCGAGATAATTAAACAAGGTTATGTACATAATGGTGTTGTGTGAAACATGAGGAGTGTGTGACTGCTTGTGGTGAAGATGATTGGTCTGTCCTGGGCCAGTGTCAAGGAGAGGAAGACCCACGGAGAGGCACACATGCTGTCTTGCTCCTGGTCGACTTGTCACCTGCCCCATTAGTCCTGGATGGTAAGGAAACAAAGCACAGAATGGGTCACAAAGTCTGGGAAGCCAGGACTTCTATTGTGTTGCTCGCTCTTGTATCCCAGTGCTTAGAGCACCTTGTAACTCTTTGTTGAAAGAACTGGAAGAATGGATCTCATCCTGTTTTTTCTAGATGTTTTCTAATGACTCATGTGCCACATGGACAGCTCTAGTAGTGAAGTCAAATTCTTTCAATTTCTCAGTTACTCACAGCTCCCCATACTGGGTTGAACAGGCCTTCCAGTCCCCCTGAAAAATCATGTACCTTGGAACATTAGAATGTGGTCTTATTTGGAAAGAGGTCTTTGCTGATGTAATTAGTTGCGTTAAGATAGATCATACTAGATTAGATCACACCTAAATCCAATTATTGGTGTCCTTATAAGAAGAGGATACTCAGAGAGAAGAAGGCCATGTGACAATGGAGACAGAAGTTGGAGCGATGTGTCTACAAGCCAAGGATTGCCAAGGATTGCTGTAGCCACTGGAAACTAACAAGAGACCTGGAACAGGTAGATTTCCAGTGCCTGCGGAAGGAACCAGGTCCCTCACTGGACAAAAGGGACAGCAATACACGTATACATCACACACATACACACACACACACACACACACACACACAGTTGTTGTGAGGGTCCATGAAGTCATATGCAAGAATGTGTAACATACAGAAGTAACTTGATAATGTTTTTTTCTCCTCTTTCAAACAATCAAAAAGTTAATATTTTTTCTTTAATTGAAAGAGAGTAACAACACCTCATCTTTTATGATAACTTACCATAGGCTTTAACCTGGAGACAGCTTTTATTGCTTAAACAATTCTTTGGCAAAAGAAGACCTACAAGCAGAATTGCTGACAAACATTAACTTTCTTCGTGTGTCAAATACTGTTATTATAAAATAAAAGTAAATTTAATAAACCATGAAAATACAACTGGGAATAGTGAGAAGAATGTCAGGTTCAAAGGTGTGTGTGTATTTTTAGTGCTTATGACAGCTTTCATCTGTGGATCTCATGATGCCCTTGTAAACATTGACTTGTTACCTATATTTCTTTGTGAAACAGCTGTCAGCATCAATTTCATCTTACAGAAGGGCAGACTGATGTCATCCTGGTTTCTGCCCCTGGAGTTTCTCTATTTAAATAACTCAACCTATGTGAAGAATGGACGTAAGTTTATCTATAAAATATCTTTGTCAATGAATCATATGTTGGACCCTCAGCAATTTTGGCATCACTTCTCTTCTGCTTCTTTGACTTATGTTGCTGACTCTATTGGTTATTTATCCAATAGCTTCTCCTCTGCCCTGTCTTTCTTACTAGTAGAGATTGCATTCCATTACAGAGGCTGGAAACACCAGATAGTCACTTCTCCTGCCTCTCTTGCAGCTAGGTCATGGCCCTGAATGCCAATCAAGGCCAATGAACAAGACAGTGCATTTGCAGGTCTTTCCCTAAGAAAACAAAATAAGTGAAAAGAGCTTTCTTTCCTGCCTTTTGGGAGACTTATGTGAAGATGGTGTCTGGGCCAGAGGCTGCCATCATGCGGCCTCAGTAAGGGGAGGACAGTGGTAAATATTTATATCCAAGACATATAATCTCCACTCTTTTCTCCTGGCCTTGGATGTGTTAAATAACTTCAGCTTTTTTTTTTCCGAATAAATCATTACATGTAGGAATTTACTAATGGGTGCATTGTTTCATTTGTCTAGCATATATCGAATGCCTGCAACATACCAGACCATGTCCTAGATGCTGGGGAAACAAAGAGGACTAAGTGAGAGCCATTGTTCTCAGGAACTCATAAGTTGGTGGGGAGACTAAGAGACTAATAGATGACATGGCTCAAAACCAGACTCATACCAGTCAGGGTCTTGGCAGAAAACAGATGGCACAATCAGAAAGTCTAATCGAAGGGAGTTTAATTCAACAACTATTAGAGAGTACATATGAGGAACCAACAAGAGATGGTGATTAGTATCTGTGGGAGATGTCACTGTCCTTGGACCTGAGGGACAGAGGGAAGGAGCCATGTAGGGAACCCAGAGAAAGCTTGGGGCCAGAGCAAGTTCAGCAGCAACTGAGGCCTGCAGCCATTCCCCCATCTTTCCCACTGAGCCCAAGCATCTCGCCAGAAGTAAAAGGGCCAAGAATCCAAGCAAAACAGCCATGAAGGTTAGACCCCCTGGGGCACAAAAAAGAGGGAAAGGCAGAACACGAGGGAAGTGGGGCAAATGGAAATAAACAGACCAATACGAAAACTTGGTTTTGTGTCAGAGCTCTTGTTTCTGTTGACATTGGCCATGATAGTTACCTATTTCGAGTCTCCCAAAGTGAACACTCTATTGCACTGTCATTTCACAGAGAGCTTTATCTCAGATCTTGTTAGAAAGGGCCATCCAAACAGCCACAAAAAAACCATTTGAATCTTAGAGAATATATATAACTTCATATAAATCATCAACTCTAGCTTAATTAAAAATTCCCAGCATTCAGTGCCTTCAGCAGGCCTGAGGGGAAAATGGTAAAGATTAAAGAGATTTCATCAACTGTGTGTGCACGAAAATTAAAGGTGACTCCTAAGACAGGCACATGGGGAGAGAGGAAAAGGATGTACTTAACCTGTCTTAGCTTTAGCTCTGGGATTTGGGGGCAGGACACACTCAAGACCAGCGAACCTACCTCATTTTACTAACTGAGATCAACATTCTGAGGAATAAAAACACTTAACTTGTAATGAACTCGAATCTCTTTAATCTAATTTATAATTAATTCTCATACTACCCAGGCTAACATTGGAATCTTTATTCATTAACTCAAATTATGATCCATATGTCCTACCCTAGAATCATACTTATATTTTTTTACAGCAATATAACAGAAGTTGATTGGAGAGCAGTTATTTCCCAACAGAAGGATCAAGCTCTCGAACGCGAGGTCTCTGCATGTCACTCAGAGGATGAACATGTCATTGAAAATGCACGTCCACACCGAGCCACTGCCTCCCTGGAAACATTCACACCTGGATCACCTACCCCAGTTCTCAATCCTTATGGCTCTGTGGACTGCTTATAGAGATGGATGTCCTTTCTCCTTTCTAACTTACTTGCATTTTTGTGGGGAGTTTTTCTATCAAACTTATATATGCACATATTTTAAAGTCAAGTTGTCCTACTAGGCTTTCTATGAAAAACAGCAGAAATTTCTCAGCATTTTTCGCTCCACAGAGGCAGCCTGCTAGCCTCGAGTTGAGCACATTCTTTTGATATTTCCTTCTATATCTCCATAGAACATGCTATGTGCCTCTTCCCGGAATCTTCCATTTTAGGCACTCTCTGTGGACTCTCCACAGAAGATGATAAGTCTAATCTCATGCACTGCCTCCAGCCATTGTACCCCTACTTCATTCTGACAGTTCTGATCTTTCCATCCTCTCAATGTCAATATAGTTAGTTACAACATAGCTTGGTTATAGCAGTAGTCATCATTACAAGTACACTTGTAAATGCTCCTCACACCTGAGTCACAATACATTATGATTATTTTTTTCTTTCTTGCATACTATTAGGTTTTTGTTGTCTTTCTTGCACAGTATTTTGTTTTCTCTGGAGCTTGTCATTGTACTGGGTGTGTGTATGTGTGCACAGGTGCACTGCTTAACTCTGTGCATTATTAGTACCGTGCCCCCAACATGGATCCTATTTGTGCATATCTCCTCTCTCCCTATTCAAACACGTAAGGACATCTATTAGGTCATTCTTTCTGAAGAAACGTCATAGCCTTGGTTTTCTGTATTTCATTTCTTCCTCTTCTGTTGTCTCCTCCCCTGTTTTATAGACTACATCCTGTAGCAGCTTCCTGAGTAATTACTTCCTGAGGTAAATCGCTGGAAATCTTGCATAGCCTAACAGGTCTTTATTCTCCCCTCATAGTTAGTGTATTTTCTGGCTGAGGACAGAATTCTAACATAGAAATCATTTCTTCTTGGAATTTTGAAAGCCTACTTCATTGTCTTCTACTGTGTTTTCCGGAAAATAAGACTGGATCTTCTATTAACTTTTGCTCCAAAAGATACATTAGGGCTTATGTTCAGGGGTGTCATCCTAAAAAATCATGCTAGGGCTTATTTTCCAGTTAGGTTTTATTTTGGGAGAAACACAGTAGCTTCCGGGATTCATGCAAAGAAGTCTAATGAATGTCATTCTGATTCTTGATACTTTGTCTGTGAACCACTTGCTTGTCTCTAGAAGTGCTTTGAGTCTTCTCTTTGTCTGCAGCATCCTAACATTTTTCAGTGATGGACCTTGGTGTGCATCATTTTCATGCTTTTGGCATGACACATGGTTGGCCCTTTGAATCTAGAAAATAGTGTCCATTAATTCTAGGACATTTTCTTCCATTATTTCTTAAATGATTTCCTGTTTTCCCTTCTAGGATTTGCTTGTTGGATTCCTGTTATGTGACTTGATTCTCTAATTTTCTTAATCTTTTTTCTTTCTCCAATTTCTTGATCTTTTTACTCTACTTTCAGGAAGATTTCTGCAATATTGTCTTTCAACTTTCTTACTGGAATTTAAATGTCAGTTATGATACTTTCATTTCCTCAGATTTCTTTTGTACCCTGCATATTTCTTTCATTATAAGATACTATTTTTGCTTGACAGATGCAGTGTCTTATTGCTCAGAGGTTATTCTCGTTCTTCTTTTTCCATCTAAGCTGTCTCTGCTTCTACAAGGAGCTCTGTTTCTGTTGCTTTGTTCTCTGTCATTGCTGGGATGTACTTCCCCCCAAGCAACTTGCCTGACGATCCTTGGTGGTCAGTGTAAAGAGTGGGCTGCTAAGGACTGGCCAGAAGCCTTGAATGAGGCTTGTGACCCATGGTCTTCTCTGTAGGACAGTCAGGCTGCGCCATTTCCTTAGCAATCAGTGTCTTTGGATATTCCTCGTCTGGTGGCGAGATTCCCCAGAAAAGGCATCTCTAATCTGCCTGGAGGGCATAGGGCTGGTTGTTACCAAGGTCCTCATCCAAACATGGGAAGGAGGCTGGAATTTTGAACATTTACTTGTAAACTACCTATCACTTTCCCTGTCTTTCCTTCAGCTGCACTTGATGCTTCACATCCAGATGATCTTGGGTCATTCTCTTCAGAAAATAAACCTGCAGCCTCCTGCTGCACTAGCCACTTCTGAAAGAAGGCTTTACCTGGTCTTCCTTCAGCCCCACCCACAGAAGCACTTGCTTCCACCAGTTTTGAAGAGTTTGTCTGTGGGAAGAAGGGGATCCTGTGATGTAACTAAGGTCGTTTCTCAGCATCTTCTACCGCCAGCTGGAGGTGTTGCTTTCTCCAGTCTGCTAAGTCAGGTACCACCTTTCCATTCGACTTCCACCTTCCAGCCTCTTCTCCAATTATCTTTATCTTTGTGGTTTTATGACTTAGAGATCCATGACAGTCCTTCTAGTGGGGTTTTAAGAGGAGAGGGAGCTAATGATTGCCTCCAGCCCGCTGTTAAGCCTGAGGTGTCTCACTGGCCTTGGCAGCAAAATGGAGGGGGGCACCAAAAGCTTAGTCATCAAGACAAATATACTAAATGTGATCTTTCAATACATCATTTTTAAGTAAAGACAGGATCAGTGTGACTGATTTTTCCTTGTGCATCGTTTTCCAATATGGTTCAGCATGACGCCGGGGCAATCCATTACCTTCACCCAGTCCTGATCCCTTGGTGTTCTTCGTGACCACATTGGGCTGTAAAGGTCACCGAGATTGCAGACTATATTTTCACTTGTCCATCATGCCAGTTACTTGAACAATCCAAAAATAAGGACTACATCTTGTCTGGCCTGAACCTCTTTTTTTTTCATAGTGCATTTCACTTCATTTTATTTTTTTATCAGTTTCAGGTGTACAATGCAATGTCATAGACATTTACACCCCTCACAAAGTGATAACCCCTCTACCCCAATCTAGTACCCCTCTGACATGGTATATACCTGTTGGAGTTACATTGACTCTATTCCCTTTGCTGTACTCCACATCCCTTGAATTACAGTTGGCTGAATAATATTGAGTGACTGGAACCACTTTTGAACTGAATGCTGCTACACCAGTGAATGGCGGATGAACTTGTCCAGCTTTGATGGACATATCTGTGTGCCCCACAAGGGGGACTTCTTTCATGGTAAGGCGCACCTCTTTGGAGACCGTTGGTGAGTTAAAAGCCATATGTGTGCGTCAGTAAGACAAAGACGGAAGCCCTGAAACTGGTGGTTTTAGATCTACTGGGACATTTGGAGTGTATTTAGGGCATTCGTCAACAGCAAGATGGCCTCCACACCCAGATGAAAGACAACATAAACTCGGGCTTTCTGCCAGAATTTATGTCAGGAATTTCCTCACCACATCTCAACCTTAGCAGTTTAGTGCAATCCACTCCGCTGCGCAAATCCAAACCCGCCTTCTCTTTCACTTCACGTTGAGGCTGTTTGCACATTTCTGGGTGGTGTTAGGTGGTGAGTTGCAACGGAATCTAACACATCCTAAGGGTTCAGGGAACTCTCATTCTCTGACATTTGCCAGTAATTACTTGATTGTTTTAGAAAAATTACTTTATCCTTCAAATAAACTGTGCTTCAATCTTCCTCCCAGTGGCCACATTCCTGAACACTCTTTCACTGATGTCACACAGAGACTTTTTCAAAAGCCCCACCATCCAGGTGGACTTTGCCCCAAATCTTTCTAACTTACAGTTAAAGTAAATGGGTCACATTCAAAAATGGGGGTGCTGGGTCCCAAGGGGATGTTATAAAGGCAAACTTAAGTTTCCACCTGTAATGTGATACCCACAAGGACAGGCAATCTAAAATTTCAAGGTATTATTATTAGCTTTTGTTAGAAACACATTGCTATTCAGTGTATCTCTTGAAAAAAATATGGAGGCACCTGGCTGGCTGTTCTGTTTTCTGAAGAAGCAGGTAACCTACTTTTTGCGCAGCTTTTGAAAATCAGTGAGTATCTATGTTTGAGTGTGTGTAGATGTGTGTGTGTGTGTGTGTGTGTGTGTGTGTGCCCTTCATCGGCAGTAGACTGTGTTTGTAACATGCCAGGTGAGAACAAGGTATCATTATGAAGAGAAGCATTACCTCACAGCTCAGAGACTCAGATGAGACCACACCCAGAGTACTTGGCTCTGTTTCAGGAAGCTTAGTTACAGAAAGGTGAGGTGATGGCTGGAGAGGTGCCAGGTAACAGAAAACAATGAAGAGATACAGGAAATAAAAAGCGCCAGAACATGAAAGAACACTCAAGAAAGCAGCCATCTCTGTCTTCAATAATTTACCATTATTTAGGAAGAGTATAAAATGTATATAAGGCTCTACACTTGAGAGAATTCAAAGGTGAATAAGATACAGTCAGTCCCATCTCTCAGAGCACGCACGATAGAAACAAAAAATGGCCAGAGTGGTTATAATATATGCAAACAACTCAAACTTTCCTGGCCTTTACTTGTACTGAGGAGCAGGGTTTTATCAGAAATATTGATTTCCTGAGCTCCTGTTAGACAAACATGGTGTCGTCAAGCTAGACAAACAGACATTAAACAAGCAAGTACTCTTACCTTCTACCAAAAAAAGATTTTAATTGAAAAACAAAGCAATACCTAGTGTAAAGTGCCACTGTGATTTCAGTCACCTGGATATGGTCCCGTGAAGTGCAAAATCCTAACAAGGAAAAAAGAGGGATGCAAAGAGAAGCAGGTTCTCTGAGTAAAAGTTCTTCTTTCTGAGATTCAGAAACAATTAAACACACAGTCACAGGATTAGAAATGGCAAACAATGACCAGTGAAATACATTAATTTGTGATATGCAAGACAATAAAAGAAATAGCAAGGGGCAAATAAAGTTGTGTTAGTCAACTGTATTGTGTTCAATGGCTCTAGGGTTTCCGATGGCTGCTGTGACCAATTACCACACCAGTGGCTTGAGACAACACAAATACATTATCCTATAGTTCTGTAGCTTAGAAGTCCAACAGAAGTTTCCTGTGCTAAAATCAAGGTGTCTACAGGGCTGAGTTCCTTTCTGGACGCTCTAGGGGAGACTCTATCTCCTTGCCTTTTTTAGCTTCAGGAGAGCAAGCACACTTGGCTTATGTCCCCTCCCTCCATCTTCAAAGCCAGCAAGGCGGTTGAGTCCTTCTCACATTGCATCATTCAGACCTACTGTTTTCTTGCCTCTTCCACTTTTAAGGAACCCTGTGATTACATTGGGCCCAACCAGATAACCCAGGAGAATCTGTTTATTTTAAGGTCAGTTGATTAGCAACCTTAAGTCCCCTTTGTCATGTTATGGGGTGAATTGTGTCCCCCCCCCCAAAATGATATGTTGAAGTTCTAACCCCCAGTATCTCAGAATGTGACCCTGTCTGAAAATAGAGTCTTTGCAGATGTAATTAGATAAGATGAGGTCATACTAGAGTAGAGTGGGCTCCTACTCCAATCTGGCTGGTGTCCTTATAAGAAATCATCCGTGTGAAGACACAAACACATAGGGAGAATGCCATGGGCTGATAGAAGCAGAGATTGGGTTGGTGCATCTCCAAGCCCCGGAACAGCTGGATCTATCAGAAATTAGAAGAGACAAGAAAGTATCCTCTCCTCCAAGCTTCAGCAGGAACATGGCTTGGCCCACACCTCAATTTCAGACTTCTAGCCTCTAAAACTGTGACAAATAAATTTCTGCTATTTTAAGACATCAAACTGGTGATACAGTCATGCAGTGCTAACAATCGGAATACCTTCTGAGGAACGCATCGTTCGGCACTTTCATCACTGTGCGAACCTCATCGAGTGCACGTACAACAAACCTGGATGGTACAGCCTACTACACACCTGGCTCTATGGGACAGCCTACTGTTCCTAAGCCACAGGCCTGTACAGCATGTTAATATGCAAAACAACATGAAACTAAATCAAGCACAAGAAAATAATGCAATCAAGAGATGTGGTAAATACAAGATGTATGAGGCTGCTGCTGGTATAACACAGTGTACTGATTTATGGCAATCTTTTTTTATAAATAGAAAAAACACAGCCTCAAATAATGATAAAAAGTACAGTATGGTAAATACATAAACCAGTAACATAGCCATTTATGATCATCAAGTGTTACGTACTGTACCTAATTGTACGTGCAACACTGTTATACAACTGGTAGTGCAGTAGGTTTGCTTACACCAGCAGCACCACAAACGTGAATGTAATGCATTGCATTATGATGTCACTAGGCGATAGGAACTTCTCCACTCCATTATAATCTTATGGGCCCACTGTTATATAAATAGTCTGTCATTGACCAAAACATGGTTATGCGGTACGTGACTGTATTTTGTTACAGCAACCCCAGGAGACTAATACACCGTGTAAGGTAGCATATGGGTTCCCAGAATGAGGCTTGGAACCTTTTGGGAGGAGGGGACATTTCTCTGCCTACCACATGGCCTTCAAGGAATTTTGCATTTTGGCAATGTCCAATGAGAAGGATTGGTAGGAGGAGTAGAAGGCTGTTTGGGAACAATCCTCCATGGGTCTTTCAGGTTCCTGCATATCTTGAGAACACAAGTGCCTGGTGCCTTTGTTCCAGACTATATTTTCAAGAATATAGCAAACAGCTTTGAAACATGCAAATAGTGTCCACTCCTGGAGCAAAGGTTTCTTTCGTTTTTTTTTTTTTTTTTTTTACTGTCAGTGTAATAGAGAAATGTTTCCCTCCAGAGCAAAAGTCAAGCAGGCTTACTGTCCATTACAAAAGATTCAGGTTCCTGAAGTATGAAGTCTCTTCTCTAATAACACAGCCCACCACAGGTGCAGGTGTCACCTGGCTCATTTAGCATAACCCTGTGGGAATTGGCGCTTGGGGAACTGGCATAAATGCTCGTACTCGCTGCCATGACTGATTGGAAACTGTCCTTTGTCTCTGACTGAGCCATCTCAAGTCTTTGGCCATCATCCGTGAATTTGTGACAGGCTAACAGCGTAGCTTGTAAACAGGATGAATCTCAGGACCCTTGGTACTTGGCGGAGAGAAATTCAGGTGGAACACTGGAACTTCAGAGAAGCTGCATCTGAACAGTTCAATGTACAGGTCAAACATCCTAGCATTTTAGCTCACCTGATTTTGGCATCATTTGCTTGTCCCAGTGGTTCTCCAAGTCAGCTCCCTGTACCTATAGCATCAGCATTACTTGGAAACCTGTTAGCATTGCAGCTTCTTGGGCCACGTCCCAAACTTGGGTGGGGCGCCAACCTGTGTTTTAACAAGCCCTCCGGATTATGCTGATGTGTGCAGTTTGGGAAACACTGGTCTGCCCTGTGGTGAGCACTCCAGCTGTAGGGCCGTGGTGTGAGCACATGGACAGTTTTCATAGGGGAAGACCAGCCTGGGATGAGAGTGAGGCCAGGTGAGGGACTTCACCTGTCCACTCTCTGTGGCTCCCCTGCTTCCACTTCAGTGGGACACGATTGCGTTTTCTGCATTTTTTGTAATCCTCACCCTCTCCCTCATCACCTCAAAGGAGGCCAGGCCCTTTACTAGAGGAACTTGTGAAATCAAGCTCTGAAATTTGGTCAACATTAGCAGTGTTTCTCTAGGAGGCAAACGGGGCTCACCTGACTGTCCCCTAGGGAAAGAGGACAGAAAAAGAAGGGAGGAGGACTAAAGAAGAAGGATTTCCAGCGTCTTACAGAGGCAGGCTTTGCCCTAAAGTTAAAATTACCTGAGAGGGGAGCACTGCAGACATGCCCAGCATGGTCCTTGCACATGGAGGGGGACTGTACTTGGCTGCAAAAGAGACAGGCTTCGTTCTGGTGGAGGCAGAAAGATTGGGTGAAAGGGAAGGAGCTGCACATGTTCTTCCTTAGAGACTGGAACGTTCCGCGTACATACAACGTTACCACTTGCAGGCCAGCGTGGACAACCAAGTCCGTGGAAATCCCTGAAAGGTTCTAAGAGCCAGCGTGGACAACCAAGTCCGTGGAAATCCCTGAAAGGTTCTAAGAGCAAAGGAGAGACAAAACAGCTTCAACAATGCCTGGGAGAAATGACTATCTGAAGTGACTGACACAGTGTTTTTTGTTTTTCTTTCCTCAGGTAAAAATTACCTTGAAAATCCTCCTCAGTCTGTAGCTCCAGAACAGAGTAAAAGATGAAAGATATCCTTACTGCAAAATATAGCATAGAGGGGAGAAAACTCAATCCTGACAGAACCTTAGGGTTTTTTTGTTTGTTTGTTTGTTTGTTTTCCTAACCTTGCTCTCCCTTCCCCCATTGCCAGATAAATCACAGCTTCAAAAATGTTCTATTCACTGCACATAAAGAGCTTTCAAATATACTAGTTAATAAAATGCTGGATGCAGCAAAAGAAAAAACTTAGACACCAAAATTAATTTATCCATATTCTTTTGTTTATTGATAATAAAAAGTTTCCAATGATTAGGTCTTGTTTTGAATGGCCAGCCACCCCAAGAGATGGGCATCCGTCTCTGTGTGTGCTGTCACTCAATCTTCCTGTTGGCCCCTCCCCATTCTGGGAATGAAGCCTGGGGTTTATGGGGCCGTCTATGAAATCCATTAGTCCTTTAGCTTCCCATGAGTGACCACAGACGACCTGATGATGCCCAGAGGATACTTCTCATGGAGTATTTATAGAACATTTTATTAGTGCATTGCCAACGGACCTAACAATACTCTTTGCCTATGAACACGCTTTCTTCCAGTTCAATTCCCATGACTAGATTTTAGGCATCCCCTACCCACATGTGCACCCTTATATCTCCTTTTGTGGGCTGAGATGATTCTCTCTTTCGAAAGGAAAAACCTGGGCCTCATCGAGGCGAATGCCTTGGCTACCATCCTTGGCTCTGAGTGCCGCCATCGTTGGGGATCACGTGTGCGGCAGGATACAGCTCAGTCATCTCTGGTATACCTGGGACCTGAGCGGGGCAGAGAGGAGCATGGCCCACCGCTGTTAGTGTCACACAACGGAAATCCAGAAACCCATTGTGGGGACAAAGCCCCAAAAAGCAGTTTCCAGGCTCTCGGCCTCACATAGAAAGGTGCTGGCTCGGGTAGTAAATGGCCATCAATTGTGATCAGATGGCCAGCAGCTGTGGCTAGTTGGCCGTCAGCTGTAACCCGTAAGCCATTGGCCACTAATATAACTGCTGTGGCTATGCTAGCAGAAGGAATGGGGGCTAGCAAGAAGATGGTGGCTGGCAAGCGTGGACTGCTGTTAGGCAGATTATGTAGATCCTGCTTCCTGTGTCTCCAGCCCAGCCACCAGCGAGAATATATTGGTTTGACTCTCCTATCTATGGCTCTGTGGGTGTTCCTTTTTGGCCTTACCGTGTCCTGCGTTCTTGGGTGAGGAGTGGGAGCTGAGACCCTGCACGACACCCATGTAGACTGCTATAAGGTGAGGCAGGAGACCCAGGCAGGTGTGAGCCTTGGAGGATGGAGGCCGCTCTTACCTGTGTTTGCAGCTGGGGAGAGGTGTCTTGTGCAGAGCCAGGCTTTAAAACCAACTAAAAAGAAAGTGGCCCAAGGCCATGAAGAGAGGGTGTAAGTCAGGATCTGTTGAAACCCTAGGAAAAAGAGTTTTAAATCCGGGCGGAAGGACCAGAGACCTGGAAGGGGTCAGGGCCAGCTCGGACATGGGTGGAAATTGCAAGCAGCACATGCTTTCGGCTTGTCTTTCCAGCTAACCCGGCTTAGCCCCCGCACTCGGGTCACACAGAGGTCAGAGCCTGGGCTTCCCGCCAGGGAAATCAGGTCTCAGGCCAACTCTGCCCCTGCATGGCTCTGTGGTCTCAGAAATGTCCTCTCCTCTCTCTGGCCTCTGTTTCCTCTCTTGGAAAGTCTGTGCTCTGTCCTGAGCCCCTTCTGATTCTAACATTCTCTCCCTTGTGGTGGTGCCTCATTCCTGTCCTCACAGTGGTGAAAACTGTGGCACAGCAGACAAGACCTCCGTCCTATCTCAAGTATTTCTGGAACATTCTGACAGGGATCATACACGCATGGTTCACGGCAGTTGAAACCTGTCCTGACTGCTCCACTTACCTCACACCTCACATCATCCCATGGCCTCTCCCCGCTCACTCTCTGCTCTGCATGCAACCCTCAGCCCCAGACTGCCAGGCCTTGGACCCTGCTCCTGTGCTGGGCTGGCGAGTGTGGAATTACTTATGGTAGGCTAAAGAAGGGACATCAGGGAATACTCTCGTGTCACTAATTGTTACCCTACTCCCATCTAAATGACCTGTCCTGTCTTTCATCTCTTCACTCTCTTCTTGCTGCCCAATGGATAATGGGAATGAGAGTTCCCTGCACTGACAGACTGTGGCCATAGGGGTGTCCTAGAGGGCCCCCCCCCCAACCTGGGCAGGTGCACTCGGAAGCAGGGCCCCCTTGAGTGTGTGATACTAATTTCAAGACTTGAAGGGAGGGGAACTTGGGCTTTTAAGACTATATACAAGTGAATTTATGATAATATAATTTTATCAATAGAAATATATTTGGACATTCATTTAGGAAAATAGATAGCTCATTGTTCTGTATCTGAGATGTATCAACAAGTAGAAGTTCCAGCTTTTTGTCGTAGAGCTCATTTCACATAAATAACTGCAAACACCTCAACAATGTGTGCACTGACCTGATCTGAATTTTTCATGACCTCTAGTGGCAAAAGAAGGACTTTGTTTTATTTTCAGATAATTTGGTTTCACATTTTCCCCTGAAAATCTCGTGTGTTCTTCAGCTCTGCATTCCACAGTTATGTCCTTGTCAGCCCTCCCCCTGTCCCCACACAACAGCCCCAGAAACCGCCTCTCTTACTCTCCTGTCTCCTACCCTCCTCCTGCTCACAGAGCCGCCCAGGATGAACCAGGAACCCACCGCAGTCCCCACCCCCAGAAAGGAAGTGCACAAGCGCGCTTATGATTCACTGTTGCACAACCTGCCCTCAGCAATGGGGGCCATTTCTTGTCTTTATCCCCTGGATATGGTTACCCGGCTACTTCCTGAGAACCATTAATGTGTCTGAGGGTGGGGCACAGCTTCAGGTCCCTGGGGTGGGGGTGGGGTGGGGTGGGGGAAGGGTAGAATGTATTAGTTCAGCTTCTCTGTTACCTGCCTAAAATGCCCAAAATGCTGAATTGCAGAACACAACCGGTCCCCTGGGTATTGGTTAAGGGATTCCTTCCTGGCTGTGCACACGCTGTTGGTTTCCCACCCAACACTCATTGGGAAGAAGTTGGCTTGCACTTGGCAGAGCATTTCTCCCTCCCGCTCCCTCCCCAGCTGATCACATCGGTCTGGCCCCCCCTCTTGCCTCCTCTTCCCTTGATCCTCATTATTAGATCCGTGTGGGACAGCATACCGCCCTGCTGGCTGCAGGCAGCCGTTCTGTAACCCTGAGGAAAGACAGACTCTGGTGGAAGCTCACACCGAGGATGGCAGAGCCGAGAAGCAGAAAGACGTCAGGTCCCTGAGGACATCTTGGAGCTGCCAATCTTGCCAAGCCTGGACCATCCCACACCCTGAATTTGCAGTTATATGAGATAATCAATTTTCTTATTTTTCAGACAAGTTTGAGTCCGTCTGTAGTTTTCTTTTAAAAATGAAGATCTTATCATTGCACACCCAGCTTAGAATCACTGCCTGTGACCTTCAGGATGAAGTGCGAGCTCCTCGGCTCAACTCAGGGCAGAGGTTATTGGTCCCCTCTCCACCCAGCATAACTCACTTGGATTCCCTCAGATGAACTCTCTTCCAGCAACATGAAACTATTTGCAGTTCCCCAGAATTTCCGGTAGCTTCACTCCTCCATGCTTCTGAGGAGGATATTCTCTGCTGGAATATGCACCCCCTCTTGTCATTCCCATGTGTGTTCTGCCTTCAAAATTCAAAACATTACCTTCTCTGAGTGCCTTTTCCTGAGCCCCCAGGAACAGGCCAGTGGAGGATTGAATATACAGGCCAGGGCTGGGTGCGGGGTGAAAAGGACAGAATGGGGAAGATATGAAAAGACAGAGAGGGGACATGGGAAGAAACCAAATCCTGGTCAGAGCATTTGAGGCCCTGTATCAAGCCTCACCTGAAGGCAAAGCTTCCATCAGACTTTAATTCTTGTGAGTTTTAACATTTGCTGTACTGTATAGGTTGAGTCAGATTTTTGTTTGTTTACTTCTTGCAACAAAAAGCATTCCATACAGCTTTTCCAGAATTCAGGTCCTTCTCATGCTTTGCCACGGACTGGCTGCTCATTTGACTTTCCATTCTCTGCATTAGAAGATACTCAATGAGAGTTTCCTGAAATATATATATTTCGAAAATTCTTAATATTGTTGGTTCCTGAACTCTAGTCAGGAACAAGCCTGATTCTTTCTAAAAACAAAATTGAGTGTGTCCTCAGTATGTCATATTTAAATTGCATTGAAGGCTCAGAATAAAAATATTAAAATCACACATGGTTTATAAAAACACCAATTTTGGATTTTAAATACATAGTCCCCTGATGATCTAATTTTTTTTCAATATAACCATAGGTTTCTCATCTGTTAAGATAATTTGTTTCCTGTTCTCATAGACCTAATTGCCACCCCAGCAGCAAAAGTCTGGACCGGCTGATTTGCAAACAAGATTTCTGCCCTCCTCACCTGTGCCCATGTCCAGTCTTCTGCACTCACTGTGAAGTCCTAACCTAGAAAAGTGGCGTAAAACACCTTCTGGAAAGCAGCTGAAATCTGAGGGGCTCTTGTAGGGCTTCAGCTCTCTCGCCCGTTCTTCCTTCTGATTAGACAACCCTGCACACAGAGACGCCAATCCCATCACTCTGCCTAGGAATTCATATGAAGAAAACGACATCAAGCTGTTCCAAGAGGCTATGATTTAGACAACATTACTAAACAGTCATTTAGTTTGATGGCTCAGCAGCTCGAGCTTGCTACAGCCGTCCTCGTGCTGCAGGGATGTGGGGGGTGAGTGGGGTCTACCTGCAGAGCCGAGGGAAGATGGCTGGTAGGTCAAGACACCAGGCACGAAGCTTCGATGACACTGTGGACCGTCTGACACTATCACTCTCTGGTTTCAAGTGGAAGAAATGTAGGTCAAGAAAAAGAAAAGAGAAATGTGGGGCTTGTATGACTAAAAACGTTCCAGCTTCAGGCATGGCTGAATCCAGGTGATCAAAAGACCCTCCAGACCAACACTGACAGCTGACAAACTCATCAGAAAACCAAGAACAAACAAACAAATAAAACCCTTCTCTTTCCCTGTGGCTATGGCAGAAGCTGTGGTGCTCCTTGTCGGGCCAGCATGGATCTTTTGCTCCTCCTTGAGCTGTGATTCTGGTAGACGGGGGGGACGTCAAACTTTGCAGAAATAAAAGAAAACAGTGAACTTGTTTGTTCCTGCAGTGGGCTCTTGTATCCTACCGTGCAGGGGAGTATAGTTGCGGAGGGGAGAGAGAGGAGGGAGGCAGCCACCTCCCTTGGGTAGGGTGAGCTCTCACAGGGGAAATCTGGGCAGGAGGGCTGGGGTGTAGAAAGCCGGGTGGCCAGCGAAGACAGCCACACAGCAGCCCAGAATAGCCAGGACAGCCTCTCAGGGTTACCGGGAACACCTAAGCCCCAAACCAAGGCCAGTTTTCCCTTTCAACTTAAATCTTTCTCCTCCTCTGGGCAGTTTTGTGGTAGTAGTTAGAAGAGGTTAATGGTCAGTAATTACTAAATGCCACATTGTTGATGAGATAAGTCCCTCTGAAAATGCATACACCCAGGCCACTGCAGTGGGGGTCTTAGGCATACCCTTAGGCATACCTTGCCAGCTTCTGGGAGACTCGTACTAGCGATGCCACCAGGTCACACAGTGTATTTCTGTTCTTTACACCTCCCATTTTGCAAGCACTCTTGCTACAAAATCCTGTTAAAAAGTTGAATGCACACAACCCAAATGTCCATCGATAGATGAACGGATAAACAAAATGTGGTATATATACACAATGGAATAGTCAGCTTTAAAAGGAAGGAAATTCTGACACACGCTTCAACATGGATGAACCTTGAAGATGTTATGCCAGACGCAGAAAGATGACTATTGTATAATTCCATTTATATGAGGTCCCTAGAGTAGTCGAATTCATAGAGACAGAAGGTAGTGTGGTGGTTGTGAGGGGCTGCGGGGGAGGAAGAGGGAGCTCTTGTTCAATGGGGACAGAGCTTCAATGTGGGAAAAGAAACAAGTTCCGGAGACGGATGAACTGTACCCTGAAAAATGGTAAATTTTACATTATGTCTATTTTATGTACCCTGAAAAATGGTAAATTTTACATTATGTCTATTTTATGGTATGAATGTTTAAATTTTGCAATTGTAAAAAAGTTGAATGAGCAAATACATAGTTGTGTGACGTCAGCAGCTCAGAATGGAGGCTGAAGAGTCCCAGTCACTGCATGGAGATGACACTAATGATTTAAAGCCATAGCAAGGAAGAGATTACCTATACGGAGACTAGAACCCAACCCCAGGGCTCTCCAGAGTTCAGGTGCCATGTTCCTTTCCACAAGGTGCCAAGCTGAGCAGCATTTGTGTGCCCTTCCCCTCTCCTGTGGTGATTGAAGGGCAAAGGGGGTTTTCCTGTGTGGCCCTTATCCAGCTTTGCTGCTCCCTTCCCCTCCCCTCCAGCCCAGATGTTCTCAACCCTGACTACCCAACACAATCACTGAGGTAGGTTTTTAAAAGTACCATTGGCCTGGGCTCATTCCAGACAAATTGAAATCTAATCTTTTGGATGGGACTCCAGTATCTAGATATTTTTAAGAAGGTGATTCTGACACAGTCGAGGTCGAGAACAGAGTATGGCGTGTTAGTTGGTGCACATGGATGCCTGTGTGCTTTTGTGCCTTTTTGACTTGTCCCCCAACCTGCTACCAAGGAACTCTGAGCTTTTTAGAAAGAACATCTTACAGCTCATCCACCCATTCTCAGGCTTCTTTGGTCTTAGATACCCGACTCATGGAGTACCATGATAACTAGACCAAAGGAGAAAATAACTCCAGATACAGCAGGCAAAAAAAGTTTTAAATATTTTTCTCCTTTTTTATATTGCATTACACAAATAACACTTGAATACATTTTCATTTAAAAAATTCAAACAAAGCTGATGCAGAAACAGACTTACTTAATTTCCCCTCTTTCCTCCTCTCCAGAAGTAATTAGTCTATTGGTCTGTTGGTATAATTTCAGCCACTTTCTATCCATTTCAAAGCATTTAAATGGACAAACATAAAGGGATTGCTTTGTTTTGTGTGAGTGTATTTTCCAAAAAGGGGGCTATACTAAATATACAACACTGCAGTTTGCTCTTTTTTCACTTTGACAATATGACTAGGAACTCTTTTGATACGGTATTATTGGTCTGGTCTGTGGCCCTTAGCTACATGTGCTTAAGCTAAAATTAATTTAAAATTAGGTGACATTTAAAGTTCAGTTCCTCAGTCATGTTAGCAGCCATATTTCAAGTGTTCAACAGACACATATGGCTAGTGGCTGTCATACTGGACAGCACAGGTACAGGACATTTGATCATCCCAGAAAGTTCTATAGAACAGCCCTGGCATAGATCCCTCTTAGTTAATGTGTATGGATCCACAGTAGGGATATGCCAGAGTTAGAAAAAGGATTTTTTTAAAAATAAGCTTAGGGAAAGGAACACTTCAGTGAGCATATCTTTCATGTGAAAAAGTAGGTCAGTCACAGCAAACAATTTCTCCAAGGGGCGGAAATCAATTCTGTGAGAGTCTGAGGTGGCAGTGAGGCATTTAGGGCTCAAAGACGTCTCTGCAAATGGTTATTTTGCCTTTGCTTTAGTTTTTCAGATTCCCTCACCAACTTTTTTTTATCTCCCAACTGTAAAAACACCTCTCAAATCCTGGTGTTTTCTTGACTCTGCCTCAAAGACTCCTCTTGCCTGCTTTGCACCACCCAACTTCTACCACAGCTCCACGTCCATATTCATGCAGTCTTACACACCCCTGCTCTTGCAGTGCTTTGGGGACATATTCCACAGGGGTGTCATTTACTCTAGGGTTAGAAAATGAATATTTATGAGAACACCTCATCCAGAGAGCATGAAGGTATGCTCTCCTAGTGTCTAGTGCTTAGTGCCAACCTAAAAACAGCATTTAGAGCTGTCGGGAGGGGATACTGTGTCTTAAAAATATTCCAGACAACTGCTGATATTGCTGCTTGCATCTCTGGGGTCAGAATTTGCAGGTGGTTTTCTACATTGACCTATGTGGCTCCCACTTCGTAATGAAAAAAAAAAGTGCTGGGGGCAATGGGAAAGAGAGAGAACACAAACAGTGATGACTTAGAACTCAATTTTGAAGTACTTCCAATAAAAATTCAGAGTTTTGTATGGATGCTGTGTTGAACTTTTTAAGTTAAATTGATCATGCATATGTATTTGAACTGCCCTTGTTTATTTCATTTATTCATTCATTCCATAAATATTTATTGATTGTCCAGCCTGGTCCATATACTGGGACACCATGGTGAATAGGACTGATGTGTCCCAGCCCTTAGGGGGCTCCTTGGTGTTAGAGACAAACAAGCAATCAGGCAAATGTCCCATGGGGTGGGGTAACTGCTACTGTGGGGGAAACCCAGCACCCTCTGAACATCTGAGAAAGGAATTAACTGAACTTGGAGGCTCGACTAATAAGCATTTTTCTTCTACTTCATGATTAACAAAATCAAGTACATGGCATTAAGCTCTCTTTTCTACCTCTGCCCTTTTGGAAGGGAAGGGTAAAATGAGTCCTCAGTACTCGTGAAACAGGACAAAGAACCTGAATTTTCTCCCTGATGCCACCACTGCCTCACATCTGACCAGGAATAAGTCACAGCTTTGTGATTCCTTTTCTCAGCTTAAGACTTGTGTCAGGCTCATTCAGATCTGTTGCTTCCAACCTGGCTGTAGTGATGGGTTCAGTGGGTCGATACTCAACCTTGAGCTGTAGTCACGTTGCTTTCAATGCACCCAAGTGCATTTCCTTGGGAAGATCATCAGATTATTGAAGGTCCATAACCCTGAAAAGATAAAGAACCAGAGATCTAGGTTCGTGAGGTATTTGAAAACAAACTCAGTTCTTTGAGATGTTCTGTCTTTCGCAGCCTGTGGTGGGATGGCGCAGGTGGTGCAGAATGCATGGCCCAGGCTGGAGGAGGGGAGCAATGAGAAGTGGGTGGGAGAGCAGGGGGAAGCCACAGGACATGACCCACCTACAGGCGGGCTCCAATCCTCTCCTGAGGGCTCATCTCCCTGAAGACCTGTTACCCACCCTTCCAGGTACCCGTAGGAGAGGCACTAACTTTTCAGGCACACCTGCCCTGTTAGGCATCGCAACCACTTCACACATGCCATCGTATTCAATTCTCAAGACAAAGCTAAGGGATCAGTATTATATCCATCCTCTTACAGATGAGGAAATTGAGGTTCAGAGAACTTGAGCAACTTCACGGACATTCCACAGCTCCTCAATGACTGGGCATGTTAACCTGGGTCCATCTAATGCACTGCTTTTAGGCTTGATCTTCACATTAGAAATCCTGGGGAGCATGTAAAGCTCCCACTGTTGAAGCCAACCCCAGACCGATAAAATCCAAATCTGGGTGGGGAGCAGACACCTGGTGAGGGCATTGTGCACACAAGCAATTCCCTATTTTTCGCTACAACACAGCCAGTATTCTTAGAAACCACTAAGACAATACAAAGCCTCTAGCAAACTAGTTTTCCAGACATAGATTCAAACACAGGGCTGTCAGGTCCTTTGAAATGGTAACAACCTGATGTATAACCCGAGATGGCGTGTGCAGCAGCAGTGCAGCGCACAGACACCTGTGCTTAGGTCGGGGACAGTCAGGATGTTCCTGCAAGGAGTTGCTGTGTTGATGGGCAATAGCCCTTGTCTAGTTCTCACAGCCTGAGTGCCCAGTGAGTCTGCTCAGGCAGGAAAGAAGCTCAGTAGGTGCCACGTGATGGGAGCATTTACTCCCCACTGACAGGCTGCTTCCTGAAATTGGCTGGTTAATGATCCAAGACAGGTGCCGATTTGGGGGTTCAGAGGGGAGAAAGGAGCCATCCAACAGGGCCTGGTCTCAGTGCAGGCTACTTACAGCTTGGCTGGGGTTGGGGCAGGCATTGGATCAAAAAGAGGACTCAAGTCAATTCCCAGCTCAAATGTACTGGAAATTGCTTGAATGAATTCTAGTTCCGTTTATTTGATCCCAGAGCACTTTCAGATGCTGTGTCTGTCGCCAAAAGGAGTGTTAACTGCCAAGCAGCCAGAATAAAGGAGTGGACACACGTGATGGGAAAATAGAATAGAAGGGCTGGGTGGACCAAGAAGGGGGTGACGGTAGCAGAGGCACAGGCACTGAGTGGCTGCTGTCTGCCAGGCGCTATCCCGGGGACCTCAGAGTCCTGTCCCATTGGATGCTTACATGACCCCATGAGGCAGGAATTCTGCTCCTCACTTTACAGAGGAGCAAGCCGACACTTAGAAAAGTCAATACCGAGCCTGAAGTCACAGAGCTGGTGAGCAAGTCAGGGAGGACTTCCCAGATCGATGGCTCTGTGCTTTCTGTTATTACATGCCGCTGAGGTGATGGCCCCAGGAAACCGCCCCTGCCCCTGCTAAATCAGGGGCTGTGTAAAGCTCAGATAAGCTGCGTGCTGCCATTGCAATGGGCCTGAACGGCTGGCCCACACCTGGGAGCCCTCGCAGCTGTGCAAGCTGCCCCACCCCAGTCTTTCTTGTTGCACAAGTTTCTCACAGTCGGCTTCATTCCATCTTAGACATCTTAGAAAACAAGGGCAGGGCTATCTGATAGGGGGAAAAAGATAAATCCTTTGTAAACTTCCATCTCCACATTACCTAGAGCTGCGATGTAGGGCTCGGCAGCGAAGGCCCTCTGGGGTGTGAATATTATTCATCATAATAAGTAGTCATGATTTCTAATACTGATTTTCACCTGAATGACAGACCTTATTGCCATGGTCTTGGGAAAAAAAAGCCTGCAGTCCTGCCACTCCGTTTGTTGTAGTCTACAATGACTGTTCCTACTACTGAGGCTCAAAGTACTTGAACATGAGCAGAGATAGATACAGACTCTGTTTGTGTGTGTGTGTCAGTGGGGCGTTGGGAGGGGGCTTGCTAGCCAGCCCAGTTGGTGTGGAGATACTGTGGAGGGTTTGCCAAGTGCCTACCAAGGTGGATCTATTGCTCCCAGTCTGTGGAGTAGACCCGAGGCTTACTTAGGCTAAGTCCTTTGCCAAGGTCATATAGCTGGTTGTGGCACAAGATTCCAAGTCAGGCCTGCCATGTGCCTTTGTCACCACCCTCACCTGAAGGAAGGGCCTGGCAGGGATGAGCTGACATTCCTTAGGAGCACACAGGGGTGTTCTGGAACGGAAGGGACAGTGGGGCTCAAAGGGCCACCTCTACAGCAGGGAGCAAGCTCCCAGGGTCACCCCATCCTGTCCAAGGCCTTCAGGGGACACCAGACTCACCACAGCAGCTGCTCTGACCTTGTGCAAGGGCAAAACCTACCGCTCTGTGCAGAATCCACCTGCAGACCACTTGAGCCCACGTCTTATTTAATAATAGAAAAGATTGAGTTCCTTTGTCCATTTACTTCACCACCCCTCCCTTTCTTTGACTCCATTTTTTAGAGTGTGGAATTCAGCAGCCAACAAGGCCATGGTTTAAGCTCCGGCTCTGTCTCTCCGGCTCTGTGTGACCTTGGGAGAGTTAATTGACCTGTGTTTCCACATCTGTAAAATAGGTAACGGAGGAAATTAGATGAAGTCATTAGAATAAATTGGGCAACATCACATAGCTGTTAGGGCTGTGGTGTTAGAGTTTGACTTGTTGATTTCCATCTCAGTTCTGCCCATCACCGTAGAACCTTGGGCAAGTTACTTAACCTCTTGTAACCTCCTGGGGTGGGGTCAAGTGACCCCTAGACGTCAGGAGCAAGGAGACCGCTGCCAACTCAGCTGTGAGGCAAAGATATTTTGTGTAGATTGACCTCAGTCTGGAATGGCAATGTTTGAACCTGAGGGACCAACACCTCCCGTCAGAGAATTTTTGATCAGGAAGGTGTGTGTGGGAGGGGCTGCTGCTCAGTTTCAAAATCAGAAAAGCACCCGAGAACTCCCTCAGAGGGATCCAGAAAACCCAAGCAATCTCTCAGCTGACCTCACACTGGCCGGTGGGGGTAGGGGTGGGCAGTCAGGCCCTCCCCTCTCCCAGGTGTGCCAGGCCCAGCCCTATCCCTGTCTCTCCACACCCATTACCTGCTTTGTAAGGGAAAAAGTCCCCCACCTGGGGTATGGAGAGGTAGGAGAGGTCTAACCTCAACTTGAAAGCCCTCACAGAATACCCAGCTGGTCAGAGAAGAAAAAAGAAAATGTCAACTTAGAGTGAGCTCACAAAATCCACCACCCCACCCACCAAAAAAAAGAAAAAAGGAAAAAGAAAAAGAAAAAGAAAGAAAGAAAATTTTGAAGGAAAAGAGAAAACTGCTTTTTCAGAACGAAAAAGCAGGTTCGCTACTAGGATTCAAACCCAGGCTCTTTCCTGAAAGTGTGGGAGAGGCTCCAAAACCAATGATTGAAAACCACTGACCCTCACGTTGCAGTGTGGTGGATGGAGGGTGACCTGACTTCCCCTCTGATCCTTGCCCAAGCCAGGCCCAGTCTGTTGGCTCCATGCAAGAAGGGAGCGTGCACACAGAACTGTGGGCCTTCCCCAAGGAGAGAAAAGATAGAGTTGGTAGAGGATTTCTGGGGGAGGTGGTGTGGGGTCAAAGCCAGGAATGCATTTTCCAGGCTCTCAGCCTCACGTGGAAAGGTGCTGGCTCAGGTAGTAAATGGCCATCAACTGTGATTGCATGGCCATCAGCTGTGGCTAGTTGGCCGTCAGCTATAATCAGTGAGGCATTGGCCACTAATATCACTGCCTTACCATATCCTGCATTCTTATGTGGGGAGCAGGAGCTGAGACCCCGCATGACAAATGGCGCAGTGAGCAGGGTACAGTGCCGGCCAAAGCTCCCCATAGAGCGGATTGCAGTTAGGATGGTGGGTTGCGGACAGTGTGGCTCCTGCTTCCTTTGTGTGTGGACAAAACCCCAAAAAACAGTTTCCAGGCTCTCGGCCTCACATAGAAAGGTGCTGGCTCGGGTAGTAAATGGCCATCAACTGTGATCAGATGCCAGCAGCTGTGGCTAGTTGGCCGTCAGCTGTAACCCGTAGGCCATTGGCCACTAATATAACGGCTGTGGCTACGCTAGCAGGAAAGGAATGGGGGCTAGCAAGAAGATGGTGGCTGGCAAGCACGGACTGCTGTTAGGCAGATTATGTAGATCCTGCTTCCTGTGTCTCCAGCCCAGCCGCCAGCGAGAATATATTGGTTTGACTCCCCTAACTATGGCTCGATGGGTGTTCCTTTTTGGCCTTACCGTGTCCTGCGTTCTTGGGCGGGGAGTGGGAGCTGAGACCCTGCACGACAAATGGCGCAGCGAGCAGGGTCCCCTGCGCGACACATGGCGTAGTCGGCAGGATACGGTGCTGGCCAAAGCTTTCCGAAGGGCAGTGGAGCAGTTTGTGCGTATGAAAGCTCAGTCTCAGGAAGACCAGGAGGAGCAGCTGCCGGAGAGCTCGATCCCCGTGGAGGGGTGGAAAGATGTGGACGGTTCCCCAACCAGCAGAGGCCAGAGAAAGCGGAGAAAGCGGAGAAAGCGAAGGTTGTTGCCGCCCTGTGGGCTGGGAACTGCTTGCTGAGGCAGCCCGGATGCAGAACTTTTAGTCCCAGGAGGAAACGCTTGCTGAGTCCTCCGTGGGAGATGAGGGTGAGGTCAAGGTCATCCCTCACCCCCAGGACAGCCCTGGTGAATGACTATGGACTATGGGGAATTGCCTTCTATCCCTGATTTAATGGACGCTTGACTGTTTGGGAACATACCACCATGTAGTGGGACTGGTTTGATGTTTGCTTTTGTGTCTTGACTGGCCGCCATTGATAATATGTAAGCACCTTGATGTGAGCCACTGTTGTTCCAGCACAGTACCCCGACAGGCCCAGAGAGAGAGTGGCAGTGCCCTGAGAGGCCCTGGCTGTGTCCAGGAAGTCTGGCTGTGTCCAGAGAGAGTGGCAATGCCCGGAGAGGCCCTGGCTGTGTCCAGGAAGTCTGGCTGTGTCCAGAGAGAGTGGCAGTGCCCTGAGAAGCCCTGGCTGTGTCCAGGAAGGCTGGCTGTGCCCAGAGAGAGTGGCAGTGCCCTGAGAAGCCCTGGCTGTGTCCAGGAAGTCTGGCTGTGTCCAGAGAGAGTGGCAGTGCCCTGAGAAACTCTGGCTGTGCCCGGGGAGACTGGTGGTACCGTAAGAAGCCCAGGAAGTCTGGCTGTGCCCAGAAGTACTGTGGTGGTGCCCTGAGAAAACCTGGCTGTGCCCGGGGAAACAGGTGGTACCCTAAGAAGTCCAGGATGTCTGGCTGTGACCAGAAGTACTGGGGTGGTGCCCTGAGAAACCCTGGCTGTGCCCGGGGAGACTGGTGGTACCTTAAGAAGCCCAGGAAGTCTGGCTGTGCCCAGAAGTACTGGGGTGGTGTCCTGAGAAACCCTGGCTGTGCTCAGAGAGCCTGGCTGTGTTCAGGATAGTGCATTCACCTCCAGGCTCCTTGCACAGGGCCCCTCGCAGAAGACGCTTGTCGCGTAGATTGTGAGGCGAGACCCTGTAGGGGTGGAGTGTGTGGACAAAACCCCAAAAAACAGTTTCCAGGCTCCCGGCCTCACATAGAAAGGTGCTGGCTTGGGTAGTAAATGGCCATCAACTGTGATCAGATGCCAGCAGCTGTGGCTAGTTGGCCGTCAGCTGTAACCCGTAGGCCATTGGCCACTAATATAACGGCTGTGGCTACGCTAGCAGGAAAGGAATGGGGGCTAGCAAGAAGATGGTGGCTGGCAAGCACGGACTGCTGTTAGGCAGATTATGTAGATCCTGCTTCCTGTGTCTCCAGCCCAGCCGCCAGCGAGAATATATTGGTTTGACTCCCCTAACTATGGCTCGATGGGTGTTCCTTTTTGGCCTTACCGTGTCCTGCGTTCTTGGGCGGGGAGTGGGAGCTGAGACCCTGCACGACAAATGGCGCAGCGAGCAGGGTCCCCTGCGCCACACTTTGTCTCCAACCCAGCCACCAGGGAGAGTATAGTGGTATGACTCCCCTACCTATGACTCCATGGGTGTTCATTTTTGGCCTCACCATGTCCTCAGGAGGAGCAGCTGCTGGAGAGCTCAACCACTTGACTGTTTGCTTGGGAACATACCACCATGTAGTGGAACTGGTGGATGTTGCTTTTGTGTCTTGACCAGCCACCATTGAGAATATTAAGCACCTTGACTGTGAGCCACTGTTGTTCCAGCATGGTACCCTGAGAGGCCCAGAGAGACAGTGGCAGTGCCCTGAGAGTCCTGGCTGAGCTCAGGAAGTCTGGCTGTGCCCAGAGAGAGAGAGAGTGGCAGTGCCCTGAGAGCCCTGGTTGAGTCCAGGAAGTCTGGCTGTGCCCATTGAGAGTGGCAGTGCCCTGAGAGCCCTGGCTGAGTCGAGGAAGTCTGGCTGTGTCCAGAGAGAGTGGTAGTGCCCTAAGAACCCTGGCTGTGCCCGGGGAGACTGGTGGTGCCCTAAGAAGCCCAGGAAGCCTGGCTGTGCCCAGAAGGACTCGTGGTGCCCTGAGAAACCCTGGCTGTGCCCAGAGAGCCTGGCTCTGTCCAGGATATTGCATTCACCTCCAGGCTCCTCGCACAGGGCCCCTCACGGAAGACGCTTGTCTCGTAGATTGTGAGGCGAGACCCTGTAGGGGTGGTGTGTGGGGACAGAGCCAGGAGTGCAGTTTCCAGGCTCTTGGCCTCACATAGAAAGGTGCTGGCTCGGGTAGTAAATGGCCATCAACTGTGATTGGATGGCCAGCAGCTGTGGCTAGCTGGCCGTTAGCTGTAACCAGGGTGCCATTGGCCAATAACATAACTGCTGTGGCTACGCTAGCAGAAGATGGGGGCTAGCAAGAAGATGGTGGCTCAGCTGGCAAGCGCGGATTGCAGTTAGCAGGGCGGATTGCAGCTAGCGAGGAGAGTCAAAGAGTCAGTCGGGGCAGAAAAGCAGACAGCAGGGCGCATGTCCTGTGAATCCAGCCTCCAGTGAGACCATAGTGTATGACTCCCCTACCTATGGCTCCGTGGGTGTTCCTTTTTGGCCCAGCCACATCCTGCGTTCTTATGTGGGGAGCGGGAGCAGAGACCCCGCCTGTCATCCCGCGAGACAGGTGTTGTGAAATTTACGTGCAGCCATTTTTTTCATAAACTCAAAGCAAAGTACGGCTGGGTGTCACTGGGTCAGCCTCAGGTCTGGACAGCAGAGTCCAGATCCTGTTTCCTTGGAAATACAAAGGTAGGATGGATATGGAATTTGTGTCTAGAATCACCCCTTCAGAAATGCTGCCTCTGGTATGGAAACCGAGACAGCCTCGCTGTGTCCAGGCTTGGAGCCAAGCATGAGATCTCACTGCTGGTGCTTCAGAGAGTAGAGCTGCGACGTGGGATTAGAGACAAGGTTGTTCTGTGCAGTAGTCACTCTGACACAGCACAGCGTCAGCCTGCCCTTAACAGGAACACTGGAAACTTCTCAGCTGGTGTCATCCATTTCTGTTATCCCAGACAAATGAAACGCCAGGCAGTTTTGTATGTTCTAGCTCATTTTTACTTCTCACCCTTCAGATCTACTCTCCACCCCCCTCCCCCCTGCTCTCTGCCCCAGGACTGACCTACACTAACCACATCAAGGGTTCCCATGCCCCTGGCTTGTGCTTGGGAAGATCTGGCAAGACTTGGAAGGGACGAGGGAGGAAGCCAGAAGGACAGGGATATGGAGTTGTCCCGGGGCTCCCTCCCCACAGGGCACCCTGGATGGGGACTCGTCCTACCTCTGCAGGCAGCTGCCCTCTACAGCTCTTTCCTTCTGGGCTCAGGAAGCCACTCTCCCAGGAGCTAACATCTTGGCTGCTACCAAGGAAGTACCGTGCTCACACATCTCTCCGTCAGTATGTCAGTAGTCTCTGTGTAAAGAAATCTCCTCGAGTTATCTATCCCATTTTAAATATGCCATCTGATTCTTGTTTCCTTATATAGGTGGTGTAGTCAGTAAAAATAAATATTATGTAACAGATCAAGCTTATTTATATGTCATTCAAACTTCATTCATATTGTCTCTCTAATTCTTAGTGTCCCCATCATGGAACAGAGGAGCTGAAGAGCTGCTGTGTGGATTCAATGAGATAAAATATATACATTAATAGTGTGTTAATTTTGTAAACCTTGTTGACATAACATCCAAACCTTTAAACAGTTTTTATAGGAATTTGTATGAGCCAAACAGAGGATACACCTGGAAGCAAGATCTCAACCGATGAGAATATTGCTTCCCAGAATGACAGTTTGCAGTTTCTTTTATGCATTTGGAATTAAGGAGGGAACATAAGGAAGATGACAGGAAGGTGGGAGAAAGTGAGGCGGAGACTGGATTAAAGGATAGTTAACAACATTATGTTCTCTCTTGAGAGTGGCTATGCTTGCCAGGGATCTGAAACAGGCATTTCAAAGGTGTGTTAACCCACATGCACAGAAACAATGGACAGGGCTTGCTTAAGGCAAACATGAACCTTTTTACTAAAGAAGTTATATGCCTGGGACATGACTACCCACTGTGACATTCCCAGTTAGGAATTTGTGATCAGATCACCCTGTGAGTTCACCTTCCATTAGACTTTATTAGAGTGGCCCTTTTTTTGTCCACAACCTAGAGTCTAGCTTCCTTGAGAAGAGCCCGTGGAGTCGCGCACACACACACACACACACACACACACACAGAGCTTGGTACTCACGCATCCTCCCTGAACAGAGTTCTCCCTCACCTTGTGCAGCAGTGAGTTCCTGGGGCCCTGCCTCCCATCAACGACTGCGTGCTGTTCTTTGAAAAAGACATTTTGACTCAACACTTCAGTCTTCCCACTCGGCTTCAGCCTTCATGTGGAGCCACTTTGATATAAAAGACTTGTCGGGGAAAATGTTGTCATTCCTATAGCACATTTCTGGAAAAGAGACTTGATTTGTCAGTTTTCAATTCTCTGAGGAGATGCAACAAGATACAATGGCCAAGTTCTGCCTTTGGAAATTCCCATGGTGCAGAGCCAGACTGTTCGCTCATCACAGGCTTTAATTCAGCCCTAAATCATTGGTTTTGCACCTTGGGCAGTTACTGTTATTTTGCAAGCAATTTGTGAAGGATTCATTGGCTATTCTGATAACAATAACTAAGACAGTGGAGTCCAAAATGGGAGCTTCTCTGTTAGTTACAGCATGTTTAAAATTTCCCCCACCTCAGGGAAAATGTAGATGCCTAATCACTGCACTGTACACCGATAGCTGAAGCTGAAGAATAATGAATGTCAGCTATAATTTTATGTATATACATATACGTACACACACACACACACATAGTTACAAGAAGCAGAGTACAGCATTAGGAATAGAGACAGTGGAAATGTAATGGCTGTGTGGGATGTCAGAGGGGTAGTGGGTGGGGGAAGGGGCGTTGTCACAGTGTAAGGGATATAAATGATAAATGTCTAACTATTACATTGTTTTGTACACCTGAAATTAATTAAAAAAAAATCTGGATTGAGCAACCGTTGTGTCCCAGTATCTAGAACAGAGCCTGATGTACAGAAAGTGATTAGTAACTGCTAAATGATAAAGTGGGTTATACCTGCATTTTTCAGAGGAGACTCAAAGAGATTGGGCAACTTGCCCAAGATCAGAAAGCTGGTAAAGCACCTGAAGGCTATTAATTCAGCCTGTGGACTCCAACACCACAGTTCGTTCCTCTTTGCATCCTTCCGCCTCCTGTGGCCCCAGATGGAATGAACACACTGAGGTGAGGTCTGAGGGCTGAACCACACATGGCACAAGGTGTAGGAGCTGCTGCAGGCACCAAGGCACAAGCACAGAGTTGCTGCAAAGGATGGCCTCTGGCTCAGTCTTTCAACCCTGAGGCTCAGGAGGTGGCTTGTTTTGGGCTCTGGGTATGTAGGTCTAGATTCAAGCACTTCCCTTTGGCCATTCAGCCCAGGGGTTCCTAGGTCACTGTGAATTGTGGGTAAGTGCTTCCTAAGGATACCAGACTAAGAGATAGTGCCTGAAAAGTGAATTTTAATCAACTAAGTTTGGGATTTATAATGCACATTGTTGTGCCAAACGCTCTGAGAAGTCCTAAAGCAAAATAACCTGTTTAAATTGTTCAGCGTAGCATTTCTCGAGCTTATTCAACTGAGAAAACGATTTTCCCGTCTTTATAACACACTTTGGAAAAAACTAATGTTAGGTCATTTCCAGAAGCTCAGAGCTAATTAAGAGGTAGAGGGGCCGGCCCGGTGGTGCAGGCGGTTAGAGCTCCATGCTTCTAACTCCGAAGGCTGCCGGTTCGATTCCCACATGGGTCAGTGGGCTCTCAACAACCAAAAAAAAAAAAAAAAAAATTCAACTAGCTTAACAGCAGCTAGAGGTTTTCCACCTCAGGGATACTGTGGATGCCTGGTCATGGCATTGTACACCAGAGGCTGGACATTAATGAATGCCAACTATAATTTTATGTGTATAATGTGATGGCTCAGTGTGAGGTCGGGGTGGTGGTGGATGGGGGGAGGGGGGTTCACGGTGTGAGGGATGTAAAAATAAAATAAAATAAAATAAAATAAAACTATTATAAAATTAAAAAAAAGTAAAAAAAGAGGTAGAATCATCACCCCTCTGCCAGCCCCAAAGTTGGGCAATGGCAGACTGAGCACAGAAAACTTACATATAGAATCTTCTTAAATAGCAAACTATAAGCCGAAAGAAAGTTTTGATCTGAAGAGTTTCTCTCTTCTATTATTTCAAAGTATAAAGTTACATACACCCAACATGTTCCCAGATGAGGTGCTCTGGAAAGTAGCATTTCATATGTCTCCAAATTTTGTAGTTCAATGAGCAGATCATGTCAACTATTTTGTCCACAAACTTATGAAAATGTAAAAACAAAGTGATTGCTAATAATGCCCTAAAATGCCACATAGCTAGAAAACAAAGTGATTGCTAATAATGCCCTAAAATGCCACATAGCTAGAAAGAGATCAGGAGGGCGTAAAGGAAATGCACATGGCTGGAAACTCCTACCAGGAATTTCCACCATCACCCTTCATGGGCTGGACTCCTCCCTCATCTTCATTGGCAAAAAAAAAAAAAATCTGCCTCATCAGATTCAACTATAAATCGCCACTGCTCTTGTCCCCCAAACTAAACAACTTCCCAGCCTTCTCCATGTTCAACACCCTTATTCTAATTCAGAGCTTCGTTTTCTCTCACTGGGACATTTCTCACACACACCCCTCCGGCCCCCATTGGTCTCCCTCCTCCATCCTCTTTCCAGTTTCGTCCACCTTGCACCCCCTTGCAGAATAATTATCCTGACAATCAAAAAGCAAGTCACTTTCCAGCTCACTAGCTGCAGTGGCTTGCCCCTAGCCAGGCTCTAAATTCTCTACAATTTAAATTAAACTTTTTGGGCCTCACTTACTGAGCCTCCCTTCCTGACTGGACCTCTCCACAAGATACACTTGCTATTTCCAATATGGGTTCTGAAATTCTGGTACGGTAGCTCTGCCTGGCTCTTACGTTTCCACGTTAATGTATCTAAATCACTGCAGTATAATGGAAATATGGGTTTAGTCTTCATCCCCAATTCCTGGCACAGAATCCTTAAAACCCTGGGAATTTCTTGAGTGATTAGAGGTGAGAGGAGAGTCTTTTGTTGTTCCTAGCAAGCCCCTTTCAACCACGCCACGTGAGTGTTTCCTCTCAGGTGACCCTTAGAGGATGATAGCAGGTTGCCAGAGGAATCAACCCTGCGATTAGAGAGTTGGAAACTTCAACTTCACTCCCTGACCTCAGGGACTGGGGATTTTCGATCACAATGGCCAGTATTTTAATCAATTATGCCTACATAATGGAACCTCCGGAAAAAACCTAAGCAACAGGGTTCAGGGATCTTTCCGGGTTGGTGACACGCAGAGGTGCTGGGAGGGTGGCACTCCTGGAGACGGCACGGAAGCTCCACACTCTCCTCCCTTCTACGATGCCCTGTGCATGTTCTATTTGGCTACTCTTTTGAGTTGTATCCTTTACAATAAAACCCTGGGAATCTCCTGAGTAAGTAAATTCCTGAGTAGGTAATAATAAGTAAGCTGCTTTCCTGAGTTCTGCGAGCCATTCCAGCAAATTATTGAACCTGAGGAGAGGGGACTGTACAGTCCACGTAAGAAATGTCTGAACCTGGAGAGAATTTTTAGGAGTTTATTTGAGCCAAATTTATGACAATTGCTGAGAAGCAAAATCTCAACAGATTGAGAAAATACTCCAGAGAATGGCAATTCTGCAGGTTATTTTATACATTAGAATCAATGAAGGAGACATAAGAGGGTTACATGAAATCCATTGGTGGTAGATTAATGGGGTGGGAGAAAGTAAAGCAGGAAAATCTCTGGGATTGGGTAAAAAGGCAAAATAGAGAAACACATACTTCTTTTGCATTGGTGGGTACAGCATAGTTAATAGTTAATATTTACAGCACAGAGATGGTGTGTGTGTCGGAGTGGAACAAGATAGCAATGAGGGGTTCTGTGGTCTTGTGCTCTGGTGCAGTGGGCTGTGCCCTGGGGGGTCCAGAAAGAGGGATGACTCTGACATTCCAAATTCATGTTATCTTAGATGCGAAAAGAATAGACAGGCTTCCTTAAGGTAAAGATTGACCTTTGTCAAGGAAGCTACAGGCCAAGGATGTGACTACCGGCCATGACCTGCTTTTAGTCAGGAATTTTTATGTTCAGACCATCCTATGTGGTTACTTTTAGCCACTGAGTTTCTAAGACCCACCATTCAGGTGGTCCCTGAGTTTTTCAGGTTCAGTGTGTGGCCCCTTTTTCTTCCACAGTAAGAACTCCAGAATTTATAGCCAGTTGGTCGGAAGTACTGGGACTTCCAAATGACCCCTGAAGGGAGGGCAGTCTTGTAAGAATGAGCCCTTAACTTTTGGGGTCTGTGATAACTCTGAGTAATGTCAGAATTGAATTGAATTGTAAGACATCCAATTGGTGTCAGAGAATTGGAGAATTATTGGGTGTTTGGAACGACACCATGCATTTGGTGTCAGAAAAAACCTATAAACACCCTCCAATCTTTTAGACCCAGCTAAAATGCTGGCTCCCTCACAAAGATCTTCTGTATTGCACTAGCCAGAAGCAAAATCTTTCTTTTCTGAACACCAACAGTGCTTTGTATTACCTGCTTTATACCTCTTACCACTTTCTTTTATCATTTTTATTTACCTACATGTATTATCCCCTGCACCATAGTATAAGATTCTAGAATAGGGGTGTCCCTGCCTGGTTTCATATTCTATTCCCCATAGTGCCTTATGCATTAAAAAAGAAAGAAAGAAAGAAAGAAAGAAAGAAAGGAAGGAAGGAAGGAAGGAAGGAAGGAAGGAAGGAAAGGAAAGGAAAGGAAAGGAAAGGAAAGGAAAGGAAAGGAAAGGAAAGGAAAGGAAAGAAAAGAAAAGAAAAGAAAAGAAAAGAAAAGAAAAGAAAAGAAAAGAAAAGAAAAGAAAAGAAAAGAAAAGAAAAGAAAAGAAAAGAAAAGAAAAGAAAACCAATCTATATTAGTGAAATTAAGACCTAAAAATATTTGTTTCTGTCAATATTCCTCTAAAATATAGGTGTGATTATTCTCAAAAATATGTACCAGCTAGCCATCTCTTTTGAAATTCTCACTGCTTTGCAAAATAAAGTCGAATTTTATGACAGAATTGTATTCGTTTTGACTGAAGATACAAGCACAAATGGATCCCCTCCCTCTGGACTCCCCTGACAAGGATGGCCCCTTCGGCCTGACCTGAATCACTGAGAAGGACTTGGCAATAGCAGCGGTGGCACCTGCTTGAAATCAGATAGATTCCAGGTAGACAATGGCATCTCACCTGAACAGTTATTGGATGACAATGCAGAGCTTCACTGATGATGCGAGCAGCCTTTCCCACCCTCCCATCTCATCTGGCTCATTAGCAAGTTTTCCTAGGATGGAGAGCTTTAAAAACCACCTTCCCGGAGTAGTGCAGCTTTCAATCCTAGGTATACAAAGGTGCCCTGTAAGAAACACGATGCAAAGAAGGAAAGTAACAGGTGGTCACCCCTTCATTAGCTGTATTTTACAAAAGGACAACTTTTGGCAAGAAACTAATACACCATTGCCTTTTTGACACATGGAAAACTTAACTCATTATACATTTTTCTGAGTGGTCCCTGAAGTACATTGCTTTTCCTGGTTCCAAAGAAAAAGCCCTCAGTTCACCTAACTGACAAAGAGGGCATGCCCAGTTTTGGTATGGTTAGCTTTATCTCTGAAAGGTAGTTTTCTTTCTTTTGAAAGCAGTTTCTGCAGTTGGCCAGACCAATTCTCAGAAAATAGCTGGTAAAAATTATATCGTCTTCACAGCCATGCTTCTCTCCTTTTGTTAGTGTCCTGTCAATAGCATTTGGTAGAGGAAAATAAGAATTTTCCCATTTCCTACTAAATGTCATTAGACAAGGATTTTTTCCTCTGCTAACAGAAATGGTTTTGTCTTATAAAAAATTCTTATTTTTCCTGGAACCAAGATGACTCTTAATAATCTGCAACTTACATTTTAGTCATTTGTATTGTGTTAATCAAGAATGTTCACGTTTTTTTTTAGAAGACTAATCATTTTAAGAGTTCTATATCCAAGTAACTTTGAAAAATTCAAACCAGAGGAAAAGCAATAATATAGCCCACTTTATTTTTACGATAGCCATATGCACCACAATCTTGTGCAAGAAGAGAATAAAATAGAATGTATTTCCATTTTTGTTGTTAATTGTCTTCTTTTAGAAAATGCTCTGAGCAAATTTTATGTCATGAAGCAAATTGGTAAAGAATGAATTCAACAAGTTATCATCACCTTGACATCTAAGTAACACTGATTTTGCTGTATTAGCATTATGCAATCTACGGTACCATGAATTCTGGCCTGATTTGCTGAAAGCAGTACATTTCTACTTGCCGTTTTTCTTCTACTGCACAGATTGTGTTGACTGGCTTCATCGGCAGGTGACAAATGTAGTCCCATGGGGCCCTATGCTCAGAATGCCCCACGAGGACAGAATTCTGGAAGCCCCACTCATGGAAGTTCAGCAACCATCACAGTCAGTGCAAAATAGCCTATTAAGTGGAGCTACTGACAGCTCCCGAAAGCCGTGCTTTCTATTTGAATCAGAACTTGCTTCCAATGCAGAAAGAAGCAATAGTATTCTAACAAACACACACAACCGATGAACCCAACCACATTCCATCTTATAACTTCCCGTATTAGCCCCACTTACACTGAAGAAAGAAAGGACAACCTATAGTTCCTTTTCCTTCCAATCTTTCCTTATTCAATAGTAAGCCAAAGACGGGAGAGTGTTGTAGAATATCCATGTAGTAAGAAGTGAGAGAAAAACAGTTGAATTAGGTTGGTTTCCATTTCTCTGTCAAGAACAAAATGCGCATACACGTTTGAGCTGTGAAATACGAAAAGTGTAATTGTGGAGATTTCAGATACGAGGTAAATGCTCTTCGATTTGCTTTTAAAACCAGCATTGCACACTATAAATACGAACAGTAAGATTTATGCTACTCACATAAAATTTTCGTTTTCTTTAGTTAGAATAACATTACATAGCAAATAATACCACAACTAGTTGAGGGGGAGACTCTAGAAGGGGAAAGCTTTATATTTTAATATCTTTGATAGCAACTTTTGAACGAGGGACACCACGTTTTCATTTCGCACTGGACCCCACAAATTATGTAGCCATTCTGCTCTGAGCCCCAGGGTATGAAAATTCATTTAAGCAATCACTCCCAACAGCCTAATTTTAGTAGTAAATTGGTTGACTTTGGTGATATTGATCAAAACGGGTTGTTTGGTGCCTTGAAAGTTCAAGTTCTAGAATAACTTTATAGACTCAGCACAAGAAAACAGAGGGCTGGCCCTGGGTGCAGGTGGCCCAAGTTCAGACTCAGTTCCTGAATTCCTCTCAGCTGTGGACACACACGGACATTAATGACCTAAACTCCCGTTCTGTACCCAGCTGTGCGCCCCGGCCCTCACTGCCTTCCTGCACACAGCCCCCCACCAAGGGCTCTGCGCATCACCAAAGGGGAATGTCCCATGCTTTTACATGCTCCCTGCCCATTTTTGTCTCCATGGGGCACCTAGCATGCTCTTTCCCACTTGCTCTAACCCCCTTTTTAATCTCAATGCCAACTGGTCTTGTAGCTAACTGCTTGAACAAACCTCACCACTTACGACAGCTACACTATTTCTGTTAAAGAACCATTAAAGAACAGGAGACTTGTTGGCTGAAGGACAGGATGAGGACTCCTTGGATCTCCATGTCTGAGGTTTGCCTTTCTCCCTGCTGGCTCCGCTGGAGCCCCAGACCTTGTCAAAATCACTCAGGCCCATTCCTGAATAACTGCATCAGAATTTCTACAGGTAGGGCCCCCAAATTCTGACTTAAACAAGCTCCCCTGGAAATTCTTTGGCACACTAAAATTGGGAGCCTCTGCCCTAGAGGGTCCCGGCCACGCCGAGGACCTTGGTGGCAAACGGTCATCAAGTCAGCCATTCTAGTGGGGCCACTGGCTTCTTTGTCTTTCTTCCTCAACCTTCAGTTAAATCCACCCAGGTAGAAATACACCAGGGTCACTGGTTCACCAGGTAAGCAGTGCCTGTCTGGGCTGGCCAGGCTACTAGGTACAGCTCTGAAATGTCCGCAAGTTATTGACCTCTCTGCTTTCTGGTAGGTTTCCATGTAAAATGTAGACAATCAAACCTTACCTGCCCAAAGGCTAGAGGCCTCCAGAGTTTTCTATCACTTCTAAAATACATAATTCAAGAAAGTCAAATCACTTTGTGACAGCAGCCCATGTTATTAAACAATGTATTAAGGAACGCAACACAGGGCGTCCTATCATCCATGACTCTGAGACATCAGGCACATGAGGCGTCCAGTGTGGATGTATGTTGTGTTTTCTATTTAAGGGTGACAGAGGAGATATGACTTTTGTTATTGTCTGAAGAAAATTAAATACACGGGCTTAAGATAGAAGGGGCCGAAGATGAGATTGTTTATGAGCGGCCTGAAGAAAAGGTCAGCACTGAGTACCCTTCAATGTATAAGGATAACGCTAGCTGCACTGTTGGGAGCCGAGCCAGAAACCATGTTTGAACCCTGTTTCTATTTTAGCAGCACTTACTGTCTAAAGCTTTGGTTTTAGGAAGTCACTGAGTCTTTCCAGGAACATCTATTCCTTCGTCTCCCTCTCCTCCCAGGAAAAGCTCTTCATGCTGCCAGCCCTTTACCTTTCACTTTGCTGTTGCTGTTACCCAAATTTGCATTTCTTTCCATAATGTGAGTTATTGTCTGGGTTCTCACTCTGAAAAGTGGGGGTCATAAGGATAACTTCCTCTTCCTCCACTTCCTGTTGGCACAGATCTCTTTGCCCAGGTGGCCCAGAGTGGCCTTGGAAAAGGTGGGGCCAGTTGTGAGTCTTATGGCTGTGATGAGAGTTCGAGGACTTTACCTGGCACATAGTAAGTGCTCAATAATTGCTAGCTATTATTTTCATATTTTAAGCGCCTAGCAAAAGTGTCCAGCATATATAGTACATTTTCAACAATTATCTATTTATGTGTATGTATTATTTATATACTTAAATTCATTTTTTCCTTCTAATTGAAGATGCCAAAAGATAGAGCCCCCTACGTGAGATGGAATAGGGAAGGTGTGCTTTGGAGAAGTGAGGAGAAGGCTGTTTTTGAACAATTACACATATGTTAGATTTTTTTCTCACTATGTCTACCATCTTTCATTCTCTTTTCTTTTTTTTTTTTTTGATCTCTTTTCTCTTTTCTGAATTGTTTTATACAAAATTTTCTGATCTGTTGTTAAATCTATCCATTGAGTTCTTCCTTTTCATTACTGTCCTTTTCAGTTCAAATATATGCATTTAATTCTTTTTTATATTTTCCAGTTGTCTGTTTATATTTTTCATCTTTTCATTTCATTTCGTGACATTTTACTCAGAGTTATTTTTAAATCCCTGTCAGGATAACTCCAATATCTAGATCTTCTCTGTCTTTGTAATGATTGTTTGATTTTTTTAATACTTTTTGTTTTAAATTAATTTTAGGCCTAGAATTGCAAAGGTAATATAGAGAATTCCTATATCTCTTTCAATCAACTTCCCTCAATGTTAACACCTTATATAATCATGGTACAAGTTTCACAACTAAGAAATTAACATCGGTACAATACTATTCACTAAACGGTAGACTTTATCTGGATTTCCCCAGTTTTCTTCTAACGTCCTTTTCCTGTTGCAGGATCCCATCTAGGATCCCACAAGGAGCTTAGTCCCCACGTCTCCTTAGTCTCCTCCAGTCTGTGACAGCTCCTCAGTCTTTCCTTGTCTTTCATGACCTTGACATTGAAATGTACTGACCAGACATTTCATAGAATCCCTCAGTTTGGGTTTGTCTGATGTTTTCTCCTGGTGAGACTGAGGGTGTGGGTTCTGGGAAGGAAGACCACAGAGCTGTGTGCCCTTCTCAAGCCATCATATTAGGGGACACACAACAACACTTTTTATTACCAATGAGGTGTACCTTGATCATGTGACTAAGGTTATGTGGGCCATATTTTCCTGTTGTAAAGTGACTCTTTTCCTTTTCCAGACTCTTAGTTAGAAGAAGAGTCAGACCAAACCACACTTAAGGTGAGGGGAGTTCAATTCTGGAGGGAAGAGTATCAAAAATTTGTGAAGTGGAGTCCTTAATCACTGTTAACCACAGTAATTAATCAACATTTGGGGAGCAATACTTTGAAGCTATGCAAAATCCTGTTTCTCCTTAAAATTCTGCCCACTAATTTTAGCATTCATTAGTGGATTTAGCCTGCAACAATTATTACTGTGATGTGCCAGTGGTGATTTTCTATTTCACTCAGTCCTTCCACACTTATTAATTGGAATTTTTCTGTAAGGAAGAATTGTCCCTTATGCCCATTTATTTAATCATTTATATCGATGTGGACTCATAGATATTTATTTTATTCTTTGCATTATAATCCAATGCTTTAATATTTTATTTTGTTCCTCAAATTGTTCCAAATTGTTTCTCCTCCCCTCCCTTCCTCTCCTCCTCCTCCTTTGCCCCCTCCTTCCTTAATTTTTGGCGCCACTAGGAGCTCCAGGCTAATCTCGTATTTTCTTTGCCCCAGCCTGTGAATCTGCCAGTATCTAAGGAGCCCTGCTCCTCTTAATGGAGAATGATAAATCAGGACCCATTATGAGCCATAGATGTGCTTGCTTTTACTGGGGTAGTATTGTTTTTTGTGCCCTTTGAGCACACAGATCTAGGAAATGAGATATATAATTTATGTATAAATATGTGTCTATATTTACTTGTACTGCTATTTAAAATAAACGTAAGTTCAAACTGGTATCTTGCACTCCAGTTCAGAACCACCACAGAATTCATTCTAGCTTTCTCACTTTTCTTATTTGTAACTTCTTTTTCCAACAGTGAGAAACCAAACTCTAACTATCTGCAATACTATAGTCTCCCCTTATCCACAGGGGATATGTTCCAAGATCCCAGTGGGTGCCTGAAATTTCAGAAAGTACTGAATCCTGTATATATTGTTTTTTTCCTATGCACACATACCCATGACAACATTTAATTTATAAATTAGGTGCAGTAAGATATTAACAACAATAGCTAATAATAAAATAGACCAATTATAGCAATATACTGTAATTAAAGTTATGAATGGCTTTGGGACCATTATTAAGGAAAATAAGAGTTACTTGAGCACAAGCACTGTGATACCAAGACAGTCGATCTGATACGTAGCTGAGATGCTGCTAAGTGACTAAGGAACGGGGACTCGTACAGTGTGGATACAGTGGACAAAGGGATGATTCATGTCTTTGGCATGAATTGTCTATAAACATATTGTCTATAAGGGATAGAATTTTCCATTTGGCAACAGACCATGGAGAAACTTCAGAAAGTGAAACCATGGGTAAGAGGGACTACGGTATATTTATTTATTTGTTCCACCCTACTATACGTAAAAAGTACTTATAAAATTGCTAACCTGAACTCCTGTGAAAACCAAATTTATCAACTGGAGTATGATGGTTTTGTACAGTGCTTTTTTGTTTTTATCCTTACAGTATTTAGGGAAAACAAAAATAAACCTGTTTTTCAAAGTTACTTAGGTCAGTTCTTTTCTTACCTACCCCCTTCATCGTGGTGATGTCATTCATTAAAAAATAAATTGGATTCATTTGTCACAGTCTGCTTTTCATCTTGGGTTCCCTGATAGCCAGGTTGATTTTTTTTTTTAATATACATACAGTAAAATTCACTGTTTGTGATGAAGATTTTCATGGATATTGGCATACCCATTAAGTCATGTATTCACCTTGCAGTCATGATACAAACAAGTTTTATCATTCCCCAAATTTCCTCATATTGTCCCTTTAGTCAAACCCCCACCCCATTCTCAACCTGTAGCAACTACTGATCTGTCCCTGTAGTTTTGCTTTTTCCAGATTGTCATATAAATGGAATCATACAGCATGTCGCTTTTTGTGTCTGGGTTCTTTCACTTAGTAAAACACATTTAAGATCCCTCCATGTTATTTCATGAATGAATAGCCTATCCTTTCTTAAATGCTGAATTGCATTCCATTGTATAGATATACCACAGTTGTCTATTCATTCACTTATTGAAGGATGTAGGGCTCATTTCCAGTTTTTTATGATTATAAATAAGGATGCTCTAAATATTCTCATACAGATTTTCATATGAACATAGTTTTCAGTTCTCTTGGGTAAGTATGTAGGGGTGGGATTAAGTCGTGACAAATGTGTATTTAACTTTATAAAAAATGGCTAAGCTGTTTGCCAAAGTGACTCTACCATATCACGTTCCCATCAGCATTGCAGGAAAATTCCAGCTGCTTTGCATCCTCGTCAGCACTTGGCATTGTCAGGATTTTCTTCTTTTTCTTATTTTAAGTCATTATAAAAGGTATGTAGTGGCGTCTTATTGTAGTTTTAATTTGCATTTCCCTAATGACTAATAATTCTGAGAATCTTTGTATATATTTATTTGCCATATTTATACGGTCAAGTGTCTGTTTATATCTTTTGCCTGTTTCTTTTTTTCAATTGAATTATCTATTTTCTTATTATTGAATTTTAGGAATTCTTTATACAAGTTCTGACAATTAACTTTGCAAACTCATTCTAGAAAAAGTGCTACATACCTCATTGATGAATGTCACTACGGTCACCTTCAAAGGACTCCCCTTGGGAAGCTATGCACCGATGCCAGTGCCTAGTCCACCCTTCAAAGCAATTTTGGAACTCTTTCTGGACTGGCCATCAGAGCTGTCGTCGTATTACCCTTGATGTCCTGAATGTCATCAAAATGTCTTCCTTTCAATATTTCCTTTATATTCGGGTAAAGAAAGAAGTCACTGGGGGCCAGGTCAGGTGAGTAGGGAGGGTGTTCCAACACAGTTATTTGTTTATTGGCTAAAAACTCCCTCAGTGCCATGTGAGCTGGTGCATTGTCGTGATGCAAGAGCCATGAACTGTTGGCGAAAAGTTCAGGTTGTCTAACTTTTTCATGCAGCCTTTTCAGCACTTCCAAATAGGAAGCTTGGTTAACTGTTTGTCCAGTTGGTACAAATTCGTAATGAATAATCCCTCTGATATCAAAAAGGTTAGCAACATCAGTGCTAACTAAGTTCGCGAACTTAATTGTCAGATCTTTGTATAGTCTAGATACAAGTCCTTCATCAGATATGTGATTTACAAACATATTCTCATAATTTGTGGCTTGTCTTTTTCATTTTCTTAGAGTATCTTTCACAGAGCAAAAGCTTTTAATTTTAATAAACTCAAATTTGTCTTTTGGGGTCATATCTAAAACCTATTTGCCAAACCTATTCTCTTATGTTCCCTTTTAGAAATTTTATATGTTTATGTTTTACGTTTAGGTCTATAATCCCTTTTGAGTTAATACTGAATAAGTTCTGAAGTATGTATTGAGGTTTTGCTTGTTTGTTTTTTGTATATGGACATCCAATTGTTCTACCATTTTTTGAAAACACTAGTCTTCCTTCATTGAACTGCCTTTGCTCCTTTGTCAAAAAACAGTTGACTGTATTTGTTTGGCTTTTCTAGTTCCCTTGTCTTTCCATATTTAGGATCAGCTTACTGATCTGCAGAAAAAAGCTTGCCAATATTTTGATTAGAATTTCATTGACTCTTCAGATCAAATTAGATAGAATTAACATCTTAACAATGAACATGGTATATCTCCCAATTTGTATGGCTCTTCTTTAACATATTTCATCAGTGTTTTATAGTTTTATCATACTGATCCTACACATAATTTGTTAGATTATACCAAAGTATTTTATTGTTTTGGGTTCTATTATAAATATTTTTAAAATTTCAGTCTTCAATTCTTTATTGTTGGTATATAGGAATACAATTGACTTTGTATACGGACATTGTATCCTGCAACCCTGCTCATTTACTTCCCAGGTATGAGAACTTTTTTGTAGATTCTTTGAGATTTTTCTACATAGATAATTATATCATATTCAAATAGAGAATTTAAAAATTTCTCCCTGTCTAATCTGGAAAACGTTTTCTTTCTTGCTTTATTACACTAGCTAGGATTTACAGTGCTGTGTAGGAGGTGAGGGAAGACAGCCTTGCCTTGTTATTAATATTAGGGGGACAACACTTAGTCTTTCACCATTAAGTATGATGGCAGCTGCAGGATTTCCATAGATGCCCTTTATTAAATTTAAAAAGTTTCCTTATATTCCTAGTTTGCTGAAAATTTCTATCCTAAATACATAAAATCAATATTCTCTATATATTGACTACAATTGAAAAGTGAAAATTTTTAAAAAGACCATTTACAATAGCACCAGAAAACCTAAAGAACTCAGGGATAAATTTAACAAAAAAAATATGGAAGACCTATACACTGACAACTACAAAATATTGATATAAGAAACTAAAAGAAATCTGCATAAAATGAGAGATACATTATGTCATTGATTGGAAGCCTCAATATTATTAAGATCTAATGTTCCCCAAAATGATTTTCCCCAAATAGTCAAATTGATCTAAATATATTCAACACAGTCTTAGTCAACATCCCAGCAGGGGTTGTTATTCATGGTGTTTTGTTTGTTTGTTTTTGATAGAAATTAAGAAGGTAGTTCCAAAATTACATTGAAATGCAGAAGACCCAGGATAGCAAAAGTTATAGCAATCAAGACTGTGTGAGAGTTATATATGGATAGATATATAGACCAATGAATCAAAATAGTTTTGAAATGGGGGGAGGGTATAGTCAATGAATTTTTGACAAAGGCATAATGTAATTCAGTGTGGGAAAAGAGTCTCTTTTGACAAATGGTGCTCGTACAACTGGACACGCATATGGAAAAATGCTTACTTTGGCTGTAAAGTAAGGATCAGAGGAGTGAAGAGTAGATAAATAAACATCAATAGGGAAGCTATTGCTTCCAGGAGAAATGATGCTAGCTTTCCCTTTACCTCTAGGAATTTATTTTATAGATATAAAGATGTGGACACCTATCAATAAAAGATTAGTTAGATTGCAGTTTGTTTCTATAATAGGATAATATACAGCTGTTTAAAGAATAAAGAAGCCATTTGTGGAATGAACACCAAGATAAATTCTTTAATTCAAAAAGAAATAAAAACCCAAGATGAAGAGAGATCAACATTTACTCAACATTTACTCCCAACATTGTGGAGTAAATAGATACTGTGCCTGCTTCTTTCTGTGAACACACAAAAATTACAACTAAATTATAGAACAATCATCCTGGAGAATCACCTGAAGTAAGGCTGAACAGAAGTTTTATCACTAAGAATATAAAGAAGAGACCACATCGAGACTAGTTGGAGGGGTGGAGACACAAAATGGGCTGGCCCCAAACCTCCATGAGGCAGTTGAGAATCAAGAGGGATATCTTGGCTTTGGAGGTCCCCCCTGGAGGAGCAAGATAGCCCCACACCAGGTCTTCCCAACCCAGAGTACTGGTACCAGGAAGACTAGCCCCCACAACATAAGGCTGTGAAAAACAGTGGGGATTCCAAAAATCCCAGTGGGACGGAAGGCTGCAGGAAACGTGGACGTCCTCTTAAATGTCCCATGCACAGACACTCTCACTCCTAATCACTCACCTTGGGCTCCGGCCAAGAGACAGTAACTCAGAGTTGCATCAGAGGTGCAGACTGAGTACAAGGGCAGGGGGACAGTTGCCATTTTCTCTGTGTGGGGTCCTGTTCCCATGCAGCCAGCAGGCAGGCACCATCTTTCCAGTGTTGAGCCCTTCACCACAGGCCAAATCTGAATCTTATTGGCTTGGTGAGCTCTGTTGCTCCATACTGCTGACTCATTGAGACCTTGTCTCACCCAACTCGTCCAACACCACAGACTTTCTCCAAGATCAGCCAGTCCTGCTAGCATTGCACTCTTAAAAAAAAAAAAAAAAACTATCAGAGTCTTAAGTACCCAGGTGGGTGGCAACTGGTCTCACTGTGCTCTGAGACTTTTGCTGAGTAGTTTCAGGTTCAGCACTATCACTAAACTACAGTCTACATTAAACTGTTGACCACAGTTCTTCCCTCTCTAGTGACTCCCAGAAGCCCTGCCGCACCCAACTGATGTATCTCGCTATCTACCGCAGCATAGATGGACCTGGAAGGTATTATGCTGAGAGGAGTGTAAGACATTGAGAGACAGATGGAAAGCGATTTTGCTTATATGTGGAATCTAAAGAATAAAATAAATAAACAAACAAACAGAAACAAACTCATAGATACAGAGAACATTTGATGGTTGCCAGATGGGAGGGGGGTTGGAATCGGTGAAAAGGTGAAGGGATTAAGAAGTACATATTGGTAATTACAAAATAGTCATGGGAATGTAAAGTAAAGCACAGGGAATTTAGTCAATAATATGGTAATAACTATGTATAGTGCCAGGTGAGTAGTAGACTAGTCATGGGGATCCTTTCTTAAGTTATATAAATGCCTAACCACTGTGCTGTACACCTGACATTAATATAAAATAATATTGAATGTCAACTATAATTGAAAAATTTGAAAAAGGGGGAAAAGGTGAAGGGGAATAAGAGGACCAAATTTCCAGGCATAAAACAAATAAGTCACGGGGACATAATGTACATTATGGGGAATATAGTCAATATTGTGATAGCGTGGTACGGTGTCAGATGGTTGCTGGACTTATGGTAATCACTTCTCTAGGTATATAAATGTTGAATAACTATGGTGTACCCCTGAAACTAATATAATATTGTATGTTAGCTATATTTTAATAAAAATCTTAAAATTAAATAAAAAACAACAAGATGCCTAATAGAATAATTGGATGTACAAGACAGTGGCTGCAAGGACACGTGACGACCTGGTAGCATGAGTAGCCTTGGCGAGAGTAGCGGGTCTGCCAGAGGACTAGGGTGGGGAATGAGACTTGTCAGAGCACAGTGTCCTATACCTTCTAAATTTGGGAGTTTGTACCCTTATATTACCAATTAAAATATATGCTAAAAATTAAAATTATGTTTAAAAAGAAAGAAATTATAATAGATAGGAGTAGGGTGATGGTCATGAAGATAGAGGAATGAATCAACTGCAAATTAAATGAAATTTCAATTTGGTATTGAAACGAAATGAACCTGTGGCTGTAAGAGAGGGTGGAATTCAAGGTGGTTGCTAGGCTTTTTGGCTTGTGTAACTACATGGTGAAATGGAAATACAAGTTTAGTATATAGGGATGGGGGAGGTGAAAGCAGTGTAGGGGGAGGAGGAGAGGAACAGGTGGGGAGGAAAAATTATGAAAATGGTTTTGAGCATGTTGGGAGCATAAAACTGAGGAGGTGATGCTGAGTAGTCAGTTCAATGTTTGGATGGCTCCAGAGCTCAGAGGAGAGGCCTAGGATGGAGAGGCAAAGTGAAGCTCCCATGTGACGATGTGGGAACTGATGCCAGGGTGTATATGCAATGATCTACAGCCAGAGGGAATATAGTCTTGGATGTAAGAATTTTATCTGAGAAAAAATTTAAATTAAGCATAATCAAAAATTAGCCTTGGCCATTAAGTAAACACATAAGCAAAAATTCAACTGAAAATGCCCATATATGCTAGACTTTGTAAGTTACATACCCACACTGCTGACTCACTGAGACCTTGCCTCATAAATGTCTAATCACCATGTTGTACACCTGCAACTAACATAATATTGTATGTCAACTGTAACTTAAAATTTTTTTGGTAATTCTATTCGTAATTTTTTGAGGAACCTCCACACTGCCTTCCATAACGGCTGCACCAGTCTGCATTCCCACCAACAGTGGATGAGGGTTCCTTTTTCTCCACAGCCTCTCCAACACTTGTTACTATTTGTCTTGTTGATGATAGCCATTCTGACTGGTGTGAGGTGATATCTCATTGTGGTTTTTATTTGCATTTCTCTGATGATTAGTGATGTTGAGCATTTTTTCATAGGTCCTCTGCCTATTTTTCAATTGAGTTGTTTGTTTTTTTTGTTGTTGAGTTCATGAGTTCCTTGTGTATTTTGGATATTAGCCCCTTATCGGAGGCACTGTTTGCAAAAATCTTCTCCCATTCAGTTGGTTGCCTCTTTATTTTGTCGATGGTTTCTTTGGCTGTGCAGAAGCTTTTAATTTTCATATAGTCCCATTTGTTTATTTTAGCTTTTACTTCCCTTGTCTTTGGAGTCAAATTCATGAAATGCTCTTTGAACCCAAGGTCCATAAGTTTAGTACCTATGTTTTCTTCTATGTAGTTTATTGTGTCAGGTCTTATGAATCTGAAAACATTTATCCATAAAGACACGTGTGCTCCAATGTTCATTGCAGCTTTGTTTATGATGGCCAAGACATGGAAAAAACCAAAATGTCCCTCAATAGATGAATGGATAAAGAAGTTGTGGTATATATACACAATGGAATACTATTCGGCAGTAAGAAAAGATGATATAGGAACATTTGTGACAACATGGATGGATCCTGAGAGTATAATGCTAAGCGAAATAAGTCAGACAGAAAAAGCAGAGAACCATATGATTTCACTGATATGCGGTATATAAACCAAAACCAACAAAAGAACAAGACAAACAAATGAGAAACAAAAACTCATAGACACAGACAATAGTTTAGTGGTTATCAGAGGGTAAGGGGGGTGGGGGGTGGAAGATGAGGGTAAAGGGGATCAAATATATGGTGATGGAAGTAGAACTGATTCTGGGTGGTGAACACACAATGGGATTTATAGATGATGTAATACAGAATTGTACACCCGAAATCTATGTAATTTTACTAAGTAAATAAATTTTAAAAATAAATTTTTAAAGAAATTTTAATTAAGAAGAAAAAGGGAAATTTCCACAAAAAGCCTTTCTTTGTCAACACAACTTCTTGGCATAATAGCTAAGATAGTTTATTGCTGAAATGTATGTTTACATTATATTAAGTGAAATAACTTGCTTTAGGAATGACAAAAAAACCAAAACGCTAAATGTTAGGAACACTTTATCAAACTTTTGAGGCTTAAATGGTAATAGCTACTTATTAATAACTTACCTGATCACAGCCTCTTATCATCTGCACCGAAGAGAGCAAGTGTCCTGTTCTCTATACCAGGAAGTTGTGCGTGGACCACAGCACAAAGCTTTAAAAAACATGTTAAAAAGAAGAGACTTGGTTACCCAAGTAACCTCAACGCACCTGTATTTTAAGAGACTCACAGAGGGCGTACTGTTTAACTATAGCAAGCTGTGGGGAGCCAGGGCGTAGGCGTGTAAAGTGAAAGTGTCAGTCACACGTCCTCTACTTCATGTGGAGAGGAAGTACAGGGTCATTTCTCAATCCTCCTGCCTTTCCTCTCTCATTGGTGACACTGATTTCACAGGTGGGCCTCATGAAGCTTCCTGGCCATGTCATTCTAAAAACCTTTCACCTCTGGGTTTAATAACCAGCTTCCCTTCACTGAGCAGCGTTTCTGGAGGCTCTTTCTTCCACCATCCATGCCTCATTTGTCTGCTCTCCCTGCAGAAGTCTTCTCCTCTTGGGAAGCCTTCTTCTCCACAGGACTGTGCTCAGGGGTTACCTGGTGGTTCCCAGGCATCCAGAAGTTGCTTTGTTTGAAAGGCTGGACCAAGTGTTTTCTGAGGAGAGAGGGCAACAACCTTCAAGGGAGATGTCCTGTGAGTGGTTCCCCCCTCCACACCACCTGCTTCATAAAGAAATATACTGCTCAGGAGGCAACAACCCCTCTGCCAAGAAAGCCCTCCTATGCTTTGATGGGGAGGGAGGTGGAGATTGAATTAATGTGCCCATCTGATCCAAAACATTACTATTAATTATAGACTCCTAATCTAATCATCATTTGCTATTTATACAACATTTTAACCACTTTTAAAAATCTCAACTCTTCAGATAAAAGTCATTTTGTAAAATAGATAATTATATAAATTTCATTTTTCATCCATAGAATTGCAGTAAGTTCAAATGCAGATGCCAAGATACAAAGAAATTGAGTTTCTATTTGAGTTGCTACTATGCCTATTTCTCCAAAAACACGTAGTAATAATATGTACATTATTACTATAGTAATAATATGTAGTAATAATACTTGAATTTGCTTGTGGTGGTTAGAAAATCCTAATGAATAAGACATATAAAGTTCTTATAATTAAGTTCGTGAACTTGTTGCAACAATATTGCTAACCTTTTTTGATATCAGAGGGATTATTCATTATGAATTTGTACCAACTGGACAAACAGTGAACCAAGTTTACAATTTGGAAGTGCTGAAAACGCTGCATGAAAAAGTTAGATAACCTGAACTTTTCACCAACAATTCATGGCTTTTGTATCACGACAATGCACCAGCTCACACGGCGCTGTCTGTGAGGGAGTTTTTAGCCAATAAACAAATAACTGTATTGCAACACCCTCCCTACTCACCTGATCTGGCCCCCAATGACTTCTTTCTTTACCCAAATATAAAGGAAATATTGAAAGGAAGACATTTTGATGACATTCAGGACATCAAGGTTAATATGATGACAGCTCTGATGGCCATTCCAGAAAGAGTTCCAAAATTGCTTTGAAGGGTGGACTAGGCACTGGCATAGGTGCATAGGTTCCTAAGTGGAGTACTTCGAAGGTGACCGTAGTGATATTCAGCAATGAAGTATGTATGTAGCACTTTTTCTAGGATGAGTTCGTGAACTTAATTGTCGACTTCGTACATGTGTTTTCCTGAGATGACCAGGAGATGGCGCCCATGTCAATGTTGGGAATCTGCCTCCTGGGAGAAGGCTGCTGTGGAGTGATGGGCAGGAACTGAACAGAATTATTGATAAAAGAGGGAGAAAAACAATCAAGTATTTTGTGGGATGAGAAGGTTCAGGACAACAACTCCAGATCCCCTCGACATTTTATTAACTTGTTTTAATTTATTTTATTAACTTTTATTTATTTATTTTGGGAGACTCCAAGAATAACAAGAAAAGCAAAATAGAAAGAGTAAGAAAGGTAATTAAAGGAAATGATGTCACCATCTTAAGTGCAGTGGCTCCTCATAAATTATCTGCACTATCGCCATCAGGCTGAAGGGTAGACATTGAATGTCCTGAGACGGAGCTCGCGGAGCTTATACAAGCTGTTGTGGCCGAGAAGCAATAAGGAAGCTAAAATTCGAACTCCATTCTGTCTGGTGCCAGAGTCCATTCACTGAAAGTCACATGCATCTCTTTAAGAATGAAGAGTTAGACTGAAAGTCACATGCATCTCTTTAAGAATGAAAAGTTAGACGGGCCTATCCAGAATGTACTCAGGTACTCGATAAAGGAAATTTTAAAGGAGATAACAGAAAATTAATACCGGCTTAATATATTTAGTAGTATTTCACATCAGATATATTAGAAATAAAATGTCCCAACTCATGAGGAGCTACTGGCTCATTTAACAATGAAAACTTACATAAAAGAGAGGAGTAACATATGTGTAGCCAAAAGAAACACAATTTAGATGGTAAGTGAAGTGAAAACTCTCAATTTCCCCAACAAGCAGTGTTTTGCTGATTAAGCCCAAGCTTTAATGACTTTCCCAGAGTCCAAGGAGAAAAGTCCACTACCTTTTCAAATGCAAAGAGTGTTCTGGGGTCCCAGCTATAGTCTTCCCACTGCTCTGAAGTGACCACCTTTTAGTTGTGTGTCTTGAATCACCACAGGTTTGTGAACAAATCTGAGGTGAGGTGTATTTTGCTACTGGTCATTTGTACCTAAACCTATCAACATTGTTAGAAGTTATCTTATAACACAATACTGTCTGCTCCATGCCCAACCCTGTTCTAGGCACTCCTGTGTTTTACTTCATTCTCAGAGTCCCCTTTCCACACTGACCACACATATAGAAAAAGGATTGGAAAACTAACCTCATCAAATTTAAGAAGATTGAAATCATACCAAGCATATTCTCTGATCACAAGGCTTTGAAATTGGATATCAACTGCAAAAAGAAAGCAGGAAAAACCGCAAATACATGGAGTAAACAACATACTCTTAAAGAACTACCGGGTCAAAGAAGAAATTAGACGAGAGATCAAAAGATACATAGAAACAAATGACAATGAAAATATATCCTACCAAAATTTTTGGGATGCAGCGACAGCAGTTTTAAGAAGGAAATTTATATCATTGAAAGCCTATCTCAAGAAACAAGAAAAAACCCAAATAAATAATCTCATGTTACACCTTAAAGAACTAGAAAAAGAAGAACAAGTGAAACCCAACGTGAGCAGAAGAAAGGAAATAATAAAAATCAGAGCAGAACTAAATGAAATAGAGAACAAAAAGACAATAGAAAAAATTAATGTGACAAAGAGCTGGTTTTTTGAAAAAAATTAACAAAATCGACAAACCCTTGGCTAGGCTCACTAAGATAAAAAGAGAGAAGACACTAATTAACAAAATCAGAAATGAAAAAGGGGAAGTTATCATGGACACCACAGAAATATAAAGGATCATGCAAGAATACTATGAAGGACTATATGCCACCAAATTCAATAACCTAGAAGAAATGGACAAGTTCTTAGAAACATAGCTTTCCAAGGCTGAACCATGAAGAACTGGAAAATCTAAACAGACCGATCACCAGTAACGAAATTGAATCAGTCATCCAAAACCTTCCCAAAAGCAAAAGCCCGGGACCAGATGGCTTCACTAGTGAATTCTCCCAATCCTTCAAAGAGGATCTAATACCAATCCTGATCAAACTCTTCCAAAAAATTGAAGAAGAGACAGTACTCCCTAACTCATTTTATGAGGCCAACATTACCCTGATACCAAAACCTGGTAAGGACAACACAAATAAAGGAAATTACAGACCAATATCTCTGATGAATACAGATGCATAAATCCTAAACAAAATTCTAGCAAATTGAATGCAACAATGCATTAAAAAGATTATTCATCACGACCAAGTGGGGTTCATCCCAGGGGCACAAGGATGATTCAACATCCGCAAATCCATCAATATGATACATCACATAAACAAAATAAAGGAAAAAATCATATGATTATATCAATTGACGCAGAAAAAGCATTTGACAAGATACAACATCCATTTATGATTAAAACACTTAATAAAATAGGTATAGAAGGAAAATACCTTAACATAATAAAGGCCATATATGACAAACCCTGAGCTAATCTCATAATTAATGGTGAAAAACTAAAGTCCTTTGCTCTACGTTCAGGAACACAACAGGGCTGTCCCCTATCACCTCTGCTTTTCAACATAGTGTTGGAAGTCCCTGCCAGAGCAATCAGGCAAAAGAAAGAAATAAAAGCCACCCAAATTGGGAATGAAGAAGTTAAATTATCACTGTTTGCAGATGACATGATGCTGTATATAAAAAACCCTAAAGACTCCACCAAAAAGCTATTAGAAGCAATCAACGAATAGAGTAAAGTTGCTGGTTACAAAATCAACTTACAAAAGTCCATTGCATTCCTACATACTAACAACGAAATATCAGAAAAAGAAATACAAAAAACAATTCCTTTTGCAATTGAAGCAAAAAGAATAAAATACCTAGGAGTAAACTTAACCAAGGATGTGAAGGACCTATATGCTGAAAACTATACGGCATTTTTGAAAGAAATTGAAGAAGACACAAAGAAATGGAAAGACATTCCGTGCTCATGGATTGGAAGAATCAACATAGTTAAAATGGCCATATTACCCAAAGCAATATACAGATTTAATGCAATCCCCATCAAAATCCCAATGGCATTTTTTAAAGAAATAGAACAAAAAATCATCAGATTTGTTTGGAACCACAAAAGACCTCGAATAGCCAAAGCAATCTTAAGAAAAAAGAACAATGCCGGAGGTATCGCACTCCCTGAGTTTAGATTGTACTACAGGGCAACAATAATCAAAACAGCATAGTATTGGCAGAAAAACAGACACATAGACCAGTGGAATAGAATTGAGAACTCAGAAATAAAACCACATAAATATGGACAGATAATTTTTGACAAAGAAGCAAAAACATACAATGGAGAAAAGACAGCCTCTTTAATAAATGGTACTGGGAGATTTGGATAGCCACGTGCAAAAGAATGAAACTGGACTGCTATCTGTCACCATGTCCAAAATTAATTCAAAATGGATCAAAGACTTAAGCATAAGACATGAAACAATAAACTGCATAGAAGAAAACACAGGTACTAAACTTACGGACCTTGGGTTCAAAGAGCATTTTATAAATTTGATTTAAAAGGCAAAGGATATAAAAGCTAAAACAAACGAATGGGACTATATGAAACTTAAAAGCTTCTGAACAGCAAAAGAAACCATCGACAACATAAAGAGGCAACCAACTGAATGGGAGAAGATTTTTGCAAACAGTGCCTTCGATAAGGGGCTAATATCCAAAATATACAAGGAAATCATGCAACTCAACAACAAAAAAACAAACAACCCAATTGAAAAATGGGCAGAGGACCTGAAGAGACATTTCTCCAAAGAGGATATACAAATGGCAAATAGACATATGAAAAAATGCTCAACATCACTAATCATCAGAGAAATACAAATAAAAACCACAATGAGATATCACCTCACCCCAGTCAGAATGGCTTTCATCATCAACAAGACAAATAGTAACAAGTGTTGGAGAGGCTGTGGAGAAAAAGGAACCCTCATACACTGTTGGTGGGAATGCAGACTGGTGCAGCCACTATGGAAGGCTGTGTGGAGCTTCCTCAAAAAAATACGAATAGAATTACCGTATTTCCCAGCAATCCCTCTCCTGAGTATCTACCAAAAAAATCTGAAAACATTTATCCATAAAGACACGTGTGCTCCAATGTTCCTTGCAGCTTTGTTTACATTGGCCAAGACATGGAAACAACCAAAATGTCCTTCAATAGATGAGTGGATAAAGAAGTTGTGGTATATATACACAATGGAATACTATTCGGTGGTAAGAAAAGATGATATAGGAACATTTGTGACAACATGGAAGGATGCTGAGATTATAATGCTAAGCGAAATAAGTCAGACAGAAAAAGCAGAGTACCATATGATTTCACTGATATGCGGTATATAAACCAAAAACAACAAAAGAACAAGACAAACAAATGAGAAACAAAAACTCATAGACACAGACAATAGTTTAGTGGTTACCAGAGGGTAAGTGGGGAGGGGGATGGTAGATGAGGGTAAGGGGGATCAAATATATGGTGATGGAAGGAGAACTGACTCTGGGTAGTGAACACACAATGGGATTTATAGATGATGTAATACAGAATTGTACAACTGAAATCTATGTAACTTTACTAACAATTGTCATCCCAATAAACTTTAATTTAAAAAAGTAAAATAAAGAAAAATGAATTGCTGCAATTAAAAATTTAAATTAAAAAGAAAAAAGAAAAAAGAGCAAAGCCTCTGGGTCCCGCCATGTTGAATCCCAGTTCCCAGACTTCCCAGCAATGTACAAGTTACTCAACCTCTAGGGACCCGCCTTTTCATCCGTCAACTGCAATTAATATTTGTCTCATTTGTGGGTAATGATGACTGAATGAGCTAAGCTTTCCAGGGCAGAGCTAACAGGTCTATACTTCCAGCAACTATTAGTTACGTAGAATAACCTAAAAGCAAGCCCTTTAATTGTAAAGAAAAATTTCTTCCCTAATGGCGCATTGATGCAATGTAATTGTGTCCTTGTTTTCCACCATGCTTTTCAAAGTGTTTTGGTCAGGACTCTTAATATACCACTGAAGTAGGTTGTGCAGAAACTATCATCATATCCATTTCAAATTCATGAAAATTATGTCACAAGGCTAGTGTTTGGCCATTGGATATCTAGGCTAATCCAATGCCTAGATATCTAGGCTAATCCAATCTCCTAATCCAATGCCCTGTGCTCTTTCCTCTAAACTATTACCATGATCAAGGGCCCTTTGGGACAAATGAGTATAAAATAAGGCCATGGGTTAAGGGTGTAATGTGACACCGTGGAGGAAGAAAAGATGGAAGAGTTCTTGTGTTTATTAAATGCTCAGCTAGTATCATTTTAATATTGTATTGTAGAAAGGGCACTGGCCTAGAGGTTTGGCCCAATGGCTCCCAAAATTGAATTGAAATTATAGTCATTGTTAATTAGAAGGAAGTTGGGGACAGGGGGAGCAGGAGTGAAGCCAAGGTATTACTTTCCTTGGTTTCCCCCTACAAAGTCATCTCAGGCTGCCCAGGCGTCTTGAGCCCAGGTCTTAAGCCAACTCTATACTCTTCTCTCCCCTCCAAGGTCAGGCAGCTGCTCCCTCCCCTCATCCCTTCAGGCCTGGGGTGGAACTATAGGCTGAATTTTTGTGTCCCTCCACAATTCATATGTTGAAATCTTAACCCCCAATGATGGTATTTAGAAATGGGACATTTGGGGGTGATTGGGTCATGAAGGTGGAGCCCTCATGAATGGGATTAGTGCCCTTATAAAAGAGACCCCAGAGAGCTTGTTCCCTCTTTTCTGCCATGTAAGGACACAGCAAAACGATAGCCATCTACACACCAAGAAGTGGGCTCTCTCCACACACACTGAATCTGCCCACACCTTGATCTTGAATTTTCCAGCCTCCAGACTGTGAGAAATAAGTTTCTGTTGTTTGTAAGCCACCCAATTATATGGTATTCTGTCATAGCAGCCCCAAAGACTAAGACAGGTGGTAACTGTGTGGCTGCTACCACGTCTAGGATACTACAAGGTCCGGTGTGTTTTGCCTGTACAGAGGTAATCTTAAAGAATCCTTCTGTGAACAGACCCTCCTTGAGTCATCCCACCTTGAGGACACCATTAACCAGTCTTGGAACACTTTCTGATACACTCAGTTATTCCGCTACTTCATTCCTAACGAGGAGAGTTGAGTCATTTAGATTCCAACATGGGCTCTGCCATTACTTAACTACATGTTTGGGCAAGTCATTTAGGTTCTACTGGTCTCAGTTTTCTCCTCCTCAAATGTCAAAATGAGGGGATTGTCCCTATTCTTAATCATTGCTATACTTTATAATCACCTGGCGAGCTTTTTAACAATTAATTTAACCAGAGTCTCTCAGAGTGGGAGATGGGAATATGTGAATACTTCCTATTTTTCTATTGTTCAACGAGGTAGAGAAAATATGGTAAGTACCATCTTCTTCCAACACTTTTTGATCCTTATGTTCACTCAGTGTTCATTTATTGAGCATATGTGTCAGGCACTGTGTTAAATACTGACTCCTTCCAGAATGGGGTGGGAAAGGGAAAAAGGTAAAGGGGTTCAGAACAGGCCTCCCCAACATATGCCACTTTGGCATGTGATTTATTTTGAGCTGAAGGCAATAGAGACCCTATGGGCTCTCTCCCTTAAAGAATTTAAATTAGAAGCTTCACCCATAATAAGAGTTATTACCAGAAATAACTTTTTATGGCCTATTTACAGGGCAGGGCAAACATCTAATTACTGAACACCTGGTCTTCTTATCATCCTTGGAGTGACTTTCCTCCCCTCTGAAGCTCCGAGGTTCTTTATTTCATCTTTAGCTCAGAATGTCGTATATCCATCATTTTCCTTTTCTGTCTCTGAATCTCCCATATAGGTGCCGTCTCTGACTCTTTCATGTGTGTGGGATTCCCACATGTATGTACGTAATTACATTTGGTCATTTTCTCTTGTTAATCTGTCTCATATCTATTTGATTGTTAGACTAGCCAAAAGAACCTAAACATTTAGAGGAAAGTTTCTTCCTCCATCACAAAGGCATGTAAATAAGTCATCATATGGCACCAGGATAGAGGCTGGTAGGAAGGGATTAAAAAGGGCGTACCGAAAAGGGGGATGCTTCAGAAAGAAAACAATATGCTAAGCTTCAGAAAAATCACTGAAAGGAGAAAGAAAATGGGTGTAGACAGACCAGGACTAACCTGGGGACATGAGTGACAGGGTGGGCTTCACACCGGGGAGGGGAACAGAGTCATTGGAATGCAGGCTGAGTTGTTAAGACCAGGCAGGGGCCCTGGGTCGGCTTCAGACTCAATGGGGAGGGCACTGCATCTTTTGCGTAGGGCAGTGCCACGGCCAGAATAGGGTTTTTGCATGTAGCCAGGGTTGCAGGGTGCAGGGGGCAGAGGGAGGGGCAGCGTCATTCAGAGGCTGCTGCCAAAGGCCAGGTGGGAGACAGTGAGAGCGTGGAGGAGGGCAGGAGCAATGGGACGGTTGGAAAGGAAAGTGTGGACCAACAGACATTTTGGTGTTAGAAAGACAGGTAAGGGGGGTGGGGGTGGGAGATGAGGGTAAGGGGGATCAAATATATGGTGATGGAAGGAGAACTGACTCTGGGTGGTGAACACAGGATTTATAGATGATGTAATACAGAATTGTACACCTGAAATCTATGTAAATTTACTAACAATTGTCACCCCAATAAATTTAATTAAAAAAAAGAAAGAAAGACAGGATTGGTGTTGGATGGGATGTGCTGGAGGAAGGAGAGGGTGGTGTACAGCCCACACACAGTGAGGGTGCTGAGGTGATAAACCATCAAAAACAACCTGAGGGAAACCCCGTGGTCAAGAAGATTGCATCATTATGTAGCTCTGCCACAGACAGATAGAACTCTTAAAAACATCCTCTGGTTCTTGTAAAATTTGCTATCAGTGATTTTCATTTTCAAAGGGTTCTTTTGACCTGTCTTCTCCAATGTGAGGTGTGCAGTTTCTGACTGGAATCCTTCCCAGGCTACATCTGATGAGGAAGACATTTGGCAACAACCCACATACCCTGACAAATGTCTTCCCTGATCCTGAAGGCACAGCAGCAGCTGCAGTAGACTGAAAACAAACAAACAAAAATACCCAGCAACAGTGGCGGGCCCAAGATATAGCAAAGCTCCTGGGGTAAAGGCACTGGCTTGGCTGGCTCTTCCTACTCCCAGGTTTCCCCGGTGTGACTTAAGAAATGACCTCTTCCCACCTGAGTTCTCACCACATGAGGAGAAATGTGTCATTGGCACGGCCTCTGTGAGGCCCAGCCAGGACAACTACCTGGACCCCTGCCAGCCATCTGACAAGCGGCCAACTTCAAAGGCTGTTCCTTCTCCTCTCCAGCTGATGTCAGAGCCCTGACATCTGGATTGGCTTAATGACCCACTTATTTATTCATGCATTCACTAATCAAATATTAACAGAGGCCACTTGGACCAAGGGGCAGAAGACCCCTCATTACCTTGCTGGTCAAAAGCTATTTACAAGGAGATGTTATCAAAACTAGACTTAATCATTGCCTGAAAGTGACATTAAGTTGTTAACACCTAAGATAGAAACAGGAAAAGCTTAAGATGTAATTTACTCATTCAGGCTACACAGTGTAGCGTTACTAGGCTGGAAGGTGCAGCCTCTCGAAGGATTACTGATCAGCTAGGGGGTTGATAATCTGTAGAAAAGATGAGGGTCATGACCTGGTCATTAGATCTTTGAGCCAAACTCTGCCTTTGCTCATTTTCTATAATGATGGAATTGTTGTTATCATTGTTTAAGATCAGAATATACATGCCCAGGAAGTAAAAAGTATATAGTCCCCCAAAATAAATGGAATAATCTAAGATAATATTTTCCCTTAATTATCTAGATATTTTATAAAATAGAGGCATTTTTAGAACTGAAGCACCATTAGAAAATTAATTTAATCCTTTCCCTTTATTGTGCGTTAGATTCTGTGCACAGTCTGTACTGGGCAAGAAGATAGAAGGGTCCTCAGGGCTGAGACTAAGACAGAGAGAGACACTGAGATACCAAGAGCTGAAGTACTCGGGCTTCAGTGGGCGTCATGAGATGGTCTTGTTCTCTCCACCTGGAGTTTTTCTCAGGTTGGTACTAGGGCTCTTCCGTAGCCTGGATTATACCCCCACTCCACGTCAAATGCATTCTTTCAATCACATGTGATCAATCTACTCAACTAGCTGGAGATTCCTTACAGAATCATGGCTCTAGTTTCCCTGGGCAAAAACAAGAGAGAAAGAGGCAGAACCTGGAACAGGAGGCCGCCTGTGCTCACCCTCTTTCTCCTCCTCCACAAGCAGAAATCTCACTTCAGCAGCCCCTGCATTTTTGGAACTACTAAGGAGTGAGTTGTATTTGGAACTGCCAAGAGCAGGACTACATTGTGTTTGATCTCCCCACGCTGAACTGATTTTAGACTGATCCTCTCAAACCACCTACTCATCTCACTGGAGAGAGCAAGGTAGCATCTCAGAGTAACGGGGGGCCGTCAGTCCCAGGGTCTGTGTCCCTGACAGATGAAGGTGTGCCCTGACTTTAGCTTTGGTTTTGCCCCCTGTGAAACCTGTCCTCGGTGATCACCCGCCTCTTGGGCAGCAGCATTCAATCGGCCTGTGTTAAGAAGCTCAAAGCAGCCAGCAACCCTTCAGCGCAGAGCCTAGGGGTCTCATTAGTCATTGCATGTTCCCTTCGAGTCACAGAGTCTGGGTTTTTTTAGGGGGGGATGTTTTGTTCTATTTTTTAACTTTTTTTTAACTTGTTTTACATTCTTTTTTAAATAAAATATTTTTATTGTTTAATTCTTTTTCTTGGACTGTTCATATGTTGAAATGAAATCTTCTAAGACTTTCCATACATGTGTGCATATGTGTGTGTATTTGCTTGATTATTTATTATTTTTAGTTAGTTAGTCAGTCAGTTAATCACGTTATGGACTTATGATATGGCACACTGATTATAATCCTACCAGAAAGACTGTGTCATAACGTTTTAAAGCAGCAGTCAGCAAACTTTTTTCTATAAAGCACCAGATACTAAATAGTTAAGCTCTGTGTGCTACATGGTTTCTGTCATAATTACCGTTGCCATGAAGCACTAAAGAAGCCACAGCCAATATACAAAGGAAAGAGTGTGGCCACATTCCAATAAAACTTTATTCATGTACTGAAATTTGAACTTCATAGAATGTTCAGGTGCCACAAAGTATTCTTCCTTTGATTTCCCCACTCCCAACTCTTTAAAAATGTAAAAACCACTTTTGCAAGGCCAAAAGCAGGGCCATTCCAGATGTGGCCCATGGACTGCAGTTTAAGGACCTCTGGTTTAGTTTTGGCACAAGTTGTTAAATGTAACTTCTCCACAGCTTAACAGTCATTGTGCCATAACATTTCTAAACCTGTTCTAGGACCCAGGACTTAGTCACACTTTTCGTAGCTTGAGGTCCAGCTTAGGTGCCCAGGAATTTATTTTTATTCACTAGCCCCTTGCCTACCTCTGTCCAGTGACTAGGTTGGCACGGGGGCTCCTGGGCTCACTGAGGGTCACCCCAACCCTCAGAGCCCTGATGTCTCCCCAGCCTGGGGCCCACAGAGCCTCTCAAGATGGGATACTCTGGGCGTGGGATTCCTCAGCATGGGGTTCTGCCGAGACCCCTCTGTCCTCTGCTGTTGGGCAAACCTGTCTCCTCATCCTCCTGAGATGTTCCAGGTGATACTAGGAAATGACCTGAAATTTATTCTGGATTTGGCCACCCCGAAGATTTTAATGACTGAGCCACTTCTGTTACTACAAGAAATGCTGGCCTTTGGTCCCTCCCCCAGGGCTGCCTGATCACAGGAACAAGTAACTTGGATCTTGAAGATGATTAGGGAAGAATATTCCAAAGCCGGAAGCTTTGGAGGACTAAAGGGGCCCAGGAGGTTAGCAATGAGCAGAAGCTGGGCAGGGACAGGTGGAGGCCAAGGGAAGGTCAGGAGAGCCTCCTGAGCCACGTTAAAGAGTTTGGACCCCTGCTTGCAGGCAGAGGAGCAATGGAAGGGCTCAACAGAGCAGTGACTTCAGAGGGCGAGCTGGCTGCTCCTGGGTTCAAAGGAATGGATAACAGAAGGCAGGACTGGAGGTGGAAGGAGAGCCCAGGGACCCGGGTTAAAGCTGCTGCGGACCTGATTATGGAAAGGGTGGTGGGGACAGAAAAAGTGCATGAATTTTAGAGGGAGACTATGAGAAGGATGCTGTAGGTAAGGAAGGGGGAGACCATCACAGACACTCCCACAGTCCTTGCTTGAATAAGCAGATGGAGGGAGTGCCATTCACTGAGACAAAACAGGGCAAGAGGGGCAGGTGTGGGAGGGGTAGAGAATAAACTTTTAATTTTAGTTTAGAGAACAGATCAACAGTGTCTTATATGTTTAGTTTCCTGGCCGAACAATAGGAAGTCTACAGTTGTTTTGTTTTCTTATTAGATGTCTCTTAAGAGTAAACATGTGTATAGCCTATAATAGCCTATAATATAATATAAAAAGCTACATGAATTATAAGGAAACATGGCAGTTAAAGCAACATCTAATCTGAGAGGACATCCAAAAATATAAAGAGCTGCATATATTTAATAGCACATTAATGGAGTGGTGTTACTCTTTTTTGTATTTGTTTGTTTGTTTGTTTGTTTGTTTGCAGAGAAATGTAAATGTACACATGCAAATCGGCAGTGCACAGCATGACGAATGAACACAAAGTTCCCTTTCCTCTGGAACCACCATCCAGATCAAGAAGTAGAATGTCCTCAGCATCCCAGAAGGCCCCCCCGTTTGTCCCGGGCACAGCCCCCAACCTCCTGCTTCTTGAAGGCAGGCACTGTCTTGACCTTGAACACCATAGGCACGTTTGCTGGTTTTGAACATTATATAGATGGAATCATATAAGTGAGTGTCGTTTTGTTCCTGTCACCTGATCAATACCAAGTTCATGAGATTCCACCATGCTGCTGCTTACAGAGACAATTGCTTCTTTTGCTAAGTGGTTGTGCTAATTTCCCTCCTGCCTACTGTGTGTCAATTGCTCTTCTTGCCACTCAGCACTTGGCAATGACACCCTGCTTTTTTTTTTTTATTTCAGTCATTCGGATGGGTATGTAGTGTGGTCTTTCCTTGAAGTTTGATTTCTATTTCTCTGACAAATGGTGAAGGAGAACTTACCATATGTTTGCTGACCATTTGGATAATCCTCTTTTATTATCCTTTATAATCCTTTTTATTATGGGCTTTCTGTCGTTCCCCCATTAATTTGTAGGACGTTTTTTGTTTTGTTTTCAATCTATTGATACAGATTCTGTGTCAGTGAAATATATTGTAAATGTCTTCATTTGTCTTTCTACGATTTGCCTTTTCACGCTCTTAATGTTGTCTTGTACCGAAAGAACTTTTCTCGTTTTAATGCAGTGGAGCTTATTAATCTTTTCCTTTGTGGTTCGTGGGGTCTGTGTCTGGATTGAGAATTTTTTGTCTACTCCAAATTCTCTTATTTTCTATAAGCTTTTTGGTTTTTACCTTAAGAGTTGATTTTTGTACATGGGATGACATAAGGGTCAGGTTTTACTTTGTTTTGCTATATGAATATCCAGTCAACCCAGCAACATTTATAAAAAGACCATCTTTCCCCTTCACTCTGTGGTGCTACCATTAGCATAGAGTGTCCAGGTATGTTCCACGAGATTATTTGTTGATCTTTGCATCAGTATCATATTGTCTTAATTATTATTAGAGTAATATATATATATATTATATTATATATATATTACTCAATATATTATATATATATATATTACTCTCTCTATATATGTATGTGTGTGTGTATATATATATATATATATATATCCTGCTTAAGATTTGTATCATTTCTTGAATCTGTGGTTTAATCATTTGTTCTTTTATTTAAAATCCTTACCCATTAGCTTTTTTACATTGCCTGAGTCTCATTCTTTCTCTCTTTTCTTTTTGAGACTCCAATATTACATATGATTACAACTTCTCACCATATCTTATATATCTCTTAAGCTATTTTCTATATATTCCATTCTTTTATCTCTGAGTGCTTCAATCTGGCTATTTTTGAGTGAGCTATACTCCAACTTACTAATTCTTCTGCTTTTAAGCGCTTCTATTTAGTCTTAATTTCATTATTATTTTCAGTTTGAAAATATCCATTTGATTCTTTTTTATAGTTTTCAGTTCCCTGATGAATTTCTCCCACTGGTGAAATTTATTGAACTTAGCAATCACAGTTATTTTGAAATTCATATCTGATAACTCCTATATCTGGATCTAGAGTGGGTTTATTTCTATTATCTGTATATTTTCTTGGTTTTGAGTTCATTGCTTTCTTTGTGCATGTCTGGCTATTTTTAATTGAATGCTTGACATTGTGTAAGAAAAATCATAGCGATAATCTGAGAATCTGGATGAAGTCATCTTCCTCCAGAGAGAATTTACCTTTGATTTTGGCCAGCAGTTGGGGTAGGAGAGTATTACTTTATCTCTCAGGAATGGATTTGCTTCAAATCTGAGATCTTTTAAAGCTCAGATCTAGTTCCGGGTCACGATGTTTCCTAGGGTGAAATCTTACAGGAGTCCCAAATGAAAACCCGGAGTGCTTACGATGCTCTCCTCCTTGATGGGTCCTGCCCTCTGACTTTTGTCATCCTGGTGCTCTGACAAGTCTACGAGCTCTGCATTTTTCAGACAGAGAATGACAAATACCTCAGCCTCCCCTTTGCAATGAGCAGATAGATGTCTTGAGGAGAGAAGCGGAGACAAATGTCAATTCCACCTTTCCGGACTTCTCTTTTGCCTGAAATAGTGGCTTCTCAAGTTCTTGCTGCCTGGTAGTTGAGTACTGCTTTCAAACTTATTTTTGTTAATTTCAACTTTTCTAGTTTTCTAAAACTAGAGGGTTCTAGAAGGTGGGTTATCTGTAAAAACTGCCAAATGTGGAATTTTCCAAAAAGTTGCATTTTAAAATACTGTTTCCAAGTTATATAGAAAGAAGCATCTACTTCTTTTCTTTAAAATACTTAATTTAATATATTCTATTTAAAAAGTAGCATTTTTTTCTGACAAGAAAAGTGAAGATTTTATTGAATCTGAAGAATAGAATACTATTTACTTGTACATTGATACTATCTACCTAATTCTAAAGTAAACATTATTTTTCCTTCAAATTGAGATCTTTTTTGAGAGTAAAAGGAGCATTAAGTAAACAGGACACTAGGTATGAGACCACACATAATTTATTTGTCGTAGGTCTGTTATTTGTTTGATTCAGACATGTGGTAAACAACGTTAAATCATAGGACTTTAGGAATTGATTTTGTTTATCAAATCGGGGCCTTGTGCCATCTGGATCAAATTCATCTGTGAGTTTTATTTAAAAATGAAGACTCAGAGGCCCCATCTCAGACCTACTGATTCACCATCTCAGAACAGCTTGATTAGAGAGTCTGTATTTACAACCTATTCCCAGTGGATTATTCTTCCTATGGAAGTTTGAGAATCGTTGTGGTGGCAGTAAGGGAACTGCCAGGATTTGAACAAGCTCAGTAAATGTGAGCTGGAGCCCTGGTCAAGAAAGTGGCAAAATTCCTTCTAGGCTACAGTACTTAGAACTATGATATAGTTCTTTTGCCTCACCTCAATGCTTCCCTTCATTTTTATTCTTTTGGTGTCTTATTTGCTTCTGTCCCCTGAGAGTTCCTTGCTGATTTTACCTGTTGGTATTTTGCTCTACTTACCAGGTTTGCTTTCTGCATCTGGAGGCCACCTGTTACCAGTCAAACCCACCTCTGCCTCGTGGCTTTGGGTTTCTGCAACCAGGTTTCTGGTTACCCAGCTCCAGGTGCCTGGCCAGCTTCCAGAGTTGGGCAGGGACACTGCACAGAGCACAGGTTTGAACACAGTGTGTTACAAACTAGAAAAGTACAATCCATGGGCCACTCAGAGTAAGGCCAAGTCTCATTTAACCCTGAGGTCATCTCTGATTAGACGCTGTGAGGTAGTTCATGCTCATAACAAGTATGCTGAGTCACCAAAGAATGATGCATGGGGTTCTCTGCAGGCAGTGAATGAGTAATCCTTTTAGAAATATTTCCATCAACAATTTTTATAAATCTTCAACAAACTTCAGTTCCCCATACATATGCTGCCTATAAGAGACCTACTTCAGATCAAAAGACACACAGAGACCTAAAGTAAAGGGATGGAAAAAGATGTTTCATACAAGTGGAAATGAAAAAAAAAAAAGATGAGGTAGCAACAGTTATACCAGACAAAATAGACTTTAAAACAAAGGTAATAACAAGAGACAAAGAAGGACATTTCATATACAATAGCCAAATATGGAAGCAAGCTAAGTGTCCATCAATAGACAAGAAAATGTGGCATATAATATATATTATATATATATAATGTATATATGTTATAGATATATTATATATACATAATATATAAATTATATATACACATTTTATATATTATATATTACATATATCATATATTATATATTACATATATTATATATATGATGGAATATTACTTGGCCATACAATAGAATGAAATCTTACCATTTACAACAACATAGATGGACCCAGAGGGTATTATGCTAAGCGAAATAAGTCAGACAGAGAATGACAAATACCATATGATTTCACTTATATTTTGAATCTAAAAAACAAAATAAATAAAGAAACAAAGCATAAACGACTCATAGATACAGCAAACAATCTGATGGTTGCCAGATGGGATGTGGTTGGGGGATGGGTGAAAAATGTGCAGGGATTAAGAAGTACAAGTTAGCAGTTACAAATTAGTCATGAGGATGTAAAGTACAGCATAGGGAATATAGTCAATAATAATATTGTAATAACTACGTATGTTACTATATATACAGATAGGTACTATACTTATTGGGGGGATCATTTCGCAAGTTATATAAATGTCTAACCACTATGCTGTGCATCTGAAACTAATATAATACTGAATATCAACTGTAACTGTAAATTTTTTAAGTTAAAAAAAGAAACACTCAGCCAAATTATCACATGTCCTGATGACACTTCATCGATGAAGATGAGGTGTTATTTTTTTTGTTTGAAGAAAAAAGAAGTTGCAATGACCTGTTTTTACACCAGAGGGCAGAATTGATTTTCCTTTGGCTTTTAAAAAACAGATTTGCCAAAATAAACAAGTCTATTACTTAAGAGTTGGTCCACATCAGGTTGACATAATTTGGGTAACACCTTTTCATGAAAGGGTGTAGCACACTAGAATTACTTTATCATAAGCCTTTTCCTGAAGAAGTATAATTCCAGACATTCTAAAGGCTGTGATTTGGTTAGTTCATACCTATTTGTTAAAGGAGTAAGTATGTTTAAATGACACTTGTGGTTACTTTCAAATTGACACAACTTTATATACAATTATGCAACCTATAGACCATCATTCCAATAGTTTATAAAACCTCAACTATACAGTCCCCCAAGTGCATTTAAAAATATATATGTCTGCTACTCTTATCAATTATAAGGAACTAATTTGTATTCTTATGGGTTCTTTTGCATGTTATTTATCTTGTCTTCATTTTTTTTCCATTAAACTTGAGAGCAAAAACTAAAATACTAAGAGAGAAGTTCCTTTTTAACAATTAGTGTGAGAAATATTCAATATGCCCACTGTAATAAAATAGACCTTCTCTCCAGTTCTAGCAAGAAATGACTATTCAGCAGACACAAATATCCACATAGATAGGTTAGAGCACTACCATACATTTTCCAGAATTTATACATAGACACCCAACAGCACTAGGGCATGAATGAATGGACGAACAGATGGGTGACAGAAGAGGGGCTGCAGTTTGTTGTGTTACAGATTCCTGAAATGCTTGAATTTCATTCCACATGTTTAAGAGTTTTCTTCTTATTTATCCCACATCCTTGATGAGATCATTTAAACCCAGAGCAGAGTGCCTGGCACATGATCAGAACTCAATAAATGTCAATGCCTTTCCTGTCTCTTTTCCTCAGCCTGTGACTAGAACCCTTGAGAACTCTGAAACCCAGAGGATAGAAAATAAATGAAAGAGTAACGCATCTCTATGTTACCAAAAAACAATTGAAAAGCTTATCTCACCAGAACTGAAACCAATTTGGTTAAAACAAGCCCAAAATATACTCAAGGGACCAAGCTTTCTCTGACTGCACCAGCATCACACGTGCTAATTATTCCAATGCAAGTTCTTTACTGTCAATCAAGAAATCGATTTTTATTTAAAGATGAACTAAAGTTTAGTGGTGCCATATGGTTTGAATACTTGAGATTGTCCAGTAAGTAATGATATGTGATTTAGCATGTTAACTTTTTCTGTGATATTTAAATTAATTCATTCTTTGCATTTGAAAATTTGAATATCCACTTTGGGCAGAAAGTTTTTTCTTATAGATATGGAAGAAAGGAAACCAAAAGACTATGAGAGGCAAAAGGCTAGATTGGGTTCCTTCTCATTCTGTTTTCGTATATTAATTTAACATCTACTGAGCGTGTAATATTAATAACAGCCAACCTTTCTTATCTCTTACTGTGAACAAAGCATTATTCAAGGCATTAATGTAATTTTTATAAAGACCTTATGAATAAAATACTACTGTTAGCCCCATTGTGCAAAGGAGGGCCAATAAATATTGATTAAGCTGAATTTTCTTTAGCAGCTCATAGTATAGCTGTGCCAACTGGCTGATTATAACACCATGAAGTGAGTGCTAGCAGAGAAGGAACAACTGCTCTGTCTGGGGAGGGAGGCAGCGATTCCCCAGGGAGACGACACTTAAAGGGGGCCTCACAACAGGAGGACAGGTCAGAGGGAGGCCCAGCAGCACACCTGCAGCCACAGAGCTTCCTGCCTGTGGATCAGGCTGGACAGGTGTGGCCTGTGGTGGGGAGTAAAGGGTCCTTCCTGGGCTGAGCTAAGGGCTTGAATTAACCTTGTAGAGTGAGGAGAAGCAGAGTCACAACCCCAAAAATATTGATTTTGGGGGGGATATTGATTATTTTAAGCTGGTTATTCTTAAGAAACAAAAGCCTCAGGAAAAGCCCCTGACCTTCCCTCTTACTACCAAAGGAATTTAGACAGAGGACCTCTTCCAGGAAGGGAGCTATTCTGACAGATAACTGTATTTTAATATCAACTAGTGTGTGATAGACAGGGAGGAACTTAGCAAGGTTCCTCAGTTTCTTGGGAGGAGTGAGTGAGCACATCGCTTGTGCAGTGCCAATTATAAAGGAGATGCTAATTTGTCTTAGGACCTGCCCCACCCACAGACCCACTCCCCAGCCTTCTTCCATCCCCCACTCCAGGCTTCTCTCCCAGGACAGTACCAGTAACCGAGACAGCAGGGTTTACTGAAGACACAGACACACAGAGCTCTGTACTGGCCTCCATGTCTGCCCTCGACAGCCTGTGAGGTAGGTTCAATTACGGTCACCCTTCATCCTTGAGGACTTCATCTGGGGGAGTCGGCCACCAAACCAGTTCACACAGGTGTCATGCAGAGGGCCAGGGTTCAAACGCAGGTCTGCTTGGCTAATTGTAACTTCACACTTATGCTGCACACAAGCATGTATCATGCTTCCTAAGAGTCCAGCATTGCAAAAAGAAATCCCTTTCCCTTCACCTGCTTGCTTGGGGAAGATGGACATTGAAGGACAAGAGGCTAGTCACTGCCTTTCTCGGGCCCGTGGAGATGCTCTGCTGGGCCTGCCCACACTGGCTGAGGTAGCGAGCAGCTGGTCTCTGGGAACAGTCTCAAGTCTACACAGCATTCTGCAGAGGGCAGGTCAGTTAGAGGCTGCATGCCAAGGACCTGAAAACAAGAAATGTATTGAAATTGTGTGGGGACAGAATCCCAGAGAGCAGTTTCCAGGCTCTCGGCCTCACGTGGAAAGGTGCTGGCTCAGTTATTAGACAGCCATCAGCTGTGGCTGCGTGGCTGTCAGCTTTAACCAGTTAGCCATTGGCCACTAATATAACTACCATGGCTGAGCTAGCAAGCACGGATTGCAGTTAGCAAGTGGTTTGGTTGACAGAGAAGCGGATGGTGGATTGCAGTAGCAAGGAGTTGGTTGGTTGGTAGAGAAGTGGACAGCGGGTTGCAGCTAGCAAGTGTGGTTAGCAAGCGTAGACGGCGAATTGTGGATCGTGTGGATCCTACTTCCTGTGTCTCACACTGCTGCCAGCGAGACAGGGGTGCAGGAATACCCCTATTGGGGTACTGGCAGATGTCTGCTTCCTGTATCTCCAATTCAGACGCCAGCGAGAATATAGTGGTATGAACCCCCTATCCAGAACCCCCTCTCAGTTACTGGTACTGTGGGTGTTCCTTTTTGGCCTCACCATGTCCTGCGTTCTTGTGCGGGCAGCGGGAGCGGGAGCTGAAACCCTGCATTACACATTGTCTTGTCACATTAATATCTAGAAATCAAAGCTAACAAACCAAGGGGAACTTTCAGTCTGACACTAGAGAATAGGGGTGTGTGTGTGTGTGCGCGCGCGCATGAGCATGTGCGCTTTGTAGGGAAGTGAGGAGACTGTGTCCCATTGTCACCATAGGATCCATCGAGCTAAGTCCAGGTACGCCGTCTCTTTCTCTCACTGACAGCCAAGTTTCTTTACAGAATCCTTTCTCCCCAACTTGTGTGTAGGTATCCCACCTGCAGGGCAATTGATCCAGGTCCTCGTTTGCCTCTGGGTTCCCAAAGGGCCCTGCTGGGCCTATTGCAGCCACCTTCCAGCAGGGCCCCTCACGCCCCATCTTACCCCATTCAAATGTGTCCTCCTGTGTCCCTGGTACCAGGGCCCTGTGTTTTGCCAGTTCATTTGCTAAATCAATTCATGCTAAGGTGACAACTCACTAATGTGGCTTAATAAATCTCTCTGACATTAATTGTCCTACTTTCTCTTATCAAATTCTAATGGGAGCCCTGAATGCCTTAAGCCTGAAAAGAGTCAGCTGAGGGAGTTTGGGCTGCGGGGATGTAGGAACATGTGGGTTGTTACAATCCCTTCATGAGAAACACGTTTGTCAGTGCAAACATCCTGACCCCGTACTCCGGACGCTGGGCAGAGGGCCACTGACTTCATGCTCACTGGGGAGCGGCTCTCTGACCCTTCTGAAGCCTAGCCTTGCTCTTTTAGTTACACAACATCGGCTACTGATTATACACCAACACTCCCACCCCCATAAAATTCTGGTCCGAATTCTGTTTTCAGCCCAGGTCTGTTCTTAACCGGAAAACAACCACATGAGGCCTGGTGGGACTTGGTCAAGTGGAAGTCCATTCGGAGTGCTGGAAAGTGGAGGTGCCCACTCTGCCTGAGGCGAGTCTTCCCTTTAATTGAGTCTTGAAAAATGAATAGGAGCTTTTTCAGGAGGGAAAACAGTTTTCTAAGTGAGTGTGTGTGGGGTGGGGGAGCTGGTTGGGTGTGTATGCATGTGTGTACTCATGCTAGTGGGAAGCTGTAATAAATAATTAACATTCACTATGCAGTAAGACTAATCATAAGTGACCCCAAACCTCAGCGGCTTACAACAGCAAGCATTCATTTCTTACTTCCGGATTCAAGGGATGGCTGGGCTTTGCTGGGCTCAGCTAGACTTGACTCCAGGCTGTGGACTAGATTCAGCTGTGTTCCTCACATTTCCGGATTTGGGGACCAGTAGTTGCTCAGGGCACGTTCTCCTCATGATGGATGGGAAAAGCACAAGAGGGGTAAACGGAAACCTACAGTGCCTCTTCAGATCTTGGCCCAGAGCAAGCACATTGCCTTCTGTCCCCATTCCCTTGGTCAGAGCAAGTCATACGGCGAAGTCCAACGTCAATAGGGAGGGTTCCACTTCACCCTCAGTGACCACACGTGGCAGGGAAGGAAGGACAGAGCAAACAGTACCATGGGCCACAGGGCAACACGTGCAAGGACAAAGAGTTTCAAAGGCACATGGGCAGTGTGTTTGGAAGCAGGGAGATGGGGAGAGGGGATGGCAGGTGAAGAGTTTGGAGAAAGAGGCTAGGACAGGTTAGCAAAGAGCTCAGTGTCCGAGCTAAGGAGCACAGCCTTGATCCTGCAACTGGTAGAACACATTCAGGGCTAGGGACTCACTTGCCCCATGGCTCCCTCTGCCCCAGCTGCTGTTCCTGCCCCCAGGGCACAAAGCAGCATGCCGGGTTGAATGGAAACTGCCACCTGCTGCCAGGGACAAGCAGAAGAGTTTGGAGACAGGCCCGCGCGGATTGCCAGAGTTACCCTGGGTATGCATGTGTCAACACGTACACTTAGCTCTGAGTGACCAGGCTGACAAAATACAATTGAGTCCTCTGAAAGCACTTGGCGACTAAAGGGCAAAAGCCTTAAAGTACAAGACTCATGTAGTGAAATGAATGGTTAGTTAGAAAGGAACTGAGGGAAAAACCTGAGATACTAACATTCAAACCCAGTGCCACTAATTACTAGTTTATTGCTAAACTCAACGCTCTGTACCCATATCTGTTAGATGCTTCTATTAATTCCCATACTTCAGAGAATTTGTAAGACTCAAATGAAGTCATAGAGGCAAAAACCCTAAATCATTATATAAATATAAGCTACTATAGCCCCAAGGTAGCTGGAACAAGGTCGTTACATGTCCAGTGAGCCAAGCACTATGTTTCCTGGGTGGACCCTTATGCGGGCTGGGATGTGGGTGAGATGACAGAAAGCGGGTCCCTCCTAGATGTCTGTTGTAGATCAGGAGAGGCAGAGCCATGCCTGTCTTCTTTACGAGCATGTGCTTAACGCAGCAAATGGCACCGAGAGAAAAGCACCATAGTCCCAGAAGAGATGTGGAGATAAAACTGACAACCCAACTTCCACCACTGTTAGGTCATCCTAACAGCAAAAAGGACTGCTATGAACTCACCCCTAAGGCCTCCTTTGGAACCAGATGAAACTTAGTGTTTGCTCTTCCATGCAGTGGAGACATGAGTGAGAAGGGAAGACATTACACTACTAGAATCCAGAAAAGGGGAAATGAAAAGAGGCAGAAAGGAGTGATAGGAGATAAATGAGTGCCTTAGAAATGTAAGAAATTGGGAGTGGTACTGTTTTCAACTAAAAATAACCTTTGGAGATAAGACAAGTAGAATTTGTTTGTATATCTCATACCTGACAACAGTCAGAGCCCCAGCAGCAGACACAATAGATGCTGGGAAGAGATCTGATTCTGGATAAGAGTGTGGGGCAGGCCTGAAGCAGCTTCATTCTAAAGCCAGACCTAGTCCGGAAGCCAAACCTGTAAAGGGAAACCAATACAAGTCAGCGGGATTTTGTCGTCAGCCTTTGTGTACTGGGTCTGCCCGACCCATGGAGACAGCAGGAGCAGAGGGCTGACTTATAAAGCTCTCCTTTGGAAGATTGAGCCATTATGTCAAGGAAGCCAGCCTTGGATAATTTCTAATGTGCTCTTAGCTAGCTAACTATGTAAGATATGGATTGCTCGTATTATCTGAACCAAGTGGGAAAATGGATTTCCACCATGTGTATTTTGATGGCTTAATAGGACTCATTAGGTGAGCGAATAGACCCCAAAAAAGGCCAACAACCCATTTTCCTTTACATTATTAGCAAAGTTAGAAGTATACTAAGCATTAAAGCTCTTTATGTTTAGCAGAGTCTGGATTATACAAAATCACCGTGATAAATGGGCTTGCTTTTTATAAGACCCAAAGGAATAGATATTTATCTTTGACTGATTTCCCCAAAGACTGCTTGGCATAAAAAGTTAATTTATGTATTCATGTTTGATAAAATAAGATGTGTGTAAAAAGTAAGGAAATGGGGGAAGTGCAAAGATTATCATTTAGTTCAGGCAGAAACTCTACAGATTCACATTCTCGTGTGTATACAGGAAATTTTGCAAGTCATACTCATACGTGTCAAGCAGCAAGACACAGCAGTTTAATTGCTGAGAAGATGACTGAGTCAGACCAATCGTGGCCTGGAGAAGAGATGACAACACTGAGACTCTGGAATATGTCAGTGAAACCACCGCTTGTTTTCAGCACAGGGCAAAGTCTCCTGTGCTAAGGTATTGTGTGCATACGCATCTTAGAAACTGAAAGGAGGAAGACGACTTGTGTGCCATAGAATGAAGATAAGGGAGTCAATGTGCCAAGAAGCAAGAATTTAATACCAGCAGAACATACTGGGTAACATTATGAAGTTTGCATGTGTGGGGACAAAACCCCAAAAAAACAGTTTCCAGGCTCTCGGCCTCACATAGAAAGGTGCTGGCTCGGGTAGTAAATGGCCATCAACTGGGATCAGATGCCAGCAGCTGTGGCTAGTTGGCCGTCAGCTGTAACCCGTAAGCCATTGGCCACTAATATAACAGCTGTGGCTACGCTAGCAGAGAAAGGAATGGGGGCTAGCAAGAAGATGGTGGCTGGCAAGCGCGGACTGCTGTTAGGCAGATTATGTAGATCCTGTTTCCTGTGTCTCCAGCCCAGCCGCCAGCGAGAATATATTGGTTTGACTCCCCTAACTATGGCTCCGTGGGTGTTCCTGTTTGGCCTTACCGTGTCCTGCGTTCTTGGGCGGGGAGCGGGTGCTGAGACCCTGCACGACAAATGGCACAGCGAGCAGGGTCCCCTGCGCGACAGCATGACCAGAAGAGACTTGATGAGCGTCCTAGGACTTGAGCAACAGGGAACCCAGAGAACATTAAAGTGAAAATGGCTGAGTGGTGAAGGACGTTAAGTCACAAATTCAAAGTTCTTTGAATTGCACAGAATAAACAGAAACTCAAACGTAGAAAAATTTAAGAAAGGTGCTTAAAACAAACATAAAGAGAAAAATATTAAAAGAAACTGGAGAAGAATAAGATGGGAACACTATTTAGACTGTTAGCTGAATCTTCACTAGCAAAAAGGAAACCCAAAGACAATGGAATAAAATATTTAACGTAACTTTTTGAGATACAAATTTGGAGTTTCATACACAGTGAAAATATCCTTAAAGAAGGATGATAGTTTTAGAGAAACTAACTGAAATTGTTTGTAACTAGCAGTCCTGCATATTAAGGGAAAAATTAAATGTTACAGGTACAAATAAAAGTATCCTAATGGAAGATTAAAAATGCAAGAAGGAATAAAGAGCAACAAAATATTGGTAAGTTAATAAACACTGTGCACATAAAACAATATTTTTTGATGATAAAAGTATAGAGAGAGTTAAAACATTCGACAGCAATGGCATATGTAACAGCAGAGAGATTGGGAATATTAGATTTGATAAGTCAAGGATAGATGTTCTAATCTCTGGAGCAACCACTGAATTAAGAGCAAAATAGTCTAATATCCAAATAAATAGAAGAGAAGAAAAGAATAATTTAAAATAATCAAAAAGAAGGCAAGGGAAAGAAAGAGAAAGAGGGACATATAAAAGACATGACAATAGAAAGCCCTTCAGATATTCATTTAAACAAAATATATTTCACTCCCCACAGTCCTTGAGAAAAGCTCTGCTCGTGTTTTTACCTCCAGCTAGAGCCTCACGGATCCCATGGGATACTTCAACCAAATGGCCTCATTTGAAACAGGGCTTCTCAGCACTGTGCCTGGGGATGGTTGGATCAGGAATTGCCTGATTTCCTAAAGTTCCCCATAATTAAAAAAATAATAATTTGCAAGTAGATATACAGGCTTTCTGATCTTTGGTCTATGAAAATTAAGTATATAGATCATCTCTGAAATTCTAATTCAACTAATTTAGTGTGGGGACAGAGCCCCAGAAAGCAGTTTCCAGGCTCTCGGCCTCACATAGAAAGGTGCTGGCTCAGGTAGTAAATGGCCATCAACAGTGATCGGATGGCCATCAGCTGTGGCTGTTTGGCCGTCAGCTGTAACCAGTGAGCCATTGGCCACTAATATTACTGCCGTGGCTACGCTAGCAGAAAATGGGGGCTAGCAAGAGCGGATTGCAGAGAGGCGGATGCCGCTGGTGAGAATATAGTGATGTGACTCCCCTACTTATGGCTCTGTGGGTGTTCCTTTTTGGCCTCGCCATGTCCTGCGTTCTTATGTGGGGAGCGGGAGCTGAGACCTCACCTGTCACCCCGCATGACACATGGCGTAGTCGGCAGGATACGGTGCTGGCCAAAGCTCTCCAAAGGGCAGTGGAGCAGTTTGTGCGTATGAAAGCTCAGTCTGAGAAAGACCAGGAGGAGCAGCTGCTGGAGAGCTCGATCCCCATGGAGCAGTGGAAAGACGTGGACGGTTCCCCAACCAGCAGAGGCCGGAGAAAGCAAAGGTTGTTGCGGCCCTGTGGGCTGGGAACTGCTTGCTGAGGCAGCCCAGACGCAGGACTTGTAGTCCCAGGAGGAAATGCCTGCTGAGTCCTCCGTGGGAGATGAGGGTGAGGTCAAGGTCATCCCTCACCCCCAGGACAGCCCTGGCAAATGACTATGGACTATGGGGAATTGCCTTCTATCCCTGATTTAATGGACAGCTTGACTGTTTGTTTAGGAACATACCACCATGTATTGGAACTGGCAGATGTTTGCTTTTGTGTCTTGACTGGCCGCCATCGAGAGTATGTAAGCACCCTGACTGTGAGCCGCTGTTGTTCCAGCATGGTACCCTGAGAGGCCCAGAGAGAGTGGCAGTGCCCTGAGAACCCTAGCTGTGCCCAGGAAGTCTGGCTGTGCCCAGAGAGAGTGGTAGTGCCCTGAGAGCCCTGGCTGAGTCCAGAGAGAGTGGCAGTGCCCTGAGAGGCCCTGGCTATGCCCAGGGAGACTAGTGGTACCCTAAGAAACCCAGGAAGTCTGGCTGTGCCCAGAAGTACTGGTGGTGCCCTGAGAAACCCTGGCTGTGCCCAGGGAGACAGGTGGTACCCTAAGAAGCCCAGGAAGTTTGGCTGTGCCCAGAAGTACTGGTGGTGCCCTGAGAAACCCTGCCTGGCTGTGTCCAGGATATTGCATTCACCTCCAGGCTCCTCGCACAGGGCCCCTCGCGAAAGACGCTTGTCGCGTAGATTGTGAGGCAAGACCCTGTAGGGGTGGAGTGTGGGAACAAAGCCCCAGAAAGCAGTTTCCAGGCTCTTGGCCTCACATGGAAAGGTGCTGGCTCAGGTAGTAAATGGCCATCAACTGTGATTGGATGGCCATCAGCTGTGGCTAGTTGGCCGTTAGCTGTAACCAGTGAGCCATTGGCCACTAATATAACTGCTGTGGCTACACTAGCAGAAAAATGGGGGTTAGCAAGAGCGGATTGCAGAGAGGCGGATGCCGCCGGTGAGAATATAGTGGTATGACTCCCCTACTTATGGCTCTGTGGGTGTTCCTTTTTGGCCTCACCATGTCCTGTGTTCTTGTGCGGGGAGCAGGACTAGAATCCCTGCATGACATTTAGTTAATGATAATTGTCTTACAAAAATGTCAGTACTTTTAAGAAGGAAAAGGGTATCGTCTTTCACAATAAAATGAATTGACTAGCTCAGTTTGCTGTTGCTCTATTATCCAGCTGAATCCAAGTGTGCGGCAGAAAAGGGAAGCAGGCAAATCCTGGAGGATGTAGATTGGGGAAGATGCTGTGTAGGTTCAGGTTCCCTAGAAGCAGAGCCTGAGATGAGGACTCCAGTGCAAGAGATTTGTTGAGAGCTGTCCAGAAGAAAACCATAAGGAAGTGTGAGAAGCAGGAGAGGGCTCAGTGAGGTGCCCTCTTGACATCTACACCCAGCCTGGTTCCACGGAGAGCTCGGGAGTATATATGAATGGCATCACAGAGTTGTTGTTCCCTGTGTCAAGGAGCCCAGACTTTTTACCCAGTAGTAATCATTGGCTGAGGGCCACTCCTGGTGGAGGGCAAAATCCCCCAGGTGTTTGAAAGCCAGGCAGGTCCCACTGACCAAAGGGCAATTGCCAAGAGAAGGGCTCAGGTGTGAGCTTTTGCAGCTTGTACTCGTAGCAGCTTGGAAGAGGGAGTACTGGCCAGTTAAGGGGATCTGGGCACGACATCCACAGCCTCTACTTCAGGTGCCAAGAACATACCCCAAACAGTTTTGTTTCCAGCGTCATATAGGGTTAGTCTTGCGCCGAGAGAGAAACAAAATCTAACTTCCTTTCACCCCTGTCTCTACCCTCCTATGCCATGGAGCTAATCCTATAATTCAGCAATATGAGGGTTAATGTTCAATTCTGTGGGCTACTTCAAGAACTTCTCCACTTTTGTAATTTCTTCAGTGAGAAGTTTTAACGATTTATTGAGAAAAATGAAGTAAATTTCTGGAACTGCATTATTCTTGGAAGATTTTCAACATGTAGTCATCCTATATGGAGTTTACTAATATAGTCAAATAAAATACCGAAGGCATTAAACCAAGAAACATACAATGGTGCACAATTGTTGCACTGCTACAGGAAATTGACACATAGAAGTGAAGCATTTATAGATTCATAAATAAAATTGACATTACTTTTGTGAAACTAGATCAAAATATTAGGGTTTCTCTCAATTTGTTCCCCAGAATCTCCAGCCAGTGTCAGTATTAATAAATTACCCTAATGTTCCCAAAGCGACAGCATGGCCACTTTCCACATGGGAAAGTATGACAATAATACAAGATGTGGTTTCCTTTTCTTTGACCCATGCCTCCTTCTGTCTCCCCCTCTCCAGTGTGATACTCCGTACTACTCCCACTAGACTGGAGTCGTTGCGGAACTGGTGTTGTGATTCTAGATGCTAGCAAGTACTATTAGAGAAATGTTCATATATAACTTGCAAGAGAAAAAAAGCACCCCTTTCCTTATTGGTTCTTTCAGACCCTTCCTTTCTCTATCTTATGAGAAAGTGAAAACATTGTGAAAGTTGCTTCCTTTGGACAATAAGGAATGAAGTGTTTTGTGTTTGTTTCTTTTAATATCAGAATTGCTCCAAAGGCTTTCATTAAAGGTTACATGGCAACATGGACTTGGCAAGAAAACAGCCTCTCACCTAAGGGGAGAATCTTACTTCAATGCACTGGCAAGAGATTGGTTGGTATGGCTTCTATTTTGTTAATAAGGTTCTCATTACCTAAATTTTTTTTTATTTGCCCAGTTTCTAAGCTCTAAGATGGTTTCATTTGACACCCAAACAAGGAAAATTACCTAGAATTATGTAGGTGTATTTTTCATACAAAATATCCATGTCCTTGAGCTTTGTCCCCATTAATGAAGTCTTTATTTCAGAGTATGAATGCTTTTGTCAGGAGACCCACTAACCTGGTCCCATCAAATTCAAATTGGAACTTGCACAGGAAGAAGAAAACGCCTAAAGGAAATTCTAAAATGTTGTTCAATGGAGAATGGAGGAGGTGACAAATACTATTTTAGAGGAAAGGTGAGACAATTCTCAAGAGCAAATGTTGGAAAGAGGAGCAGGCGTAATTCTTGGGGTCTCACAATGAATACACCAATACTCACAATGTGATGAATGAATGTGAACACCAATTTTGTGTTGGAAATAGAAACAACACCAAAGACACCGTAACAATATTGAAACTTATAAATATGGTGAATGAAGAGGGAGATAGAGGCATTTAAAGAAATCAGAGTGTCAGCACGAGAAAACCTGATTAGAGTATATTTAAAATAGAAATAGAGTAAGTGAGGCCAAATAGAAAATTAGCATGAACCCATAAGAGTAGGTAAGTTAAAGTACAATATCTTGAAAAAATATTGAGAGCAGCAGAAAATAGTGTTTGATGTTGTTCTGAGATTTGTGTTCTCATTACTTATTCAACTTCTCAGTGTCTAAGCTTCTCCTTCTGAAAAACAGTGACAAGAATAATGAGACAGGTTAGTTAGCATGTTTTCAGGTAGACAGGGAGGTCCCTGGTGGAACAAACAAAGACAGCCAAATCCTAAAACTCCAGGTTTTGAAATCACTCCTTCGCTCCAGGACAAAATATAACAGTGCCTTGAGGTTAACCATAAAATTCCTGTTGGCCTGACAAATGGAGCAGATCTGATAGATAAGAGTGGGTTATTTTGCTAATTCTTTCAGGATGGTCTAACAGAACAAACCGGGTAGACGAATTCCATTAAAAGGCCCAACTCCCCTTCCCCAAACAGGCAAGGAAAGGTATAAAAGTAAAAGCTTTTGCCTTAGTCACTGGGCACCCCCCATTCAGGACCCCTCCTGCTTGGGAGCTCTGACCATTTACTTTCAATAAACTATCCTCTTTTTAAAACTCTGCCTCTCCTGGGTACGTGTTTCCATTCTTCAGTCTCAGGAGACACGATTCCAGCATTCATTCACTCAAAAATCCTCTACATCATTTGGGGACTCACAGAGAAACATTCCTACAACAATAATAGGTATTATAATCTCATAGGATTTCTAAGAGTACTAAATAAATATTATATGTAAGACACAAAGTACAATCACCTGCATACAATAAAAATAATTAAAAAAAAAAACATAAAAAAAAAATTCAGTCAGTGTTATTAGCTATTATTGGTAATCTGCTACTGATGTCCATCCAGCTTGTTGCTGATCTGTTTATTAGTCCTTTGTCTTTCACAATAAGTTATTTTCTTCATTGGCTAGAAGGATGTGATAAAGGACCTTTAAAGTTCTTCTCCAACTTTTCAGATCCTAGAAATGGTTTCATGGCTTCTGTCTATAAATTCTGTCTCTCGTGGTAGATTATTTGTTCCTTAAGGTCACAGTCTGTGTTTAGTTTGACTCCTCAAGATGCCAGGCACAGGGCTGGGTATAAAGCAGATAGTCATCAAACAGTGATTCAAGAACCTATTAATTACCGAAGTCCCTGTGTAAATCTAAGAACTGAAGAAGGTGAGTAAAGGGCTATGTCTATCAAAATCATTTATTAAAAATAATTCCTGGGCCCGCCCGGTGGCTCAGGCGGTTAGAGCTCCGTGTTCCTAACTCCAAAGGCTGCCGGTTTGATTCCCACATGGGCCAGTGGGCTCTCAACCACAAGGTTGCCAGTTCAACTCCTCGAGTCCCGCAGGGATGGTGGGCAGCGCCCCCTGCAACTAAGATTGAACACAACACCTTGAGCTGAGCTGCTGCTGAGCTCCCGGATGGCTCAGTTGGTTGGAGCGCGTTCTCTCAACCACAAGGTTGCCGGTTGGACTCCCGCAAGGGATGGTGGGCTGTGCCCCCTGCAACTAGAAATGGGACCTGAAGCTGAGCTGCGCCCTCCACAACTAAGACTGAAAGGACAACTTGACTTGGAAAAAAGGCCTGGAAGTACACACTGTTCTCCAATAAAGTCCTGTTCCCCTTCCCCAATAAAATCTTTAAAAAAAAATAAAATAATAAAATAATAAAAATAATTTAAAAAAATAATTCCTACTTGGGCCAGAAATTCTCTATTGTGAGGATGGTATGTGGGTGCTTTACATGAATTTATCACTTCATCTAACAAATTTATGGGTTAAATATCACTATCCCCATTTACCAATTAATAAAACTGAGGCTCGCAAAGAGCAGGTAATTTGTCCCAATGGTCCCAGCTGGTGTGAGATTAGAACTCACGCCTCTCTGACGACAAGCCATGTTTTTACACATTAGCTTATACCATATGATCTTATTGTGTGATAAGATTGGTGTAATCCCTAGTCTCAAATGAAAATAAATCAGTCATAGGAAACAGATCACTCTGTTATTTTGTGTGAATAAAAATGAAACTGATGCCTGAGAGTTCTGGTAGCTTATTTCAGACTGCTATTGCTCATAGGAACATGGTAGATTTTTCTCCAGATATGGACAAGGCTTTTAACTGTCTGAACTTGAGCTTGTTCACTTTGCTGCTGAGGTCAATAAGTTCAAAGTGTGGCCCTGTGCTTTCAGAGATTCCAAACAGACCTCGAAATCTGAGTCAAGGTCAGAAAGGATCTCATGAACAGGATCAGGTTGACACATACAGCGTCAGCAAATAATGTAAGGTAATAGATTGGTACATTTTGTGATGGTGACTATAAGCAAAATAAAGTTTCAAAAGAGAAGGCAGGAACTTCTGCGGTCTTCACAATATGCTAATTCTTTGTATTTCCTTGGCTCTCCAGCTAGGCAGGTAAGTTTATGAAAGTTCAGGCACTTATTCTTCAGTGTCCCCCTTGCACTCAACTGGACACATTGGCATTTATTGTATACTTTTCAATTAATTAATTGTGTATGAAAGAATAGCCCACACAAAGATGGAAATGTTCCAATAGCCATCCAATCCTCTGGTCTTCTTTTGCTCTGGAAAAGCAGTTTGCAAAGTATGGTCCTCAGACCCCTGAGTATCCCCAAGACCTTTTCAAGAGATCCTCAAGGTCAAAACTATTTTTATAATAATACTAAAATGTCATTGTAAAAGCAAGAGTGTCTAAAACTGCTGGTACCTTAGCACAAATCAAGGCAATGTTATTAAACTACACTGGAGGTCATTTTATTCTTCACTTCTATTCACACATTCTGTTTCTACTCACAAAACAAACAATTTCACTTAAAAATGTTCTTGAATTAGTAAAAATTATTATTTTTTTTTATAAATTATGGACTCGTGAACACAGGCATACCTCATCTTATTGCACTTCTCTTTATTGTGCTTCACAGATGTTGCATTATTTTACAAATAGAAAGTGAGACCCTCCACAAGCAAAAGGTTTGACTCACTTTATTGTGATATTTGCTTTATTGTGGTGGCCTGGAAACAAACCCACAATATCTCCAAGCTGTGCCTGTACACTTCTTTTTAATACTCTGTGTGATGGAACGGGAAATGTGCAAAAATCATCCCTACTGCTTATCAAAGCAAGATGGTTGTCTCAAGGGAAAAGCACTTGTGAGATGATGTGAGTTACAAACTGAACTAGCCACTTTTTCAGAAGCATCATGTTTAGTTGAAAGAACATCTAACAAATGATGGTTATTCACATGAGGCATTTGGCGGACACTTTCCTGAAAATGGATAGAATGAGCCTATTAATTCAAAGAAAATTATTGATAGCATTTGTTGCCAATGGCAAAATTTTAAATTTCAAGCAAAAATTTAAATTTTGTAAAACATGTATCCACAACCATGAGCTTGACAGATTCCTGATAAGGACTTCTCTGATGAGGTCGGTGGTGCTACTAGCAGATGCATTATTTTTGTATGGCATGATTATCAATTTTTCATATTGTATATATCTTCATAACTCAGTGAACCAATATTTTTCTAAATAACCAACACATAAATTTAGAAATCATGCATGGCTAAAAGATATGTTGTTTTAGTACAAGAGTACAGGATAGACCAATGGAATTTAATATAATAGAGCCTGAAACATTCACTAATTGGTTTCCACTTCCACATTGCGACTAATCTTAAAAAGGTAATACTTGTCAAGTTTTTGTGTAGAATCAAAGCATTCATTCATCAATATATTGCCTTGCTCCTGATCTTAGAGGAACACAATCAGTCTTTCTGCATTAAAACAGTTATTTTAGCGCTATACTTTTTACAGATGTTCTTTAACAAGTTGAGGAAATTTTCCTCAATTTCTTCTTTTCTGAGAATTTTGATCATGAATATGTGTTGGATTTTCTTAAATTCTTTTTTTGCATCAATTAATATGATCAGATGACTTTTCTCTTTAGCCTGTTAATATGTAATGCAAGGATGGAAGGCAGATTCAACCTTTGAAAATATATATATATAAATATATATATATATTGAATTCTATATATTAATATTTTATTAGTTTTTATGTGTATATTCATGCAGGATATTAGTCTATAATTTTTTTTTGTAATGTCTTTATCTGGTTTGGGCATCAGAATGAGACTGGCTTCATAAAATAAATTGGGAAGTATTCCCACCTCTTGTATTTCCTGAGATTGTGCAGAAGTTGTGTTATTTCTCTTCTTTAACATTTTGTAAAATTCTCCAGTGATATCATCTGGGCCTACAGATTTTTGAGGAGTTTAAACTACAAATTCAATTTCTTTAATGGTTGTAGGGCTATTCAAATTGTCTATTTCATATTGGAAGAGTTGGGGTAGCTTTTGTGTATTGAGGAACTGGTCCATTTCTTCTAAGTTGTTAAATTTATGTGTGTAGAGTTGTTTGTAATGTTCCTTTATTATCCTTTGGATATCTGCAGGGTTAGTATTTCAGTCTTGATATTGATTTGTGTCTTCTCTCTTTGTCAGTCTTGCTGGAGGCTTCTTCATTTTATGAGTCTTTTCAAAGAACTGGCTTTCTATTTTATTGATTTTCTCTATTAGTTTTTGTTTTCAATTTCATTGATTTCTGCCCTTATCTTTATTACCGTGTTTCCCTGAAAATAAGACCTAGCCGGACGATCAGCTCTAATGCGTCTTTTGGAGCAAAAATTAATATAAGACCTGGTCTTATTTTACTATAATATAAGACCGGGTCTTATAATATAATATAACATAACATAACACAATATAATACCAGGTCTTATATTAATTTTTGTTCCAAAAGACGCATTAGATCTGATTGTCCAGCTAGGTCTTATTTTCAGGGAAACAGGGTATGTCCTTCCTTCTCCTTGCTTTGGGTTTATTTGGCTCTTACTTTTCTAGTTTGTTAAGGTGGGAACTTAGATTATTGATTGGAGACTTTCTCTTTTCTGATGTATATACATTTAGTGCTATAAATTTCCTTCTCAGCACAGCTTTCGCTGTATCCCATAAATTTTGATATGTTGTATTTGTTTTTGATTCCATTCCCTGTATTTTTTTATCTCCCTCAAGACTTATTCTTTCACCTATGGATTGTTAAGTGTAATGTTTAGTTTCCAAGTTTTGGGATATTTCCTGTTATATTTCTATAATTGGTTTCTAGTTTGATTCCATTATGGTCAAAGAACGTACTCGATATGATTTCAGTTATTTTAAATGTGTTAAGGTTTGTTTTATGGCCTAGGATATGATCTACCTTGGCATAACTTCTGTGGATGCTTTAAGAAATCTATTCTGCTATTATTGGGTGGAGTGTTCTATGAATTTCAAATAATACTATTGGTTGATGGTGTTATTCAGGTCTTCTGTATCTGAATTGTTTTCTGTCTAGGTGTGTTTTCAATTGTTGAGAAAGAAATGTTGAAGTCTCCAACTATAATAGTGGATTTGTCTATTTTTCCTTTCAGTTCTACCCATTTATGCTTTACATATTTTGCTGCACTGTTGCTTGGTGCATGCACACTTAAAATTATTATGTATGTTTGGTGAACTGACCATTTTATCCTGTTTTTTCTTTTTTTTTTTTTTTTTATCTTCCTGTCCTTGCAATTTTCTTTGCTCTGAAATCTACATTATGTAATGTTAATATAGCCAACCCTGCTCTTTAAAAATTGTTGTTTGTATTGCACATGTTTTCCATCCTTTTAATTTGCTAGGCTGCCCCTTTCCCGGTCCTTTGGTTAAAAAGAACAGGCTTTTCTTGGGGCTTTTTCATTTTCACTCATCAGTGTTTCCAGATTGCCAGCTTCTTTAGCACTTACTCTGGAGTATATGAGGCCAAAAGGAAACTCAGGAACTCAGTGCCGTGTTGTTCCTCAGGTCCCAAGGTCTCCAGTAGGAGCCAAGGTAAGACTGAGTAGTCCAGAGATATCACCAGGAACAGATCACAGGCCCTACCAGAGAACGGATTATAGGTCACACCACTGCAGACAAAACAACTATGAGTGACCACAGGACATGCAGCAATCAAGTGGAAAGGATAGTACCCCGCAATCAGAGGACAGAACAAACGCACCTAAGGGTTCTAACACCCTGGCTCCCTCCCAGTGCTATGAGGTTGCTGCATTACCCACTTCCCCTCCCCCTTGTAGAGAAGCAGAACAGGAAGGAGGAAGCTGTGTCAGAAAATGTGACTGTTACAAAGAGAGACTGAATGCTTCCTAAATGGACTGATTAAAACATTGAATCAGACTAAGATTTAACCTAATTTGACATTGAAATAACTGAATTTCACTAACTGTGGGTGGGAGTGTAGAGGAAAGCCAAATTCAAGACATTAGCAATTTAAAGACATTACATTTTTCTGGTACATCCCAGGTCAGACTCATACTTTCTAGGTGTTTATTATCTGGTGAACATAGGAGCCTAGGTTGTGGTGAGAATTCTGTCTTGTGTATTTTCTGTGATAGTTTTGTACACTTACTTCTTTTTTTTTAATGGGTAGTATCCATTCATGGCAGGCACCAGACCAAATGCTTCCCATATTATCTCATACCAATATCATAATAGACCTGTGACAACTGCATTATCAACCCAAATATCAGATGAAGAAACTGAGAGGCAAGTGGACACACTTCAGGTCACCCAGTTCTAGTGTGGCAAAGCTGGACACTTCATAAGTCCAGCTTCTTCCTACTCTCAAACCAATCTTTTTTGGACAATTCAGAAGAAACTTTTGCTGTGTTCCCTGATACCATGTCCTTCTCTGCTGTTTCCATTTCAGAACCCTCAAGAGTACAGAATTGACAAGAGAAGTGCCTCCCTAGGATGGGAGCCAGTAGCTATTCTCAGTGATGTTACATTGGCCAAGCTGACATTGGTGAGAGTGTCCATATGCTCCTATCTTCCTGTGTTGGAACAATAATAAAGGACACTGTTTTTGAGATGCTCTCATCTGGGTCCTGGATAATCCTGTTTGTTATTTTCTATGTGCTCTTCATGTGATACTTTTTAAAATACTTTTTCTATTCAAAACTAATTTCTATTAAAAATATATTCGGAATATGAGATGATATTATTTAGTCTGACCATCTCATTGATGACTTTGCTTTAAGTTATAACCAACATGCCTGTTTTTTTTTCCATTTCTTATGTATCTAAACCTCTAATTGAAGAAACAGAATCATTCATGTTATTATCTCTAAGATCATAATGGCACATTACAAAACCTTATTTGGATTTGAGGGTGTTTACCATTTGGCTGGGTGGGGGGGTGAACAAAAGAAGTATATCATTAAGTTGTCATGATGTTAATATTTTTCTGATGCTTGAATTTATTTGGGATAATTTCTCAGAAATATTCCTCAGGAAGAGAGTTTGGTGTGTGTGTGTGTGTGTGTGTGTGTGTGTGTGTGTGTGTGTGTGACAGAAAGAGAGAGAGAAACAGAGAGAGAGAGAGAGAGAGAGAGAGAGAGAGACAGAGAGACAGAGAGACAGAGAGACAGAGAGACAGAGACAGAGAGAGACAGAGAGAGAGATTGATTGATTGATTTACAACAAAAGATTGGAAGGGAATTCTAGACATACTACAAAATATCTACAAAAATATTAGGATGAACCACATGAAATTCCCAGTTCGTATATGATTCAACATAATTGAATTCAAAACAAAATAGGAGGGAAGAAGGCAGAGGGAGGGAGAGGGCAAAGGAGTAAGGAAAGACAGGGGTTACAAAGTTGTAAGTACTGATGGTCTCTCCCTTCAGACCGCTCTTGGGCCAAGGGGGGGATTATGTACTCATTATAATGGTTAAGTCATTTCAGAAATTTTCTAGAGACTTATTCAGGAAATACCAGGAGAATGAAGATATACAAGAGTTTCAGGAGACTCACTTACTCCTGAAATTGAAGGATAGATCTAAGTCCCAGTAGGAAAAGATGCCTATATATCCAGTGATTTGGGGACCAAGAGAAATATCTAAACTTCAAGGGAGGAAATATGATGAAGGAACAGCACGATCCCCAAGAGGGTCAAGTACACCATGAGGATAAATAGTGCCTTTGAGACCAAACACACACACATGCATACACTCACACACACACACCCCAAATGTCCTGGAGAGCATATAACTGGGGCCATGTAGTTTACCCATTACATAAACTGTCTCAAGAGTCCCTCACTCCAGTGACAATCCTGATTTTGAATGCTAGATGTCAGTGGACAAGGGGCAGGTGAAAGATGGCAAAGCAGAAACCAGAACTGTGGGTTGCAAAAGAGATCTCCTAAGCTTTCCTCCTCATCCCTGTGGCCACAGATGTGATGGTAGCAGGGAGGTCATGCCTGAGAAAAGGCTATGGAAAGTTCTACATCCTGGGAGATGCTTCCCACCTCATTCAAAATTAGATGGTTATACAGATATTGATTAAAACTGTTAGTTGGATCCTAACTCATCACTCTTGAGAATTAAACTATGTGTAGTGAGTACTTCAAATTGTGCGCACAAAGAGTACAGACAGAGGACCTCAGACTTGCTCAAAATATCTTCCCCAGGGTCCCTCATTAGGTAGCAGGCTGGCCTTTCCAAGAATGTGTTTATCAAAAAGGCCACTGGAAACTTTGCTTTCTCTAGAACTCTGTTAACATGCAACTTGAGATAGCTGCACATGCCTCTATTTGGAGAGCAAAGGCTGACTATTTATAATAATAACGGCTAAGGCCAATGCCTCCCCTCTGGGGCCTGCTCTGCCAGCAAGGTCAGGACACTTTCATTTGCCCCTCCAGATAGGAGGGTGTGAGGTTTTGCTGCAGGAGCTACAGAATAAGGAGACCACAGATTCTAACGGCAAACACTTCCCTGGAAGTGTGGACATGGTTGCTCAGTTTCTTTTGAGCAAAAATTGAATTTCTAGGAAGGAACAGTCTAAAGCATCCTTGAGAGGCAGTAGTTCTAACCCCCTGGGAACTCCAGCCATGCAAATCTCTGATGCCTTCAAGAATTATCTACCCCCAGTGGCAATAGGAGAGAACAATGTTAGTTCTACTGCGGGTGCTGGCAGAACCCAACAGAACAATAAAGATGGGTCTGTATTGGAATTTAAAAACTTCATAATAAGGGCTCAGTTGTGTGTTTAAGTTTTCTAGTACAAGAAAAGGAGTGCTAAGTTCACTGAAACAGAAGGAAGAAGGGGGATATGTGTTCTCCTTTGCCGGCTGATCATCTGCCATTGATGATTCAGGAATTCTGATCTCAGTTATATGCACAATTGATTATCAAACCTGAGATTGTGAAATGTACAAGAAAAAATAGTATCTATCACCTGGTTGTTCAAAAATACAAAACAACTTAAAACTGTGTGAGTTTGCCCTTCTCGTTCTGGTATCCCTGGGTTTTTGCCCCGTAGTTTACTTTTTTGAGTAGAGATTGAAATCACTGGAAAGTTTCTAGGCTCCGCACACATTCCCTGGTGGGTAATGCCCTCATGAGCCCATGGTCTGAAAAAGGCTTTCACCCACAGTTCATCACCTCTGAAGAATCTTCAACAAGGCAACTGAGTAAGAACTCCCAGATTTTAGCTGCCTGGGAAGGGCCCAAAGAGTATGGATTTGTGAAAGCAACACTCTAGATAACAGGCAATAAGAGAGTTCAAGCATTATCACAATTAAAATTACATCTGAAATAGAAAGAGTATGTTGTATCAACAGACTCTATGAAAAGCTAGTATGAAAACACTTTTCTGAGTAAGGAATCACACTTACACCCATAGCTCTGTTTCTAGCTCTTCTTTTAAACTCACCAGTAAAGAACTCTCTGTTAGCATCCTTGCAAGAGGCTTTCAAATCCAATCTGGAGGCTAGACAGTATTCTAGAACATGGGTTTTAGACTCGGGCAAAACTAGGCTTGAATGCCAATTCTGTCACTTACCACTTCTTCTGTAAGATTAAGCATTTTACTTCACTTCCCTGAGCCTGTTTTCTCATCTGCAAACAAAACAAAACAAAGAACAACAACAAAACAAACAAACAAGATAAAATTTGTAAAGATTAAACATGACAATCTATGTAGAGTACATCACACAGTGCTGGGTACATAGTAAATGTTGCATGGTGCCAGCTAGTACCCCCAGTCCTATGTGGGATAAGCCTTCCAATCCAAACAAAGCACTTCGCTCTCCTCACTTCTAGAGCTCATTTCTAAGCCTCCTGCCTGCCCGAGCCTCATTCTTTTCTCTCCCATTTTCCACTCTTTTTCCCATTGACAAACATCATGCTTTCTTGCAAGTTGATCTCTGACAAGAGAGACTAAAATGTTATACAAATTTAACCAGGAATATCTATTTTTAAGAACATTTTTAAAGTCTAGTATGAGAAATACATACTTTAGACTTTTAAAAATGGAAATTGTGATTCATAAAATATTTATTAAATGTAGTACCAGATATTTAAAACTCATTTGAAATTGAAGTAACATGGATCCAAAATGAAATTTGATTTTGTTTTTCAAAGGCAATTTTGGCTTACATTAAATGAGTAATAACTGCTTGTGCTAGGTAAAGGGCATTTACCTAAGGCTTCCAAAATCTTTAAGTTTATGAATGTATAGCCAAAGATCAAAGATTTAAGAAAAATCTCTAACATGAAAGGCAGAAACTAAACTGAACAACAAGGAAACAAGCTCATAAGAAAGAGAAAATGGAGAAGTAAAAGGATATTTAAAAAACAACTAAAATTAATATTCTGAGAGATAAGAGAAGATATTTTACTCATGAAACAAGAACAGGATTCAGTAAAAAGGAACATTCAGAGGTCTGAACAAAACAGAGGTCTAAAAAAATTAACTTATGATAGCAAAGTGAATATTTAGTTATAAGGGTTGGAAGTGAAAAATTTAAAAGAACTTCTAAAAGTAATAAAAAGACAAAAGGAGGAAAAATAGGAAAGAAAAAACAAGAATATTAGTGGACCCATTCAGGAAAATATATGTTCCAGGAAGAGCAAACAGAGAAAATGGAAGTGAGAAAATAATCAGAAACAACAGAAGAAAATTTACCAGAACTGGACAGAGGACCTGAAGAGACATTTCTCCAAAGAGGATATACAAATGGCAAATAGACATATGAAAAAATGCTCAACATCGCTAATCATCAGAGAAATGCAAATGAAAACCACAATGAGATATCACCTCACCCCAGTCAGAATGGCTTTCATCAACAAAACAAATAGTAACAAGTGTTGGAGAGGCTGTGGAGAAAAAGGAACCCTCATCCACTGTTGGTGGGAATGCAGACTGGTGCAGCCGCTATGGAAGGCAGTGTGGAGGTTCCTCAAGAAATTACAAATAGAATTACCATATGACCCAGCAATCGCTCTCCTGGGTATCTACCCCAAAAATATAAAAGCATTTCTCTATAGAGACACGTGTACGCCAATGTTCATTGCAGCTTTGTTTACGGTGGCCAAGACATGGAAACAAACAAAATGTCCTTCGATAGATGAATGGATAAAGAAGTTGTGGTACATATACACAATGGAATACTATTCGGCGTTAAGGAAAGATGATATAGGAGCATTTGTGACAACATGGATGGATCTCGAGAGAATAATGCTAAGTGAAATAAGTCAGACAGAAAAAGCAGAGAACCCTATGATTTCACTGATATGTGGTATATAAACCAAAAAGAACAAGACAAACAAATGAGAAACAAAAACTCATAGACACAGACAATAATTTAGTGGTTACCAGAGGGTAAGGAGGTGGGTGGTGGGTGATGAGGGTAAAGGGGATCAAATATATGGTGATGGAAGGAGAACTGACTCTGGGTGGTGAACACACAATGGGATTTATAGACGATGTAATACAGAATTGTACACCTGAAATCTATGTAAATTTACTAACAATTGTCACCCCAATAAAATTAATTTAAAAAAAATGTTCCAAGAAAGAGGAGGGCATGGGATTCAGAGATAAAGAGATCCAACACAGGAAAGAGAGAAAGGAATTCTCAAGATGAAGTAAAGAAAAATCCTTCTGTAGTTAAAATGTGATCAGTGCAGATTGGAGCAGGATGACAAAGGGCTAGAGGATGATGAGAAATCACTGTAGTAATCAAGAGAAACTGGAATCCTTCCATGAAAGCTTGTAGTAGATGACCTGTAGGATCCCTTCCAACTTAAGGAGTCTTCAATTAATGTTGATTTCAGCTCTGTCAATGTCAGAATCTCAGGAGTCTTTCTTGACAGCTAATGGCCTCTACATCCTTATCTTTCTCAGGTAAATGAATAGAAGGGGACCAAATGACTACAAAGATGTACTCACGTTTGCCAATAGCCCTTAGTGAGTTCTCAAATGTCTTAGAACAAGACCAACTACCTCTTCAATCAATTAAAACAAAATCAGGGAGATGGCATGTGTAACAAGTGCAACCTGACATAGAGCAAAATGAAGGAGCAAGAAAGCTCCTTCCACTCCATATTTTCCATACCTTAAAGTGCTCGCCATTTCTACCTACCAAGTCACTACATCAAGAGCTAGGGAAGAGAAAGAACTGGGGAGAATAGATCAAAGAAATTACAGGTGAGAGTGTTGCCACATTGCATGACTCCCGGAGATATCATTAACTGCATCGTCATGGGAATGGGGCCCTCTGTTTTGAGCAGTGCACAATCTTCCCAGCAGGTCGTAGTGGTGCAGTGAAGCCAGATGAGGGTTTCTTTTCCTCATATCTGCTCAGAAATGAGGAGGGAGAGATTAGTATCAAAATCCCAGAAAAACAACAGCGATGGCAATAGCCACCTACCTTAAAACATATTCAAACTTAAGATCTCCCAACTTGCTAAACTGCTGTAAGTTATATTGTACCTATCCTAATCTTGATTGTATGTGTAGATCCAGTCTAAATAATGTATTTTGCTATGCATAATGTGCATCTATATTTTTGGTCCAAACTTTCAGGGGGAGAAATCTTTCATTTTACTTTTTTAATTCAAATTTTATTTGTTTGCACTTAAGTACTTGTTTTTTTGTATTATAAAAGAATTTTAGCATATATTTTTTAATGTATTATGGTACATGAAATTTTATGTGACAAATAATTACAAAACACAAGAACAGATACAAGGTACAAGAAATTTTATGTACCATTAACAAATTTGTATTTGTGAATCATAGAAGGCCAAGAACTCTTTGTTGTTGCAAGTTCATCGTAAATTCGATAAAACCAATTATTCCAGGATATTATTTTGCACACAGATTTCATTATTGATTTCTAGACTTACACTTTTAACTCATAAGCATAAATAAAAGAATTAAAAACATTCATATAGATACGGAATCAGAACCTCCCAAGTATAATCTCCATCCTTATTTTTCCCTCACAAATTTGGGCAAAAAAGTACACGTTATACATGGCAAAATATGGTATAAACCTGTATCATTTTTCTAATGAGTAAATATCTGATTTGATGTGCCTTTGTCTCCGGAATGCTAGACAATGAGAATCGTGATGGCCCTGTTTTATTATGCTTTGCCCAGGACTCATTCAGTGGTTCTACCACGAGGAGGAGAGCAAGTGGAGTTAAGAGGGAGGTGGATAATAGGGAGTAGGTGGGACATCAAAGGACAGAGGCGCTGACAGCTGAGAGGAGGTGATGAGCATGCGTCAGGGTCAAGTGCAGACGGCTCTCACTTGTCTATTTTTATACTAGCACTTAGCTGCTTGTGTCACTGAGCTTTGAGATAGCATCGGTGCTCAGAGTCCCAAAAGCTTATTTTAAGACACTTCACTTCAATGACTGATACCAATAACACGCAAATTTTGCCCAGTGGCTTAACAGAAGGGGGTCTGCAGCAGCTCTCATAATTGTAGAAGCCGAAATATTTCCTCACTACAAGTGTGTAGACTTCAGGGGAATGAGTGAGAAGATCGTCAAAGAAAAACAGCCCCTAGGGAGCAGACTCATTGTGTCCTGTAATACATTTTACATCTTTCTACTCCTCCCCCAATGTGGGTTAAACCTTTATTGTTTATATTTTCCTGTTACTTTTTAAGCCTTTCCTTAAAAATGATCTGTCTCCTTTTTGGGCAAAGGTTTTATATTTACAAGAAAAATATAAAGGTGGAAGGAAGAATCTTACCCTCCCTCCTATCCCTCTCTCAGAAAGATGAAGAGAGGGGTGATGGCTGCTGAGTCCTGGAGCCTCAGGCGGGTGGACGTGGTTTGGTCAGCATAATTAGGAGGACACTGGATTCTCTTTCTGGAAAAGGCCACACACCAGAATATTCCTCTATTCATTAATAGTTTCTCATGTTCTACGAACTTCTAATCAAAAACTGAGTGTGCCAGGTTCACTTGTGACTTAGAAATTGGATACACTTCTTATCAAAGCACAAATGAAGCACAAGCGTGCCAATTCACTATCTCTATGGCAGAAGTTGACTTTTAAGCGTTCTGCTCAATCAAGGTGATGTACAGCCAATGTCGAGGGCTTAAGGAGTGATCCAGGTCCAACACTGGAGAAGAACCATTGGGCCAATTTCATCAAACCAGGAGACTGGACAGTCTGGTTTCTCTCTCCAGTTTTCCACATGCCACGCCAGGCAGGTCCTTGGAATGAAGTGAAAGATAATGTGGTCCTGGCAGATGGCCTCATGGGTGCTGAACATTAAAGCCAGAGACTGATCTCGTACCCTGCCAGATGGTCCTCAGACCACAGCCAAGGAAAACTCTCTTGACCGTGGAAAGCTTTGCCCCACGCAAAACTTAAGTGACTCAAATCGAATACTTGGACAGGAAAGAGAAAACAAAACAGGATTTGGATAATTGTGGTTAGAAAAATAACTTTAGGATCATTTGGTCTGCGTGTTTAGAAGACTCTGAGGGCCTAAAGAATGCAGTGGATTCCGGGAAGATAGATATGCACACACATTCCTTTAGAACACCCGATTACCAAGTTTTCAGTTGTTTTCTTGGAACCAATAATATCTAAAGAGAGGTCATTCTCTGAGGCTAGAGAGCAGAGAAGTGCTCTAAGGTCACAGACAAGACAAATAAGGGAATAAAAGAACATCTAATATTTATTAAACTGTCATGTCTAACACATTCTAATTCTAAGCCAGCAAGAAGCAGGCAATGAATATTCTACTAAAGGAGTCCTCACAGGGGCCTCACAGGGTACCAGCCCCATAATGGAACTTAGGCGCCCCCACGAGGGGTCTGGATGGTAGTATAAACGAGTGAAGCCTACCAGGGTAGCCTAAGGAGTGGTGGCATCTGGGGTGAGCTGGTTAGTGAATGCCCTGTCTAAAAGTGCAGCCCTCCTGGGCCTCAATGTCTTCAGGAATGCTTAAAGCAGAGTTACTGTTGCCAGATCTGCAGTTTCAAGATGGACTAAATCTGTAATATTATGTAAAATCTCATCATAATGTTAGAGAGACATTTAAAAAATAATATTATTCAGACTTAAAAAAAAAGTGAACTGGCTGGGTTCTGTTTACAAACCTCTGTTTTACAATTTCTGACCTATAAAAATAATCTACAACCTATAACTTCATAAGATCAGATATATATAAGAAATGACATAAGAACAATTTAGTTATAGACTTTTAAGAATAGAAAATGACCTAGAGATCAACCCAATTTTTGGATGAGAAACTGAGGCCCAGAGAATTGAGCAAGTGCCTATGAAGCAGCCATGGATAGATTAAGAAGTAGAAGGTCTGTCTTCTGATGCCCAGTCCAAAGCTCCTGCCTTGACAGCGCCGCCCTGCCAGTACCCACACCTGAAACTTTGCCCTTCTCTTCTCAAGATCAGCTGGTGGCTATGTCCATCATTTTCTCCTTCATACTGTACATCTTCATTACAAGAAGGAATCATGTTTTCTGTCTTTTGTGTTTCTTTTTTGTTGTTATTTTCCATCTTTTTCCTTTCTGTGCTTCAATCTAGCTATTTTTGATAGTCCTATCTTTTGTTTACTAATCCTTTTCTCTGTTGAGTTTAATCTTATATTAAAATCATTCATGTAACTATTAATTTTACTTAGAGGTGTGTTTTTTTTCAGTTTTTGTATAATGGTAAAAATCTTCATCTTTCCACTGTTTCGTTGACGATGTCAGTCATAGTTATGTTAAAATCTCTGTCTGATAACTCAGTATCTAAGTTACTTGTGAGACTTCGTTTCAACTTTTTTCTCTTAAGTTTCGGTCACTCTGTCTTAATTTTAGTATGGCTTGGGTTTAGTTCAAGTCTGGACATTGCACATGAAAGGCTCTTGAAGATGTCATTTTCCGGGAAGTTGGGTTAATGTTCCATCTTGCAAGCAGAGATCATGCCCACAAAGCACCATGATTCTGTCACGGGTTAATTTTATACTATCTGGTTGGTCTGTTCAGCGTTGCCCTTTCTTCTGTGATATAGCCCTTCTGGGAGCTCAGTCAAGATTCTGTCTTATTTACCAATGCCTTTCCTCTTTGATGGGTCTTAAACTCTAATTTCTCACTCCCCAATACCCTGTGACTCCTGAAATCCTGGGTCTTCTCTTTAAGCTCTAAGCTGCAACTTCCTGTTGTTTTCTTGGGTGCATGTGATGTATGTTTCCTTCAGAGGGGACAAGTGTTTCAAGGGAAAGTGCATGCAGAATTGTTGGTTCATTTCCCTATAATTTATTCTTTTATGCAGTTTTGCCTCGAGCAGCCACTTTTACAGCCCCGAACTCCAACCTGTATCTCCTCATCCCAGACGGACTCTCACTGAATGGTGTGACCATGTTCACCAAGGCAGGAAGCTGACAGTGCTGTCAGAGAAAGAGCTGGATGACTGTGGAACTACTCCCTTCTCTCAGGGATGCCCCCACATCTAGGCCTGCATGCGTGATAGCACTCGAATACCTTCAAAAAGTTAATTCTAGTTTTGTTTGTTTTGTCCAGCTTTTATTTTTTTCAGAAAGAGTCCAATACTAGCTACTCTATCATGAGAGTAAGTGGTATTCTCTCTCCCACCCCCAAACCTTCCTAACACTTCTATTTTTATAGATATTTATCATCAGTAATACTATTTGCTTCTTTCTGGGGCACTTTAACTGCATATTCACCCAAATAGGAAGGGAAGACCTTTTCTTACAGATGGTTTCTCATGTTTTCAAACTTATAATTTAATACAGGGAAAGTCTCAAAAAATACATAGCCACTCTGCATCCCAAGAAGCACTGACATCTGTATATTCCACGTGTAATGCTACATTCTCTAGGGATAGCAAACTAAGAAGTTTCAGACCCACCTCACTTCCGACACCAGAAAGGCTGGACAAAATGTAAGAAAATCTGCCTGGAGTCATCCAAGAGCTGCCAAGGCAGTGAAGATTCGAAGGGACAAAATTCAGAGGGTGGGAGTGGGGGGAGGGAAGCCAGAGGGGTTAGTCTGACATTCTGTGCCACTCTGCCCTTGAAGCATGTGCTGATCCCAAAAGGAACACAGAGGACTCAGTCACTGGTCATGATGAACATCACTGAAAAAATAAAACTTTGAGTACCAGACCCTGGAACCCAAACTCATGCCTTAGACACTGTCATCAGAAATCCAAGTATGTATGAAGCTATTCTCTTATTGACTTGGAAAATATTTGTGGTTAGAAGAGGGTGGCTCACCTGTGCCCCACCCAATGATCTTCAATTGGACAAAAATGAAATTTCAACACTCTAATGAATCTGAGGGCTAGGTTTCTAGTGGACTAAACATTGACATTGTAGCAGTGTTTACAGCAGCTGTTATATAGATGAGGAAGCCATGCTCATGTTTTTCTCTTTGACAGATTATCCATCTACACGTGGCTATCAGTAGTGGAGCCAGACTTTGGACCCAGGTCTGTCTGACACTTGAGCTGATGCACATAACCATGACTTTATACTTCCTACTAGCTCCTTTTACTCTCACTGTCTGGCAAAAGTGTGACATCATAAAGGTCCATTGTCATTCAATTTTTATTAAAATTGTGAAAGTTTCCATGCATTTATCTTTGAATTGTATAATAGGCTAAATTGTGCCCCCCACCAAATTCATATTTGAACTCCTAACTTAAGTCCCAGTACCTCAATGTGACAGTTTTTGGAGATGAGTCTTTTGAAGAGGTAACTAAAGTTAATGAAGTCATTAGGATGTGCCCTAATCCAATATGACCAGAGTTTTTATGAGAAGAAATTAGGTGTTATGGGCTAAATTTTTGTGCCCCTCCAAATCATTTGTTGAAACCGTATCCCCCAATGTAATGATATTGAGAGTGGGGCTCTTGGCAGGTAACTAGGATTAGATGAGGTCATGAAGGGTGGAACCCTCGCTAACGGACATTCTGTGCCACTCTGCACAGAATTAGTGCCCTTAAGAGAGTCATGAGAGAGCTCGCTTCTGTTCTCTCTATTCTGTCCACCACGTGAGGATACAAGGAGAAGATGACTGTCTGAAACTTAGGAGAGAGCTCTCACCAGGACTCAACCATGCTGGCACCCTGACCTCCGACTTCCAGCCTCCAGAACTTTAAGAAATAAATTTTGGTTGTTACAAGCCACCCAGCCTTGGGTACTTCGTTATGACAGCCCAAACTAAGACATTGGGACAAAGACACACAGAGAGGAAAAACTATGTAAAGACACAGAGACAGATGTTTACAAACCAAGGAGAGACCTCTCAGAAGAAACCAACCCTGCCAACACCTTGATGTTGGAGTTCTAACCTCCAAAATTGTGAGAAAATAAATTTCTGTTGTTTAAGCCAGTCTATCTGTGGTTCTTTGTTGTGGCAGCCCTAGTAAACTAGGGCAATATTTATTTCATGGCCCAGGCCTACTGATTTATTTTAATTTGCACAACTGATTTGTCTCCATTAAAGACAAACTTCAAGTGAAGTTCTACTCTGTCATGTTTACCATAGTTCTATATCTAGATATAGACACACAGATTGTTTAATGAATTAGTCTACTCAAATCTCAATGCTTGAAGATCAAAAGATACCTGTATGATTATATTACATACCAAATACAATTAGTTTTTACCTGATTGAGTTTCATGGCTTTGTTTATGCCATCTAGACTTAAAACGAAGTAGCAGATCTGAAACCATATACGGATGGGCAGGGAGAAATTGTGCCCGTGGGAAGTAGGGACCCGAAGATAACAGCACTTCAAACTTGCCTTTAAATATTGAGTCACCTGTGTTAACCATGATATGTGTGCTACAAAGAGAAAGCATATTCCATTATCTCAAGAATCTTACAACAATTGAAGAAGTTGGAGATCAAGTGCCTTAATTTAAACAACTTTAACACCTGATTATTAGCAACAAAGAGAGGCCACCACAGATCTCCAAGGGACACTCAGAAACAGTAACTCTGGTCACTGGGTTTCTTCATACGCACATGGTACAAATTTAATGCAATAAGAACTGGTTTTGTAGACCTATTTGACACTAAATGAACAGTGCTGGTTCTTCAACCCCAGTGGCGTCATATGTGATGTTCTAGACATAGTCACACGAATTTAGTGCAATAAGTGCCTTGTGTTGTTTTCTGATTTAGAACTATTATACTCAAATTTGGAGACAAAACTGAACATGAACCTTCCAGATCTAAGGCAGTGAAGAAGTTGGCTTGGTTTCTAGGTGAACTATGCACCCCTTCAACTTCACACATCATTCAAGGCCAAGCCAGTGGAACAAATCTAGTCCCCATCATGCTGACTGGGTCACGTCCCAGGTTACTTTACCTCTCTGAGCCTTAGTTCCCTTAGTTGTAAAATTAAATGACTATACTCATTTCCCATGATAGTGCCAGGGATATGATGAAGGACACTCACAGGAGATGAATGCTCTTTGTTTTTAGGAAGTTGAGAAGAAAGAGGTCTAGATAGGAAAGTGATAGTTTCTATAGCTATGCCACGATTCTGTAAATGCCCTGTCCTTTTGGAGTTTCTTCATAGCGATTCCTCATAGTGCAGTAAAGGAGTTGTTTATCCTCAAATTGGCAGGCTGGGTGTGATGTTGTTAACGGTTCTCTCTGAAGGACATCCCCAAACAGGAGGGGAAGGAGAAATGATCTTATTTCCCAGACAACTAATGAAAGAGGGCACCAACTTCATCTTGGGAAGTGGCGACAAATAAACAAAACTCTATCAAAATGTGCCTGGTGTTGGGGTTACCTGTGAAGTTTCTCAGAAGCTAACTCAGATCCAGATGAATAGATCACTAAGTAAGCCACTACTGAGTTAATTTGTATATTTAAAATTTTCTCTTCCTAATTGTTTTTAATCTCTTTATTCTGTTTTCATATATCATCTAAGTTTCATCTGCATTTTTGTTGTTTATATCATATGTCCATAAGTTCAGTAACTTGAACTAGAAAAGTTCTTCAAAACTCAGGTAAAACTGCCATTTCTATTGGAGCACATCCTGAGTTGTGCTTCTTTAAAAAGACACAAGTAGGGAGATAACACTTCACATCCATTAATATAACTATTATCAAAAAAGCAGAAAACAGGATTTTTTTCTTATCAACATGGCAGAGGAAGTAAACACAGTGCTTGTCTTCTTTCATGACCACATCAAAATAACAACTCAACTTCAGAATACCATCATTGAAAATCACCTGAAGTCTAGCTGAACAGAGGTCTTACAATTAAGGATATACAAAAGAAGCCACCTTGAGACTGCTAGGAGGGACAGAGATGTGGAATTGGCTCAACCTACACCTACATGTGTAGTTAAAAATTAGGAGGGATGTCTGGACTGCAGAGGTCTTCCTTGAGGAGCGAGGGGTCTCAGCTCCACACCATGCTCTCCAGCCCAGAGTTCAAGTGCTGAAAAGTCCCCACAACTTCCAGCTGTGAAAACCAGTGGAGATTATGGCTGAATGAGATGGAGGGTGGCTGGAATTTCAGGCATTGCTCTTAAAGGTCCATGCTTGTACTTGCTGATGGACTCACGTTCTTTGAGCTCCAGCACTGGAGCAGTGGCTCAAAAGGTAAAAGGGATATACAGGGAGGAACTGAATTGTCTGGCTTCAGGGTGAGGGCTGAAGGAGTAGTTTTCTTCCAGACAGAAGTACTTGCAGAAGGCTTTGTCACTTTGCTGAGCCCTCCCCTCACCCAGCATTCAGACACAGGAAGCCAGCATATCTGAGTCTCCATCAACCTGGTTAATACCATTTGCCCTGACCCGGTGATTCCCTGAGACCCCCACCTCACCCAACTTATAGGCCCAGCCAAGCCACTTCCAGTGGCTTTTCCATGCAAATGGCCTGCCTTGGCCTGTCCTAAATTCTCTCAAAGGTTCCCAAACTCCCAATAAGCAGCACCTGGGCTTGATATACCCCATACCTCTTGCTAAGCAGCCCCAAGCCCAGCACTACTGGCAGCTGACCTTGGTACAGCTTAGTGTCTCCCAGGCACCTCCAAGCCAAGCACAGGTGGTAGCCATCTGCAGATTGCTTTGTGGTTCATTCCAGTAGGCTCTGCAGAGGACACAGGCTACAGCTGAACTTGGCCTGTGACAGAGCCCCTCCCAGGAGGCCCTAGGCCAGCACACCCAGTGGCTGACTTCAATCAAACTGGGGTACCACCTAGATACATCTGCAGATTACACACACAAAGGGTGACTGGGCAGGCACCAGAGCCCTGCTAAAGCGAATCCTGCTCTCTAGGGTCAGCCTCTGTACAGCAGCTTCTCCACTGTAATCATGGCCAGTCCTTACAACCAATCAGCCTGAGGGTCAGTCCCTGCCACTGATGTGCCAAAAGCAACCAAGGCGACAATGGGAGGGCACACGACCCGCACAAGAAACACAACTGGAGCACCCAGCTCAGACGACCAGGGAGACTGCACCACTGTACCCCACAAGACACACCTACTACATAAGGCCACTCAACTAAGACCAGGAGACACAGCAGCTCTACCTAATAGATAGAAAAAAACACAGGGAGGCTGCCAGAATAAGGAGACAAAGACAAATGTCTCAAATGGAAGAACAGAACAAAGCTCCAGAAAAAGAACTAAACAAAATGGAAAGAAGTGATCTACCAGAAGCAGCGTTCAAACCACTGGTTATAAAGATGCTCAATGATCTCAGGGAGAACGTCAGCAAAGACAGGAAACATAAAAATGGAGATAGAAAACATAAAAAAGAACCAGTCAGAAACAAGGAATACAATAAATGAAATGAAGAATACATTAGAGGGAATCAACAGTAGATTAGATGAAGTAGAGGATCCAATCAGAGATTTAGAAGATAATGTAGCAGAAAACACTCAATCAGAATTGAAAACAGAAAAAAAGAATCCAAAAAAATAAAGATGTTGTCCCTTGGGACAACATCAAGCATACCAACATTTACATCATTGGGGTACCAGAAGGAGAAGAGAAAGCAAGGGACTGAGAACCTATTTGAAGAAATAATGACAGAAAACTTCCCTAATCTGGTGAAGGACATGGACATACAAGCCCAGGAAGCACAGAGAGTCCCAAACAAGATGAATCCTAAGAGACCCACACAAAGACACATCATAATTAAAATGCCAAAGGTCAAAGACAAAGAGAGAATTTTAAAAGGAGCAAGAGAAAAAAAAATTTAGTTACCTACAAGGGAGCTTCTATAAGACTATCAGCTGATTTCTGAACAGAAATTTACAGGCCAGAAGCGATTGGCACAAAATACTGAAAGTGATGAAAAGCAAGGATCTGCAACTAAGATTACTCTACCCAGCAAAGCTATCATTTAGAATCAAAGGACAGATAAAAAGCTTCCCAGACAAGAAAAATCTACAGGACTTCAACCCCACCAAACCAGTATTACAAAAAATGTTAAAGGGATTTCTTTCAAAAAAGATGAAGAAAACAACATCAGAAATATAAATAATAAAATGGCAATGATCACATGTCTATCAACAACTACTTTAAATGTAAATGGAATAAATGCTCCAATCAAAAGACATAAGGTGGCTGAATGGATAAGAAAAAAATACGCTTACATATGCTGCCTACAAAAGACTCACTTTAGTTTGAAAGACACACAGAGACTAAAAGTAAAGGGACGGAAAAAAATATTTTGTGAAAATGGAAACAAACAAACAAACAAAAAGCTGGGATAGCAATACTTATGCCAGACAAAATAGACTAAAAAAAAAGGCTATAACAAGAGACAAAGAAGGACCCAGTAATCTCACTTCTGGGATTACTGAAGACACCCAAATGCTACTTCCAGAGGACATGTGCATCCATACGTCCATTGTTTACAGTAGCCAAAATATGGAGGCAGCCTGGATATTCACCAATGGATGACTGGATAAAGAAGAGGTAGTACATATATATAATGAAATATTACTCAGCCAAAAAAAAACGAATGCAATCTTGCCATCTGCAACTACATGGATGGACCTAGGAGGTACTGTGCTGAGTGAAATAAGTCAGGCAGAGAAAGACAAATGCCACATGATCTCACTTATATGTGGAATCTAAAGAACAAAATAAACAAACAAACAAAAGAGAAACAAACTCATAGATTCAGAGAACATTTTAATGATTGCCAGACAGAAGGGGGTCTGGGAGGATAGGTGAAAAAGGGAACAGGATTACCAAGTACAGATTGATAGTTACAAAATAGTCACGGGAATGTAAAGTACAGCATATGGAATATAGTCAATAATATTGTAATAACTATGTATGGTGTCAGATGGGGACTAGATGTATTGAGGCAATCACTATGTAAGTTACATAAATGTCTAATTACTATGTTGTACACCTGCAACTAATATTGTATGTCAATTGTAATTGAAAAGTAAAAATTAAAATTATAAAAAGCAAAAAATAACAGTGTTGATGAGAATATAGAGAAATTGGAACACTTGTGCATTGCTGGTGTGAGTGTATGGAAAATGGTATGATGGTTCCTCAAAAAATTAAACACAGAATTACCACATGATCTAGCAATTCCATTTTGGGCATATACCAAAAAGAATCGGAAGGAGGATTTCAAACAGCTATTTGCACACCCATACTTTTAGCAGCGTTATTCACAATAGCCAAAATATGAAAACAATGCAAGTGTCCATCGACAGATGAATGAATAAACACAATGTGGTACACACATACAATGGGCTATTAGTTATCCTTAAAAAGGAAGGAAATTCTGACACATGCTATAACATGGATGAACCATGAAGACAGTGCTACGTGAAATAAGCCAGTCACAAAAAGGCAAACATTGTACCATTCCACTTGTATGAAGTTCCTAGATTATCCAAATTCATAGGAACAAAAAGGAGAACGGTGGTTTCCAGACTCTGAGGGAGGAGGGAATGGGGAATTAGTGTTCAACGGGGACAGAGTTTCAGTTTGGAAAGATGAACAAGTTTTGGAGATGGATGGTGGTGACGATTGCACAATATTGTGAATATACTTAGTGCCACTGAAATGTGCACTTAGAAACGGTTAAAATGGTAACTTTTATGTTGTCTATATTTTACCACAATAAAAAAGAGGGGACAAATGGGAAACAGACTGGGGGAGGGATGTTGATCGATCACTCTTCGTTCAGTTGGCACACAGATGTGTGTGGCTCTCACAGGTTTGGGCAGATAGCATAGATGCATCAAGTGGAAAGTGTGTATGCCTCTAAAAGTTCTCTGTACATCAACAAGTAAAGAAAACAGGACGATATATATATTTTTGTTCCAGTTACTTAAAAATAGAGAAGAGACTCTAGGCTGATATTCTTGATAGCTCTGTTTACTTTCCATCTCAACGAATTCCTTCCTGTTCTGGGGAAAAATAATGAATATTTTGCATGCATCTCCGTGTTTTTTGAGCCTGGGGAATGTGATTGATGATGGCCAGAATTTAAATTGCCAACAAGTTCTTAGAAAAGGTACATTTTTAAACTAAACACCACAATCAACGTCCTTTTCCTCAGACTCTCTCTGACACTCAGATGTAACTAACTTTAACGATCTACTCAGAAATCATCATGGCCATTATACTCTTAGCTTTGCGGTTTTTCTCTCACACCCTACCCCAGGTTATAACTTCTACATCCATATTCCAATGATAGAGAATACGAGAATGAATTGACCTAAGCATGTTCTTTGCTTAAAAATTAATATCTCAAGACCACTTCAATGAACTTGAAGTCAGACTTTCCATGCCAGAGTTTCGGAAAAAGTATTGGGTGACCAAATATTTTATGTGGTTTGTGGTCCAAATCTTCCCCACAAACCCCAAGAGTTATTTCTGTTTTTATTGATCCATTGGAAGGCAGAACCTAAGCAGGCACAGAGTATGAATTGCTTCTGAACCACGGAAATACCCACAGGCTGCTTGGCCAAAATACACAATTAAAGGAATTTTTTAGTCATCTCTTTTCTTCAGTTCTAAATTTTGGAGTTCAAAACAATGAATATGTGTTAACTCAAATGACCAAGCCTAAGGAAAAAATGGCCAACTCCAGTCTGGAAGAATTTAAGCATGTCTCCCCAAACAGGTGTTAATGGACTCTGGTTTCACACTGGCTGTCCTGAGGGTGGGCAGGAAGATGGCCAGTGGGATCGAGCTCACTGGAAGGAAGTCTAGCACAAGGAGGGAAGGTTGAACAAAAGCTGTTGCAGACATTTGTGAACTCAGATTTGCTTGATTTCTTTCAAGTGGCATGTTAAAGCCCCCCATGTGATGAAACAGCTCACTGCAATTGTCTTCATTATGAGGACTGGGGATGACCACCAAAAAGAAGAGGCAGAATGGCCAAGAGCTTAAAAACCGGGGTTTCAGTCTCTAAGGCCGAGTTTTATGATCCATAAAATGGGAATAGAGATGCTACGTAGCTCATAAGCTGTCTGTCAGGGTGGAATGAGGAAATGCAGGTAAACACAACAGCTGGTGTATGATAAAGTGTGTGCCGGTTATTAGACGTGGTATGATTTCTGCTGCAGTGGACAACCCCCCCGTCTGTTAGTCAGTTGGGGTGTACTGAACCCCTGTTGCGCACCCAGCACCCTGGCAAGTGCTGAGAGGTACATTCCTGGAAGACAGGTGATCCACACTAAGGAAAAAAAAAGATGTACATTTTAAAAAGTGTGTCTTGACGAATTGTATCAGAGTTCAGAGAACAGCTTAAGGAAGGTTTTGAGCCATACCTTGAAGAGCAGGCAGGATTTGGAGAAGAGCTTCTGAGTGAGTATGTAAGCCCGGCCAGTCCACCCAGCCTGTTCCTTCCCACCTCATGCTCACAACCGTCATCTCAACATGTCAGACCCATCTGACATCAGGACAAATAGCATCATCTTTAGGGTGTAGACCCCAGGTTAGGAAGTAGTAACCGTGGGCGCCTGAGAATATGTGTTCTTGGTTTGAGGTTGGGCCACCTGTGGGGCATGAATATAAAAAGGAAGATAGCCTCGTGGTTGGTTTTTTTTTCATCTCTTTACTTTGTCACCAAAGAGATGATGCTCAAAAAATGTAATCATGTTCCTTCTGTTCCTTGTGTTTTTCCTGCTCGCCATGGCTATGAATTCAGATTATATAAAAATCTGTACCCAAAGGAAGTGACTGTCCCTTCTTCTTATACCTCTCCTCCTGTCTGGTGTTTGTCCTTTAAGAGCATCCAGTTTTGCGTTTGTTAGAATTGTTTTCCCCGTTGCAGAATATGTACATTGACGGGCTTGATTCAGACCACAGATGGAAAGGCTGGGCACTGGGTACATGAACAACTGTGCCAGTCTGAGTCCAGACAGGAAGCAGATGGCACTCGGTAAGAGGGTGATTTGCAGAGAATTTGATAAAGGGATTGTTCTTAAAGGATGTCCACAAAGGATGGTGCAGCTCCTCAGGGCCAGCGACAAGGGACAGTGTTTACCGCCCAGGGGCTGATGGGATGAGGGAAGAAGTGATCACTAAAGCCCAAAAGAGAGGTCATGGTTGTACAAAGGGCCACCTGGCAGGAGCTGTGGCTTTCCATAAGGAAATACCGAATGATAAAGACACATGTGGGGGGCTGAGGCAGATGACAGAAACAAGCCTACATAAATAAGGTACAAAATACGATAGTGATACAAGAACATTCCAGAGAACATAAAAGAAGAAATACTTAAACCCATTAGAGCTGAATAAAGGTGGCCTGTATGAGGAAGATTTTTCCTATGCATTTTTCCTATGCCGCTTATCACAGTGTCATGTACATAACAAATACTCTAAAATGATGATTCCAGTAATTTATAATAAATTTAAATATTACTTTTGTTCTGTAAAAAAAAAAAAAAAGAGAGAGAGAGAGAGAGAGAGAAAGAAAAGAAAAAGAAATGCCAAACAAACGACAGCAACCTGGCAGGAAGAGGTCTGGGAAAAGAAATAAACACCGCACCTTCGCTCTCTCCTGTCTCCTGTCAGAGCTCGCCGTTGGCCAAACCAACCGGCAGCCAAGTTGTGGAGTCCATTGCTTCAGCCACAGAGGCCAGCCTCTGGGACACACACGGGAGCACCGGAGAAAGGGTGTCTGGAGCGGGGAGAGAGAAAATCTCCAGCACAGGAAGCTTTTACAGTTTCTTCATTCCGTGAATACGGCAAGGGTTTTCACCTTTTTGTGCATATTAAAAACTTTCTTCAAGTAGTATTCTTTATGGAATAAAATTCGGTATATAATTGAGTCCATCTTCTACTTCCAGGAAAGAGCAAATAATGAGACGTTCTTGAAATTCTTTCATTATTCCTGTCGATTGACTTTCCTGAAAATCTACATCATAATAATAATACATATGCATACTTTAAAATAAGTTATTATTATATAAATAATAAGTATGTAGTGTTAAAAAAAGAAACTAGAGAAAATTATTAAGAAAATAATAAAAATTACCTACAATCTTACCATCAAAGATGACATTTTTGACATTTTGATGTATACCTTTTTAGGCTCCTTTCTGTGCACGTGTGTAGGTGTTTTTATAGGAAAACACTGGGATTGTGCTCCTTATTGATTTTCACATCCTTTTTTTCACTTAACGTGAGCATATTCTTGTGTTGCTATATGTCTTCTGTCTTGTGGGTTTATCATAATTTATTTAGGCATCTCCTATTATTGGGAATATAAGGAGTTTCCAATTTTTTACTATTCTAATTACACCACAATGAGAGCATGCGCAATTTGAAAAAGATGTATCTGATTTCCTGCACTTACTGCCTAAGCTCTCTAAAGTAGAGAAAGGCAGCAGGGTTTCCAAGGCATCTTCAAAGTAAGCAAAGTGTGCAAACCTTTGCCACTTGTTCATGGATTACGGCCATCCTATCGTCACATACACATTGAAATGGTTGTCTGACCAAACTCTCCTAGAATCTCTGTTCCAACACTAGGCAGGACAGACAACATTGGAAGGCCGGTGTCCCGCTGCAGGCCCTTAGGGGCAGTATGGCATGGTGTGTCATTGGCTCCCCACTGCCCCACAGGACAACAGACAAATGTGGGCCCAGAACAGAGCAGCAGGCAAGTGGGTCATCAGACACGTCAAACACTATATTTCCATCCCCTGTTGGTGATAAATCATCACCATCGCTTTTAAAGGTAGAGCTACTGGAACAGGGCCAATTTCTGCACATGACTGCCATCGGCCCCTCTCCAGCCCACAGGTACAGGGTACCTTTGGAACTAGATATGCATCTTCCTCCTTCATCAGGCATGCAGACCCTCCGCTCCAGCCATTGTGCATCAGTCTCTCGGCTTCTGTTTAAAAAGGTTGTTCTCTTGGCAAAGATTTAGATATAATTTATGTTTGCTGGAGGGAGAGAGGAAGAGGACTCAAACCCAAAATAGAATGGTTATGGTTAGCACAAAAATTTTTTCCTGCTGAATGTTGTCTGGCATAGAATTATCTAGAATCCATCTGCTCCCAAAAGAATTGTAGAAATGAAAGAGAGAGAGAGAGAGAGAGAGAAAGAGAGAGAGAGAGAGAGAGAGAGAGAGAGAGAGAGAGAGAGAGTTTGGTTAGGGAAGTTATGAAAGTTCAATCGAAAAAAAGGAGAACCTGCCCACAATACTATAGAGGAATTTAAGACAATAGCAATGAAAAAATGCACACTAGCTTGTGTGCAGCACACAGAAAGCAGACCTGGCATCACAGACGTGCCCCAAGGTCACATTACATCCTTCAGTAAACGCGACATGCCCACGCATGCCAAGCGCCGCGCTGGGTCTCAGGCATTCACAAGCCTACCATTATATAAATGAGGAAATGAAATATCATGCTAGCGATACCACAATCATGTCCAGTGTTCAGTAGGGGCCCAAATGACAGAGCGAGGGGTCATGTCCACATAGAAGGGGTGGGTCAGGCTCACGCCCAGAACATAACCCTCAAGCCCAGCCTCGAAAGAATGGTGATAACGGTGATGGTGATAAGGATTGAAGGCTGCTTCCCCAGCACTTACTTACAGGTGCTGTCACTCTTCTCTCCCCAGCCAGAGTCCCGTGAGGCAAGCTAGGAGCCCAGGCTGCAACATTCAAGGAGGCGCTCCCCGCAGGCTCCTGCAAGGACAGGATGAGCACCGAGAGGGAGGGCCTCCTTCACTCCTGCCTGGGCTCCCAGCTACGTTATAAAATGTCTACTCTAAACAGTAGTTCACATGAGAAATCAGTGTTCAAAACAGGCAGAACTAGTATTAGTCCCTGGGTTCTCTTCCTTCAGAACTGGGCTGTTGACAAAATCTTCACCAGACAATTCTGGGATATTGGGGTGTCTTACAGGCACGAGGAAGAGAGCAAACAAGGTGACGGGAGACAGCAGAGCACACTCTGAGAGCAGCAGGCAGCTCCTATCCATGGCTACAGCCCAAATTCCACCTGAAGATGGATTTGTTTCAGCTTGTGAAGCATTTTTGAAAAAGTTACGTCACTATTGGAAAATGAATTTTCACATAAGACTCAGGATTTCCAGATCTCTGGAAAAATGGGAAGAGCCGGCCACATCGGGCCTGTGTGTCTGCTCGGGAGGCCAATCACGGAGGAATCCTAGCCCAAGTCAAGGGATTTAGGCCTCATCTTTGGAGGGAACCAAGAGCCATTGGAGGGTTTAAGCAGAGAAGTGACAGGCTCAGACGGAATCTCTATGGGAATGGATGGGTATATTGGGCCTACCTTTCCATCATCTGACCTTCACCTCTCCTATCCTGCTATGATAGGCTGTGATAGGCCGTGTGGCACGACAGGGATCCGGCAAGTGCAGAGCATGGCTGGGGCAGGAGCAGCCATGTCTCTGTCTCCTTGTTCTCAACTGATTGCTGAGAAAACAAAAGGTGTCAGGAAGAGAATCCCCTCGTCCCGCACCACCAAATCTCCCCACACCTGCATCTGGACCCTGGTTACTAGGGAGAGATTCTGCTCTTGTGCAAGTCCCGCCCTCCTCTGTCTGCTGGTCCCACCCCTCTCCTACACAAGGACTTCGACCTTCACTTTCCTCCTCTCTCATAGTATCTTGTCTTTCCTTTCTACTGGTTCTTCTTGTCAGTGCACATGCTATAATATCTTCAGCCTTAAATATAAAACCAAGTAAACTAACCAAAAAGACCCTTTTCTAATTCCTTCTTTGTTTTTCTGCTCCCCTTGAAGAAGAACTCCTCAAAGGGGTTGACTCTACCAGTTGTTTTCACTTCCTGTCCTGCAAGTCCAGTCAGACTTCCATCTACATTTCCACTGGGACTCCTTTCTCAAGGTCACAATGCCCTCCACTTTCATATTTCACACCTCTGTACCGCTGGAGACTTTGACCAGTCTCCACTGGAAATATTTCCTTTGCGTGGCTTTTGGGACACCACTCTTCCCTCCTCTCTACCCTGTCACTCCATCTCCACATGTATGTCACCTTTTCCATACTATCTGGTTATAATAGTCCCCCCTCTTTTGCAGGAGATACAGTCCAAGGCCTAAAAGAACAGATAGTCCTAAACCCTATATATACTATGCTTTTCTTGTACACACACACCTTTCACTTTAAGGAAGCACTTTATGGTTTCCCTCTGGCATATCTGAATTGCCAACATTGCTAATTTTGCTTTTTCTGGCCATTATGAAATAAATTGAGGGTCACTGGGACACAAACACTGTGATACTGCAACAGTTGATCTGATAACCGAGACCATTACTTAGTGAAGAACAGGCAGAACACGTCCCCAGTGTGGACACACTGGACAAAGTGACGGTTCACACACCGGGCAGGATGGAGAGGGACAATATAATGTTTCCTCACATGACTCAGAATGGTGCACAATTCAAAATGTATGAATTATTTCTGGAATTTTCCATTAATATTTTTGGACCACAGTTGACCACGGAAAGTGAAACCGGAGGCAGGGAGGGACTACTGCACTTGGGGTTTTTGTCTCTCTAATTAAGGTTTGAGCTCCACGCAAGTGGGGACGGGCCAGGATGTCTTCTCTATCCTGAGCCTCCAGACCCGTGCCTGGCACTCAACAAAGTTTTGCTGAAAAAAGAGTGAGTAAATGGGTTATCATTTGTGCAGTGCCCATCAGAGCACCGAATTATGTATGAGTGAGCAGTTAATAAGTGCATCAGTTTCCTAAGGTTGCTGTAACAAATTACCACCAATTTGCTTAATGCAACAGAAATTTATTCTCTCACAGTTGTTTGAAAATCAAAAGCCCAAAATCAAGATGCCAGCAGGTCACAAGGTTGAAAGGGAGTTCTTGCCTCTGCCACTATCTGGCACTCCTTGGTTTGTAAGAACACAACTCTAATCTTGGCCATCGTTGCCCTCTCTCCGCGTTCAAATTTCTGTCCTTCCTCTTATAAAAACACCAGTCATTGAATACAGTGCCCACCCTACGTCCAGGATCTCAAAATGCTGAGCTAATTAATGTGCAAAGACCCTATTTCCAAACAAGGCCACGTTCTGAGGTCCCTAGTAGACAGGAATTGGGGGTGGGCACTATTATTCAGCTCAGTACAATAAGTTTAGTTCTCCCTTGATATTTAACTTGTCTCAGTACCCAAAACAGCTACTAGAGATTCACCTATTGGGTCATTGAGATTTTTCAGTTCTTCAAATCTTTCGTAGAAATTTCTGGAATTGATGGGCCAATAGTGGTATATATTTTGTTCTAAAAACTCAAACACGTAAAAATGGATCTTTTTTATTTTCTTATATTTCTTTTTATTTTTTCATTTTTACCTTGAGCTCCTTATTCCATCTACTGGAGCAGATCAAGCTAGTCAGTTTCAGATAATTTCAGCCTTTTCCTCAGTCACTTCAGGTTGGAATACATTCAGATCTAATTCCCCCCCACCGCCATGTCTTCCATTTCTGCTTTCAGTCAGAGCTCTGCGAGCAGGGTCTCTGGGGTCTTGTTTGCACCCCTGGGATAGCCTTCACGATTGAACACCCAGACCCCTAGACCTACTGGTAGTCTGTCCCCTGCCACAAACTTGGCAAGGACTTCACACCAGCATCAAATGTCCTTGTGCCGGGTCCATCTCTGCTCCTTTCTGTTCCTCCTTCACTCTATCCAGGCTGGGGGGCAGAGGGGAGGGCAGTGCCAAGTGTGAATGGGAGACCTGCCAGTTCTGCCCATTGGTGCCACTCACAGAGTTTTCCTTTTTTAAAACTGGTTGGATGTGTTTGGGGTTTGGTTTGGTTTGGTTTTCATTAAAACTCAAGCAGTCTTTGATCTCCGTTTCCACTATGCCCACTTTTCCCCTAGATAGCACCTCATGTCCCGTGGCCTCCATAGAGCAAAGGCTCTCATGGCACGAGTGAGGAAGTTCACTAAAGCAAAGGTGGGACACAAGCCTTGATGCCCTTGGACATGCCCTGGCATCATGCCATCCACACGTGTACGAAAATATCATCCATCAAACTAGACCCAAATACTCTCCACTGACAGTACCCTTTGGGTCTCAGACATCATTTCATGGTGCCTCTAGGCCAAAGTTCTGTTAATTCAGCAGTTACATTCTAACAACTTGGTAAGTATTTATGTCCTAACAACACAGTGGCTATTTGACAAAATATATATACTTACAAATTGAATGAAAAATAATTTTTATTTCATTTTTAATAACCACAATTTCTTATTATTTAGCTGTGTGCCTATTTGCAACATCAGAATCAGATTGGATGCTCTCTGTGATAAACTGAATCGTGTCCCTAAAATGCATATATTGAAGCCCTAACCCCAATATGACTATATTTGGAGATAGGGCCTTTACAATGGTAGTTCAAAGCACTCATATAAATGAGGCCCTATTTCAATAGGATTGCTGTCCTTATAAGAGGAAAAGACACAACGACATGCATGCACAGAGAAAAGGCCAGATAATGCCACAGCGACATGCTATTAGGGGAAAAAAACTCTTCCTCTGCTCTCTTAGTTTCAGTTCTTGGGGCCTACAAATTAAACTAACAAAAGACAGATTAACAGGAGAAAAAGTATGCAATTTTTATTAATATTACATGCATTTGCGTTCACCGAAAAGAAGAAACTCTAAAAAGCAGTAAGACTTGTGGGCTTATATACCATCTTAACAAAAGAAAGGGGATTTGGGCTGTAAGGGATGACAAACTGTGGCAAAGTGACCAGGAGATATACGGGAAGGAAATGGAAGGTTAGTGTTATTTTAGTAAAGTCTGTGCAAACTACTCATCTCAGTGTGATGCTCCATCTCTGGGATTAAGAGAGCTTCTTTCTTCCTGATGGGGGACAGGCAGAGCACCTGCACAAAGGGAAATTCATGCTCTACTTTAGGCAGATGGGGTGGCCAGAGAACTCTTCCTTTCTCTGTTGATTCTCAATTGTCTTCCACTCAAAATTGTCCTTATGTCAAATTGTCATATTTGAGGGGTGGCATATCCTGAACCCCTTCAACAGCCATCTGCAAGTCAAGGAGAGGAGCCTGAGGAGAAACCAACTCTGTTGACAGCTTGATCTCAGACTTTGAGCCTCCAGAACTGTGAGAAAACAAATTTCTGTTCTTTAAGACACCTAGTGTGAGATATGTTGTTATAGCAGCCCTTGCAAACTAATACCATAATTCTTGTTTCTTTTCTTTAATTTTTCTTCAATTGCAGTGACTGCCTCTGACAAAGAACAAAACACCATCTAGTGCTGAAACTACAAATGACCTTGAGATAGTTGTCCACTTGGTGTGGGCCAGATGGCAAGGACACAACCTTCCCTACGAGAATTTGGAATATCCCAGGGGCTCTGTGCGTTTGCTTTGGTGCCCCAGGACATTTCATCCACAGTTTGGGAACCATGGCCTCAGACCAAAAAATTTGCATCTGTCTCCTTCAAAAAGCACCAGTTTAGTGACATAGCTGAATATTTTCTTATATGTCCAACCTCACTACTTGGTATATAGTATTATAAAACTTCATAGTTTTCAGTATTTAATATCAACATATAGGCCAAGGACAGATAGGCCAATTCAGTGCACTTGAAGAAACTAATGTAAATGTTCTGAACCTCGTCAAAGAAAAGTAATTGAATTGATGGATTGCTGAGAGGTGAAGGGCCGAGAGAGATGAAGAGTGGTGTATGGCTATTACTTTTCTCCACTTCCTGTTGGAAGCTCAGGAGGAAATGACTCAATGCAATGGAAAAAAAATAGAAGCTTAAGTACACTGTTGAAAGTTATAAAAGTAGAATGGAAGCATTAAAATAAATATTTTTATAGTGGAAAAAAGCAGAGAAGATGGGGAAAACATTAGTGAGCCAAGTTCTTCACTCACATTCTGCAAAACTAACAGAAACAGTCTAAATCTGATAAATTACCAAATAGAGCAACAAGCAGGTAAAGGTGTTCTCCCTGAAGAGCGTTGCTAAGTGTGTGTGGGTGGGGTGGGGAGGGGAGAGTTCATGTTGAAGCAAGATTCTTTTACTTGTCATTTGTTAGCATTCCGTTTTATTTTGAATTGTTTTCTGTTCTTTAATAATATTTTTATAATAATAAAATTTAGTTTTTTAAGAAAATGTTCACAAAATATTACATGGAAAGAACAATATCTAGAATAGAATATTGCATAGCATAATTCCAGTATACTTCATATATCTAGTCCTAACATATGTAAGAAAAAAGATGGAAAGAAATAAACAATGCTGCTAATTCTGGATGATAAGAACACTGGTATTTTTAATTTCTGGAATGAGTAGGAGACACTTTCATAATCAGAAAAAAATTTTTATCTTAAGAACTGGTACCAGAATTTTTCTCAGGGAGAAAACTAAAATTTCAGTGTATAGTATTTTTAAAAATACCATCTTAACTCTTGAGGGATAGATGAGAGCTGGATAGATACAGACACTTGGGTAGCAAAGGGAAAGTGTTCCACACCCCTTCCCAAGCTGCAAAGCTAGCTCATGCTGGAAGGCCAAGCCTGGTCACAGAGGCAGGCCAGAGGTCTGAATTACTGTTTTTTCATAACCTGTTTTTCTACCAAATTTTTACCAAATTCCCCACTCTTGTCTTCAGATCTCTGTAAGGGATTGAAACAGCCCCCAGCGGGAAGGACAGATGCCATGGAAGTTCTCCATGAGCTGTAGGAGAGAAATCAGCATGTGATTTAGGACAGACGTCCAGGTGTATATGTAGCTATGGCAGGTCAGGAAGGAAGCGTGAGTTCTAGCATGAGCCACAAGGAAATCTCTAGTTGAGGACTGGACTGTCCCCTTTCATCCAAGGAGCCTCCATAAGACCCAGTAAGTTCTCATGCCATAAGAGTAGAGTAGGTCAGGAGTTACCATGGGTGGACCTGCATGGTTTGGTCAACCCACATTCGAGGTGGATTATAAAATCAAGGCTGTGTACACAAGAAAGTCTGCTGGGTAGGAGCCAAGGTGGCTATGAAACATACTGGAGGCAGTAACTTTTTGTTCCCGTTTTTATGTCCTTATGGCAGCTTCTCAGAATGAATTCACTAGTGAGTTACAACCTTCTCAACCTTTAAGAGAGGGTCCAGAGTTTGCAATCTGGTGTGCCTACAGTACCCAGGCAGGTGCATGAATGTGTGAAACACACTCTCTAATGCAATAGGGAACAGTAGGGAGACCCTGAGATAGATGAATAGCAGCACAGGAACCATGTGGCAGAGACTCAGCCCTCCAGCTGCAGACAGACAGCCCGGGAGTAGAATCCAAGGCTAGTCTGATCAAATCAGATCACAAAGCCACTGGAAAACCATACCAGCACTGGACACATTGATGACAGCTATGCTGATCAAGTTTTTCAGACAAAACATTAACCAGAACACTAGTTCCATAAAATCAGGTTACATTCATCAGTCTTTGTGCTTGCCCCTTCCCCCATCTTCCAGCCCCCTTCCCTTTTCCTCCTACATTTTTCTTCTTAATTTAAGCAAAACAGACCTCGAGTTTCTTGCTTCTGGAAAGTTACTAAAAACAACTTACATAAGAAAGCTTACTTTCCATAAATATACCCATTTATAAATGAGAACATAACTGGGAAACTGCAGACATTCCTAATTTGTTTTTATTTGTTTGTTTGTTTGACTTTTTTTGCGACATGATCATCTAATACACACATTCTTTTCAGATCTGCACGTTGGTTCTGGTGTCTTGATGAGAATTCTCTTAAACCAAAGAGATTGCAATCGATTCTTCCAGAGACCACTGACAGAGGTAAGAGGAAAAGTTGTTATCCACATAAAGAACACAGAGTTAATGACACTCAGAATTAAAATTCCTCTTTTTGGTTATGCCTGGACATGTCAAAACAAAAGATTAAAGCAGAAAAAATTACTTATCTTGATACAGTCACCCATCTATGATGTGCTAGCACAGTCGAAGGATAGAAAGACACTTAAAGTTTCTAGAATAAAGAACTAATTGATATAATTCACCAATCAATCCATTCAGTCTTGGGCTTTTCTTTGTTGGGAGGTTTTTTATTAACTCAATCCCCATACTAGTTATAGGTTATAGGTCTGTTCAGGCTTTCTATGTCTTCATTGTTTCGTTTTAGTAGGTTGTATGTTTCTAGGAATTTATCTATTTCTGCTAGGTTATCCACTTTTTTGGCAAATAATTATGCACAGTAGTCATTTATGATTCTTATATCGCTAATCTTTCACAAACTCTTCCAAAAATTGAAGAGGAGGGAACACTTCCAAACTCATTTTCTGAGGCCAGAATTTCCCTGTTACCAAAGCCAGACAAGGACACTACAAGAAATGAAAACTACTGATGACTATTAATGCAAAAATCTTCAACATAACATTAGTAAATCTAATTCAATAGCACATTAAAAGGATCATACTCTATGACCAAGTGGTACTTATTCCTGGTATGCAAGTATGGTTCAATATACTACTAGGTTGGTGCAAAAGCATTTGTGGTTTTTGCAACTATTTAACCTTTTAAACCGCAATTACTTTTGCACCAACCTAATAAAATCATTAATGTGATTAATGTGACACCACATTATAAGGATAAAAATCACATGATCATTTTAATAGATGCAGAAAAGTGTTTAACAAATTCAACACTTTTTCATGATAAAACTCTCAACAAACTAGAAGAAAATTATCTCAACATAATAAAGGCCATATATGAAAAGCCCACAACTCACATCGTACTCAATCATGAAACACTGAAAGCTTTTTCTCTAAGATCAGAAACAAGGCAAGATGCCCATACTCACCGTTTCTATCCAACATAATACTGGAAGTCTTAGCCAGAGCAATTAGACAAAAAAAGGCATCCAAATTTGAAAGAAAGAAGTAAAATTTTTTGCAGATGACATGGTCCTGATATATAAAAAATCCTAAAGACTTCATAAAAACTATTGAATCAAAAAAACAATTCAAAAATTCATTTGAAACTACAAAAGGCCATGAATAACCAAATCAATCCTGAGAAAGAAGAACAAAGCTGAAGACCATACATTTCTTTGAAAATGTATTACAAAGCAATAGTAACCAAAACAGTACTGCACTGGCATAAAGACAGATGTAGAACAATGGAACAGAATATAGAAGTCAGAAATAAATCCAATTATATACAGCCAACTGATCTTTGTCAAGGGTGTCAAAAGTACACAGTAAGGAAAATATAGTCTCTTCAACAAATGATGTTGAGAAAACTGGATCTTCACATGCAAAAGAAGATTGGGCCCTTATCTTACACCATACTCAAAAATCAACTCACAATGTCTTAAATACCTAAAGGTAAGACCTGAAACTGTAAAACTCCTAGAAGAAAGCATAGGGGACATCATTGATCTTGATTATGGCATTGATCTTGGCAATGTTTACATGGATATGACATTAGTAGCACAGGCAACAAAAACAAAATAAACAACATCAAACTAAAAACTAAAAAGTTTCTGCACAGCAAAGGAAGCAATCAAAAGAGTGGTAAGGCAATCTCAATAATGGAAGGAAATATTTACAAACCATATATTGGATAAGAAGTTAATACCCACAATATATAAGTAACTCTTACAACTGAATTGAAAAAACTAACAACTTGACTTTAAAAATGAACTAAGGACATAAATACACATTTTTCTAAAGAAGACATTCAAATAGACAAGTATATGAAAATGCTCAACATCACTAATCATCATGGAAATGCAAAAAAAAAATTTCAATGAGATATCACCTCACATCTGTCAGTATAACTATTACCAAAATAAAAAAAGACTTAGTATTGACAAGGAAGTGAAAAAGTTGGAATCCTGTACATTATTGGTGGAAAAGCAAAATGGTACAGCTGCTATAGAAAACTGTATGGATGATACTAAAAAATAAATAAATAAATAAATAAATAAATAAATAAATAAATAAATAAATAAATAGAACTACCATATAACCCAGCATTCCACTTCTGAGTATTTATACAAAAGAATTGAAATCAGGATCTTGAAGAAATATCAGAACTCATATGCTTATTGCAGCATTATTCACAATAATCAATATGCGCAAACAGCCTATATGTCCATCGACAGATGAATGGATAAAGAAAATGTGGTGTATACACACAATAGAATACCTGTCAGCCTTAAAACAGAAGGAAATCTTGCAATATGAGACATCATGTATAAACCTTGAGGACACTATGCTAAGTGAAATAAGTCAGTCACAGAAAGACTAATATTACGTGATTCCACTTATGAGGTCTGACAATTAAGCTCACAAACTTGTTGCAGTGGTATTGCTAACCTTTTTTGATAGTAGAGGGATTATTCATTGTGAATTTGTACCAAATGAACAAATAGTTAACCAAGTTTACTATTTGGAAGTGCTGAAAAGGTTGTGTGGAAAAGTTAGAAAACCTGATATTTCACCAACAATTCGTAGCTCTTGCATCACGACAATGCACCAGCTCACAAGGCACTGTCTGTTTACTGGCTAAATTATTTGTTTAGCCAGTAAACAAATAATTGTATTGGAACACCCTTCCTTCTCACCTGATCTGGCCCTCAATGACTTCTTTCTTTACCCGAAGGTAAAGGAAATGTTAAAAGGGAGATATTTTGATGATATTCAGGACATCAAGGGTATTTATACAAAAGAATTGAAATCAGGGCAGCTCTGATGGCCATTCCAAAAAAAGAATTCCAAAATTGCTTTGAAGGGTAGACCAGGTACTGGTGTCAGTGCATAGCTTCCCAAGAGAAGTACTTTAAAGGTGACCATAGTGATATTCAGCAATGAGGTATGTAGCACTTTTTCTAAGATGTGTTCATGAACTTAATTGTCAGACCTTTTCCCTCACATTTTTTAATGAAAATATATATGATGATGGAAAAATATGGCAAATATTGTGCTCTTTAAGAATTTTTGTGTCACAATAGATAGAAATCACCTGTTACATAGCTGCCATCTTTATTTTTATTGTTTTCTTTTTTGAGACCATACAAAACCTGCATGTAAGGAAATATGTGCCTGTGGAGAAAAGGGAACTGCTTGAGTTAGTTTCTCACCATATGCTTAGCTTGAAAAGTTTCCTTATCTACTTTACCTCTTTGATGTTTTCTTTGAAAAGCAGCCCCATCTCCTTGACAAGTTAATTGTTGGGGAGTATAGTAGCACTTTCATAAGCCATTTTATTTTCTGAATATCTATATCAGGAAGAGATGGCTCTGATCCTACTTCTTCCTGGTTGCATATCTTCAATTTCTTTTTTCATCCCTTCTAGCACCCTCCCTTCCTCCTCTCCCTTATCCTCTTCTCCAGCACCTCCACTTCCTTCCTTCCCTCAACCATTTCTGTGCACTCCCACCCACCTCCCTATTACAGCTTAAGCCCTCAGTTTTCTGCCCGATGGTGGGTGTCCAGCCTGAAATGATTGCTAATCTTCTTTCACCAGGCTTTTTACCTCCATGGCTTAAGTGCCAGCTTTTTGTGCCTCTGTTAAAATTTCTTCGCTAGTAACAATGAAACGTCAAATATCGATTAATGCAGAGGTCACTCCCTATGTGTCTGGAGAGTTTTACTGGTGAATTTGGGTTGCCTTAAAATGTTCTATGTACTCATGAATTACAATGATCCAGTGCCATGAACCGAATTAGAGGGCAAGGCCTCTTGTTTAATGCAAGTAAGAGTTCATTTCAAGAGGAAGTTGACAAATACAGTAACATCTTGATTTTGTCAAATGTCACCAATTATTTTTCAACCATTTTAGTTCAGCAAAACCAAATATCTCCCTTCCTGGACTTTTTAATTCATGTATACTTTAGGTGAAATATAATCCCTGTGTTTCTACCACATTTGCACTTAATACAACCAACTTTTGTTTTCTTAATGTCCAAGAACACTTTAAGAGAGGTCAACAGCCTCTTTATAAAAAGCTTTCTTCCTGTCAGGCTCCCAAACAGGAAATTGTATTTTACTAAGGGGAAACAAATGTTATCATTTCCAAACTTCAAGTGTGGCTTCACATCAAGCACCCACCATGTTTAACAAGGCTCCTGAATTTGACAAAATGTATTCTATTTCCTCTGGTTCAAAAATGTGTATGTGTAATATTCCCAAACAAGTTTATAATCATATATAATCATATATATAATCATATATATAGTCATATATGTGTGTGTATATATATATATATGTGTGTGTATATATAAAAAAATATGGTGAATGTTTAAATAAAAAATATTTATTACAGGGGTGGCCGGTTGGCTCATTTGGTTAGAGCGCAGTGCTTGTAACACCAGCATGGCAGGTTTGATTCCCACATGGGCCAGTAAGCTGTGCCCTCCACAAATAGATTGAAAACAACAACTGGACTTGGAGCTGTAAATCATCCTCCATCATGACAATGCTCTGTGTCACATGTTGCTTCTGGTAGTATACAGCAATTTCTGTCAAATAAAAACACACTGTTCCCCAATATTCCCCAATAAAAATTTTTTAAAAATATTTATTACAGTAAAAGACACATTACCATTAATCCCCTTCAAAACACTCCCCATTGCTTTGAACACACCCCATTGTTCTTGCTACTTTCTGTAGTAGTTCTAGAAGTCCTCTTTCGTGAGTGTCTTTAGTTGCACTTTCATGGCTGGCTCAATGTCCTGAATCATTCTGATTTGGGGGAAAATCCAGAAGTCCAGAAGGGGCCAGATCCAGTGAATAAGGTGGATGAGGACACACTGTAATGTTTTTATTTGACAGAAGTTGCCGTATACTACCAGAAGCAACATGTGACACAGAGCGTTGTCATGATGGAGGATGATTACAGCAACACTTTAAAACACTTTTCTCAACAATAGCTCACATCCAACTGACTACACCAAACAAGTTGAAACTTGTTACACATTGCTATTAAGGTTTGACGTGCCACTTCCCATATTGATGATCCCTGCCTTTCTGTTAGATGGCACTTGGCAGCAGCATTCACTATATTTTGTGATCAGACCTCATATGTGGAAATACATTAAATGATCAGTATATTATGTAAATGAATTATACATATATCTCCAACTTAATGTTTTCATTTATGTTCTTTTTTGAGGGGACAAAGATCATCCTTTATTTTTATTTATTATGTTTTAATTATTTTTTTATTCCCATACCCCCACCCCAACTATCAGCTTATTCTCTATATCTATGGGTCTTTTTCTGTTTTGTTTTGTTTATTCATTTTTTTTTGTTTTTTTGGATTCCATATATAAATGAGATCATACAGTATTTGTCTTTCTTTGTCTGACTTAATTCACTTAACATAATACCCTCTAGGTTCATCCATGTTATTGCAAATGGCAAGATTTTATTCTTTTTATTGCTGAATAATATTCAATTTTATATATATAGAGAGAGAGATATAGATATAGATGCATATTCTTTATCCATTTATCTATCAATAGACATCTAGGTTTCTTCCATATCTTGGCTATTACTAGCAATGCTGCAGTAAACATAGGGGTGAATATATCTTTTCAATTTAGTGGGGTTTTTACCCCTTCGGATAAATACCCAGAAGTGGAATTGCTGGATGAATGGCAGCTCTATTTTTAATCTTTTGAGGAACCTCCATACTGTTTTCCATAGTAGCTGCACCAATTTGCAATCCTACCAACAGTGCACAAGGGTTCCCTTTTTTCCGTATCCTCTCCAACACTTGTTGTTTGTTGATTTATTGATGATAGCCATTCTGACAGGAGTGAGGTGGTATCTCATTGTGGTTTTAATTTGCATTTCTCTGATAATTAGTGATGTTGAGCATCTGTTTCATAGGTCTGTTGGCCATCTGTATGTCCTCTTTGGAGAAATGTCTGTTCAGGTCCTCTGTCCATTTAATTGGATGGTTTGGTTTTTGGTGTTGAGTTGTATGAGATCTTTATAAATTTTGTTTCATCTTCTAGGTTCATCCATGTTGTTGCAAATAGCAAGATTTCACTCTTGCCCCTTATTAGTTGTGTCATTGGCAAATATCTTCTCTTATTCAGTAGGTTGTCTTTTCATTTTCTTGATGGTTTACTTTGTGGTGCAAAAACGTTTTCATTTGATGAAGTCCCATTTGTTTATTTTTTCTTTTGTTTCCCTTGTTTGAGGAGACATATCCAAAAAGATATCACTAAGAACAATGTCAAAAGAGTTTACTGCCTGTTTTCTTCTAAGAGTTTTACGTTTTCAGGTCTTATGTTTAAGTCTTTAATTCATTTTGAGTTTATTTTTTATATGGTGTAAGAAAGTGGTCCAATTTTATTTTTTTGCATGCTATCTGTCCAGTTTTCCCAACAGCACTTATTGAAGGAACTGTCTTTACCCCATTGTATACCCTTGCCTCCTTTGTCATAGATTAATTGACTATATAAGTGAGGATTGATTTTGAGACTCTCTAATCTGTTCATATATATATATATATATATATATATATATATATATATATATATATATATAATGCCAATACCCTACTGTTTTCATTATTGTAGCTTTGTAGTATAGTTTGATATCAGGAAGCATAACACCTCCCACTTGGTTCTTTCTTAAGATCTTTTTGGGTATTCAGGGTCTCCTGCAGTTCCATATAAATTTTAGTATTAGTTGTTCTAATTCTGAAAAGACTGTCTTGGGTATTTTAACAAAGATTTCTTTGAATCTGTATATTGCTTTAGGTAGTAAGAACATTTTAACAGTATTAATGCTTCCAACCCATGAACATAATATATCCTTCCATTTATTTGTATAAAGAAATCCTTCCATTTCTTTCTTCAATATCTTATTGTTTTTAGAGTATAGTTCTTTTATCTTTTTGGTTAAATTTATGCCTTATTGATACAATCATAAATGGGATTTTCTTAATTTATTTGGTTTTGGTTTCAAGGTAAGCTGTCTTTGTAGAATGAATTTGGATGCATTCCTTCCTCTTCAACATTTTCGAAACAGTTTAAGAAGGATCCACATTAATTCTTCTTTGAATGTTTGACAGGATTCACCTGTGAAGCCATTTGGTCCTGGACTTTCGTTTCTTGTGAGTTTTTCTTATTACTGCTTCAATTTCATTGCTAGTAATTGGTCTGTTTAGATTCTGCATTTCTTCCTGATTCAGTTTTGGAAGATTATGGTGGCTCTTATGTTGGGTGCATAGATATTTGTGATTGCTCTATTCTCTTCTTGGATTGATCTCTTTATAATTATGTAATGTCCTTCTTTGTCTTTTTTTACATTTCTTTTTGTTTTGTTTTAAAGTCAATTTTTTTCTAATGTAAGCATTGCTACTGCAGTTTTCTTTTCATTTCTATTTGCATGGAATATCTTTTTCCATCCTTTCACTTTCAGTCTGTATGTGTCTTCTGATTTCAAGTGAGTTTCTTGTATGCAACATATAGATGGGTCATGTTTTTTAATCCATTCAGCCACCCCTTTTAATTGGAGCATTTAATCCAGTTATATTTAAAGTAATTATTGATAACTATGTACTTATTGCCATGTTGTTAATTGTTTTTTGGTTATTTTTATAGTTCTCCTTTGTTTATTTCTTCTTTTCATGATCTCTTTGTAGTTTGCTGTGTTTTTCTTTACTGTTTGGGGACTCCTTTCTGTTAGTTCTTTGTATATTTTTTGTGGGTTTTTGGTTTCTGGTTACTATGAATTTTTATGTATATAACTCTATATTTACAGCAGTCAATTTTAAGTTGACAGTTGCTTAAGTTTGAATATATTTCATAGGGATTACATTTTTATTCTCCTCTCCATGCTTTATATTACTGATGTCTTGTTTTACATCTTTTTATGTTGTGTGTCTCATAACTATTTATTGTAATTTGGGTTGAATTTGATACTATTTTCTTTTAACCTTCAAAGTAGCTTTTTAAATGTCTAATTCACTATTTGTTAAATATTTGGCTTTACTTGTGAGATATTTTTCCCCTTTCTCATATTTTCTTATTTCTGGTTATGGTTTGTTTTGTTTTTTCCTGCTTAAAGATGATCCTTTAACATTTTTTGTAAATCTGGTTTAATGGTGATGACTTCTTTTCCGGGAAACTTTATCTCTCCTTCAACTCTGAATGATAACCTTGCTGTTTAAATTATTCGAGGTCTTAGGTTCCTTCCTTTCAGCGCTTTAAAAATTCCTGTCATTCCCATCTGGCTTGTAATTTTGCTTCTGAGAAATCAGCTGATAACCTTGTGGGGTTTCCTTTGTATGTAATTTATTGTTTCTGTCTTGCTTCCTTTAAAAGTGTCTCTTTATCTGTAATTTATGCCATTTTAATTACAAGATGCCTTGGTGTGGATCTCCTGGGTTCACCTTGTTTGGAAATCTCTGTGCTTCCTGTATCTGGATGTCTGTTTCCTTTCCCAGGTTAGGAAAGTTTTCAGCCATTATTTCCTTAAAGTTTCTGTTCTTTTCTCTTTTTTATTCTTCTGAGATCCCTATAATGTGAGTTTTGAGCACTTGATATTATCCCAGAGGTCCCTTAAATTATTCTCATCTTTTAAAATCTTTTTGCTGTTGATAGGTTGATTTACCCAGTCTGTCTTCCAGGTTGCTGATCTGCTCTTCTGTATTAGCTAATCTGCTGGTAATTCCTTCTAATGTATTTTTCATTTCAGTTATTATATTCTTCAGGTCTGCTTGTTTTTTATTATATTTTCTAACTCTTTGTTGAACTTCTCCCTAAGTTCCTGTGTTCCATTTTCAAGTTAAATGAACATCCTTATGATCATTTCTTTGAATTCTTTATCAGGCAAATTACTTATCTCCATTTCCTTAGGGATTTTCCTGGGGATGTTTTTGTTCCTTCATTTGAGAGATAGTCTTCTGTCTTTTCATTTTGTTTGTCTGTCTCACTTTGTTTATATGAATTAAACAAGACAGCTATCTCTCTCAGTCTTGAAAAATTGGTCTTATGTAGAAGGGGGCTGTATGTAGGCTGTGTGTGTTGGGTGGTTTTGGCAGGCTGGTAGGAGCCAAGCAGGTGCTTAAGGCGTCTGAGACACTGGCCTACAAAGGTGGAGTGGCTCCAGATGAGGTCAGGAGCATGTAGTAACACCCTGTTTATCCTGCTTGCTCTCGTTTTTCAGGGCCAAAATGGGCTCAGGTAATGCATCCATGAACTTGCTGCAACAAACTTGCAGGTAGGCCAGAGCACCTGGATATAACCCCTCCCTACTCTAAGAATTCAAGGGCGATGTAATCAATGACACTCATTGGCACTTCCAACCTCAGAGCAGTCTCACAGGCCCTGGGGAGCTCCCATGGCTCCCCAGCCTTCTCTATACAGTCTCTGTCTTGTTTGTTGTTCAGTATGTGGTCTTATATAGAAGCAATAATGGGCTTCTATGAGCCAGGTGGTTTGGGGAAGCTGGTTGGAGCTGAGGAGGCACTTACTACATCTAGAGCACTGGCATGCTGGGTTGGAGTGGCTCCCAGCAGGGAGGCCAGGTGCCTGTGGTGACAGCATTGTTGTTCCTGCTTGCTCCCATTCTTCTGAGGCAAAAGGCTGTGGGCAGTGTAGCTGGCAACATGCTGTGGTGATCTTGCAGGCAGGCCAAAGCACCAAAATAGAGCTCCTGCCACCCTGTGGAAGTGGAGGGGGATGTAAACAATGCTGCTCTTGGGCTCCTCTGGCCCAGAGAGTTCCCGCAGCATCCAGAGGGCTCCCTCAGCTTCCCAGCCTTCTCTATTTGGTCTCTTTCTCTTGTATGTTGTTCAGAAGCTGTTCATTCAGCCCTCAGTTGTCTCTCAGTTATGATTGCTCTCTACATATGTATATATTTGAGTTTGCTCATGAGAAGGGGTGACTCCCATGCCCACCACTATCTTGGACTTCTTCATTCAAATTCTGATGCTAAGGCCAATGAGTAGTACTTAAATCTGCATACAAGTGTAATCATAAAGAGTTTTATATGACTTCTGATAAGAGTTATACATTCATAATATAGTTAAAATGTCCATACTGCCTAAGGCAATATACATATTCAACGCAATTCCTATCAAACTACCAACAACGTTTTTCACAGAAATAGAACATATAATCCTAAAATTTATATGGGACCATAAAAGACCCCGGATAGCCTCAGCAATCTTGAGAAATAAGAACAAAGTGGGAGGTATAACAATACCTGATTTCAAACTATACTACAAGGCTACAGTAATCAAAACAGCATGGTACTGGCATAAAAATAGACACATAGATCAATGGAACAGAATAGAGAGTCCAGACGTAAATCCATGCCTATATGCCCATCTAATCTATGACAATGGAAGCAAGAATGTACGATGGGGTAAAGACAGTCTGTTCAATAAGTGGTGTTGGGAAACCTGGACAGACACATGCAAGAAAATGAAGCTGGACCACCTCCTTACACCATACACAAAAACAAATTCAAAATGGCTTAAAGACTTAAATGTAAGATCTGAAACCATAAAATATCTAGAAGAAAATATAGGAAGAAACTTCATGGACATTACCCGGAGTAAGATTTTCACTGATATATCCCCTCGCGCGAGGGAAGTAAGAGAAAAAATAAACATGTGGGATTACATCAAACTAAAAAGTTTTTTCACAGCAAAGGAAAACATCAATAAAACAAAAAGGGATCCTACTGTATGGGAAAAGGTATTTGCCAATGATATATCTGATAAGGGATTAATATCACAAATCTATAAAAAACTTACTCAACTCAACTCCAAAAAAACAAACAACCCAATTAAAAAATGGGCAGAGGACTTGAGGAGACATTTTTCTAAAAAGGACATACAGAAGGCAAGAAGACATAGGAAGAAATGCTCAACCTCACTAACCATCAGAGAAATGCAAATAAAAACCACAATGAGATACCACCTCACTCCAGTCAAAATGGCTATCATCAATAAATCAACAAACAACAAATGCTGGCGGGGATGTGGAGAAAAGGGAACGCTAGTGCACTGTTGGTGGGATTGCAGATTGGTGCAGCCTCTATGGAAAACGGTATGGAGGTATCTCAGAAATCTGAAAATGGAACTACCCTATGATCCAGTAATTCCACTCCTAGGCATCTATCCAGAGAAATCCAAAACTCCAATTCAAACATCTGTATGCACTCCTATGTTTATTGCAGCACTTTACACAATAGCCAAGATATGGAAACAACCGAAATGCCCATCGGTAGATGACTGGATTAAGAAGCTGTGGTACATTTATACAATGGAGTATTACGCAGCCATAAAGAAGAAAGAAATCTTATCATTTGCAGCAACATGGATGGATCTAGAGAACATTATGTTAAGTGAAATAAGTCAGAAAGAGAAAGACAAGTACCATATGATCTCACTTATATATGGAATCTAAAGAAAAGACTATGTGAATGAACTAATCAGAAACAGTTTTGGGGACACAAAGAAAATACCGAGAGTTGTTAGATGGGTGTGTGTGGGGGGGTTGGGGATAAGGGGAAAAGTAAAGGGATTTGGAAGCAGCTGGTAACCACAAGATGGCCTCAGGGTTTTTTTGAAAATTAATTTGAGGAAGGTATTCAATAATGTTGTAAAGATTTTGTTGGGTATCCGATGGACATGCGTCCTATTTGGGAGACCACCTCAGGGATACTGTGGACACCTGATCATGGCATTGTACACCAGAAGCTAAACATTAATGAATGCCAACTATAATTTTATATATATAATGTGATGGTTCAGTGTGAGGTCGGAGGGATAGTGGATGGGGGGAGGGGGGTTCACAGTGTGAGGGATATAAATGATGAACGTCTAAGTATTACCTTGTCTTGTACACCTGAAACTAATAAATAAAAATAAAAATAAAATAAAATAAAATAAAATAAATAAATAAAAACTGTGATGCAGATTGAAAGAGAAGAGACTACAGTAATTTTACTTGCTGTGTGACTGCAGATTACTACACTGTTTCCCCGAGGATGGGACCTGGCTGGACAGTCAGCTTTAATGCGTCTTTTTGAGCGGGAATTGGTGTAAGACCCAGTCTTATTTTACTATAAAACCGGGTCTTATGTAGTATAATATAATGTAGGACTGGGTCTTATATTAATTTTTGCTCCAGGGGACGCATTGGAGCTGACTGTCCGGTTGGTTCTTATTTTCGGGGAAACAGGATAGCTCTGATTGTGGACATCAGGTATTGGCTATACCTTCTTACAGTTTCCCTGAAAGACAAACTCACACAAAAACACCACTGGAAAATGTGGCATTTATTATATATCTAGATGAGGAGAAGAATGAGAATATTCACTAAAAATAATTGAAATCCCCTTAGTTAATTCTCTAACTGCCCTCCTTGGCCAAGCATTTACAAGCTTTCCTCTCCTTTTTTCCCATATGAGCCCTGTTTCATCAGCTCCACCTGGCTTCCTCTAGGTTTTTTTTCACTGAAAACCATACTTATTTACCATCATTCATGCAAAATGTCATTCCTCCACCTGGGAGACCTGTGTGTGGGTAGATCTCAGCCCTGGAAACTCAGTCTCTGCTACCAAGGATCCTTGCTGAAGCCACTTTGAACATAGGAAAAGCTCTCCTCCAAGGAACTCTCCTCCTAGCTGGCAAGAAAATAAAACTGTCTCCTTTGGTTGCTTTAATTCGATGCTCTCTAAAGAGTAATTTTATAAGAAATATTGTGACCTTAAAAGAAAGGCGGAAGGGGGGGCACTTCAATGTGAAGAAAGAGGCATATAGCAATTATTGGAAACCAATCTATTCTTCTAGACCATAATAAAGACATGAAAATAAAACAAAACATCTCAAAACCCAAAAAAAAAAAAAAGAGTTATACATTCAAATCAGTACATGCCTAACCTGGAATGCCCTGAAGCCTTTGCATGTCCTGCTTTGAAACTCCTGCCACTTTCTGCCCTACTTTCCTCCATCCAAATGCCATCTAGGATGTTCATATCTAATTATTTCATAGGGTTAACTAAATTTGTTTCCATGCTCTAAATGAATTGCAAAAACTCATTTGCAGTATGCCTATCACCCTCTTAAAATTGGTCAGTTTCCCTCCAGTAAGGCTTGGCTGCCCAACAGAATGTAAACAGTATATGTGTGCTTGCTTGAAAGGAAACTTTCCTTTAGAATTTGTATGGCTGAAGCTGAATACTGTCTCTATCTAATGATTTAAAAGTTCTGCTAAAAAGGTTAAAATTACTCAAGAGTTATATACCTAAAAATGAAATAATTTTTTTTCATGTTTACATATGTAGCTCTTTGTCAAAAAATGTCACCCACTCTCCGTTTCACCTTTTATGGTGTCTCTGAAAAATCTAAAAAGAATAATTAGGAAAACGAAGATGTATTATCAAATACACAGACCTTGAGAAAATCCCTGAAGCATTAGATCAAAGCTGTTTCCTGATGGTCCTTTGCTGCCTTAAATATGTGATTTAATTGAGACTTTTCTGTGCATCTAACGCCAATGGAGGTAGGTGTTACCATGTACTCAAACACCTGAATCCAATCTTTACCCTTTTTTAAAATAATCCAGCTGATTTATTCTCCCATAGCTTGTCTCTGAGCTAGGACAGAATAGAGTGTCCTCAATTAAGCCCAGTTGGAAGATTCCTGGGGACACTCCAGCAATAGATTTTCTTGCCAGGATCACTTGGCTGCCAGGTATGTGGAAAGTGATTCTGGTCAAAATGTTCTCTTTTTATGTGTGCCAACAAAACACTTAGGAAAGCTTTCACACTTAATTCCTGAGCATCCCTTGATACCCTGCAAGAGTGTATGTTTACACACACACACACACACACACACACACACACAAAGGTACATGCACACACATACAGCATACAGAACTTTTTCTATTCATTCTCACATATCCCTGAACCCAACGTACCTTTCACTCTGTTTTATTTTATTTTTCTTGAATAACAAAAATTTATTCTAAAAATATATGTCAGTAACAACTCAATACCAAAAACTGGTTATTATAATGAAAAGAAAAACAAGTAAGAGAAATTTGCTTTAATTGTTTTTCTGAAAGATACAAAATTATCACTGTAATATACTGCCAACTCTCACTTATCTGTATTTGATTTATTCATTTTATGGATTATCCAAGGAAATTTAACAACCATCGATTCAATTCTTCCTATTATTTAAATATCTATCTGGATTGTTTTTATCATCAAATAAATACGTTCTCAAGGAATGCAAACAAAAATGAACATTTGCTTAAGTAACATAATTAGGAAGATAAGTTTATGTTTAGGAAATGTTCTCCAACGCTAAATATTGGTTGAATCACTGTTTATCCCAATTTTTGCATGTAACCAAAAAAAAAAACTGACTGCATTGATGTACTGGCATTTGAAAATAACAAGTTTACAATTTATATACAGAGAAAATACAACTAAATTATTTCAAACCCAAAGAACAGAAAACCTTAAAGGTATATAGTGATATTTAATACTTTAAAAGTGGGTTTTTTAATCTTCAAAATGCTACAGTACTCAAGAAAATTTCAGGCCTGTCTAAAAAATAATGACTGATTTAAAGTATTGAAATGTCAAGAATGCAGGGGACAAAGGAACTTATATTTAAAAGGCCCCCATTATTATAAAATGTATCTTAAGTCTATTTTGCAAATATATGAAAGCAATAGTTGAAAGAGCAGTTAGGGCTAAGTTAGTAACATACAATTTACCTATCAGCCAACATCTTTTCCAAACTAATATAAACACACATGTTTCATAATACTTTTTCCACTCTACATGTGTCACATACGTCCTGTCATATCCATATTTTGGATAATTTTTATCACCCATGCTCATCACATCAATTCGCCATGATGCACAGTGAATAGAAATGGTCTTTTATATCAAAATTCTTGATATATGATATTCTCTGTAAACCAAGAGCTGATCACAGAAGATACATTTAATTCCTATTAAATGTAATTCTTATTAAATGTAGGTGAATGTTAGCTCATTTTTAGACTATTAGAAATTGGTATAATTTACTTTGACCAATCTAAGCTAGAAATACTATCTTAGTATTTATATTTAGTATGACTAAGTACATCTTTGTCAAAACTTGACCCTGAGTTTGAGTGCTGGAATATAAACTGTAAAACTGAAAACACTCCAAAATCTGTTGGCTAATATTGGTATCCCTACAGCGCTGTGCTTTTTCTCTCCATTAATATAATATGTGTAAAAGTGCCGGGTCTTCAGCAAGAGAAGAAGAGGAACTGCCTAAAGAATATCCAAATAAGGGAACAGCAAGTTTCCTGTCTTAAAAATTTCTGTTTCAAAACTTGATAAGAATTTATTCCAAAATACATTGGTATTTTAGTATAAAAACACTGTTTCCCCAAATTGTTTGATATTGAAAGCAGATCTACACCTCAAAAATATTCACTAAATACATAATTAATAGCTGAATATAAAACAAAGTAATTTGTCCCGTCCCGCGCAACGAGAGTTGTGGGCAGCGCAGGGTTAAGAAAAGACAATAGTCATGAATACAGTTTAAGCAGACCAAGGGACCTCCCAATCTCAAAGACTGGAAGCCCCAAATCAGGCCTTGCATCAGCTTTTATTAGTTAGGTAGGGAAGTAAAGGAGATAAAGCTTGTCAATCTCAAGATCTGTGAATTCTATACTTCATAATATGAAAACGATTAAAGTCAATCACCCTTGCCTACAGACAGCTAGACTGTAAATCTCAACTTCCCCAAGGGACAAAACCTATATGCATATGAATAGATGGAGAGCACCTCATTAAATCACTTCCTTTGCAGGTTTTGGGAAGGAATGCAGCCACAGAGGCTGAGGCTTTCCTTAGCCTGAGGAAGTTGTGGGGCTGTGCCCACCTCTGTGAACCCCATGAGTTCTTTCTTTTGTTGGTTCCCACATGACTGTTTCTGGCTTGAGTTGTTCCTCCCGTGAGGAATCTTACTCATCATTGACTGTCCAGTCATCTTTCTGGGACCAAACACGGAGGCATAAGGTGCAAACACAAAGGTTTAGCAAAGTCCCTGAAAGGGTCCATCTTAAAGACTCTCCTTTTTGGGGAGCAGGTTCAAGGAAACAAACGGTTAAGCTGCTGCGTGGTGACAGTAATTTCCAGACAATAGTCTCACAGTAACAAATAATCTAACTTCTTATTTAATATTAAGCACTAAATCTTTAAAACATTATCATGTTAAACATTGAAATTTGCTGGAATTACACATAGGGGAAAAAATAATTATATCAACCATCATTGAAAGCTCAACGAGCTCAAATGAGGTGATGAATAAAAATACAGGCTCTCCAGTGGCTCTCTAACTGGGCTGAGCCCAGGTATTGTTTTTACTTTTATTTGATCTCTTTTTTTTTTTGAGGAGGGGGTGCGTTTTGTTTCTAAACCAACTAAACCAAAAACATTAAAATATTGATGCTTTCTGAAGAGACCCAAACTAAAATCATGCTTAAGACCTGGTTTACTCATGAAATTTTCTGCTGTATGGCATTAGTAATTAGGATATATCCAGCCCTGAATAGCACTGAAATTCTTTGTGTGAACAACAAAGACAGTCCACCTCCTGAGTGCCATGCCAAGCTCCTTATTTGTGTGCCAAGATGGCATCATGCCCTTCAGTGACGATGTCTTCCAACGACTGGCCCTCTGTGACTGTTGCACTAACTGTACACTCCAAATGTTTATTAAGAACCCAAACCAAACCCTTTTTACCTTTAGTATCATGATGAATCTTTACATATTTATTAAGTATATTCTACATTATCATGGCCTGTTTGTACTATTTTCAGGAAAAGAATATTGTCTTAAACTAATTGATAGTGTTGCATCAATCTTCTTTCTTCGTTCCTTAGATTTCCTTAAATGATGACATCATGTTCCTCAATGGTTCTAGACCAAATGCCTCTTCTTGAATAGCACATTTTGTATCTGCTGTAAAGAACAGATAAAATTCCCAGTGTTGATACGATACCACCAACAGAGCTGCTAATATCAAATTTTAATCCTTTATTTTCTTTAGAATTTATTGTTGCTGTGATTGTTACTGATGAAGAAACAGATGTCACCAAACTATTGTAGGTTGTGGTCATCATGGATGTTGACATCTGGGATGTGTTTTGCGAAACACTTGTTATTTTGGGTGTCGACTTTAAGGTGGTGGAAGACACATTTGTTGAGACCCATGATGTTTTCATTTTAGATGTTGCTATGTGTTTCAGGGTGGTGACTGCCCCGTTTTATTGAGACTGAGGAAACTGGAGTTGTAGATGGCTTCACAGTGCTTTTGGAAGACTCATTCGTATAGTTGAAAGTCCTGTGTAGGATATTCCTTGTTGGTTCAGTAGTGGGGCTTCTGAGAACTGGAAAGATTTCTGCTTGAAGATTCCCCCAGTCTTCAAGGCCAGGGTCCACTGCGGCCTTGAGCAGTGTGAGCACCAGCAGTTCCCCATCATGAAAAAGGCCACGCCGCCTTGTGCGCCGGGTCCCATTGTTCCGAGGGCTGGATGCAGCAGTCTCATGCTCCCAACTGAGGTGGCAGTGGCACCAGCAAGAGCGGCCCTTCTGTGCACCTGAGCCAGCTCCAGGTCCCCTCCACGGTGCATGCCTCCCCTCCTGCCTCCTGCCCCCAATGACTAAATAGGATGCGTCTGGGGCCAGACGCACGGGTTGACGCAGGGCTTGGTGTGCAGAGCACAGGTGGGGACTTCACTCTGCTTTGTTTTTGTTTTGTTTTTGTTTTGGAAGGCAGCAAAAGTTATACTCAGAAACCAAATCTGTCTTTGCCAGAAATTTATTTAGCACGGGTTAGCTGTGGGAATTATAAAAATTTCACAAGCCAATAGCATACAGTTTAATACTATCTCTTAAACCAAATAGAGAACTAACATACTTCAAACAAATGTCAGATTAATTACACTACACTTCCAGGCAAAGGGAGGTGAAGGAATAAAGTCCAAGTTTAATATGAGACATGTCTTTTTATATGAGTAAGAACTCAGAGACTGTCTCACCAACCAAAGGGCTAATTTCCAGCTGCCAACACAAAAGTCAAAGTCCGCTGTTGCTAGAGCAAGTTGCTAGGGAACGAAGGTGCCAGTGTGGGTAGGCAGGCTGACATCTTTCAGGGCATTGCTGTGTGGCTCGTTACCACTGTCTAAGAGGAACGCCTCACCAAGGCAGGAGCAAATGCCCCAAGGGTCTTTGGAGAGTTTTTAAGTTAGGAAAGAGTTGAGTTAAGTTAGGAAACGGAAACTCTCAAATAGTCTTCACAAACTCTCAGTATTTATAGTCTAAATGTCCCTTTGCCATTATTGTTCCTCCACGTGTCCCCATAGATAAACTCTCAGCAGGGCCCCTCTGCAGGTGGGATGATGCTTATCAATGACAACCCATGTAGGATGATGACCCCCTGGCATGACTTACTTCATTCTTAAAGCAACGGAGAATGATGACTTCCTGACACAACTCAGTTCATACTTATAGCAAAGCAACTTGTTTTGTCTTTGTCATAAACAATGGATTAAAACAACTTCCCTTAAGTCATAAACAAGTGGATTTGAAAACATATTAAACCTATACATAACACACTTCATCCAAGAAAGGGTCCAAAGCTGACTTTAAAAGGTAACATTTAGCACAATTATTCCAATCTTAAGAAAAAGGAACTTCAGTGTGTGACCTGGGGCCCAGGACCATCCCCTGGTCGTTTTGATTTAGTAACCCCAGGTAGCATTCTTGTCCTCTATTCTAACCTTTATGGTTTGGCCAATAGCCAGATATCTATCTTCTGAAGTAATCATCAGAAAAGACCAGAGAGGCACAGGCTGGAAAAGGTGTGGTATTTGTTCACTGATTCAAAGGAAAATCATTCACATTAATCCTTCATTTTTGGCATTTGTTTCCTGAAAGTGCTGAGAGCCTTTCCCTGGTGCTTGGTGGCTTTTCTGCATCCTGTGTCTCATGCTCACAGCAACCCCCGATTATTATAACCTTGTTGGAAATAAGAAGAAATGAAAATACAGAAAGAGGATGAATGGCCCTCGTGATAGTTATCTGAGGATAAGAGAATCAACGTGAGGTGGAGAAATACTACTCATTTTTGCATATTGATTTTGTATCCTATAACTTTACTAAATTCATTTATTAGTCCTAACACAGTTTACTTGATGGAGTCTTTAGCATTTTCTATATATAAGATCATGTAATCTGTAAACAGAGAGAATTTTACTTCTTCCTTTCAGATTTGGATACTTTTTATTTCCTTTTCTTGACTAATTGCTCTGGCTAGGATTTCCCATACTACAGGTATGCTGCATTTCTATACACTAACCAGAAACTCTCTGAAAAAGAAACAAAGAAAATAATCTCATTTGCAATAGCATCAAAAACAATAAAATACTTAGGAATAACTGAAAATTATAAGTTATTGATTAAAGAAACTGAAGAAGACACAAAAAATAGAAGGGTATACTTTGCTCATGGATTGGAAGGATTAGTATTGTTAAAATGTCCTTATTACCTAAACCAATCTGCAGATTCAGTGCAATCTCTATCAAAATTCTAATAATTTTTTTTCACAGAAATGGAAAAAAGAACAGTCATAAAACTCATATGGAACCACAAAAGACCCCATTAGTCAAAGAAACCCTGAAAACTCATATGGAACCACAAAAGACCCCATTAGTCAAAGAAACCCTGAAAAAAGAACAAAGCTAGAGGCATCACATTGTAAAGACAATGGGTGATGACCCATAAGTTACAGATGAGCAAGGACTGAAGTACAAACCCTGAAAAATCTCTCCCCACCTAAAGTAAGAGATAAGTGACAGCCTGTAACAAACTGAGGTGGGCAACATAATATCGAAGAATACTGGAGGCTGAAGACGTAAACAGGTCCACACATATATTCAGATTTTAAAATGTGAGCATTTGCTATGTGCCTAAGCTTTGCAATATGATCGTGACTGATGTCACGAAAAATGGCTGTCCTCTTCAATTGTTATTTTGGTGCATCTACTAAAATGGAATGTTTAACTAGGAATGATGTGTCCACTTAGATGGCAGACATTATTGTCACTATTGTCATTGTTGATATGGTGGTGTTCCAAAAAGGCTCGGGAAATTCTCCACAAACTGATGGAGGAGGAACCTGGCCACCTTCCTATTTTTCACCATGCAAGTCCAAGAAGTTTCTAAGTTCCCTTGCCTCCTGCCATTCTCACTACCCACAGGCAGGACCTAAGGTTTTGGATTGCTGATGGAAGATAAAGCAGCAGCACAAGAATGTGGGGAAAGATTGGACAGAGATTCCAGGAAGTGGAGTTCAAATTCAAGTCCAGCCATTGAATCTCTATGAAAATGTATCATTTTATCGAAAAAAAATTTCCTTCTTTTCTGATTAAAAATAATACGTGTACATGTTCATTATAGAAAATAATAATCCAGAAAAATCTAAAGCATAAAATAATAACTATCCAATTTTCTACCCACAGAAAACCCACTGGGTCTAATGTTAGCATCCCACAGAAGACATTTCTAAACAGCTCTCTCCATAGTGCATGCATAAACACACAGCAAACACGACGTCATTGTACACCAATGCAATCCTGCTTTCCATGTTGTTTTATAGAGTGATACATCTTTTTTACTTAATGTGTTGCACACATTATACTCAGTCAATATAAATAGCTCTATTTCATCTTAAAGATTGGATTTTGTTCAAAGTGTCACATTGTTCTGATGTAAAGTACTTTTATTTGATTAAAACTTCATAGATGAGCATTTAGGTTGTTCCCACTTTTTCTGCTATAAGTGAGTCTATGACGAAAATCCTTCTATCTGTATCTTTTCACAATTATCAAACATCTTAGAACAGTTCTAGAAATGGAATTTCTACAGCAAATGTGATGCTCATCGGAAATGTTAACATTGTTAAATGCCCTCCAGAATTTGACTTAATTTACACTGTACGCCTACCAACCGTACTGGGAGTTGCCATCTGATTCTGGCGCCGTCAATATTGAGTAATGCCAACTTTTTTTTATTAATTTCAAGTGTACAAAACAACACAATGATTAACATTTACACCCTCACAAAGAGATAATCTCTACAAGTCCACTACACACCTGACACCATACATAGCTATTCCAATACCGTTGACTATATTCCGTATTCTGTATTTTACATCTTGTGAATGTATATATATACATATGTATGTATATATGGTCTGACAAGTAAGTTTGTGAACTTGTTGCAACTTTTTTATGATATCTGAGAGATTATTCATTATGAATTTGTACCAACTGGACAGTTAACCAAGTTGACTATTTGAAGTGCTGAAAAGGCTGCGTGAAAAAGTTAGACGACCTGAACTTTTCACCAACAATTCCTGGCTCTTGCATCTCGACAATGCACCAGCTCACACAGCACTGTCTGTGAGGGACTTTTTAGCCAGTAAACAAATAACTGTATTGGAACACGCTCCCTACTCACCTGATCTGGCCCCCAATGACTTCTTTCTTTACCCGAAGATAAAGGAAATAATGAGAGGAAGACAGTTTGATGACATTCAGGACATCAAGGGTAATACAACGGCAGCTCTGATGGCCATTCAAGAAAGAGTTCCAAAATTGCTTTGAAGGGTGGACTAGGTGCTAGCATCAGTGCACAGCTTCCCAAGGGGAGCACTTTGAAGGTGACCATAGGGATATTCAGCAATGAGGTATGTAGCAATTTTTGTAGGATGAGTTAATGAACTTAATTGTCTGACCTTCTTATGTGTGTGTGTGTGTGTGTGTGTGTGTTTAATTATAGTTGATATTCAATATTATTTTATATTAGTTTCAGGTGTACAACGCAGTTCTTAAGCATTTATATAATTTATGAAGTGATCCCCCTGAAAAATCTAGTACTCCACACATAGTTTCTATATTATTGACTGTATTCTCCATACTGAATTTCCCATCCCTGTGACTATTTTGTGACTACCAATTTATACTTCTTTCACCTTGTCACCATCCCCCCAACCTCCCTCCATTGCAACAATCATCAGTTTGTTCTCTGTATCTATGAGTCTATTTGTTTTGTTTGTTCGTTTATTCTGTTCTTTAGATTCCACATATAAGTGAGATCATATGGTACTTGTCTTTCTCAGTCTGACTTATTTCACTTAGCATAATGTTCTCTAGGTCCATCCATGTTGTTGCAAATGGGAAGATTTCATTCTTTTTTATGGCAGAGTAATCCTCCATTGTATGAATGTACCACAATATCTTTATCCAATCGTCTATTGATGGGCATTTTGGTTGTTTCCATATCTTTGCTACTGTGAATAGCACTGCAGTAAACATAGGGTGCATATATTTTTTCGAATTAGTGTTTTGGATTTCTTTGGATAAATACCCAGGAATGGAATTGCTGGATCATAAGGTAGTTTTATTAGTAAAGCCAACTTTCAATCATTACCAATCTGATGAAAAACAATGATGGCCAAATTTTGTTTCTATTGCTATTTCTTTCAGTACTTAGGTTGGCACATTTTAATAAGGTCATTGACCTCTTTCTCAGTATTGCTTGGTAAATCACCAGTTTTATGTATTTGTCCTAGTCTTCTATTAGATTGTTTAGCTTGTCCTGTTAATTTATACAAGTTATATTAGGGATATTAATACTTTGTCATATGTATTATAAATTTTTCCTCCAGCCTTTTGACCTTTCTATATGGTGTTTTTGGCACTTTAATGTAGCCCAATTCAATGTTTATTTTTTGATGGTTTCAATTTTTCATGTCATCCCTTATTTCAAGATTATGAAAAGAGTACATTGGATGAGTTTCAGCATCTGACAATTAGTTGGACATGCAGCTCCCCAAATCACAAATGCTATGCATTTTACTTGGTAACTTCCCACCACCCTACTCTTTGCATCCTGAACCAGTTTCCACGGCCTTCTCTAAATTCTCTTCCTAGTGCAAAGGAGCTCAACCTCACCCTTCCCTCGCCCCGAGTTATAGAAGCTATCCATAAGCGCCTGGCCGGCCCAGTGCCAGGGCTTACCTTACCAATTAGGTGCCAGGAGTATCTCTGACATCATCACAGAAAATGAGCCTCAGTTGTCACAGCAACAGCTGCTGTCGCTGTGCTTCCAAGACAACTTCCTCACTTGGGTCCACATGCCTTGAATTGTGCACATATGTTGAGCACAAGCCAATGTCAGTGACAGGAGTGGGAAAAGTCGGTCCCTCCTGGGACTCGCAGCTTTAAGCTTTCAGCTGCTAGTGGTTCCTGTGTGCCTCTTTCTTAACAATTTCATATCCATGAGATAAAAATTTCCAAACTGTCCCAGGACCACACTTTTAATTCTACACAAGGAGGCTAAAGACAAAACAAGGTGATTAAAAGGTCAAATAGGGGGTCAGGAAGGAATCACTAAATGAATTTCATCTGGAAATTTCTCCTTAATTTGGCAAAAACAAAGCTTCTTTTCCAGTAATGAGAAGCCACTGTGAGAAATGAATACCTAGGAGTATGTGTAATAACATATACCACCCTTCATTTAAAAAGCAATCTTCAAGGATTTGTTGAATGAATGAATACATGAATTAATGTACGCATGAATATATGAATGAACAAAACTGTCAAAGCACATTATTGTTGGATAGAAGGCTAAATTATATACCTGTCACTGATCATGATAAAGGAATACAAGGAATTCTGTTCTTTAGCTTCTTCTTAAGAAAGGATTGTTTTAAATGCCTTTGAGGCTAATTTTTAGATGCAGAGTTTGGAGGTGGAGGCAAAGCTTCCTTGCAACCAGCTGAGCAGCTTTTTAAAACTAAACATAGACTTGCTTCCTCCAGATACAAGGGTGTGCGTGGACCCACCTCCCTGTTCTTGGGTTCCCTTAGAGTTCCTATGCTCTAAGTAGCTCTTAATCTTTTGATGAAATGGCCCCCGTTTACAACCCAGGATGTTGCCAGAAGAGCTCATCCTTTGTTATTATGCGAATTCCCCCCAAGTTACCCCACAGACCTGCAGAGCGAACACTAGCCACACTCCTGTGGCTCCACGCCCACCCATGTCAATCTCCTTACTTACTGGTCACCTCACCAGGATGTACTCAAAGGTGGGACAGAGCATGCACTGAGCCTGTGTGCTCAGGAAGTCTTGGGGGCTGTGGTCTCTCCGGCTCACATGACTGATGGTGCTATGAATGAACTAAACATTCAGACTCCACTTTGCCTCAGGTACCTGTGACCCCGGGGTGTATGGAAGAAACCCCGGGAACTGGCCTGGCTGTGACAGTCTTGGCCCCTTCCTGTTGGCCTTACCTGACTACGTACCTAAGCAGGGCTTAGTTACGCCCTCTGCTGCCAGCCACACTCTTGGCCGTCCTGCTGACCCATACACATTCCCATGAATTCACTGTTGAACACATTTCATTACCAGTAACTAAATTGCATATTCTTTCTACTCCAATGCAATATATTTTTCTTCTAATTAGTATAGCCATCAAAGTGATTAATTAAATAGATGGCTAGTGTATTTATACTGCAATTTTCATGTTCCCTTCACAGCTATTCCCGGTCGCCTGGGCTCTCCTGTTTTCTCCTCTCCAAAATGTATCACTTTGGCACGTGGATTATTTTGAGCTAAAGGCAATCCAGACACTGCAGGCTCAGGATAAACTTCTGTTCTTCTCTTAACTTCCTAGAAGAATTTAAATTAGGGGCCTTACACATAATAAGAGTTATTACCAGAGACGAGATACCTTTTCTGACCTACATACAAGGCAGGGTAGACTTTTAATTACTGAACATCTGCTCTTCTTATCATCCTGGAAACTGCCCTCCTCCCCTCTGACGCCCCAAGTCGCCTTACCTCAGCCTTAGCTCAGAATGTCATATATCCCTGATTTTGCCTTTCTGTTTTCTAGCTGCCAAAGTACCCTGTCTGTTCCCTGATTTGGGACACATGTTGCTAATTCCCTCTACAAAGCCCTATTCCCTGGTTAAGTCTAAGTAAGGGACTCCCCCCTTCAAAGCATCTCTCTCCCAGTCTTGGAGAACACAGAGCTCACTTAAACCAGAAAAGATAAATCAGGTTGATTTAGAGGGTTAGGACACATTTTTAGTTAATTTGTCCAGATATGTGTCTATAATGAGACTTTAATTATCATAAACTCTGTGGACCTCTGAAAACCACTTGAAAAGTCTTAATAGGAAAATAGAATCTATTTCAAGTAATTTCAACAGAGGGCATTTAACGCGAGAACTGGCCACATAGGTAATGGAGGGTGGTGAGCAAGAAGCCTGATGAGCATCAGGGAGAGGCAGAGGTGTGGGCCCCAAAGCTGCCACCACACAACACATGTGGGAACAGACATACTGAACATGGCAGAGCCACAGCTGCTGCCACACCACACAGCGTGCCCTGTGTACCCCTTCCAGCTCAGCTAGCTGGTTCTGAGCTGTATCCTTTAAAATAAACAGGTAACTGTAAGTGTAGTGAAGTGTTTCCTTGAGTTCTGTGAGCCATCCTAGCAAATTACAGAACCCAAGGACGGGGTCGTGGGAACCTTTGATTAATAACCACCTGGTCAGAGGTCAGAAGAGGCCCAGACTGGCGACTGGCGTCTGAAGTAGGGGCCGTCTGTGGCGCTGCACCCTACTTCCAACGCTAACTTCAGGTAGATCGTATCAGAACTGAACTGTAGGACACTCAGTTGGTGTCCACAGAGAACTGGAGAATTGGTTAGTGTGGGGGAAAAAACATACTTTTGGTGTCAGAAGTGGAGTGTTGTGAGAGTATAAAAGAAAAAGTTTTATTCCCTTTAGCCAGTCACAAAAGGACAAGTATTATAGGACAAGTATTATAGGACAAGTATTATAGGACAAGTATTATAGGACAAGTATTATAGGACAAGTATTATAGGACAAGTATTTCTAGAGACAGAAATTAGAATGGTGGTTGCCAGGTGCTGGAGAGAGGAAGGAATGGGGGGTCACTGTGAAGGGGTTCAGAACAGACCTCCCCAAGATGTATCACTTTGGCACGTGGATTATTTTGAGCTAACGACAACCCGGACACTGCAGGCTCAGGATAAACTTCTGTTCTTCTCTTAACATCCTAGAAGAATTTAAATTAGGGGCTTTACCCATGATAAGAGTTATTACCAGAGATGAGATACCTTTTCTGACCTACATACAAGGCAGGGTAGACTTCTAATTACTGAACATCTGCTCTTCTTATTGTCCTGGAAACTGCCCTCCTCCCCTCTGACGCCCCAAGTCGCCTTACCTCAGCCTTAGCTCAGAATGTCATATATCCCTGATTTTGCCTTTCTGTCTCAGAGCCTCCCCTGTATGTGGGGTCTCTGACTCTCTCATATATGTGGAGTATCCATATGTACATATGTAATTAAATTTGGTTACTTTTTCTTGTTAAACTGTCTCCTGTCAATTTACTTATTAGACCTGCACAAAGGGCCTAGAAAGGTAGAGGAAGGTTTCTTCCTCCCCCACAGCTGTAGATACAGAGTTTTAGTTTGGACAGATGAAAAGTTCTGGAGATGGCTGGTGGTGATGGTTGTACAACCATGTGAACTGTCTACTACTTTGTGGTTTTCCTCCTGAACTTCTCTCCGTAAGTCTGGGCACTTGGGACATTTTAAAATATTGTACTTTTGCAAGTAGAATATGAGTCATAAGGGCTGTGCTCTGAGTGAATCATAAAACAATCTTGTCTGGTCTTTTGCAATAAGGTGACACCACGTTGGATTCTAAAGAAGGCAGCCCTGTTTATGTCGGTCTAGACTGGGATGGCTGGATGGACGTAGCTGAGAGAGGGGGAGCTGGGCGTCTCACTGCCCTGCTAATCAGAGCAGAATCAATAAACATTTTAGTCATTCAGGAAAGAAAGATGAATGATGATTTTCCTGTCTGTCTTTAGGCTTTTAGTTTCAATTTTTATGAATGGAAGAGTGTGCAGACCTGAAGTATAAACTTATTAGTGATAGGAAGGGGAGAATCTATGTGCCGAAGTACAAGTTGGCTGGAGGTCTGCTGGCTCTCCCAGCTGTCTTTTCTGTCTTGTCACTCATCTGGCTTTAGGACGTCAGCCCCTTAAGGATAGCAATGAACTCTCAAGAAAACAGAATGTTGCCAGCCACTTGGGTAGCACCTGTAAACTGGTGAGCCTCCTGCTCTTGGAAGCTCCTCTTTCCCTTTGGGGATAAGCTGGATTTACTGAGACCATGAGACTCCCAAAGCATAGAGGTCTCCTCGCCGCCACCTCTGTAGGAAGAAGAAAACAAATGAAGAGTAGAGTAACTGTACGATAATGACATTGAGTATTTGCCCTGGGCGTCCCAAAGATTACTTTACCATAACAATCATTGTGTATTCTACATGTCCATTGAGAGAAAGGGACAGACAGCATAGCATTGGAAACGTGATTTGGCAGTGAGTGGGCTGAGTTTCAGGACCTGCTCTCCACATGCGAGCTGCTCACCTTGCAGTGCCTCCAGCCTCCTAAGAGCTCATTAAGTGGCAGATATTGTTGTTAAAGCATGTATCTCAGTCTGGAAACACAGATATGCAGGAAATATTGCTTTATTTCTCTTCAAATACCTTAATTGAGATTCTGGGCACCCACTTCACCAGTACGGTAGGAAATGGCCCGCTTGCCTTTACTGGGTCCCACCACCACCCCCACCATCTTCGCTGCACAGAATCTGGAGGCTTATATGCTCCACAGAGTGGGTGCCAGACAATCCCACCATCTAAGGCACTGTCGTGGCCACACGGTGGCAGCAGCATAGAGGTCCCCACACCTCGTGGAATCCACACACCTCCCTGTCATTCACAACCCAGGGGGTAAAGGCTGGGATGGGGCATTGGACCACTGCTCTCTCTCTCACTGCTTCTGAAGGTACTGGTGCTTTCCCTCTGTCAGCCAGGGTCCGGGCAGGAAAGACATGCCACACCCAACCGAGGTCATGGGAGGACAGATTTAACAAAGGAACAAGCTACAAAGGTGTGGGCAGCAGTTTGGGAAACCAATCAGGGACAGGGCAGGGCCTTGGAGCTAGCGATTGTGGCAAATCATTCCATGTGTAGCCCTTAGGGTCAAGGAGAAGAAACTGTGACCAGAGCTTGGAGAGGGCCCCCGACAGGCACTGTGGCCTTCGCTAGAAGGATGCAGCCAACCTGCAGCAGCCCTGCAAGGAGGCTCTAGGCACCTAAGGACCTGACCTCACTCTCCTGTGTCCTGATCTCCTACTGGTTCCTTCCACAGGCTAAACCCAACCAAAAAGCCAGAGAATAAAGGAGCCCTCTGATGCTCATTTACACAGCCACCTGGGCACAGAGCAAGGGGGAAAGAGAGGAGCAAACCTGATATCCCTGGGCCCCTCCACTCTCGGAATCCTAGGGCCACCTCTCTGAGGAGGGTTAAGCTCATCCAATGGCCCCACCACACAGTAATTGTAAATGGTTCTGTAATTGCAGTCTTGCTGACCTGATTACAGCCCATTCTCTATAGCATCTGGGAGTGGCTTCGTATCTGTCTAAACTCAGGGGCCAGGAGGCATTCGGTCTCTCCAAATTCTCCCTCAGCTTCTAATTGAAGTTTCACATGTCACCGGTTAAAGTTCCATCTGTTTGATTGAACATTTTGACCCTACTGGGTTACAGATAGCTTGAAGCAGAGAGTCCCCAAAGTGTTATCAATAATACAACTGGTGTGGATGAAAATGGTAAGAGCAGCTTTGCCAAAGGTTTAAGGGGGAGAAGATCAGAGTGCCCAGTATCTGGAAGTGCAAGGGATGGTGGCGACCTGTTGGTGTACTGCTGTGTTGAGTTTGTTGTGTATTTTTGGCAGGTGACTTGAAGCAGAATGACGCGTTAGATCCAGGGGCTCTTAACTGAGGGAAGCTGAGCCCAGTCCTTGGCAAGTCCATGCTTTCCTCCTGCCTAGGTGACAGCAAACAGGACACTGACAGCCCAGTCAATATGGAGCTAGCTCTCTACCTTGGTAACGTGGTTCATTTCAACACTCAAACTAGTCCAGCATAAGCCAAGTTCAAAAAAAGAAGAGACGCCTGGAGTCTATCACACCAGTAAATGGTGATGTTATTTTTCAAGTTGAAACTTTCCAGAGCTGTTCGCAGATGTATTTACACTATCGGATGTTTATGCGACCGATATTGCTTGGTTATTGTTCTGGGAAGCGCAGAAGGGATGTTTATGTGGAGATTTCAGTAAAAGCAAATGGACGTAGTTAGACCACGAAAGGTAGTCATTTGAAAACAAGGGCATGGAACGGGCTTGTCCTCCCAGCTCCTGTGTAGACACATAGTGAGCGACACACTTCATAAACCAATTCCCCTGTCACACGCTGGTTCTGCGCTGAGGGCTTCCCGGAACAGAACAGGGCTCTCCTTCGTCCTCGCTGTCCTCAACCAACGAGAGTGGATGCTGTTCCTTGCCTCTCCTGCCTGGAATTCTTTATCTCGGGGCTTCTGACCTCAGCACGAAGCACTTCTCCTGCTGTCTGCTTGTCCTTTTCTGGCTCCCTGTCCAGCTCGTCTTCCACTGCCAGGCAGTGAATCTGTGAATCCAATAAGGGAAAATCTGTCTGGGGTAGAAAAGACTAGCTCCCTCCAGCTCGGGGCAGGAGCATTAGCCCTCTGTGCCTTCCCACTACAGGGAGGGCAGTTGCGGCAGCAGGCAGGCTAGGTGGGCCTTGCTAGCCCTGGTGACAGGTGAGAGGCAAACACTCCGTGAGCCAGGCTCAGCGGCAGTGCCCAGTCGTGCACTTGGCCAGCTGGGGGTTGAGGCACGCCATTCCACCTACACAAGTCACCTCCAGCAGGTTCCAGGAACCACAGAACCGGGTTCACAGATGAAGGCTGCCCGCCCCAGGCAAGGAGCAATGATGACAATGACCCCACAGAAAGAAGACTGTGGTGGCCCAGCAGTAAATGGCATCGACGGTGTCCAGCAGGGAAAGCTGCACCAGGTTCAAGATGAGAGGCTCGGGCTCCTGCGATGTATGACTACAGCACATGACAGACTATCAACGCTTTGAAGTAAGGTTCTAGCTGCTTCAGGGCTCAGGGGCCGGGATCCAGCCACCGTGCTGGGCACATGGAAGAAGTTCAATGAATGTCTATTAAAAAAAGAATAAATGAAGAGTACTGATGAATGAACAAGATTCCATGACCCCCTGGACAAAATGCCTGCAAGCACAGACCTGGAGAGGTGAGATGCTGGCAATGGTGAAACAGAGCCCAGTTGGGACCCCCACGAAAGAGGCTTGTGATGTCCCTGCCCTAGAGCTTAACAATTGAACCCCCACCCCTCCTTGTGGTTTGACCTGGAAATGTCCCGTCCAGTTCTTTGCTTTAGATAATTACCCTGAAACTTGTGTTTGCTTATGATCACAACACCCCTTGCTTACTGATCACAATCTCTATGACCTAGCATTCTTTCCAGGTTACTGTCATCACTGCTCCTGGGTTGATGACCACGTTGGAGAGCCACATCACCTGAGAGAAAACTCCATGCAGACCCCTGGAACATCATGTGGTCTCTGGGGGAACACCGAGATTCTTCCTTAAATATCCCGGTCTGGTCTGAGAATGTTAAGGCAGTGTTTGGAGGTGTTAACCTACTGCCTTCTCAGACCTCTGGTGCTCTGATAATAAACGCTTATTCTGTGATCCAACTCCTGGGTCTCTATTGGCTGAGCCGGGCCCTCGCCCAGACGGGTGGTTGGGGATAAACTCCTGAGCTCAGGGGCCATCTGGGAGTCTCTGTGTCTCCCTATCCTGTTCCAACCAGTTTCTGGTTCCTAGCGGGGCCTCAAAAAATATTTCCTGAGTAGAATCTAATGTTTGTTCCAGACCTACATGTCCTTTAGTTTTGTTCTTTGAAGTTTTGAAACCCTGTCAGCCTTTTCCACTATGATACGGTGGAAGAGAGTTCAATTCTCCCTGGCACACCCAGTCCTGACCACAGCCAAGAATCCTGGGTCACAGTCCCCCAAAGCAGCTGCCATTCCTTCCCACATGTGTCTGCTCTGCCAGTGATGTCAGCAGGGGCAGTCTGTCACATGCCACCCACCCCATCCCAGACTGTGTGGGTACAGTCTGCCCCTCTGAGAGGGTGGGGGAGAGTCAGCGTGGAGGAAGGGATCACACCAGGGTGCTTCTGGGAGCTGTTCCTTGGGTTCCAGGTAGAGCCCCGTATGCCCTTAGACCAGCCGTTACAGAGGTTGCCCGTTAGGTGGGCACCCCATGTCCTTGCCCAGAGCCAGCTTCCTCCAAGAGGAATTCCCTTCAGCCCTTCCCTGCACCTATTTTTCCCTTGTCCAGGAATCCCCACGCTCCCACAGGGGCTGACGTGAGGTTGCAGTCACCTCTTCTGACCAGACGTCTGCAGGGTACATGCCGGTGAGTAAATCACCGGTGGGTAGGGCGGCTTGAGGGTGATCATCGAGGAAGGGCTTTAGCTCTGAAAGGTCAAAGAATAGTCTAGAAAGTGGCTCAGCACCCGCCTCCAGACTCTGCCCTCAGTGGTCTCCTCCTCCTCCACCTCCTCCTCCTTCCCCTTCTTCTTCTTTCTCACTGTCTCTTCTTTACTGACCCTCACATTGCTACATCTTATTGTTGGTATTGGCATGAAAAAACCTGCGGACCTCCACATAGGCTTTTCCAAAGACCAGGAGACCCCAAGAACTTGTGTAATCCTAAAATAAATTGGGGTTCATTAATGCAGAAACACAAAAGGCTCTCTTTTGATTCTCAGAAACTTAGGTTTTAAATGAAATTAATGTTCTTATTATAAAAGAAATACACAGGGTGGACGAGTGGCTCAGTTGGTTAGAGCGCGAGCTCTGGGCAACAGGGCTGCCGGTTCATTCCCACATGGGCCAGTGAGCTGCGCCCTCCACAACTAGATTGAAGTCATTCAGTGAGATGCCACCCAGGAGATGGGTGGCTCAGTTGGTTGGAGCGCTTCCTCTCAACCACAAGGTTGATGGTTCAACTCCCGCAAGGAATAGTTGCGCCCCCTGCAACTAATAACCTCAAGTGGACCTGGAGCTGAGCTGCGCCCTCCACAACTAAGACTGAAAGGACAACAACTTGACTTGTAAAAGTCCCAGAAGTACACGTTGTTCCCCAATAAAGTCCTGTTCCTCTTCCGCAATAAAAAATCTAAAAAAATATAAAAAATAAAAGAAATACAAGATCATTGTAAATAATTTAGAGATTACATATAAACCAAAGAGGAAAATAAAATCAACCATAATTCTATCAACCAGCATAACCATAGTTTCACATTTGTGCATAGCTTTTCAGAGTATATTTATGGGGTAACTGTACAGTAACTTATTATCTACATACCATTTCCCCCTTCAAATGACCTGCTTTTTTATTACCAATATATTACAATATTGTCTCTATGTTATTAAATATTCTTCTAGGACGTTTCTAAAGGTTGTAATGCATTCTTTATGGCTATACTATTCCTCATTTACCCAAGCCCTGTTGTTAGCCAGTTATGTTGTTTCCAACTTTGCCCAAATATTGAAAGAGCTGTAAGCAAATTCCCTGTAGCTATATCTCTGCCCACATCCACAGTCCTTTCCTTGTGATAAATTCTGGGACATGGAATCGCTGTGTTAACGCAGGTAGCTGTTGCCAAATGGTCCTCTGGAAATCCTGACCCTGGTCATCCTCCCTCCACCTACCTCCAGCCACGGACGAGATGCCTTTCAGAAATAAGAAATTTAATGAATAAGAAATTTAAGGGTGATCAGGAACTGTTGCTCCCCCAAATGAGTCTTTTCTCTCCTCTTCCAACATATGGTTTAAAGGGGCTAGCAAGATTTTTCTGTTTTAATTCTATGGAGAAAACGATTTGTGCCTCAAGAAACCCTTGTAACCATTCATGAGTGAGGATGGGAGAAAGAGGACTTTCTGTAAAGGCATTCCACTCCTAACTTCCCACATGCTCAGTGTTTATTAAACCGATCCCTTGGTCTTCCCTAGAATCTTCACCCAAGCAAATGCCTCTGAAGCTAGGGGGAAAGGGTCAGAGTGTTCTTTCCAAGAGGCAGTGTTGAAAACACATACCACACCATAAGTACATTTATACAGATGGGCTGTGTGACCTGGGGCAAATTTCGTCTCCATTCTGTGTCTCAGTGCCAGCCACTTACAATCTGGGGGGCTCGCTGCAGTGGAGCGGTGGGCAGCCTGCCCAGAGGCTCTGCCACTTGTCTGACGTCGCCAGATCCGTCCTCATGCTGTGGCTTGTTCCCTTTTTGCTGCTCTTCGGATGGCTGGAATGTATGTGCAATGCCTGGGATGTCCTTGAGGCAGGCAGGCCTAAAGGGGAGCTGGCAGCCCCTTCCCATCTGGATACCTTACAAGGCAGCCAGGATCGAGAGGCTGAATTCTTATCTCCGGCGCTCTGGACGTGCCTTATTTATAGCCCTGCTGGCAAGAGCAGGCAACTGGCCTGCAGCTGCGTACACGGTTGGGGTAATCCAACAGAGTGGTTGGCATCGCCGCTGTCCGCTCTGATCAGGCTGGAGGGCAGACGACAGGACAGGTAAGGGCCCAGTGTCCTCCCTTCCCCTTCCTCTCCTTTGCCGTCTGTCCATCCCTGTGCCTGCACCGGCTTAGACACGAGCTGCGCAGGCTTCCGGCCCTGGCAGGGAGCTCTCTGGCGCTGTGGACTCGCAGACCCAAGCAGAGACCCAGGTGGCGCTGGCAGCTTCTCTCACCAGCAGCACAACTCGTGCGCTCCGCTTAGGTGCCTAGAAGAGCAGAAGCTGCTCTCGCGCGGTGCCTGCAGAAACATAAAGAATGTGGGAGCACCCTGATTCCTCTGCCCCTCTCGGAGTGGGAATCGGGAGTTTACACTGAGATTTCAACACCGGAAAGCTGCTTTTCAAAAAGGGCAGAAAAAGGAAAAAAATTATAACACAAACATTGGGGGGTTGGGGAGAACCACAGTGCTCTCCAGCTTTTTTTGCTCCCTGACAGGATTTCTGCATAGCCTGGGGTGAAAAGGCAAATTACTGATGAGTCTGATTATTCTGGGAAAGTATGTTTATACAAGATGACTCTATGGCTGATGGTTCAAAAGTACAGATAGCTGGTGTGTGCTTTAAAAGAAAATGCACTGATGTTTTCCTAATTTCTAGTGCAGAATATACGCAAAATTCACAGTACTGAGTAATGCTGGGGCAATGGCATAATAACGTTAAAATGGATAGAATGACATATATATGATAATAGGTATCATACATATAAACATCTGCTAGCCAGACTCCATGCGAGGCACTTTATCAAGTCCAACCTAAAAAGAAAACGAAAAGAAAAAAGAAAAGAAAAAACTGTCACTCCAGTTTTGGTTTTTTGTTTTTGTTTTTAATAATCATGAGGTCGAAAGATAGTATTGACACCTGCGTTATAGGTTAATGTTATTTTATCACACATCTTTGCTCTATACAGGTCTGTTGTTTTATTTGTTTCTTAAGGAATGTTGTTTGCATTTTGTTTTACTGCTAGGTTTATAACAATGAGATGTGCTGTAATAAAGTCTATTACATTTTGAGATCCATGCTATTTTACAAAGATATTTAATGGACTAGCCAACTAATCAACTCAAGTGATCACCTTTTTGAGGCTTTTTCTAATATCAAGAAAATATTTTAATGACTGACTTCCAGGAAAATTTGCCTATTTTCCCACAAAGCATTCCCTGACTGCTCACCCACCCACCCTCTTGCCTGCCTTTGAGCACATTTTGCATTTTCTGATTTCATCATCCTGTTTAGTTCTTCCAAAGTTCATTGATTACAGACCCTGGAGGCCAGGCCACACTGTATCTCTGTCTATAGTCCCACAGCTCTTAACACAGCCACTGAAACACTTTCTACTGGTGTCTAAAATATTTCATATTTAAAATAGATGGCCAAGAAACACTGACTTTAAATCATCCTCTCCCCACTGTTAAAAAAAAAAAAAAGTTCAACTGAGTAAGTGTTAAAGATCTTATTGGTTTTATTCAGCAATTCATGAATCGGTCAGCATCCCATCTAGCAGACAGAAAAGGAGCTCCAAGAGCTGTGCAAAATGAAAGACTTTTATAGGAAGAAGGGAGCGGGAACAAGAAACTTGTACTAGGCAAACCAGCAGGTTGGTTACAGCAAGGTCATTTCCCTGTAGGAGATGGGGGGGTCTATAAGCAGATTACCTCACTATTGTTGATCAGGTGACTCCTGACTGACTGGTTTGAGATTCCGTTTGTGGGAGAACCAAAACTGTAATTAAGTTAAGTCTCAGTTTGGTGATATAAGCCTTAGCATAAGTGATTCCATTCGGGGCCTGTTATCTTGTTTTCAACACCACCAAATAAAGAGGTGAAATTATATTCATAGTGTTTATATTTTCTTTTGTTTCTTTTCTTATTATACAAACATATGTTCATCATAGAAAACACAGACCAGCAGAGAGAAGGACATGAAAAATTATGCGTAGCCTTACTACTCAAAGGTACACAATCAGCATTTAATTGTTTATCTTAACTATTTCTCGATTCTAAGAGATCCTTGATTATAAAACCAACCATTAATGTAATACTAGCTTTAAAAGAGAGGGGGGAAAAATCCCCATTATGTTGCACACTGATGTATGTTAGATGAATCTAAAAATAATGAATTATGGGGAATATACATTATAATTAAGGAATATATATACACACTATACGTGTGTGTGTGTGTGTGTGTGTGTGTGTGTGTGTATATATATGTGATCAGGTTATTTGACAATATACTTTTTGTCCAATTTATAGTCAATATACTTTTGCTGTGTATTCAAGCTCTAATTCTTTGAAAACTCGTTGTCTCTATAGACATTATGACTTCTCTCTAGCCAGAGTATTAAAATATTCATAGTAGTTAGATAAATGGGACGTTAAAAAGCATAAACTGAGATTTAGATAAGTAATTTTTATCAGAACATAACTTGTTTTGAAGTTTGGTCTACTGATTTCTACACTATTCATGCTCCCTACTGAATAGTGAAAACTCAACCGTCTTGTGCCTTGATCTGCATGCCCCCCAAACTTGCTTGACTGATTTTCTTCATTATCATTGATTTGTCAGCCTTTCATCACTTAGTCTCCAATATACCAAAATAAGGATGGAAAGTAGAAAAAAACTAAGGTAAGTTCTGAGCAATTTGGTATTTAACAGATGTATTTCATAAATATCACTCATTTTTTAAAGTATAAGCTCATACAAATAAAATCAATTTTAACTTTGAGGACAATTTTACAATTTGGGGCTTTGTTTGAATTTAAAAAGTAAATATATATAGAGAGAAGAGGAATAAAATTCATTCTAATGGAAGTGCTTTATCATAGTTAGTAATGCTAAAAAGTTAAACTGAAGTAAAGCAATATCAATGCAACAAAACATAAATTATACCCCATGTGTTTTATTAAGAAGTATAACTAGATTTTAAGGGGAAAGTACAAGAATTTCATTGTGGATTTTAAGAAGTGAGATTTCTTTGGCTGCCTGGAACCAAAGAAGCCTGAAGGGAGTAGGGTGTCTGAGGGGACAGTGAGAACTGACTATTTTCTTTCTTTTTAAATTTTTTTAAAATTAGTTTCAGGTGTACAAAGTAACATAGTAGTTAGACATTTAAACCCCTCATAAAGTGATAACCCACCCTCCCCAAATCTACTACCCCTCTAACATCGTATATAACTGTTACAATACCACTGACTATCTTCCCAATGTTGTACTCCACCTCCTGTGATATACATATATATGTGTATATATATATATATATATATATATCCAAAAATGTACACAAGTGGACACTTTGGTCAACGTTGCTCAAGCATAATTCTGTTGAACACAGAATTATGTGTTCTGATTATGAACACATAATCAGAAGTGTCTGGACGCTGATGGTAACCACTTTGAGCACCTCTTGTAATTGCAGAAGTCAAACGTGACTTGTATTCATCTTTTGTTATCAGTATATACTGAGTATTACAATTTTAATACAGTTTTTCTTTCTTAAAATGTGTATACATGTTTTTGGCACCCTCTGTGTGTGTGTGTGTGTATATATATATATATATATATATATATATATATATATATATATATATTTAATTATCGTTGACATTCAATATTGTTCTACTTCAGCTTTAGGTGTACAGCGCAGTGGTCAGGCATCTACACAGTCTATAAAATGATCCCCCTGATAAGTCTAGTGCCCATCTGGCATCCAAAGCTATATTCATAATATGTGATCTTAACTGTGTAATATATATATATATATACACAAATATATATACATATGTGTGTGTTTATATGTATGTATATATAAATAATGGAGAAATACACCAAAATATATAAAATTATTGTTTCTGAGGGGTAAGAGTGGTAGTAATTTTATATCTTCTCTACATTTTAAATAGCATGCTAAGTTTTCTACACTGAGAATAATAGTGAAAGTTTTTTTATTGCAAAATTGCATGCAAATATAAAGCATTACAACTATTGCCGCTAATTATAAAAACTGTAAATAGCCAACCAAATAGCCAGACTTTTTAAAAAAGTAGCTAAGATTTATCAAACGATCAATATACCCAGGAATTATGTATTAGCTCACTTAATGCTCACAACCACGCTATAAGTACTATTTATTGTCATTATTATTATTATTATTTCTATTTTCAGATAAGGAAACAGGTTTAGAACAGTAACATCCACTGCAGAAGTTGCAACCAAGTTAAAGATATGGTCTGGCTTCAAGGACTTTGTAAACTGCTTGGCATTAGAATACCATAGAGCAATGTTAAAGCCATATTCAATGAACGGTGTGGTTTGAATGGCATATACAAATGCTCTAGGAATGGTAGGTAATAATCTTATAGAAATATCACTTGGAATGAGAAAGATATACTTGGGGTAAAGTTTTCACTGAAAGGGGTATGGAGCCTAAAGGACGTAAGGAATTACAAAAGGCCGAGATTGGTGGGGAAGAATGTGAACAATATGAATATGGAAATAAATCGGATTTGTCCTGTCAAGTGAAGGGTTCATCCTGTAGGTACAAGATATGCTAAATGTGCCCGTGCTGGCGTATGAGGGGTAGCAGTAACGATTTAGGGACAATGGCCACTTGATTTCTCTTTGTTCTTTTTGAGACATTTCTAAAATCTGACAGTTTGTAAGAGGAAATGAAGAGATCTCGTGACTCTCTAAACTGGGCGGGGGGGGGGGACAAAAACCCCAAAATTAAAACCTTCCCTGTAAAGAATCTGAACTGGGACTAATTGTAATTCCAAATTTAAAATAAAAGGAAGCTCTGGATTAGAGAGGTGGTAGGTGGCGTCTGAGTGCCCGCCAAGGGCACGCACGCATGGGATCCACACAGCAGCTCTGTGAGAGCTACTCTGGTTTCCTCCTTCGTATATGAGGACGCTGAGACACTGAGAAGTAATGGGGCTTGAAGCCAGTAGGTGGAGGAGGAGGGATTTGAACCTAGGCAGAGCAGTGCCAGGACTGACAGGCATCCAACAGAGACTGTTGGAAAAGTCTCCACTATGGAGAGTGGACCTCACCTTAAAAATAAGTGAGGGCTTTCAAACTTCTTTTATCCTTTTTTTTTCTTGTTTTAATACTCCCTTTCTTTCCAGCCCCCTCTCAGGAGCATGGAAAGGGTGTTTATCTCCTTGGCCACACCCCTGAGAGCTAGAGCAACGCCTTGCACACAGCAGCTGCCTATAAATATTTGCTGAACTAAATTGTGGTGTTTAATTCAGGCGTAGGAAGAGTTAGGATCCAAAGGAAAGAGCCAGAAGTTTCCCTGGTTACTAGTACCATTCCCTCTGCAGTACTGGCTCAGAAACAGGCCTGAAGGGTAATACCACTCCCTACCCTTTGATACACAGCACAAGTTGATAATTAACAATCATAATAATGTTTCTTAAATGAATTTGGGGGGGCAATAATATTTGATGATAATGGATCTCTAAGGAGGAAATTATCAGCCTAGGAAGTTTTATTCACCACAGTGTGTGTGAGTGTATGGGGGTGAGGGATGTGAGTGTGTGTGGTGTGTGTATGTGTGTGTGTGTCAGCGTGTGTGTGTGTTGGGGAAGAGAAAGAAGTTGGAGACGCTGAGTAAATTCTGAAGGGTGTAAGCTTGCTTTTTCAAAGGCTCTCCAGTTTTGTTCAGAATCTTGTTATTTATTAGGAAACAACAACATTTTGCTTCCTTTAAATTTAATTTAGTAAACAAACAAACAAACCTGGTGAGAGAAAATAGCCTCCTTATTTCAAAACCTCAACTTTAATTACACTGAATTATGGACCAAATGTTGTACTCTTCCAATCCTTAAATCAAAAGACGGAGGTCAACAAGATTTGGAACCAATTAGGTTCAGTGAAAAAATAATAACATGTATGTGACATAAAGAAGCAAGGAGATTTTGAAAGTGCATGAGACAAACTCCTTTTAGGCACCTGTCTCCCTATGCCTACAAATTTAAAAAGCAAAAATCCTATGAACAGGTGCAAATTTGTTGGCACTCAAATTAACCAGCATGGGCAACCATCCAAGTGAGGAAACACAGTCGCAACCACAATTCCATGTCTAAAATACTCTCAGATGGAAAAACTCTGAGGGCACAGTGAGGATCTTCTAATTAAAACAGAGTTCTCAGCAAGTCAGAAGGCTTGGAAATGCATAGTGGCAAGTTCAACATCATTTCGACAATGAATTTTGGCTAGAAGAATTGATAGGCCCTTCAGCCACCATTATTAGGCAGAAGCAGTAGCAAATCCTCCAGTCTGGCTAGGGATTAGCTCTGGCAGGATCCTGGCACCCCGCCCTGAACTATTTCTACTTTTGTACACAGCGCTTCACTGTTTCCTGGGAAGTGACAGCAAACCTCTGCCAGCCTCAGGCAGGAGCAGCTGGGTAGCTCCAGAGGCTAACGTGAGCTCAACTGAACCACAAGTCTCTTTTTAAAATGTGTTATCATATTTGTAAGTTAAATTAGATCGTGTCTCTCGCCTGCTCAGAAATTTCCAATGGCTTCCAAATCAAAATACAATCCTGATGCTATGTAATATGTAGAACCCTACAAGATCCCAGCCCCTGGAATCTGACCTCATCTCCCTTTCTCCCCCTCCATCTAGGATGCTCCAGTAATAGTGCCCTGCCCCAACTATGCCAAGCACTGCTGAGCCTCAGGGCCCTGGCACCGGCTGGTGTCACTATCAGTCAAGCATTCCTCCAAGAAAATCACACACCATCCTCCTTCATTCAACACCACATCTGAGAGCCACCACTGAACATTCCATCTAAAAGCATACTCTCTAGCTCCTTACTCTGATTTACTCCTTATCCTGGTTCTGTTCAATGCACTTATCATCTCACATACATACACACCCAAAGTTACATACATATCAGTGTTTGTCTCTCCCCCAGTAACATGTGAGCTCCAATTAAAGCAGAGCCTCTCTGTTTTGTTCACTGAGATGCTCCCAGGACCTACAACAGTGAGTAGCACATAGTAGGTCCTAATAAGTGTTGAAAAATGAGGGCTCAAATTCTTAGAAACATTTTCACTGTAATTTGTATATCAGGGTCTAAGTCTAATGCTCCCCTGTCCACAGCTTAAACCTCATTTGGAAAACTTTCACTGCTCTTTCATTTTGTTAAGGGAGAACAGTGGGAGCTGGAAGTCAGACTGGGTGGGCTCAGCTCATAGCTCTGCCACTTACAACATGCCCAGGTGAGATTTCAGCTTCCCAGAACCTCATCTTTAAAGTGGGGATAATAACAAAAATCTCTTACCACATTTGTAAAAATTCAGCAAGTCAAGAATAGTAGTAATGGACATGACATCATCAAAATGGCGGCGTGAGGTGAGCCTCTGTAAATCTCCCCTGGAATTTACAAGTAATAAAACAACTATAACTCCAAAAGGACTCCCTGCACAGCAGAAAGGCAAGACGAAGAGGCCCACTACTGAATTCACCTAAAGGTGGGAGAATCGCACAAGCAGGGGAGGAGGGAAGGGAGAAGTGCGGGGATGGAGCCGCGTGGGCGCAGGACGCAGACCTAGATCAGTGCTCCGAAACTACCACAGCTGCAGGAGAGGGAAGAACTCGGACTGCTAGGGCTCCGCTTATGGCCCACAGGGCTGAGGGGGCAGCATATAACGAGGCTGAACACAATGCTCACTGCAGAGACATCAGAGAAAAGACTGAGGGAAAAAGGCTGAAAACGGTGGTTTAAGCCCTCACTGCCGAGCAGAGAACAGAAGCCTTAGGCCCTGAGACTAGCCGCCCTCTCCCTACCCTCCCAGAGCTCGCCCCGCCCCCACCATCCCGGTGCTATAAGCAGAACAGCAGTAATGTTAGATCAAAAGAACAGAATATTTGCTGTTCTGAGAACTGTCGACTACAGACACAGATTCGTAGCCCAACTAATTCCAGCAAAAGGGAGGGAACTGTGGAAGCTGGACCGGCTGTGGTGGTGGTCGCCGCCATTGCTCTGGGCCACCTCTCACAACTCACCCCACCCGTGGCCCCACCTATCTGAGCAGATCACTGCAGGAGTAAACAGAATTGCTGAAACATACGGACTCTGAATCTGGTGCAGGAAGAGCTTTGGAATTTCAAAAGCTCTCCTCATACCCACACAGACACTGTGCCCTGTGACCCAAATGAACTATTAACAGAGGAGAAGCCCATCTCCCAGGGAATCTCCCCATTGTGTGAGAAGCTGAAATAGTGCACAGAAAACATAGCACTACTGTGTGAGAGAGAAAAAAAAAGGCTGCAGTCGGAAAGAAAATAAAACATTCTACCAACAAGTAGTGGAAAACAAAAGAAAGACCTCTTCCTATCAACCTGTTGCAGAAGCCACTCCTGTAGATGTCTAGGAAGAGAAATAATAAATCAGTAATTGCCATGAATGACCAAGACAACAAGACAGCTCAGAAAAAAAGTGAAAAGTCTCCAGAAAAGGAACTTAAAGATATGGAAATATGTGACTTAAATGACAGAGAATTCAAGGTTGCAGTTCTGAAAAAAACTCAACGAGATGCAAAAAAAACACAGAAGGGCAGTTTAATGAACTCAGAAACACAATCAAAGAACAACATGAGCATTTTACTAAAGAGATTGAAATTTTAAAAAAGAACCAAATAGAATTTCTGGAGATTAAGAACTCAATAGAAGAAATTAAGAATGAAATAACCAGCTTAGGTAGTAGAGTTGACCAGATGGAGGAAAGAATCAGTGACATCGAAGATAGAAACCTGGAAATTACACACATGGACGAAGAAAGAGACTTGAGACTGGAAAGAAATGAAAGAACTCTGCAAGAACTTTCTGACTCCATCAGAAAGAGCAATAAAAGAATAATGGGCATACCAGAAGGAGAAGAAAGAGAGAAGGGAACAAAGAATATATTCAAACAAGTAGTCAATGAGAACTTCCAAAATTTGTGGACAGAACTGGATCCTCGAATCCAAGAAGCAAATAGAACACCTAATTACCTAAATCCCAACAGGCCTTCTCCAAGGCACATTGGATTGAAGGTGTCTAAAATCAACGACAAATAAAGCATCCTCAAGGCAGCCAGGGAAAAGAAGACAGTAACCTACAAAAGAAAGGCCATTAGATTATCATCAGATTTTTCAGCAGACACTCTACAAGCCAGGAGGGAGTGGAACCAAATATTCAAACTATTGAAAGAGAGAAATTATGAGCCAAGAATAATATATCCAGCAAAGATATCCTCTAGATATGAAGGAGGAATAAAACCTTTCCAGACATACAGAAGCTGAGGGAATTTTCTAATACACGACCTGCACTACAAGAAATACTAAAGGAGCCTATTCGACCACCATCAACTGGGACAATCTGTGGCAACATAAAAAGGGGGAGAATAAACGCCTGAACAGGAATATGGGAATGGAGAAAGTAAGCGTGCTGAAGAAAATGGAATACTCTAAATATCAAAGTTTCTTTTACATAAACTTAAGGGTAACCACTCAAAAAATATCCAGAACTGAAATATATACTGTAATAAAAGAAGAAACACAGGGAAACATCCTAGAATACCACCACACAGAAATAATAGACAACAACAAAAAGGCAAAGAAACAATGGAGACACAGCCTTATCAGAAAACTAAAGATAGAATGACAGGAAATCCTCACATATCAATCACCCTAAATGTACATGGACTGAACTCACCAATCAAAAGGAACAGAGTAGCAGATTGGATCAAAAAACTAAACCCAACCATATGCTGTCTCCAAGAAATTGACACTCCAAGCAAATGGTTTCCAGAGAAAATCAGGGATATCCACACTGATATCAAATGAAACAGACTTCAGGGTGAAAAAGGTAAAAAGAGACAAAGATAGACATTTCATAATGGTAAAAGGGACTATACAACAAGAACATAACAGTCATCAATATTTATGCCCCCAATCAGGGAGCACCGAAATATACCAAGCAACCAGTAACAGAACTAAAAAGAGAAATTGACCAATACACAATTATACTAGGGGACTTAAATACATCATTGACAGCTATGGATAGATCATCCAAACAGAAAATAAATAACGAAATAGCAGCCCTAAATGACACATTAGATGAAATGGACATAATTGACATATATAGAGCACTTCCTCCTAAAACATCAGACTATACATTTTTTTTCTAGTGTACATGGAACATTCTCAAGGATAGACCATATATTGGGACATAAAATCAGCCTCAGCAAATTTAAGAAGATTGAAACCATACCAAGCATATTCTCTGATCACAAGGCTTTGAAATTGGATATCAACTGCAAAAAGAAAGCAGGAAAAAAACACAAATACATGGAGATTAAACAACATACTTTTAAAGAATGACTGGGTCAAAGAAGAAATTAGAGGAGAGATCAAAAGATACATAGAAACAAATTACAATACAAATACATCCTACCAAAATTTTTGGGATGCAGCGAAAGCAGTTTGAAGAGGGAAATTTATATCATTACAGGCCTATCTCAAGAAACAAGAAAAATCCCAAATATTTAACCTCTTGTTTCACCTTAAAGAACTAGAAAAAGAAGAACAAATGAAACCCAAGTCAGCAGAAGAAAGGAAATAATAAAAATCAGAGCAGAACTAAATGAAATAGAGAACAAAAAGACAATAGAAAACATTGATGTGACAAAGAGCTGGTTCTTTGAAAAGATTAACAAAATTGACAAACCATTGGCTAGATTCACTAAGATAAAAAGAGAGAAGACACTAATTAACAAATTCAGAAATGAAAAAGTTATCATCGGGAAGTTATCACAGACACCACAGAAATACAAAGGATCATCCAAGAATACTATGAAGAACTATATGCCACCAAATTCAATAACCTATAAAAAAGGACAAGTTCTTAGAAACATATAGCCTTCCTAGGCTGAACCATGAAGAACTGGAAATTCTAAACAGACGGATCACCAGTAACAAAATGAAATCAGTCATCCAAAGCTTTCCCAAAAGCAAATGTCCGAGGCCAGATGGCTTCACTAGTGAATTCTACCAAACCTTCAAACAGGATCTACTACCAATCCTGCTCAAACTCTTCCAAAAAATTGAAGAAGAGCCAGTACTCCCTAACTCATTTTATGAGGCTAACATTACCCTGATACCAAAACCTGACAAGGACGACACAAATAAAGAAAACTACAGACCAATATCTCTGATGAATACAGATGCAAAAATCCTAAGCAAAATTCTAGCAAATCGAATACAACAATGCATTAAAAAGATTATTCATCACGACCAAGTGGGGTTCATCCCCGGGGCACAAGGATGGTTGAACATCCGCAAATCCATCAATATGATACATCACATAAACAAAAGAAAGGACAAAGATCATATGATTATATCAACTGTTGCAGAAAAAGCATTTGACAAGATACAACATCCATTTATGATTAAAACACTTAACAAAATAGGTGTAGAAGGAAAATACCTTAACATAATAAAGGCCATATATGACAAGCCCTCAGCTAATCTCATAATTAATGGTGAAAAACTGAAGTCCTTTGCTCTACGTTCAGGAACACAACAGGGCTGTCCCCTATCACCTCTGCTTTTCAACATAGTGTTGGAAGTACTTGCCAGAGCAATCAGGCAAGAGAAAGAAATAAAAGCCACCCAAATTGGGAATGAAGAACTTAAATTGTCACTCTTTGCAGATGACATGATGCTATATATAGAAAACCCTAAAGACTCCACCAAAAAGCTGTTAGAAACAATCAACGAATACAGTAAAGTTGCTGGTTACAAAATGAACTTACAAAAGTCCATTGCATTCCTACATACTAACAATGAAATCTAAGAAAAAGAAATACAAAAAACAATTCCTTTTGCAATTGCAGCAAAAAGAATAAAACACCTAGGAATAAACTTAACTAAGGACGTGAAAGACCTATATGCTGAAAACTATAAGACATTCTTAAAAGAAATTGAAGAAGACACAAAGAAATGGAAAGACATTCCGTGCTCATGGATTGGAAGAATAGACATAGTTAAAATGGCCATATTACCCAAAGCAATACACAGATTTAATGCAATCCCCATCAAAATCCCAATGACATTTTTTAAATAAATAGAACAAAGAATCATCAGATTTGTTTGGAACCACAAAAGACCCCGAATAGCCAAAGCAATCTTAAAAAAAAAAAAAGAAGAAAGAAAAATACTGGAGGTATCACACTCCCTGACTTTAGCTTGTGCTACAAGGCTACAATATTCAAAACAGCATGGTATTGGCAGAAAAGCAGACACATAGACCAATGGAATAGAATTGAGAACTCAGAAATAAAACCACATAAATATGGACAGATAATTTTTGACAAAGAAGCAAAAAACATACAATGGAGAAAAGACAGCCTCTTCAATAAATGGTACTGGGAGATTTGGATAGCCACGTGCAAAAGAATGAAACTGGACTGCTATCCGTCACTATGTACCAAAATTAATTCAAAATGGATCAAAGACTTAAGCATAAGATCTGAAACAATAAACTGCATTGAAGAAAACATGGGTACTAAACTAATGGACCTTGAGTTCAAAGAGCATTTTATGAATTTGACTCCAAAGGCAAGGAAAGTAAAAACTAAAATAAACGAATGGGACTATATCAAACTTAAAAGTTTCTGCACAGCAAAAGAAACCGTCGACAAAATAAAGAGGCAACCAACTGAATGGGAGAAGATTTTTGCAAACAGTGTCTCTGATAAGGGGCTAATATCCAAATTATGCAAGGAACTCATGCAACTCAACAACAAAAAAACAAACAACCCAATTGAAAATTGGGCAGACGACCTGAAGAGACATTTCTCCAAAGAGGACATACAAATGGCAAATAGACATATGAAAAAATGCTCAACATCTCTAATCTTCAGAGAAATGCAAGTGAAAACCACAATGAGATATCACCTCACCCCAGTCAGAATGGCTATCATCAAAAAGGCAAATAGTAACAAGTGGCTATGGAGAAAAAGGAACCCTCATACACTGTTGGTGGGAATGCAGACTGCTGCAGCCGTTATGGAAAGCAGTGTGGAGGTTTCTCAAAAAATTACGAGTAGAATTACCATATGACCCAGCAATCCCTCTCCTGGGTATCCACCCAAAAACTTTGAAAACATTTATCCATAAAGACACGTGTGCTACAATGTTCCTTGCAGCTTTTTTACGGTGGCCAAGACATGGAAACAACCAAAATGCCCTTCGATAGACGAATGGATAAAGAAGTTGTGGTATATATACACAATGGAATACTATTTGGCAGTAAGAAAAGATGATATAGGAACATTTGTGACAACATGGATGGATCTTGAGAGTATAATGCTAAGCGAAATAAGTCAGACAGAAAAAGCGAGAACCATATGATTTCACTGATATGTGGTATATAAACCAAAAACAACAAAAGAACAAGACAAACAACTGAGAAACAAAAACTCATAGACGCAGACAATAGTTTAGTGGTTACCAGAGGGTAAGGGAGGTGGGGGTTGGGAGATGAGGGTAAAGGGGGATCAAATATATGGTGATGGAAGGAGAACTGACTCTGAGTGGTGAACACACAATGGGATTTACAGACGATGTAATACAGAATTGTACACCTGAAATCTACGTAATTTCACTAACAATTGCCACCCCAATAAATGTTTAAAAAACTAAAATATATATATAATATATTTATATATATTTATATATATATTCACAAGCTGAGGCTGGGACTTGACTTGAAATCATGCCCTTGCTTAGCTGCTTAGCTTTCTCTCCCTCTCTGTCCTGTTTCCTCACTTCCAACATTGTTAGGCAGCAGATCTCCAGAATATTTTCATCTTGCAAAACTGAAACCCTGTACCCATTAAACACTCACTCCCCATTCCCTAACTGCTGGCAACCGCCAGTCTACTTTCTGTCTCTATGAGTTTGACGATTTTAGGGACCGCCTATAAGTGGTATCATACAGCTTTTGTCTTTCGTCATTGGCCTATTTCACTTAGTGTAAGGTCTTCAAGGTTCATCCATGTTGCAGCAGGTGTCACAATTTCCTTCCTTTTCAAGGCTGAATAATATTTCATTGTGTGTATAGACCATACATTCATTCATCCGTTGATGGACACCTGAGTTGCTTCCAGCTCTTGGTTATTATCAACAATGCTGCTATAAACATGCGAGTACAAATGCTTCTTCGAGACTCTCTGATATATATACCCTAAAGTGGGATATACTTCCCATATCGTAACAGTGACCTGATCTTATTGGGATCTCATCTTTACCCAGCTGGCTCCCTCCCTTCCGGTCACACAGGACTTTAAGCTCTGGAAGGGATGGACTGAGTTGTCGTCATCTTTGTGGCGTTGTGAGGATTAATCACTTCGCAAATTGTAGTCCCTGCCCACCCTCCTCAATTCAATTCTATGAGAAGGACGTTGTATGAGCTTTTATTGTCAAAATAGCCCTAAATTCCAGGACCTTTCACAAATTTTTTATTTCAAAGATTAGGAGTGTGGGTGAGCAAAGGAAAAGAATTCTAACTAAAACCAGGAATAAGAAACAAGGGCTATTAGGAGTACTCGAAAACAATTAATGAGAAGAAATGTTGTACATTGTACTTGGTTTTCTTTAAAAGTTTACTCTAAATATAACAGCATTGATCTTTGATAATACTCTCTCTGAAGTTATAATTTGCTTTTGTTTTTAAAGTCACATTTCAAAACTTTAACTCAAAGCTAATACTAGGAAATTGTGCTAATGCCTTTTAATTTGGTCTACAGTTTAAAATACAAGTTGGTGTCATTCAGCCTTAATTTCAGGATCGGTTTTACTGACTGAGGTGAGACTGAATGAGTGTAATTATCTAAAGTGATGATGGTAATGTGTACATGTGCCCACAGAGGCCCACTTGGAATTCTTTCAAGTTGGTTCATATTATCGTTCCCCTCGCTTTAAGTTTCATGGGGATTTAACAAGCTGTAGGCTCACGGCCAAAATGGTGGATGTTTGGTAAATGATGAAATGGAATTTGGAAATAAAAATAAAAATCTTCTCTATACTAGACCCATGAAATCTTACCTGAAGTTGGTTTAATAGGCAGTGTGTCACTTCCTAAAATAACTAAGCATGTTTCTGTCATATAATTTTTCTAAATGCTGGCAGCCATCATAGCCACCTCCTGCATTTGGCTCTATGGCACTGTTAACTTCTATCCGATAGAATTACTCATTTCACTGCTCTTCAATTCGGTCTTTCTGCATTTCTTCCCACCTATATGGACCCCTCTGGTTGCCAGCATAATAGAAACACAAGCTGATACAAGATATGCATACCACACACTTCCGTCTGGTTGCCTGTGCCAAGAAATCCTTCTGGTTTGAGTGAGACAATCTAAAATGTTGGTTTTGGACACCACCAACAAATGCCAGTGTAATATATGACACATCTCCCAGAGATTAGCAGTCAGACTAGGCTTCAAAAGGCATTGCCCCAATAAGTCTTCTGGCACTGTAGCCCACTGACATTCAGAGAATCTCTCAGTTAAAGTAGGCCGGGGCCCCTGACATGGACTCGTGCAGACCAACCTTCACTTTAACCCTCTCCTCTGCCAGGAGACCAGCCCTGGACCCTCCAGGTGTAGAGAAGAGAAAATGATTCCTTTTGCAGCTCTGTGGGGTCATTTTTCTTATCAGGGCACATGCCCGGGTACTGTCAGGACCATGAAAGAAGGCAGACAGGCCAGGCTTCTGGAAGGTGAAGGAGTTGCCAATAAAGCTACCCTGGGTTTCAGACTTGCCAGGTCTCTTCCAGCTGGCAAGCTGCCCTTGTTTGAGAGACAAAAGTGTCATGCTGCCCTGCTGTCCTGCGTCCCTCCCTTGGTGTGAGCACTGGGCTCTAGGTCTTGCCTCTCAAATCACAGCCCCTGCTGCCAGCTTGCGGGGGTGTGGATGGTAATCTCGGGGTCCCCACCCCAGCCTCATAACCAGGCCAGGATTCCTGGCATTCCTCGCCCACTGGAATGCCCTTTCATTCTGGTTAACCCTGCCACGGGCCCTGGTGATAGGAACCAGGCAGGAGTTGGCTTGTTCTCCTGGCACCCACACTGGAGAGGCTCTGCCAGCCTAAAGCTTTGTTACCTGCTCCCATGAAAAAGAGCAACGTGTGCTTTTCCAGTCTGACCCATGCAGGCGGCTCCGGGTCTCCAGGACGGTCAAGGGCGGACCTGAGATGGCTCCAGCCTGGATTTTATGTCTGCCTCCTCTTTCCGGGACTAAGTACCTTGACAGGCGTTAAGCAATAATATCACATTATTTCCTCTATGTCCCAGGCAGGACTCTCCCTACCAGCAGACCAAAGTGTAACTTTTGTTAGTCCTGAGCACAATTACCACACAATACACAACTCTATTGAACAAAAATGTACAATTGACCATTAACTGGGGGCTGACCTAAGAAGCTGGTAAATCCCCTCTGTCCTTCCTTAGTTTGCTGTCTTTCTGGGCTTAGAATATCATGGCCTCACTCTGAACATCAGAAGCAAAGTGGGAAGCTAAGTCGTGGGTGGAGTTTTGGAGTAACTTGGGAGTAGCTTTTTCCTCTGAAACCATTCCTTACTTCCAGGTAAATGATACCCAGCACTTCCTTTGCCCACATAAGTTAACTAGCCCAGCACAGGCTCCTCACTTACTTCCCAGATGGAAGCTTCCTCTTCCTTCCTCTCACCATGTTCTTCTCCTTCTTTCCCTCACTCTCTGTTTTTCCTACAGATGTCCTCCTCTTGTTCTCACTGGGATATTCTTCCCAGCAGCCTCTACAGCTCCTTCTCTATGTCCCAAAGCCTAGTTGCACGAAGACGTTCTCCTCTTTGGGCCACAGCTCCCATCAGCCTTTCCTGCTACCACCCCCAACTGTTTCTTGGCCCCACAGACAAGTGCTCCCCACTCCTAGTAGATGCCACAGGCTCCCCTAGTGTCCCCTCTGCCATTGCTGTTACCCCTAGGCCATGCTGGATGTCAAGACCCTCTAAAACCACCTCTCCTCCTAGAGTTTCAGACAAAAAGGGGAAGAAATGAATCTTCCAAGACTCTGAGTCTAAAATCACACCCATATCACCTTCCTATACCAAAAAAAAAAAAAAAAAAAGCTACCCTGTAAGCAGCCAAATGAAAAAAAGAAAGAAAAAAAATTTGTTGTAATCAGGGCAATGGGTGGTGGCTCCTCTAAACTGAGTTCCAGAATCAGGGATGCCAAGTTTACGTTCATCGACTATATCAGTTCAATTAGTTCCGCTCTCGCAACACTGTCCCTGTGTGTCTGTGTGTGTCCCTTGCAAAAGAGCAAGAGAGACCTGTCCAAAATAAACAAAATTCTCACTGTAAACCCCACTGCTTGTGGGAAGGTGTACTACTCGTGAGTGAAGGCTGCAAATGCAAAAATATTCGGTCCAATCTTGGCTGGGAAGTGTTCTAAGACGCCTGCTAATGGTTAGGTCAAAATGAGGATTACGTGGCTTGGAAAGCCCCACAGTTGACTCTGTGAGTATGGATGGCCACAGGGAAGAACAAACTCATTAAACCTGGTCTACCTGTGGTACTGTGTATACATCAGCAATATGAGTGAATGAAGGAAATAGGTCAGTTTTTACGTCTGAGTGGTCTCACCTCAAACAGGTATGGCCGGAGGGAGATGAACTATGTGCTCCTGTCCTAGCCCATCTCTGCAGCCTGCCTGTCAAAAGCAACTTGAAGGGTGGGGTGCCGCTCTTCCTAGCTGAGTGGTTATCACTAAATACTCAACTGTAAGAAGGCTTGCTTGCACACATGGTCCACACACAGACCTCATGCAGCTACAGAGGAGAGAACCTTTACAAATTTCTGCGGGAGACAGAACTTCCGTTATGTAATTTCCCAGTGATACAGACTTTTTAAAGCATTTGATAGAAAATCAAACATGCCCCAAGCATCATTTAAAGACATGATTTTACTGCATTCTGTTGCTAAAAATGAAGACTGTGGCTTTAGTTTGTACAATGATATAGATTTCAAGGAAGTCTCTCACTGAGCAGCATTCTTAGTGGTTGACTAAGTTCCAGCTGCGGAGCAGGAGCAGGTCAGGAGAAGCAGCCCCCACCTCAGGAGACTTAGACTCTTGCAGGCAGAGGCACTATCCTAAGAACGTCCCATTGTTGACCTGCAGCCCCATTTTGAGCTTCTTAGAGTACCTCTGCTGCCATCTGGAAGGACAGACCTTTACTTCTTTGCTTTCATTCAAGTCATTTGCAAGTTGGATCTCAGTACAAAGCCCAGATAGCTGAGCTGCCCAACCAGACAATGGGCCGGGTGTGTTTGGTACAAGTAGCCCCTATGAGCCCTTGTATGACAGCCCTGTCCTGGTTTAGGAATTGAATTCAGTCGATACTGACCAGCTTGCAAATTGTAGAGAAGACAGAATGAAGGTCTCAGGTGTTGACCATAAGAGTTACGCTCTTTCCTTTTCTTATAAACAAGGGAAAGATGAGACAGGGTGGAATGATCCAAAATGAGGCTATTGAGGGTCCCCCACACAGCCTTTCTAGGGGAGGCACTTTATCTGTGTTCTAATGGATAAATAGGAGTTTGCCAGGCAGAGCAGAGCGAGGAAAGGCATCTTCTCCTTCTGGCTGTGGGAACAAAGAGAATGAGCTGGACAGGGTCTCAAGACCTCCTAGGTTAGGAGAGCAGTCCCTGCTCTCCTCACCGACCAACTATACAAACATATTCTTAGGAAAAGGAAACCTCTCAAGCGTGTCCTCATCTGCTTTTTTTTCTAATTAAAATTTATTATGGTGATAATGGTCAACAAAACTACATAGGTTTCAAGTGTACTGTTCTGTAATACATCATATGTATATTGCATTATGTGTTCACCACCTAGCGTCAGTTCTCCTTCCATTACCAGATACTTGATCCCCTTTACCCTCATCTACCATCTCCCCCCCTCTGGTACCCTCTGGTAACCACTAAACTATTGTCTGTGTCTAGGAGTCTTTGTTTCTTCATTTGTTTGTCTTGTTATTTTGTTGTTTTCAGTTTTATATCCCACATATAAGTGAAATCATATGGTTCTCTGCTTTTTCTGTCTGACTTATTTCACTTAGCATAATAATCTCAAGATCCATCCATGTCACAAATGGCAGCATTTCATCTTTTCTTATGGCAGAGTAATGTTCCATTGTGTATATATACCACATCTTCTTTTTTTTTTTTTTTCATTAATTACTTTATTTATTAGTTTCAGGTGTACAAAACAAGGTAATACTTAGACGTTCATCATTTATATCCCTCATACTGTGAACCCCCCTCCCCCCATCCACTATCCCTCCGACCTCACACTGAACCATCACATTATATATATAAAATTATAGTTGGCATTCATTAATGTTTAGCTTCTGATGTACAATGCCATGATCAGGTATCCACAGTATCCCTGAGGTGGTCTCCCAAATAGGACGCATGTCCATCGGATACCCAACAAAATCTTTACAACATTATAGAATACCTTCCCCAAATTAATTTTCAAAAGAAAAACCCTGAGGCCATCTATATACCACATCTTCTTTATCCAATCATCTATCGAAGGACATTTTGGTTTTCTCCATGTCTTGTAAATAATTCACAGTGGTCAAGACATTATTTATGGTCCTTCATCTGCTTTTAACATGACCTGGAAACTCAACACACCAGTCGCGACATAGGGAAATAGACGTTCCATACAAACAGGGTGGGAGAGAGAACTGACTCCAAAGAATCCTAACAAGGCCAGGCACCTAGGATATGGTAAGGCCACCCGCAAGATGAAGGGATAATTGCAAATTGTTGAAATGAAGGCAAAAGAAAAAGAAAGAGGCATCTCTAATAGAAGGACAGCTAGATGAATGTTTTTAGGTATCTGACAGTGATTTGCCGCTGGAGCGCCTCCGCCCCTGTGGGGAAGCACATGAGTAATCTGGGGCAGTTACAGAGTAATTGCTCAGCATCTTGAACTGTACAGAAGTTTCCAAAAATATTTGTGCAGTTAGGATGGTCCAGAATTTTAAAAGATTTTTGGGAGGGCAAATAGTACTGCCAAGATATGCCAAAGGTCAGAAATTTTAGAAAATCTTTTCCTGGTATCTCAACAATCCATTACCATTGCAATGATGTAGAAAGAAGCTTGGCTGTTCCAGAAAGCTCTGTCATGACTCTCAGGTCCAATGTTAAAGCGCTTTCTGAAATAGCCCAAAGCTGTTCCTTAACTTGTTTCTTTAGAAGAACATAAAGCAATACAAAAAACAGCTTTTCATCCCACACCATGGTGAACAATTATCCACTGGAGACATTCTGGAAAATGTTCAATTAGTGATTAACTGTAAAAATGACTTGAAGAAGAACTAAATAATTTAAAATAACCCATTAGGGTAAGAAGAGAGGTGGTACATCCTTTGTTTCACAGGTGAAGTGGGGGACACACAAAGGTAAGGGTACTTGTCACCCTGCTCCATAGGGGACGATGGGCCCAGAACTCAGACCCTCCCTCCTAGGGCCTGGCCAGCCCTGGCTCTTCCTAGCTAGACCAGTGGATTTCCTGTTAATGATCCTGATCAAAGCAGAAATCGTACAAAAGGACATGGGGGCAGAAAAGAAAGAGCTTGCCATGTTAGAGTTGCAGCATTGACTCATAAAGTTAATTCACAAAGAATATCTGGATTTCAGTGTGGTTTAAAATCAACATTCCGAGAAGCAAGCGAGGCATGACAAGCTCCCATTTCGAGATGCCAGGAAGAAGTGTCAGAGGCCACACGTAGAGAGCTTCAGGTATTTTAGGGAAACAAACATGGTTCATTCAAAATTGAATTCTGCCAGGTTTGCACAGACCTCAGACAATCACACTTCTTTTAAATGGAGTTTGGAATAGCTGATAAAGGGGAAAAAATCTGCTGGCAAGCAGAGAAGTGAATGGGTTACTGCAGGAAAGGACTGAAATCAGAGACAAAAGATCTCAAATAAGCAAAGTTTTTCTGTGTCCACATTATAAATAGTTTTCATCTGAAACAGTCCAGCAACATTTCCTGACCCATAACTGACGGTTTCGTTTTACTGGTCATTAAGCTGCCAAAGAGAAATTTTCTTAATGAGTTATCAAAGCCATATGGAAAGTTGTATCAAATGCTCCAAATAAGATTAACCAATGATGGCAAACTCAGAATCCTGGATTTGGCTCAGAGTCAGACATAATTTCAGGTTTTAAACACTGATTATTTGAATCCATTAAATCAGTTTGTGAAAAGAGAGAGCGATGAGATATGGAAACTTTGCGTCTTCAGAAAGAGCCAAGAATTTTCCCTCCTAACCAGAGCATGGCAGCAGGGAGAGGGGAAGGAAAGGAGTTTGCCTTTTATAGAAGGCTGAGTTTTTTCTGAAAGTCTAACAGGTAAAAGAAAACCATTTGGGTCCTACTAGAACATAGCTGTAACCAGACCAAGTTCCTTCCTTTGCTGAAGGAGACATTTGCACCAAGCTCATTTTTGCAAAGTATGTATTATTGTCCCATTTTACATATGAGCAAACTGAGAGTTTTGTGGTTGCCTCAGGCCACAGAGCTAGGCATAGGTAGATGGATTCAAACCCAAGCCTGATTCCAGAGATCAAGCTGTGCTGTCATAGATGCGTTATGTTTTCTATAATCTTCTGTATGTTATACTATAATCAAGGTGACCCTGCCTGTAGGGTCACCTTCCATAGAGGTTTTCCTGCTGGATTCAGGAAAGTAGTGCTTTCAGGAAAAGTGGGCCCAGGTGTCTGAGCCAGCACACTGGGATCTGGTGCTGTGTCATGGGGAGGTTCCCTACACCTGCCTCCTGACCAGCTCCCTTCCAGGCAGCATGGAGAGAAGGCACCCTTTGACTGCCAGTCTTCATGATTTGAGACACTGACTCACCCTCCAACAATCTGAGGCAGTTAAGAATGATTACCTCTGAATCAAAGGGAAATCATCCACAAGTTTCCTGCCCAGGGCCTGAGTGGGCGGAACTGCCTGTGAGAAATCCCATTTCTTAAATGGGATAGGTGCTCTAAAATTCTTCGTTGAAATGGTCAGTTAGGGTAACTAAGGTGGGGAGGTCTGATGCCCCCACACACCGTTTTCATGGGTTCCCTTTCTTCCTGGTGATGGTGAGATCTCCGCGTGCCAGTGGCGTGGGTCCTGGGCCACCAGCCCTCATGGCCCACCTGACTACCCACCATCTGGTCTGCAGTCCTCCCACACTCCCAGAAGCTCTGCCTTCCTCTGGGCCTCATGGTGGAGAGAATTAAGTTTCAGCATTTGTATCACTGAGACACAGACTGGAACTTTTCACCTTCTAAATTTCCTGCATTGTGCTTCCTTCCAATGAAGTCCCTAAGAGACTAAGTATAATACTTGCAGTTGGCTTTTAGAGTTCCTGAGCCTGCTTTATGTTTTGTCTCTCTCTGTTCCCATAGAAATGGACATTTCCTAGGTTTCAGGTAAATTACTGAGTCTAGAGTTGGAATCCCTAGCCAGTGTTTTACCCAGAATCACTGTCAGTCATCAGAATTACCTGGGAGGGCTTGTTGAAACAGAGTGGGACCCAAGAATGTTTGCTTCTAAGAAGTTTCTGGGTAATCCCGTGGCTGCTGGTCCCAGACCACACTTTGAGAACTACTGGCCTGTACCATACATAAGGTCTTCATTTTCTCTCCTCCCTTCCTAGCTATGCCTCTCCCTGAAACCCCCACAGCAAGAGAGAGGAGGGCCATGTTGGCTAATGAAGGAATTACAGGAGAACTGAAATGAACAAAAGAAGAACTTGAATAACTTACCAGTTGCCACTTGACCCCTTTCCCAGAAAATATTTTTTTTTTCTTCATGAACTAGACTTTTATCTATAGCAGAGAATTTTTCTCTCAAAAAGTCAATCTTTTACCTTTAGAACAGGACCTAAACTTTAATCCTTCTTCTGATAAGAGTGAAGTGTTTTCTCTTTTTGATCGAGATATACATCATTGACATATAACATTATGTTAGTTTAAGGTGTACAACATTTGTATACATTACGAAATGATCACCACAGTAAGTCCAGTTAACATCTGTCACCACAGTTACAGTTTTTTTCTTATGATGAGAACTTGTAAGATCTCCTCTCTTAGCAACTTTCAAATATACGTGCAGTATTGTTAACTATAGTCACCACGCTATACATTACACCCCCAGTGCTTGTTTATCTTATAACTAGAAGTTTGTACGATTTAAACACCTTCATGTTTCCTTCTTATTCTGGATTCATCTCCCCTTTACTGTAAATTAAAATATCATGAAATAAAAGCTAATACTTACTGAGGGCCTACTATGTGCCAAGGACTGTACTAATAGTGGTAAATGGTTTATATGCATCAGATCAAAGGATCTTTCCAACAATTTTGCACAGTATGCATTATTATCCCATTTTACATATGAGCAAACTGAGAGTTTTGTGGTTGCTTCAGGCCACAGAGCTAGGCATAGGTAGAAGATGGATTCAAACCCAAGCCTGATTCAAGAGATCAAGCTATACGGTCATAGATGGGTTATGTTTTCTATCACATTCTATATGTTATGCTATAATCAATTACAAAACAAAAGACTTGTCACATGCTAAATTCTTTGATCCATCCATTCATTCAATATTTAAATTTTTATTTTAACACTTACTAAGCACATGTTGTATGCCATGCACTATAATTAGGTCTTGAAAATACAATGATTGTGTACAAGATAGAACTTTGCAAAGTACTTTTTACTAGAGTATCTTGTAAAAATTTATTAATAGTTTGCCCTTTGATTTAAATTATTCAGAGAAATACATATGTCGTTAAGCTCAGAACTGCATTCCTCCTTCCTCTATTTCTAGTAAACCTCCTTTGACTTTCTATAAACTCGGCTTAAATTTGTTTCCCATTTTTCTTAAAGAAGGAGAATATGTTGCATTTATTTTTAGAAGATTTTTACTTTTTGAATGGATAATACATTTATATAAGTCAAAATTAAAAAGAAACAAAAGGGTTATAGTAAAAATTAATCTCACTTTCACTTCATACCTCCAGAACTCCCCAGATTTCCCCAGAGGCAACCACATTATATGTATCTTATTTTGCTGTGTATAATGTGCTCCTGTGTATAACACGCACCCATGTTTTTGGCCCAAATTTTCAGGGGAAAAATCTTATGTTTTAATTTTTTTTCTTTAATTTATTGGGGTGACATTTGTTAGTAAAATTATGTAGATTTCAGGTATACAATTCTGTATTACATCATCTATAAATCCCACTGTGTGTTCACCACCCAGAGTCAGTTCTCCTTCCATCACCATATATTTGACCCCCCTTACCCTCATCTCCCAACCCCCACCCCCTTTACCCTCTGGTAATCACTAAACTATTGTCTGTGTCTATGAGTTTTTGTTTCTCATTTGTTTGTCTTGTTCTTTTGTTGTTTTTGGTTTATATACCACATATCAGTGAAATCATATGGTTCTCTGCTTTTTCTGTCTGACTTATTTCACTTAGCATTACACTCTCAAGCTCCATCCATGTTGTCGCAAATGCTCCTGTATCATCTTTTCTTACCACCGAATAGTATTCTATTGTGTATATATACCACAACTTCTTTATCCATTCATCTATCGAGGGACATTTTGGTTGTTTCCATGTCTTGGCCACCGTAAACAAAGCTGCAATGAACATTGGAGCACACGTGTCTTTATGGATAAATGTTTTTAGATTTTTTGGGTAGATACCCAGGAGAGGGATTGCTGGGTCATATGGTAATTCTATTCGTAATTTTTTGAGGAGCCTCCACACTGCCTTCCATAATGGCTGCACCAGTCTGCATTCCCACCAACAGTGTATGAGGGTTCCTTTTTCTCCACAGCCTCTCCAACACTTGTTACTATTTGTCTTGTTGATGATAGCCATTCTGACTGGGGTGAGGTGATAATTTTTTAATTCAAATTTTTATTTGTTTACATTTAAATACATGTTTTTTGTATTATAAAAGAATTTTAGTGTTTATTTTTAACATATTTTAATGAGAAATTTTATGTAACAAATAACTATAAAACACAAGGTACAAGAAATTTTATGTACCCGTAACAAATTTATATTTACACATCATAGAAGGCCAAGAACTCTTCATCGTAAATTCATCGTAAATTCAACAAAAGCGATTATCGTATTCCAGGGTATTATTTTGCATATAGATGTCGTTATTGATTTCTAGAGTTACACTTTTAACTCATATGCATAAACAAAAAAACATTTATATAGATATGGAATTAGTACTACCCATGTATAATGCACATCCTTATTTTTCCCTCACAAATTTGGGCATAAAAGTGTGCATTATACACAGCAAAATATGGCATATATTGTCTTCCTTCCTTTCTTATTTTATTAACACAAATGATTGGTTACTATCTACAAGGTGATCTCTACTTTTAGTTGATATATCTTGGAGATCATGTCAAACCAATAAACGTAGCTACGTCATTCTTTTTAACAGATACATATAGAAATAATTCTAAAATGTACCATGCGATATTTAAGTAGGCCCTGTTGATGAACATATAACACGATCCATTATTTTGCTATTACAAGCAATTCTACAATGATTCCTATTGCATGTATATCAATTTACACATGAGCAAGTTAATCTGTAAGGTAATTTTCTGTAAGGGGAAATATGGGTTAAGGGCAAAATTGTGCATTTACAATTTAAAATTTTTCATTATGGAATTTTTCAATCGTTACAAAAGAGAGCGAGACTAGTATAATCACCCTTATATCTCCATCATCATCCAGTTTCAATGGTTACAGACTCCAGTTCAAATCTCAGCTGGCATAATTATTGTCTGGGAGGTGGTGAGCAACTCTCTCTGATATCCCCACATTGTGGTCCGCACCATAAAACCTTACTTCAAAGGGTGAGGATCAAATGAGACACCACACAGAGCTAGCACTCAGTAAGTGGCGGCTAATATGACTCTCAAGTTCTGTGGTTCCATGATGGAGACCCACGCTCTGAATTATCTGCAGACATTGAGTGTCAACCAAGAGAGAACAATCTAATAGTTCTTCCTTCTCTCAGGCCCACTGAATGTTAGACATAATGTGTCTGCCCACGATATTTCTATCATGCCTTTGCTGTCCATCAGCTCATCTTCCATCCATCTTCCAGCTACCGTCTTCCAGCTCCGTCTGCACTTGGAGGCTGGCCACCCAATCAACAGCAAACATTTCTTTCTGGATGCTGCTTTTCCCAGACGTGGGATTTAGCCTTCTCTCCTGCAAGGCTGAACGCTGCCATCTATCCTACCAAGTGTGCTTCAGGCAGAGGGTTTTGAGTGTGGGAGGCACTCTCCCCACCCTACTTTTGTTTTCCCCGCCCTGGAGAGGACAACAGAAGGTCTACAGAGGTCTCTTGCCCATGGAGTGTTGGGGGTTGGACCTTCTCCTGTCCCCTTTCTCGTGGAACAAAGAACCTGGCATTATCCATTCTTTTTGGTTATCTTCTGGGTTCACTTCGTGACAGAGGTGTCTGCAGGGTGTGGCGAGGGGAACAAGCCCACCGTGCACGTACATCCCAGGCGCACGATTCCTGCCCTGGAAAGACCAGATAAGTGGCCCCATTCCATTCCTCCCACCTCTCCCTGCACCTTCTCAGGCTTAGGCCTGCCTCTCGTTCCTGGAACCCAGCGGATTCCTGCTGCTCCGCCCCGGCAGGTCCTGGGTCGCGCAGCCCTCGGCCCTCTCGCCCCGCGAGTCAACGCCCCGGCGACGCTCCGCGTCACGCGGGTGCTCTACGGACCCGAGGGGACGAAGTAAAAGCCCAAAGCCAATAGAGAGTCGGCACCCGCGCGCGCGGCAGCCGGGGACCGGGGCGCGGCCACCAGGGCGCCCAGGGCGCTCGCCCCCCGCGCCCCCGGACCCGGTGCCAGCCAGCCGAGGCCGCGCCGCCGGCGCCTCGGAGGCGTGCGTCTGTCTCCTTATATGGTCAAATGACACGCGGGGCTCGCCAGGGCGGGAGGCTGCGCTCCACTCGGCCGCCGGGAGCCGCCGCCACTGCCGCCGCCCGGGACCTCCTGCTCGCCGGCCCGGGAACGCCGGCTCGCCGCGCGGTGAGTGCCACCTCCCCGGGCTCCCGGGAGGGAGACGGGGCTCCATCCGCGTGGCTTGGGGACAGGGAGCTAAGCCGTGGGGGAGACCCCGGGACAGGGGAGCCAAACGGTGGAGGGAGACCCGGGGAGAGGGAACAGAGGGGCGGTGGGGGCCCGGGGGAGAGGCGACCGGCGCGAGAGCAGCCAAGCAACGGGGGATCGCCAAGGACCGGGAAGCAGGGCTGTGAGGAGGACCCGGGGAGAAGGGAGCTGAAGTAGGTGCGGAACCCCCCGGGGTACTGTAGGCGGCAGGGACCCCCGCCTCATCCTCGGAGCGAGGGGCGCCGTCTGAGTCCTCGACTCCGCCGGGTGGCGAGCAGGGGCTGGACCACCCACGGGCGAGCCCTGGCCAGAGGCTGGTCGCGGGTCCGAGTGTGGGGAGGTGACCGACCCCCCTCCCCGGAGGCCCGCGCTCTGGCCGCCTCCGTCTGCGCCGGGGGTCAGAGGCCTTTCCCTGCCGTAGAAAGAAGTGGGGCTTGCGGCGTGGCCTCGCACGTTAACTGCTGTGCGGAAATTCAAAAGCTGAACCACCAGGTTTAACAAAAATGGGTTATTTTAAACGGGGAAAAAAATTCTAATCTTAAATTGCACTTGTGTAATATATTAGCATACCTGAAACTGCCGGCAAAGAGTGTTAAATGTTGTTTCCTATTTATTTTAAATGTAGAATCAATCCTATTTACATTCAAATCCCAATTTGAGTTTCAGGAGAACTAGTTTAACTTGGATTAAATGAAAGGTATACAGCTGCCTTCCTGGTCCTGCACTGCCTTGAGTTTATCTTGGGAGATAATAAATCAGGAGAACTGAGTTCAAAACCCAGGGCCAAATCCTTCGGGCACTTTTGGCACTACCGCCCCTTAACCTGTGTTTTATAGTCATGTATTAGAGGAAGGAAGCTGTGCTATCCTGAAAGAGGTTCAGATTGAAAACATTTGGGGCAACTCTTAGAAGTACAGGGACTCCTGGTTGCACAAACTGCCATAAAACCAAGCTCAATGAAGAACATTTCATTGTGCTCTTATATACATTTTTAACCATGTTTTTCAGATTTAGCTCACCCTGAATTTTGAAGAATTATCATTTAAGATACAGAATTGGGTTTCCACAATGTTTATTATCCTGTCATGCTTTAAAATGCTTTTACACCGCAACGTGTTAATAAAGGCTGGATTGGCTTATTGTGGACCAGATACTAAGCACTCATGTTCACAGTCTCGTTTCATCCTCGCAAATATGCCAGAAGGCAGGTGTGATGGACTAGTGGGCATGTATGCACTGGAGCTGGGCTGCCTGAGTTTGTCCCCGTCCCTCAACCACTAGCTGTGCCACCTTGGCCAGGTCCCAGAACCTCTCCATGCCTCAGTTTCCTCAACTGGAAAATGGGGCGATGACAGTGGCTTCCTTGCAGGATTGTTATGAAGACTACACATCATAAGCAGTGTATACAATTTGATATCATCCTCGGTTTTACAGATAAACTGAAGCGCAGAGAGATCAAAGCAACTTCTTTAAGGTTTCCCAGCCTGTGAATGGAAGTGATGAGATTTGACCCCAGACAGCTTAACTTGAGAGGCTGAGTTCTAACCACTAAACTATAGGGGACACACCTGAATATTGCAATGAGGGCTTATGCTGCATTTGTTGACCCAAGATTGCTTGTTAAACCACTTCCAGTACTAAAAGAAATCTAAGTTGCAGACAAAAACTCCCAGTAGGACATTGAAAAAAGTTAGACCGGGTTTTAGGAGGCCTGGGTTCTATTCCTGTCTGGCACGGAAGGTGGGTTACCCAGCCCCCCGGGCTCAGGCAGTCTCATTTGTCAGCAAGGGGGCTGGAGTAGGAAAGCTTGTCTCTGACTCAGATGGCATGAGATACAAAGTTCCTTTTGCTTGGGTGAACAAAGAGTGATATTGGATACTTCCTTTATTATGAGAATTTTTCAAAGCCCATTTATGATGTGGAATTATACTGAGAGGTCACTTCCTCAAGATGACCACCTTGAACAAAATGCATGGGCTCTTATCTAGTGACTGAGAGCCCAGTCTTCCGGAAGATCAAGCTGGCATTGTGACTTCATGGTGAGTCAAGTATATTGGCTTTGTTGTCCTGAATCATGGATTTGGACTTGAGCTTCTGTGATGGTTTATGCTATGTCAACGTAACTGGGCCCTGGGGTGCCCAGGCACAAATGTTATTTCTGGGTGTGTCTGTGAGGGTGTTTCTGGATGCCATTAATATTTGAATCAGTAGACTGAGTAAAGCAGAGTGCCCTCCCCAGTGTGGGTAGGCCTCGTCCAATCAATTGAAGGCCTGAACAGAACAAAAAGGCGAAGCAGAGGAAACTCCGCCTGCATGACCGCTGAGCCGGGACAGTGGTTCCTGCTAGCCTTTGGACTTGGACTGACACATCACCTCATCTTGGGTCTTGAGCCTGCCGGCTTTTAAACTGGAACTTTCGTCATCGGCTGTCCTGGTTCTCAGGCTTTCAGACTACTCATATGTGTATTCATTCAGCTATAGGTTCTGTTTCTCTGGAGACCCCTGACTGATACAGCTGCTCATTAACTTTGCTTAAAAATTCTCACCAGCTCTGTCTCGCCTTTTTCAAGATCCCATCACTTCTGTGCTACTGGTGGTCTTGATTTTCCTTTTGCTGTAAAATGTGTTTGTTCTCTTGAGGATCTAATGCGAGGTTTGGGGCAGCATTTGGTTTTTCCATCATTAATCCAATTCTCATGGAGATTCTCACACATGGCATGAACTTGAATATCACATGTTATCATATTTGTAGTCCTCAGTCTTCGTAATCCATCCTTTTACTGCCCTGATTTAGTCTGTGACGTAAAGATCTCCTTTAGGCTTATGGCACTAAGTGAGGCAAATGATGTCTGTGCCTCTAAGAGAAGCGGCTGCCCTGTTTATGAGTAAATAAGACTCATGTCAAAGAGCACCCTTGAAGTCTGTAAATATTTAGGATGTCAGTCAAAAAGAAAATAGATCTGTCTATGTTTGATGATACAACTTTTGGAGCAAATAAGACTTAGCCAGTCTATGCACAGAGGAGCAGGACATGTGCAAGCGATGCTGGCAGGATCCTGACACAGTGTGCTGAGGAAATGCCACCAAGGAGCGGGGCTGGGAGAATGAAGAGGCCCGTCTTCCATGGAAGTTGGGAGTCGCCAAAGGGAAAAAACCAGGCGGATGCAGGACAAACAACAAGCTGCCTTTTGGAGCTTGGAGGAGACCGGTGAGAGAGTGAGCACATAAATAACTTGCTCCCACGTCCCCAGGAAGGCAGTGGTAGAGCTGTAGGATGGGTCTCCTCCTCATCCCCCCAACACTGAGATGATTTATAAACCTGAGGTGGCCTGCCATTCTGGCCTGCGTAATTATGCTTGTCTAGCATCTACTGAACTAAGATGTTTTGAGATTAAATTACAAGATAGAATCTTAAAGATGATTTAAATTCTTTGGAGCTAGAACCAGACTGGAACTCTTTCAAAAATTGTATGTCTTATCTCAGCTTCTCAGTACCTAAGACAGTACGTGGAAAATAGTAGTTATTTCGTACATGCTTATTGACTGGATTTAAAAGCCCGTGGGACATCAGAATAAGTCTCACTATTCTTGAATTTACGAACTTATAGTGAGAAACTTGACATTTATTATTTCCCCATTTCTTTCCATTATTCAATATTCAAAAGTGAATTTGGAAGACAGTAGTTTACCTTATTCAAGCATTGTCTCTGTCACAAAACATTTATCAGAGACAAATCAAGATTTTTTTAAAAGTTTTTGAAAGTTACCAGTTTACATACAATTATAATACATTACAATATTATATTACATCCCTAACCCCTGCCCATAGATGTGCTCAATAAAGGCTCATTAAAATAATCCATAAATATATCATATAGCAGTAGGCATAGTCAATCTTATACCTTCCCAACAACCTAGAACTCGATTTCAAGTGGATTCTAGGCACGTTATTATATTTTTTAAAATAGCAACATCGTTTGAACTGACTCCCCTTTCTTTTTTTACCACAATTTGTATTTGAAAGAAACAGTTCAGCTAAATTAATGGACAGTGTTGGGGTGAGGGTCTGTGCTCGGTAGGTGCTCTGTGTCTATGTTGAGGTCCTGGGCCTTTCACGGATTCCCGGAGCCCCGGTCAGAGGATCTAGCACATTCTTCACAGACATGCTTAGAGACGGCTGCTGGCTGGCTTTTGCTTCCTGACCTGACCAGGCCTCATCCTGGCCTGTGCAGCTGCGTGTTCACATGGGTTTAGAGTCCAAACACAATAAGAAAAGTTCTCCCCACTGTGGAAACAGCAGTGTGTCTGGAAGAGGGAAAGAGGCCAGTGATGGAGTTGAAAGAATGAAGCTCAGGATCTGTTACATCAGAAGGTGTAATGGTATCCAATTTCAAACCACATTTCATTTGGGGTTTGCTCTGCACTTAAAACATTCCTCATCTTCTTTTTTTTATTTTTGCCCACATGCTTGTCCTCTGGGATATTTGTGTTCATTCCCTTGTGCATCCATTTGTTCATTCATTCTACAAGTACTTATAAAGCACCTGACGCTGTGTTTGTCACCTGCTGGTGAGGCCACAGCGATATATGCGCAGGACTTATGGTTTGGAGACATGCAGTCGCATTGCCCTGCGGTGTCATAAAAGCATCGTATTGGTCTAAAAAGAGCCCATGTGGAACAGACCGATTTTCTTAATTCTCCAGAAAAAGCTCTGGTTGATTGTTGATAAGCGATGGACTTTCCTACCTGGGTCCTTGGTGGCATTTAAGGTTAGCCACGGCTTTGTCTGGACTGATTTTTCCGAAGCTTCTTCTCATGTTGCGGCAGGATGTGGGAATATTCACAGGTTTCTCCTTAGGAATTAACTATGAGAGGAGTCTAGTAAAACCTTGGTTTTGGGAGTGGGGAAGGGAAATGGCATCTTTGGGGTCAGATTAAAGAAAGTAACTGAATACAGGGAGCACTGGACAGAATGCTGAACTGAGTCTTCTTTTGCAAATCTGGCCGTGTAAGGTCAAGCGTGGCCCAGCAGGTCCATGTGGGAAGGATGGGCCAAGCTCGTGAAACGCAGGCCTGGGCCGCATACCCGGCCAGCCCCCTCCCTGGATTCTCCGGAAATCTTTCTAGTCAGAACAAATGTCTCCCTTCGTCTCCTTCTTACCACCTCTCTCTACTTCCCTTTACTCTCTTCTTATGTTCCTTCTCCCTTTTTCTTCATTTTTCTCCCTAGCTCTGAGACTTTCCCTCTCAAACTTTGTTTTACAGTTTTTAAGCCTGGGAAGATCAAAATAACCCACATTTAAAAATCACAACGTAAATATCACATATCCTCCCTACAGGACAAGGAGGGCACAGTGAACAGAAAAACCGTATCGCCCATTTGTTGTTCCCAAATGACAGACGGTATTGACACTTTCCCCATGAAAACAAAACAAAATAAAAGTATTGTTTTAATAAAAAAAAAAAAGTTAAATCTGGGGACTTTTAAATGGTAACTGTGTCTCAGGAGGTGAGCTCAGTGCATCCTTACTCCATTGCCCATAAAGGGTCACTTTTATCCTCACGTCTGACTGAGCGCTGGGCTGACCAGGACCCAGAGATCAAAACTCTCTCCTGGCCATCCCAGCCCTGCCAGCCTCCCCCGGGACTTGCTTCCTCCCCTGGGACTTGCTCCCTAAGATGCAGCTTTTTCAAATACCCTGGTTTTTCGGAGCTGAAGGGGGAATGACCTCAGAAAGTGATTTCACCCACATAAGGGATGCGAACTCCAGGACACTATAATTTTTGTTTTGTTTTTGTGTTTGTTTTAGGACACTATAATTTAGACTTGATTCAATGAAATACCAAGTCAGCAGTCACACCTGATGTTCAGGTGTCTCCTTGTATGCTGTGGCCTATTGTCAGCATTCTGTGTACCAGGTCATGGACAGGAATGATATACGTGTCACTTGTCAAGATACCAAGATTCAGAGAGGGTCAGCAATTGTACACAATTAGGTTAAAACATTCCTTATAGAATCAACATGTCCTATTTTATGCAATTCAGAAATGGACTCTGACATCTTGAAAATGTTTTTAAAGAGTCATTGCCCCTCAGTTTTATCTCCCCCAACCCTGCATAGCAAAGTCGGGCTCTACACAGGGAACTTTCAGTGGGGCCTTCCTGTCTGTCCTCCATACTGCAGGCTGCAGGAGCCAACACGCTAAACCCACTGCCCGTGGGGCACATCTGTGTTCAGGAGCCAGGTCACATGCCCTCCTTTCCTGGGCCTTTGACTATCTTTTCAGCTTCACCTTGGCTACTCCTGAAGTGATCCCAGTCACTCTCATTTCCTGGGGTATCCACTTGCTCTTTCCTGTTTTTCATCTCCGTGCCTTTGCTCACTCTGCTCCTTGGCCTGTGGTAACAGCTGGCTAACCTGTCCCAGCACAGGTAACATCTCCTCCTGGAAGCCTGCCCTGCTCTCCCAGGTGAAGTGGCTCCCGGCTCCTCCGCTGAGTCCCCATGGTACCCTGTGCGTCTCTCAGAGCACTGCTCTGAGCAGTGATGGAAGCCTTGTGATGGGAGCAATGATGGGAGCCTGACTACCAGGGAGCCTTGTAGTCTGGCATATAACACATATGTCTGTTTTTATCACAAGTTCCTTCAGGGACGGTCTGTATCTTATTCATCTTTGTATCTCTGGCACTTCCCATAACTTGTGACGCAACAGTTCCAGCTCGACCTGAGTGAATAAATAATCAGGTGTTTTATAGGATAAAAAAAAAAAGGAAAGTTACAGGGGGCTCCTAATGTAGGGTTGTAGATAATTTTTGTCATTAAAAAGAGCCTTAAGATTAATATATAACTTTAAATGCACACACGCTTTTAAAAAGAATATTCTATTTGGTAGCATTTAATGAAAGGAGAACTGGTTTTAAACACTTTGTGACAGAAGCCAAGCTCTCAGATTTCTCATTAGCATATGGGGTACTTACTTTGACTCTCGGGGTTTGTGCTTCATGGAATTCTCTGGAAGTCTGTAAGAAGACCTTCTCAGATAAAGTGTGTCCCGACCTGTTCCTAATTAGTGATGGTGCTCGCCTTACACCTAACATGTTGGTTTAAGTAGAAGTGCTCTCCTAATCATTGAAACTTATCTTAGAGAAGATAAGGAGCGAGAAGGGAGAGAGACCCACCATCATAAGAAAGAAATCTACAGAAAGGAGAGCCAAACCCCTGGGCCAAGTGCCTCCTCCCAGGGGGTCCCTCTGAGCCTGTAACAGCCTGACTATTCCCGCTGGTAGTCAGGGTCAGTGATGATGACATAGCCTCAGACATACTTTGCACAGATGTGGAGCCCCCTTGGGTTCAGGGTTGACTACCTTCTATTATTTCTGTGGAATTGGAGAAGATAGCAAACACATACCAGGTGTATGAACATCATGGCCATTTCCTTCAAGGAGAACAGGCTCACCTCTTTCACTGGCTTGAGAACATAGGCGTGGTACTCTAGAGAAGTATTGGAGCAACCTGTAGATTGTTTCCCTTTCTCAGCAGGGTTGTGCTTGTCTGAACCCACTTGGAACCAACTTTCAATTTAGATCGGGAGTCTATTTTTTCTAACTTCTGTGGCTATTTGGGAAAATTCATGTGAATCTTCTTTTTCCATTAATATTCCTGGGCTCCCATTTTTCCATCCATAAATGAGGTAGTTGCCATAGAAAATCTTGGGAGTTGTTTCCAGCTTTTAAAATTCCACCATTTATCATTCTGTCCCTTTGATTGTTCTTACTTCGAATTCCCAAATCATTATTCTTATATTTGTGTGAACAGAATGGGCAAAAAGCCCCTGGTTCCACAGGTAAATGGCAGCCTCTCTGTTGGAAGGACAGGGCTCAATTGTGATGAAGTAAACGACAGCCGCTTTCAAGGCCAATAACCGAGGAATTACAGGAAAGCATTGAGTCTTCTGCCAGCATAGCTGCAACCTGAGATGGCCTTAGGGCAAAGGGTATTTATAAGTCGAGTTTCAGAATAATACTTCAAATGCTTAAGAGCCTCGTCTTGTGATGTTATCACAAGAATGTCCAGACGATGTTTTCTTTAACTCTAAGAAGAGAGATTTAGAAGGCTGGATGCTGCCACATGTGTCCAGCTGCATGGTTAATACTCTTGGGGAAAATTTTTTTCTATTAAACACAGAAATAACCAAATCTGGATGCTCACAAGATATTCATTTCTTTGCTTACAGTTGTCAAGACCTTGTATATACAAGAGTACAAAATTAATAAACACTATCAAATTTACTTTATCATAAACCAGGCAACAATATTTTATTTGCATCATAGGGCATTATTCTGGAATTTCACCCTTAAATGTTTTGAAATGACAGAAAATTGAACCAAGTTTAATTGGAGTTCATGAAACATTATTGAGAGTTCCATAGTCATCCGGTCTACATATTTAACAACCTATAAAACTTTTTACTTTTCACAAATTAAATATCGCCACTTGATAATATATGTATTCCTGAAGAAGATTGACTCTGTTTTGAAAGCCTTGGGGGCATTTCTCCATCCCAAGTATTTCCACAGTAGAGTCCTTTCTGTGAGAGTTCTGCCATGCATGTATGAAAATGGCATATGAGGATGAGGCGAGGTAAAAACCTTCCCTTGAACCCCCTCCACCCCACCCCCTCCTGTCCCTTTCTGCTCGTGAGCACTCTATGCTCATCCTTGAAAAACGCTGTGACTGGCATGATGATACATTCTTGTTCCTTTTGGAAAGCCTCGAGGTGTTGCCTGGAGAGGCCATTGCCTGAGGTCACTGCCATTTCCCACTGTGGGAAAATCTCTGTTCTCGGAAGCCGGCTTCTTTGTGTTCCATTCTCAGGATACCTGGGCATCAGAAGAATGATCTTTCCATCTGGGAGAAACCATTTGCCCGAGGGACATATGGCCCTTTTTCTTGTGCAAGGGCAGGTTGTGCTTTCCAATGCCCTGTCAAGGTTAAGGGCAGTGTTCTCAGGGCATCTCATTCAGGTTTATCCACTCCCTTTTGCCACTGTGGTTTCTTAGTATCAAATTTACAAATCATAAAGGGAGCTCATGGAAAATCTTTTAATAGAAATGAACATATTGTTTCTATCCCTGCCTTTCTATTTTGGGGGTAAGGAGAAAGGGAAAATGTAAGGCTCTGTCACCCATTTGAAGTGTACACACAGCCTCACTGATTGCAGGCTCTGATGCGAACACTTGTATCCAAGACCACGGTAGCTTTTTCTGATAGAATCAACAAAAATAGGGACTTATAAAGTCATGGAATGCATTCAAGCACAAAACTGCCCCCAACTAATTTTTTTTTAAAGTATCATTGAAAATGATGACCGTTTCGAGGGTGAGTTTCAATGACTCACATAGAGGAACGAGCCACCGCTTGGCTAGAGGTGACAGTGACCAACAGCAGGACAGCTGATGCCTTAGCACGCATGGCATTCCCGGCGCGCTCACCAGAACCGTATTTTCTCTTCTTTTTGACAGGTTGTTGAAACACAGGGTATCAAAATGACCGAGCGCTTTGACTGCCACCATTGCGAAGAATCTCTCTTTGGCAAGAAGTACATCCTGAGGGAGGAGAGCCCCTACTGTGTGGCCTGCTTTGAGGCCCTCTACGCCAGCACTTGTGAGGAGTGCCAGAAGCCCATTGGCTGTGATTGCAAGGTACCCCTGGGTGTCCCCTGGGCAGTGCCCGGGAGCTCCCCAAGAACCACAGCCTCTCAGTGTGGTTCTGCTCAAGTCCTGACCTTTGTCACCTAACCTAGTGAAATTCCATCTCTTGGTCCCTCCTCTGCTGGGCTTGGGCCCTTCCAGAAGCCTTTCCAAGCCCCTTCCTCCATTGTTGTGTCTGATCCCACTCCTGATTCCATAGCACTTGGTTCGTGCTTTCCCAGGACGTTTGTGCTGGGTGTCCTAAGTACACTTCTTACATTCTAGTTATTTGTGTCCTTATCTCGCTGCCCACCCCACCTGCCAATACTGCAGCTTTCCTGAAGGCAACACTCTCTTACTCCTGCTTGCCTCATTCTGACTCACCAGGAGCAGGTGCGGCTCAGTAAATATTTGATGCATGAATGTGCACATGAGCGAGCCGAAGCTGATCCCCAGATAGGTGGACACATAAAAGCAGGAAATTCTTTGGAATACTGGGGGCTCTTGTCTCTTTAATGGCAGGTCAGGCTTTGTATTGTTTCTTTTTCAAGGGGAAAGACACATGTATAAGGAATGCCCAGCTCTCCTGCCGTGAAGGCATGGCAGGTTCAACCGAGGCTACTGGTCCTTTATGCTGACTGACCAGGGTTGAGTGTTGGGAACCCGGGCCTGTACTTCTCAGCACATCCTTTGACCACTGAAGGCTGGCCTCCGGGGGTCCAGCCATGTCTCTAAGATCACTGATATCTTCACCTGCAAAACAGCTGCTGAAACACATTTGACAAGCACTTTAAGTGACTGTCATCTCCAGAGCCACAGATTTGGTACAAAATGGGGCCACTTTGGAATTCCTAAAGGAATTCCCAGATTAACGGACGGCAAGGCAGCTCATGGCATTTCATTATCTCTTTTCTGCTTTCATTCCTTTGTTCTCTCTTGGGATTTCGGCACCGTCCTTTGTGATTATAAATATCAGTACGTAACTGATTATAAATATCAGTACATAGCTGACTGATTAAGTCAGGCTGTGCCTACAAACACACCTATTCCTTATTTTGTATACTTCTTTATTTTATCACATCATTCCATGAAAGGCTTAAGCTAAGTTCTGTCCCATCAGCTTCTGTTGCTCGGTACTTAGTGACAACTGAGGAATAATTTTCATCTTTTGTGGAAAGAGGCCTTTGTCCTGAGCAGAGACATAGGCCACGAGAAACCAAGCTGGGCCATGTATCTTTTGGCTTCAAAACAGGGAGGATTGACAAGTGTAAAAGAAACAAAACTCAGCATTCGTCCTGTGGAAACTTTAAAATGGTCAGCGGTTTGGCCACCATAAGCAAAAAGTAGCTGATCTTGCTGGTCTGAAAGTTGAATATCTCCCTATGTCCAGCGTTGTCTGATGTCTCCCTGTACCTCTTGGGTGCTCTTAGACCCTCTCCGTTTATTTGCTAGGCCAGGTGTAAGAGCTCAGATGCCAAACTGTCCAGTTCCAATCCTGGCTCTGTGGTTCACGAGCTGTGTGAACGTGGGCCAGCTACTTGAGCCCTCTGTTCCCACCTTCACATTTATAAAATGGAGATTAAACAAGGGTGCCTACTTCATAGGGTTATTGTGGTGTGTAGATACAAAGCCCTGAATACCCAAAATGGCAGCTGACGGCATCACTATAAACTCCAAACTTCCACTTTTCATCTAACTACTTCCCTATATTTTTTTCCTGTAGCATGTTCCCTCCCCATGCTTCTCAGAAGCTCTGCCCTCTCTCTTTATCAGTTTTCATTATAGAAACAGCAATAAAAACGTCCGGTTTGAGGAAGAACTAATAGGCAGAGGAAAAAATACATTATTTTACAAAAAGCTTTACCTGGAAAAGATTTGAGCAGGTGAGAGTTTCAGCTATTATCCTGACAAAGAACAACTCTAGTTGAAAGAAAACAGTTTAGATATTTGGGGCTAGTCATGCTTGACTGATGACTAATGTAAAATCAAAACAAAAATCACTGACCATTTCTCCAATATGATTTAGTGGAAAGACCCTTAAAGCTTGTCGTCCTTCAGCACATACTTTATGAGCCAATAAACAAGAATCCCCCAAATGGGGCCAAAATCAACATGACTGCTGCGAAGTCAAGAATGAATCATGCTGAACTTTTCAACCCAGGTTAACAGTTTACTATATGTGGAGCTACGCCATGTATCTTTCTACATTTGGGGAGAAAAAAAGATGCTGATTTGAAGTTGGACCTTGCCATTTGGGACTTTTGAATATTTGCACTGTTCTCTGGACTTTCAAAAATAATTATGTAGTTCACTTTGTGAAGGAAGCCATGATAGGAAAAAAAATGTTTCTATTACTTCAGGAAGTAAGACATCCTGGCAGGCAGGGTGCTCGGGAGATGTGATGGCCATTCTCGTTTCTTAAAGTAGCATGGGCACCAGGAGCCTCATTTCACTCTCCCGCTGAAGGACAGGGGCATGTTTATCATTTTGAAATATTGGCAATCCTATGGGAATTCGGCTTTTTCTGTGGTTATTGACTGCCTTTTACTAGAGATAGCCAAGACTCCAGGAACTATTACAGTAGTTCGCTTACATATGTTTGAATATCATTTTTACGCAGTCACTCAGTTATATTCTTTATTTCTATTTAGTTACTCTGAGCAAATGCTATGATCTCATTTACTTTCACGGCCAGTGGAATAGTCAAAAACAGGTAATACGGGTAAAATTTCATGATTCTCTTACATTACACTATTCCTGAAGTTTTTGTTTCACACTGTGGATACCAGCAAAAAAAAAAATTTTAGCCTGATTTTAGATGTTTTGTGGATGGATATATGTACCTAAGTTCTGGGCTTCAAAAATTCAGGAACTGAAAGAAGAGATAGGCTGGCCAGTAGACAGCCAGAGAGATGGTTGTAAGACGCATGTATCAAATCAATGACTTTAACAAACTCTCGGCCATGTGCCCAGCTCATACTTCAAATTTTCCATGTCTGTGTGAGCAGCTCATGAAGTCAGATAGGCCACCACACCTACCCATGTACTCTAGAAGGTTCAGCAAAGAGGAGGCAATAGTCATGAACAAAAGTCCATCTGTGAATCTAAAACCTGCACTAGGATTGGCTTCCAAGGGTCATCACAATAGCTACCACACTCTGAGTGATTGCTTTGTTCTGGGCACTGCAAAATGTTTTAATTGCATGGTCTAAACTCCTCAGAATACCCCATAGAGAGGAACGGTTTTCCTTCCTCCTTATGGAGAAGCCACTGAGGTTGAGAGAGGTTGGGAGTCTTGCCTGGGCTACAGGGTTCGGAAGCACGCAAGTTGTGATTTGAACCCAGGTGCCGTGGTTCCTGACCCACGTGCAGTACTGCCTGCCACGCACAGACCCAGGCAGGACGCTGTCTCCATGGCTGTCAGGTCAGGTGTCGATTGGACTAGCAGTCAATCCTTTCAGTGGAGGAGTCTGCCTGGCCCCTATCAAGTGACCTCAACAAAAGGCTCCCGCCTTTCCCCTGGGCCCCTTCATATGGCAGTAACTGTGCTATAGAAATGATGCTCAGTTTGTTTCTAGAACACTCCTTCCAGCTTCCTAGTTAAATGGGAATCATTGAATTGATGATCAGATTGGCACATGTCCAACTCATCAAGCTATAAAAGTTTTTCAGTCAATATTTGGAAAGTTTTTAAAGGACAGAAAACTTCTGGGGCCTTTTGGCAGAAAGCAGCCAGGAAAATGAAACAGGAGACTAAGGTTTTTGCAAATCCAAGTTAAATCTAGATGTCCCTGTTACACGTTTAGAAGATTCCTGGCCAAGTCTGGCTGTGGGGCATAAGGTCAGATTGGGAAAACTGGTTCTCCCTGCCCTCTTCTGCTGGCCCCTCTAAGCCATTTTTCTGGGAAGAGCAATTATTCCACACACATTCCCACAGTCCAGTTCACCGACCTGACACTTTTTTATTTGTTGAGGTGATTTTTAAAGGCTTAGTGAGTGAATCAGCTTTTTTTTAGAGTTTCCATGTTAATTTGTCCACAGAGTTTGGAATGAGCACCAAAAAATATGCATATTTATTTAGACATCCTCCTATAAGAGACAAGTTTGTTTCTGAAGGCAATTGAGTAAAGCAGGAGCCTCAGAATTGGGAACAAATGGCAAGATGGGTAACCTAGAAGGACCTCTCAGTCCATGAAAACCAAAGGGTCACTTGCAAAACACGTGCCCCTCCCCCAAGGGACATAGCACTCAGTAGTGACATCTCGCCCATCGCATTAGGTGGGACTCCAGCCAGACTTGCCTGAGTCCACCCTCAATGGGCTGTATGACACCGACAAGTCATGCCACCTGTAAACCTTGGTGTCCCTATCTGAAAACGGGGTTCTTATCTTAAGGGAGTTAACTGAATCAGCTTACACGGAACACCGGCACAGAGCTCCACAGAGGAAGTGCTTTCATTTCTGCCACCATCTGTTCTTCTGGGCTTTTGTTTTCAACGATTTGAAAGAATATACCGTCGAAAACACGATAACCTGACAATCTCAACGCACAGGACATCTTTTCAAAATTTTGAGCATGGCTGACACTGAGAATCCCTTTATAAAGTGGGATCTTCTGGATTTGTGGAGTGGTTGGATTGGGAAATCTTCCAGCCCAGGCAGCACGGTGTGTAAAGGAGGAGAGGGTGCCAGCTCCAGGCCAGCTTCAGCCTGGAGCCACCCTGCTGCCCGGAGCCACCTGCAGTTAGCTGCAGGCTCAAGGGGCATCCAGGCCCCTGACTCCACCCCACGGCTCTGCAAAAGTCTCAAGTAACGCGTATTCAGAGGCAAGCAACAAGCACTTCCCACGTTAAGAATGTTTCTGAAATGGAAAAATATAAAATCTGACAGGAAGTGTTTGGGCCTAATCTTAATTGTTTATCAACATTTTACTGCAATTTATGACATTTCTGTGAGCACAAGATTAGCTTTGGTATTTTTCCTGGGATGTATAAAAGATTCTTTTTTCTTCTTCCCCGTCTCTCTAGAGGACTTTAAAACCAGGATATTTCTAGGACATTTCAACATTCTCGGAAGTCTGTCAGCACACCTGTACTTCGTAATCTTGGACCTCCAGCATCTAGATGGTGTCTGTTGTAGTCACTTTTGGGGCCCACATGGTTATGCTCTGTCCGGAACAGCTCTGACAAGGCTAGATGAGTCTACCTTGGTACTAAGAACCCAAACTAAAACCTTGTTGGGAGCTGAGAACACTACAGAGGAAAAGAGCCACCAGGTACCACGTCTTTACAGATTACTATTTGGAGCGTGATCTGAAGCTCAGGTTCAGACACATGGGTCTACTCAGATAATCCAGCTTCTTGGCCTTCCCCTGGTATTTGCAGTCTGCTCCTCAGCTCCAGAGAACCATGTGCCTAAAACCCCACCTCACCTGTTGTTCTCTTTGCCTGCCCGGAAAGAGCAAAGCTGGCAGTATTTAGTCCCCTTCTCACTCCCTGCATCGTGTGGACTTCCTTAAGAGTGCATCCAGGAGGAAGCGATGACGTGGATTTATTAACTCAGACTTCTAAAGAGAGCACAACGGAGATCCTATGAAAGAGAATCACAGAGAAACCTGATAGGGTGTTTAGATAAGGGCTACCATATATGACTTTGAAGACGTATGACATCAGCTCTTTGTGGCGTGCGTTAGCATGACTTCCCTTCAGCCAGCCTCGCTCATGCTGGGGGCTTCACGGAGCAGGTGGTGATATTTGAGCTGGGCCTTACCGCTGAGGGAGATTTTGCCTGTTGGAGGGGAGAGGAGAAGGGCCTTCCAAGACAAGGGCCAGCCCTGGCAGGGCCATGGAGGGGCAAAGGGGAACTAGAGCAGAGGATGAGGCTGGGCAGCCGTGTTGGGACCAACCTGTAAAGATGCTGGCATGCCAGGCAAAGCCTATGAGTGAAATGTGCACCTGGTTCTGTCAGATCATTGAAGGCTGACAGGCCCCGGGAATATTGCAGAAAATGTAGTCCACATCTTTTTCGCACCGTTACATTTCATTTGCTCATGTATAAAATACGAACAAAACCTTATTTCATAGGGTTATTCTCTGGCTCAAAACAGATAAGAAGGGACTAAGAAAAAGAACTTTAGATTTAAAAGGGATGAGGAAATTAAAAGCACTGCACAAAAGTAAAGTGGTAATTACTAGCATGGGAGATTAAAGGTGAGGGAAATTCTAATCCATGCTGCTATCTTCATGAGTATGTGCAATTTCAGGGAGTGGTGCTTTGAGGCAACAGTTTGCATCATTAATTATGATCTGAATAAAAGTTAATACTGATTTTAATTGTGCAATTACAATAGACTAAGTTATCATACATGCTTGGTGTATGTGCTTGACCATATAACTCTTATGTGTTAAAGTGCTTTCTGTGTAATAACTAATTAACTCATTCAGTCTCCACAGCCAGTGGTAGGTCCTTTTATTGCTGCTTTGCGATGACAAATCTGGGAGGCAGAAAGGCTAACTCTGTCGCTCTCAGTCATGTATCTGGTAGATGGCGAGCCAAGATTTGAATCTACAACCTTGAGTTTAAATAGTAGGATGACATTTTCCAGGCGTCTTGGACACCTGCTCCTCCTACAGTAGATGTGGAGTGAGTGCCCTGCTTGCATGGCAGTCCCTCAGCTGTCATTGGCCCAGGAAGTTTTCCACTGTCTGAAGCTAGAACAGTGGAGTGGACCCATCACCAACAGCAATGCAAGCTGTTTAAAGACTATTTTCATTTACTGCATACCATGAAATTTAAGAGTATGGTCACAGGTTGATATTTATCTTCAGGGAAAATATTTTGTCAGAAGGTTGTGAGAATTGTCAAATATCCTTGAGTGAACAATTCAGGAGCTGTTGCGTGCTAGTGCAGACACGCATATGTGCACATGTGTGCAAGAGAGAGAGGCCAACTGAGAGAGAGATTGTGCGGGTGAGTTACGAAGGCCCCGGGAAAGGAATGCCAAGATAACCCTGGTCAACTGAAAAGCATCTTGTGCACAGGACCCCTGACCCAGCTCTCCTGCGGGAGGCTGGGACGAGAAGCATTTACAGGCATCTGCTCTCCACCAGCCTAAAAGGACAGGTCAGCTCCTCAGGCCAAAGCTGAGGTGAAATGGCTGTACCACAGTTGGATTTAGAACGTCAGGCCATTTTGAGGAAGGCAGCAGCTCTTTGAGGGACTGGACACCAAGAGAGCAGGAGTGACCACAGGAAGTGTGGCCTTTAAAAGGTCTGCAAGTCATGCATTAGTGCTTGTGGTCTCGGAAGGACATGTCAATAACACCCAAATTGAGAGGGGCACTTCCTAGTTTCAAATATCTGTCAGCAAACCTGCCTTCCACTACACCTGTTGTATTTTCAAGCCTGAAATGGTAACTGTAGGAAAAGTGGATTTCTGCAGTACTTTTGATCCACGTGAACAGTTTAGAATGAGCTTTTCCATGACTGTTCAGTCACGTCAACCACTGGGCTGTTCTTTCCTCATCTGGGGACTCGCTAACCAGGACGAGACTGTGGCGACATCTGGTGGCTTTGCTCTCACGATGCTGTCTGTGGAGGTTCCTCCCTCAGTTTTTCTTAAGGTCAGCCCCAACAGGCAAATGTCCTTGAACTCTATTTCCTTCCCTTCTCTTTTCACTAAGAAGCTGTAGCCCCTGCCTGTGGGATGCCAACTGCCTGGGCAACACAAGACCATCTTCCAGGAAGCAGGCCTCTGACATTCCCCACTCTTCCCTCGCTTGGCTCCTCCGGGTTTCTCATCTCAGCCAGGTGATGATTCATGGAACACGGAAAACATTTTGCAGCTTTTTCACAATAACAAGCCTTTCTGAGGTGACTGGTCTGCACAGAGGGAACCCAGCTAACTTCTGAAAAAGTGTCTTTCACTTGCTACAAAATAATCAAAACTTATCATTTTATTTTTTAAATTGTGGTAAAATACACCTGACATAAAATGTGCCCTCTTAACCCTTTTTAAGTGTACAGTTCAGCATCGTTAAGTACATTCACATTGTTTGTGTAGCCAGCTTCCAGAACTCATCTTGTAAAACTGACTCTTGTACCCATTAAACAACAACTCCCCACTCTCCTTCCTCCCAGCCCCTGGCACCCACCATTCTATCTTCTGCCTCTATGAATTTGACTACTGTCAAAAGAGCCTCATAGGTATAAGTGGAATCCTACAGTACTTGCCCATTCATCCATCGATGGACACTTGAGTTGTTTCCACCTTTTGATTATTTTGAATAATGCTGCTATGAATTTGGGTGTACAAACCCTGCTTTCGAGTCTTGTGGGCATGGACCCAGAAGTGGAAAATGCATTGCTGGATCATATGGTAATTCTATTTTTAACTTTCTGAGGAACTGCCTTACCATTTTCCATTCCAAAAATTTTTAAATGCATTTATTCCACAATCAGCGTGACGAGTGATAGTTTGATCAAGAGCTCCAGTTCTTTTCAAATGAGGCTGATTACTTTTCTTAGTGGACAAGAAAATGGTTTGTTCAACCTCATTCAGTCTAAACAAAGGGCATGCTAAATTGCTTTCACTGGGGTGTAAAATACACCCCATTGTTGCTGAATTTTTTTCAGTGAATATACACAGCTCTCATCAAGGGGACAGTTTTGTAAAGCAAAGAGTAACACAGAAATTACCAGGATTTTACCTAGTTGGTTCACTGGAAATAGCTTTTGGATCAGAACATGAACTTGAGCCTTGGCTCAGCTGTGACAGTGGGGATGTTACTGAGCTTCTCTGAGCTTCAGTAATGATGTTTACCTTGCAGAGCTGCACAACCTTAACCTCACCACACGGTCATAAGTATCATCCCTGGCATCCCAGAAAACTAAAAACTTCTTTCGGGAGAAATGATATGTGCAAAGTATGGACTTTGCCGTTTGTAATGAGTTTGAATATATAGTCAATTAATTCAAATTAATGCAGTTTCTACCTTATTTCATTTGTCAAAATAACCACCAAAGCACAGATGATTTTTCCCCCCAAATTTCTGAAAATACTTTAGGCTAGAAATGCAAGAGTCAGGGCAGTCCTCTGACCCCAGTTCATACTCCCCTCGGTCTGGGTTCACAAAGGATAGAGAGGGACGGGCATTTCAGTGAGCTGAGAGGCAGTGCCCAGCTGGAGGACCCCCAGATACCCGGGGTGCTGAGTCTGGCAACCTTACAGGGAGATTGGGAAAAATCAACCTCACAGAAACAAGTCTGTTAAGTCCTGCATTGAGAAAATGCTACACCCATCTCACCTCCATTCCTTATTATGTTGCATCAGCCATAATTCTACTCCCAGGTGTCCTAAAACGCAAGCTTCTAATGGGGATGTTGGGAGAGGGAGCCATCCAGGGCATACCCCTTCACAGTCACCCAACTGTGTTTAAAGGGATTCAACAATAATATATTTTCTTAATTCCCTGAACTAAAACAATGTGCGAAGACTTCACCAAATCAAATAACTTTAGTTTGGTTCAAGGTTCTGGGAAGATAGGCACATACCACGGTATTTCATCAAGAGAACTATTAGTTCTAATTTGGGTTCCGAGCTTAGTTGGCATTTTAGGTCTTTCTAATCAAGTCCAAGATATGTGTTTTCATGCCCTACACTTGGCATCTCCCCAGCTTCGACTTGGGTTTCAGTAACAGAGACATCTTCAGGAAGACACTAGAGGAAAGCAGCCTGTTGTTCAGGGCACCTAAGAGCTGGAAGCCGGCCCAGGAAACCCCATGGTGGCCTACAATTCTCTTTCTGCCTCATTAATAAACAGATGCTGGTTCCAGGTCAGAGCTGGAGAATACAAGGAGCAAGAGAAAAGTAACCCGTTTAAGATACAACTGGCTATAACTAGGTTATTTTAATTTTGTATTGACACTTTCAAAATGCATATACCATTTTAACACTACAAGTACCAGAAAATTTATTATTCCTCAGACAAGACCAAGGGTAGCACAGAGTCGGCACGGTTTTCTCTCCTGGGTCCATTTCTCTTTTTCATCCTTTGCTAAAGAGCGTGGTTTCAGTCTTCTCAGTGCCTATCCTCCCATCTGTTCCCTATTTGTGTTTTCCACAGACCGGACATGGCTGGCCCCTCACGTCTCTGCAGGGACCTGAGTGTCTCCACCTCCTCTCTCTCCTCCCCCAACTCCTGTGTCCTTATCCAATTGTCACACACAATCTTAGCATGTTGCTCTCCTATTTCACTAGTTTATAGACACTCTCCACTGCCTTCGGGATAAACTTAAACTGCAAGCAGACCCAAAGGCCCCTCCTGGTCCAGCCCGGCCTGTCAGCGGGGCCCAACGCTCAGCTCTGCCAAGCAGCCCTCTGTCACCCCTCGCCATGTGCACACCTTCCTCTGTCTGGAATTCCCTCTCCAATGCCCTGCCCAGCTCACTGCCACCCATGGAGCTTCCATACTCAGCTGGTGGCGCCTCCACGTGCAGTCTCCTCACCTGCTTTTACCAGGTTAATCCAGAGCCCTGTCCTCGTGGCGCCTTCTGACTTTCCCTCCACCCAGGGCTTCTCTCTCCTGCCGGTCATCACGGTGACCCTGCTGTCATTGTCATGCTTGGTGTTGCCGAGCTCCATTGATGAGTTTCATGTTTCTGTCTGTCTCTCTTTCTTACAGACAATACCTAAGGGAAATCCAAAACTATCTCTCTTTCTCTCTCTCTCTCTCTCTCTCTCTCACTCTCTCTCTCTGTCTCTCTCTCTTTCTCTCTGTGGTCTCTCTGTGGTCAGACAGAGCAGCTCCGAGCCCCTCCTACCCTCTGACTGTCTTGTGTGATCTGGGTTGCAGGATTTGTCCTACAAGGACCGACACTGGCACGAGGCCTGTTTCCACTGCTCGCGGTGCAAGAGCTCGCTGGTGGACAAGCCCTTTGCCGCCAAGGGGGACCAGCTACTCTGCACGGACTGCTACTCCCACGAGTACTCATCCAAGTGCCAGGAATGCAAGAAGACCATCATGCCAGGTCAGAAATAACGCTCACTTCTTCCCCCTGATTTCTTCCCTTCTACTCGCTGCATCTGTACTCGTGTGGCTATTTTGGCAAATATGCATTGTGTCCTCCTGGCTCCAGGCACTGGGCAAATGGCGGGATGTCCGTAGAGTCATTGAGCTGAGAGGACACCTGGTCCTCTTCTCGTGTGGAGTTTATGTTCTAAACAGACAAAGATTACCTTCCAGGTAGACCCAGATTTGAGTGCAGCTGAGTCCGATGCCAAGGACAGTGCTAAGGTGACTTGTGCGTTGTAGGGGGAGGATAGGACTGTGTGCCTTATTGTTTAGAGTTTAATTAGTTAGTTTGTTTTTTTAAGAGAAATGAATGTTTTATTTTTTTTAAAGAGTGAACAAAAATATAGAGAATTTGTTAATACATAATTTAAAAGTTAAGTATTGTTAGATATATATAGAAATGAAGGCAAGGAGAGTAACCACTGTGAGACGAGCCAAAGATTCGGACCCTGGACGACTGAGAGAAAGGAACAGACATCACTGTGGCCGCCTCATTGGCCGCCTACGGTCAGTGATGTCCTCTGCACCACCAATGAGGTGTGACCGGAGGGTAGACTTGCCAGAGTTAGCAAATAAACCCGTAGGGCTCACAGTGAAACCTAGATTTCAGCTGATTGTGCTAGTATCTGTCCCATTTGGGACCTTCAGTCTGGCATCCGTACCCGAGAGCCACATAGAACCGGAGAGAACATTGTCCAGGGGATGCCTTCCGGGCGAGTGGCCACTGGAAGAGCAGAAGAGGCTGAGGCAGCACATGGGCCCCTGGGCCCCGGTCGCCAGAACAGCAGACTGCGTGGGGCACAGACTGCCGGGAGTAAATAGGGGACAGGGCATGTCACCCGGAACTAGGGCCCTCAGGCTCTGGGGCCTTCTCTCAGGAGGGCACTGACAGAGCTGCTGTGGAATCAGCCTCGGGTTGACCGGGAAGCCTCACGTTCCTGGGAAGGTGTCGTCCTCAAAACAACTTCTTCAGTAGGTCAGCATGCTTTAGCCTTAGGAAGATTTCAAATTGGGGGCAGGCAAAGTAAGAGACTCTAACAGTGATAAAGTTGTTAAATAATCTGTTAAAGTATGTGTGAAGTTTAAAGAAAAATTGGTCTAAAAAGTAAATGAATCTTGTGATTTTTGACTTAAAGTGCAATTGAATAAGTGATTTAGGCTTGTGATTTTAAATTGAAAATGTCTTCATTGATAAACTGTTTTGACATTTAAGATATCTTATGATCCATCATGTTTATCAGTTTAATTCATTTCGACAATTACTTAAGAACCTGAGGTTCAGTTTGTTAGTACAGGTACTTAAAAGGGATATCAATTATATTAAATTTTCAAATGTAGTTTTAAAAGGATTTCGGTTCACTACCTTAATAAACAGAACCAACACAAAGACCCTTTAAAAGTGATGTTTATAATTCACCCTACTTATGAATGCAATAATAGATGTGTCATATGAACTTAAGCTGAGGGTTTTGAGTTTGTTACGTCGATAGATTGAATGCTAATTTTCAAAAACCAAGGCGGCCTGCTGAGTAACCATATTTCAAACAGTAGCTGGATTCATATTGCTGCGAAGAGAATTAAGGATTAGATTTAGACTCGCGACTCTAGTGGGAGGCTGATTGCCAAGTTGCTGGAGTTTTTGTTTTAGTTTTGGTTTGCTGTGTGTTTTGGTAATGAAGAAATCCTGAAGAGTTCTGAGCAAGAGACTGACATGTAGGAAGTGTTATTTTAAGAAGATAGATTGAATGAGAAATCATAACTTTTGAAAAAAGCACGGGGATAATTAGGCCTTCAGTAACATGGTTTCTTGCTGCTACTACATTTCTCTAGTTAATACATCTTAAAAATAATTGTGACATGCTATTACAAGGAACAAAAACCCAGACTGATGCCCCCACAGCAGCGCTGGGAATGTGGAAGAGAAGCCAGGCCTGGAACCGCTGTGGCAGCTCCCAGCAGTGGAAAGTACGGGCAGGAAAAGTATGTTACAAAATTATGGTAACGCTGCAGATGTTGGAACCAAGAGGCCCAAATGTGGTGACATTGGGAATGAAAACAAAAGCCCAGATGATGGGGGTCTGATCCATAGTCCTGTCCCACGGGGAGTCACATGCAGAAAAACAACAGTCCTGGCGCAATAAGAACCGCAAAATTAATTAAAAAACAAATTAAATCTTTACTAGGTTTTCATGACAGGAGCCCCAGGAAGGTTCCATTGGTGGCTCATAGCAGACTCCTTTAAATCCTCTTCCCATCTCCTATCACAGAGCCCACATTCACGCACCGGCAGAACTCTCTCCCAGCCTCAGGGCAGGCTTTCTGGTCCTGCTTTCTGCGTCCTCTGGGTTCACCTTTGTTTGCTCTTCCTCAGCAGTGCTCTGCCGTTTTGCAGGTAGACTCTGCAGGGCCCCTCTGCTTCCCCAGTTCTCCCCTTCACTGCCCTACGGGGCCCCTCTGCTTCCCCAGTTCTCCCCTTCACTGCCCTACCTGGAGGACCTAATCAGGATAGAAGTCTTCCTGGGGGGCAAGGGACCCAAAGGAGAAGGCCCCAGGCCATGGGGTCAAGCTCAGGGACTGGTGGGAGGTGCACAGGTAGACACAGCATCCGCAGAGGTGGCCGCTGAGCCCGTGGGGACAGCTGAGGTCTCTAAGAAGGGACTCTGCGGTTCATTTGACGACCATGGACTGTGCAAGTGTTAAAGAAGAATGCCCAGCGCCGGCCCTTTGATGAGAGGTCAGTCAAATCTCACAGCATGGAACTGGAAAAGCATTAACAACTTTAAGCTTAGATGACTTTCAAGTTCACCTGTCTTAGCTCCCCAGTGAAGAAACCAGAAGGTTAAATGGCCGCCCCAGGCCCCCATTGGTGGCCGCGCCAGGATTAGGACCCGGCCCAGTGTGCTGCCCTGCGGTCCCAGCAGCCCTGTGGGCCAGACCAAGGGAAGGGCAGACGGGGCTTTACGGGGGTGGATACCACTAACTTCCACCACTTCCGCAACGGCGGTTAATTCAGAAGGCGGAAAAACAGAGGACATACAAGATGAAGCTTCACGGAGTCGCGCACGCACAGCCTCACTAGTGGAGGTGCAGCAGCGTGGGGCCCTGTCAGCCGAAACAGCCTGGTGTCCTACAAAGTGCACTGGACGCAGAGTCAGGAGGCCGGTGCCCTCGCTGCACTCCTCAGTAGCTGCGTGACTTGAGCCGCTTAGAGTTTTGGGGACCTTGGTCTCCTCCTCACCCCAACCCCCAGCCCTGCCAGTCTGAGTCACTTTAAATTCACAAACAGTCTGGCAAATGTGACAGCACGAAGTTTAGTTCCTCCTGGGCCGCCTGCAGGAACACATGTCGTTTGTGACTCAGCCTGTTCTTCCTCCAACTCCTCGAACGCCTCTCGAACTTGGTCCCCGTCTGTGCTGAGTGGTAAGTGAGCCACAGCACGTTTGAGCTGGTCTGCTTTTGTTGTTCCCACCGCACTGTCCATCTGGCCTCTCTGTCCCTTCCTTGTGCTCTCAGTCCTCAGGGAAAGCTAATAGGCCAGCAGAGTTCGCTTTCTAGGCTCCCATTCTGTGGCTCTGACTTCTCATGGTCACTGTTCCTGAGTCACCATTTTCCTTTCTGACATTGTCGGAGGAGAACACCCAAGTCTCAGAAGTTTGTCTACAGTGATTCTTGGAAAGTATTTTGTAGTCTCATTAACCCTAGCACCAACCATGACATAAAAAAGACATGTTTCCTGGGTATTTGAATTTCTACCTGTCCTGATCTTCTGTGGTAGTTGGAGAGAGAGAGAGATACAGAGAGAGAGAGAGAGAGAGAGAGAGAGAGAGATTTGTAGTAAGGAATTGGCTCATGCAACTCGGGCACTGGCTCGTCTGCAGTCCGTGGGACAGACCTGCAGACTGGACACTCAGTTCAGAGTTGGTGTCGCAGCCTTGAGTCTGCAACAGCAGCCTAGGGCAGCAGGCCTGAAATTCAGGCAGAGTTTCTCTGTGGCAGTCTTGAGAAGAATTCCTTTCTACTTAGGGAAACCTCAGGCTTTGCTCTTAAGGCCTTCAACTGATTAAATGAGGCCCACCCACATTATGGGGCAACATCTGCTTTACTCAAAGTCTACTGATTTAAATGTTAATGACACCTATAATGTACCTTCACAGCAACATCTAGACTGGTGTACAACCAAACAACAGGGCCTTATGGCCTAGACAAGTTGACACAAAATTAACCATCACACCTTCCATTGTTCACGGTGTTTACTAGGGAGAGAAAAAAAATTCATGATCAGTTAACACATAAAAATTGAACACTAACTGGTCCATAATCTCTTCTATTAACCCTCACGTTACAGATGTCAAAACTGAAGCCGAGGGACCAGGGGCACAGTGAGCCCCTGGAGAGGTAACTGCCCCTCCCCGGAGGGCTCCCATGAGGACAGCAGCGAGGGTGAGGGTGCACTTACTGAAGGGCGCAGGCAGGGGGAGGCGAGGGTTTCCCGTTGCTGGTTTTCCCCACTCTGAGGAAGTCTCACTCGCTACTGTCTCTGGGTTCGGAAAACGATGTGACCAGGCATTTGCTTCAGCTCCATGGCGCAGCTGATATTTGCTGTGTGCTCAGTGGGCACCCACAGGCCAGGGCCCAGCTCCTGGATGCTTTTCCCGCGTGAGGACAGCTCCAGGAGCAATGGGGGAGAGGAGAAGGGCTGGGGGACACACGGGCGGCTTTAGACTGGGTAGTCCCTGGTGATGCATTTAGTCTCCAACATGAGTGAGCAGACACGGGAGCGTCAGCTAAAGGAACACACACCATGTGCAAGGCATGGAACGGTGAGCAAGACGTGCCCTCCAGGAGTGCGTCCTGGGGGAGACTGACCGGGAGCCCACAGGAACGGCCAGCTGTTGCTGCTCCAACAGGAGTGGACCAGGTTGTATGGGAACAAGGCACAGCTGCCCAGAGCAATGGCGGTATTCTGAGATCAGGAACACAACGTTAAATAACTAGTATTTCAGGTGACGACAAATCTTACAGTAGGATGTGAAATTTTCCTACGATTTTTGAGATTTCCAAGACATTTCATGATCCTAGCAGGCTGAAGAGGGAGAGGGCTCAGAGCATTCCCTCCTCCACCTCTCAGTGACAGGCATCTCACTGTCATCTGTCATTAGGGACTTTTAGATGGGACGTTGAAGAAGCCTGCTATGATGGAGGCACGTGCCAAGAGCAAGAGCATCAGGAAAGGGACCCTGGGGGGTGTACATTTGAGCAGTCTTGAAGGATAAACTGGATTTCAACAAATAGGGAAGTCAGAAAAGGTCACTTTTTCAGAGGAAATGGACTGGGCACCAGAGGCAGGGTATCTGGAAAAAGCCTGATGTGTGCAAAAAAATAGGCAGGAAAAATAAAAGCAAGCACGAGCTCATCCTAGTACTTGCTTCCTTGCTTTGCTTTGATTTTTAAAAGTGCTACAACCAAATCAAGATGAACAGCAGCACAGAGCAATATTGTTGTAGCTTTTGAATTTAGATAGCTAGGACAAAAGGTGGGTGCTAAATGAAAAAAGTCACCTTCTGGGCCCACATCCTACAGAAGTCAGTTTCTTGACTGTAGCCAGGAAACCAGGATTCTGTCACATAGCACAGCGTTAGGGTTCCAAATGCTGAGGCCCTGTGTGCACAGGTTTCTTGGAGATGCACTACAGCTTCTGAGCAAGCCATGCTGTCGCTAATCCTTCACAGAAGGTCTGGTTCCTCACTTGCTTATTTGAATCAGAAGACACTGCTACCATCTGCTGGAGAATTGGTCTGAACTGCAGATTCTGTTGGAAGACGGAACTTTGCCGCCCCCTGCTGGCAATTTTTACAATAGTTGTACAGGTGTAAACGCACCTCTCAGATATGCACACCCACACACACACACCTTGGGCTAGCAGTTTCCCCCCCCCCCATGGATTCCCAGTGGGGGACAGGGACAGGACGCTTGTCGCATAGATTGTGAGGCGAGACCCTGTAGGGATGGAGAGAGGGGACAGAGTCCCAGAGAGCAGTTTCCAGGCTCTCGGCCTCATGTGGAAAGGTGCTGGCTCAGATAGTAAACGGCCATCAACTGTGATTGGATGGCCATCCGCTGTGGTTAGTTGGCCGTCAGCTGTAACCAGTGAGCCATTGGCCACTAATATAACTGCCGTGGCTACACTAGCAGAAAATGGGGGCTAGCGAGAAGATGGTGGCTGAGCTAGCAAGAGCTGATTGCAATTAGCACGGTGGATTGCAGCGAGCGAGGGGAGTCGGTCGGTTGGCAGAAAAGCAGACAGCAGGTTGTGAATCCAGCCTCCAGTGAGACTATAGTGTTGTGACTCCCCTACCTATGTCTCCGTGGGTGTTGCTTTTTGGCCTCGCCACATCCTTTGTTCTTATGTGGGGAGCGGGAGCTGAGACCCCGCAGGCCGCCCCGCAAGACAATGGTCTTGCTTGGAGTCCTCAGTGAGAATCGTAGTTGCCCAATATTCATTGACAAAATCCTCAGGCTGCTTGATCAGAGGGAAGGCTAGAGATTCAAAGAGCAAGTGACGAAGGGATACATGGGAAAATAAACCTCCAGAGACCACAATAAATCATTTTAGAATTTATATCAAAATCCCTCCATCATTTTTACCTGAAATTAAACTGCTGACTATAATTTTCCTCGTTTCAGGATTCATCACCCCGCAACTGAATTCCATAACTGGAAGATCACTGTATGCCCCCAACATGAGTTCCCTGAGTATTTTATACACTCTATGGCAGGTGGTGCCCAAATGTCTGATCTTAGAAGTACAGGAAGCTGAGAAAGTGACCCCAAAATGACACCTAATAAAATAATCACGATTCTCAGTGCACATTCTAGTTACTTGACTCATGGACAGCTCACCATCCTTCCAACCAGCTTTAATACAGCCGTTAATCTTGTAATTTTGACCGTATGATGTTTGAACTTGGAGCTAAAGACTAGTTTGTAGACACTTTCATTATGCTGCCCGATTATGATTATCTCAGCATGCTGCCACCCTGCTTCCAAAGCAGGCAGTCCTGCTTCTGGCCCAATTCCCCCTCATTAGCTGATCCGAGTTGAAGTCTGACTATGTTCCCATCATTCTACAGTAGCCGTCCTTTACATAAGCCCAGGGGTTAGCAAATTTTTTCCATAAAGAACCAGATAAGTGTTTTGGGCTTTGCAGGCACATATGACCTGTCACTACTCAACTCTGCCATTATAGATGATGGAAGTAAGTGAACATGTGTGGCTGTGTTTCAATAAAACTTCAGCTATAAGACAAGCAGCTGCCCAGATTTGGCCACGGGCTGTGTCATGTGCTGGCACCTGACCTTTTCTACTTCTTCATCCATTATGCTCCTCTTCCCCAATCCTTCTTCCTTCTGCTTCATACCAGAGGTGCTCACACATGTATCTGCCTTGAATCATCTCTTTCCATAAATATACACACTTTTTTTTTGGTAAAGTGTGGGATTCAATCAACAAATATTGAGCGTTTGCTGTGAATTAAGCTTGGCGGTGGTGGGAGGCAAACCAAAAAGCGTTTCACTTCTCTAGGAGTCCTTAATCTACTTGTACAAATTATCTAAACCTATCAAATAGTAATAGTTCCTCAAAGGGAAATGGGATGACACGAGATACAATCAGAAAGTGACTAAATGGGGAGTGTAGTCATGCATGTGGACCTTACTGATAGCACTTACTGCAGAGCATGTCCACCGCGGACCCTCACAGCTGGGTTTACACCGCCGTTGCGTGAAGCCAGTGGTGAATCAGGCTGCTTGCTGAATCAGGCTTGAGACTCTAGGCTCCTTTACACCCCAACCACTTCCATCCCACTGGGGAGCAGAGGGGTGGTTTTAACAGTCCCTCTGCTCTGAAAAGCACACTCCGTAGGATGAGTCTGAGCTACGCCAGATTTCTCTTTATATTTTGCAATGCTGAGAGACCGATACTATTTTTGCATGTCGTGTCGACAACCACCCTGTTCAACAAATAAATACTGAGTATGTACAGATATTGTTCTAGGAGCTGGGTGTATAGCAGTCAGCCACAACACAGAGTCTCTGCTCTCTACAAATTATTCCCATTTAGAGGCGAGACTTCGAGAGCTAAAATGACTCGCTGTGGTCACAAAACTACATGGTGGCAGGTTCTCAATGCAGACTGCTGGGACCCCAAGCCAGTTATCTCAACCGCACTGCTCTGTTCTTCTTGACTCTCGTGACAGGTACCCGCAAGATGGAGTATAAGGGCAGCAGCTGGCACGAGACCTGCTTCGTCTGCCACCGCTGCCAACAGCCGATTGGAACTAAGAGCTTCATCCCTAAGGACGAGCAGAACTTCTGTGTGCCCTGCTATGAGAAGCAGTATGCCTTGCAGTGTGTCCAGTGCAGAAAGGTATCTGTTGTTCCTGGGCCTGCACCCTGGAAAGTTTGGCTGTATGGCCCCTGCCAGCTCGCCCTTTCTGGAAGGATTACAGGTGTAACAACACGAGTGGCGTGAAAGTTCTGCCTGTCTTACCTCCCTTTCCATAGTTCTGACGTGCTTCTGTACACTCGGTCCTTTTGGCCCTGTGTTCCAGGCCTCCTTTCAAAGACATAAGCATGTTATGAGCTGAGATAGGAATCCTGTATCACTTTCTTGTTCTGGAACATTTCCAAATAATTGCTCCTTTATGACGACGTTCAAAAGAAGAACTTATTATCCCAAAGCTGTCTTTGTTACACTGCTCTCCTAAACAAGAAGCCAATTGCTCAACTTAGCGAGAGGGAGGGAAGGAGAGGAGAAGAACAGTAAGGGAAAAAAGGTTTGCCCCATGGGTAGAGAGCCGACTGTTAACTACCCCTATCCAGTCAACTCTGTGCTGCGTCTGCCGAGGCTGTTAGGTTAGAGAAAGAACAGGAACCCGCACCTGTAGGAAGCCATCTCACTCCCGCCTGCCCTGTCACCCTTCTGTTCCGTTTAGGGTGTAGCTTGGTTTGCTGCAGTGTGACACACACACACACACACACACACACACATCTCAGGACTCAGGCCTGTGCCAGACACTTTGGCTTTTGTCCGTTTTATGGACTGCACTGTTTCACCAGTAGGGGCCCTGCCCGGCTCGGGTCTGTGGGAAAACAGCCCCACTGCTGTGCCCTCTCCCAGATGAGCCTTGGCTGGAATGCCCCGCGAGGCCTGCACCTTTTCTAAAGGAAGAGTGTTACTCATGTCCTTCGGCCTCTCTCTCCTGTTTCCTTCTGTCTCATTTCCATTTTTCTCTTAACTGTTTTAAACTCCCTTTGTCCGTTTCCCCTCTTATGATTATGCTGTTTGTCTATTATTTATCCCTCTGTCCTTAGATGGAACTTTCATTCCTTTGTTTATATTAGGAATCCTCTTCTCTGCTCACTCTTTTGTTTTGTTTTGCTTTTCTCATCAAGATCCAAGGGACGTTCATTTTTGTTGCTCGTTTCTTCCTCTATCTTCTTCCCCACCTTATCGTCCTATTCCGTTGGGGAAATGAAGGCACACCTCCTGGGCTGGATGCCTGTGTGTGTGTGTGCTCATCCGTACACGTGACAGCATGCATGCCAGAAGCATCCATTCCTCCCGCCATGATGGGCCCCTGGAGCATCAGGGTCGGATGGTGGACAAGGTGACACAGCCTGGGGGGATGTATACTCTGCTGTCAAGTATTCCAGGACTTATTGACAAGTGTGCTCCCACAGTGTACACCGGGAGGACCTGAACCAATGTGAGGAGAGAGTGGTGTTTAGGGAGCATTCTCTAAGAAAGCAACACCCATGCTGAGACATGTGAGTTAGCTGGGGGTCGTAGGTTGAGGGTGGAGGACATGAAATCCAGATGCAGGGGGGTTGAGGGCCGTTACGGGCAGAGGAAGCATCTCACATGCATACGCCTGCTGTACACGTGATACCTTGCAACCCAACATATTTTCCATAAATTCTGTTCCTGGAACATTTATAGGAAGATTATGAATGGTTTATAGTTTAATGAAAAGAATACAAGATAGGAGGGAGTCCTGAATTCTAGTTCCTAGTTGTCATGAACTAGCTATGGATTCTCAGGCAAGTCACTTGATTTCTCTGGGTCTCAGTTTACTCATCTGCAAAATGGAATTAGTATCTTTATGTAAGGACCTTTATACGTTCTGTAAGGACTGAAGGAGGCACTGGGTGATATAGCAGTGTTAAAAAATACACTGCACTAAAGTGCCGATGTGAGGTACTTCGACTTGGTCTTCCAGTGCCATCGTTCTGTCAAGCTGAGACCCACCCGGTGTCCTCTGATACCGTACTCAGCTCTATCCTTCATCCATCTTCTAAATGAATATGGAAAGCAACAATATGCAAAGGAAAATACTAGATAAAGTTGAGGTATTGGTTACCAGTTCTGGTACATCTGGCTTCTCACAAATGTTAAAAAGACTGCAAGGCAAGGTGAGAAGAAAGGCTGTGGGCTTATTTTTCCCCAACCCCAGAGATGCCTGTGCTCTCCCTCCAGCATCAGCAGGCACCAACCCCACGGCGTCTTTGAACCTCTTCCACAGGTAATGGATACACGGAGTTGTACGTGGTGTTTGAGAGGGTACCCTGAGGCACAGGGATCTTTACAAATGACTTTTCCACAGGCACAGGGCTGGAAGGAGTAGGGTTAGAATTCGAACCTGCGTCTTCTGGGTACCATCTGCCACCCTCCCTGCACCGCGAGGGAGCAGTGCTGCCTGTAACGCCTGCGCCATAGAATCCCGGCATCCCTCTGAGGGGTTAAGGGCAGACACAGTGAGAAAGCCAGGGTCTGCAGCAAGGGAAGGGGTCATAAAGGGGTGACTATAAAGTCTGCACAGTAGTTTCTCAGTGACTTTTTACTAAAATTGAGCGTTTTCTGGATGAGGATGTTGCATTCTCTAGTGGCAACAGCTGAGACTGAGGACGTGTGCTTACCACAGAGGTCTCTCTGCTCGGAACCTGACCTTGAGCTCTTTTCTCCTCCAGCCCATCACCACCGGGGGCGTCACTTACCGGGAGCAGCCCTGGCACCGGGAGTGTTTTGTGTGCACAGCCTGCAAGAAACCGCTGTCCGGGCAGCGCTTCACGTCCCGGGACGAGTTTGCTTACTGCCTGAGCTGCTTCTGCGATTTGTACGCCAAGAAGTGTGCTGGGTGCACCAACCCCATCAGCGGTAAGTGCCAAGGTCTGTCCTGCGCCACTCCCCGGGGTACATAGCCACGTCAAGGTGGAACAAGGTATAAGATCCCAGCGTGTGAATGTGTTTGTACATGCAGACCTCGGAGATACTGTGGGTTCAGTCCCAACCACCACAGCAAAGCGATAAAGCAGGTGGTACTCGTTTTGCTGGTGGGGGGTCTTGCCATCGATTTATGAAAAACGCAACATCTGTGGAGCGCAATAAAGCACATTGCAGTACAGCGAGGTCTGCCTGTGTACCTAGACCCGCCACACCTCAGGGAGGTCCTGAAGAGCCAAACTTTTGCCTCACTGCTTCCCTTGTTACACTGGACACCCCAGCAGGTAATGACTCCCTCCAGCTCACCTGATCACTGAAAATCCTATGAATGGCCTACTCTCAAAAGATTTATTGTTTCTGCTTTTGGTTGGATTCTCTCTAAAACTGCAGTCTGTGCGCACCTGACAACCATGCCGTGTTTCCCCAAAAATAAGACCTGCCCCGAAAATCAGCCCCAGTTAAGATCGTCAGCCAGACGGACACATTCAGTACATTATGACGATGTTCCAGAAGATGACATGACTGTATTTGAATAAAGGTAGACTGTGGTACATGAAAAAAGAAGACATCCCCTGAAAACAAGCCCTAATGGAGCAAAACTTAATATAAGACCCGGTCTTATTTTCCGGGAAACACGGTATAAGCACTAAGTAACTGGCGTTTTCAGGCTTAGCATCTAAACTGGGTTCCCGAGGTGCTTCCCAGCACCTTGGAGGAGAGGCTTTCCACCACAGGGCCATGGCTGTATGAGGGCAGGGTTCAACATTCTGCTTAGTTCTTTCATATCCCCAGAAGGGCTGGGCAAAGCGAGAGCCCTAAATCTGGCTGACTGGCAGACCAGGCAATGGACTCAGCTATTACACAGGCCGAGAAATTCAGTGTGGGGAACAGATGGCTGTTCAGACTCAAGTCCTATAATTGTAGACCATGTACTGTCACACTGGGCCAGGAGGGAAGAGTGTGAGATTCTACAACACAAGGGACAAGTCCCACGTGACAGTCAGGCGGTCCCTATCAAGGGCTGATGGCAGATATATGCAATATAAATCAAGGGCCTGGCCAAACAGCATTCCTATGTGGCTTCGCAATGTAGTTACACAAACACATTTTACAGCCCTCTGCGCTTGTCCTTGACTTTCTTTTTCCTCAGGCCTGGAGCTGAGTTCACCTAACTCAGCGAACTCACCTGATGTAGAAAGTCCCAGGTCACTAAAATAAGTCTCTCATGTGTAGCCCAGAGCTCATAGTCCCATATGAAATTAAAATGTAAAGAAAAGAAGCATAGTGTTTAAATTGTTCTATGTTAAGACATCCAGTTACAGCCGTTTATATACCAGATTTCCCTCGCCAGCATTTAGAGGGAAAAATGCAGTCTTTTGTCCTAACATATTAATCTTTAATGCTGTTTTCACAGTAACTTCTGTGAAGTAAATGTTTATAAAATTAGGTTTTATAAAGCAATGTAATCTACATAAAAGCACTTTTAAATGTAAAGATGAGGTATGTGTGTTAATTGTAATTATTACGATTGTAGCACTGAAAAAAAAAAATTAGAAAAACAGAATGAAAGCTTTCCTCCAAAATAGGACAGGTATTTCTCTGAAATACAGAGACTAGTGTTCCAGAACCTACAGAGGAAATTTTGAAAATATAACTAAAATGTACTTTTAACCAGATTCCCAAATAACTATGCAAGATTACGAGGTCAGACTAAATTTCTAATAGATTCTTACTTAGTACTTTTTTCTTGAATAAAATTTAAATGATTTTTGTAAATAAATTTGAGTTATTTTCTAATGTTTTATTGCAGTGATCACACAAACGCAGTCGATCGTCATTATTCAGAGTCCGTATTTGCCAGCTTGCTACTCACTAACATGTATTTGTAATTCCAAAAGTAATACTGTGGCGCTTTCATGTCATTCTCAGACATGTGCAGAGTGGCAAAAAATTTGAGTCATTTGATGTCCCGACCCGCGGGACATTACACGAGGGACCCTGAAGCACCTAGAAGGGAGGAAAATGGGAGACACAAAGACCAGAGACAAGATAGGAGTTCTGATCAAGTCTCTCTTTATTGCAGCTCAATCAGGGGTTATATACATTCTTTTGCTGGGTGGAGGGGCATTAACATAAGAAGGGTTGCCGCCGGCTAGAGGTCTTAAACCATCCAGACACCCCCTACAGAAATGTGGGTGTTATCTAAAGACCCAAGTAACTTCCTCTATCTCATGCTTCTCAGTTATGTGATGGTGCCTTACAGGCACCCGCCCCCTACAATTTGACACATACTTTTACCAGTCAAGGTGGAAGAAGGGTGACATTCTGCCTTCTTGTTTCAACTCATATTGCAAACAAGGGTCTTTCTCATGGTCTGTTTGTGCCCTTTGTGTGTGTGTGTGTGTGTGTGTGTGTGTGTGTGTGTGTGTGGTGGTTTTTGGGGAGGTTTCTTGGCATTTTTATGCTTTTTGTTGGCATTTTTGCTATTTAAAATGACCCCCACGGAGAGCGCTGAAGTGCTGTGTGTTTCTGAGCCCAAGAAGAGTAGGAGGTACTTGTGTGCTAGGTACGCCTCCTTCAGGCTTCAGTTACGGTGCTGTCGGCCAGAAGTTCAGTGTTTATGAGTCAACAATTCATATTAAATGAGGTGCCTTTAAACAGAAATAGACATAAAACAAGGTTATGTACTGATTGGTTGACGAAAATGTGACCAGAAGCTCGCAGGACCCTAACCCTGTATTTCTCCTAGGAGCAGGGGGTCAGTGTTTGCTAATTCAGTGTTCGTACTGACTTTATAGGACGTAACTGTCTCAAACAGTGAGCATGTACTGTACACGCATCTTGCCCTTAGGAGAATCCGTTCCCCTAGTGCTATCTTTGGCTCTCATGTCTGTCACTCGCCCCCTTTGCTGGTATTTGAAGGAAATCATGGGGGCTTCCCACCAGAGACGGCTGCCCAGCACAGTTCCCGTCACTAACACCCTTCATCCTTTCCCGGTCAGTGCTCTTCCTTGACCCAGGTCTGCGAAGTAACAGGACTTATCAAAGGAGGGAGAAAGAAGGAACATGGAATGGTAGAAACTGTGGGGCTTCCTAGCTGCTTCTTGGATTTTCAGTTAACTCACAGTGCTGGAAAGAAAAACAACTATAGGCAGACCTCAGACATACTGCGGGTTCAGTCCAGACCACTGTAATCTTTCTGTGGGTGGATGGTCTTGCCTTCGATTTGTAAAAAACGCAACATCTGTGAAGAGCAATAAAATGAATCGCAACAAAACGAGGTCTGCCTGGATCTTGCAACTGTCCTGCAACCCCATGTCAAGATGAAGTGTTGCCCACACTACTGGTTTTCCAACATGGCTACACATTCAAAACACCTGGAGAGCTTTAAAAATTACTGCTGCCTGGGTCATGATTTCATTGGCCATGGCCTCAGTGCTAGAATTTTTAAAAGCATCCCAGATTATTCAAATATGCAGAAAAGTTGGACAGCCACTGGCCTAAGTCACTGGTTTGGTTCTGCCTCGGGGCTGGGGCATGTGACCTGTAGGTTTCCATAACCCTCAGGAGTCTAGGATTAGAGGTAATCAATATTTTAGTAAATTGATTATTCGGTGTAACTCTTCTTGTAAAGCTTTGATTTAGGAAAAGAGTTGAAAAGCTTTGCTGTGATAGCCGAGGAAGTGTGGTATTAGAAAGACAAGAACATGCATTACAGGACAAGTTCAAGTCCCAGCCCTGTAGCTAACTAGCTGAAGGGGATTAGCTCTAAGGTCTAAGTTCTCCCCCATGCGAAAGGATTTGATGCCCAATGTCAGCCTCACCAGTTACATTGCAAAAAGGAACTGTTTGATGAATTATAGACTTCTCGTGCCAGTTTGAGACCTCAAACTATTATAAATGGAGTAGTCAGTGTGGATTCTTTGTTCTTAATATAGTAGATGGAACCATTATTTCTTTATAATTGGAATTCATGATCCAAATTTCATAGAAATTTATCACAATTGTAAGATAAACCCATGTATTTGATTCCACTTAATTTCAAAGTGCTCAGTGGTACTACAAGTCAACTATATTGTAACAGGCAGCCAATGTGCCTTCAACATTTGATAAGAATTAGTCATCAAACAAGAATTAAGCACCTGAATTGACTGCGTTCCTACTTTTCTTGTTGATAATGTAAGCTGGTTTTCTCTACTGCCCACACATCTTCCTAAGCTGTTCTCACCTATCTCAGCAGCCCCATCTTCCCGCAGTCTCACCAAACCTCTAACTGTTACCTGACTCTTACCACCCAGTTCATGCTTGTCCGCCCTTTGGTAAAAGCCACAAAAATGGGAAACCCACCTATGGTCGTTCTCCGAGTATCTCCAAGTTCTGTCTCACGCTGTTCCCTCTGCAGAAAGGTACGTCTGCTCCTCCTCCTGCCACGTGTCGTCTCTTTGATGAGGCCTTTCTCGGCCGTTCCAGAGAAAATCAACATTTTCCTTTTCAACACTCCCTTTGGCATTTCATCCACTACATCACGAAATGGTGCCAGACGTGAGGTGCCCAGGAAAGGAATCAGTGACATAACTTCCCAGTTGCATGGACTTTCATGCTGGTGGGAAAAACAAATACATACAACAGGCACTTCCTAATTATAGTATTTATCTTATAGTTTTGGAACCAGCTTATGCGTGTATGTGTTCCTTCTAATATTTAGGAGTTCCTCAAGGTCCTGCACAGTACCTGCCTGACACGTGGATCCCAGTCCCAGAAACTCATCACAGCCATACTGAACAATCCAAGCGTGGAAACGGATCAAACCAGAATTCCTTTTTCTGTCCCAGTCGCTGATTCTCACTAGCAATATTCCCTTTCTCTCTTCATATGGTGTTATTTTTTTCTCTATTAAATGTTTTCTCTATTAACAGGACTTGGTGGCACAAAGTACATCTCCTTTGAGGAACGGCAGTGGCATAACGACTGCTTTAACTGCAAGAAGTGTTCCCTCTCGCTGGTGGGCCGCGGCTTCCTCACAGAAAGGGATGACATCCTGTGCCCTGACTGCGGGAAAGACATCTGAAGTCAACACGAATTGCTGCTTGCGAAACACACAGATTTATATACTTTCTTTCTCAGCCAGGGAATATGTGTCCTGGTTCCCACCAGCCACTCCAGACTTTCCTCTTGTGCCTCTCAGCGATATTCACGTTTGTTTAAACCCTTGCATTCTTTGTACTAATTCAATCCCAGGGAAGGAGAAAACCCTTATGTAAACCTTAGGTGGGAAGGTAGTTTTGAATTTTTGGAATCAAGCAAGGCAAATCCAAGTGTAAAAATCCTAAAAAATGTATCTTTCTTTCGCTGTATATTTAATTTTTAAGTGCAATGAACATGTCACGAACTTGAAAGTTTTCCAACTAAATAAGGTAATGAAGAGTTGGTATTTACAACTGTGTAACTTCCTGTCATGTAAGGCCTAAAGCAAGAATATATGGCTTACAATAAAGTTATCCAGAACAAAATCTTTTGCCAACCACAGTGTCTGAAATAATGATTAAACATTAAGTTCTAAGTATAAATGACCCTGTATTGCATGGTCCACTGTTTACGGTGTGAAGTTCAAGTTCTGATGAGCTGGGTGAGTTAACTGAAATGGCATCACGCCTTTTATTTAAAACACAGCCCTCAGTCAGCACCACAATCTCTCCTTACTGCCTTCTCTTCACTCCCCCTTCCCAGACTCTCTCTCAGAATCCAGTTGTCTGCATCTGATGCAGTAACATGTGCTCCAAAATCTGAGCTAATTACGGTGACGGCAGTTTGGGGGTCACTTTTCTGGACAGAGCTCAATGCTTTCCCACCTTCATGGGTCCCTAGTTTACACTGACCTGCCTTCTCTTCCATAAAGTGAAGGAATACAAAAGGACACAGCACCTTGAGGCCAGAGATGACATCTTGTTTTATCTGTATATCTTCAACCCCTGAACAAGTCAGAGCATAATGGAAGCCTTCAGTGAATGTTTCTGAAAGAATAAGACAGACAGTAGAAACAGAGTGAGAGAGAGAGGGAGATAAAGAGACACTGCTGTAAAGTTAATGCTCTCAGCTCCTAGTTTGGCAGGACTCTGTAAAATCATCTTGGAAAGTAGACTATCCAATTGGAAAACACTGAGCTAATCTGTGAGATAGGACATTGCATATTTCTCTTTAGAATGGTAACAATAGTGGCCTCTTAACCTTCGTTTTCTAAGACAATGCAATATAATAAAATGATATGCTGTGCAGCAGGAAAATCGGGTGGGAAGCAAGTCCCATCTATACTGAGCACACGTCAAGTCAGTTCTCAATGCTAGTCACTGTGAGTCACTGGGAGAAATGTCTGATAATGTCTGAGGCAGGTCTTCTGGATTTATAGTTAGCTCGACAATTTGCCTAAAAAGAATAACTCCACCCCTTATCAGTTGTTTCTCCATCTTCTACTTCATAATATAAAAGTAAAAACATTCTTGCAAATGTGCTTTTTAAAATAAAAATAGCAAAATCCTACTGCCCCTCCCCAAAACAAGTAAAAGCTTTCCAGATTTCATGTGGAACATCCTTGTTTCTCATTAAAACCACAGATACACTAGATAATATCCATCCTGAAATTGCCCAACTTAAATGAATGGTGAGGGGGTTCCCCTGATCGCCAGTAGCTCCCGCTGGACTAATCCTCCCTCAAACGACAATCATTCAAGATAACATAACTTTTAAAACTTTGAAAATACTGGAGCATGACCCAAACAGAAAGACCGGAGGCGAGTGAACACTTGGTTATGACCATGGGTGGGTTTCCCATTTTTGTGGCTTTTACCAAAGGGCAGGCCCCAGTAGAGTAGCTAAAAGTCTGTTAGAAAAACTTCAGTCTTACCAGCTTGAAGAACCAGAGGCCTAAAGTCTCTAAAAGCATACAGCAAATGGAGAAACATTTACTCGGGAAAAATCGCATGTTGATAAGAACAGCAAAAGTCTGTGGCATTAGAGCCACAGCTTAATCCCATCCCACCCCCACTTCCCAGTTTCCTGTGACAGAAGCTCTACTCTGGGCGGGCGATGTACTCTAGGCCAGTACAGCCAAGTAGGTAAGGACACCCCCTGGCCTAGGGCTCTGCCCCAGGTGTGACAGGCTGACAATCCTGGGGTTCCAATCGGCCCTGACCCAGCCTGCTCCTGGGGTGGAGGTTCCACACTGGGAGGTCCTGCATTCCCAGCACCTACTTGTAGAGGAGGGGCTTTACTCCGGGAGGAGCAGGACACTGCCTAGCCCCACAGGGAGAGGCAGGCTCCAAACAGCAGCAATGCATAAGGGGACTGACTATATTTGGTACCAAGAATGGAGAAGCCTGTTCCTAAGGGGATTGTTAAAAACAATACAGATCTTGGTGGCACGCAATTAAGAGGGGGCTGGTAGCTCCATGATACTAGTAGCAAAAAGCAAAATGGCAGACCAGCCAGAAGTTTAACAGAGAGCACCAGGGAAAGAAACAGCTAAGAAAAGCCCTCTGGGGATCCAAATTATCCCTGTGGGCATGGACGGAGTGCGCCCACTCAGGAGCGATCAGAGTGGATGTGGAACAGACTTGAAAGCATTCTCCAAGCCACACACAGATCCTCAGCAAAGACAGAAGTCTTATTAGCTCAAAGTACTTAAGCAGGACCTCTGACCAAATACTGGTATAACAATTACTCATTAAAGCGACAATGCCAATAAAGAGATAAACATTAATTAAAAAGAGTCAAATGGAAATGCTGGAAGCTAAAAGTATAATAACCAAAATGAGAAATTTACTAGAGGGATTCAATAGTAGATATGAGTTGGGAGGAGAAAAAAATGTCAGTGAACTTGAAGATTATGAAATTTGAAAAACAAAGAATGAAGAAAAATGAACAGAGCCTCAGAAAAATGTGACACACCATTAACTGGACACCATATGCAAAAAGGGAGGACCAGAAGAGGAGAGAGAAAAGGGACAGAAAAAAAAATGTTTTAAGAATGAATGGCTGAAAAATGCACCCAAATTTTATGGAAAACATTAATCTAAAAATGATCCAAGAAGCTTGGCAAAGCTCAAAATAGGAAAAACACAGAGATCCACACCCAGACCCATCATAGTCAAAACATTGAAAGCCAGAGACAAAAGAAAAAAATCCTGAAAGAAGTAAAGTGAGATTGGAGCTGCTACACCAGCTTCCCGGAGAGCCTGGAGTTAGAGTAAAACCATACAGAAAGCCTGCCTCTACCACAGCTCTATCCAGCCCCTCTGCCAGTCAGGAATCACGACATTGGACCATATTTCTAACTGGCTCTGCAATAATACAGATCTATAATAAGCCTTTTTATTGAGCAAGACTTTATTAAATTGTGAAATAAAACACATAATACAGAAGACTACATAAAACAAATGTTAGGTAAAACTCAGTTGTGGAGATGGAAGTCAGAGTAATGGTTACTTCTCTGACTGGGAAGGGAGAGGAGGGAACTTTCTGGGATGCTGGAAATATTCTGTATTATGGTTGGCAAACTGTGGCCCAGGGACTAAATTATGCCTGCTGCCTGCTTTAAAAAATTTGTATTGGAACAGCCACGCCCATTCATTTACACATGGTATGGCCCACAAGGCCTAAAATTTGTACTATCTGGCCCTTTACAGAAAGTTTGCCAACACTTTATCTTGATCTGGGTAATGGTTACATATTTATAGATGGGTGGATGGATGGATAGGTACATAGATGATAGGTAGATAGGTAGATAGATATAGATATTGAGATCAATTCACTGAGTTATATGAAACTTTACACTTTACAATATCGTATGATATCTTCATTTAAAATATGCATGTTGTATTTTTTAGTTTCCTGTACTGAACAGTTATTTTAAACCTCTTCTTTTTTCTTTAACCATGGCAAGCAAACTCGCTCGATCTTTCCCTGAATATCCTAGTACATGCAAGCTCTGGGAGTCAGTCTCTAGCATCTGATGTTTCGGTGGCATCTTACACTCGGTCCACTGTTTCCTTGCATGCTTGGATACTTCGGACTTGTGCTAGTTGCTGCCTTTACAAAATTATCTGCATGTGTTTCTTGAGGCTTAGAAAGAGCGTGTCTTCCTGCCGAGATGAGTTCCACTGCCTCAGCCACACGCTTGGAGCACCACCAGACTAGAAGTACTTCCAAATCACTTCCACCATTTCTCTCACCATTCTAGGGGTGTAAATCTTCAGTACAAATCTGTAGGGCAGTCTGCTGGCTTGCTTCCAGCCTCCAGCCCACTGTGCCCCTTCTTCCTGTCCCTTTCCTGTTCCTCCTTCCTGTTTTCCCATTCTTTCTTCTTTTCTATTGCTTTTCCCTCCCTCCTGCAGCAAAGCAGGTTTACTTCTAATTCACCTTTACCACGTGGGATAGGGGGTGTTTGGGGTCATAGCTACCAGGTTTCCTATCTTGTGGGGAGTGGGGCTAACGTTCGCTCCTTTACCCCACAGTCACCTAAACCATGGCTTAGGTTTCAACAGCACATGAAGCAAAATGGTCTCCTTTTCGGGATTCTTATGTTCTCTTAGATGTTTGCCTGTCAGCTCTTTGGCGCTTTTGATTTAAAAAAAGAAAAAAGAAAAAAAAGAAAGAAAAAAAACGTTGTTGTTTTCCAGCAGAGTTGTCCCTTACATTTAAGAAGTCAGAGCAAGCTTTTTTCCTAATATTTACCATGAGAAAACCTAACGATAAACATTGCATTAATTACTTCCTATCTTTGTGACACATTCTGCAATGTTGAGACTTACATTTATCTGTCTTAAGCTCTAATTTAAATGCATAACTATCTTGTAGAATAAATTATATATTTATTAGAATAAATTATATACTTCAACTTTGTGGCGATATTTAATACTTAAGATATTGTAACATTCTTAATAAACTAGCCTATCTTCCACCAAAGCCATGCAAATGCAGTCACTGATGTCGCTGAAAACAGTTCCCTTATGAGGCAGTCCCCGTGCACAGACCTTCAACTCAGCCAACAGCTCACCAAAAGCGTCTGCTGTGATACACTGGGCCCTGGACTGACAACGATTACTACTGTCTCCATGTTGCCCTTGAGGGAAGTTTAAGCTCTGGAAAACCTTTAAAGAAACGTCTGCAAAAGACCTTAGTGCTGTTGGTGGAGAACGTTAGGCACTAGCCTAGAAACCCTTGTCATCCACATAGTGAAGCCCAGGGTGTATTTAGGACACATCACTCACTTGCCACAAATGGACACAATCCAATCTGTAGGCAGAGGGCCATCCTCCAGGCATACATCAGCCGAATAAATAAACCCTGATTCCCTCCGAAAAGACTGTTTTTTAATGAGCTATCCTAAAGCAGAATAAAGGTGGTATTGTGTACCAGTCATATTACTTTAGAAACGTAAAATATTTAAAATATAAAATCAATTTTCAATCATCTTTAGTGATGGTCATCCCGCTTTGAGGGCACCTCTTATTTGCTGTCTGGCCATTACATATATAACAGACAGAGGCGGCTTAGGGAGAAGGTATAAGGGAGGAACACAAAGAACTAACATCTGGAAGCGACTTAAGGATCAGGGTGAAATCTACATGCTTGACAGAGGAGGAAATGGAAGACCAGAAAGAATAAAGCTACAAGACTACAAAGGACCCAGGTCTCCTGACTCCTAGCCCATCATCCTTTCTCAGGGAGATTTTCTGATGGTACTACAAAACCAACCGCTATAAATTTTTATATTATGTACACCTTTTCTCTTCATTGGCCAAAGTGACTGTCCTAATGAATAACTGTTTTTGTACAAGCTGGTGCCATCATTCACTTGATTTCTGGGGTGAGAGTGGGACTGTTGTAGTACGGGACCTGTCTCTGGTTTAAGAAAAGAACAAGGGATCTTCTAGGCTTTACTCACTGCTCTGCACCGACTAACGGCAGCCCTTCAGAGAGGTCACTTTCGCTCCCTGGGCACCAGCTTCTTCTTTTGTAAAGTCAGAGTGCTGGAGTACATTGTGTTTAGAGCCTGAAAAAGAATGAGAAAAATACAAAATTTGACTTGTTTGATAAGTTAAGGGAAGGCTTTATATCCAAAATAAAACAAATTATTTTCTTAACGTAGAAATGACTATGGTGGAAATGCCACCTTTGTATATGAGCTCTTCTGAAACACTGAGAAGGAAGTAGCCAAGCAACTCACATGCCAACATGTACATAAACTAACAAACTGACCTTTCTTGGGGTGCCAAAAGAAACACAGAGAATAAATAAAACTCTATGACAAAAATAAGAGCAGTGCAACTGTATCCCAGACACTTACATATTAGCAGTTATACAATTAGAAGCATATGAATAAAAAAATCTCCCAGGTTCTGAAGGATCTTTTGAAAGAAAAGTCCATTCTCTGTTTTTGGTTGGTTTCCTCAGACCTCAAGGAATTAAAAACATAACTAGTAAACCACCTGGTACACAGGATACTCTGATTTAATTACTAATTGTTCTTCAGATTGCTTCTCAAATTATTTGAATGCGTAGAATGAATGAATTGAAGTGAATAAAACGGTAAAACCCCTTGAGGGCAGAGATCACGTCTTAATATTCCAACTTCATATTTAGAGTGTGAAATTACAGTCAACCTCTGTGCAATGAATGACATGTTTGCTCAGGGAGTTTTGTTTGTTTGTTGGTTGGTTGGTTGGTTGGTTGGTTGGTTGTTTCTTATTAAGAAAGTAGAGAAATTAACTTGACATTCTCTTTTCCATTAAAATGATAAAACTACAAATATATTTTTTAAGCAATAGCCAATAGAAACAATGGAAATGCCCATCCATAGACAATTAGATAAAGAAATGGTGGTATATTTATACAATGGAGTATTACTCTGCCATAAAAAAGAAAAAATCTTAATATTTGCAACAACATGCATGGACCTTGAGGGCATTATGTTAAGTGAAAATAGTCAGACTGACAAAGAAAAATACCATATGATCTCACTTATATGTAGAAGCTAAAGAACAGAATAAACAAGCAAACAAAACAGAAATAGACTGATAGATACAGGAAAAAAAATGATGGTTACCAGAAGAGAGAGAAGTTGAGGGATGAGGGAGAAAGAAAAGGGATTAGGAAATACAAATTAGTAGTCACAAAATACTCACAGGGATGTGAGACACAGTATGGGGAATATAGTCAATAATGTATAGATTACGTAGGGTGCCAGAGGGGTACTGCACTTAGGAGTGCACCATAAGGTGGGAAAAGGCGCACCACTACAAACTCAACAGAGGACAGAGGGCGTCACAGGGAACGACGCACGCTGGTGTCAAACACTTACCACTCAGCCTGCTCAAAATTCTGGGTATGCACAGCACTCACGGCGCAACCCCAATCAGAAAGGCAATTTCCTCAAAGAGGAATAGCTCCTTAGACGGTTCACGTCAATGCCTTTTACCACATTGTAAAGATTTAGAATTCTTGTGGAAGTTCATTCCTTTAAAACTCTACATTAGTTCATTTTTGTGCCTGAGAAAATGAATTGTTCAGTCTTCAAAATGGTCTAAACAATGTTTCTCTATATTCACCCGTAATACACACCATCAAACTATGTCCCTATGTCACTAGACACACCGGCAGATGATTGAGAGATGACCCACAGAGAGAGTTAGACAGCAGACACACAGTGCTTTCCCTGCTTTGGGAACAGGCCCTGTAGCCTACTCTCTCCCATTGAGGTACAAGTCTAGAAACATGGCCATGGGCCAAGTACTAGATCACAGGAAGGACTTCCTGTGAACTGGCCGGGTGTGAAAACGGTGCTATGCTCGGGTAAGACGATGTCCTTCCGTGTGTGAGAGACACACACACAATGAAGGGCCCGGCCACAAAGACGAACTCTCTGCGACAGGTTCAGCAAAACCTCTCCCTCGACCCTGAAGCTCCATCTGGCTCGTTCTGTAACCTCAGCCCCATTCAAAGGCAAACTCCTTAAGACAGTCCGTGTTTCTCTGTTCCCTTGGACAGCCCCACTGACTCTCTCCAGCCCACTCCACGCCACTCCACGGCCCCGCACCCCAAGTGCTCTGGCCAAGTCACCAGTCAACTCACTGCGCTGCAGGTACCCCCCTTCTCTGAGCTCACCTCTTAGCGCCACACCTCACCGGCACCTGGCAAGACTGTCACTACTTGAAAGGCTCTCTTTTCTTGAGTGCGTGACACTGATTTCCTGCTGCTCTCCCCCCGACCTCTCTTACTTTGTCTCCCTGCAGCAGACATGTCTCTTTTCTCTCGTCACCCGGAAACTAAAAGTTCCCAAGAGCTCGGCCCTCCTCTGGTTCTGCACCACCAGCTTTTAACCATATGAAGGTTAAAATCTAGTAACCATATGAAGGTTAAAATCTGAGAATCTAGTGACCGTGACAGTGTCTCCTGCATGCCAACACCCCCATGGTTACTCTGCACGGGCAACAGGGTCACCAGAAGCCCTGCAGCCATAGGCTCCCCCACAGGCCCTCCAGGAACCTAACCCCTCCGCACTCCTTCAATTCCAACCCACGTCTCCTGCCTCCATCACCTCCGAGAGGCACACAACTCCCAGGTTTCTTGCTCTGCTCCTTCCCAACTTTACACTCACACCTAAAAGCACCTCCTCGTAGCTCTCCTCAAGTGGAAGAGCCGTAAAAGCCAATCTCTCAGGCCTCCCCTTTCTCGGCCCTTCCTCTTGGCCGGGCCACAAGCAGAGGGCGCGAATCTCTAGTTCCCTGAACCTACCACGCACGCACACTGCTCACCTTCTCTTCCACCGCCCTCTGCCTTCTGCACTTCCCCGTCCGTCTGTCGAATACCTCCTCACCTTTCCAAAGCCACACCAGCGGGACGGGCAGTGTCTCCTGTGTCACTACCATTCTGTGTCTCTCTGAGGACACGAACAGGGACACATCTGGCTGCTGACACACAGGCACTAGCATACATACCGGGACTGGCTGAATTAACAACTAAATTCTTAAAGAGAACATAAAAGGAGAAAGAGAGGTCACCCGGAACACACGCCTGAACTCTGTTTCCCCAAAGGAACTTCTAACACTCAAACAAACATGGGCAAGAAGAAAAAGAAAGAAACTTAAGAAAATGCTCTGAAATCCCAAATTTCCTATTGCACACAAACGAGTGATTTTTCCCTAAAACACGAAACACCTCAAATCCGAGAGATTACTACTACTAAGTGAAAGAAATAGCAAGAGACCAAAATAATTTGATGACCACTTTCATATCATTAATGTTCTGCACTGAGACCTCCGCGTGTTTTATAAGGATTAATAACGGAGTCCACTGAAAGGAAGCTGAAGCAAAATGCCAAGTATTTCCTAAGAGCTTTAGTAACATTTTTCTTAGGATATAAAAATACGTACTCCAAAACTTACATTAGCTTTTGTCCACAAATGGTAGCTATGCAATTCGGGAACCCTGGGCTCTGTTTCTGGCGCAGGAAATGAGCCATCCGAAGTCTTCTTTGGAGAATGAGAAATACCGGGCCTCCGTGGAGACTCATGATGGCTGCAAAGGTTGAGCCTTTGCACCCCTGAGGAAGTGTGCACTCCTAAGGCGGGGAAAGGCGCACCCCTGCAAACTCAACAGAGGACAGAGGCGTCACAGGGAACGACGCACGCTGGTGTCAAACACTTACCACTCAGCCTGCTCAAAATTCTGGGTATGTACAGCACTCACGGCGCAACCCCAATCAGAAAGGCAATTTCCTCAAAGAGGAATAGCTCCTTAGACGGTTCACGTCAATGCGTTTTACCACATTGTAAAGATTTAGAATTCTTGTGGAAGTTCATTCCTTTAAAACTCTGCATTAGTTCATTTTGTGCCTGAGAAAATGAATTGTTCAGTCTTCAAAATGGTCTAAACAATATTCCTGTATATTCACACGTAATACACACAATCAAACTATGTCCCTATGTCACTAGACACACCGGTAGACGACTGAGAGATGACCCACAGAGAGAGGTACACAGCAGACACACAGACACAATGACAGACGGGCAGAAACCAAAGAGAAGCTGTCTTACAGGGCGGCCAGCGGGGTCTCAGCTCCCGCGCTCCCCACATAAGAACACAGGATGTGGCTAGACCAAAAAGGAACACCCACAGAGCCATAGGTAGGGGTGTCATCCCACTGTAGTCTCACTGGAGGCTGGATTCACAGGACGTGCCCCCTGCTGTCTGCTGTTCTGCCTGAAAATCGACCGACTCCACGCGACTCGACTCTCGACTCACCAACCAGCGCAGCCGCAGCAGCTCTATCAGGGGCCAATCGGCTACCCGGCTACAGCTGACGGCCAACTAGCCACAGCCGATGGCCATCCACTACCCAAGTCAGCAAGCCCCTCCCACGTGAGGCCTAGAGCCTGGAAACTGCTCTCTGAGGCTCTGTACCCACAGAAGCTCATGCAAATGGAGACGAGCTAGCACCAAAATAGATATACGATCAATATTCATCAAACTGCTGCCACTGAGCGGTAGAAATGAGGCAACCAGTCTTATGACAAGAACAGACAGCCTCCCCATGGGACTCCTTGATAGAGCTAACACCGTAGTAGGCCTGGAAATCTGAGGAAAAGCCACACAACTGGGATAATGGCTGTCTCCCCTAGAAAGTCCCCAAGAGCTGGCAACAGAAACCATGAATCCCTGCAAACGAAGACAAAGTTGGAAAAGAAGGCACCTCTGTCTTGGGCTAGCTCGGTCTCACCAGGAAACACTGCATGCTCGATTCCCACTTTACAGCCACCATGTTGGAGATGGAAGGAGAAGGAGACTGCAGAGTGGGTGAGGAGGTGGGGCCGCTCTGGGACTGGGGAGGGAGGACTCCTTCTGGAAAGGCGAGCCCCCGGGGGGAGTCTCCTTGGGAGAGGCTTCGGAGGTGTGCTGTGAGGGAGGGCCTGGCGGACACGGTGCAGGCTTCTCCGCTTCTCTGTAAGCGAGGTTAAAAACCAGAACCAAACAAACAAACCCAGACTGCCTTATGCCCTTTTGGGCCTGTGATGTGAGGAGGGTGGTGTGTAGACCCTCCCTGGGCTGTGCTGACCTCCCTCTGTGTGTGCTTGCTTAGGATTCGCCTGCCTAAGAAGAGAGGTTTCTAGGCATGAAGTAGAAGATACTGTGAAAAACAGTATATAACAGTCTAGAGGGTCGCTTTTTGCGATGGCACGTGTCTAGTCGCTGGTGTGACCTGGAGAGAGTGTAAAATTTATGTACAAATGGAGGCATCTTGTGTTGCTGATCCATCGATTGTTTGTTTGTTTCTTTCTAGGGCACCTTTACCCACTGTGTTCAGCTTGCTGCTTCCACTAGAAGAAAGAACCACACTTGTGTGTCACGTGCCAGTAAGTATATTTTTCTAAACCTTTCGCATAGCTCTTTTTCCGAGGTGAAAGAAAGGAGAAAAGGAATGAACTTATGAAGATGGGACTTGTTGTATAACACTAATGTAACGTAGGCATTTACAATAATCAAGCTTATTAGGAAAATAATTCACCCTAAAGAAAGAAGTTGTTGAATACCACGGTCTTAACTGTTTTCACAGTTATTCTGTGAGTAAAAATAAGGGCTTTAAGTCAATTGCGATCCAGGACAGATTTGCCCACCTACCTGCAGAAGACTCTGGACTCTTTGTCAGGAATTAATACGTCAATGAACGATAGCTGCATGAACTACAAATGTTTGGTGATTTTTGTTTGAAGGGGAAGAAAATCGGTGTTTAGGCTTGTAGCGGTGTACATTTTATTACTTTGTTTTCACATCATTCTCTGGGGCTCAGAACTTTTCATGTGTGCTGCAGGTATCTGTAGGTGCTTATTTCTAAATTTTCAGTGTGGCCCAACACGATAGGTCATTGTGCGTAATGAGGATAGAAAGCTCCAACACTGCTTACGTTTTTGAGCCATTTTATTTTCAGAACTTTGTCCCAAGCATATGTGCTGCATGCAGTGCCACCACCGAGGTTTTTGTCTTCTGCCTCCAGGGAGGCCTGGGAAACTCCAGCCCTGGGCGCCATCCACCCAACCACCTGTTTTTCTGAAGGCTTAAGAGCTCGGAGTGGTTTTTGCCTTTTTCCAGGGTTGTAGAAGAGAACAAAAGAGATTGTGCGGAAGCATCGGTAAGTGGTCCGCAGAGCCTAAGCTACTTTGTCGTTGGTCTTTTACAGAACAAGCTCCTTGGTAATTCTCCACTTTATGGGTAGCAAGTGCAGACAACCCGAATAGACAGGCTAGGGCCTGTGATCGACTAGCATGCGGCCATTATTGATCATGGTTTTGAATCCTATGTAATGACCTCCGAAATGGCTCATTTCCAATGTTAGGTGAGATCTAAAACTAACTAGAATATGATTCTAATTTTGTGACAACGTAAGAAGGATAGAAACTGGAAGGCGAATTCCCTGATACATTCATCGTGGCTCCTCTGAGACAGTGGGAAGCTTAGTGATGTTTATTAAGGGCTTCTTATTTTTATAAAGTAAGTCTCTACTCGCATTTTGTAGTATTTGACCTGAGAGGGAAGCGTGGAGGGAGGAAGCCGTCAAATGAGCACCTAGACATCAACTCATGGTGGCATAGTAGGAGAGGCTAACCTCACTCGAAAAACCCTAGTTTGCATGTCTCACGAGCAAAGCAGAAACAGGTGTACTTTTGCAGAAGTGTTTGAATGCTTACTAGAGAGGACGGACTTCACGTCGTCCATGAAAAGTACCAATAAAGAAGTCAAACACGGCAGCCTGGTTGGTTGCGTTTAGAAATCAGTTGGTCGAAGGAGCCTGTGGCTGAAGCGTCTAATGGTGAGTCAGCACAAATCTGGAAGGTTTGCTTGCATGGCTGTGAAATCCACACTGGTAACAGGCTCAAAATTTGAATTATAAGGGAGTTGATGCCCAAAGTGCATTCCTTACAAATTGAGGATTAGTCAATTAATGTACGAATGGGTTTTCTTTCTTCTTTGGTTTGGTTTCTCTTGATCTTTAAGAGTGACAAAAAGTCTTTCTCTAAAGAACAGCCTTGCAAAGTACATTCCTCAAAACCTGATCATTTCTATTTTCTCCTGAAGGTCTTTTTGGTTCATCATGGGTGCAAGGTGTTGTAGCTCACGTGATGGAGATAGTTTCTCTCAACACCGACCCCTCCGTTGTCATGACCTATGACGCTCTTCAGTGTGCGTTCTACGTGGGTCCTCCGGAGAGTGCAAACAGACGTAAGGATCAACGCAAGTGCCACTACTTAATATGAAAGGCCAGTGAATGCTGAAAACCCTGACACGTGTTCCTGGAGGAATTATTGGCGAAATCGATTGAGCTTCTCAGGAGAAAAAGAAAGATTATGTCATTAATAACTCGAATCTACGCTGAATTCTCACAAGAAAGTTACTCTTTTCATCTAATGATGATCTGTCTTCCCCCTTCTCATCATTTTGACTTAGGGGAGAGCACACTGTTTCTCTGAATAAGGGGCCAAGCCTGCACCGTGTCCGCCAGGCCCTCCCTCACAGCACACCTCTGAAGCCTCTCCCAAGGAGACTCCCCCCGGGGGCTGGCCTTTCCAGAAGGAGTCCTCCCTCCCCAGTCCCAGAGCGACCCCACCTCCTCACCCACACTGCAGTCTCCTTCTCCTTCCGTCTCCAACATGGCGGCTGTAAAGTGGGAATCGAGCGTGCAGTGTTTCCTGGTGAGACCAGCTAGCCCAAGACAGAGATGCCTGCTTTTCCAACTTTGTCTTCGTTTGCAGGGAGTCATGGTTTCTGTTGCCAGCTCTTGGGGACTTTCTAGGGGAGACAGCCATTATCCCAGTTGTGTGGCTTTTCCTCAGATTTCCAGGCCTACTACGGTGTTAGCTCTATCAAGGAGTCCCACGGGGAGGCTGTCTGTTCTTGTCATAAGACTGGTTGCCTCATTTCTACCGCTCAGTGGCAGCAGTTTGATGAATATCGATCGTATATCTATTTTGGTGCTAGCTCGTCTCCATTTGCATGAGCTTCTGTGGGTACAGAGCCTCAGAGAGCAGTTTCCAGGCTCTAGGCCTCACGTGGGAGGGGCTTGCTGACTTGGGTAGTGGATGGCCATCGGCTGTGGCTAGTTGGCCGTCAGCTGTAGTTGGGTAGCCGATTGGCCCCTGATAGAGCTGCCGCGGCTGCGCTGGTTGGTGAGTCGAGAGTCGAGTCGAGTGGAGTCGGTCGATTTTCAGGCAGAACAGCAGACAGCAGGGCACACGTCCTGTGAATCCAGCCTCCAGTGAGACTACAGTGGGATGACACCCCTACCTATGGCTCTGTGGGTGTTCCTTTTTGGTCTAGCCACATCCTGTGTTCTTATGTGGGGAGCGCGGGAGCTGAGACCCCACTGGCCGCCCTGCACGACAGCTTCTCTTGGGTTTCTGCCCGTCTGTCATTGTGTCTGTGTGTCTGCTGTGTACCTCTCTCTGTGGGTCATCTCTCAGTCGTCTACCGGTGTGTCTAGTGACATAGGGACATAGTTTGATTGTGTGTATTACGTGTGAATATACAGGAATATTGTTTAGACCATTTTGAAGACTGAACAATTCATTTTCTCAGGCACAAAATGAACTAATGCAGAGTTTTAAAGGAATGAACTTCCACAAGAATTCTAAATCTTTACAATGTGGTAAAACGCATTGACGGGAACCGTCGAAGGAGCTGTTCCTCTTTGAGGAAATTGCCTTTCTGATTGGGGTTGCACCGTGAGTGCTGTGCATACCCAGAACTTTGAGCAGGCTGAGTGGTAAGTGTTTGACACCATCGTGCGTCGTTCCCTGTGACGCCCTCTGTCCTCTGTTGAGTTTGCAGGGGTGCACCTTCCCCCGCCTTAGGAGTGCACACTTCCTCAGGGGTACAAAGGCTCAACTTTTGCAGCCATCATGAGTCTCCACGGAGGCTCGGTATTTCTCATTCTCCAAAGAAGAATTCGGATGGCACATTTCCTGCGCCAGAAACAGAGCCAAGGGTTCCCAAACTGCATAGCAACCATTTGTGGACAAAAGCTAATGTAAGTTTTGGAGTACGTATTTTTATATCCTAAGAAAAATGTTACTAAAGCTCTTAGGAAATACTTGGTATTTTGCTTCAGCTTCCTTTCAGTGGACTCCGTTATTAATCCTTATAAAACACGCGGAGTTCTGAGTGCAGAACATTAATGATATGAAAGTGGTCATCAAATTATTTTGGTCTCTTGCTATTTCTTTCACTTAGTAGTAGTAATCTCTCGGATTTGAGGTGTTTCGTGTTTTAGGGAGAAATCACTCGTTTGTGTGCAATAGGAAATTTGGGATTTCAGAGCATTTTCTTAAGTTTCTTTCTTTTTCTTCTTGCCCATGTTTGTTTGAGTGTTAGAAGTTCCTTTGGGGAAACAGAGTTCAGGCGTGTGTTCCGGGTGACCTCTCTTTCTCCTTTTATGTTCTCTTTAAGAATTTAGTTGTTAATTCAGCCAGTCCCGGTATGTATGCTAGTGCCTGTGTGTCAGCAGCCAGATGTGTCCCTGTCCGTGTCCTCAGAGAGACACAGAAGGGTGGTGACACAGGAGACACTGCCCGTCCCGCTGGTGTGGCTTTGGAAAGGTGAGGAGGTATTCGGCAGACGGACGGGGAAGTGCAGAAGGCAGAGGGCGGTGGAAGAGAAGGTGAGCAGTGTGCGTGCGTGGTAGGTTCAGGGAACTAGAGATTCGCGCCCTCTGCTTGTGGCCCGGCCAAGAGGAAGGGCCGAGAAAGGGGAGGCCTGAGAGATTGGCTTTTAGGGCTCTTCCACTTGAGGAGAGCTACGAGGAGGTGCTTTTAGGTGTGAGTGTAAAGTTGGGAAGGAGCAGAGCAAGAAACCTGGGAGTTGTGTGCCTCTCGGAGGTGATGGAGGCAGGAGACGTGGGTTGGAATTGAAGGAGTGCGGAGGGGTTAGGTTCCTGGAGGGCCTGTGGGGGAGCCTATGGCTGCAGGGCTTCTGGTGACCCTGTTGCCCGTGCAGAGTAACCATGGGGGTGTTGGCATGGAGGAGACACTGTCACGGTCACTAGATTCTCAGAGGACGCATGCGACCTTCATATGGTTAAAAGCTGGTGGTGCAGAACCAGAGGAGGGCCGAGCTCTTGGGAACTTTTAGTTTCCGGGTGACGAGAGAAAAGAGACATGTCTGCTGCAGGGAGACAAAGTAAGAGAGGTCGGGGGGAGAGCAGCAGGAAATCAGTGTCACGCACTCAAGAAAAGAGAGCCTTTCAAGTAGTGACAGTCTTGCCAGGTGCCGGTGAGGTGTGGCGCTAAGAGGTGAGCTCAGAGAAGGGGGGTACCTGCAGCGCAGTGAGTTGACTGGTGACTTGGCCAGAGCACTTGGGGTGCGGGGCCGTGGAGTGGCGTGGAGTGGGCTGGAGAGAGTCAGTGGGGCTGTCCAAGGGAACAGAGAAACACGGACTGTCTTAAGGAGTTTGCCTTTGAATGGGGCTGAGGTTACAGAACGAGCCAGATGGAGCTTCAGGGTCGAGGGAGAGGTTTTGCTGAACCTGTCGCAGAGAGTTCGTCTTTGTGGCCGGGCCCTTCATTGTGTGTGTGTCTCTCACACACGTAAGGACATCGTCTTACCCGAGCATAGCACCGTTTTCACACCAGGCCAGTTCACAGGAAGTCCTTCCTGTGATCTGGTACTTGGCCCATGGCCATGTTTCTAGACTTGTACCTCAATGGGAGAGAGTAGGCTACAGAGCCTGTTCCCAAAGCAGGGAAAGCACTGAAAATACAGAGGACGGGAAACGACTGCCGATGGACGAGGAACCTGCAGGAAGCACTAGAGGAGAGATGAGCTAGGGAGATGGGAAGGGGCTCGGAGGGTGGGAGTCCGAGCTCAGGCCTCACAGCCTCCCGCTCTCTGAAAGGGAAGGCAGAGGCAGCGTCTGGGATGGGGACGGGCAGGTCCTCGGAAGAAAGTGAAAATGCCAGTGCAGTGTGCAGCTGGCTTCTTGGTGTCTTTGCATCTCTCGTACAGAAAAGACAAATCTCCCACCCTTAAAGTCATTTGACTTTCAGCCCCTTATTGGCAAGTTGAATCTCTTCCCTAGTTTACAGATGTTTGGTCTTCCGCACCACTCTAGGAAGAAACCTTCCGGAGTTAGAGGTAGGGTTGACAAAGGGCGAGGAAGTGGGGCCTAATGTGAGTGACAAGAGGAGAGGCAGGAGAGGGCCTCTGATCGAACGCATCCATACTGGGCCAAAGGACCGGCTGCAAAAAGTCCGGCTGCTTATAGCACGAAAGCCAACACTCCAGAGGCGAGGTTGGTAAATGGCAAAGTGGGTTTATGCAAACGCCGGGAGGATGGCAGACTCCTGTCCAAAGGCCCTGCACTGCCTTCCAGCTTGGCCCAAAGGTTTCGAGGCACGTGAGGAGAGGCCGAACAGAGGAAGGGTTCAGGGATACGAGTGGTTCTGCACCACAAAGGAAAGCAGACGTTGGCTCAGGCCAATTACTGGAAAGAAGGCACTTCCCAGAGGCAGATCTCTTTCCGGGGTCAGAGTGGATCTTCTTTGATGTGAGAAGTTCCTTCAAGTCACTGTCCCGGATGTTTCTTTGAGGAACCAGGGTCATTTAGCCTGTCAGGATGCAAAGAGAACCATTGAAACTGGTATGCAGGGGACATGTACAGTGAACAGAGTCACTAAAGTTGGGAGGGAGGAGAGAAAAGCAAAGCAAAGCAAAACTTACAAAATGTCCCAAGCTCAACTACACTGTCAACTCAAATGACACTAGAGCTCTCAATCTCCAAGCAGAAGATAAGAGTGCCACCGTGACAGCCTGACCCCTTCGACCTCGAAGGGGAAGAAGGGATCCAAGTTGTCACCACTTGAGCAGTAGGTTGCGGGCCTACTATGGAGGTCAAAAGTCCACCGAGAATGATGACATTTGCTGTGATTTTCCCCGAAAAGCTGTGGAATGGGCTGAGCGTCAAACAGCTGAAAGGAATCTCCTGTTGCCGGGCTATTGAGATAGGCGTTAGGAAGACCGTTCTTGTCACGGAACAGACTGTCTCAGGGGGACGCAGGGCAACAAATCGTTGATGTGCAGGTGACGGCAGATGGAGGTCAGGGATGTTCACAGAACAGGGTTGGCTGACGCGTGAAATGTTGAAATGGTGCAAATGAGGCCGACGTACACCTGCCACAGAGAGGTGTCTGTGTCAGACGGTTGCTGGTGCTCTTTCCCGTTACTTTACGTCTTCGGAATCTGGGCTCGATCCAGAGGAGGCACGTTCTTTGTTCCTGTGGGACTTGACCTTGTGCAAATGTGTGCATACAGGCCACAGCTAGACGTTCTCGGGAAGATAGCTATCACCTCATGCGTCGCTTTGGTTGGAGTCCTGTCTCATTTCTGGTTCTTTGATAGGATCGTGTGTGACTGAGGCAGTGTTTTATGTGAACGCTTCCAAAGATAACTGTCTTGGCTGGCTTTCAGTGTTGCTCGACTCCACTTTACAAACGGCATTACTCGGTTTTATATTTCCATTGTGAGTTTTTAAAATTACTGACTTGCTCTCTCCTTCCAGTTTTTGTATAGAAATCAACTTCCAGGTTAATAGGATTCATTGGTGAATAAATCAGTCAACCTGCGTACGTTCCTGTAGCATCGGGAAATTGCCGTGGTCATCTTTAGAATTACGGTTGATGAGTTCGCCGGGAGAAGTAGCAGAGGTGACAAAGGTTAGGTCAGAGGGAGGTGAACGAGAGGGAACTTTCCCCAGATTGCCCTTCTGTAACTGTATTGGTGAGGATAGGCCGTTGCAACACAAAGTCCTCAAGAAATGAGTTGGCTCCCACGCAATCCAAGTGTACGTCTTGCTCCCGTGATAGTGCGTAGCAGGTCCAGAGGCCACGCGGAGATTAGGGTCCCAGGTTGATGGACCACCGGCCACCTTCAAGTGGAGGCTTCCAAGACTGCCTTCAGGGTTGACTCCCTCTCTCTCGTCAGGTGCAAGGGAAGAGAACCCGGAGGACCCTGCCTACGGGTTGTATGCATGACGTGGGCCTGGAAGTGGTGACTTCCACTGTCCTCAGAGGTGGCGCTGGCTCCAGCAGCAGCACAGCCGGACCAAGCGCTGGCCCCACAGTGGGTTTTTCCACAGGCTGTGGAGTGTTCTGGACCTCTGGAGGTGGTTGTGGGACAGGAGAACGTGACAGGTTCCCGCACGTGCCTGCCCTCCCCGTGCCTTTCCAAAGACAGGCAAGATGCGACTGCCTGTCAGGGCACTCCGGCCTAAGAACCTCCCCTCCCCAGATGATCTTCGCTGCCTGCAGTCCCCTCACCTTCCAGCTCTGCCTCGGTGGGCTCCAGATGCTGCTGCAGCTCAACCCAAAGGAGGTGGACGGGGCCCACCAGATGTGAGGCAGGAGAGTCCACCTGCAAAAGCGCCCGCTTCAGCTGGGACCAGGGCAGAAGGAGGGGCTGGCGGCAGTACTGCACCCGATCCGGCCAGCTTCCCACTGTCGAAGCGATGGCCCTGGGGGGAAGGCAGTCGAGCAGCAGACAGAGCGTTTCACAGTCCCGGTCTCCCCTTCCACTCTGCCTCCCGTGAGCCCCTACTTTGGAGCTGAGCGTCTCTATAGCAGCCACCGCACGTGCAGGGGACAGCCCCATCCTATCTCCGACCCCCGTGGGGCCGTCCTGGCCGTAGGAGGGCTGGTGATCCTGCGGGTTCAACATGGAGTCTGTGTGAGCCTCTTCTTCCCAATGGCATTTCTCCCGCAGGTCCCGATCACTGGCCACCCAACCCTCGTGCACCTGGACATCTGGACTGAGGACTGGGACTGGCCGGTCAGCAGGCTGCTCACCACACCTTCGGTTCTGAGCCTGGTGATGGTGGCCAGAGAGATGGGTGTGGAGAAGGGCAGAGCGGGATGGGAGCGTGGTCGGCATGGGACACGTCGTCCCGGTCTCCGCTCTGGTCCTAGGGGGCCTGGGACGCTTCCAGAGTTCCCTTGGACACCTCTCCTCCCGCAGTGGAAGCCAGCAGACCTCAGCCCCACTCCCAATGGAACCGGAAGATGTGTGAGATCAGGGCTGTGCCCGTCCCTCCCCTCCCACAGCCTCCATTCTGTGGACACCAGGAGGCCGTCCTCAACCCAAAGACCACTCACTTTGTCACCTGGTCCGTCGGGGTGTCCTCCCGGTTGTCGTAGGGGAAGAAGCCTCCGGATGTCGAGAAGACCTCGATGGCATCCCATCTGCTGGATGGTGGACGGGACATGTGAACGAGGACTAGTGTTTCTGCCTGACTCACTGACCAGAGCTGAGGCCTGGGGATCGCGTCTGCTTTGTTCACTGACCTGAGCTAAGTGTCTCCAAGAGTGCCTGCCTGTAGCAGGTGCTTCCTACACATTGTGGAGCAAACGGACTCCACCCAGAACCATCCCAGGTACCTGAGCGGCCTGGGGCCCCGTGCTGTCCCCAGACATCCCTAATCTGGCTGCACCAAGGACAAGGGCCAGGACAAGGTGGCTGCAATGTCAGCTCTTCGAAAGGAGGATTCCCATGTGCGTTTCCAAACTCAGAAAAGCCACAGGCCGCTGCCGGATGAGGCAGGCGACTTTCCGTGGGGGAGAGAAATGGTTGCCAAGAACAAGCGCAGCACAGCTGGCTGCCCTTTCTGCTGAGACAGGCACCAGGTATGCACCTGCCATGGCTTCTCCCTACGGGAGTCCCCACGAGCACTCTAGGATGTATGTCCCCTACAGCTGCCTTTTTCAGAGGAGGAAAATTGAGGCTAAAGAGATAGGGTGACACTTGCAAGTCCCACAGCTACCAGTGGGCGGAGACAGCCCTGTGCTGTCCGCAGGGCAGGTGCTCACCTAGGAAGCAGCTGGTCCAGGACCTGTTGTGCTCTGGAGAAGGCTGGGTGGACGACCGTGAAGGTGGCGATGCGGGAGATGTTCCCACCCGGGAGGGTTTGCAGCGTGGACTTCTTTAGGCCCTCCAGTGTGCCTGGCTGCAGGGCCCGCATCCTGCGTGCCTCAGGGAGGTGCAGCGTGAACTCCGCTTCATACTGGGTGGGACAAGGAGGGACGTCCAGTCAGCGGCATCAGCATGAAGCCCCGGGGGAACTGAGGTCCAGAGCTCCCCCAGGAACTGCCAGGCCCTCAGGGGACGTGTGCAAGAGGAGGGACAGGCGTGACCACGCTGAACATGGTTCTGGCTCTGAAAGTACCATTGAGTTTCGGTGGTGGTGATGGTGGTGGTGGTGGTGGTGGTGGTGTTTATTGTTGTTCCCTTCAGGCATAGGTCGGCTGAGGAACACCCGACCTCCGTGAATGAACAGTTATTGTCCCAGTGAGTCCACAAGAAACATCCCCCTTATAGTGATGACAACACAGAGGCTTAGGGATGTGAAATGGCTGCTCGGGGTCATCCAGGTCACACCTGACAACTGTCCAAGGGTAGAGCGGCAAGAAGGCATTTTTCTCTTATCTCCCTGAGACTTTTCCGCCCACTGCTGCTTCGAACAAACTAGGCCCTCCCAAATTTGGAGACAGTGTAAAGGATAGATCCAGCTTGTGAAAACCCTCGACTTCGAAAAGGACACTGATTTTTCTCATTTGACATCCGAAGGCGTTTTGAGACCCTGTGTATGCAGGTCCCTGATTCAGCAAAGTGGCCACGCCTGGGGAGTCCGGACTGGAGAAAGCCGATCCCCAGGCAGGAATGTGAATAGAGGATTCGAGAGGGAGCCAATCCACGGGGCTGGTGCAGAGTGACGGGGGACTCGACGTCCTCGTGAGGCAATTGCAGATCCAGGAACACTGTGATTGCCGTCAACAACCCGACGTCAGATAGAAGAATGAGAAATCCCCGGGACAGCCCGGATGCAAGCTCGCCGCCATTATCAGAACCCGCTGTTGGAAACGTCACTGCTACAAGCCCGTGCCATTTTGAATCTGGCCGCAGCCGCTACAGTCTGACACATACGTGTCCTCCAGCAGCCGTCCCATCCCTGTGCGTCTGCCTTGAGCTGGGATTAGCATCTAGCTATGGTGCGCTGAGTTGTGTCACCCAGATTCCAGGACCGTACCACCTACAAGTCGAGAACATGCCTGTAGTTGGACTTGTGGAAGGACCTAAGGTTCAGTGAGTTCATTGGAGTGGGTCCGAATCCAATAGGCCTGGTGTCCTTGGAAGAGGAGGGGAGGACACAGGAAAGCACAGAGGGAAGTCCAGGTGGCACAGAGACAGAAGATGGCCATCTACAAGTCGAGGAGAGTGACCCCTGAGGAGAAACCAGCCCTGCGAACCCTCTCACGTCTCACTCGTAGACCTCGGGATGATGGGGACATACATGTCTGCTGTGTACAGCACCCCAAGTCATCCTACGTGATGGCAGTCTGAGCAAAGAAATACAGTGCCTTGGGACACACTTCAGTGTTCCCGGCAGCACGGCCGACATGGCACCTCTGTTGATTGTCGTCCAGGTCCAACAGCCCTGAAAGGCTGCGTGGCTGTGGCTGAGGGCCTCCCTTAGGGAACATTCTAAGGGAACACAAGCGAAGGCACAGTTCCTGACCTGGCAGGCCCCCGTGATACATTCCGTGAGCAGAGAAACGTTGAGAATCAGTGCATCCCACATTCCCCCTTTCTGTATATACACCGTGGCAATAAGCGTGATGACGTGTAAGGCTTGGAGAAGGTGTGCGACGACGGTGGAGCTGACTGCTCCCCAGGATACCTGGGGCAGGTGGTTCAAAGAACAACATCCGCCTCCTGCAAATGTGTTCACTCATGGTCTACTGAGAAATGAAGCCACATGTTTGTTGTTTGTTTGTTTGTTTGTTTCTGACGTGCCTACGAATCTGTCAGGAGTGTCTTTACCCCTTCCACGTAGCTGGTGGGATGGACGTGCAGTTCCAGATCCCTAAGTGCATGGGACTGTGGGACACTATTGTAGGAAGTCCCTGGGAGGGCCCCAGGGGAGTGCCCAGCTTTGAATCTGGGTGCCGGGCCCTCCCTGGTCATCTCGGGGTCCTGGGTGTGGAGGGCCCTGTGGACCAGCCCTCACCTCAGTGCGGCACTGGGTGGTGGTGGTGGCCTGGTGCACCTTGCCCCGGTCCAGGGAGGTGGAATAGTTGAAGCCACAGACCATCTGCAGGACGATGTCCTTGGTGGCGTTCTGCAAAGACAGAGCCCAGTACCGGGCCAGTAGACATTGGGGGCCTTCCACTCAAGAATCTGCGCTCCTGTGTTATGGCAGCCCTAGCAAACTAAATACAGTCTATTAGGACACAGCGAATGCGTCCCCTGTGACACAGTCGAAGTGGCAACAGGATTGAATGACGTCAGGGTCCCACAGCACTGACAGGCTGAATGGCTGAGGAAGATGACCTCTTTGATGGGGCCCGAAGGAGATGAATGAGGCCACAGCTCCTGACCCGGTCCGCCTACCAAGGGTCCCTGTGCTCTGCCAGATGACATGTTGCAGAGAAGCGTCGGCAATACCTCAATTCCTCCCCATTTTGTGTGGAAAGCACCCAATGCGGTGTTCGCATGTGTGAGGTTTGGAGAAGGTCTGCAAGGACAGGCCACCTGACGACTCCACGGGACACGTGGGGTAGGTAAGGAAGCAATGAAAACAATAGCAAACTGCAAAGACGGCATAGATGTCTTCCTCTCCTGTTCCCACAAATGTGTGTGAAGAGTGTGTGTCTACCCTACCGGGAAGTGGGCGGGGAGGGGTAGAGGTCCAGAGTGCTGAGGGAGTGGGCCTGTGATTTCAGTCTGTGCCCTGGGTCCTCCGTGGTTATGTCAGAGGGCTGGGTGGGGTGCCCTTTGTGGGCCAGCTCTTACCTCAGACCAGGACGGGACAGTGTCGGGGTCCTGGTGCACCTGCACCCTGACCTGGTAGATGGCGTAGCCGAGCCCCTTGAACAGTTCCTCAAGGATGTCCTGGGAGGAGCTCTGCAAAGACAGAGCCCGTTATGGGGCCAGTTGGCATCGGGGTCCTTCCACCCATGCTGTGCCCTCATGTTATGGCAGCCCCGGCTGTTACGACACACTGAACAGGTCCCCTGCGCCACTGCTGACATGGCAATAGAACGGAATGACGTCAGGGTCCTACAGCACTGAAAGGCTGCATCGCTGAGGAAGATGGCCTCCTTTTTGGGATAGGACGGATGAGTGAGGCCACAGCTCCTGCGACCGGGAAGCGGGTGGGAAGGAATGGAGGTTCAGACTCCTTGGGGAGCGGGCCTTGAACCCGCTCACGTGGCAGAGGCCTGGAGGGGTCAACGGGAGTCCCCGGATTTGAATGTGGGTTCTAGTCCTGCCCCAGTCATCTCAATGTCCCGGCAGTGTGGACCCGTGTGGCCTGCTCTCACCTGAGTCCAGTGCTGGCCGGTGTCGGTGGCCCGGCGCGGCTGCACCTTATAGAGGGAGTAGGCGTAGGTGAAGCCATCAGCTAACACCTCGACGTGCTGGGTGACAGCCTGCAAAGACAGAGCCCGGTACCGGGCCAGTTGGTATCGGGACCCGTCCACCCATTATGTGTGCTCCTAGGTTACGGCAGCCCCGGCAAACTCATACAGTCTGTTAGGACATGCGGGACAGGTCCCCTGCGCCACTGCCGAAAAGGCAGTAGAATTGCATCGTGGCCGTGTCCAATAGCCCTGAGAGGATGAGTCTCTGAGGAAAATGACTTCTTTTCGGGATACGAGGGAGATGGATAAGGTCGCAGGTCCCGCCCAGCTAGCTGTATGTGTCCCCCACCAGGAAGCCGGTGATTAGGAGTGGAGGTTCAGACTCCTGTGGGAGTGCGCCTGTGAACCGCTCCTGTGAGAAAGCCTGGAGGGGCTAAGGGAAGGCCCCAGGTTTGATCTGCGTTCTAGTCCCACCCCAGTCCTCTGGATGTCCCGGCTGTGGAGACCCCTGTAGACTGCTCTCACCTGAGAGAAGCTGTGGAGGGTGTCGCTGGCCTGGCACTCCTGCACCTCGTACAGGGAGAGGTCATCGCTGAACCAGTCAGACAGCTCCTCCGCGGTCACTGGGGTGGAGCTCTACAAAGAGAGAACCCGGTTCCGGGCCACGGGGCATCAGGGGCCTACCTGGGCATTGCCTCTGGGGGAGCTGCCCACCACCAATTGTGCCCCACAGATGAGGCAGCGAGGGAATTCTACAAACGCCTCCAGCCAGGGAAGGAACAAGATGACACCTCGAGGTCTCAGGATCAGCAAGTGGGTAGAGGAGGCTGGTCCCCAGCACTCACCTTTTCATCCCTCCAGCCACGACCTGGGGGTGAACATGACACCCGCCAGGCTTCTGACACCTGGGCAACGTGAAACTGCACAATATGGCTTCCCCCCTCCCAAACTTTCCCTCACTGCCACCCAAAATACACACACACACACACACACACACACACACACAAGAGCGCACACACCCAGGATGAGGGGTAAGGAGTGTAGGGCTTCCCAAGTGGGTTCACAGTTGGGACCTGAGTGAACAGGATTACCCCCCCTCTCCCCCCAGTCTGCCCCAGGTTACCTGAGAGTTCCTTTTTCCAAATGGCCAGAGGCGTCGCCATTGACAATTTCGGGAGAGGTTTCCGCGTCACAGGAGGCCTCGGAGGCTCGGGAAGCAACAGCAGAACATCCTGCTCTCTTGACTGTCTCCAGTCTAGTGAGCTGGATAGGGGGCTGTCTCTAGAATGTGGGTGCAAGTTACCAGAGTTCTAATGTCAGTTAGGGGCTGTTACCAGTTTGGATTTCACAGCCATGCAAGCAAACCTTCCAGATTTGTGCTGACTCACCATTAAACGCGTCAGCCACAGGCTCCTTCAACCAACTGATTTCTAAACTGCAACCAACCAGGCTGCCGTGTTTGCCTTCTTTACTGGTTCTTTTCATGGACGACGTGAAGTCCGTCCTCTCTAGTAAGCATTCAAACACTTCTGCAAAAGTACACCTGTTTCTGCTTTGCTCGTGACACATGCAAACTAGGGTTTTTCGAGTGAGGTTAGCCTCTCCTACTATGCCACCATGAGTTGATGTCTAGGTGCTCATTTGACGGCTTCCTCCCTCCACGCTTCCCTCTCAGGTCAAATACTACAAAATGCGAGTAGAGACTTACTTTATAAAAATAAGAAGCCCTTAATAAACATCACTAAGCTTCCCACTGTCTCAGAGGAGCCACGATGAATGTATCAGGGAATTCGCCTTCCAGTTTCTATCCTTCTTACGTTGTCACAAAATTAGAATCATATTCTAGTTAGTTTTAGATCTCACCTAACATTGGAAATGAGCCATTTCGGAGGTCATTACATAGGATTCAAAACCATGATCAATAATGGCCGCATGCTAGTCGATCACAGGCCCTAGCCTGTCTATTCGGGTTGTCTGCACTTGCTACCCATAAAGTGGAGAATTACCAAGGAGCTTGTTCTGTAAAAGACCAACGACAAAGTAGCTTAGGCTCTGCGGACCACTTACCGATGCTTCCGCACAATCTCTTTTGTTCTCTTCTACAACCCTGGAAAAAGGCAAAAACCACTCCGAGCTCTTAAGCCTTCAGAAAAACAGGTGGTTGGGTGGATGGCGCCCAGGGCTGGAGTTTCCCAGGCCTTCCTGGAGGCAGAAGACAAAAACCTCGGTGGTGGCACTGCATGCAGCACATACACTTGGGACAAAGTTCTGAAAATAAAATGGCTCAAAAACGTAAGCAGTGTTGGAGCTTTCTATCCTCATTACGCACAATGACCTATCGTGTTGGGCCACACTGAAAATTTAGAAATAAGCACCTACAGATACCTGCAGCACACATGAAAAGTTCTGAGCCCCAGAGAATGATGTGAAAACAAAGTAATAAAATGTACACCGCTACAAGCCTAAACACCGATTTTCTTCCCCTTCAAACAAAAATCACCAAACATTTGTAGTTTATGCAGCTATCGTTCATTGAAGTATTAATTCCTAACGAGGAGTCCAGAGTCTTCTGCAGGTAGGTGGGCAAATCTGTCCTGGATCGCAATTGACTTAAAGCCCTTATTTTTACTCACAGAATAACTGTGAAAACAGTTAAGACCGTGGTATTCAACAACTTCTTTCTTTAGTGTGAATTATTTTCCTGATAAGGTTGATTATTGTAAATGCCTACGTTATGTTAGTGTTATACAACAAGTCCCATCTTCATAAATTCATTCCTTTTCTCCTTTCTTTCACCTCGGAAAAAGAGCTATGCGAAAGATTTAGAAAAATATACTTACTGGCACGTGACACACAAGTGTGGTTCTTTCTTCTAGTGGAAGCAGCAAGCTGAACACAGTGGGTAAAGGTGCCCTAGGAAGAAACAAACAATCGATGGATGAGCAACACAAGATGCCTCCATTTGTACATAAATTTTACACTCTCTCCAGGTCACACCAGCGACTAGACACGTGCCATCTCACAAAGCGACCCTCTAGACTGTTATATACTGTTTTTCACAGTATCTTCTACTTCATGCCTAGAAACCTCTCCTCTTAGGCAGGGGAATCCTAAGCAGGCACACACAGAGGGAGGTCAGTACAGCCCAGGGAGGGTCTACACACCACCCTCCTCACATCACAGACACCAGAAGGGCATAAGGCAGTCTGGGTTTGTTTGTTTGGTTCAGGTTTTTAACCTCGCTTACAGAGCAGCCGGGAAGCCAGGGTGTCTTTGGCAGCCAAAAAAGAAATTGTGTCTCTATGCCTATTCACCAAGAAATCCACAAGGGGAGGGGAGGGGAAGGGAGGGGAGGGGAGGGGAGGGGAGGGGACCAGAAGGGAGGGGGAGGGTAAGGAAAGGAAAACCTTCAAGTCAATAAAAAGGCTCTTTGGAAAGTGAGTGATAGAAAAAAGTGGAAAAAAGCCGGTCTTCTAGCGAAACACAGACATGCTGTAAAATCCACCGGCCGTTTTCCCCCATCCTTGTGTCCACTCCGTGCACCTCACTCAGATGGGTCCTGTGTGTCCTCCCCTTCGGGGAGCTCACAACTGACTGGGAGACGGGGAAACACACCACCAAGGAGGCCGGGAGCGGGAGAGCCCGGCCCGCCCGCAGGCCCCGCCGCCCCGGGGCTCTGGCTCCTCCTGCGGGTCCCGGTGCGGCGCTGCCGGCCTCGGTCGGGAGGGACACGCGGTGACCAGGCGCCGCCAGCCTGCACCTCACCTGAGGGCCTTGGGAAGCATCGGGCGGGCGTGGCGACACCGGCTGCTCCCCGAGGACACAGGCAGACAGTCGGTCACCGGGACCACTCTGCCCGTACAGGGCTCTGCGCCCTCTCCTTCGCCTCCCCGGAGGGACAGAGAGCAGCACCTGGGGACAAGATGGCGGACGGTCAGGCGCTAGGCCACAAGGACCAGCTGACAAGTCCATTCGGGCTTCCAGGTGAGGCCGGCTCTGCCTGGCCACAGCGGGTGAGCCAAGGAGCGTGGCCCGCGAGAGGGCGGGGCCTCGCAGGGGCGGGGCCTCGGGGAAGGCTCAAAGCCACCCTGGGGCCTGGCGCCCAAGCAGTCAGGCCTGGAAAGGATGCTGGGGCCTACCTCTCTGGGCACCTCCTCCTTCCTCAGCAGAGGACCAGCCCCAAAGCCGGACCAAGTTGCCTACAGTCAGTGTGGTGACCGCACTGTCCCGGCATCCACATCTTCTCCAGGTCATGTCACGACCAGCCTCAACTGCCTCCTAACTCTCAACCAGCTGACTAGTCCTGCTACTTTTGCTGAGCCCCAAATGGGAGCTACCTGCCTCCAGACTTGGGGGAGAGGGAGAGGGAGGGATGAGGGGCGGGGGCTGCTCACTTTCCCTCTTTGCTGCTGCACTTGAAACCTCGGGGGCCTGAGCCTCTTCAAACTTTCATACAAAGTACACAGACCCTCACAGAAACGTCCGAGCTCCACCGACACTCCCCAGGCCCTTCCTAGACTGAGTTCACAACTACAGCTTTACTCCATCCTCACTGTCGGCGGATTTCAGTGTATCACATCACGCTTCTGAAAATTAAAAGACTTTTCTTGAACTCGAGTCTCTTCACTGCATGGTATCTGTACTTTCCACGTACCCGTAGGATCCTAGTGCCTAAAAAGAAAGTCCGAGTACTTCAGCCACAAATTGTGAAAACGGCTGAAACTATAGTGGTGCTAAAATGACCTCCTGAAAGTCCCCCAAACGCCTTCCGCTTCGTGGCCTTGGTATGTGTGTTCATCCATGTGCCTTTTCTTGCAAAGTCAACCGTCAGAGTTTTGCTCACGGAACTCTTCTCACAAGACTTCACTCACACAGGAAGGAGGAGCCTACTGAGGACTGAATGCTTGTGCCCCTCAAATACCTAGGTGGAACCTAAGGCCACACACGGTGGCCTCTGCAGGTGGGACGCCCCCTCCCAGGAGGCCCTTAGGTCCTGAGGCAACAGCCCTCATCCGTGGGATTAGTGCCCTTATAAGGAAAAGAGTCCCACAGAGCCCTTGGCCCTTCCACCAAGTGAGGACACAGCGAAAGGCAGCTGTCGATCAATCAGACAGAAAGCGGGCCCTCAGCACACACGGATCTGCCGTGGGCCATCATCTTGGACTTCCCAGCCTCCACAACTAGGAAAACTAAATGGTTGCTCATAAGCCGCAGAGGTCATGGTATTTTTGTTATAGCAGCCCAAACGGGCGAAGACAGAGCCACTCTCAGACCTTTGAGTAACCTGTCTTTCACTGTAGTCATTTACCTGAACCCAAAATGTCCCCAGATTTCCCTGACCTGAGGATACAGGCACACATTTTGGTCCAAGGGAACAGGCAGAAAGGAGCCCGACAAAAATCTCTTTTCTTCTTCCTCTGGTGCCCTGTTCTGAGGGCTGGGTTTGGGCTTTCTCCAGGTCACACTCCTCACACCCGAGGGAGTCGTGCCCAACCAGGGCCTTCATGGACTCCCATCCTCTGCCCTGTGCACAGATGCAGACCCCGTCTCAGTGCACACAAACCCATGCCCCGATTCACAACTGCCACCCCAGGAAAGTCCCCATGTCCTTGGAGGGCAACAGGTGGGTCTTTGCTGCCTGAGCTCCAGGCCCCAAGCGATGTCCAGGACATGTCTTTCCAGACGAGTGACTATACCTTGGGCAGCCTCGGGGGTACAAAAAATAAATACATGATTGAATGAATGAATGAATGAATGAATGGATAAATATCTATATACACATCTATCTAGCTATATTTACTGGTGAAATACACGTAACCAGAAACGGACTATCTTAAACAGTTTTCAGTGTACAACTCGCTGGTAAGAAGTACATTAGCACTGCCCTGCAAATGTCTCCCCACCCATCCCCAGAACTCTTCGTCTTGCCAAACTGAAACACTCATCCCCCATTCCCCTCTCCTCCCGTCCTCTGGCATCCACCATTCTTTCCACCTCCATGAGGAAGATGATGCCCAGGGAGTGGGATCATCCATATTGGTGCTTTGAGATGAGTTCAGTTCTCTTACCACAGCATCCTCAAAGTTCTTACTTTGCTCATGTCATGTGTCAGAATTTCCTTCCTTTGGAAGGCGGGGTAATATTCTGGCAGCAGATTCGGGGTGTGAAATGGCTGACATCTCCCTGCCCACCACCCTCTCTTTTACACCTTCCTCAGAAGCTGAGGCTTATTCTTCAAGGCGGCAGATCCCAGCACACGGGCCATCACCTTCCCCTCGAACCTGTAACAGACCTGCAGCTGCGCTTGGGACATGTCGTCCTCGTCTGGCCCCGCAGAGCGCCCAGCAGCAGCTCCCACTCAGCAGCCAGGTTCACTACTTTCCATATGATGCACATGTACAACTTGGAACAAGCAAAGTTGAATTTCCAGAGTCAAAAGGAGGCATTCAAATATCCCAGCCAGGAGCTGCCATGCAGGAGCAGCAGCCTGTGACATGGACCTCGGATCGCTCCTCCTGGCCACGGCCTGTTCCATCTCTGCCTCCTGCATGTGTATATATATACACACAGGTCCAGCCAAGGATGGATCTTGGCTTTCAGGCCCTGGCCTGGGGCAGCTTGTATCCACAGCGCAGGGCTCATGCCTTCTCCTGGGGAAGATGGGGCTCACCCTAACAACCATCGCCACCCCCACCAGGGAGTCCCGTCTCCCCAAGTCCCCAGGATCCTGAGACAGTCTTGCCTCCAACCATGAATGATTAAGCCCTCACGAACCTAGGATCCAACCCAGGTCATCACACGGGCGAATCAAAGCCAGTACCAAACCACTATTTGCAAAGGCCCTCGATAGTGTCCCTCATATATTTCCTCATGGTATGTTCTGGAGTGTTTCCTGCACACGGTCCGGTGCGAGTTCCCACCGACAACGGAAGGAGAAATTTTAAACTCATTGACGGCATATGCACACAGCCCTTGGATCATGCCAAGTGTTCTCACCATCCCCACTGTGCAGGTCTGGGCATAGGGGAGGCGCTGAGAGGCACCAAGCCTCTTAGGACACAGAACTGGGCAGAAAACAGCTCTGAACACAGAGCTGGGAAGCTGGACCATTCGCAGGGAAATGTGGGGAGGACTGTGTTGGATATCCGTGTGCAGGTAGGACATGACAGGGGCGAGGAGGGTGAGCAGTCAACAGCCCAGAAGGGACTTCGGGTGGCTCTGATTGGAGGGAGGGGCCAGGTATTGAAACCTTCAAGATGTGACCTCACTTCCTTGGTGACAGCCCCTAACTGACATTAGAACTCTGGTAACCATGCACCCACATTCTAGAGACAGCCCCCTATCCAGCTCACTAGACTGGAGACAGTCAAGAGAGGAGGATGTTCTGCTGTTGTTTCCCGAGGCTCCGAGGCCTCTCGCGACGCGGAAACCTCTCCCGAAATTGTCAATGGCGACGCTTCTGGCCATTTGGAAAAAGGAACTCTCGGGTAACCTGGGGCAGACTGGAGGGAGAGGGGGGGCAATCCTGTTCACTCAGATCCCAACTGTGAACCCACTTGGGAAGCCCTACACTCCTTACCCCTCATCCTGGGTGTGTGCGCTCTTTTGTGTGTGTGTGTGTGTGTGTGTGTTTTGGGTGGCAGTGAGGGAAAGTTTGGGAGGGGGGAAGCCATATTGTGCAGTATCACGTTGCCCAGGTGTCAGAAGCCTGGCGGGTGTCATGTTCACCCCCAGGTCGTGGCTGGAGGGATGAAAAGGTGAGTGCTGGGGACCAGCCTCCTCTACCCACTTGCTGATCCTGAGACCTCGAGGTGTCATCTTGTTCCTTCCCTGGCTGGAGGCGTTTGTAGAATTCCCTCGCTGCCTCATCTGTGGGGCACAATTGGTGGTGGGCAATCCCCCAGAGGCAATGCCCAGGTAGGCCCCTGATGCCCCGGGCTGGGAACCGGGTTCTCCCTTTGTAGAGCTCCACCCCAGTGACCGCGGAGGAGCTGTCTGACTGGTTCAGCGATGACCTCTCCCTGTACGAGGTGCAGGAGTGCCAGGCCAGCGACACCTTCCACAACTTCTCTCAGGTGAGAGCAGTCTACAGGGGTCTCCACAGCCGGGACATCCAGAGGACTGGGGTGGGACTAGAACCCAGATCAAACCTGCGGACTTCCCTTAGCCCCTCCAGGGCTTTCTCACAGGAGCGGTTCACAGGCGCACTCCCACAGGAGTCTGAACCTCCACTCCTCCTCACCGGCTTCCTGGTGGGGGACACATACAGCTAGCTGGGCGGGACCTGCGACCTTATCCATCTCCTTCGTATCCCGAAAAGAAGTCATTTTCCTCAGAGACTCTTCCTCTCAGGGCTATTGGACATGGCCACGATGCAATTCTACTGCCTTTTCGGCAGTGGCGCAGGGGACCTGTCCCGCATGTCCTAACAGACTGTATGAGTTTGCCGGGGCTGCCGTAACCTAGCAGCACACATAATAGGTGGACGGGTCCCGATACCAACTGGCCCGGTACCGGGCTCTGTCTTTGCAGACTGTCACCCAGCACGTCGAGGTGTTAGCTGATGGCTTCACCTACGCCTACTCCCGCTATAAGGTGCAGCCGCGCCGGGCCACCGACACCGGCCAGCACTGGACTCAGGTGAGAGCAGGCCACACGGGTCCACAGTGCCGGGACATTGAGATGACTGGGGCAGGACTAGAACCCACATTCAAATCCGAGGACTCCCCTTGACCCCTCCAGGCCTCTGCCACGTGAGCGGGTTCCAGGCCCGCTCCCCAAGGAGTCTGAACCTCCATTCCTTCCCACCCGCTTCCCGGTCGGGTAGAAATACACCGGGGCAGGAGCTGTGGCCTCACTCATCCGTCCTACCCCAAAAAGGAGGCCATCTTCCTCAGCGATGCAGCCTTTCAGTGCTGTAGGACCCTGACGTCATTCCGTTCTATTGCCATGTCAGCAGTGGCGCAGGGGACCTGTTCAGTGTGTCGTAATAGCCGGGGCTGCCATAACATGAGGGCACAGCATGGGTGGAAGGACCCCGATGCCAACTGACCCCATAACGGGCTCTGTCTTTGCAGAGCTCCTCCCAGGACATCCTGGAGGAACTGTTCAAGGGGCCCGGCTACGCCATCTGCCAGGTCAGGGTGCAGGTGCACCAGGACCCCGACACTGTCCTGTCCTGGTCTGAGGTAAGAGCTGGCCCACAAAGGGCACCCCACCCAGCCCTCTGACATGACCACGGAGGACCCAGGCCACAGACTGAAATCACAGGCCCACTCCCTCAGCACTCTGGACCTCTACCCCTCCCCGCCCGCTTCCCGGTAGGGTAGACACACACTCTTCACACACATTTGTGGGAACAGGAGAGGAAGACATCTATGCCGTCTTTGCAGTTTGCTATTATTTTCTGCTTCCTTACCTACCTTACGTGTCCCATGGAGTCGTCAGGTGGCCTGTCCTTGCAGACCTTCTCCAAACCTTACACATGCGAACACCGGATTGGGTGCTTTCCACACAAAATGGGGAGGAATTGAGGTATTGCAGACGCTTCTCTGCAACGTGTCATCTGGCAGAGCACAGGGACCCGTGGTAGGCGGACCGGGTCAGGAGCTGTGGCTTCATTCATCTCCTTCGGGCCCCATCAAAGAGGTCATCTTCCTCAGCCATTCAGCCTGTCAGTGCTGTGGGACCCTGACGTCATTCAATCCTATTGCCACTTCGACTGTGGCGCAGGGGACGCGTTCGCTGTGTCCTAATAGACTGTATTTAGTTTGCTAGGGCTGCCACAACACAGGAGCGCAGAATCTTGAGTGGAAGGCCCCCAATGCCTACTGGCCCGGTACCGGGCTCTGTCTTTGCAGAACGCCACCAAGGACATCGTCCTGCAGATGGTCTGTGGCTTCAACTATTCCACCTCCCTGGACCGGGGCAAGGTGCACCAGGCCACCACCATCACCCAGTGCCGGTCTGAGGTGAGGGCTGCTCCACAGGGCCCTCCACACCCAGTACCCCGAGATGACCAGGGAGGGTCCGGAACCCAGACTCAAAGCTGGGCACTCCCCTGGGGCCCTCCCAGGGCCTTCCTACAACAGTGTCCCACAGTCCCATGCACTTAGGGATCTGGAACTGCACGTCCGTCCCACCAGCTACGTGGAAGGGGTAAAGACACTCCTGACAGATTTGTAGGAACGTCAGAAACAAACAAACAAACAAACAAACAACAAACATGTGGCTTCATTTCTCAGTAGACCATGAGTGAACACATTTGCAGGAGGCGGATGTTGTTCTTTGAACCACCTGCCCCAGGTATCCTGGGGAGCAGTCAGCTCCACCGTCGGCGCACACCTTCTCCAAGCCTCATACGTCATCACACTTATTGCCACGGTGTATATACAGAAAGGGGGAATGTGGGACGCACTGATTCTCAACGTTTCTCTGCTCACGGAACGTATCACGGGGGCCTGCCAGGTCAGGAACTGTGCCTTCGCTTGTGTTCCCTTAGAAGGTTCCCTAAGGGAGCCCCTCTGCCACAGCCACGCAGCCTTTCAGGGCTGTTGGACCTGGACGTCAATCAACAGAGGTGCCATGTCGACCGTGCTGCCGGGAACACTGAAGTGTGTCCCAAGGCACTGTATTTATTTGCTCTGACTGCCATCACGTAGGATGACTTGGGGTGCTGTACACAGCAGACATGTATGTCCCCATCATCCCGAGGTCTACGAGTGAGACGTGAGAGGGTTCGCAGGGCTGGTTTCTCCTCAGGGGTCACTCTCCTCGACTTGTTGATGGCCATCTTCTGTCTCTGTGCCACCTGGACTTCTCTCTGTGCTTTCCTGTGTCCTCCCCTCCTCTTCCAAGGACACCAGGCCTATTGGATTCGGACCCACCCCGATGAACTCACTGAACCTTAGGTCCTTCCACAAGTCCAACTACAGGCATGTTCTCGACTTGTAGGTGGTACGGTCCTGGAATCTGGGTGACACAACTCAGCGCACGATAGCTATATGCTAATCCCAGCTCAAGGCAGACGCACAGGGATGGGACGGCTGCTGGAGGACACGTATGTGTCAGACTGTAGTAGCTGCGGCCAGATTTAAAATGGCACGGGCTTGTAGCAGTGACGTTTCCAACAGCGGGTTCTGATAATGGCGGCGAGCTTGCATCCGGGCTGTCCCGGGGATTTCTCATTCTTCTATCTGACGTCAGGTTGTTGACGGCAATCACAGTGTTCCTGGATCTGCAATTGCCTCACGAGGACGTCGAGTCCCCCGTCACTCTGCACCAGCCCCGTGGATTGGCTCCCTCTCGAATCCTCTACTCACATTCCCGCCTGGGGATCGGCTTTCTCCAGTCCGCACTCCCCAGGCGTGGCCACTTTGCTGAATCAGGGACCTGCATACACAGGGTCTCAAAACGCCTTCGGATGTCAAATGAGAAAAATCAGTGTCCTTTTCGAAGTCGAGGGTTTTCACAAGCTGGATCTGTCCTTTACACTGTCTCCAAATTTGGGAGGGCCGAGGTTCTTCGAGTCAGCAGTGGGCGGAAAAGTCTCAGGGAGATAAGAGAAAAATGCCTTCTTGCCGCTCTACCCTTGGACAGTTGTCAGGTGTGACCTGGATGACCCCGAGCAGCCATTTCACATCCCTAAGCCTCTGTGTTGTCATCACTATAAGGGGGATGTTTCTTGTGGACTCACTGGGACAATAACTGTTCATTCACGGAGGTCGGGTGTTCCTCAGCTGACCTATGCCTGAAGGGAATACAATAAACACCACCACCGAAACTCAATGGTACTTTCAGAGCCAGAACCATGTTCAGCGTGGGCACGCCTGTCCCTCCTCTTGCACACGTCCCCTGAGGGCCTGGCAGTTCCTGGGGGAGCTCTGGACCTCAGTTCCCCCGGGGCTTCATGCTGATGCCGCTGACTGGACGTCCCTCCTTGTCCCACCCAGTATGAAGCGGAGTTCACGCTGCACCTCCCTGAGGCACGCAGGATGCGGGCCCTGCAGCCAGGCACACTGGAGGGCCTAAAGAAGTCCACGCTGCAAACCCTCCCGGGTGGGAACATCTCCCGCATCGCCACCTTCACGGTCGTCCACCCAGCCTTCTCCAGAACACAACAGGTCCTGGACCAGCTGCTTCCTAGGTGAGCACCCGCCCTGCGGACAGCACAGGGCTGTCTCCGCCCTCTGGTAGCTGTGGGACTTGCAAGTGTCACCCTATCTCTTTAGCCTCAATTTTCCTCCTCTGAAAAAGGCAGCGGTAGGGGACAAACATCCTAGGGTGCTCCTGGGGACTCCCGTAGGGAGAAGCCATGGCAGGTGCATACCTGGTGCCCGTCTCAGCAGAAAGGGCAGCCAGCTGTGCTGCGCTTGTTCTTGGCAACCATTTCTCTCCCCCACGGAAAGTCGCCTGCCTCATCCGGCAGCGGCCTGTGGCTTTTCTGAGTTTGGAAACGCACATGGGAATCCTCCTTTCGAAGAGCTGACATTGCAGCCACCTTGTCCTGGCCCTTGTCCTTGGTGCAGCCAGATTAGGGATCTCTGGGGACAGCACGTGGCCCCAGGCCCGCTCAGGTATCTGGGATGGTTCTGGGTGGAGTCCGTTTGCTCCACAATGTGTAGGAAGCACCTGCTACAGGCAGGCACTCTTGGAGACACTTAGCTCAGGTCAGTGAACGAAGCAGACGCGATCCCCAGTCCTCAGCTCTGGTCAGTGAGTCAGGCAGAAACACTAGTCCTCGTTCACATGTCCCGTCCACCATCCAGCAGATGGGATGCCATCGAGGTCTTCTCGACATCCGGAGGCTTCTTCCCCTACGACAACCGGGAGGACACCCCGACGGACCAGGTGACAAAGTGAGTGGTCTTTGGGTCGAGGACGGCCTCCTGGTGTCCACAGAATGGAGGTTGTGGGAGGGGAGGGACGGGCACAGCCCTGATCTCACACATCTTCCGGTTCCAATGGGAGTGGGGCTGAGGTCTGCTGGCTTCCACTGCGGGAGGAGAGGTGTCCAAGGGAACTCTGGAAGCGCCCCAGGCCCCCTAGGACCAGAGTGGAGACGGGGACGACGTGTCCCATGCCGACCATGCTCCCATCCCGCTCTGCCCTTCTCCACACCCATCTCTCTGGCCACCATCACCAGGCTCAGAACCGAAGGTGTGGTGAGCGGCCTACTGACCGGCCGGTCCCAGTCCTCAGTCCAGATGTCCAGGTGCACGAGGGTTGGGTGGCCTGTGACCGGGACCTGCGGGAGAAATGCCATTGGGAAGAAGAGGCTCACACAGACTCCATGGTGAACCCGCAGGATCACCAGCCCTCCTACGGCAGGACGGCCCCACGGGGGTCGGGGATAGGATGGGGCTGTCCCCTGCACGTGCGGTGGCTGCTATAGAGAGGCTCAGCTCCAAACGAGGGGCTCACGGGAGGCAGAGTGGAAGGGGAGACCGGGACTGTGACACGCTCTGTCTGCTGCCCGACTGCCTTCCCCCCCAGGGCCATCGCTTCGACAGTGGGAACCTGGCCGGATCGGGTGCAGTACTGCGGCCAGCCCCTCCTCCTGCCCTGGTCCCTGATGAAGCGGGCGCTTGTGCAGGTGCACTCTCCTGCCTCACATCTGGTGGGCCACGTCCACCTCCTTTGGGTTGAGCTGCAGCAGCATCTGGAACCCACCGAGGCAGAGCTGGAAGGTGAGGGGACTGCAGGCGGCGAAGATCATCTGGGGAGGGGAGGTTCTTAGGCCGGAGTGCCCTGACAGGCAGTCGCATCTTGCCTGTCTTTGGAAAGGCACGGGGAGGGCAGGCACGCGCAGGAACCTGTCACGTTCTCCTGTCCCACAACCACCTCCAGAGGTCCAGAACACTCCACAGCCTGTGGAACAACCCGCTGTGGGGCCAGAGCCTGGTCCGGCTGTGCTGCTGCTGGAGCCAGCGGCACCTCTGAGGACAGTGGAAGTCACCACTTCCAGGCCCACGTCATGCATACAACCCGTAGGCAGGGTCCTCCGGGTGCTCTTCCCTCGCACCTGACGAGAGGAGTCAACCCTGAAGGCAGTCTTGGAAGCCTCCACTTGAAGGTGGCCGGTGGTCCATCAACCTGGGACCTAATCTCCGCGTGGCCTCTGGACCTGCTACGCACTATCACGGGAGCAAGACGTACACTTGAATTGCGTGGGAGCCAACTCATCTCTTGAGGACTTTGTGTTACAATGGCCTATCCTCACCAATACAGTTACAGAAGGGCAATCTGGGGAAAGTTCCCTCTCATTCACCTCCCTCTGACATAACCTTTGTCACCTCTGCTACTTCTCCCGTAATTCATCTCCCGCAACTCATCAACCGTAATTCTGAAACTGACCACGGCAATTTCCCAATGCTACGGGAACTTACGCAGGTTGACTGATTTATTCACCAATGAATCCTATTTACCTGGAAGTTGATTTCTCTGGGAAACCATGCTGAAGTACTAGCAGGTGTTGTTTTGTGAAATGTTGAACCTTTGACTTCCTTGAGTGGTTCATGCTCCCAGCAAGGCAAAACTTGCTACCTTGAGAACACAGAAACTGACAAGGTCAGGAAGTGCGGAGCTGGCCAAAAAACACCCCCTTGTTTATCTAAACATTGTAACTGCTAGATTGCAGACAGTTCTGTCACTTTTTGATGCCCAGAGTATATAAGCTGAAAAAATAAACTTGGGCGGAGGCATTCTACTTAGAACTGAGGCATTCTACTTAGAACTGCATCAGTCTACTTAGAATTGCCTGCCCTCCCGATCCCATCTTTGTCTCTCTTCTTTTTTCTCAATCCTCACTCCCCACTTCAGGGACTGTTCCTCTCGTGGGCAGGCACCGACAAGTGGCGCCCGAACAGGGACCTGAATACTGGGGATAAAGTGAAGGACACCGCACGGAGCTGAGACGCGTCGCATAAGGTAAGGGGTGCGGTGAGATTCCACAGTCGGGCGTAAGAAATCATGGGACAGGGTAAAAGCAGAATGTCTTTTACTCAAATGTTAAAAAGTATGCTAAACGGACTGGACTCCCAGGATGAGGAGGGCCTAGACGAGGAAGGCCTAGAGGAAGCCGCTGCTCGATATCATGACCCTATACGTTACAAAGGGGTGGTTCAGACAGAAACAGGTGCTAAGACAGGACATCTGAATCCTCTCCAGGCAGAGATTGATCGATTGCAGTCAGCAATCGCCTCCCTCTCTGTGCAGGTGTGCAGATGGTACAATCGAGGCAGGCAGAACAGACTTGCCCTCGTGATTCTCCTCTGCGTAAGGTTTTGCAAACCGCCTGCAAGTTAGGGGAAGATACTGGAGACTTTGGGTTGGCATTTCCGGTGATAGAAAGACAGGATGCACAAGGAAATCCTGTCCGAAACCATGTGCCTTTTGCATTCAAAAGTTTAAAAGTATTAAAAATGGCATGTTCTCAATATGGTCCTAATGCCCCGTTCACCCAGGCCCTGCTAGAATCACCAGCTACAGAAGCCCTGCTGCCTAGTGATTGGAAGCAACTTGCTAGGGCTTGCTTATCAGGAGGGGACTATTTATTATGGAAGTCTGATTTTGCAGAATTCTGTCAGAGTACTGCAGAGATAAATCAGACACAAAACATTCCTATCTCCTTTGATATGTTGGCAGGTGAAGGACCTTATAGAGACTTGCAAACACAATTAAATTTTGACCCGGCTGCTTATGCACAAACAAGTGCTGCCGCCAGGCGTGCATGGAAAAAGATCCCTATGCCTGGAAAACGTTCTGAGGACCTCTCTAAATTATCCAGGGGCCTCATGAGACTTTCCAAGACTTCCTTTCGCGATTAATGCAGGCGGCTGGAAGAATTCTGGGAGACTCAGATGCCAGCATGCTGTTAGTTAAACAGCTCGCTTTTGAGAATGCTAATTCTGCATGCCAGGCTGCATTACGACCTTACAAAAATAAGAGTAACTTGTCAGATTATGTCCGGTTGTGCTCAGAAATAGGACCTTCTTATACACAGGGTCTTGCAATGGCTGCTGCCTTGCAAGGAAAGACTGTTAGAGAAATGTTATTCCAACAACAACAACAAAAGAAAATAAAGGGACAGGGCAACTGTTTTGGGTGTGGAGAGCCGGGCCTCATGATCAAAAACTGCCCTAATAAACAAGGTCAGCCTCAAAGGAAGGAGGGCCCAAAACAACCTAGATTATGCCCAAAATGTCAGAGAGGTAAACACTGGGCCAATGCATGTAAATCTAAGAGGGATGCCTCCGGTAATCCTCTTCTTCCGGGAAACGGGAAGAGGGGCCAGCCCCAGGCCCTGCAACAATGTTATGGGGCGCAGCCGCAGTTCATCCCCTACCAGGGAAATACATTCAGGAGTTCTTCCCAGCAACCCCAGGCAGCTCAGGATGGACCTCAGTAGCGCCACCTACACAGTACTAACACCTGAGATGGGAATGCGAGCTATTCCTACAGGGGTCTTTGGGCCTCTGCCTCCACAGACTGTGGGACTAATCCTAGGAAGGAGTAGTATTACCATGAAAGGGATATTGGTTGCTCCGGGAGTGTGGATATGGATTATACAGGAGAGATCAAGATTACGACACATTCGCCTGGAGGCACTTCAGTGATCCCTAAGGGCCAACACATAGCACAATCATTGTTAATTCCATATGTCAAACCGGGTAAAACAGCAGGCCGTAAATCCCGAGGCGACGCGGGCCTTGGTTCATCAGATGCTTATTGGGTCCAGGCCATTCAAACCAGGCCAGAATTACCACTATCCATTAATGGCCGTTCCTTCATGGGCCTTTTAGACACGGGGCCGATGTCTCTGTTTTAACTGCAGATCAGTGGCCTAGCCACTGGCCAAAGCAACAAACAGTAACCCAGTTACAAGGCATAGGACAACCTCAATCACCAGAACAGAGCAGTGATATGTTGTTGTGGAAAGATCCAGAGGGACATGAAGGATCCTTTCAACCATACATAGTGGCAGGATTGCCTGTCAATCTATGGGGCAGAGATGTCATGAGTCAGATGGGAGTTTACCTGTACAGCCCTAATCAACAGGTCACTAAGATGATGTTCGATCAAGGACTCCTGCCTAGAGATGGCTTAGGGCCCTCTGCACAAGGGAGAAAAGAGCCTATCTTTCCCTCGCCCTTACCACAAAGAGCTGGCTTGGGATATTTTTAACGGGGGTCACTACTCCTCCTGTACCCCATGCAGATGCTATCACTTGGAAAAGCGACGCACCTGTTTGGGTAGAACAGTGGCCCCTATCATCGGAAAAGATACAGGCTGCAAGGTTGCTGGTACAGGAGCAATTCGATAAGGGACATACAGCACTTTCTAACTCTCCATGGAACTCTCCCATATTTGTAATTAAAAAGAAATCTGGTAAATGGAGATTGTTACAAGATTTACGAAAGGTCAATGAAACCATGGAAATAATGGGGACTTTACAGCCAGGTTTACCCTGCCCTGCAGCCAAACCAAAAAATACATATAAAATTGTTTTGGATCTAAAAGATTGTTTTCACACCATTCCCTTAAATCCTAAGGATTGTCCTAGATTTGCCTTCAGTGTTCCTTCTGTCAATTTACAGGAACCTTTTAAAAGATATCATTGGCTAGTGTTACCTCAAGGAATTCCTAATAGTCCTGCCTTGTGTCAAAAATTTGTGTCTACAGCAATAGAACCTGTCCGAAGGAATTTTCCAGACATTTATATTATCCATTACATGGATGATATACTTCTTGCCCACTCATGTGAGCCAAGGGTGCTAGCTGCTTTTGCTCAGTTACAAAAAGAGCTCCATAATTGTGGACTGGTTATAGCTCCAGACAAAATTCAACAGGTGCCTCCTTACTCCTATTTAGGATATTGTTTAAAACCTCAAACAATAGAACCTCAGAAAGTACAAATTCGGCGAGACTATTTAAAAACTGTGAATGATTTTCAGAAGTTATTGGGGGATGTAAATTGGATTAGACCTCAATTGCGGTTGACAACTGGAGACTCACAACCATTGTTTGATGTATTATGAGGAGAAGCTGATCCTACCTCTAAAAAGGGATTAGAAGCTTTGGAAAAAGTAGAAACTGCTATAAATGAACAACAAATATTATATACAGACTATGCTCTACCCTGGGAAGCACATATTTTACCTACAATTCTTTTTTTTTTTCTTTTTTTTTTCTTTTTTTTTTAATGGTATTATTTTTTTTTTTAATTAATTAATTTATTTATTAGTTTCAGGTGTACAAAACAAGGTAATACTTAGACGTTCATCATTTATATCCCTCATACTGTGAACCCCCCTCCCCCCATCCACTATCCCTCCGACCTCACACTGAACCATCACATTATATATATAAAATTATAGTTGGCATTCATTAATGTTTAGCTTCTGATGTACAATGCCATGATCAGGTATCCACAGTATCCCTGAGGTGGTCTCCCAAATAGGACGCATGTCCATCGGATACCCAACAAAATCTTTACAACATTATAGAATACCTTCCCCAAATTAATTTTCAAAAGAAAAACCCTGAGGCCATCTTGTGGTTACCAGCTGCTTCCAAATCCCTTCACCTTTCCCCTTATCCCCAACCCCCTCCCACACACCCATCTAACCACTCTCGGTTTTTTCTCTGCGTCCCCAAAACTGACTCTGATTAGTTCATTCACATAGTCTTTTCTTTAGATTCCATATATAAGTGAGATCATATTTACCTACAATTCTTACCCCAACAGCAGTTATTTGGCAAAAAGGACCCCTAAGATGGATCCATCTTCCTGTTTCTCCTTCAAAAGTGTTACCTCAGTACTATGAAGCGGTGGCACTTTTGGTTCAACAGTGTCGGGAAGAATCCATCAAATATTTTGGAAAAGAACCGCATACCATTACGGTACCCTTTACTAAACATGAAATAAATTGGCTGTTTCAACACTCTAACACTTGGAGTATTGCTTTTGCTGATTATTCAGGACAAATTAGTATACATTACCCAACCCACAGGTTACTACATTTTGCCGTGACACATGCTTTTATTTTTCCAAAAATTGTTCATTCACAACCTATTAAAAATGCTGTTCTTGCTTTTACTGATGGTTCCTCTAATGGTAATGCTACCTATATTATTGGTGATGAGTCACATGTGATTTCATCACCCCCTGCGTCAGCTCAAGTAATTGAATTACGGGCGGTCAGTGCAGTATTTCAAACTTTAAGCTCAGTTCCTTTTAATCTGTATACAGACAGCCATTATGTTGCTCAATCAATCGATAAACTTGAAACTGTAACATCCATTAAAACTCAAAATAATACAATTCAGGAACTGTTCATTCAAATCCAGGCTTTTATTAGACAACGTACATGTCCTTGCTTTGTTGGACATGTCCGAGCCCACTCAGGGCTACCTGGCCCTCTCGCCAAAGGTAATACCACTGCAGATCAACTCACAAAGTTGGTGGCTTTAACTAACGTAGAATTAGCCACTCAATCCCATAGGTTACATCATCAAAACAGTAAAAGTCTACAAAAACAGTTCCAACTTACAAGAGACACAGCGAGACAAACTGTAAAACGATGCTCGGTCTGTCCTACACATCACACAGTACCACGTCTAGGTGTTAATCCTAGAGGCATTAAGCCCAATCAGTTATGGCCAATGGATGTGACCCACATCCCTGAGATTGGTAGATTACAATTTGTCCATGTGTCAATAGATACATTCTCAGGGTTCATGATGGCCACAGCTCAAACAGGAGAGGCCACAGAAAATGTCATTCATCATTGTTTACATTGCTTTTCTACAATGGGTATGCCTGAAATAATTAAAACTGACAACGGTACTGGATATACAAGTAAAGGATTTCAACAGTTTTGTACACAGTTCTCTATCCTTCATAAAACAGGCATTCCCTACAACCCACAAGGCCAAGGGATTATAGAACGGGCCCATGGCACTTTAAAAACTCAAACACAAAAAATAAAAAAGGGGGAGGTGTACCCCATTTCTCCACATACAGTACTCAATCATACCCTCTTTAGTCTAAATTTTTTAAACCTGGATGCACATGCGTGGCAGATCTGCCGCAGATCGCTTCTGGCATCCTAACACTCAACAAGATTATGCCCAAGTGAGATGGCGGGATCCACTTACTAACCAGTGGCATGGGCCAGACCCAGTCCTAATTTGGGGACGAGGGCATGTTTGTGTTTATTCACAGGACAATGGAGGTGCGCGGTGGCTGCCTGAGAGGTTGGTGCGGCTTGCTGATGAGCGTCTTCGAGATCCTGCTTGTTGCGCAGATGCCTCGGGGTGAGACATACTGGGCATATGTTCCTGACCCTCCCATGCTACACCCCCCAGTGTGGAACGGGCCTGAAGTCATTGTTGGGACAAATGACACTAGGCTGTTAGGACATCCATTCGCTCCTGCCGTCCTACAAGCTGTTGGATTCAATTATAGCGGCTTGGGCGTAGGACTCCCCCTATGCTTCGTGAAGAATGTCAACGTTACCGGATGTTTCCGTGTGGGCAGCCAGACAATTCACTGAGGCAACCAAGGACAGAGTGTCACATTCCATCAGCCAGCAGGATGGAAAAACGTCAGGGATAAAAACCCACCTCCACCACAAGACCATGATCCTTGCGGTGAGGAGAACAGAAAAAACAACGGATCCACCCTTTGGAGACAATGTTATAAAGAACCCTGGGAATATAGTGTCCCTGGGTTTAATCAAGCTGTTATAGATGGTCCGGAGGCCATGACACAGGTGCTGATGTCCAACAAGGGACTAAGACTGGAGTGGTTGTGGGATTATGGTATACCTCCCGGCCCCAGAGACATATTTGGAAACTAGTGGGAGCAATGGACACAGTGACTATGAGTATGGACGAGGGACGAGGCAAGGCAGAAGGCAATGCCACTGCTTGTGTCAAGGCTCCGTATGTGTTTATGATTGGTAATTCTAACATCACCCCTATTGACGGGGTCCAGTTTAATGTATCTTGTATACAGTGTAACCTAAGGTATTGCATCACTTGGTCAAATGACAAAACCAGAGCTGTAGTTCTCCACGTACCTTCTTTCATTATGGTACCTGTTAACATTTCAGGTCCTTGGTACTCGGACCTCAGAGGAGAATTCCCCTCCTTTCTAGCTCTGTTCCATTTGCTACTGCCTTTTGTAATAATCATTGTTGGTGTTCTTCTATTCATGTGTTTTACTCCGTTGCTCATAAAGTTAATACTCAAGGGCTTCATCGATCTCCAAACAAAGGTTCATGAGTTGAGATTATCTGCCCAAATCCACTGTGTCGCTGACACCCGTGTATAAAGCCCCTACAATGGGTCGGCAGCCAAAGACGGGTAAGGATTTGGTAAGAATGTACATAACCTAAGACAGGAACCGTTCGCTAGAGGGATGGTCTCCTATGACGGGTAAATGGACATATCTGTACCAACCACCTAAGCCAGGCGCGACCCTTGTGTTAATTTTATATATATAAAAAAAGGGGGACCTGTGGGAAACCGTGCTGAAGTGCTAGCAGGTGTTGTTTTGTGAAATGTTGAACCTTTGACTTCCTTGAGTGGTTTGTGCTCCCAGCAAGGCGAAACTTGCTACCTTGAGAACACAGAAACTGACAAGGTCAGGAAGTGGGGAGCTGGCCAAAAAACACCCCCTTGTTTATCTAAACATTGTAACTGCTAGATTGCAGACAGTTCTGTCACTTTTTGATGCCCAGAGTATATAAGCTGAAAAAATAAACTTGGGCGGAGGCATTCTACTTAGAACTGAGGCATTCTACTTAGAACTGCATCAGTCTACTTAGAATCGCCTGCCCTCCCGATCCCATCTTTGTCTCTCTTCTTTTTTCTCAATCCTCACTCCCCACTTCAGGGACTGTTCGTCTCGTCGGCAGGAACCGACAGATTTCTATACAAAAACTGGACGGAGAGAGCAAGTCAGTAATTTTAAAAACTCACTATTAAATACAAAACCGAGTAATGCCGTTTGTAAAGTGGAGTCCAGCAACACTGAAAGCCAGCCAAGACAGTCATCTTTGGAAGCGTTCACGTAAAACACCGCCCCAGTCACACACGATCCTATCAAAGAACCAGAAATGACAGGACTCCAACCAAAGCGACGCATGAGGTGATAGCTATCTTCCCGAGAACGTCTAGCTGTGGCCTGTATGCACACATCTGCACAAGGTCAAGTCCCACAGGCACAAAGAACGCGCCTCCTCTGGATCGAGCCCAGATTCCGAAGACGTAAAGTAACGGGAAAGAGCACCAACAACCGTCTGACACAGTCACCTCTCTGTGGCAGGTGTACGTCGGCCTCATTTGCACCATTTCAACATTTCACGTGTCAGCCAACCCTGTTCTGTGAACATCCCTGACCTCCATCTGCCGTCACCTGCACATCAACGATTTGTTGCCCTGCGTCCCCCTGAGACAGTCTGTTCCGTGACAAGAACGGTCTTCCTAACGCCTATCTCAATAGCCCGGCAACAGGAGATTCCTTTCAGCTGTTTGACGCTCAGCCCATTCCACAGCTTTTCGGGGAAAATCACAGCAAATGTCATCATTCTCGGTGGACTTTTGACCTCCATAGTAGGCCCGCAACCTACTGCTCAAGTGGTGACAACTTGGATCCCTTCTTCCCCTTCGAGGTCAAAGGGGTCAGGCTGTCACGGTGGCACTCTTATCTTCTGCTTGGAGATTGAGAGCTCTAGGGTCATTTGAGATGACAGTGTAGTTGAGCTTGGGACATTTTGTAAGTTTTGCTTTGCTTTGCTTTTCTCTCCTCCCTCCCAACTTTAGTGACTCTGTTTACTGTACATGTCCCCTGCATACCAGTTTCAAAGGTTCTCTTTGCACCCTGACAGGCTAAATGACCCTGGTTCCTCAAGGAAACATCCGGGACAGTGACTTGAAGGAACTTCTCACATCAAAAAAGATCCACTCTGATTCCGGAAAGAGACCTGACTCTGGGAAGCGCCTTCTTTCCAGGAATTGGCCTGAGCCAACGTCTGCTTTCCTTTGTGGTGCAGAACCACTCGTATCCTTGAACCCTTCCTCTGTTCGGCCTCTCCTCACCTGCCTCGAAAACCTTTGGGCCAAGCTGGAAGGCAGGGGAGGGCCTTTGGACAGGAGACCACCATCCTCCCGGCGTTTGCATAAAGCCGCTTTGCCATTTACCGACCTCGCCTCTGGAGTGTTGGCTTTCGTGCTAAAAGCAGCCGGACTTTTTGCAGCTGGTCCTTTGGCCCAGTATGGATGCGTTCGATCACAGGCCCTCTCCTGCCTCTCCTCTTGTCACTCACATTAGGCCCCACTTCCTCGCCCTTTGTCAACCCTACCTCTAACTCCCGAAGGTTTCTTCCTAGAGTGGTGCGGAAGACCAAACATCTGTAAACCAGGGAAGAGATTCAACTTGCCTATCAGGGGCTGAAAGTCAAATGACTTTAAGGGTGGGAGATTTGTCTTTTCTGTACGAGAGATGCAAAGACACCAAGAAGCCAGCTCCACACTGCACTGGCATTTTCACTTTCCTCTGAGGACCTGCCCCTCCCCATCCCAGACCCTGCCTCTGCCTTCCCTTTCAGAGTGCGGGAGGCTGTGAGGCCTGAGCTCGGACTCCCACCCTCCGAGCCCCTTCCCATCTCCCCAGCTCATCTCTCCTCTCGTGCTTCCTGCAGGTTCCTCGTCCATCGGCAGTCGTTTCCCGTCCCCTGTATTTTCAATGCTTTCCCTGCTTTGGGAACAGGCCCTGTAGCCTACTCTCTCCCATTAAGGTACAAGTCTAGAAACATGGACATGGGCCCAGTATTAGATCACAGGAAGGACTTCCTGTGAACTGGCCGGGTGTGAAAACGGTACTGTGCTCGGGTAAGACGATGTCCTTACGTGTGTGAGAGACACACACACAATGAAGGGCTCGGCCACGAAGACGAACTCTCTGCGACAGGTTCAGCAAAACCTCTCCCTCGACCCTGACGCTCCATCTGGCTCGTTCTGTAACCTCAGCCCCACTCAAAGGCAAACTCCTTAAGACAGTCCGTGTTTCTCTGTTCCCTTGGACAGCCCCACTGACTCTCTCCAGCCCACTCCACGCCACTCCACGGCCCCGCACCTCAAGTGCTCTGGCCAAGTCACCAGTCAACTCACTGCCCTGCAGGTACCCCCCTTCTCTGAGCTCACCTCTTAGCGCCACACCTCACCGGCACCTGGCAAGACTGTCACTACTTGAAAGGCTCTCTTTTCTTGTGTGCGTGACACTGATTTCCTGCTGTTCTCCCCCCCGACCTCTCTTACTTTGTCTCTCTGCAGCAGACATGTCTCTTTTCTCTCGTCACCCGGAAACTAAAAGTTCCCAAGAGCTCGGCCCTCCTCTGGTTCTGCACCACCAGCTTTTAAGCATATGAAGGTCGCATGCGTCCTCTGAGAATCTAGTGACCGTGACAGTGTCTCCTGCATGCCAACACCCCCATGGTTACTCTGCACGGGCAACAGGGTCACCAGAAGCCCTGCAGCCATAGGCTCCCCCACAGGCCCTCCAGGAACCTAACCCCTCCGCACTCCTTCAATTCCAACCCACGTCTCCTGCCTCCATCACCTCCGAGAGGCACACAACTCCCAGGTTTCTTGCTCTGCTCCTTCCCAACTTTACACTCACACCTAAAAGCACCTCCTCGTAGCTCTCCTCAAGTGGAAGAGCCCTAAAAGCCAATCTCTCAGGCCTGCCCTTTCTCAGCCCTTCCTCTTGGCCGGCCCACAAGCAGAGGTCGCGAATCTCTAGTTCCCTGAGCCCACCACGCACGCACACTGCTCACCTTCTCTTCCACAGCCCTCTGCCTTCTGCACTTCCCCGTCCGTCTGCCGAATACCTCCTCACCTTTCCAAAGCCACACCAGCGGGACGGGCAGTGTCTCCTGTGTCACCACCCTTCTGTGTCTCTCTGAGGACACAGACAGGGACAGATCTGGCTGCTGACACACAGGCACTAGCATACATACCGAAACTGGCTGAATTAACAACTAAATTCTTAAAGAGAACATAAAAGGAGAAAGAGAGGTCACCCGGAACAGACGTCTGAACTCTGTTTCCCCAAAGGAACCTCTAACACTCAAACAAACATGGGCAAGAAGAAAAAGAAAGAAACTTAAGAAAATGCTCTGAAATCCCAAATTTCTTATTGCACACAAACGAGTGATTTCTCCCTAAAACACGAAACACCTCAAATCTGAGAGATTATTACTACTAAGTGAAAGAAATAGCAAGAGACCAAAATAATTTGATGACCACTTTCATATCATTAATGTTCTGCACTGAGACCTCCGCGTGTTTTACAAGGATTAATAACGGAGTCCACTGAAAGGAAGCTGAAGCAAAATGCCAAGTATTTCCTAAGAGCTTTAGTAACATTTTTCTTAGGATATAAAAATACGTACTCCAAAACTTACATTAGCTTTTGTCCACAAATGGTCGCTATGCAGTTCGGGAACCCTGGGCTCTGTTTCTGGCGCAGGAAATGAGCCATCCGAATTCTTCTTTGGAGAATGAGAAATACCGGGCCTCCGTGGAGACTCATGATGGCTGCAGAGGTTGAGCCTTTGCACCCCTGAGGAAGTGTGCACTCCTAAGGCGGGGCAAGGCACACCCCTGCAAACTCAACAGAGGACAGAGGGCGTCACAGGGAACGACGCACGCTGGTGTCAAACACTTACCACTCAGCCTGCTCAAAATTCTGGGTACGCACAGCACTCACGGCGCAACCCCAATCAGAAAGGCAATTTCCTCAAAGAGGAATAGCTCCTTAGACGGTTCACGTCAATGCGTTTTACCACATTGTAAAGATTTAGAATTCTTGTGGAAGTTCATTCCTTTAAAACTCTGCATTAGTTCATTTTGTGCCTGAGAAAATGAATTGTTCAGTCTTCAAAATGGTCTAAACAATATTCCTGTATATTCACACGTAATACACACAATCAAACTATGTCCCTATGTCACCAGACACACCGGTAGATGATTTGAGAGATGACCCACAGAGAGAGTTAGACAGCAGACACACAGACACAATGACAGACGGGCAGAAACCAAAGAGAAGCTGTCGTGCAGGGCGGCCAGCGGGGTCTCAGCTCCCGCGCTCCCCACATAAGAACGCAGGATGTGGCTACACCAAAAAGGAACACCCACGGAGTCATAGGTAGGGGTGTCATCCCACTGTAGTCTCACTGGAGGCTGGATTCACACGACGTGCGCCCTGCTGTCTGCTTTTCTGCCTGCAAACCGACCCACTCCACTCGACTCGACTCTCGACTCACCAACCAGCGCAGCCGCAGCAGCTATATAAGGGGCCAATCGGCTACCCGGCTACAGCTGACGGCCAACTAGCCACAGCCGATGGCCATCCACTACCCAAGTCAGCAAGCCCCTCCCACGTGAGGCCTAGAGCCTGCAAACTGCTCTCTGGGGCTCTGTCCCCACAGAAGCTCATGCAAATGAAGACGAGCTAGCACCAAAATAGATATACGATCGATATTCCTCAAACTGCTGCCACTGAGCGGTAGAAATGAGGCAACCAGTCTTATGACAAGAACAGACAGCCTCCCCGTGGGACTCCTTGATAGAGCTAACACCGTAGTAGGCCTGGAAATCTTAGGAAAAGCCACACAACTGGGATAATGGCTGTCTCCCCTAGAGAGTCCCCAAGAGCTGGCAACAGAAACCATGAATCCCTGCAAACGAAGACAAAGTTGGAAAAGCAGGCACCTCTGTCTTGGGCTAGCTCGGTCTCACCAGGAAACACTGCACGCTCGATTCCCACTTTACAGCCGCCATGTTGGAGATGGAAGGAGAAGGAGACTGCAGTGTGGGTGAGGAGGTGGGGCCGCTCTGGGACTGGGGAGGGAGGACTCCTTCTGGAAAGGCCAGTCCCCGGGGGGAGTCTCCTTGGGAGAGGCTTCGGAGGTGTGCTGTGAGGGAGGGCCTCGCGGACACGGTGCAGGCTTGGCCCCTTATTCAGAGAAACAGTGTTCTCTCCCCTAAGTCAAAATGATGAGAAGGGGGAAGACAGATCGTCATTGGATGAAAAGAGTAACTTTCTTGTGAGAATTCAGCGTAGATTCGAGTTATTAATGACATAATCTTTCTTTTTCTCCTGAGAAGCTCAATCGATTTCGCCAATAATTCCTTTAAGAACACGTGTCAGGGTTTTCAGGATTCACGGCCTTTCATGTTAAGTAGTGTCACTTGCGTTGATCCTTACGTCTGTTTGCACTCTCCGGAGGACCCACGCAGAACGCACACTGAAGAGCGTCATAGGTCATGACAACGGAGGGGTCGGTGTTGAGAGAAACTATCTCCATCACGGGAGCTACAACACCTTGCACCCATGATGAACCAAAGAGACCTTCAGGAGAAAATAGAAATGATCAGGTTTTGAGGAATGTACTTTGCAAGGCTGTTCTTTAGAGAAAGACTTTTTGTCACTGTTCAAGATCAAGAGAAACCAAACCAACACTTTTTTTGGGCCACACTGAAAATTTAGAAATAAGCACCTACAGATACCTGCAGCACACATGAAAAGTTCTGAGCCCCAGAGAATGATGTGAAAACAAAGTAATAAAATGTACACCGCTACAAGCCTAAACACCGATTTTCTTCCCCTTCAAACAAAAATCACCAAACATTTGTAGTTCATGCAGCTATCGTTCATTGACGTATTAATTCCTGACAAAGAGTCCAGAGTCTTCTGCAGGTAGGTGGGCAAATCTGTCCTGGATCGCAATTGACTTAAAGCCCTTATTTTTACTCACAGAATAACTGTGAAAACAGTTAAGACTGTGGTATTCAACAACTTCTTTCTTTAGTGTGAATTATTTTCCTGATAAGGTTGATTATTGTAAATGCCTACATTACGTTAGTGTTATACAACAAGTCCCATCTTCATAAATTCATTCCTTTTCTCCTTTCTTTCACCTCGGAAAAAGAGCTATGCGAAAGATTTAGAAAAATATACTTACTGGCACGTGACACACAAGTGTGGTTCTTTCTTCTAGTGGAAGCAGCAAGCTGAACACAGTGGGTAAAGGTGCCCTAGGAAGAAACAAACAATCGATGGATGAGCAACACAAGATGCCTCCATTTGTACATAAATTTTACACTCTCTCCAGGTCACACCAGCGACTAGACACGTGCCATCTCAAAAAGCGACCCTTTAGACTGTTATATACTGTTTTTCACAGTATCTTCTACTTCATGCCTAGAAACCTCTCCTCTTAGGCAGGGGAATCCTAAGCAGGCACACACAGAGGGAGGTCAGTACAGCCCAGGGAGGGTCTACACACCACCCTCCTCACATCACAGACCCAAAATGGCATAAGGCAGTCTGGGTTTGTTTGTTTGGTTCTGGTTTTTAACCTCACTTACAGAGCAGCCGAGAAGCCAGGGTGTCTTTGGCAGCCAAAAAAGAAGTTATGTCTCCTATGCCGATTTACAAAGAAATGAACTTGAAAAGAATGAGAAGAGAGGAGAGGAGAGGAGGGGAGGGGAGGGGAGGGGAGGGGAGGGGAGGGGCGGGGAGGGGAGAGGAAAGGAGGGGAGAGGAGAGAAAGGAAAAGAAAGGAAAGAAAACATTCAAGTCAATAAAAAGGCTTTTTTGAAAGTGAGTGATAGAAAAAAGTGGAAAAAAGCAGGTCTTCTATCTAAACACCTAAAAGGAGTAAAATCTACGCGCCATTTTCTCCCATCCTTGCGTCTACTACTTGCACTGCACTGAGATGGGTCCTGTATGTCCCACCCCTTCAGGGAGCTCACAACTGACTGGGAGACTGGGAAACACACCACCAATGAGCACCTGCTGTTTCCTGCACGCCTAAGATGTACTAAGCCCTGTGTCAAACATGGTATACATGAGCTCACTGAACCCTGCATAAATCCTGCATAAATCCTAAGGGCTAAATGAACAAGTACAAGTAGAAAAAAACAAAAGTTAAGAAAGCTCTAATGATTTGCCCAAAGAAGCACAATGAAAACAAGGCAGCGCTAAGAATTGAGTCTTATTATCGTTAACACAGGAGCTTGTTTGATTTCACTACCTGGGGGAAATAAAGCTGAAGGTGATTCACACCAAGTGAGGAGTGAAGTCCCACGTGTACAACACTGGGATGAGAGAAACTGGCACAGATCTGTGCTGTTACCATGGAAATCGTCATCATCCCAAACTCTTAGGCGAACAGTTTTACCCAAGAACTAACACAAAGAAGCCCCAATAATAATATTCTGAACCGAGCGGACTGAATACCTGGGTGGATATGCAGGCCCCTCATGTGAAGAGCTGCTTCGTTCGAACAACAATCCGTATTTGGTGGGCCAAACATTTGCAACCTGTCCGGAAAAAGGGGAGAAAACACAGGTAAAGGAAGCTACTCTTTAGAACGTGTTTTAGGAAACATGTTAGAACATTAGCTTTTCTTCCAATTCAGTAAGAGTATTACAACATAATGTCAATTAGTATAATTTTTTTAAAAGTTATTCTAACAAGCAAGTCTAAGGCAAAATCAAATCTAAGGAAGAGTTCAATGTGAAATTCCTGCCAGGGGCTGATATCAGCACTAAGCATGAAAAAGATGATGAGAAACAAGAAAAGAATAATATTGTCACGTGCTTTACTATAAGCAAAATGATTTCTATTTACCAGTTAAACTGGGGAAAAAAAACCTCTATGAAAAGACTTCATAATTTACTTCATTAAATTATATTTCATGCAAAGGACAGAAAAAATGGTAAGCAACACAATCTAAATTTTAGTTGTTTTAATTGAATGAAAATAATATTAGTGATTACTATAAGACATAAGAGTAGCACTACTTCTGAAAGCAATTAATTCAAGAATAATCTCCAACCAAACACAAATCCATAGAAACACTCAGGTTTACCTGAAAAGGTAAAGAAGCTATGTAATCTTTTCCTTCTATGCTGTGTATGTTAATACAGGAGCTCTGCAATATACATATGCATTTCTCTACTTCATCACTACCTGAAAGAAAGGGTACAACAAGATGGGTGCTTTTGTTTCAAAACTACCCCAATAATCACAAATTACAATTCCCAACAACACAAATTCTTTAATAAATAATATACAATGCTTAGGCTAAACCTCAGCCTTTTAGTGGCTACTTATTTTCAACAACAACAAAAAAACATGGGAAACACGGAATCAGAAGATATAATAAAATTTCAAAAAGAAACTTTTTCAGATTTATCCTGTGATACAATGAAGTCACACCACAATGGCTGAAATTAAAACAAAATGCTCTCCTAAGAAAATTGTATCTACATAATAACATAGAAAATTGTATCTACATAACATAGTCACTAATAATAAATAATAATTATGACATCTACTAAACAACTGTCTTTCTTCATGAGCTCAACACATACGACATCGGAACAGAAAAGAGTTAAGATAAAATTAGACTAATGATAAATATAAGGAAAGATAAACTATGTTTGCAAATAAAGTTTATGAAAAGGGAAGACAAGATAAAATCCCAAAAATCTAGATAGAAGCCTTGCAGCAAAAGTTAACTCAAACAGTGGCTCAACCTGTTTTAAACCCTAGATCCTACATAAAGTGAAAAACTATCAGAAGAGCTGAAAATTGCCAACCTAGTTAATTATTTCCAGATTTTCTTCATTCTTAAACCTTCCTAGACTAGCGTTAGAAACATTTTTAGAAAAACTAACATTTCCCTTTCTTAAAAAGCCATCTTACAAAAAATAAACAGAAAAAGCCATTCAGCTTCCACTGGTATGCTTGACAATCACTGAAAATATTCAATGGCGTTTTTATGAGTTTTTAAGTTGTGGTATAATATATTACAGAAAATTTACCACTTTAACCATTTTTAGTGTATGGATTCAGTGGCATTAATTATACTCACAACGTTGTGCAACCTCAACGTCATCCATTTCCAGTTTTCCTTTATCCCAAACAGCAACTGCCCATTCAACGAAACTCCACATTTCTCCCTCCTCCTCCATTCTCTTTGCTGTCCCTGTGAATTTGCCTACACAAAGGACTCTTGAAAGAGGAACCACAGAGTGCGTGTCCTGTTGTATCTGCCTTGTCACTCAGCATCACGTCCTCAGGGTCCCACCGCGTGGGAGCGTCCGTCAGAATTTCCTTCCTTTTAAAGACTGAAAGATACTCCTTTGCAGGCATGTCCCCGTATTGCTTACCCGTTCATCTGTCCACAGACACCTGGGTTGTCTCCACCTTGTGGCTACTGTGAATAATGCTGCTGTGCACGCTGCTGCACGAGTGTGTTTGAGTCCGGCCTTCAATGCTTTGGTGCGTCTACCTGCACGGGGAATGGCTGATCACAGGGTGATCCGAGCTTTAACTTTTTCAGGAACCGCCAAACTCCTTCCCACAGTGGACTTTTTACTTTGCCACCAGCAACGCACAGGGTTCCAACTTTTCACCTTCCTCACCAACGCGTGTGATTTTCCTCAGTTGTTTAATACCAGGCGTCCCAGGAGGTGTGAAGTGGTGGCTCACTGTGTTTGGATTTGCATCTGCCTAATGAGTAACGGCCAGAGCATCTCTCACAGCTCATTGGCCATCTGCACGTCTGCGTTAGAGAAATGTCCACTCAAGTCCTCCGCCTGCTTTTTAATTGGGTTGTTTTGGTTGTCGATGAGTTGTAGGAGTTTTTAACGGCATTTCAGCAAATGAAAAACCTGCATCAGAGTTTCATTCTGATCTGAAATGTCCAGTGTCTAAGCTGGTCCTGTCACCGTCTCAGCTTCCTTTTATGAAGTCCCATCCTCCATCTCTGAAACCACGTAGCATTTGCACACGTCCCTTTACCCCATGACTCAGATCATTAGCTCCGTGCACATGTCCCTCAGCTCTGTCTCTCACCTCTGTCTTCTCGTTATTCCGGGTGCTGATCTCTTTCACCCGAACTGTCACAAAACAGTATCCCAGACAGTAGTCTCTCTACTCCACAGCCAATGCTACCTATTGCCGCCAAAGTAGTATCTTCTCAGAACACATAACTGAAGATGCACTTCCCATGTGAAGGTCCTTGCTAGGCTCCTTCCTCGTACAGCTCACAATCCGAGTTCCCAGGGGCATACAAGGAACTTCACTTTGGTCCCACCCAACACCTGCGAGCTCCTCTCCACACCCACACCCTGTGTGCAGCCATTCGGAAGTTAGAACGCGTCATGTTGTTCCAAAATTCTTTTTGCTGCGAAGCGAGGGGACCCCACGCCGGTTCCATCAAGGGACGGGACACCAGCCCCGCCTTGCGGAGAGACGGAACACGGTGCCTTCTCTAGCAGGGAACTGGATCCCTGCCCCCCGCCCCCATGGCGTTGGGAGGAAACACGGTGTCCCCTCCGCATGGGACGGGACCCCAGCCGGGCCATGCGGAGGAAGGAGACCTGGCGCCCACTCCAGCGTGGGACCGGACCTCAGCACTGCATGCCGAAGGGAAGGATCTCGCGCGCTCTCTGGCGGGGAGTGTGACCTTAGCCCCGCCTGGAGGGATTAGCGGACCCGCGCCCGCTGCAGCGGTGGAAGGTACCCTAGCCCCTACCAGCAAACGAAGGGCACCCCGCGCCGGTTCCAGCCCGGAACCGCACCACAGCTCCACCTGGCGGAGGCAGGGGGCCTCACAGCCGTTCCACCCGCGAGTGTGGACCCCGCGCTTGTTCCAGCAGGACTACAAGACGTAAGCCTTGCCTGCCAGAAGGAGGAGATCCTGCACCTGCTCCAGTAGGGGACTTGAGCCGAGCCCCACCTGGGAAAGGGAGGGATCAGGGTGCCCGCTTCAGCGGGAAATGGAACCCCAGCCAGCACAGAAAAGGGAGGAGACCCGGCGACCTGTCCCGTGGGGGACGGGAACCCAACTCAGCATGGCTGAAGAAGGGGACCCGGCACCCCTCCACCTGGGGACAAGATTCCAGCTCCGCCTGGAGGAGAAAGGGGACCCGGCGCCGCTCCAGCGGGGATCAGGACACCATCCCCTTTTGGGAGAGAGAGGAGACACGGCGCCCTCTCCAGCGGTGGACAAGAGCCTCGCCCCACATGGCAAAGGGAGTGGACCCAACACCTGCTCCCGCGTGTGAAGGGTCCCCAGCATTGCCTGGCGTGAAAGAGGGGATCCGACGCCGCTCCAGCAGCCCTCGGGACCTCAGGTCCGCCTGGTGAAGGGAGGAGACCCGGCGCCCGCTCCAGCGGTGGACTGGACCCTTGCCTTGCCGGGCGGAGGTATGGAACCCGGCGCCCACTCCGGCGGGGGACCGGGCGCCCGCCCCGCCTAGCAGAGGGAGGGGACTCGGCGCCCGCTGCTGCTGGAGGGTGGGGCGCTTCCCCACCTGACGGAGGGAGGGGACACAGCGACCTCTCCAACGGGTGAGGGGAACCTTGCCTGGTATTGCGGATGCGAAGGACCCGAAGCCCCATCCAGCGGGGGATTGGAATGCATCCCTGCCTGGCAAAGGGAGATGATGTGGCACCCACTCCGGCGGGGAAATGCATCCCAGCCCTGCCTACCGGAGTGAGGGGATCTTGTGATCGCTCCAGCGTGTGTGTGCGGGGCGGGAGGGGGGGAGCCTTAGCTCTGCCTGGAGGAGGGAGGGGACCCCGGGCCGCTTCTGCAGCTAGCTGGACCTCGAACCTTCCATGTGGAGGACAGGACTCTGCATGCTCCAGCAGGTGCCAAGACCACGGCCCCACCTGGTTGCGGGAGGGGACCTTGTGCCTGCTCCGAAGAAGGCCGGTACACCAGTCCCTCGGGTAGAGGGAGGGGCCGCTCGAGCGCGGTCCGCGATCTCGACCTTAACAGGCACATGGAACAAACCCAGTGCCCGCTGAGCGAAGAATGGGACCCCAGGCCCTTTGGCAGAGGGAAGAGACCCCGCGCTTGCTCCAGCAAGTGCCAAGACCCCTGGCCCTTCTGGCGAAGGAAGGGGACACTGCGAGGGCTCCAGTGGGGGCTGGGATCCCAGCCGCTCCCGACGGAAGGAGGGGACCGTAGCCCGATCCGCAGTGGCCGGGACTCCGGCCCCTCCTGCAGCAGGGAAAGGACCCTGCACCCGCTCCAGTGGGGACTGAGAATTGGCCCTTCCTTGCGGAGAAAAGGCACCCCACGCCCGCTCCAGCTAGGGCCGGTACCCCAACAGTTCCAACCACCCCAATCGGGGGCAGGGCCCCTCCGGCCGCCTGACTGAGCCGGGGTTGGGACCCCGGGCACCCCCTGGCGGGGTGGGGTCCCGGCGGCCAACGTGCCAACCCCGGTGGTGGTGCCCCAGAGGCCGACAGGTCAAGCTGGGGTGGGGGGACGGTCCAACCTCCCGGGGCCCCTGCGGCACCTGGCCGGAGAAGACAGACGGGGCCTTGGACCCTCCCGACTCGAAGCGAAACCCGGGTGGCCCTGGGGCTGAGCCACATGCGGAACCCTGACAGCCCGGGCTGGGAACAGGGCTCTGGCTGCCAGCGGGCCAAACCAGAGATTGGGGCCATGACAACCCTAGTGAGGGGTGGGACCCTCGCGGCAATCAGTTGGAGCTGGCTAGCGGGACCCTGGCCCCCCCTGTGGGGGCGGGGCCCTGGCAGCCATTGGACCAAGGGGGGCGGGGTCTCGAACCCCTGATTTGGGGGCATGGCCCGGGCCGCCACCCGGTTGACCCGGGAGGTGGGGCCCCGGGACCCCACTGGCGAGGGGCGGGGCTTTGACACTCACGGAATGGAGCCAGGTGGTGGGGACCCTAACTACCCCAGAGAGGGAGAGGGCATTCGCAGACCAGGAGCCTAGGTAGACGCAGGGTCCTGAGCCACCCCGGCAGCGGCGCGGCCCTGGTGGTTGCCAGGACAGTTTGGGGGCAAAGCTCCGGGCGGGGGCGCCCCTTCCTGCTGGGCCGAGCCCAGGCATGGAGACTGACACACCTTGGTCAGGGGCGGGGTTTTCGCCTCAGTCCTGCCGCGAAGGGGGCAGGGCCCCACCCAGCGGCCACTGGGGGCCCTGACCCCCAAACCGGGGGGGGGGGGGGGGGGGGGCGCGGGAGCCGGCGGGGAGGGGGTCAGGAGTTGGCTCGGGTCCCTTGAGGCCGCCTGGTCAAGCGGAAGGGCGGCCAAAGCAGCTGGGCTGAGAATGAGAAGGCTGAGGGGGGGTGATGGAACTAAGAAAAATGATCCAAATCCTCAGAAAAAAGGCAAAAACACTATTCTGTGCCTTTTCTGTGTAATATGGCAGCACTGTCAATAGGCCCAGCCAAAGGTCATGTCACCCTCTGTAAGCACAACTTTGTCACTGTTTACTAATGTAGAAAACAGATCAAGGGCAAGTGGTTTTAGTGCAGTAGAGATAAGAGTGACATCTGTCTGGTAGAAAACAGAATGTCTAACGTCAGCAAATCAAGAACTAGAAGTAAAAGCATGAATCCAGACACCCGGAGGCAGAAGAAGCACTGACAGTGGCATTTGCCTCGTGGAAATAGGGCGTGTTATTTTGTAAGAATCTTCTTTTAAACAACTTTTTAAAGTCCAATAAATAAAAAATTAATGTTTTATTGACATTGTTGACGGTAATCAGAAGTCGACTAGGGATTCCCTCACCAAAAAGGATGTATTGGGGGAGATTTCCATCCGGTGCTGCAGACACAGAGCCTGTGCACAGAGGCGGCAGGGAGGACCAGCTGTCACCCAGGATACCCCCCGTGTGGTTTTGAAAGCATAGGGTGTCGGACGCCTCCCCCAGGCCTTCCTGATTTCTGTCTAGGCTAAGGTCTGTCGGGAACTTTGGCAACAGAAGACTTACTTACAACCCCTGTTCCCAGCGTCTTCAGGCCCCTGCCCAGCTGTTCATGCTCTACAGGGCAGTCTTCAGCTGCAGACTCAGCCCCTCAGACTCAGCCCCTATGCCGGGAGACATACAGCAGCTCACCAAGAAACCATTCCACTCAGCCGTTTACTCTTCCAGTATGATTTTGGTGGCCAGGTCCCTGATCCTCCCGGAACCCCAGAGCCCATCCCCAGTGCATCAGGCCCCCTGGGCACCTGGTTGTGAGCCAAAGAAACCAGACGCTTCAGTGAATGTTGTCCTGGAGCTCATGGAACTCACGTGCAAAGGCACATGGTCCAGCAGGCGCTGTGTGCAAGCCGGGTGTGCCCTGACAGTCGCCTGACAACCAGGGTGCTGCCACTCGGAGGCCTGTTCCACACTGCTGTTTCTCAAACACGATGGGTCAGCCAGGGGCCCATGGACGTCAACTCTCCGGTTTCACGAGCTATGAGATTGTTGTGTTTTATTTTGATCACACTCAAAATGTGTTATCAGAACTTCTTCTGGGCCGTCTGGATGACCACCTTATCCTGGAGCCACCTGACACCAAGACTCACGTTCGAGCTTCTGTCTGAGCTCATATCTGTGCCAAGTGATACTCCAGGCTGTCACAGTGCCTGTACAAACAAAGTGTTTGCTGTAGAGAAAGAAGGTGGTAAAACTGAATCATCACACAGCCTGTGGTAGGGTGGAGGTGCTGTAGCACTCAGGACCCTAACCATGTCACAAAGATCCCGAATGGTCAGATGTAACAACTGACAATGTGACAATGTAAATTGGCAGATGTAACAACTTGCTGCACTATTATGTACCGAGTAGTAAATATCCAGTAACTGATTCTTCTATGGGATACTCCAGAACGAAATACTAGCTTAGCGCCCCTTTTAATGTGGATTTGTATAAAAGCACAAAGCTAAAATCATATTTAACTGAGGAAGAAAACTAGAAAGGATGGGGAGACATCACATTGAATCGGTGCTTACTGGGGTGCCTTGTAAGAGTGTGCCGTCTGATTCTCCAGAAGTAGGAAAAAGAATGTAAGTTGCTGGTGCATTTTAGAGACTTTATTTAAGCGAACAGAATTTTTTGCATTTGTAGTACCAGAGTCAAATCTATTACATACAGAAGCAGGTCTGAGTGACATCTTTCTGCAGTTATGCCCACAACCAGTTACATACTGTCATCAGAATGTATCACCTGAAGCAGGGTTGGTGGGAACGCAAGGCGCTGTTCCCAAAAGGGGCCCCTGGCTTGCAGTGTTTACAGAGAGGGTGTGGATGGTGCATGTGCCGGGAGGGGAGGACCAGAGGAAGCCCACAGAAGGCGCAGCTGGGAGACTGCGCAGAGGGTGGCTGGGTAAGTGTCCTCTTCACGCCTGCTCTCCCACCCGCCCTGTCACCAGCAGCAAGGTCCTTCGCCCCCAGCTCTCCTCATGCCATCACTCATACTGATCTCAGCCTCCTCTTTGTTTTCTGTTTCATTTTGTATCTGTTTTAGCTTTTGTACAGTATAAATGCATGAAGCTGAGATTTGACTTTATGTTTGCTCGTTAGTTTTAGGACAAAAATAATTTAATCTAATTAAAAACTATTAAGAACTATTTTTCTTTAAAAGTTTCTAACCCTTAAAATGACATATTACACACCTGGGAAGTGTACTGGCAACATAAAGAATATGGGAAATGTAACCCAAACAGGGAAGAAAAAGCAAAATAAAAATGAAGATTACCTCCACGCTGATCACACCGCCTTGGTCCCGGGTGAGGCTCGTGATCTCTGAAGCGTCTTCACATCTGCCCCCAGGAGAGAACATCCTCGCACAGGTGGCTGGTGGGATGGACAGCTTGGGAGGCTAGCTAGACATCACCCCTCCCTCCTAGTTGTAAGACCACATTTTATTCTTTGCCATCGTGAAGTCATTGCTTTTTCTCCAGACACAAAATGAGATGCCAGCAGGGCTCTGCACTAGTGTGAGATGGCACTGAGATAATACAGATTGAAACACACTGAGAACTAGAAAATTTAAGACAAAGGCTCCTGGCCCAGCTGCCACCCCCAGGCTGAATTCAACACCTGATATGTAAGTTGAAGGCAGTGTTTTATTTGGTCCCCTGGTCCGAAGTGAAGAAGATGAGCTGGCCTCTGTCCGCACAGGCCAGGAACCAGCCTGGGAAGGCCACAGACTCGTAGGTGGAAATGGAGCCCAGCTGGACGTGGTAGAAGAGGAAGGCTTTCACAGGCTGGGCCTCATTGTACAGATCCAGAATCTTCTCATCCTGAAACAGGAGAGGACACAAAAGAGGGGCGGGGCTTTAAGTGGAGTTCAAGTTACTCATGCACACCAACAAATGTGCCAAAACTCCAGGATGCCCACCCATCAACCAGAGTGGGCCGGAAACACACATTTCAAAGGAGCAGCAGAGAGCATGCACGACAGCTCACATTCCAGCCCAGACACGGCACAGGGAGGATTCAGGGACAGGCCGGCCATAAGTGGCTGTGCTCAAACAATGAATCGGAACTCTCCTCACACAAGAGGGGACCGCCAGGGAAAGGACAGACAGGCAGACTGGCAGCAGGAAGCCAAAGACTGACCCCCTGACCAAAGCTGACAGTGACAGCCGCCCCCTGCAAGGACCCTGCTTGACGAAGATTGGCAGATAGGTGGGCTGGGTCTCTGACAAACTGCCAACATATGAGAAAGGGCAATGCCACCAAAAGATCCAAGAGGGTCTAACAGACCAAGAAAATCAATGGAGCTGCCAGAAAGCATGTTGGCATCATAGCTAGAAGTGTGCTTGTAAACGGAGGATGCTGCACATTTAGGTCAAAGGGGCACTTCTTAAGTGAAGCATGAGCAAGATCCCCAGGGACGTGGTAATGACCCAGAATGTAGCCACACCCCACACAATTAAAAAGAAGAAAACAATGAATGGGTAGAAAGTATGGAACACTAGGCAAGACCCAGACATTCCAATAATTGATGAGGGGACTTCCCGGTGGAGAGAAAGGCAGAATGAAGCCCAGTCCGCACGTGAGGGCAGAATGGCCGATGTAAGTCAACATTCATGGAAGACAAGAGCCCCCACATGTGAAGGGCAGGATCCATCACAACAGGGTCCATGGCGCACAAACAACTCAAAAAGTGCGAGGAATCGAAATGTTTAAAAACAGGAAAAAGTTCTTTTTTTTAACTCTAAAATTAGATTTTCTACCAAATAAATTTCTTGTAAAACAAAAAAGTGGGACTTTTTTTCCCCCACATTATTTTTCTTAGTCACTGGCCTTGAGTTGCAATGTGGGCTGCCCTCCAACACCCTCACAACACAGACACATTTCTGGATCCTGGATTGCGAAACAGATGGGGTCCCTTTGCTGTTGTCAAAAGACGGGAAACTTGCATGGGAAGATAGTGACCGTGGCTGAAAAGACAAGCGGGGCGACCGTGGCAGTGTTCTGTTGAAGTCAGGAAAAGACCAGTGTCTTTCAGGTGGGGCTGGAAGAGACCTTACGAGTGTAATCCCTGCCACCCCAGACCACCAAATGGCCATCCATTCATTCATTCATCCACAGCATGTGCCAATCACTGCCCTGGGATATGGAACAAACACAAGAGCTGAGCAGAGGGCAGACCTCAGCTTAAACAGCTGGCGCTGGGAATCTGCTCCCCAAGCTGCCCTTTCTGACCGTTGGAGGTCTCTGTCCCCCAGCAAGTCTGGCTGGATATGATGATGAAATGTGCCTTCCTCTGCAGGTCACCCCGTTAGTCCTGTTGAGACAGCATGAAGTCAAGCCGACCAAGCCGCTCCTCCTCCATAGAACAGGCCTGCAGGTCCCGGCAAGCACTCTTCTCCACCCTCTCTGCTTCCTCCATGCTGCTCAAGATGAGCTTTTCCCAGGCAGCGGTGACATTCTCCTCCCCCTTGTAAAGCCACACATTGAGGGAGCAGCCACAGGATGACCACTCACTGGGAGCCACACTGTCACTCCACGGAACTGCCACGAGGGTCTCACCCTGAAGGATCCACGCCTGCTGACTCAAATCGGAGACCTCACTGAACCGAGAGCCATTCGCTGTGGTTTCCACGTAAAAGAAGAAAACGTCATGATTGGGCTTCTTTACAAGACACCAGAAGAAGCTCATCTGGGTCTGGGTTTACGCAGCCCCAAACAGGCAGCACTCATGGGACCCAGCCAGGCAGCCTTCCTCCAGTAAAGCTGTGCGCTCTGGTGAGGGGCAAGTGGCCTAAGAGGGTAGACCGTCAGTCCCAAGGTACACGTGTGGCCCAGCCACTCTTGGACATCACTCTGTGCTCAGTCCAATATGGGGTCTGCAGCTACAGAATGAGTAGCACTGATCCAGTGGGAAGTGGACGGCGCCGCGGGCCAGGGTCATACACAGGGAGAGGCAGCAAGTGCCCATGTCCCAGCCCCCAGCGCCCATCCCAGCATCGCCTGCTTTGTGGAGTGAGTTAAAGTTGGGGGCTCTGCAGATGCCTATCATAGTGGGGTTATCTCAGCACCTGTGGGGGCAGTGACAGGGAGATGAGCCTCTGAAGACATTTCTAAGACCTCCCAGGGATACTGGTGGCTAAGGTCCTCATGCTGGACAGCAGGCCTCAGTCAGAAAACCTGAGCCACCTCCTGGGAAAAACTTAAGGCAGCCTCCAAGATGGGAGAGCAGGCCAGTTGACAGTACCTCCCCAGATGCCCCAAGGCCAGGCACGATTTTTACCTTAAATACCTCACAGCCCCTGGTGCCTGTGGCCCCTCACATTGGCATCTGCTTCATCAGAGAGCAGGGGGAGGGCCCTGAGCCAGAGTAGGAAGCACGAGTCCTGAACAGGACACAATGCGGACCCTGCCTGGCATGGCCCCACTGCTCCCCAAGCAAGAGGACTTTCCAGCCACCTGCTGGCAAAGAGCTAAGTACCTTTACTGAAAGTCCAGGGGACTGACTCAGCTGCAGCAGCTCCCAACAGCAGTGACGACTCTGACAGTTCTGGGGCATTTATCTGATGAGCACAGGGCGGCACTGCTTCCTTGTTGTGGTGTGACAACCATGTAACCGGAAAGAAAGCCAGTTCCTCCTGCAGGAAGATCCTGTGAGGCTCAGATGAAGAAACCGCACCTGAGCTCCCTCAGTTTCCCTGGGAAGCCCCACAAGGAAATGGAGTTTACGACAGAGCTGGGCTTCTCAGGAGGGGAAACTGAGGGGCTTCCCCAAGCCCAGTTCTCCTGCCATTTCGCCCTGGGGGTAGGACTGGAAATACCCTTGCTGAAGGGAGCCCTCCTCCTGGGCCCAGGAGGCCTGCCCTCCACAGATCCACTAAAGGAGTCCTGTGCCTGCGGGATGGCCTGCATGCATCTGGCGCGATCCAGTGGCATTCCTGGCCACCCAACCACTCCCCCTCAGGCCACCCCTGAAGGGAGGGTCAGGCTGACAGCCGCCTACATACCCTCTTTCAGACGGTAGGTACCCACCTCCGTTCCTTTGAGGAGCGCAGGCGGTTAGAAACACACCCTTAACTGAGGCAGGCCTGGTTCCCCGGAGCGCCCAAAACACAGCAGACTCCAGCAGTGCCTCAGTTCGAAATGAGTTAGGCAGTGATTTCATCAAATCCAACCTCACTCCTGACATACCCATTCTGCTCTAGTGATGCAGAACCTGAGTAGGTTCTCAGCCAATGGTGACAATTTATCTTCTTGTACCACGTTTGTTACACCATCCCCCATGCCCACCCTTCACCCCATCTGCTGAGGTCCAGCACAGAAATTTCCTGAGGCACAAGTTAACTTGGCAGAAGTGAATTTCAGGAGACAGAGTAGAAGTTCCTACAACTTCATACACACCCATCTAGCTGGGGAGAAAAAATGCTGAGAATAAGACAGAAGCTTCTAGGCAAGCCCCTCCATGAGACCCTCTTCCAAACTCTGAAAGTCACCCCCTTGCTGAATCCCTTGCACTTTGCACCCCCTTTCCTTCTTGGCTTTGGCAGAACCTGGTTCTTTCCTGTTGAGGCCCCAGTCCCATCACTGTGGGCCCCAGCTTATCTGCTCCCATAAGGAGAGAGTGTGAGAAAGAATTCAGACATATTCTGTTCAAAGTTAGGCTCAGCCAGTGTCCCCTCTCCTGAGTTCCCTCTCCAGCTGACAAGCCTCTCCCCATATCCCCTTTTTGGGATGTTCCCCACAAAATTGCATCTAAGAGGCCCCTTGTCACCTGGCCCCCACATTCCTTCAGGAGCCAATCTGCAAAGCAGAACCCACATGAGGATTGGGCTGCAAACGTGTGAGAAGGCTAAGGAGTGAGACGGCCTTGCTGGTTAATTCCAGGTGGTAACTGCTGTAGGAAAAGAACAAAGGGCACAGAGCCCAGAGCTCGAAGGAGGACCTTGTGGGACTGATGCCCAGACCAGGAGGGTCCTCTGCCAAACCGACCCACAGGCTCTGCAAAGAGAGTGCCATCTGCGGGTGCATGAGCCACAGCCCCGGGACACAGTCATACAGCTGTATCTTTGTTGATTCCAAAGCCTTTGAGTATAACTTGAATATTTTCATGCCCAGATGAAGGTTGCAGTGTATCATGGTCGTGTGTGCCCTTTTTTGCCTCAGCTCCTTGTCCCCTTGATCCTGACCTTGACCTAGCTTCCCAACATTGAGAGAGTCCAGCCTCCCCGGGGTTCCCAGCAGTCAATATCCATTCTGTAGCCCCCAGTTTAAACATTAGTGCAAATAAGTATCAGAGAAATTAGAGGGAACAGGGTGATGGCAATAAGATGGCAGGTCATTGACATGTAGAGAGCCCATCTGCTGAAGAAGTGGGCCAGAATGTTGGTCTGGAAGTGAAAGGGGTACCCTCTCTGTGTCTGAGAAAACTAAAAATGTTTATGCTGGCTATAAAAGGAGAAGACGTGTTTCTGCCATATAAACGTCACCCAGTTTGCCAGATTGCTTTCTATTAGTGTCGTATAGTGATACCTTGGTTTTCAAACATCTCAGTTGGTGAACATTTTGGTTTATGAACGCCGTAAACTTTATGGATCTATGGTATCATTAGATAGTAAAATTCATGCTAACTTTGCAGTTTTAGGTGTTGAAAGGTCTGGAACGGATTAATCCATTTTGCATTACTCTCTATGGGGAAACCGCACCTCAGTTTTCGAACATTTCAGATCTCGAACGGTCTTCCAAAATGGATTATGTTCGAAAACCAAGTTACCACTGTACTGTCAAGTAGAACGATGGAAATCATGCACATTGTTAAGTGTGGCTGAATTGAATTACGAAGTAGACTTATTTGTCTTACTTTGTCATTGTGTTTCAGCATAACCTGTCTGATGTTGGTATTCCGAGATTGTTTATGTCTAACAGAATAACATGGTTTAGCTATGTGTGCACGGCCACCATCTGGATGTCAGGTGCTGTTTTTTTTTTTTTCTTTTTCCTTTCTCAATAGGCTGTATGCTCTTACTGTCCAGAATCTTAGCTTCTTTCTAAAATGAGTACTTTAAAACCAAAACCCAGGTGTGTTGAGTCTAATACTATGACCTTTTCTAGGCTGTCCCTTTTACTGAGAGTGAGGGTGGTGGTAGTTCTCTAATCACTGGTTAGAGTGCTACTGAGGATGAGATAACGTTCTGAAACCTTGAAACTTGACTACATCATAGCCTGCTACCTTAGTTTCTCTTTGTTATACCTTTTCCCCAATAACTGACCAGAGCCCACTGGTATCACCTCTTGCTTCTATTCAGCCATGGGACAAACCAATGTTTCTGCTGGCCCAGGCTGTGCAGCTGGGGTAGTTGCACTCAGCTGGTCGTGATGACAGAATTCCCCTCCTTCTCAGCACATGGCCTCTTCTTCTAGCAATGCAATGCTCTCCATCCTACATGTCTCACATCTGATCCTACACATGGAAATACTTTTAAGAGGTCACTGAGTTCACATTCTGGTTTTCGAGCTCTGCAGTATTATCACCCAAGCTTGTCTGGTGGCAACACAGCTGGTTTGCTCACTTCTCATGTCTATGAGAGAAAGCGTGATCATTCACTACTAGAATCTGTCCAGAATCTGTTCTTAGCCCCAAAATCTCCATAACAACTTATCCATGTAACCAAGTTGGCAGTCACAATGAATAAAGCAGAAGAGACCATGGAGTAGGAAAGGTTATCTGGCCCCCACAACTGACAAATACACAGGATCAAATTAACAGTATAGAAAGATCCAAGATGGCGGAGTAGATAAACACTGTGCCTGCTTCCTTCCATGAAAATGTTAAAATTACAACTTAATTATAGAACAATCAATCTAGAGAACCATCTGAGTTCTGGCTGAACAGAAAGTTTATAACTAAGGATATAAGCCACATCAAGATTGGTAGGAGGGGCAGGGATGCGGAACAGGCTTCACACCTGTGTGTGATGGTTGAGAATTGGGAGGGATATCTCTGCCTCAGAGGTTCCCCCAAGAGGAGTGAGGGACCCCAGCACCACACCAGGCTCCCCAGGCAGGAGTACTGGTGCCAGGAAGAAGAGCCCCCATAACTTCTGGCTGTGAAAAACGGTGGGGACTCCCACCATCCAGGTGCGATGGAAGGCTGTGGAAAACCCAGACATCCTCTTAAAGGGCCCCCACACAGACTAGTTCACAGGCATTCAGCTTGGGCTTCAGTGGAGGGACAGTGACTAGGGAAGCATGGGAGGCACATAGGGTGGGCAGACTGAGGTGTGTGGACTCAGAGGACAGCCTGGAAGACTGTCATCATTTTCCCTGTGTGTGGTCCTGTAACGTAGGAGCTTGACTCCTGGTAGGTTCTTGGATTTGGTGAGGCTAAAAAAAGACAACAGAGCCTTAGGTAAAGGGTTCATACCACAGGTATATTCTTGAGGACGGCTGGTCGAGACACAGGAACAGCATCTGCTGGGCATCCATGCCCACTGGGGCAATCTCAACAGTTAAATAGTATGCAGAACAAAGGTGGCTTACAGCCAGCTGGTTACATAAGGAAGGCATCCAGGTGTTCCAAGCAGGCATGGGAACAAGCCAGTGACCTTGCAAGGAAGGCCGAGAGCTTGGGAACTGCTCTCTTAGCCCTGTCCCAACACTCCTGTACGGGAGACTGAGAGCCTGGAAACTCATCTGCTGGCCCTTTTCCTACACTCCACCCCTCCAGGGTCTCGCCTCACAATCTACACGATAAGTGTCTTCCCCATCGGGCCCTATGCGATGAATCTGGAGTATTGCACTATAAGCTACAATAAACAACACAATGCAATAACAATATAATACAATACGAAGCCTGAAAGGGCACCTCTATTGTCTCTGCAGTCAATCAGCCCATACCATTCCACATTGAGTACCCCAACTAGGGGCGAGTTTTGTTTACCTGGCCCTTAAAAAACGGTTTCAGTTTAGTCCAAGTGATGGTCCAGAGGGCATGCATCAGTGCCCATTGGTACAGACAGCACCATTCCGAGAGATTGGCAACTCGAATCCGCCACGGCAACCCAGAGGTCAAACTTGTGGGCAGCTCTGTGCAGACCTAACAATCTGACAGATTCACCATACCAGCAAAGGTGTAGGCCCAATCCACCAGGGTATTGGCCATCAAAGTCCTTAAGGGCGATAATAGAGATGCTTTAAAGACACAAGCATAGGCAAATCTTGACCATCAGGTAAAATACATGAAAGGATTTGGTCTTGTGATAGGACCGTGGCAGGAAGGGGTGGCCTGCCCAGCCAGGTGTACCGTACCTTTACACCTCTACCTGACGGGGTCACTGAGGGATCTATATGGAGGGCTATTGGAGAGCCATGCACTGGCCCAAAGGGGTGTGCACTGGCACAAAGACAATACAAATATTCTCTTTGTAATACTCTGTGGAGAGGCCATTCATGGGGACATCACTGTGAATACCGGAGGCCACTCTGCTACTCCTCATGGGATACTGATGAGGCCTACATCAAGGCCTGTTCCCCAGGGGCAACCAAGTCGATCCCCTGCCTGTCTGTGACACGGAAGGTCCACGGTCATGCCCACCTCTTAGGATCACAGATTGGATGGCCTGAGGGGCAAGAAGCAGAATATTATTTTGAGTACCAAATCCCGGTTTCAGTGATTCATGTGTCGTCTGTACTTGCAGCTGGATAGGGGCTGCAGAAAGTTTCAGAAGGGCATCTATAGGTGTGACAGCTCCCATCAGCAGTCTTTCATTTAACTGTCGCAAGACTGTCCACAAGCACTGGGACCAGCCATGCAATGAACCAGACTCTAGCTTCAAACCCCTTTTCAAAAAGCCATTGTAGCTCCCAATGATGCCTGCTCCCTGTGGGTTATATGGGATATGGAACTACCAGGTAACATCCAACTCCTGGAGCCATTGCTGCACCTGGCAACCCATAAAGTGAGTCCCTTGGTCACTTTCAATCACCTCTAGGCAGCCATAAGCAGCAAAATGGCATTCAAGACCTTTCTTCACAGTCCATTGGTCGAGCTGTATAGCAGGGAAAGCCACTAGGAGCCCTGTGGCTGTGTCGACACATGTCAGCACATACCAATAGCTTTCAGAAGATGGCAGAGGACCAATGAAATCAACCTGCCCCTGGTCCAAGGGAGTCGGGCCCCGGGCCACCTCTCCCTGCTGCTGCAGGATGCGGCGAAGGTCTCTTTTAGAACAGATAACACAGTCTTGGCAGGCTTGTATTACCTCATCGAATGTTAGGGGTAGTCCCCACTGTTTTGTAACAGCCCACATGGGTTTCTGCACTCAGCAAATGCCTATGCAACCAATGGGCAACTTTGCTTGCTGGGGCTTGTTCCAACCAGTGCACCTAGGCTATGATGTCTGCTTCATCATTCCCAGTGTCACATAAGCGGCATGCCCTGTGACATGGAACACAGTTACCTCTTTTTCATGTCCAAGTGTCCAGAGCTCCTTCCACATTTCTCAGCCTCACAGGGAGTGATGCTGCATCATCCAATCACCTACATACCACTTAGAGAGCCAGGGTTAAAACCTCAGCACACCACCTAACTGTCTGTGGGGAGGGCTTGTTGATCACCACCAACCAGACAGCCTGCATTTCTGCCCACTGGCTACTATGTTCCATGCCACTGTCCATCCAGATGGTCTCCGTGCTTGGTTGAAAGGCCACTGCTCGCCATTGAGCTGGCTGTCCCCAACTGGACCCATGCATGTACCAGGCATCTCCTGGAATGGGAGCAGTCCCTTCCCAGTATAGGCTGGGTTCGGGCTCAGCGGAACTTTCCACTGGCATTGCCAACATGACAGCAGTGTACGCCACATGTCCTAATAAGAATTGCAGTTCATCCCTTAGAAGACTAGTACTCAGCGCACTCTGCTGCTGCAGACAGGCTCCCCATTTAACCAGAGTGGGTGTTTGTACCACTCCACTCCAAGGTTTCTGGATATAATCCTGAATCCAGCCTGCAATGGGATAAGTTGTAACCACTGTTTTGGGGACAGCCCCGTTACAGGTTCCACAGCCAAGAGAATGAATAGGTGGCTGCCAGTGGCTTCTCTATTAGAGTGCAGAACCTCGGCTCCCGTCCCTAAATGAGACCAAAACCCAGCGGGTTGTTTCGTTTTCCCAGGCCTTTGCCAGAGGTCCCACCCGAAGCCATCAGCAGTCACGTGTATCTGCAGCTCGCAGGGTCATGAGGGGCCCACAACTGTGAGCGCTTGGGCTGTCTTCACCGCTCTCTTGGCCGCTGCGAAGGCAGCCTCTTCTTCTGGGCCCCAATCCCATCTGGCGCCCTCTTTTACCAAATGGCATAAGGATCACAGAATTTTCACCAAGTGCGGTATAAAAGCCCTCCAATAGCCCAAGAGACCCAAAACCTCGTGTAAACCTTCCACTGAAGTGGTGTTGGAAATGCCTGTATCTTATCTTTAACTGCCTCAGGAATCATTTTTGTCTCACCCAACCAGACAAGTCAGGTCCTTGGACCTTGTTGCTGTTTATGGCCCATCCACTTTCTTGCAAGTGGGCCACCAGAGCTGGGGCAGCTGCTTCTAGAGCTGAAAGAGAGTCAGAGGTTAACGTAGTGTCATCAATGTAGTGATACAATCGCACCACTGGGGGTCGCTCCCACTGAGCAAGACCTTGTGCTACCAGGCGGTGGCAAAGGGTGGAGCTATGTACATAACCTTGGGGTAGGACCCAGAAAGTGCACTGTCGGCCTTCCCAGGTAAAGGCAAACTGTTCTTGGCTTCCCAGCACAATCACAATGGAGGAAAAAGCATTAGCCAAACCTAGCACGTAGTGATATGTGCCCAGTTCATGACTCAGTTGACCCATCAAGGCAACCACTTACAGCATGGCAGCATGCAAAGGGGGTGCCACTTTACTGAGTTCCCGGTAATCCACCATCATACGCCAAGTCCCACTGGATTTCGGCATTGGTCATTTGGGGGCATTAAAGGGCTATGAGTGGGATGTACAATGCCCACCTTTTCTAATTCTTGGATGGTCTCTCCTATTTCCTGGTGACCCCAGGGAGCTTATATTGTTTCGTGTTTGTCACACGTCCGGGGACAGGAAGAACTAATGGGGAGTGCTTCGCCTGCTCTCTCACCACTGCTTTGATCACGCATACCTGAAGTGGAATTCCCCGACTGTGGTGTGCAACCACAATCCCTGCAACACGTCCACCCCTCGAATGTCCTCTGGTCCTGGGGGGATGTAAACTGCATACTGCTGTGGGGCAGGTGCCCAATCCCCTAGGCCAGGCACACTTCCTTTACCTGGATGGACTGTCCACCATAACCAGCGATAACAGTGGACGGCCAGGCGAGTGATCGGGGTTCCTGTGCAGGAGGGGACGCTCTGCACCAGTGTCCACAAGGAAAGGACTCGCAGCACGTTGGTGGCGGACCAGTAAGTAGCCAATTGCACATGAGGCCTCTGATCCCCGCGTTTCCCCCCCAAGCGGGTCCCTCGGCCTCCTCCCTAGTCAAAATGAATGATCCATATTCATCGGTCTCCACTGCCCTTGAAGCGCTGGGTTTGGGGGCAAGGTAGTCCTGCAGGGAAACCGCCTGGACATGGGGTGGAGCGTGGGAAGGCCTTGGCAGAAGGTTTTCCTTTTCCCTTCAAGGATGTGAACTGCTGTTCAGGCTCCAATTGCTGCCACAATTCCAGCAAGATCTTGTTAGACTTCCCATCCAATTTTTCCCTGTCGGCCACTGCTGCTAGCATGATGGTCAGCCCATATTTGGGTGCAGGTGACCCGAGTAGGTCCCCTTTTCCCCTTTGGGTGGTGCTACGTACCCCCTTCCATACACGCACAGCTTCCGCCTCTCCCGGGTTGGCCACAGTACAGGTAACAACGTTAACTGGGTGCCCCACACACGGGCCAGAATAGCCACCAAGGGGCTGAAGAGAGCAGAGGGGGCCGTTTGCAAGATCATATTGCGTATCCCAGCCATAAAAACCTCCTCATCCAGCCCCTGTGTCTCTACATTATAAATGGCATTCTTCGTGCCCAGCTGCCACAGTATCTGCTGGAGCTCTGCAGAAGTTTGCCAGCAGCTCACCATTGCTTGGAGGTCACTGGCATTGGGCCAAGCAGATCGGGCCACTGCCATTATCAACTCCAAGGGGCGTAGTTGCCCTGAGTCTGGTGAGCGTTCTGTAACCGCTGCTACAAGGCAGGGTGAGTGGTAAGAGAGGCCAGCCTCCCCACCTCCAGCCCTGACAGAAATGTATCATCCACCCCCATATCCCACAACCGCAGCAGCCAGGTGGCCAGCGATTGAGGGCTTTTGCCAGAAGCGGGACCCCAAATCCACCAGCTCTGCCGAAGTATATGGTCAGAAAGCCAAGTGCTCGACCACTTGGGGAGCGGGAGGGGATGCCCTGTGGCCCACGAGGTTGTTGAGTCTTTATGTTCTGTTACTATAGGCCTGGCCAGGAAACAGGGAGCAGCCACTGACCCCTCTTCATCGTCATTGTCTTCCTCGGAGGGGTCAGCAACGGTGGGAGAGGCTTCCCCACACTGGGGTAACTGCTCCCTCCTCCCCTTTAAGGCCTGTACGGCTGGCTCTGAAGGACCCCGGGTCTTTTCCCAGGCAGCCCGCATTTCCTGCTCCCCGGGTAACTCCTCCCAGGGTTCCTGTAGTTGCATGTCCACACACAGACTGCCCACTGCCTTTCGGAGAGCTGCCCGGGCACTGCACTTCTCAAAAGACTCCCCCAACTTCAATAAGGCTTCTCCCAATGGAAACGCATTGGGGAACCCATCCATCTCCTCCCAGTCTTGGGAGGAGGCCAAGCCTCCAATAGCAAGACTACAGCGGCCCACATGCTAGTGGGGGACCACGCCGGGATCCCACCCTCCAGGGCAGCAGGCTTCATGCCTTCCGTCTGCACTGAATCCTGCTGATGACTATGCCAAGTGTAACGCAGGAGCTCGATTCCTGGCAGGTTCTTGGATTCAGTGAGGCCAAAAAAGAAGCCAGCAGAGCCTTAGGTAAAGGGTTCATACCACAGGTATATTCTCAAGGACGGCTGGTCGAGACACAGGAACAGTATGCGCTGGGCATCCACGCCCACTGGGGCAATCCCAACAGTTAAAGAGCATGCAGAACCAAGGTGGCTTACAGCCAGCTGGTGACATAAGGCGCGCATTCAGGTGGGTTGAGCAGGCATGGGAACAAGCCAGTGACCTTGTAAGCAAGGCCGAGAGCCTGGGAGCTGCTCTCCCAGTGACCTTGAATGTGGGGCTGAGAGCCTGGGAGCTGCTGTCTTAGTCCTGTCCCAACACTCCTGTACGGGAGGGTGAGAGCCTGGAAACTCCTCTCCTGGCCCTTTCCCTACAGGTCCTCTCCTGTATAGCTCGCAAGCGATCACCATCTTGCCTATGTTCCGCCCACAGGCTTATGGCCAATTCTGAATCTGATTGGCCTGGTAACCTCTGGGATTCTGCCCTGCTGACTCCCTGGGACCCCACCCTACCCAACTCCCTGAGCAGCCAGCCCCACCTGCATTGCACTCTTTCTTTGAAAACTAGTAGAGTCCAGCAGGCTCCAGACAGGTGGCAATTGGCCTCAGTGTGCTCTGAGACTTTTGCTGAGTAGCTCCAGACTCAGCACTGGCACCAAACCAGAATCTATATTAATTTGGTGACCACAACTTTTCCATCTCTGGTGACTCTGAGACCCTGCCTCACCCAACTTGTGTACTTCACAAGGCTTTATCAGTGGTCGAACCTTAAGGAAGCTGGCAGGTGGTAGCAGGCTTTGGGGGTGTCCTCGCTATTTGCAGAGCTACCCCAGGCCTGGTACTGGTGGCAGACATCCTCAGTTCTCAGTGCAGCCTCTCCCACACACTTCCAGGTCCAGGACAAGAAGTGAACAACTGCAGATCACTTTGTAGCATCTACCAGGTAGTCCCCCACTGGTCACAGGCAGTGAGTGACCTGGGCCTTCACTGGAGCCCCTCTTAAGAGGACCCAGAACCAATATCTTGGAGGTTGGCTTCAGACCATAGCAGAGCGCGGTACAGTTAGCCCCACAAGTGGCACACACAAATGGTGGTCTCAACGGGCACTGGGGAGAATCTCATTCAGTGGGATAAGTCCCCCCACCCCCCTGCACAGCGGCCTGTAAACTGTGGACATGGCCAAACCCCACAGCCAATCAGCATGAAGGCCAATCCCACTCAGATATGCCAATAGCAATCAGGATTCAATTATAACAGAAGGGCACACACAACCCAAACAAGGTCCCTGGAACAGGTGACCAGGGAGATTGTGCCAGGGCCCCACAGGGCACCTACTACATAAGGCCACCCAGCCAAGACTGGGAGACATAGCAGATCTACCTAATACATAGAAACAAACAGAGAGGCAGCCAAAATGAGAAAACAGGGAAATACGTCCCAAACAAATAACAAAAGAAAAATCCAGAAAAAGACTAAATGATATGGAGGCAAGCAACCTACCAGACACAGAGTTCAAAACGATGGTTATAAAGATATTCAAGGAACTTAGTGAGAAATTTAACAGAGAGATAGCAAGGATAAAAAAGGACATAGAAACCATTTTTAAAAAGTCAGAAAAATACAATAACAGAAATGAAGAATGCACTAGAAGGAATCACCAGCAGACTAGATGAAGCAGAGCATCGAATCAGCGTTTTGGAAGACAAGGTAGCAGAAAACACCCAATCAGAACAGCAAAAAGAAAAAAGAATCCAAAGAAATGAGGATAGTTTAAGAGACCTCTGGGGCAACATCAAGCATAACAGCATTCACATCATAGGGGTACCAGAAGGAGAAGAGAGAAAACAAGTAATTGAGAGGCTATTTGAAGAAATGACAGAAAATGACACTAACCTGGCAAAGGAAATAGACACACAAGCCCAGGAAGCACAGAGAGTCCCAACAAGAAGAACCCAAAGAGGCCACACCAAGACATGTCATAATTAAAATGGCAAAGGTTAAAAACAAGTAGTGGATCCTAAAAGCAGCAAGAGAAAGGCAACTACCATGTTTCCCCAAAAATAGAACTGGGTCTTATATTAATTTTTGCTCCCTTAAGGTTTATTTTCAGGGGATGCCTTATTTTTTCATGTACCACAATCTACATTTATTCAAATCAGTGATGTCATCTTCTGGAACATTGTCATAACATACTAAATGCATCCGCCTGGCTGATGATCTTAACTGGGGCTTATTTCCAGGGTAGGTCTTATTTTGGGGGAAACATGGTGGTAACTTATAAGGGAGCTCCAATAAGACTGTCAGCTGATTTTTCAACAGAAACTTTGCAGGCCAGAGGGGATTGGCAGGAAGTATTCAAAGTGATGAACAGCAAGGACCTACAACCAAGACTATTCTACCCAGCAAAGCTGTCATTTAGAATCAAAGGGCAGATAAAGAGCTTCTCAGACAAGAAAAAGCAAAAGGAGTTCCTCACCATTAAGCCCGTATTATAAGGAATGTTAGAGGGACTTCTTTAAGATAGAAAGAAAATTATGAATACTAAAATGGCAATAGTTCCATATCTATCAATAATTACTTTCAATGTAAATGGACTAAATGTTCCACTCAAAAGACAGGAGGGCTGAATGGATAAGAAAACAAGACCCTTATATGTGCTGCCTACAAGAAAATCATTTCAGATTGAAAGATGCACAGAGATGAAAAGCAAAGGGATGGAAAAAGATATTTCATGAAAATGGAAATGGGAGGGGAAAAAAAAGCTGGGGTAGGAACACTTATACCAGACCCCCCCCCAAAAAAAAAGGCTATAACAAGAGACAATGAAGGACTCTGTGATCCCATCTCTGGGCATTTATCCAAAGAAACCCAAAATGCCACTTGGAGGGGCCATGTGCATCCACATGTTCATTGCAGCCTTGTTTACAATGGCCAAGGTGTGGAGGCAGCCTGGGTGTCCGTGGATGGAAGAATGGATAAAGAGGAGGTGGTACATATATACAAATACAATATTGTTCGGCCAGGGAAGGGAATGGGTTCTTGTTATCTGCAGCGGCATGGATGGACCTGGAGGGTCGTGTGCTAAGTGGAGTATGTCAGACAGAGGAAGACAGATGAAACGTGACGTACAGAGGACATACTGGCAATTGCCGGATGGGAGGGGGGTTGGGAGTGAGTATAAAATGTGAAGGGATTAAGAAGTACAAACTGGTAGATACAAATAGACAATGGGATGTAAAGTATAGCATAGGGAATATAGTCAACAATATGGTAATAACTATGTGTAGTGCCAGGTGGGTTCTAGACTAGTCAGGGGGATCACTTCTTACATTACATAAGTGTCTGACTCTATGCTGTACACCTGAGATTAATATAAAGTCATACTGAATGTCAACTGTAATTGAAAACTTAAAAAGGGGCGGGGGGGGGGAAGGTGAAGAGGAATAAGAGGCCCCGAATCAGCAAAGGCTGATTGTGGCAGTGATTAATCAACATTCACCTACGGGTTTTTGTGTGGAGGGCCTTTGCTGGGACAGATGGTACGGCCATGTTCAGCTTTGAAAAACACAAGAACTACAGACTGTCTGCAAAGGGACCATACCATTTGTGTCCTGTGGGGACAGAGCCCCAGAAAGCAGTTTCCAGGCTCTCGGCCTCACATAGAAAAGGTGCTGGCTCAGGTAGTAAATGGCCATCAATTGTGATTGGATGGCCATCAGCTGAGGCTAGTTGGCCGTCAGCTGTAACCAGTGAGCCATTGGCCACTAATATAACTGCTGTGGCTACACTAGCAGAAAATGGGGGCTAGCAAGAAGATGGTGGCTGAGCCTGCAAGCGGTGCAGTGAGGGTTGCGAACAGTGTGGCTCCTGCTTCCTGTCTCCAGCCCAGCTGCCAGAGAAAATAAAGTAGTATGACTCCCCTACCTATGGCTCCGTGGGTGTTCCTTTTTAGCCTCACCATATCCTACGTTCTTATGTGGGGAGCAGGACCGGAGGCCCCGCAGGCCGCCCTGCACAACACATGGCGCAGCGAGCAGGGTCCCCTGCGTGACACATGGCGCAGCGAGCAGGGTACGGTGCCGGCCAAAGCTCTCCTAAGGGCAGTGGAGCAGTTTGTGCGTATGAACACTCAGTCTCAGGAAGACCAGGAGAAGCAGCTGCTGGAGAGCTGGACCCCCGTGGAGGGGTGGGAAGACGTGGACGGTTCCCCAGCCAGCAGAGGCCGGAGAAAATGAAGGTCGTTGCGGCCCTGTGGGCTGGGAAGTGCTTGCTGAGGCAGCCCAGATGCAGGACTTGTAGTCCCAGGAGGAAACACTTGCTGAGTCCTCTGTGGGAGATGAGGGTGAGGTCAAGGTCATCCCTCACCCCCAGAGACCCCACAGGAGACCCCGCACGACAAATGGCGCATCGAGCAGAGTCTACCACATGACAGTCCCCACCAGCCATGAGCGTCCCTGCTGCTCCACAGCCAATCAGCACGTTGTCATTGTCCAGATTTGGGTCACCTTAACAGGTAGGTACACGGTGGTGCCTGCTTGTTTTTAAATTTGCATTTCCCTAATGATACATAATGTGGAGCGTTTTCTCATGTTTTTCAGATTTTGAGTTTCATCTATTTCTTTTTACTTCTGTCATTATGGCTACTGGAAAATTTTAAATTCCCTACACAGCTCACAGTTGTGCCTGGCATTATATTTCCATTGGACACTTGTCTATGGCTGAGCGGTTGTTCCAGGAACACCCAGGAGCAGCACGTGATGAGAGGCAGCTGCTGAAGGATAGTACAAAGCACAACCTTTTTCTGTGACATTGCTGACACTCATTTTTGCAACCACCAAACCAAAACGTTCAATGTCCAGCTTTTTAAAGTTAATTACCAAGTGGTATGTGCGGTTGCATGCTCATCTGATGATTTGACTTCCCTCTGCCATCCCTGACCCAGCGCTGCTGGACTCAAGCCACTGTGTGTCACCTGACCTCCCGCTGCGGTCTGTTAATGATTCAGGCCATCGTGCTCACCTCAGTCAGGCAGATTTGTCTAGAACACACATCTGCTCTTGCCACTGTCCTCAAAACCTTCAGAGGCTCCCTATGGCCCAGACAAGAGAGTCCAAGGCCTTGCCCTGTCCTGGCTAGGACAAACATGCACGGGAAGGGTGCAGCCGGGACCGTTCACGAGTGCAGGCAGGTCCCCAGGCTGCAGCAGCTGGAGTGTGTCACCTCCTCCAGAGAAGGGCAGGGGTGGGTGGTGGCAGGTGTACGTGTGGGCTGGGTCTGTGGCCTACCACATGGGAAGGCAGCCCCTGTCACCTGGGGAGGGGGGTTCCTCTAACCACATCACCCCTTCCTTCCCATCTCCCATGGCCTGAGAACAACCAGGAGACAGGACTAGACACCGCGGAGGCTGCCCACAAGGTCAGTCTCACAGGTGTAGGGCAGATGTGGGCTCAGGGGCACGCACCACCTGAGTTCTGGCCAGCCCATCACTGCCCGCCCTGCTCCAGGGTGCCCGCCTCCTCTGGCCAAGAACCGCACCCTAAAATACAGACCCGGAGCTGATGCTACTCCTCATCGCTCACCTTAGCTTCGCGAATACACTCTGAAGAGCCATCTTCAGCCCCTGCCCTTCCGGGGTCTGCTACAGAGAGGGTCCGGCTGCCAGGGCGCCACCTCCCGGACCTGCCCCTGGCCCAGCTGTGCTACCGTCAGCGCTGTGCCTCCTGCAACCAGCAGAGGGCGCCGCGACAGCGAGTGGTCTGTGGAGGCCACACCTGGGCGGGCCTGCTGGAGCTGAGGCAGGACCTGTCACAGCCGTGGAACCGTGCTTTTCTAACTTTTATTTTTAACCGCAATCAAGTTTGAAATATATTTTACCTTGCAGTCCAGTGCGCACACACGTACATTTACTACTGATGTTTAATATTAACCTGCACAAATCTGATTGCTGAAGGCATTTCAGAGTGAAATCAATTCGAGAAATAGTTTAACAAAATTAAATTTAGTTAACTAATTAAAGTGACTTTTGGTCTTTGTACCTCCAGCCAATTAGTTTTGTGTTTTTTTTAATTTATTGGGGTGACAATTGTTAGTGAAATTACATAGATTTCAGGTGTACAATTCTGTATTACATCATCTATAAATCCCATTGTGTGTTCACCACCCACACAGTCAGTTCTCCTTCCATCACCATATATTTGATCCCCCTTACTCTCATTTCCCTCCCCCACCCCCCAAATTACTTTTTTAATAGTTTGTTTTTATATGACTGACACATTTATTTTGCAACATTCAGATTTTTTGGTATTACATACATGAAAGTATGTAGTATGTGAATTCATAAAATGCTTACTTGTTTTGAACTTTTCAACGCACCTTATTTTGAAATGTTCTTTAAAATGTTTGAAATTTAAAAAAATACGGTATTTAACTAAAGTCATAAAGGCCTATGGTCTCCTTAAAATGAAACATTTAATGTTTATGTATTTTTTTCTTCTGGGCAGCAGAATGCATAACAGTTTAATTAAAACTAGAAAGTTATCAGATTTCCAATCATACACAGTTGTGGGAGAAAAAACTTTGTCATCACCTCTGTAATGTGTTAAAAGATAAACTGAAGCACATTAAAACTTTTTTTTAAGTTTATTTGAGCAGAAATGCGTTCGAATCACAGTTTCCCATCTAGCAGACAGGAAGGAGCTCCGAGGACCTGGGCAAAGTGAGACTTTTGCAGGCAGAGGGAGTGGGACAAGGAAGTCACAGAAAGTAAAAGTCACAGCAAGGCCCCTTTCCTTCAGGGGACAGCAGGGGTCCATCAGGCAGGTTATCTAGTGCTGACCAGGACATTCTTGGTTGACAGTTTAAGATTCCATTTCTGGGATAGAAAGCTGACACTGGGATTAAATTCAGTGTGGTGGTGTGTGGGCGGGGAGCTCATGAGCAACTCCATTTTGGGCCTATTGTCTTGTTTCCTAATAAACAAAACAATAATTATTTCATATTTAGAGTCATGCTCTAAACAAGTTTAGTCCTTAGTTTGAATACCTTGTTTGTGTGGAAAAGTTATCAAAGGGCAGGAGAGCAGGAAACAAACTAGGGAGACACCTGGTGAGATGAACAGAACTCCTTAAGTGTTTACAAATGTGAAACAAGAAACACTGTATTTCATGAGTCTGGCTGCAACAGTGTCAGCTGGAGCAAGTCACACAGTGATATCATGAACCTGGAAAAGACAAAATGCCTCACACAATGGTGGGGGGTGGGGTAAGGGTGGGGGTGGGGAATCACCTCCTTAACAGCCTGTGGGAAAGCCAATTAGCATCGTTTGAGACCAATGGAGCAAAGAGAAAAGGTTCCACTTTTAAATAGTAACTGCTGATAGATTATTAAGTAAAGTTTTCGTTGCAGGTTGATAAACATATGTAAGTAATTTGGCACTGGGCATCGTTAATACAATAGTTGGGATTCCCTAAGAGAAATTCTACAAGACAAGCTATCGGGGGCAAGATATTCAAAGAGTAAAGAAATAAGGTATTCTAGAAAACGTTGCACCCAGTAGAGGATTGAGGGCGTGCTTCAGGCGGGAGGTCATAGGGAAGACGCTACCAAGCACATGCCCCAGTGAAAGGCATCACACCTGTGGAGTGAGTAGGAAATAAGACCTCATGCATCTATGTCTACGTGGGCATGTGTTATAGTGCGATTGCTAACCCACAAGGTGACTGTCAGGGAGGGTGTCAGGTGGGGTCTCTGCTCCCGCTCCCCACATAAGAACGCAGGATATGGTGAGGCCAACAAGGAACACCCACGGAGCCATAAATAGGGGAGTCATATCATTATATTCTCACCGGCAGCATCCGCCTCTCTGCAATCCGCTCTTGCTAGCTCAGCCACCATCTTCTTGCTAGCCCCCATTTTCTGCTAGCGTAGCCACAGCAGTTATATTAGTGCCCAATGGTTCACTGGTTACAGCTGACGGCCAACTAGCCACAGCGGATGGCCATCCAATCACAGTTGATGGCCATTTACTACCTGAGCCAGCACCTTTCTATGTGAGGCCGAGAGCCTGGAAACTGCTTTCTGGGGCTGGGGCTCTGTCCCCACACTCCACCCCTACAGGGTCTCGCCTCACAATCTACGCGACAAGCGTCTTCCGCGAGGGGCCCTGTGCAAGGAGCCTGGAGGTGAATGCAGTATCCTGGACACAGCCAGGCTCTCTAGGCACAGCCAGGGTTTCTCAAGGCACCACCAGTACTTATGGGCACAGCCAGATTTTCTGGGCTCAGCCAGGGCTCTCTGGGCACTGCCACTCTCTCTGGGCACAGCCAGACTTCCTGGGCACAGCCAGGGCCTTCAGGGCACTGCCACTCTCTCTGGGCACAGCCAGACTTCCTGGGCTCAGCCAGGGCTCTCAGGGCACTGCCACTCTCTCTGGGCGCAGCTAGGGCTCTCAGGGCACCACCACTCTCTCTGGGCACAGCCAGACTTCCTGGACACAGCCAGGGCCTCTCAGGGCACTGCCACTCTCTCTGGGCCTCTCAGGGTACCGTGCTGGAACAACAGCGGCTCACAGTCAAGGTGCTTACATATTCTCGATGGCGGCTGGTCAAGACACAAAAGCAAACATCCGCCAGTTCCACTACATGGTGGTATGTTCCCAAACAGTCAAGTGGTCCATTAAATTAGGGATGGAAGGCAATTCCCCATAGTCCATAGTCATTCGCCAGGGCTGTCCTGGGGGTGAGGGATGACCTTGACCTCACCTTCATCTCCCAGGGAGGACTCAGCAACCGTTTCCTCCCGGGACAAGTCCTGCATCCGGGCTCCCTCAGCAAGCACTTCCCAGCTCACAGGGCTGCAATGACCTTTGCTTTCTCCATCCTCTGCTGGTTGGGGAACCATCTACGTCTTTTCACCCCTCCACGGGGGTCCAGCTCTCCAGCAGCTGCTCCTCCTGGTCTTCCTGTGACTGAGTGTTCACACGCACAAACTGCTTCACTGCCCTTCGGAGAGCTTTGCCGGCACCATACCCTGCTCACTGCGCCATGTGTCAAGGAGGGTGTCAGGCAGGGTCTCTGGTGCCGCTCCCCACATAAGAACGCAGGATGTGGTGAGGCCAACAAGGAACACCCACGGAGCCATAAGTAGAGGAGTCATACCACTATATTCTTGCTGGCGGCATCCGCCTCTCTGCAATCCGCACTTGCTAGCTCAGCCACCATCTTCTTGCTAGCCCCTATTTGCTGCTAGCGTAGCCACGGCAGTTATATTAGTGGCCAATGGCTCACTGGTTACAGCTGACGGCCAACTAGCCACAACTGATGGCCATCCAATCATAGTTGATGGCCATTTACTACCCAAGCCAGCACCTTTCTTATGTGAGGCCGAGAGCCTGGAAACTGCTTTCTGGGGCTCTGTCCCCACAGTGACCTATCACAGTGTCACATTTATATCTACTGACCAGCGGTCTCTGGCTTTAAAAGACTGTCATGCGGGGTGTCAGGTGGGGTCTCAGCTCCCGCTCCCCACACAAGAACACAGGATATGGTGAGGCCAAAAAGGAACACCCACAGAGCCATAGATAGAGGAGTCAAACCAGTATATTCTCACTGGCGGCTGGACTGGAGACACAGGAAGCAGGATCTACATAATCTGCCTAACAGCAGTCCGCGCTTGCCAGCCACCATCTTCTCACTAGCCCCCATTCTTTCTGCTAGCGTTGCCACGGCAGTTATATCAGTGACCAATGGCTCAATGGCTACAGCTGACGGCCAACCAGCCACAGCTGACGGCCATCTACTACCCAAGCCAGCACCTCTCCACATGAAGCCGAGAGCCTGGAAACTGCTCTCTGGGGCTCTGTCCCCACAGGACAAAGAGAGAGGTTGATTCTCTCCTGCAGCTTCCAGAGGAACTGGTCCTGCCGACACCTTCACTTTAGCCCCAGGAGATCCATTTTGGGCTGACCTCCAGAAAGGTGAGATGACAAATCACATCATTGTAAATCAGGGTCTGTGGTCATCTGCAGCAGTGGCCATATGAGCAAGTGAGCTGCTTATGCCTATAGTGCATAACCGGTGACAGTTCCCCAGCCCGTCCTATTGCCATCCCACTCTGCTCCCCAGGAGCCCATCTCCCTTCACAGGCACCTGAGCCAGCTTAGCGAGGGGACCTGGCCTTTGTGACAGGCGTCCCAGATGCCGACTGGCTGCTCACTCGGCCTCCTGGCTGTCACTTGACGCAGGCAGATTCCTTGTCTCTGTGCCTCTCCCACGTGGGTCCTTGTCAGGGACCCACCCCAATCTTTTCCACTTACCACTTGGATGGTGGTGGTGATTACTGTTGCTTTTATTCCAGTCACATGGGCCCTAGACACAGACTAAGCCACTTCCGTGTACTTCTGCCCCGGGGTCCGTCCCCTTCCCCTGCCAAACCCCATCAGGAACCCATCCTGGAGCCCACAGCCCCTTCCCAAGGCAATGGCAAACTACACCTGGCCTGACCATGAACAGGGCACGCTGCAGAGACTGACATTGAGGGAGTGCTGTGGCCAAAACTTTATTTCATCACAGAAGGAGGGAAGGCCTTGCTGGGGCTCACAGAGGCTTTGCCAACGTGCTCAAACGAAAACTCGGTGTTTTTGTTGCCCCCAAGACTATCCGTCATCTCCACAGGTTCCCCAGCGTTGAAGGACGTGCTGAGGAACCAGCCAGTGTGGGCAGCTGACTCCAGTGTGTTCCGAGAACCCACCACCGCCCTGTAGAAGGTGAAGGGCAGTCGCTGTGCTTCTTCCTGGGCAGCCACGTATTCCAAACTCTGCTTCTAGGAGGTAAAGGGGTAATGAGCCAGAGAGGCCCCTGGGGGGGAGTAGGCCCGGCTGTGGGATCTTGAAGAGCCCATAGGACGGGAAGCCTGTAGGGGGACAGAGAGCCCTTCTACCTCGCTTCCTCGAGGCGGTGCTCTGTTGGACCAGCCCAGGTGAGAATTTGTGCAGAGTGAGTGGCTCTGGGGTCTTGGAGTTCCCCTTTCATGGTGCCTGAGGGACAGGAAATTGGGCTGGAATGCTCACCTTCAGCTGAAGGGACGGGTAGCTTTTGCTGTTGTCCTCTTCACAGCAAAGACAAAGCTCTCCGTTAGAGACCGCCAAGAGAACCGGACTCCCCTTCTCCTCATAGGCTGAGCACAAGCGAGAGGCCAAGACAGAGAAGGTCTCTGGGAGAAGAGAGGAGGGGTCTGTCCTCAGAGTGGGAGTACCGTCTGCCAGGGCGTAGGGCCCATCCCCTGCGGCCAAGCCCCACAGTCCACAAACACCTCCCTCGGATCTGGTCACCACCACAGACTGCCATTCTATTCCTAGTGGTCCCTGGGGTTCTGCTGGACTCAGAGGTGTCCTACAGCCTGAGCAGAGCCCCAGGGGGAGGACCGTCTCCTGGGAACAGAAAGCAGCCAAGAGAGTCACCTGGGAGAATGTAGTGCTTGTTGGGCACGGCCATGAGGGTCCCGCAGTCCAGCACCACCACCTTCTGGTCCTGGTCATAGACGCTGAACTTCTCCGGGATGGTGGTGACCATTTCTAGATTAGAGTGTGACCAGATCCCAGTTTCACACTGGGAGTGGACAGCTTGGTCCTTCCCGCCCTGGACAGCAGCCCACTGGAGGCTTCTGCCACCCAGGCTTCCTGCCTTGCTCCAGACCAGCTAGATAGCATGTATGTACACACATGGTGTCTGCTTTGGACACATGAGTGCAAATCCAAGCTCTGCCACCTGGTGCTGGAGGACACAGGAGTGACCAACCTCTCCAAATCTCACTGTCTTCACCTCAGAATTGGGGGTGATGACAGCAGCTGCCTCAGAGGGATGGTCACTAAAACGCTTGTGTAGACGAGTGACACTCAGCAGGTGTCTGAGTTTGATAAGAGCTCCATACATGTGATCCATTCTTCTTCCAGTCTGTCCTACACTCTCCCCTGGGACACTGTGCTCCCAGCAATGCCCAGCGTGGGACACGTCCTGACACTGGCTGTGCCAATGAAGGCACAGTGGAAAAGAGCTGACAGGTGCAGGCAGGGTGCACCCAGGAGCCCAGCACCGTGAAGGCCGCTGGCACGGGGCTGCGTCACAGCCACAGGGCTTGCGCCCAGCCCTGAAGGAATGCCTTGCAGCCAACGGGCAGGACCGGCCACCCCAGCAGCCAGGGGCTTTCCAGGGCATGGCTCCCAGCAGCACACTCAGGCCAGCCCTGCCCAGAGGTGGGGCCCTGCTCAAGAACCCTCGCACTGGGCCTGGCCGGGGCCGGCGGCCCGCACCTCGGCTCGATGGAGGCTGGTGTGGGACCGCACAGTGGGTGGCGCCTGTGACATGTCAGCTCTGGGAAGGCAGTAGCCACTGCATTGAGGGAGCTGCCGCGTATTCAATCATCTGTGGTCGGTAATCACACCTGGAGGTGAAGCCAGAGGCCTCTCTGTCCTCCCGTGCAGGAAACACCGCCTCTGGGTGGACCCCTCATGCCCCGGGCTGGGAGGACTCTGCCTGGAATGCTGGCTCTCAGCCGTCTCCCCCAGCCCAGCCGCTCAGCCCCTCGGGGCCACAGCACAGGTGTCAGTGCCCCCGTGTCATCCCCACAGTGCCGGGAGCTCCTGGGCACAGGGCCCTGTCTGACGTGCCCCATCCTCCTTGGCCCTGGCCTAGCGTCACCGACAGTCGGTGTTTATGGACAGGATGATCCTAAATGAGTACAGTGACGTGGGGCCAGGTGGGTCCCAGCCTGGCTCACACTAGAATCTCTCAGGGGCTTTTCTGGGCCCCACCTCAGACATGAGCTCACGGGACCCACGCAAGCTGATTCTGAACATGAAGCCAGATTGACACCGAGCCTTCCACCTTTTGAAATGTGACCACATCCCTGACTCTGCCTTTCCGATCAGCCCCAGTGCTGGCGATGCTACTGGTGTCAGGGCTACTCCAAACGGCATGGCCTGCGTCCCTGGTCCCCAGCCTCGGCTGCACACCTGACCTCCTGGTGAGTGAGGCCAAGACCACAGGAGCCTGTCCCACACCCCTGAAATTCCGATTCAGTGGTTTGGGTGACACCAGACCTGCCATATAAGTTGCATTTCTAGCACTAGCATTGTGCTTTTTATTCCTAAATATTTCCTAAACCTGTCCTTTTACTTTTGCTTTGCTCCTGTCACCCCCAACTAGGCCCCATCCTTTCCCACTCAGGCATGTGCACATCCTGTTCACTAACTTCTCTCGCGTTATTCCTGGCCCCAAATCAATGTTAGCGTCAGTGGTTTTAACGTGCTGATAGTCTCTCCCGTGCGGCAGCAGTCCTCACTTTCCTGTGCACCACAACAAACAGGCTGTGTGCTGGTGCCACCAGGCGGGGCACGTGCAAAGCAGGGGCAGACACGTCCCAGGGAGGGGAGCCTGCATGGCACTGTGGGCAGTGTGTCTCCCCTAGTGAGCAGAGCAAGGCACAAGGCTCACACGTGGCCTGCGGTGCTGCGGGGACTCGGGCCTCCTGACTGCCCTGCGCCAGGCGTCGTGACGGCAGCCATACCCTGACCTGGGCAGACAGCACTGAGGGCGCCTCACACTCCAGAATCTGTCATTGCTGCCTGTGCACCTGGGGCTGGCGGTCACCCTCTTCCTCAGTTTCTGCACCAGGAAAGTGGTGATTCATGTTTTCTCCTGAGGTTACTGTGAGGGTCACATGCCGCTTATGGGAAGGGTCCTGCCCAGGGTGCCTGTGGCACTCAGTGGTGTGGGTCCCCACGCACCCTGCTGCCAAGTTCCTGGTTGCCATAAACACTGTGGAGAGCGCCAGTTTGCCAGCAGCGGTCAGAAGAAGCTGGAAGTTTCCCAGGCTTAAACCTTTACTTACCCCGAGCCCCTTGGCAGGTCTGTGTGACCTTCTCTCTGTGCAGAGGCTGAGGCCTGTCTTTCTCATCAGCCCCTGAGATTTGCTCTACAAGGGGAAGCCTCAATCCCACCCCAGCACCTGAGATTCCCCAAGGGCTCAACCGAGAGGCCATACCTGAGTGTGCAAGGCAGAAGGAGGTGACACTTGGGCCTGGTTCCAGGGGGCCTCCGGCCGGGGCTGGAATCAGAGACAGAGAAGTCGGCGCGTACAGTGGGTGACCCAGGGACTCAGGGGCCCCTGGGGCCGTTTAACGCCTCACTTCATTTTTGTGCATTTTCACAAACACCAAAGCAGACAGACATTAACAGTAACTTTTCTGGTTGAATATGATAGGGAATGGATACAAAATGAGGGGACTCCATTTCTGAGTGCAGAATTTCCTACAAACATGTGTGTCAACTTGGGTAGAGCCCCACGGCCCACAGCTGTGACAACGACCCATGGGGGTGGGGGAGGGGCCTGCCTGACAAGACAGCAAGTTGGAGAAACGCCGGAGGGACCTGGAGTGCACAGAGCACACACAGCTCATGGCCGAGGAGCCCCACCTGGGCTCCCAGTGCAGGTCCCAGCCGCGGGGCATCGGTGTCACACAGCCCTCCCACACCATTTGAGCCCCATCCTCCCACATGTCCCCCAGCTCAGACAGTCCTGCTCCAGAGAAGCAGGCGGCTGATGGGGAGGCTGGGGAACCTGTGGGAGCAGGAGGAGGCCACCCCTCCCACATAACCAGTGTCACGGGTCCAAGTTCCCGAGTACTGGAAAATGACATCATCTTGCTACTATGCCTGCCCCGTGTCCACTGCTCCTGCCTCAGGGACAGAGTGACATGCTGGCCACCACGTAGCCCCTGTCCCAGGAGCAGGGCTGTTCCCAGGCCTCTCTGCTGTTGCTGTTGGCGAGTCCACACTGTCCTGACTTTAGTTTAACTATGATGGTCACGTGATGTGGCCTCTGGCGTGTTCCAGGCCCCTCTCCTCACACTCGTGCATTAGACAGTCAGGTGGGTCAAAATCCTCCTCTTATTGTCCCCCTTGAGCCAACACCCAAGTGCCTTCCTCCAGGGAGCACCCTGCAGGCCCCAGCTCTGCCGGCGGCCGGGTGACAGACTGTATGTGCAGGGTTCAGACCCGTCCCTGGAGAGGCAGGGCTTCATCCCCTAGTCTCCGGGCAGAGCTGATCCATTTACCTGCTGCCACTGGGTTCCTGAGACATCCTCGTCTCCTCAGCGGTCTATCATCTAACTCGTCACCAGTTCTCGAGGCTCAGTCTGCGTGCCAGGTCCCCGGGAGGCACTCCATAGGGTCCTGCTTCGCGAGTCCCCTGAGACCCCAGGTACATTTTCACAAGAACCTCACCTTCTGAGCTACGCCGGGGTTCAGCGCTCTCGTGGCCTGCAGAGTCCATCTCCACCCCTGTGTTCTCCTCCAGAAAGGACATTTTCAGTGCGATGGAGCCTGGGATGGTGGACAGGACCTGAGTGGACAGGAAAGACACTGGCCACGGCACTCTCTGACCCCAGGAGGTCTAGTTGGATGCCCTATGTGTCCCCACCACCCTCTGATGGCCCTCTAAGGGCACGATATCCACAATTTGACTTTATGTTCTTTCTTATTTGGCTGTATCCCCTGAACCCACAAAGCAACACTGCCTTTTCAGTTTGGAGTAAATCAGGAGACACAGAGAAGGCACAGAATGTGGCAGCCAGGGGAACCTCAGAACAGAGGTATATGGCAAAAATGTAGATGCCCAAATACGTGAGGATACCGGAAGTGCAGCTGGAGTACCCGCAGATATTCCCGTGAGATGCTTGGGGGGCCGCCTAAGTCAAGACAAATGCAGGTGGCATCCATCAGGGCCCAAAGCAGGCAGAGCATGTGGCCATCTGAGAGCCATCTCTTCCCACCTAAGACACCAAGATCTCTTCCTGAAAACCAGTACTTTCCAGACTCTGAAGTTCAGCCTTCAGAGGACACGCTAGTGGTTTGCAGGCTCCCTAAGCTCAGTGTGCACCTGGCCCCGTGGCAAGGCCCTGCTTATTGGAGGAGCCGTGCTAGAGGACAGCAGCTGGCTGCTGGGCTAAGTGGTGTCTGGTGGGTGTCAGAGCTAATAGTCCATGGAGGAGCTTCTAGTGCAGACAGCAGGGTAGGCCAGTGCTGCTCTGCTTCCCATCATGTCTGCTGGCCTGTTGAGCTAGAGGCAAGGACCACCTACCTGGGCCGGCGTCCCCACGGACTGTGGCTCTGTCTTGGGCACCGGAGCTTCGCTGGTTTCCTTCCCTCAGGCTCTCTGACCTGAGGAGCCAGTCTCATGCACATTTTGAGTAGTCAGTGTGGGCGTGCATAGGTATGTGCGATGCTGCCTTCCTTTTGCTGGTAATGACATGCCATTGCCATACCATGGGCACAATTTCCTGAAGAAGTGGTTGTGCCACATCCATGAAATACATTTCAGGGTGCTCACAACAGACGGTGTGGCTGCCCATCCACCCAGACAGCAAAGGTGTAGGGAAGAGATGCAGCGAAGGACAGGGAGATGCGAGGCCCCTGTCCTCATGTGGGCTCTTTCCCCCAGTCCCGGAGTTCCGGCAGGTACAGCCTCCACATCCCAGAGAAAAATGTCTTCCTATCATCTCACCTCCTGGTGCACTCTGGAACGTCACTGACTCCTCCCTCTGCCTCTTCTTTAATGGGACCTTTCAAAACCAGTCAGCAAAAAGCTGACAGAAGCTAGGTGACCATCTGTCTGCCCTATTCTGGGGCAGCTTTGGTCCTTCCAGTGGGGCTCTGTCTCCTCCTTCTCCCTGCAGGGCAGCGAGTGCCTTCTCTGGGCCTTCAGAAGCCACATGTGATGGGCAACATGAGGAAATGCCAGACACCATTAGGAATTGGGTAGACTGTTGGAAAGCTTCCTGTGTCAGAGGGGAGCCCCTCTCAAAGGGCCGGAACTGAGAAGGGTCCAGACCTTCAGGTAAGAGAGTGATCAGAAGCTTGGGCTAGCGTGAGGGGCGGGACGGCCTGTGGGCCACGCCAAAGCCCCACAGATGGAGGGCATGTCCCCACTCGGGACATGCCTTTTTACTGACTTATTCCCCAGAGACAATGCTGCATTTAATCTCACATTTGGGCCTGTTCTGTGTGGAGAAAGGAAGTCTGTGGTCTCAGGAGGAGTCCCATCTCGACTGTGACAAGGATGAGGGACAAACCCAACACTCACTGGAGCTGTAGGTGCTGATTCAGGAAACAGGTGTGTCCAGTGTCCCAGACCAAAGTCCTCAGCCACACTCAAGCCAGCACGGAGGGGCATTCTCCAGGGAAAAGCTTGTCCTTGCTTTTCCCTGCTTTCCTTCCTCAGCCCAGAAGACTAGAAAGCAGATCTGGGGAGGACATCACTATGCAGATCACAACGCTCTCCTAGGCAGCCAGTCCCCAGGCCTGGCTTCAGCGGGGTATGTAATGAGAACCCAGCTGAGTGTGATCTCTGTAGTCCAAAGGGCAGAGAACTGCAGTTCGCCTCCTGTGTCCTGCGACACATGGAGTTTGTCATCTCTCAAGATTTGTCCAGGCAATAAGGCTCACTCTCTCTCTAGAACCAGCCAGCCCAAGGGGCTGCACAGTGCAGATGCCCAGAGACATTTGAGCACGGTGCCCAAGGGAGCAGGGGACGCTGTGTCTGAGTGCCTGGCAGAAAAGGTGTGGGTGGGTCCCCCACACACAGCAACAGGGCCCAGCAGGTGTCAGGGGCACGGGACAAGCACTTGGGGTTGAGCGGTGCCATGTCCAGCTGAGTGGACCTCAGCAGGTGGCTGGAGCTTCAGAGGACCAGCACCTTCTAAGGGGCCACAGAGCTGGGTAGTGAGCGGGACAGAGTCCAGACAAGACAGAGTGAGAAAGCAGAGGGGATTCGGGGTTTGGAAGTCAGTGGAGAGATGGCTGCTGTTCCATCATTAGTGCTAGTAACCAACATATCTGCTGCCCACTTCTCACTCCAATCTCGTTGCCCAGCAGTGTCGTGGGTGAGCGCTTGACATGTCCCCACAGTCGCTCTGCACAGCATTCCACACACGTCCAGGAAGCGGACGACGTGTAAGCCCCACTGAGCAGATGTTTATAGAAAATCTGTGTGTCTTTTTTTTTTATTCCAGTATGGATGCGTTTATTTCTTTTTCTTTTTTTTTTAATTTTTATTTTAATTTATTAGTTTCAGGTGTACAAGACAAGGTAATACTTAGATGTTCATCATTTATATCCCTCACACTGTGAACCCCCCTCCCCCCATCCACTATCCCTCCGACCTCACACCGAGCCATCACATTATATATATAAAATTATAGTTGGCATTCCCTGCGGGCTTGGATCCTGCCTGTTCTTTGTTTAAAAAGATAACAGCAATGACAATGAATGAGAATCCTCCGCCTCATGCCCTGAGTTTCTGACTGAGCGGGTCTGGAATGAAGCCCAGAAATGTGTGTTTCTACAAAGGTTCCCGAGTTCTTCTGAGCAGCGATTCCAGTCTTACTTTCAGAAACATCACCTCTTCCTAATGTGTTTTCTTTGGAAACACAGTGACATGTGTGACACAGCTGAGAGCCATTGGGTGCTTGGCCCCCAGCGATAGCACTAACGGTGCCTCGTGCAGCCTCAAGCACAGACCACGAGCAGCATCCCACTGCAACGAGACCGGGACGTGGCACAGTCAGGACGTGGAAGCACGGCCTCAGAGAGGCCCAGCATTCTCAGGGCTGCTGATGCATTCATTCAGTCCATTTGTAGGGACTTATTTGCACAAGGCACTCGGCTGGGGGCTGGCAACAGAAACGGTGAACAACAGCAGACACTGTCCGTTGCCTTGTGAGAAGTGCAGTCTGGTGGAAGACATAGACGTCCATGAAGGTTCCACCAAGCAAGTTCAAGCAGCTCCTAGGACAACAGCTGTGTCAGAGACAGGCCAGCCTCCGAGGCTTGAATGAAGGCTGTGAGTGAGGGGTCAGGGAGGACCTCCTTGGGGATGTGACTGCGGAACTGAGACCTGAGGAGGACATGCGGTTTAACTAGCCCAAGAGCGGAGTGGTAGCTCTGGGGGCACAATCATTTCTGTTGGTAATGTTAGAATAAGCAGCAGCAGAGTAAAGGCAGAGCAATGAGGACCCCAGGGCGACCTGGCAGATCACCGTGTCCTGGACACCACATCTGTGAGCCCTGAGTCTTCATGCCCTCCTGCCACAGGAGGAGAGAAAGGCCACTGCCCAGAGGCACAGGGAGCTCATAGCACCTCCTTCTTTCCTCTCTAATCCCATTCTCCGGAATCCAGAAAGTCAGTTTCCTGGCAACAAGTGAAACAAATTGCTCATGAAAGACTATGTCAAGGTAAAGCTTTGAGCGTACACAGGGCGTTCCATCACTCTGAACTCCATCTCTGGAAGTTGGACATTTCAAGCTGACTTCTGATTCTTACATGGCCCACAATACCCCTGAGCTCCTGTATGCTCCCACCCCCATCTCCACACCATTTTTATATGAGAAAAACAAAACACATCAAGTTTATCTTATTCCTGCACTCATCCATCCATGAGCTATGCTGGGCCTGAACACATCAAGGTAAGAGCTATGATGTGGGGGAACCGTGAGCTCTTCTCAGTATTTCAAAATTTGTTGATGGTGATGGTGATGATGGTGATTGTGACGATCGTGAAGATGAATGTGATGATGAAGATAGTGGTGATGATGGTGAAGATGATAATGGTGATGATGAGATGATGGTGACGTTGATGATGGTGATGAAGATGATGATGAAGGTGATAGTGATGGTGAGGACGAAGGTGATGAAGCTGATGGTGACGCTGATGGTGGTGGTGATGGTAACGTTCATGACTTCCCATCCACAAGGATTCTGGCTCAACTGGTTTGGGGTGGCCTTCAGGCATTAGTGTTATTTCAAAGCTCCCCAGATGACTAATGTACAGCCAGGACTGGCAACCACTTCCTCACACCAGTAGTCTTCAAACTCTTTGATTTCAGGACCCATTTATATGCATAAAATTATCAAGGACCCCAAAGAAGTTTGTTTGAAAACAAACTGTTAAACACAAACACATACATACATATCTTTTCTTAGCCATCAGAGCAATGTCATCACCGCATGTCATGTAGATCTGGAAAATTCCACTGACCACTCATAAAAATAAAAATAAGGAAAAATGCATATAATGTATTGTTATGAAATACTTTTGACTTTGTGGACCTTCTGATTCTGCCTTAGACGAAGTTTTCCACACCAAGGTATTGCCCTCTGTACCCTTCCCCCAACACTTCACACACACACACACACACACACACACACACACACACACACACACACACGTTGTCAGCTTGTCAGCCTCCCTCCCTGGCATCTCCACCACACCTAAAGGAGGAATCACACCCATTGGCTCTCGGTCAACACAAGACAATCAAATTCCACATAGGCTGACTGACAGATCATGAGGAAGAGGCGGGCTTGTCTCAGCTCTGGCCATTTAAAACGAAACATGGAAGATTTGCAAAGTCAGTGAATAGTGTAAATAAGACTGCAAGACCTGCACGGGCAAATAAACTGCTTTTATACACCCTCAGGCTCTCTGCAAATACACTAGACACTAAGCACATAATTGCTCGATCAATCACATCAGCTTCATGACAGGCAATGACAAGCACTCTAGGCTGATCCAGTTGAGTATCAGAGAGTGCAGGTTGGCTACCCTGGGAAAGGTTAGTGCCACAAGCAACCTCATTTTTCCCACACAGTGTTATTTTTAATAGTAATGTGTTCCCAACATTAAAAGCCAGGATATTTTCCATAAAAGTCGGGGTTTCTGGCTCTTTTTAATGAAAGCCTGGCAATACTGGGGCTGTGTTTCCACAGCGGGCTAGATCTCAGTCGCAGTGGCCCAGTCAAGTGGGGCTTGGGTTCCCTTTCTCACCCCAGCCCTCTTCTCTCCATTTCACACCTGCCATGCCCAGCAGGTGCTATATTTGGTTTTGGATACTTGTTGGAGCTCACGCTGTTTTTGTTTAGAAAGTCCATGGGTCCTGAAGGCCTCTCCTCTCCTGTAAGCCCTGTTAGTAATGCTGGACTCACTCCACTTTTACAGACATCAGCCTTGCTGCCACCTCTACTACCTCTGGGACGTGGTGGGTGTGGAAGGCCTCCCAGCAGCCAGGAGAGTGGTATAGAGTCCACGCAACTTCCTCTGAGTCAAGACAGCACACTTGCCTAATTTACTTCTATTTTACACACAATTATAGAGGCTTTTTATTAAAATCTGATTTTCCAGTCTAGAAGGAAATAATTAAAAGCAGAAAAAAATTTCCAGCTTATGAACATAAGGAGGAATCCCTCCCTCACCTCCACACCCCAAAAAAAGCAGTCCAAGGAATTTTAAAGTCAAGATTAATGGTGGAAATGGGAGGGAACACTCGTCTCAATGCCAAGGCTTACTATGCAGCTACAGTAATCAGGAGAACGTGGTACTGACAGACAGATAGACATAGAGATCAATAAACAGAAGAGAGAAGCCAGAAACAGACCCACACAAATGTGCCCAATTGATTTTTGACAAAGGAGCAAAAGTAATTCAATGGAAGAATGATGTACTTTCCAATAAATGGTGCTGAACAATGAGACATCCATAGGCAAAAAATTAACCTCTACTTAAACCTCAAACCATATACAAGAGTTAACTCAAAATGAATCATGGATTTAAATGTAAAACATAAAACTATAAACCATCCAGAAAAAAAATGGAGAAACTTTGTTACCTAGGACTACGCAAAGAATTCTCAGACTTGACTCCAAAACTGTGATCCATAAAGAAAACATTGATGATTTGGATCTCATGAAAATTAAAACACTTGGTCTGCAAAATAGCTTGTCAAAAGGATGAGAAAACAAATTACAGGCTGGGAGAAAATTATTTTCAAATCACATATATGAGGAAAAAAAACCCTTATATTTAGAATATAAAGAACTGTCAAACTGAACATTTAAAAAAAGCAATGCAATTTAAAAACGGGCAAAATACATGCACATTTCATAAAAGAGAATATGCTGATGACAAATAAATACATGAAAAAATGTTCAATATCCTTAGCCATTAGAGAAACACAAATTAAGGCCACAGTGAAGTATCACTACACCTATCATAATGGCTAAAATGAAAAAATTGTGATAACACCAAATACTAGTTAAGATGTGGAGAAACTGGGTCACTCAGACATTGTGGTGAAAATATAAAATGGCACAGCCACTCTGGAAAATAGTTTGGCAGTTCCTTTTAAAACTAAAAAATAGGGGTGGCCAGATGACTCAGTTAGTTAGAGAGCGAGCTCTGAACAACAGGGTTGCTGGTTCGATTCCCACATGGGCCAGTGAGCTGCATCCTCCACAACTAGATTGAAGACAACGAGCTGTCACTGAGCTTTCGGAGAGGCAGCCGGATGGCTAGAACGTTAGCTCTCAACAACAAGATTGCCGGTTCAATGGGATGGGGGGTTGTGCCCCCTGCAACTAAAGATTGAAAACAGCAACTGGACTTGGAGCTGAGCTGCGCCCTCCACAACTATATTGAAGGACAACGACTTGGAGCTGATGGGCTCTGAAGAAACACACTCTTCCCCAATATTCCCCAATAAAATTTTTTAAAAAAGTAATCTACTATGACTATATGACCCAGCAATTGCATCCCTGGGCATATATTTCAGAGAAAGGAAGATTTAAGTTCACACAAAAATCTATACATGAGTGTTTTGTGGTCACTTTATTCATAGTGTCCCCGAACTGGAAGTTATTCAAATGATGGTTAGTGGGATTGGTTACACTGTGGCACACCCATACCATGGGATGCTATTTGGCCAAGAAAAAGAGTGGACTTTTGATACAGCCAACAACTTTTGATACAGCCAACAACAACTCAGCATAAGGAAATTATGCTGAGCGAAGAAAAGCTAATTTCAAAAGAACAGCTACTTCACAATCCCGTTTCTATATATTAAATAACATAGTCTCAGAGATGGAAGACAGATTAGTGATTGCCAGGCGTTAGGGATGGGGGTTAGGTATCCACAGGGGGAAGCATGAGGGAGCTGTGTGTGGGTGGTGGTTCAGTACCTCAGTCATGGTGGTTACATGAACCTACACAGTGTGATAAAACTGTGGAGAGTCTCTCTCTCTCTCTCTCTCTCTCTCTCTCACACACACACACACACACACACACACTCACAAGTGAGTGCCTGTGTAACTGCTGAAATCAGTGTGCTATGTGAGTTATACCAGCGTCCAGGCCCTGGTTTGTTGTTGTTCTGTGACATTGCAAGGTGTCACCACTGGGAGGGGCTGGAGGAGGGCGCTCAGGACCTCCCTGTACAGTCCTTTGCACTTTCCTGCAAGTCTGTAATTGTTTCAAAAAAAAAAATGTTTTTAAAGCCTGTATCATTTTCATTTTAAAAGGCCCCTTTTAGGGTTGGAACTCATATCTCTACGTAGCGATCAAGATACATACTAATGGCCCCTGGCCTCCAGGAACTCACAGTTCCTTCTAATTTGTTCTGTCATCCTGGCCAAGCCACTTCTCTGGCCCTCACTTTCCCATCTTCCAAATGGAGATTGAATTTAAGAACTCTGTTAAGAACTCTTGCGATTCTTGAGATGAAGTGTGTTGAATGGACTCAGGAGGGTGCCATTTGACAAAAACATGGGTTTTTCACTCAGTTAATCATACAAGACAGAGGCAGCAGCAGGACTTGGCAGCCATGGGGACAATATGAAGATGAGGGCCACTCGACACACGCTTTGAGCTCTGCAGCCTGGTTGGTGTAACGGCTGGTGGAGTGTGAAGGAAACGGGGGCTCATGGGAAACATGTGAGCCAAGGAGGGGAGATGGGGAAGACATGGGAACACCCACACCTGCGTGCAGGAAAAGGACTCAGCTGCAGTTAAGCCCCACTCTGCCTGCCAGTCCCCACCGGCTGGCAGAACTTGGTGGTGCTCACTGCCCCAAGCTGGTGCCCACGTACCAGTGTATTCAGGGCCTTGCATTCAATTCCATCTGTTACCCAGTGACTTCCATTTTTACACCTTCAGCCCTTATCTCTCCCACAGAATCCAGACTGGGTTATCTAACTACGAACATGACACTAACACCTGGCCCCAAATAGCAAAAGGCCCAAATCAAGCTCTTGATGCACCATCACCCAAGCCTGTCTCCTCCCCATTCTTTCCTCCGTGACCGCACCCCTGACCTGACATCCCTCCACGGCTGATGAACGTGTCCTGGTGACTCCACCAGGTGACTCCACCTCTGAGATGTATTCCAAGTCTGTGCACACCTTGTCACCCCCAGGATGTCTCCCTTCTCTGGGCGTGCCTCTAATAGGATGGTCCTCTGACGCTTAATTACATCCTGTCACTCCCTACCGAAAAACTTCCAGTGGCTTCCTGTCTCCCTTAAGACAACATCCAAATTCCTCACCTTGGCTTATAAGGCCCAGATGCCTGGGCTCTGCACTGTGCTGCACGGGGCCTCCTCGGGTGCCTCCAACATGGCGAAACCCATCTCGGGCCTGGTTCCTTCTCATGAGCGCCCCTCAGCCACTTTCCCGGACCAGCCTCCCTCGGGTTACAGACCTACTGCCCTCCCCACATCACCTGTAGCATTTCCTTCGTAGAGTGTGTGCCTATCTGAATATTTTCGTGATTTGATGTTCATAACTAAGCCGGCCCCTCGCCTTTCTCTCCTACGAGCTCTATCTATGGGAAGTGACAACGGTCCATCTTGTCACTGCACACAGCAGAAGCCTGGTAACATCTGTCAAGGGGTGAGTTACTGGAGGCACCCTGTGTGCTCCTGACTGTGTAAATATGTTTGTCCATGTTCCCACAACCAAATGAAGATTATTTTCATCTAAGGAATGTTAAAACACAAAGACATGACCACGGTCTGGACATTCCTGTTAAAATGGCTAGGAGCAACAAGCACAGTGGTCCCCCCTTATCCGCGGGGTACCTGTCTCCAGACCCCCAGTGGACCCTGGAGATGGAGGACAGCACTGAGCCCTGTACGTATTGCGTTTTCCTACACGCGCATAGCTATGATCAAGTTTAATTTATAACTCAGGCATAGGAGGAGATTAACAATGACTAATAATACAATTATAATAAAATACTGTCATTCAAGTTATGTGACGACTTTAGGATACAGTCAATAACATGGTAATAACTACGTATGGAGCCAGGTGGGTATGAGACTAATGGGGGGATGGCTTCATAAGGTACCGTGAGCTTTGATCCACTATGCTGCACAACTGAAACTAATGTAATATTAAATGACAGCTATAACAGTTATGTGGGTGACTTTGGGGCCATTATTAAGTAAAATAAGGGTGACTTGGACACATGAACTGTGCTACAGCACCAGCTGATCTGGTCACCTAAACGACTACTGAGTGACTAAATGGGGATGAGGGACAAAGGGGTGAGTCATGTCCTGGGTGGGACGGAGCGGGACGGTGCGAGATTTCATCACGCTGCTCAGAATGGCACGCAATTTGAAACGTATGAGTTATTTCTGGAATTTTCCATTTAGTGTTTTCGAACAGCGATTGACCGCGAGCAACTGAAATCTTGGAAAGTGAAACTGTGCTAAAGGGGGAACAGCCATAAGATAGCAGGTTAGAAATAAGTTAGCAGGGGTAGCTTTTGAAAGGTGGAGTCAATGATTTTCTTCCATTTGTCCATGCATTCCAAGTGTCTGCATTGTGTTACTTTGATAACCAGGGCCAGTGTCATTTACTGACAACCTGCCTCTGGTCACTAACTCCAGAAGTGAGCTCAGAGTGGGGAAAGCAATCAGGAACAGGACCCAGCCTCCGACTGGCAGGAACCAAGCAAGACCCAAGCTGGACGAAGAAAAAAACCACAGTACCCGTAACATCAGCAGCCCAGAGAGCTGATGGATATAGTCCCCCCCATCTGTGCTGAGGCTCTGTGGTCTCTAGATGTGTGGCAGCTGGACAATGACCTGTTAGAGGGGACAGTGCTGTGGTCACAGATGGCACTGGGCCACTCAGATCTCCTTTGGGTGCTCACGGTCCATTCATCACCACTTCTTGGTCTAGTGCGTACCAGATGCTAAGCTAGGAGTTGCAGCCACATGGGAAGCCGGCACCATGCTGTGCCCTCACGGCACTCACAGGCAGGGGCATAACAGGAGAGCACTTCCAGTGACAAGGTGACAAAGGCCAGGCCAGGAGCCAGGGGGATGCTGCCTGTTCTGGGCCCAGCCTCAGCACGGGGTCGGACTGGAGGAGAGCAGGGCTCCAAGTTTTCCCTCCTAGAACGCTCCCTTTGGTGGCACTGTGACACTGAGTAGAACCATGAAAAATGCAAATCCACATTTCCACAGCACTTATGGGGGCCTTACGAGGAGTAATTATCCAGCATCTTTCATTCACTAGATTCTAGTCTTTTGATCAGTTTATTAAAACTCAAACTAAGAACCACAGAAAGAAGTTAACAGAAAGTCAGGTGTGGCCTGCAGATTGACACTCTCGGGCCTGCTGGGTTACCCCATCCTTCTCAGGTGTGTGAATTCTCAGGGATTCTCCAAGGACAGCTCTGGGTCAGCTGATATGTCCCCACAGCTTCAGGGACTCTTGCTCTGCAGTCTTCTCTCTGAGGGTTGACAGACCGGATACAAACACCTAAAGACCAGCATTCACAAACAGGCAAATCGGGGTAGAAAAGAGGTTTTCCAAAGGCCCAGAAATTGCACGTTATGTGAGACTACAATGAGGGTCTGAAGTGATGGAAATTATTCCTGGGTGCTTCGTTCCCAGATTTTCTCAGTGAGCCTTAAATTGCTTTGAAGACAAGGGAACAAACAAATGCTATATTTATGAGAGGTCAAGTTCCGGGAGGAGAGGGGCTCTCCAGGCACTTGGCCACATGCTTCGCTTCCATGAATCCCTGTTCACAGAAGATGTAGTAACAACACCTGCAAAACAACAATTGTTGCAAAATCAGGGAAAACAGTTCACACCACCCTTAGCTTCCCAGGCTAGTGTCACCATCAAAAACCCAAGTTGTGGTTGATTGCGTGACACCGATTTAAACGATGTGGCAAGAAACGACAAACAGAACACATGGTTAGCTGATGGCAGCCAGCACAGCGGGGGCTGGTCTGCGAGAGGCAGGAGGATGGGACAGCTTCTGTGACCACAACACAAAGGACCTCAATGAGTGGCATCTCCCCGCTCATTATCTTCTCTGGCCAGTGCCATGAGGTGGTAGGACAGATACTACATCTGACCGAGGACTTGCACACAAAATAATGAATAAAAAGTAAATATGGAGCTCTTACATAATGATTCTAGGTCCCAATTACAAATGTTGGGGGGAATTCCCACACACCCACCAAGCAATTCTCTGCGACACCAGCCAGGTGTCCCACAATTTCACTCAGTTCTGACACTACCTGGGGCTTCAATTCTACCTGCGAGCATCAATTCTCGCAGACTAAGGGCTCAGCCCCACAAGACTGTCCCCCGCCCCCACTTCAGACACCACTTGTAACCTAACCTCAGGTTATCATCTGTGCTTCGGCCAACCAGCTGCGGATCGGAGGTCACCATGACCCCCTCTTCAGTTTGATTAATTCACTGGAGCAGCTCACAGAACTCAGGAAAGCATGCTTATTAAAGGACTGGATGAAGGCCACAGTGACCAGCCAGATGAAGACACACACATGGGGCGGGGTCTTGGAGGGTCCTGAGCACACACAGGAACTTCAGTCCCCGTCGAGCTGGGGTGTGTCACCCTCCTGGTGTGGGTGTGTTCGCCAGCCTGGAAGCTCTCTGAACCCCATACTTTGGGACTTTATGGAGGTTTCATGGTGAAGGTACGACCCATCATTAACTCCGTTTCCAGCCCCTCTTCCTCTCTGCAGAATGGCAGGAGGAGGGAAGTTGGGGCTGAAAATCCCAAGCTTCAGGTGGTCTTTTGGGCGACCAGCCCTCATCCAGGGTCCATCCACGAGCGCTCCCAGAGTCACCTCATTAGAACAAAAGACAGGCCTGTCACTCAGGAAATTACAAGGGTTTCAGGAGCCCTGTGTCAGGAACCAGGGCAGAGACCAACACAGACATTTTCTATTATCTCACATCTTCCAACATAATAAGACAAACCACAAATTTTTTAAATGGGCAAAAGATCTGAACAGAAAGATCACAAAAGTTCACGTGAGAGGCCAATAAGCACATGGAGCAGGTTGGTCACCAGGGAGGAGGTTAGGGCCACATGAGGTGCCTGAGCAGATGGACTGAGGAGCCTCACACTGAGTAAAGCAACGGGGGGTGGGGGGGCAACGACGTGGAGCGACGGGACCTCCCTGGACAGAGTACAAGACGGTGTCACCATCACAAAGAACTCGTGGGCGTCTTCTTACAGTTACACAGAAACCCACCATCTGAGCCAGCAGTTCTGCTCCCAGTTCCTTAGCCGAGAGCCCAAGTCCTCAAGGAAACTTGGCTGTGCATGCTCACGGTGGCTCCATTTGATGCTGAAACAGATGCTGAAACAACACACCTGTCTGGCAGCAGTTGGACTGTGGCCCATCTACGAAACAGAGATCTACTCAGCCATGGGAAGAACAAACAGGGGCACGGGCAGATAGATCTCTAGGACGCTGTGTGGAAAGAAGGGTGCCAGCCAGAGTGTGACTCCATTTACAGGGAGCTGTGGGGGCCGATGAGGCTGCAGTGGCCGAAGGCGGACCCCAGGCGCCTAGGGGGGGTGGCGGGCTGGCTGCAGAGTGGCATAAGGGAAGGTGAGGGGTGATGGAATAGTCTGTGGCTTGGATGGGATATTAGTGTCACAAGTGTTTCATTTGTCAAAACTCATCAAGCTGTACATTTACAAATGGATGTTTTATTCTGTATAAATTATACCTCAGGAAAGTTGATTTTTAAAAGAAAATGATATGGCTAAGTGTGACCTCATTTAGGAAAAAAAGAAAACAGTGTTACGTATTCCTGTGCACAAAGGAAAGGCTTCATGCTAAAAGGACGCCAACCAACTGGTAGCAGGGCCACGGTGGGACGAGCGAGCGCATTTGGGAGTGAAGGGTAGGAGGGGGGACGTGGACCTTTTCTTCTACAAATTTTACATTGTTTGAATTTGGTGGGAAAAACAACTTAGGAGGAGGATGAGGAGCTAGAACGTAAGTGACTGTCGGGGAAGACCAGACACATTGTGGCAAACGCCGCCAAATGTCAGTGGGGACACTTCACGCGGTGGGTCCCGATTTCAAGTGTAAAATAACTGTTTATGTCTTGTTACCACTAACTTCTGGGGATGGAAAGGCTTCCTCCTCCCCAGCGGTTACCTGGGCATAGATGGCGCTCAGGACTCACCTGCCTCAGGGCACTAAGTCAGCCCCGCCTTCAGGAACGGTGTTCTGAGCGTTCCAGAATACTACAACCTACACCTCCCGCGTCTTACACAAAAAACACGAATTCTGTCGCATTTCATATGACCCACCTTTCAATGCCCCCAGGCTGGCACCTTGAACGTGTGTTGCCTGCTTTACAACAGTGCCCGCACACTGAGCCAATGGGAAGCTGAAACGCAAGCAAAGCCTAATTTCTCTTAGGATGTTTTGGGGGTTCCCCCATTTCTTTGCACTCCCCTGGCGTGTGGACACGCAGCCAGTGGGTCTCTAGCTGCAGGCCTTTCTGAACCCCACGTCTGGAGTGAACACCGGGTCCATTTGTTATAGCCTCCGGGACCTGCCTGTCTCGTGAGGAAAGACCATGCTCCAGAAGAAAACTTCCTGGGAAACTCGTTTAGAAGGCGTTTCTGATTCAAGCTTCCAAATGCAGACACTGTCCTGCAAAGCAGTCACTTATCCACAAGTGAACCTGCTCCTGAGTCAGACTGGAGCCAGGACACCTCCCTGGCAACTGCTGCCCCAGAGGGAATCGGCTGATGTCATGGCCACAAGTGCCAGCTGGGGACAGGGAGCAGGAAGCCTTGGTGGCAGGTAGTTTCAGAACCTAACTGAGGACTGTGTCCTACACACTCACTTATTTTCCTTTGCACTTTCTTGACTGCTCTCTACAACCTGTTTGCATCCAGCCTCCCAAAGCTGACCAGGGAAGAACTGGTTTGTGGACCTAAGGAGGCCAGGGGACAGTGGAATTGTGACAGCGACCTCAGGATTTGTAGGGTAGCTGATTCCACAGGAGGCTTGCCTACTGCAGAGTTACCTGCACTCGTGTCCAGTGGCCACCGAGCCCTGCTTCACTCGGGAAAGGGCTCTAGCCCATCCCTCCCCTCTCCACTGCCTCGTGGCAGGACTCATCCTTGTTACTCCCTTCTAGACTCTCTGTCTCCCTGCTTCGAGCTGGGCCCCACTCCAGCCCTTTGCTGTGTGTAAAAAGGAACTTGCTAAAATGCACATCTGATGGTATCACCCAGAGACAGAGACAGAGACAGAGGTAGAGACAGAGATACAGAGATAGAAAAAGATAGAGATAGAGATACAGAGAGAGACAGAGACAGAGAGCTAGAGAGAGAACGAGATCAAGACAGCAGAGTCATTGAGAAGATAGTACTCCATTTCAACTCCATTAGATGAATTTCAATTCACCGGTAGCCACAACCACCCAGAGTTGGTGCAGACCCCACACGTTAGAGGCACGGCCCCAATACGACTGTCCTGATCCCAGTGCCACTCGCAGTTCAGGGGTTCCCAGGCCACCCACACCTTCAACTGACTGGCTTTAAATTCAGACGTTTCCATGACCCCCTCAGGTTTGGTAATTCATTAGAAAGATTCACAGAACTCAGGAAAGTGCTTTTATTATTATTTTATTATAACGGTTACAAGTGAGGAGGACTAGCCAAGTGACGAGACACATAAGGAAAGGTCCAGGAGGGGACACAGAGCCCCCACGTCCCCTCCCTGTGGAGTCAGACTACTGGAAAACGCAGGACACCCCTGTGAGGTGAACCCTTAGGGGTCTCCGTGTGAACACAGGTCGCAGGGAACCAATGAGACAAAGGGACAGCCATACACATGGGGACAGGGCTCCTGTGTGCACTGCAGTGCCAGGGCAACTGGGCTCCATTCTGCACCACAGACGCCCTCCAACGGTGCCTAGTGTGAAGTACAGTGAATGAATCAATGATGGCAGTCATTCTGAAAGCTCCTTATCCTGACGTGCGTCCCCTCTGACTTCATCTGTCTGGAATGCCTGCCTTCTCAGAAGAATTTGGAAAACCCTCAAGAAGCACCTGAAAACCACCATATGGGAGAAATGGGGGTGTCTCTCCAGAAATTCGCTGCCCAGGTATTTGTGGAGATAACCGGGCAGGAGGAGCACTTGTTCCTCCTGGAGTGTCAGCTCCCATCCCCTCCCTGTCCCATCGCCACGAAGGGCCCAGAGCTCCCCAGACGCGCAGGTGGATACGGCTCTTGTCCAGCAGGGGCTGAGGTGTGGGGTGTGTGCTGGCTGCAGGAACACAGGATTCCCAGGCAAGCTCGCCTGCTATGCTCGGGCGCTCAGGCTGGGAGCCAATGAGAGCAAGGCCAGATGTCACCAGATTGGCTCTCTAGACAGAGCTCTGAGGCTGACATGAGGCGAGTCGATGGATGGTGTTTCCATGGCAGCAAGTGAACCCATTAGGAGGCAATGCAGCTGGCCCACGTGACAGGGAGGGGGCTTAGACTGCAATGAAGTGTGTGGGGGCGTGCTCTGAGAGGCCGCTTAGGAGGACTGGTGGTGGGTGATGGGCAAGTGAGCCCTTGGGTGGCAGTGACTAGGGCACTTTCTGGTCCAATGGCTCATCCAGGGACAGGCAGTGGGGTGGCGGAAGTGGAGGGGTTCCCCTCTTTACTTTAAATGCTTCATATTATTTGAAACTTTGAAAATGAGCAGCTATATTAACAAGAAACCTAGGGAGAGGTTTTAAATCACTACCAGTCCTAACATGTCACTTTCTGCTCTGTACACCATCAGCTAGCTTTGACAGATTCGTTCTGGAAATGCTGTGTCAAACCTCACTCCTGCGAAAAGCTGGCTTGAAAAACAGGTCCCCTGTGGCTGCCTCACAGATTCCTTGTTAGGTATTGGGAGACTTTCCAACCCTCCACTGGCGGACAGGGAGTGGACCCGAGTCTGCGGCTTCTGGAATAGTGTCTGTGACCTGAAGCTTGGGCAGAATTTTTGTGACATCCTTACACAATCACACTTCCTCATTCCACATTGCTCAGTAGTTTGGGGATAACAACTACCGAGAGTTTGGGGCCCAGACTTGACCAACGCACCTGGCAAACCCTGAGAGGCCTTGTGGGAACTTCCTCTCCCAGAAGACAGAAGACCCAGTTCTAGCCAAGGAGGAAGTGACTGAAGGGGAGAGATTAATGGGTCCTGGACGGAAGTGGCCAAGTCAGCTTTGATTATGTAACAGCCAGCGGGTAGGACACAGACATGACAGGCAGGTGAGGATAGAGTATCTTGTCACAGATTCCAGGAGAGACATGTTTTTCAGTGTCATAACAAAAACCATATGATTGCAGGGGTAGAATCTGAAGGGATTTTCTGGCTGTAACAAAGTCTTAAGGAAAAATAGAAAGACAAGGACATCACCAGCGCTGCCACAGCTGGTGAGGAAGTGGAGAGGAACAAGAAAGAGACCCAGAAAAGGGAAGAGAAAGCTGGAAGCAGGCTTAGCAAGCCCCGGAGCTGCCCCTGAGAAGGACAAAGGAGAGAGCTCACACGAGACACAGCCAGATGGGGGACAGGGAGCATGGCTGCCCAGGTCGTGCGAGGACCACGGTGGGCAGAGCGCCGAGGCCGGTGCATCTGCCAGCACGACGCCGGGTAGGCTGTCATCAAGGCGGTTTGACGGGCCCTGTGGACAGCAACTTAACTCCTAACAATTAAAAGTGACAAGAAAGGGTCTGGTGTGGCTTCTACTGACACATGCTTGCATCATGGTCCCAGGAGCCACTGGTCATGTGGTGTTAGACAAGGCGCTTCTATGGGCCTTGCGTTTCCCGCAGGTGACATGGGTCAGTGCTTCCTCCCTTAGAGTTTATTGTGAAGACTGAATAAGACGGTGAGAAAATGTCTGGCACTTAGCAGGTGCTCAGTAAAAAGTGGCTTTATTTAAGTATTGTTTCTAAATGTATCCCAGGAAAGTGCTGGTCCAGCGGCCTGCGTCCCACACGTACCCTGCAGGACAAATCCAGCTCCAGTTGTCGCCCACGGGTCCTGGTGGCTGCGTTCTCACGAGGGCAGAGGGGCCGTCACAGTGGAGACCGTGTGGCCGCAGAGCATAGCACACTTACCAGCTGGCCCTGTTCCTGTTTTGAAGTCACCAGTGGAGCTGGTGTCAAGCTTTCTGCTTGCACACTTCATCAGCTAACTTGGACGGATTAGTGCTGGTAACGCACGTGAAAACCCAGTCCGAAAAGTGCATCCTGTGCGGCCACCTCTTTCTGACGGCCCCTCACGGAACATGTCCCCAGACACTTGGTCTAAGTGGTAGCAGAGCCTGTGTCTGTGGCCGACTCCTACACCAGTACGTGAAAGAAGACAGAGCAGGAGGCCGGCACCTTCCTCACCCACCCGGGGCTTTTGCTGCTGAGTCCAAAGGGAGGACAAAGTCTCACAGATCCTGGCTCAGCCGACAGGGAGATGCCACTGGAGGCCATACACCTCAGCAGACCCAGTCCCCACTCATGCAGGTGGGCGCTCCTTGTTTCCAACAGGGGACGACGGGCGCATCCCTGGGTCTTCCTGTCCCCTCTCTGAGGATTTAGGTCCAAGAGAGGGTGGCAGACCCAAGGAAATGACGCTGTGAGAAGAAGACCAGAGGTCTCAAAATTAAAACTTGGACTGCCCCATCCCAAATAATTCTCGAAACCAAAAGAAAGGGAGAGAGGTACCCATGAGACGGATGTGGCCACGGGACATGGTTCCTGCTCTCAAGATCCCAGAAAGACCCATGAACATGATGGCAGGGAGTGGCAGCCTCTCAAGAACATCGTTAGGCAGTCAGTGCCGAGGATGAGGTGGGACTTGGGGAAAATGGAGAGGATGGTCATAGCTCGGATCTGCTCGGAGCAAGAGCGTGAACACAGAAGAGGGCAGGCCTTACTACATTCACTCTGACAATGTAAGAACTGACCCACACGCACTCTGCTGTCGTCTTGTCCAAAATAACTGAAGCCCGTCTGGGTGAGACCAACCAGGGGACAGACGCCCAACCTTAGACGTGAGATGGCACCGTGGCACTTGCCAATCTCCTCTCCTGGAGGAGTAACTCACCAGGACAGAGGGCGACCCGCAGCTGAGAAGGGCTTACATGACGTAAGAGCTGAAGAATTCCCCAAGAGCTGGAGTGGCCAGTGACATCAGGCATTGCCCACTGCCCACTTCTGCCAGTTCCGTTTCCTGGGTTCTGCATTTTATCTACACGATCAACACTGTCCCAGCCCCAGCCCATCCCCAGTGCAACTAGCTCTGTCGGGAGGTGTCCTCAGCTGCTGGAACGGGAAGGAAGTGCTGTGTCCTGGGAGACAGAGTGTGATACATTCATTGTGCAACCTACATGCATGACACCGCAAGACATGTCAGTTTCTGAGGTGGACAGGATGCTGCCAATTTTGGGGTGCAGGCTACAGGGCCAGGAGGAGACAGAGCAGAGCTGTAGAGGCTACCATGTCACAGCCATTGCCCATGGCCCTAACATTCCCCTACAGCGGAAAGCATGAGGCTCATGCACCTGGAAGCTGGAAGCTAGGGAAGCAGGCTTACAGTCCCTGACCCCCATCTCGAGCCCCAAAAACAGATGGCTCACCTCAGACGTGGCGCTTGAGTCCCTACACACTTCCTTCCCTGTCACTGGCTTCCATCCTCCATTCAGTTTCCAATCACATCCACCTACTGAGGGCATCTTGTGTTCTGTCAGAAGAGCCCACCGAGCTGGCAGACCCGCAGGTCCTGTTGAGCCCAGCATGCACCCTGGAAGGGTGCAAGACTCTGAGGAAGGGGGAATTTCCACTAATGCGGCTGGGGACCAGTGGTTCCTTTGCAGAGCAGACACTGTGGAGGCAGACAGAGGAGTCCACCAGATTCCCGAGACTGGCCTCTGGGGTGTCAGCAGAACCAGACACCCAAGTTCATGAGGCTCAGAGCTGGGCCGGACACTGAATCCCAAAGCACAGGACGTCAATGCAGAGAACAGGATTTGGCTTTTCGATTCCTGTGGAACACACAACTTACTAAAGATGGAATTCTTGTGGACACAAGATATCAAGGCACTAGCAGCCAAACTAAGAATCAAAAGGCTACTTGGGACACGGGCCAGTGGGCTCTCAACCACAAGGTTGCCAGTTCAACACCTCGAGTCCCGCAAGGGATGGTGGGCTCTGCCCCGTGCAACTAAGATTGAACACAGCACCTTGAGCTGAGCTGCCACTGAGCTCCTGGATGGCTCAGTTGGTTGGAGCGCCTCCTCTCAACCACAAGGTTGCTGGTTCGACCCCCGCAAGGGATGGTGGGCAGCGCCCCCTGCAACTATGATTGAACACAGCACCTTGAGCTGAGCTGCCACTGAGCTCCCGGATGGCTCAGTTGGTTGGAGCGCCTCCTCTCAACCACAAGGTTGCTGGTTCGACTCCCGCAAGGGATGGTGGGCTGCGCCCCCTGCAACTAGCAATGGCAACTGGACCTGGAGCTGAGCTGCGCCCTCCACAACTAAGACTGAAAGGACAACAACTTGACTTGGAAAAAAGTCCTGGAAGTACACACTGTTCCCCAATAAAGTCCTGTTCCCTTTCCCCAATAATAATAAAAAAATCTTAAAATAATAAAAAAGGCTACTTGGGGAGCAAGCCTGCTGGCTGTCCTTGCCCTACACACAGTCCACTCCCTTGCCCGCACGTCAGGGGCTCTCTCCCATGGACAGTGTGGACCAAGCACAGCCGCTGGCACACCGTAGGCACGTGCTTATGTCAAATTCCTGCTCGTCCGCTCAGGCAGCAAAGCTCCACAGCCTGAGTTTCCACACCAGGCACTGTGGTGGGCCCGGCCTTCAAAGCGTTCACAGCCTCCTAAGGAGGACCGACCAAGGTTCCCATTCAGTGCTGTCAGAAGTGTGGTGATACAGGCGTGCCAAAGGGGTAGGGAAGGCCCCGTCCCTAGACTCTGAGCAGCACTTGTGACCCAGCCACTCTTCATTCTAAAATGTGCGGGAGGCTCTGGGGCAGGCACTCCACTTGTCTCTAAGGTAAGCCAAGTCTGGTGGTTTCTATACACTAACAACAAAATATCTGAAAAAGAACTAAAGAAAACAATCCCATTTATAGGAGCATCAAAAACAATAAAATGCTTAGGAGTAAATTTAACCAAGGAGGTGAAAGACCTGTCCACTGAAAACTATGTGACATTGAAGAAAGACATTGAAGACACAAGTACATGGAAAGAGTGCTCATGGCTTGGAAGAATTGATATTGTCCATTCTACCCAAAGCAACACACAGATTCAACGCAGACCCTAGCAAAATCCCAACGGCATATTTCACAGAAATAGAAAAAAACATTCCTAAAATGTGCATGGAACCACAGAAGACCTCAAATAGCCACAGCAATATTGAGAAAAAAGAACAAAGCTCGAGGCATCACACTTCCTGACTTCAAAATAAACTATAAATCCATAATAATCAAGACAGTATGGTGTTGGCATAAAAACAGACACACACAAAAAAACAGAATTGAGGGCCCGGAAATAAACCCTAGTAAGTTAATATTTGACCAGGGAGACAAGAACACTCAATGGCGAAAAGGTAGCCTTTCCAATACATGGTGCTGGGAAAACTAGATATTTACGCCAAAGGAATGAAATTGTACCCTGATCTTCTACCGCTCCCCAGAATTAACTCAAAATGGATTAAAGATTTAAACTGAAAGTTTAAGGTTATCTGATAGGCAACCTACGGAATGGGAGAAGATATTTTCAAGTCATATTTCAGATACCCAGAGTATATAAGGAACTCATATAACTCAACAGAAAAAATCCAATTAAAAAATAGACAGAGGACCTAAATAGACATTTCCCAAAGAAGACAAACAAATGGACAACAAGCACATGAAATGATGCTCAAAATACTAATATCACGGAAATGCAAATCAAAACCACAGTGAGATATCACCTCACAGCTGTTAGAATGACCATCATCAAAAAGATAAGAGATAACAAGTGTTGACAAGGGTGTGAAGAAAGGGAACCTTCCTGCACCATTGGTGGGAATATAAATTGGTGCAGCCACTATAGAAAACAGTATGGAGATTCCTCAAAAAATTAAAGACAGAGCTACTGTATGACCCAGCAAGTCCACTTCTGGGTATTTATTTAAAGGAAATGAAATCATTATCTTAAAGAGATATCTGTATCCCCGTGTTCACTGCAGTGTTATTGACAATAGCCAAGACGTGGAAACAACCTAAGTGTCCATAGACAGATGCGTGGATAAAGAAGAGATACACACATACACACACAAAGGGATATTATCCAGCTAGGAAAAAGAAGGAAGTCCTGCCGTTTGTGACAATATGGATGGACCTAGAGGGCATTATGCTGAGTGAAATAAGTCAGACAGAGAAAGACAGATACTGTATGATTTCACTTATATGTGGAATCTTAAAAAAAAAAAAAAAAAAAAAAAAAGCCAAGCTCATAGAGACAGAAAAGAATGGTGGGGGTGGCCGTTTAGCTCAGTTAGTTAGAGTGCAGTGCTCATAATACCCAGGTCGCCGGTTCGATTCCCACATGGGCCAGTGAGCTGCGCCCTCCACAATTAGATTGAAAACAACGGCTTGACTTGGAGCTGACGGGTTCTGGAAAAATACTCCATTCCCCAATATTCCCCAATAAAAATTAAAGAAAACAAAATCTGACTCAAAATTGCAAAAAATAAAGAATCATTAAAAAAAGAAAAAAGAGAATGGTGGTTGCCAAGAGCTAGAGGGTGTGGGCAATGGGCAGGTGTTGGTCAATTGTACAAACTTCCAGCTATAAAGTGAGTAAGTTCTGGGGATCTAAGGTACAGCATGGTGACTATGTTAACGATACTGCATTGTGAACTTAGAAGCTGCTAAGAGAGTGGATCTTAACTGTTCTCATCACAAATTTACATGTAATTATTTGAGGTGATGGATGTGTAACTAACCTATTGTGATCTTTTTGCAATATACACATGCATCAAATCATCTGTACACCTTAAACTTATGCCATCTTGTATGTGGATTATATCTTAGTAAAGCTGAAAAATAAATAACTCTTGGAGTTACCAAGGGATATAGCCTCAGCAGCTTATTCTTATAAAAGCAACATTCCAGGGGGCAGCTGATGGCTCAGTTGGTTAGAGCGCGAGCTCTCAACAACAAGGTTGCTGGTTCAATTCCCGCATGGGATGGTGGGCTGTGCCCCTTGCAACTAAAGATTGAAAACGGCAATTGGACTTGGAGCTGAGCTGTGCCCTCCACAACTAGATTGAACGACAACGACTTGGAGATGACGGGCCCTGAAGAAACACACTGTGCCCCAATATTCCCCAATAAAATTTTTTTTTAAAGCAACATTCCACTTTTCAGAGTTAACAGAAATATTCTTTTAGGCAGAAAACACCTCTGTGTTTTAAAAAGGGATTGCAACCTTGGAAACCTGGCTGTTCAGTTTTTTCAAATATGTTCTCCATCCAGGCTGGCTCCACTGTTCATCAAACGTTGGTAAGGGTCCACGTGCAACACAGCACCTGGCCTGAAAGAGTTGACAGCTTCTCCCAAGAGCCCCGGGCCCATCAGGAGCCTGCTCTTGAACAGCTGCATCTTCTGGGCACATCCTAGGAGGCCGACCGTGTCCCCAGGGGCTCCGGTAACTGACCCTGAGCTCCAAGGTAAGCACGGCACCGTCACCCATCTCCACATGGGAAGGTCTCTCTGCACCCAAGTCCAAGGAGTGCGTGAGGGGGCTATGTGAGCACCTGTGTGCACTCCCTTTGTCCCAGGGGTCCTAAATTAAACATCTTCTAACCTAGGAAAACCCCGCGTTAATACTGATACCATCTGCATAACAGTTGTGGAAGACAGTGTATGTCTGCATGATGACACATCCATGATGGGTCTCAGTTTGCTGTCACTTGTCCTTCCGTGGACTGAAGAATTCGTTCCATTTACCTTCTTCCCCAAGTTTCATCCATCTCTTTTTTTTGTTTGTTTTAAACATGGTTGTGAAATCGGCTAACCAAAGGAGAAATTTCTCAACTCCCTACTTCTGCTTTTGAAGGCCATAAAACAGCAAGGGCAAAGTGGCAGACAGCACAACTCTGTGAGGACAGCAGGCTGCTCCGGACTCATCTCCACTGTCAGGTAAGACTTGACCAGCTCCTCTTTCCGACCAGGTCCTAAGGGCAGCTTCCTGTCTCCTCTCCCTTCCTCTGTCTCTGCCTGAGGGCTGGGCTTTTTACAAATGCCAGGTGTACTGTTATGCTAGGACTCGTGGGACATTCTGGAAACAAATACTGTTTATCTATCAGTTGACACCTAGGGATCTGCTCCAGGTCTCCTAAAAAATACACCCCTGGCTTGGGTTCAATTTAGCAAATGTTCTCCTCTGGACCCAAAGGCGGCCTCTCGCATGCATTCTCTCACCCACCCAGAATTTTCTGGTGTGCTGGCCGTGTACTGGGTACTGAGGGAAGTCACCCACAAAGGCTGCCCTGCAGGGCCTGGCGTGACCGTGCTCACCCATTCCCTTCTCTTCACACAGATTTCTCCATCAGCCATGGCAGCAGTGCCTGAATTCGGTCGGTGGGGAGACAGACCAGTAACGTGAGTGGGGCTCCCCTATCAAGAGTGGGATGCTATCTGTGCTTGGAGGTCCCCCCAACTGCCTCTTTCAGTGGCAAGCAGGGTTCCAAGTTAACCTGCTTTGAAGGCTGGTTTCCCACCCCCTCCAAGTCCAGCCTTAGGACCCACCAGGGCTTCCTGCAGATGGCAAGCAGGAAGAGAAGATGGCACGTGGGCGATACAAGGGAGCCCTTGGAGAAGTGTGGCCTCAGCAGCAGAGAAGGCTCAGGTTTCAGCTGGGATGAATGTTAGGTCCCAGAGTCCCACAGGGGCGCCGGCCCGCCCTGCCTCTCGTGCTGTCCCATGCGTGTCAGCACGGAACCTGACGGCTTTAGCAGAATGCTGTCTGCAGTTTCCTATCAACAGTGCAGACAGTGCAGGGAGGAAAAATAACTTGTCTGGGACACATAACTGAGCAGGGTCTGTTTCTATTACAGTGGCAACAACAATGACCTGTTCTTTCAAGCTGATGGCCCCAAACAGACCAAGGTGAGGCCATGAGTTTAATGCCCAACCATGGAGGGCTCTGCCATGGAAAGGCTCAAGGAAAAAGGTCTGGGCCACCTTGACCATGGTGTTTCGCGCTGCAATGACTCTCACCTCCTCCTGTGAACAGGTGCAAGACACACTGCATGCTGACCTGGCCACTTAGTGAGTCACCAGTCACTCACTAAGGTTTGGGGCTGGCAGCCATGCTTACAGAGGGTGAGGGGATGACAGGGGTAATAATGTTTGCCGTTTCACGTAGGAAGTCAGCTGTGGCTTCAATGCAAATGTGATTGTCCTTTTAGGGGAGGGGCTCAGCCTCCATTGTTCACTGGAGTAAAGCTTCAAGACTTTGAGGGTTAACATACCTGCCCCCTTTAAGGTACGATCAGTTTTTGCTCCTTGGGGTGGAGCTTATAACAACAAGACATAGATGAATTGGGAACTGAAAGAAAATCATTCAGTTGCTGTTGATCTGGGACAAGTCAGTCATCCCTGTGGGCTTCATCTGAAATGTTTTCAAACCAGCGTGACTGCTTTACAAGGCCCTGGATGGGGCGGCTTCTGGCCCTCTGTCAAGTGGAGTCTGTGCTCTGGACAGGAATTGATGTCACACACTGTGTTTGTCTGTGCTGTTCAAGATCTCCTTACCTGTCCCTCCAGCTTTGAAGCCATTATCATGCTTCAGGACAACCGCAGGGAGGCCTTTGTACAGTTACACAGGTTCCCTGAATAACAAGAAGCAAGCACTTTTATTGTACTTGCAGAACGCTTATGAAACAGCATTCTAAGAAAAAAGAACTTGTGTAGAATAATTAAAAACTTGTTGAATGAGCACAATGTAGAGAAAATCTGATCATCACTGTCATGAAAAATTACATACACAGTGTTAAAGCATTAGGGATACAAAAGGTATAGAGTGTAAGAAGGTACAAGTCTACGGTGAGGAGGAGCAGGTGTCAAAAGATAAACAACGTCTGAAAGAGATGTATTCTAAAATAGCATACAGGGCATGAGAAGGCCCCCATTCTGGTCTGGGTCTGCCTCTAGCTGCCACGTGCCCTGGGGTAAGCCACTTAGCCTCCCTGGGCTTCGCAGACATGAGATCATCATTAGGACCTCGATCACGAAGGCCCCTTCCACCCGTGATGTCCAAGCGGGCATTCTCTGGCCTGACCACCTTAACACGCTCACTGCCTTGGTGTCTCCACAGTGTTCCTTCCAAGACCTGAACCTCAGCTCTCTGGGCGACGGGGCCATCCAGCTGCAAGTCTCCCAGCAGCTCCACCACTCGAGCTTCAGGAAAATGGTGTCGGTCATGGTAGCCATGGAGAAGCTGAGGAACGTGCCCATTGTCTTCTCCCAGAGCCTCCAGGATGACGACTTGAGGAGCCTCTTTTTCCTCATCTTTGAAGAAGGTACTTAATCAGAGCTGAGGGCAGACAGGAAGTCTCCACTCATTTCCTTCTCAAAAGTCCACAACTCAGCAGACAACTAAACTCCCCCAAAGCTGAAACAATTGTGAACATAAAGGGGTGACATATTGGGCCCGACAAGCTCAGGGGGGCACATGGAAAGCCTGGCAGCCTCGGTGACCAAGTGACCACCCAGGATGGTCTGATCACAAATTCCTAACATGGCGGGCGGTCACGGCCCAGGCATACAACTTCCTTAGCAAACGTCACTGTGCCTTAAGTGATCCCTGTCCACTGTTCTTACTCATCTAGGATGACACACCTTTGAAATGTCAGAGCAATCTTTTCCTACCCTTGGAAGGCACAACTGCTAGCTTGGGCACAAGACCACACACCCCATCATGGTTATCTTGTTGCCGGCATACCTTGTCTCTGCTGTAAATGTTGTGTTAACTGTCCTGTACCCGCCATGTGAAAGAAGTCTTTCTCTCCACTTTGGTTTCTATCCAGTCCTAGGCATTTCCTGGCCTCACTTCCTCCCACCTCCCTCATTGACCTCCAGTGATTTCCAGCACCTTCCTTACAGGCTCTCCTTTGATTCCAATGCATAAGAGAAGCTGGAGAACTGCCACTCTCCAGAACATTTGCTCAGTTCGTTGGGATCTTGCTTCTGGTCATGTCCTCAAAATCTTGGCTCAGATATATCCTTATAAAATTTTTCTATAAGTTTGGACTTTCTTTTGTGAACACCTTTAAAAAGTAGAAGGCCCAGCGATGAGAGACAAACAGGGAAGCCAAGAACCCAAATTAGTCATCTCTTTAGTTGAAACTACTCTCAGAATAAGACCTTGATGACTACTCACACTTGCAAGTCACTCCATCGCCCTCAGAGTGCTTTCTCTTACCTTCTCTCCTGTACGTCTCATGTCCCTGTTGGGCCAGAATCTTATATCTGTCGCATAGCAAGCAACAGTGCTGAAGCCTGAACCCTCATCTTGTGGTGCCAGGTACGTCATCCTCACCTGCCACCCCTGCCTCCCCACCATACTGCAACTGAACTTGAGCTGTGCATGGCCTGCAAGAGCCTGGCTCCTGCCACCTCCCATTCTCAGGTCTCTAAACAATGCGTGTGCTCCATGTTTCAGAACCCGTCAGCTGCATGTGGGATGACAATTACGAGTGTGACGCGCTGCAGTCGCTGAAGTGCAGGCTCCAGGACATAAACCAGAAAGCGCTGGTGCTGTCTGAACCGCACGAGCTGCAGGCTGTTCACCTCAACACACAGGATATGAACCAGCAGGGTAAGCGAGGAACCTTTGTGCCTCTCTCGGCTTCCGAGGGCTTGCTATTCTCCACATTGTCAAGGAAGTAGGACAGTAAGGCAAACTATCGAGGTCAGTGAAAAAACCTAGAATGAAAAACTTTGGGTCTCAGCAGTGACACCAGATTGAGTCCTTTAGCTCATTCATTTCCCAGCAATAGGCACTACTCAGAATTAGAGGCTCAAGAGAATTAGAGGCTCAAGCACACCCAGGACCACTGTCCAGCCAGGTCATTCAAAGATGTGCAATGTCAGTGCTCCGTTAGAAAGCGGTCATTTGATGGACGTGACCTAACTGCCTGCGGGTTCTTTCTTCCTGTGGCGGAGGTTGCCAGTCAAGTGGTGAAGAGATAACGTGTCCACCCTAGCTCCTAGCCCTGCCCCTGGGCCTCTAGCATCCTTCCTGCTGGACTCCAGATGGGTCCTCGTAGGGAAATCTCACTGCCAAGCGAGAACGTTTGTCTCTGCTGTAACTGGCAAATCTCCCAAGTCTGGACGCCCATCAGTCTCGGGATCTGCCGGGCACCCCGCTGCTGTGGCCAAGCCCTGTGTGCAGGGGTACGGCCAGGGGAGCACAGAAAGGAGCAGCCTGTTCCTCCCAGGACTGATCTGGGACAGAGGAGTTGTGTCCTGCTCTCAGCCAGGCCAGGACGAGCCTGTTTCCTTAGAACTGGGTTGTGAGAATGACCTTGGGCCTCCAAGTGAGACAGTGTGACTAAGGAAGATTCAAATGAGTATCTCTCTTTAGAGCCACTTTTCTCAGCTAAGCTTCTCCTCGCCCCAGTTTTTCCCACTTGCTGCTCTATGTTCCTGAAATTGATTTGTGCCTGATTTCTTTGGGAAGCCCAGCTTTACTTCTTTCCTTGCTTTCACATTGATCAAATTGTTCTGCTCTTGGGGATGAGCACATCATCGGCCAGTGACATGATTCCTTCCTTCGTTCCTTCCTTCCTTCCTGCCTTCCTTCCATTTTTAAAAATGAGACCCCTTAATTCTTCACTGCCATGGTAGTGAGGCTCTGTGAAGACCCCAGACCTTCTCTGGGAAAAACCTAAGTCAACAAACTGACCCTGGTGTCTGTGAGAAGCTGTAAGTGGGTTCCCACAGAGGGTGCTAAACTGTACATGTCCTGGGCTCAGGGTCCAGTGGTGGGGCCAGCCCTGCACTCCTGTGTGTCCCTGACCACCTGGTCCCTCCCCTTTCTCCAGTGGTGTTCTGCATGAGCTTTCTGCCAGGAGAAAAACATGACAAGACACCCGTGTGCTTGGGCATCAAGGAAAAGAACCTGTACCTGTCTTGTGTGAAGAAGGGTGAGAAGCCCACCCTGCAGCTGGAGGTGAGTGACTGTCCGTGGCTGAAGGGCCCCCCTAGGTTCCTCTGAAGCTCCCCTAACCACCACCGACTTCCTAGACAACGACCTCTCCCCGCAGAAAACCTGACAATTTTGTAGACTTGTAAATAACCTTAATGTAATTGTTAAAATGCAATGCAATTTTCACTCCCACCACAGAAGATCAAATCATTTTGCGGATAGCGCTGTGTCCTGCCATTGCTACCACCCAACTGATTGCCCAGTGTTAGGGTTGCTCTGTTTGATCAATGGTACTTTGGGAAATTAATCAATTCAAGAGAGCTGTCACCTGTCGTCATCTCCACTCCACTTCCCAAATCACCCCCCCTCCCGCCCCCAGCTCCCAGCCAAGGCTTCATTTCCAAATGGAAGTCATTCTAGCCATGGCCATTGAATAAAACAAAAAATAAAAAAATACATAAAATAAAATTAAAAAAAAAAAAAAACAGCAGGAGTCCCTGTGAACTAGGTACCCCTGGAAGCTTTAACCTCATTTTCACTTTTTAAAAATGTACCACCTACCATCTGACACTCAGTTTCAGAAAAGCATAAGGGCTCCTTCAGTCACGCACAGAAAGCTGAGGCCTCAAATACAACCCAGGAGCCTGGCTCCTGGTCCTGAGAGCGGCTTGTCGGTTTCCTCTCAAGTTGGCCCAGAGAATATCGTCACCAGAGTGTCTTTGTCCCTTCTCTCACAACAATTTTTATTTCTATTTTACTGCAGACAATAGACCCCAAAGGTTTGTCGAAGAAGATAGAAACGCGTTTTGTCTTCAACAAGTCGCACAACAAGAGCACGGTGGAATTTGAGTCAGCCCTGTACCCCAACTGGTACATTAGCACCTTGCAAGAGGCACAGAGACCCATCTTCCTAGGGAATCAAAAAGGCGGCCAGGATATAACTGACTTCAATCTGGAAGTCCTCTCTCACTAGAGACCTGTACCCAGAGCGCCCACATGTGCTAAGTAACCCCGAGGGCTGCAGAAGGAACAAAAGGGTTTACATGTGGTGCCGGCCTGGTTAACACCCAGCTGCCTTCCCTCCACTGAAGCTCAGGACCCCACCAGCGGGAGGGGCGGCCCATCCTCCAGGGCCGGTTGTCAGAGTCTGGCCGAGCCGGCTCCTCTCACCTGCCACACACGAGGCCAGCCTGGTAGGAGCCACCACACATTCGGCCCAAAGAAACCCTGTGTCCTCTGCACCCAGTCCCTGATGAGTAAGCACTTAACTTTCTATTTATTTATTTATTGGTGGGTTCCTCTACTTAATTTAGAAGCAGCAGTACCCATGAAAGAAAGAGCCCTGTCTTCAACACCTAAGGAACCAATTTAATTTGGACAAGTGTGCTGGCTTTATATGAAGTCCTTTCACCAGGCTGTAAACAAAAAAGCTCAGATTATTTTAACAGCAATATTTGTAAATGAGGAAATATGATCACACTGTTTGAATGATTTTGAAATAAATTTCACTGAAAAAAAGTTTGTCTCTGTGTGGTGACTGGCTTTCCTTGGATGTGACACAGAAGAGCAAAGGCAAACAGGGCAGGGGGCCGGGGTGGTGGGGGCAGTCCGCTTTGCACTGAGTGCCACCAGGCACCTGGGAACACCCCTGGCCGGCACAGCCGCCTCCCATCCCCACTTCATTTCTGTTTCTCAACAAAAGGATATTCAGTGCACAAGGTTCACTTGAAAACAGGACCGGCTGGAGCACTATAGGGGCTGAGAGTTGTGGAAACGGCTGCCAACCGTTTCTCTGCGCATTTACTCAGCAGAATTTACTTAGCAAATGCTCTGCATTAGATGCACTAGGGCTGGTGAGGCTCCTAGTGAGGCAGGACAGGCAGAGCTACACAAGCGAAACGAAAGCAGCATGACAAGTAGAGGTCACATACGGTAGGAAAGGAGTGGCCAGGAGAAGTGGCATCTGCTGTGCAGGACAGAGGGTCATGGAGGATGATTTATGAGTCAGGCAGGCCTAGAAGGATGAGCAGCAATCACCCATGGAGCAAAGAAAGAAAAAGGCACTTCAGGTGGAGGAACCGATATGAACAAAGGCAGGGGGTGTGAGAAGGAATGATGCCAATAGAGAAGCTTCAGGGTTTCACAAATCACCAGAAGCAAAGTGAAAACACAAAAACAACCCAGGGTAAAAACTGTATCTCGTATCTCACACAAAGGGAGAATTTGCTTGATATGTAAAGAGTTCCCTCAAAACATTAGGAAAAAACAAGAACAAATATTTAACAAAATCCAACAAAAATAGATTAACAGGCTGTCGCCAAAAAAGGACAGATCTTGGACAGAGTAAAAGATACTCAACATCATTTATAATAAGAAAGGTGAACTAACAGCCCCTTCGAAATATCGAAGTTCTCCTATCAGATTACAAATATCAAAAGTTTAACAGCACACCCTGTTGACAAGACTGAGGGAAGACCTGCACTCAAAATCACAGATGGTACAACTCCCCTGGAGGAAAATTTTATAACTATGAAAATTACAAATGTATATCCCCTTTGCCCCAGGGATTTCACTTCTGGGGATTTGTGTCTGTCTTACAGACACAAATGATATGCTCGTGAAATGATATGCTCAAAATTCTTCATTGCATATCACTCGTAATAGCAAAAAATAGTTCACAGCCCAATATCTGTCAACAAGAGATTGGCTAAGTGAATTATGGGACATTTCTACAATGGAATGCTGTGCAGCTATGAAAAAGAACGAGAAAGCGTTCTGCACCAATACAGAATCCTCTCCAAGACACGCTGACAACTGAAAAAGAGCCGGAGACAGACAGTACTAACTTTTACGTAACCAAAGGAAGGGGCGAAAAATTAAGCAATGTTTTCCAATGTGCTTGTATTTGATTTGGAAAATTCTGGAACACACATAAGAAATTTAAAAAGTAGTTGTGAGGGGCTGAGGAATAAGATATGTGGAGACAAAGGTGAGAGCAAGACATTTCTGCAGATACTTTTTGTATAGTTTTATTTTTCAATCATGTGACTAAATTACCTACTCAGAAATAAAATAATTTTTAAAAAGCATTCTGTCAAAAAACAACAACAAAAAAAGGCATATGACTTATTTAAGGCAAACGACTGAGTGTGCCAGGTAGCAGCGGTCATTCCCAGTCCCCTCCCTTCCTCCTTCTTCACAGCTCTCCAAGCCGGGGCATGGGGTATGGATGGAGGCCCCTCAACCCTGCAGAGCCCCCGCCCCTCCCCCAGAGCTGTCTGCTTTGTAACTGCTGTGCAAAGGATGGGACGGCTGTTAGGAGGAGCAAGCCCCCAAGTGGCATCCACTCCACAACGTACCGGGACTGGTGGGAGGCAGACAGGCGGTCTGGGGAGACAGTAGACAGAGGTGCCTGGCTCCTCAGCTCTGGTACCACCCCCTTTCCTGCCTGAGTGATTCAACTGCACCCACCTCTCTCGGGTCCAAAAGGCAGAACATGCCAGAACGAGGGACAAATGGTGAAGTCAGCTCACCTTGTGAGGAAGCCAGCCCTGTAGGTCACCTATGTGGGATACACTGGTACAGCCATGTTGGAGAAATGGTGAAGTCAGCTCACCTTGTGAGGAAGCCAGCCCTGTAGGTCACCTATGTGGGATACACTGGTACAGCCATGTTGGAGAGGAAATCCGCGTGTGTTTGCTTTTAACATGCTGTGTGCCTCAACAATTCCACTATTTGGCAGTTTCCCTCAAGAAACAAGTTCAAGAATGTTTCCTTTAGAATTGTTCAGAAAAAGTTTAACAAAATAAACTCAGAAAGGGCCTAACTGTCCTTTGGTAGGTAGAGGTTAAATAAACCATGGCAAGCTAAAAAGAAAAAGGGTAGTGCTGAAATGGAAAGAGATCAGTAAACAAACCACTGAGAGAAACAGTCAAGTTGCAGAGCAAGTACAGAATGATACCATTTACACGGAGGAGAAAACAGACATCCCAAATGCATAGCCTTGTGCCTCTGAGAGTAGTAAGGCGGGAGGTCCAGCAGATACCGACCAGGCTGAAAACAGAGGTTCCTGGGGTGGACTCATTCAGCCGGACCTCAGCTTTATCTACAATGTTTGAATGGTTCACAAGAAGAATGCATTCATGAATTACTTACGTAATTTTTTTAATCCTCTGCATTAAAATGTCCAAAAGGCCTGGGTTCCAATTCCTGGATCTGAGCCCAAGACTAAAATGGACCCTGGCTTGGGGCCAAGTTCTCTTCCCATAACAGTTCCCCGTTTCTTTGTAGTAGGTGTCCTTAGTCCTTATCCTAAAGAGAGAAGTGGCCTGTTTCTAAGTGGAAAGGGCCAGATGATTTGAGTGGGGAGGGACAGAACCCTCCCCCAACTCCAGGACAACAAATACCACCGGAAGCAGAATGTCCTTCCATTTTGAGGGGGCTCCTGCAGCGAGTAACGCACCACCACCGCTGCTCCCAGCATCTTGCAAAGAGATCCCACATACTCAAGAGATCACCAGCCAGTGTACTTGGGCTGGTGAATGTGACCTGATGGCTCAGAGTCTGTGACAGGCAGCCCTCAGGGCGAGGGTGTGGCTCCTCCTACAGGCTTGGGCAGGAGTCAGTGAGGGAAGGTGAATGATGCAATGTGTGTGGGAGCAGGGCTGGTCTGACCCAGGTTGGGAGAGGGCGGCTTCTACAACATCCGGGCCAGAGGTGGAAGGGTCAGTCAGGTGTCCTCTGTGCAGAGCTCCTCCCCAACCCCATCCTCATCCCCTGCACAGCCTGGCTGAACTTCCCAGGACATCTGGTCCAAGGGGGAGGGGTGAGGATGATCTAGGGAACTGGTGACACTGCCCCATTCCCAGCACATCTCACCCACATCCTGGCTCCTAAATTGGCAGCTTGGGAGACGTTCTCCCTGGGAAGTCCACAAGTGTGGCATCTCTCATTTGCATAAGCATGGTGTTTGCTTACACAATCTCAGAGTTCAAATCCATCTCTCAACGCAGCACGTGGGCCAGAAGAGGAAGGGCTGGCAGGGCAAGGAGGGTGCCTGGGGCCTCAATGTCTCTGAGAATGAGTCACCTTCTGGCAAACGGGGCGGCTACTGCTTTGAGGTGTCCAGGTGAGGCCTGTGCCTGGAAAGGTGGGGCCCTCTGGGGACCAAGGTATGGGCTGTGACTGGTATCGGCCACTCCCTTCCGGGTCCTGAGCTTCCCCCCAACACACCTCTCTCTCTCTGCAGCCCCTCACCTCCACCCCATGCACTCCAATCACATCAACCCGCAGAGCCAAAAAAGATATGAAATCCCTCACCCGCCGGGGTCAGGAAGTGCTGGCTGAACACTCCCAGCCACTGCCTGAGAATCCCAACACTGCCACTCAACCTGGAGGGGCACCTGGCCAAAAGAGGGGCCACCCACGGGAAAAGGGGCCACTGGGGGCCACTCTGGCTGGAAGGGGTGAATGTTGGGTCTGCATGAGTCCCTGAAGCAGAGGGACATGTGAAATCCAGGCACACACAGGGGCACCTACACACACCGTGGTTTGGTTTTAATGAAATCTATCAAAACACTTGGAAGAGATGCTGAGCAGGGAGCGGAGCCTCAGAGCCCTCCAACCCGAGGGGGGTGGGTCGAGACGCTGGTCCCAAGCAGGCAATATCCTCCTGATGCCCGTCCCATGGCCAGAGGGACAAGTCCAGTTCTCTCCCCCAAAAGGCCCTCACGGGGCCGTAACCCTTGCCAGATGCTGGTCTTCCAACTTGTAGCGTACATATCACCTTCAAGAAACTGATCTCACCCCTCCGCTAATGTATCTGTCTTAGATTAGAATCTAAAATTTTTCATCATCATTTAAATAGTTAATGACAAATGTTACAATGCCTAGAATATTGTAATTTTGACATTTTTAAAATAAAACTATTACATTCTTTTTGTAAATGCATCTAATGAAATCCCAATACCTTAGTGACTTTCCTCCTGTGATCCTTGTAAAAATTACATGAATAAATTCTTCAACAGTCAGAAAATTTACATTCCTTTTCCTCCTTGAACTGATATTTCCATTCATTTCTCCCATGAGATTTTATACTAATACAATGTGTATTATGCTTAAAAGCATATCACTAATCATCCTATGATGCTTATTTGCGACAATAAAAATGTATTCAACAACACTTAATTTATCTTTTTATGTAACAATAGGATGTTAAATTTTTAAAAAATTTTTCCAGATTGAGTCATCATTACAATGTTTTTAATATACAATTGATCAAAATAACATAAATATATACATTATATTACGAACATTGATTTTTATTAGCAATATATCTTGATGAAACAGAGCTTTTAAAAATTATTTTATATATTTCTATATTGCTCATAATGAGAATAAGGACTCAACATTGATCCTATTTCTAGTTTGGTTTCTTAAATGTAAGTGCTGGGAAACCTTGTATGTAAAAACCATAAGTAGATGGGAATGAAAGGAATTGCTTTACAGCAATGTCATTCAACTCCGAAATCCTTCTGAGCTACTTGCCAAAATCACATAGTTATCTCTCATCAATGATTTATTAACCAACAATGTATTTAAATCCTCTTTCAGTTTGTTGGAAGTAAGGAAATGGAAACTGCCAGAAGTGTCAGAGTCCCTGAGCCCCTCACAGCACAGTGAGACAATCCCTTCGTCTGGTGCCCCAGGGGGTCTGCCACCCCAGAGCAATGGAACTTCCTGTGATTAGGAGTGTGTGGGGAGCCTGCTGTTCCCACTTTTCTGGAGAGTAGGAGAAGAGCAAGGGCACATGGCAGGTGAAGGTCACTCCAGCCTCCTTCTCATCCCCATGGGGCCGCCTGCCCTGCTGCTATGTTCATAGGCCTGGATAAATGCCGAGACCAGCCCAGCTGATGTCAGGTGTCAGGTGACAGCAGTGACAGCACCAAATCCCGCTCTGCTGCATGAACAGGGGGAGAAGGTTGGAACGGGAGGCTTGGGCTCACTCTTACCTCCGACCTCTTTTTTTCCTCTCTAATAATTCAGGGTGGGGCGAGGTCAGGTGATCCGCTCTAGCACCTGTGACAGGGTAGTAACTACTAGGCTGAGAGGACAGAATCGCTCACTGGGTGCAATGAGAGGTACTATTTTAGGTCAGGTGGTCAGGGAAGGCACTCTGAGAACGTGGCTTGAGCAAAGAATTGAATGTAGAGAAGGTACCAATCTTGCAAAGATCTGGGGGAACAGCATGCCAAGAGGAGGGAACCTCGACATGAAAAGGACTAGAAGTGGGCTTGGCACGAATGAGGTACAGCAAGAAGGCCCATTTGGCTGACGCAGAGTGGCACAGGAAGGGGAACTGGAGAGGGGGACAGAGAGGCAGGCAGGAGCCAGGGCTCTGAGTAAGAAGTTTGGGCTGAGCGTGTCATGCAAAGCTGTTGGAGCTTCTTAAACAGGGAAGGATGATCTCATATGTTTTATCACTCTTGCTGTTGTGTGAAGAATGGACCCTGGGGACAGGAAGAGAGGTGTCAAGACTGGAAGCAGTGAGACCAGTTGGAAGGCAGTGGCAACGGGCTACCCAGGAGATAACGGTATCTTGGACGAGGACAATTGGAGAGAAGGTGGTAAGGGGTATATCTGGGCACAGAGAAAACAGAATTGGCTGCTGGAGTGAGTGTGGGAGACAAAAGAGTGGTAAGTGGGTACATGGGGGCATTGAACAGAAATGGGGAAGCCTCAGGAAGAAACAAGTATCGTGTTGGCATGGGGATGTGGACCAAAAGTTGTGTTGTGGCCGAGTTATATCTACGATACCTATTCTACATCCACGAGAATATAAAATCCGAACTTCACTTGAGATCCAGGAGTAACTCGCATATAGGTCACATGCCATGTGTCACATGAGACCACCTAACATGACTGTGTGGCAGAAAAGAGAGTGGCCCAAGACTGAGCCCTGGGCACAGAGGGGCTAAAAGGAAGAAAGAGCGCCATCAGAGGAGGTCAAAGAGGAGTAACCAAGAGGAAAGAGAAAGACCGAGAATGGGGAGCACAACTGGAGAGAGTGGGAGGACGAGCATGGTCCAGCAGGCCCAGGGATGCTGAGAGGTCAAGCACTTGAGCACCTCAGCACCTGGCCACTGGCTTCCCTGAGAAAGCCTGTGTGCATCCTAACAAAAGGAAGGACGGAGGCTGAGGACAAATTAGTCATTCAGTAGCCATCTGTTATCAACTGGCTGGACTGTCGCAGAACTGCAGTGCAAGTGTTCTAGTGACCTTTATTTTACTTAACAATGGCCCCAATGGCAAGAGTACAGACAAGACTCCTTTGAACGATCCTGCCATGAAACAAAAGGGTAGAAGGAGGGGGTGAGAGGACAGAGAAATGCCATGGTAGCTGGAGGGGCTGTAGGATCCAAAGCGGATTTTTATGTCTAAGATAGGACATCAGTAGGTTCATGTGAACCATTCAGTAGAAGGGAGAAATGATGCCGAAGGGAAAAGGGAGGATTGTAGGGGCCAAGCCTTGAGCAGCCCATGGGGGAGGTGACAGGGACGGGATATACTCAGGTGCAGATGCAAGTCACTTAGTAACTCCTGGGGCAGAAATCCCAGGCGGCTATCCTGACTGCTGCTGCCTTCTGAATACGATGGCACCTTTAGTGTGCTCAGTAACCTCAGGTTGTTACTCCTGCAGACGGCGTCTCCTCTCCTGGCTCCCGAGCAGGGCTCTTCTCACCCTCAGAACAGACAAGCTGAGCTGCCCTAGCCACTGGCACATTCTTTTGGAGTCATCCTCTGCCAAACTCCAAGCAGTGCTGTATTTTCAACCCCTTTAAGGTCCTCCTGGCTTCTAGAAAAGTCTCAGAGGCATCTCCCATTAGTCATTATTACATGGCAGCTGTGAGCAGAGGCCATCAAGGGCAATAAATGCAAAAGAATGCAGAGGTTTTAAATCAGCCATTAATCAATATAACGAGTATAGAATTATAGTCATCATCAAACACTGAAAAAAAATCAAGTACTAAAGAAATTAGTTGAATCCGATAAGACAATGAAAGATATTAAGTACAATTCAGATAAGAGGCAAGGTTTTATCCACCTATCTCTGACAGATAAATTGAAAGCAGTTAAGACAAAAATTGGGTGAGGATGCCATTGGGAAGATACCCATGGGGCGTGGCTGTGAAACAACTCTCAGCTCAGAAGCCTGGCCTGAGGGTCTTTCACTGACTCAGCAGCCTGACCACAACTCTGAGAATTGACCTTGTTACTCTGGGGTTTACCCTGTCAGGTTCCTGGATATTTGACCCAGGAGCCTCAGGGCCATGATCTTTGGCCTAGAAGCTGTGCGAGATGGTTAAGCTGATCTGTGCCCTGTGTCAGTGTGTTTACAATACCAGGAAAATATTTAAAAGAGGAAAAAAAAGCACAGAGTTGATGACATCAATGAAACCCATAGCTTTAATGCTCTTAGGTTAATTTCAGAAATAAGTTTTAAGCTCATCCTGCCAATCTGTCTTTGTCATTTCACGTGTCTGAAACAATTAAAGAAACTGAACCAGTAAAGATCTGAAATATTAACTTTGTAATTTCAATTTGAAATGTGTAAGTGATGTTAGACTTCGGATTTTAACTTGTAGGGTAGAAAACAGTTTGGTCACTTCTGTAAAAAGTATTTGAATTTTCAAAGCATGATTTGCTACATTTTTTTCATTTGCTTTTTTTGGAGCTATTGGAATTGCTTAGGTGCTTAGAAAGATTTGCTCATAGATTTTTAAGTCTGCCCTGGCAGGCATTTGGAGTGTTTAAAAGAATCAGATAAATTTGCAGTTACATTAAATTTGAAGTTTAAAATATTTAAAGGAACTCAATTAACTATGCCAGAAAAGAGAGTTAAATATTTAGTGGAGTTTAATATAGTAAGCAATGAAATAACTGAGCATTAATTTAAAAAGTGAAAGTAGTTTTTCTTCATTGTTATACCAAAAAGAAAAAAGAAAAAAAAAGCCTTATAGAGTAGCAAGATTTGTGAGCAGAACTTACAAATGTTAAGAAAATTTTGGGTTTTAAATTTATAATTGTAATAAAGTGAATTGTATAAACAATCCACAAATTTTAAATTGCACACCACTGTGAGATGCGTGAGAAAATCTTGTGCCATCCTTCTCTGTTCTCTGCCCAGGATGTGACTCATCACTTCGCCCGCCCAGCGTCTCTGCGCTGTAGACGCTCCCCGCCCATTAGTCACTCAGTAGCCGTCTCTGTTACCAGATCAACTGCCACAGTATCGCAGAGCTTATATGTTCAAGGCACCCTTAATTTACTTAATAATGGCCCCAAAGTGCAAGGGTAGTGAGGCTGGCAATTCAGATATGTCAAAGAGAAGCCGGAAAGTGCTTCCCTTACATGAAAAGGTGTGTACATACACATAGGAAAAAACATAACATGTATAGGGTTCGGTGCTATCAGAGGTTTCAGGCATTTGTTGGGAGTTTTGGAAAGTATCAGATATGGGGGGACTACTGTATACTTACCTTTACCAGTGCGTTGTATATTTTCATGTGTTTTCATGTTACTAATTAGCGTCCTTTTGTTTCAGCTTGAAGAACTTCTTTCAGCATTTTTTGTAAGGCAGGTCTAGTGGTGGTGAACTCCCTCAGCTTTTCTTTGTTGGGGAAGTCTTTATCTCTCCCTCATTTCTAAAGGACAGCTGGATAAAGAGTTCTAGATTGGCAGTTCTTTTCTGCAGCACTTTGAATATATTATCCCACCCTCTCCTGGCCTGCAAAGTTTCTGCTGTGAAATCTGCATATAGCCCTATGGGGATTCCCTTGTATGAGAGAATTTTTTTTCTCTTGCTGTTTTAAAAATTCTCTCTTTGTCTTTGATTTTAGATAGTTTTATTACAATGTGTCTTGGAAAAGGTCGTTTTGGATTGAAATTATGGGGTGACCTAGGAGCTTCATGAAATGGGATATTAAATCTCTCCCTAGGTTTGGGAAGTTATCAGCCATTGTTTCTTTAAAGAAGCTTTTTGCTGCTTTCTCCCTCTTCTCCTTCTGGACTCCAATGACATGTAGAGTATGTCTCTTAATGGTGTCAAGTAAGTCCACAGGCTTTATTCCTTCTTTTCCTTCTTTTTTCTATTTGCTGCTCTAACCGTATCATTTCAAATGACCTGTCTTCAAATTTGGTGAAACAAGTAAACAGTTAACAGGAATGCGCTTGTGTGCTGGCAGGATGGAACAGGCAAAGAGTTAACAGTAGCAAACTTGTGAGTTGGCAGGAACAGACTTAAAAATTACCCACTTGGTTCTGAAGCCCTTGGCTCGCACTGCACCTGCAAGCTGGCAAGCACCTCACATGCATCATAGGTAGACACACAACAGTTCCCAATTGCAACGCCAATCCCCTGCGAGCTAACACCCATCATAGATGGGAACAGAACAGTTCCCAGAAGAAGACAATTGTAATAGCAACTCCCTGCAAGCTAACAAGCACCTGACATCCTACATAGAAAAATATAAAACCCCAGCTAAACAGAAACTTGCTGCAGCTGTCTCCATCAGACTCTGCCCTGGCTAACTCTTTTTGCCAGTATTTCTCTTCCAACCAGAAACCCGCTGCAGCATCTGCTCTGGACACTGCCACACGCCTCCTCACTGCCCAACTTTCAATAAACCTTTTCTTGCATCTCGTGTATCCTTTTACATTTTGCAAATGACCAAAGGTAATTATAAACCAATACAAAGGTCACTGACTCATTCCACTGGTCCAGTCGGCTTCTGAAGCTCTCTGCTGAATTCTTCAGTTCAGTCACAGTATCTCTGGCTCCAAAAATTCTGTTTAGTCCTTTTTATGTTTGTGTCTTTGTTGTACTTCTCATTTTCTTCTTGTGTTGTTTCCTGATTCTGTTATATTGTTCATCTGTGTTCTCTGAGCACCTTTGGAACAATTACTTTTGAATTCTTTGTTGGGCAATTCTTGTGTCTCCATTTCTTGGGGTCAATTACTGGATATTTTCTGTCCCTTGGTGGTGTCATGTTTCCCTGTTTCGTTGTGACCACTGTGTAGGTGTCTGCACACGAGAAGAGGCAGTCACCTCTTCCAGACTTTACAGACTGACTTCAGTAAGGAAGAACCTTACACCCTGTCATGCGGGGTGTCATGCGGGGGTCTCAGCTCCCTCTTCCCACATAAGAATGCAGGATATGGTGACACCAAAAAGCAACACCCACGGAGGCATAAATGGTTGTATAGAGGTATAGTGGTATAGTAGTATAGAGTCACACCACTATAGTCTCGCTGGCAGCTGGGTTGGAGACACAGGAAGCAGGAGCCACACGATCCTCAACCCGCCGTCCACTTCTCTGCCAACCAACCAACCCCATTTGCTAATCCATTTGCAATCCACTCTTGCTAGCTCAGCCACCATATTCTTGCTAGCCCCTATTTTTCTGCTAGCGTAGCCACTGCAGTTATATTAGTGGCCAATGGCTCACTGGTTACAGCTGACGGCCAACTAGCCACCGCTGATGGCCATCCAATCACAATTGATGGCCATTTACTACCTGAGCCAGCACCTTTCCACGTGAGGCCCAGAGCCTGGAAACTGCACTCCTAGCTCTGTCCCCACACTCCACCCCTACAGGGTCTTGCCTCACAATCTACACGACAAGCGCCTTCTGCAAGGGGCCCTGTGCGAGGAGCCTGGAGGTGAATGCAATATCCTGGACACAGCCAGTCTCCAAGGGCACAGCCAGGGCTTCTCAGGGCACCACCAGTCCTTCTGGGCACAGCCAGACTTACTGGGCTTCTTATGGTACCACCAGTTCTTCTGGGCACAGCCAGACTTTCTGGACTCAGCCTGGGCTCTCAGGGCACTGCCACTCTCTCTGGGCCTCTCAGGGTACATGCTGGAACAACAGCGGCTCACAGTCAAGGTGCTTACAGATTCTCGATGGCAGCCAGTTAAGACACAAAAGCAAACATCCGCCAGTTCCACTACATGGTGGTATGTTCCCAAACAAACAGTCAAGCAGTCCATTAAATTAGAGATGGAAGGCAATTCCCTATAGTCCATAGTCATTTGCCAGGGCTGTCCTGGGGGTGAGGGATGACCTTGACCTCACCCTCATCTCCCACGGAGGACTCAGCAAGCGTTTCCTCCTGGGACTAAAAGTCCTGCATCCGGGCGACCTTAGCAAGCACTTCCCAGCCCACACCGCAAGGACCTTCACTTTCTCCGGCCTATGCTGGTTGGAGAGCCGTCCACGTCTTTTCACCCCTCCACGGGGGTCCAGCTCTCTGGCAGCTGCTCCTCCTGGTCTTCCTGAGACTGAGTGTTCATACGCACAAACTGCTCCACTGCCCTTTGGAGAGCTTTGGCCGGCACCCTACCCTGCTCACAGCGCCATGTGTCGTGTGGGGCGGCCTGCGGGGTCTCAGCTCCCGCTCCCCACATAAAAATGCAGGACATGGTGCAGCCAAAAGGAACACCCATGGAGCCATAAGTAGGGGAGTCATACCACTATAGTCTTGCTGGCAGCTGGGTTGGAGACACAGGAAGCAGGAGCCTCCCGATCCTCAACCCGCCATCCACTTGTCTCTGCCAACCAACCAACCCCACTTGCTAATTGCAATCCGTGCTTGCTAGCTAAGCCACCATCTTCTTGCTACTCCCCCATTTTTCTGCTAGCGTAGCGACGGCAGTTATATTAGTGGCCAATGGCTCACTGGTTACAGCTGACGGCCAACTAGCCTCAGCTGATGGCCATTCCATCACAGTTGATGGCCATTTACTACCTGAGCCGGCACCTTTCCACATGAGGCTGAGAGCCTGGAAACTGCACTCCTGGCCCTGTCCCCACACACCCACTCCTGTGGGAGGCAGCATGCTGGGACCCTAGGTCTAGTGGCTCAGGGCACCAAGTGCCAGGGCCACTGCAGACACATGTAGAGTGATGGCAGCCAGAGCCAGCAGCAATGGCCGGGGCCACCTGCGAGTACACTAGCAGCTGTGGGGCCCTGGCTGTAAACATACACTTCTGAGGTTACAAGGGTCTCCCCTCAGTGCAGTCATGGCAGCGGAGGCTGGTAAAGGGAGCTGGGCACAGCTGGAGGGGCTAGCTGCAGGTGAGCCCAGCCGTGTAGACCAGTGACAGGAGACAGGCCACAGCAGTTACCATGGCCCTGGCTGTCAGTGTGCACATCTGTGCTGCAGGGTCTCACTACAGGTGCACACACAGCAGTAAAGGCTGCTGCCAAGTGAGGTTGGCAACATACGAGTGCACAGCCGGAGGGGCTGGCCCTGAGCAATGTACGTGGTGGGGCTCGTTGCTGCCGCCGCGGACTGGGCTGGCTGCCAGTGCAGGTTCCAGGTTCTGGTGGGCAGAGGGAGGTAATGGGGAAGGGACTCAGGCAGCTGGTGGCTGGGAATACAAATACCTGGGGAGCAAAACCACCATGAAACCTGCATGGTCCATGACAGCTGTGCTGCCCCTGGGTTTCCTCAGTAGTGAAGGCTGCTGGGTTCCTCTTCAGAGCTCCCATGCCGGGAGCCATGGTCATGAGCTCTTCTTCCTGTTCCTAGCCATCTCCACATGCCAGCTTTGCTACTGGGTGGGGTGAAACCGAGCAGGCCCTCTTGCAGTGCCCAGAAAGGCTAGGATGCTGGTTGCTGACCCCGCTTCCCCTCCCAGTGAGGGGAATGCCTTCTTGTTGGCTCAGGGACAATAATGCAGGCACAGGGAGGCCACCCTTCCCTTTCTGTGTGGTTATTCTTGGGTTCTTTGCTCCACTGTGCTGCTGACGTTTCTGAAACGGACTCCAGGTATGTCCCAGAGTTGTTTTTGTTCATCAATAGCTAATTGTTGATCTTGTGAGGGGAACGGAGGATGGGGTCTCTTACTGTACCATCTTGGTGACGTCACCTCAATGATTCCATGTTTGGATGAGAAAATTAAGGCCCAGAAAGAATAAACAATATAAAGATGCTCATTTATGCATTCAATAATGCTTAGTGAACACCAACCATATGGTAGACACTGGTCTAGGTGCTGGTGACACAGGAGGGACAGATAGCAACCAAGTAGGAAAATAAATCATTTCAGTTAGAGGTAAATGATAGAGTAGAGGGTTCTCGAATGAGCTCATCGAGGAAGGCCTCCTAGGAAATGACTCTGAAGTAAGCTCCAAATGATAAGAAGCCAAGCATGAAAGGAAGAATTCCTTTCTTCCTTTCAATTCAGTCAGAGAACTGCAAGTATCGGGGCCCTGAGACAGCAGCCAGCTGGATGAGTTCAAGAAAGAGCTAGAAAGCCAGTGTGGCTGGAACACAGTGAGAAATGGAAGGATTGGTGTTGTTCCAGAAGTGTTTTAACAACTGGCCTTCTGAGAAAAAAAGGAAGTTGCACTTGTAGCACTTACCAATTTCCAAGGTGTAAATACTTCCACCTACCAGCTACCAACGTGAAGTTACCAAATGCAAAGTTGGAAAGAGATGCACGCCATCAGCCATTGTGAACAGGTTCCAGCAGCTTCAGCGCCACAGAGAGTGAGTGCAATGAAACTAAGACCTGGAGAAGGGCCAGCGTCACTCGGGGGTTTTAGTCACACTGAGGAATTTGGATCTATTCCAAGATCACTGGGAAACCAGTGGAAGATTTTAAGCAAAAAGTAACATTACCAGACTTACATTTTTAAAATACATGCTAACCAGTGTGTGGAGAATGGATTGCACAGAAGACGTGGAAGCCGACAGACCAATTAGGAGGCCACTGCCCCATCCAGCGGTGATGGTGGGAGGGACTACCATACGTGCAAGTGTCTCCAGTGGAGGATGAAGAAAGAATAAGGAAGTTTGGGACCCTAATCTAGAGGTAGAAGTAATGGTCTTCCTAGTGGACTGGATGTGGGAATGAGGAAAATACATGAATCAAGGGTAACTTGGGTTTTTCAGGGGAGTGCCATTTACTGAGGAAGACCAGCAGAGGCCCAGGTTTAAAACAGGTGGCAAGTCAAAGGTTCTCTTTTGGACCCGGTTAGTGTGAGACACCAATGAGATGTCAGTGTCGAAAAGGAACGCACGTCGGAAGCCCAGAGGGAGCTCACTGGAGATGTAAGCCAGGAATGGACAGCACACACGTGGGGCACAGGGAGTGTGGGACTATCAACCCTCTCGAGGAAAAGGCAGACCCGGGGCTGAACGTGGGCCACGACAGCACCGAGAGGTCTAGGAGGAGCAGCCCGCGAAGGTGACTAAACAGGGGCAGAGGGTGTCACAGGAACCAAAGCAAGGAAGCACCTGAAAAAGAAGGGAATGTCACCTGCATCTGGTGCTGCTGAGACACAGGGGGAGATGAGGATAGAGAAGCGGCACTAAATGGGCGTCCATGATGGCTTTGGCAAAAGAGGCTCAGCACAATGGTGGCTACAGAGTGAGGAAAGAATTGAAACTGCCAATAAAAGTACAAGTGTCTGGGAAGGAACACAAAGAAGTAGGGTGGTGGCTGGGGAGGGATATGGGGTTGCCGGAGGGTGTCCTCACAAGGGCAGACACAGGAACACGTTCACAGCTGGTGGCAACAAGCTCAGAGAGAGGGAGGCATTGTGATGTGAGACAAGAGTCCCAAGCAGGAAGCGGGGGTAAAAGCCAGAGCTGAAGATGGCGGCGGCGTCCTCAGGGCCACCTCGGCTGCCATAACAGGAGGGAAGGCCGGTGAACCCCGTGTAGTGGGAGGAAGCTGAGAGCCCTGCCTGACTACCTCAGTCCTCAGTAGCAGAGCTGGGCACGGGGCTGGGCGAAGGTGACAGCACTTGTCCCTTGTCCCTCCCACCCTCCCGAATGTCCCTGTGCCCTTCACGTCTGACTTTGGTCCCTGGTATGACTAGCAGTGCTGTCTGTCCTAAGCAAAATTTTAAACAACTGCCTGCATTTTAGTCCCCAAAATGCCTCTCTATGACAGAAGCATCTCGGGCTGCTGGGGGAATTTTGTTCCTCCAGACCTGACGGCACAGTGACTCACATGGATGAGTGATGAGTGACACGTGACACCCATCACGTAGCTCTCAGAGGCACCTCTGACCACCTACAATCCATCCCCAGAAAGTGACCTCTGGGTTACCTGCTCCAAGGAGGGGAGGGACGCTCCAGAGCCAATGACTCGCAAATGGCGGATTGGGGTTTGAATACAGTCTGTGGGACGTCTACACACTTGACACTCATCCTGTTTAGTGGCACAGGTGGATGGAACTCAAGCATAGGTGCCCGCGCATTTCCCTTTCCCAGTGGTGACATCAGGACATGTGCTTCTGCCATCCCAGAGCAAGGAAAGACAGACCGGCCTCTGGGCAAACAATGGGGGGCTCGGGCCCGAAGAGTGAATTATTTCACCCACAATACCTTTTGTCAAGAGACACTCAGAGTCTGGGACGTGCACGGGTAATTCCAGTCCCTGCCGCTGAGTAAGCGCTCTGCATTCACTGTCCCACCACAGCTCTGCCTCCGCTTCTTTGGGAATTCCCCACAGCAGGGGGTTCACAAAAATCATGAACATCTTCCTATTTCTAAGGCTGAAAATGGGATGTTTGTGGAACTTCCTTTGCAAGAGGAAAGGGTGACCTTTAAACTTTCATTGAAAGAGAAGGAAGTAAAACTGTAATCAGGTTCCATCACTCTGCCCTCTTTGGAGTGACCTCAGCAGAGTCCCCAAGAGACAGCTGGGAAGGCTCGCAGTTGTCCTGGACCGCAGCCCACCCACAGCCACTCCCAGGGGCCTTGGACCCCATGTGCTAACATTGGGGTTGAAGGGCATCATCAATAACTCTGCAGTCCCTGCCTCAGCCTGTCCCCCAAGCTGGTCCCAGGATGTCCCTGCATGACTCTACCTCACCAGCCACTTGGCTTTCCACGTCCTGAACCAGCTGCAGCATCTCTCACCCTCACAGACATGTCCCTAAGCCCTGGGCTAGCACAACCTCCTCCCGAGATGTGTCCCCAAAGCAGCAGCTGGAGTGGGAGGAGGGAAACATCACCACTAAAAAGCAGATGTGACCAGTAGATTATGCAGCCCGAACTCAGGGAACTACAGAAAAGAAATGACTCGTCCGCCAGCAGCAGCTTCTCTGACCGCTGCGGCCAGCACAGGCCTCCCGGCGGTCACCTTCGGATCCAGGAAGACATGGCACACACAAGCTCCTTCACCTGGTTCTGTGCCTCCCCCAAACCCCATTAAAATACCACGGAGGGGGGCTTCAAGGGTACAGGCCAGGAGGATGGGTGACAGGAGACAGCAGTCACATGCGTAACAGAAATTCAAGTGCCCAGCCTCACACAGGAGTTTTTTAAGCAAAAATTGATGTGAAAGCTGTAAGCAGTTGGACAAGTGGCAGCTAGTCCTAAGTCAGCAGGGAAAGAGAGTGGGCGCGGAGGGTCAAATAAGGAAGATGTCTGGGAGAGGAGAAGGAAGTTATTAGAGACCAGAGAAAAGCACATGTTGATTCCATTTACATTAAACTCTAGGAAACGTAGACTCACTGTAGCGGCAAGAAATGATCAGGGCTGCATGGGATCTCAGGAAGGGGGAGGGGCTTGCAAAGCAGGGGAAGCCAACTTAGGAGGGGATGAGGACACTCACCATTTTGACTGTGGAAGTTCCACAGTCAAAACACAAACTGCACAGTTTACATGAGTGTTTCTTATAATGCCAGTTTCACCTCAATAAGCTGCTTTTTTAAAGTGCTGGCGGCGATGAGGAAATTCTCAGGTGCTGCTAACCCAACAACATGATGACAACTGAACATCTGAATAATGATAAAATGGTGTCATGCAGGGTGTCAGGCGGGGTCTCTGGTCCCGCTCCCCACACAAGAACGCAGGATATGGTGAGGCCAACAAGGAACACCCATAGAGCCATAGATAGGGAGTCATACCAGTATATTCTCGCTGGCGGCTGGGTTGGAGACACAGGAAGCAGGAGCCACACGATCCGCAACCCGCCGTCTACTTCTCTGCCAACCCACCTCACTTGCTAGCTGCAATCCTCCATGCTAACTGCAATCCGCAATCCACACTCCGCCACGCCACGCCATGCCAGAATGCCACACCACCACACCACCGTCTTCTTGCTAGCCCCCATTCCTGCCAGCGTAGCCACGGCAGTTATATTAGGGGCCAATGGCTCACTGGGTACAGCTGACGGCCAACTAGCCACAGCTGATGGCCATCCAATCACAATTGATGGCCATTTACTACCTGAGCCAGCACCTTTCCACGTGAGGCTGAGAGCCTGGAAACTGCTCTCTGGGGCTCTGTCCCCACAAATGGCATTACCAGGAAATCAATGGTTATGTCCACGGGCCACCGTTCCCACGTGGGAGACAGCAAGTTTACTCTGTAAAGTGTAGAATGAAGGTTTTTGGGCTGGGGACACCAGGACATGTGAGGGGAAGAAAGTGTTGAATGAGCTGCTGCATGGTGCCGAGAGTCCCAACCCCACCACCCAGAGGGTGGGAGCGGCCTCATCCTCAGGCAGAGACTGACAGAGCCCCGGGAAATAGCCAACACTGAGAGCAGGGTCCTCCAACCCAGTGCCCCAGCCAGGCCATCGAATACCCGCCACTCACAGCCAACAGGCCTCACCAGTGTTCTCAGACCTTCCAATCAGCTTTGGACTTGCCCACTCTTGCATAAGAAAAGCTGGGATCACTGAACATCTGCACAAAGTTTCTAACCATATGGAAATGGAAATGAAAAGAGCATGGGGAAGAAAGAGACTTTACAAAGAGAAGGAAGCTTAAAAAACAGAAAGACTATTAGGAATACCCTCAGATAATAAGATAGTAGGACTATGAAACAAGGACAAAATACTGTGGAGGAAAGGGGCTGAATATTGAAAGAACAAGCAAATATGATAAGAAATAAAAACTTAATGATTAGAGCCAGGAGATAAAGGTAAGCAAATCTTCCAAGAAGTAAAACAAAAGGATAAAGACTTAAAAAATAGGACAGAAGCAATAAAAACATTAGAGGACAGCTCCAGGAGGCTCAGAAGCTGAAAAGAGAGGATCCACAGAAAAAAACAAGAGGACATGTTGAACTGGAAAGGAAAAGGACCTCGTTTGCTAAACGACTCGGCTCTGGATACCTTTACACCTGCATAGAGTTTAAGACTCATCACTGATTTAAGTCACGTGTAGCTGTATCAGGAAGCCTGGAGGTGAGACGTTCGTGTGTGGGGTGGAGGCCGGGCCGGAAAACAGCCTAAGTCCTCATTTCCCAAAGGGCGAAGATGACTGTTAATGCCTAAAGCTTAAAGTAAGGAGAAATAAAACAAGCATGTCATTACGAAATGGGGATTACATACCACACGGGAGAGATGGGGAAAGACTGGGGTCTGATGTGTTTTTTATAATGAATCTAATAGAACTATTTGACTCTTTACATGCAGAACTTTGATTTCAAACACAAACACACACACACGCAAAATAATAAAACTGTACCATTTTTCAAAACTATATTTTAAAAGACAAAAAACAGTCTCACAGTCTCATTTCAGTAATTAAAACTCACTTCTAGGTTCGTCCATCCAGTCAAGATCAAAACTTCAAACATACATTCAAAATCAAAAGTGTCTCACATGTGACCATCACACCACCCTCACTCTGAAAAGCAGCAATTAAGGAGGAAAGAAACAGCCTGCACGTGTGCGTGTACAGTGTGTGCTGTCCCATGGAGGGCAATTTGGCAATAAAGTACCATAGACTTTGGTGGGGTTTTTTGTGTGTTTTTTAAATAGAAACCTTTATTTACAATGACACCCAAAATGATCAGCAAAACAGTCATAGCTTATCACACAACCATCTCATAAGTTACTCCACGTAGTTTGGATTCTTTGCAGTGTAAAGAATGATTTAGATTTTTTAAAGCAACATTGAATGTAAACTTGATTGAAATTGAATTCATCCTCAATACTGTATGTCAATTCCTGAGAATTTAAATATTGCTCTCAGAATGGACCCTGAACTTCACTTTCAGAAATTCATCCTAAGGAACTATATCCCCAGGATTATATAGATATTTGCCTTTCTTTTCTATTTTTTCTTGTTCTTTGTTTTTATTTAACTCAACATAGCTATTAACAAAAAAGTTTTAAAAATCTCCAACACTTGGCTATTCAGTTAACTTTGGTTGATGACATTTGATTATTTAGTTCTTACTTGTTTCCAACCTGTATTAACATAGCTAGTATAAATCTCTCTCTAAAAGTTTACAACAGGCTTTCAACTTGTATATTATGTCCTAATCAACTAACATGACTCAGTTATTAGTTTTGAATCTAAATATTCTCCACACGGAAGCTTATTAAAACCAATAACCGTTTTAACCATGTTAATTAGTTTTCAACCACAGCGATTTCCCTGCTTCCGCTTCCTCTGGCCATGGAGGATTTCTACCTGGGCTGCAGACAAGGGTAAAGGAGCCGGTGGAGAACTCCTTCAATACCCGACCGTGTTTGGAAAATCAGGCTGCAGGCAGGACGTATGGATCCAAGGGACAGCAGCACTGGCTGGTGGGACAGTCTGTGTGAATCTCAGGATTCTGTGTCATCAAAAGGCCCACAACTCTCTCTGAGTTCCTTTGAGAGGAACTCAAGAAGCATTCTGGGAAGTTCTTCATTTTCTAAGATGACAGACAGCCTGTCGTCATCATTGTTCCAGGACTTTTGGGACCCAGCTCCTCACACTTTAGATGTAATTTCTGGAGTTTTAATACATTTAAGCTTTTTGTGCAAGGTGTGAAATGTGCTGTACCTTTTCTCAACAAAATGTTTTCTTCCTTCCGTGAGCACTTCTACCTTAAACAGCGTGTGTCCCTGTCATGCAGGGTATCATGCGGGGTCTAAGCCCTGCTCCCCACATAAAAACACAGGATACGGCTAGGCCAAAAAAGAAGAGCCACCGAGCCACAGATAGGGGAGTCACACCACTGTAGTCTCACTGGTGGCTGGGCGAGACACACAAAACAAACATACCAGTCTCGCTTGCTAGCTCAGCCATCATCTTCTTGCTAGCCCCCATTTGCTGCTAGCGTAGCCACGGCAGTTATATTAATGGCCAATGGCTCACTGGTTACAGCTGACGGCCAACTAGCCAGCTGATGGCCACTTACTACCTGAGCCAGCACCTTTCCACATGAGGCCGAGAGCTTGAAAACTGCACTCCTGGCTCTGTCCCCACACTCCACCCCTACAGGGTCTCGCCTCACTACAAGTGTCTATGCAACAAGTGTCTTCCGCGAGGGGCCTGTGTGAGGAGCCTGGAGGTGAATGCAATATCCTGGACACAGCCAGGCTCTCTGGGCACAGCCAGGGTTTCTCAGGGCACCACCAGTCCTTCTGGGCACAGCCAGACTTCCTGGGTTTCTTAGGGTACCTGGATACAGCCAGGGCCTCTCAGGGCACTGCCACTCTCTGGGCCTCTCAGGGTACCGTCCTGGAACAACAGTGGCTCACAGTCAAGGTGCTTACATATTCTCGATGGTGGCTGGTTGGGACACAAAAGCAAACATCCACCAGTTCCACTACATGGTGATATATTTCCAAACAAACAGTCAAGTGGTCCATTAAATTGGGGATGGAAGGCAATTCCCCATAGTACATAGTCATTCGCCAGGGCTGTATATTGGCCCCACAAAGTGTGCCTTCTCCACAGGGCTAGGGCTCCAAGTCCTTCCCAATCTGGGGGTGAGGGACTCAGCAAGAACTTCCCAGCCCACAGGGCGGCAATGACCTTCGCTTTCTCTGGCCTCTGCTGGTTGGGGAACCGTCCACGTCTTCCCACCCCTCCACGGGGGTCCAGCTCTCCAGCAGCTCCTCCTGCTGGTCTTCCTAAGACTGAGTGTTCATATGCACAAACTGCTCCATTACCCCTTGGAGAGTTTTGGCCGGCACCGTACCCTGCTCGCTGCGCCATTTGTCACGCAGGTGTCATCCAGGGTCTGTGGTTCCACTCCCCATATAAGAACACAGGACATGGTGAGACCAAAAAGGAATACCCACAAAGCCATAGATAGGGGTGTCATATCACTATATTCTTGCTGGCAGCTGGGTTGGAGACATAGGAAGCAGGAGCCACACTATCCGCAACCTGCCGTCCACTTCTCTCTGCCAACCAAACTCACTTGCTAGCTGCAACCCGCCGTGCTAACTGCAATCTGCCCTTGCTAGCTCAGCCACCATCTTCTTGCTAGCCCCCATTTGCTGCTAGCGTAGCCACGGCAGTTATATTAGTGGCCAGTGGCTCACTGGTTACAGCTGACAACCAACTAGCCACAGTTGATGGACATTTACTACCTGAGCCAGCACCTTTCCACGTGATGCTGGGAGCCTGGAAACTGCTCTCTGGGGCTCTGTCCCCATGGTTCCTGCTTCAGGTAACTACTCCAAGCGAAAGGATGAAACGCAGACCTCTACGGCTGTGCTGGCTGGTAATTTTATGATACCACTCTTTTATGTGTAAGCTTTTAATTCATTGGAATTTAATTTGGTATGAAGAAGAGACTGTAACGTTTCCATTTTTTGTTTTTCCAAGTGGTTATTGGTTCCTATATGCCACTGATAATGAATCAACACTTTCCCCTCTGGTTTTAAACACTGAGAGTTTGTCTGAAGTGTAACCTAGGGCCTTGAAGGCTACATTTGAGGAAATCTTGCACTGAAAGTCAGAAAGTACTGTGCCCTCCCTGAAACCTATGAGATAACTCTGTCACTTCCTTTTTTTTCCCCTTGTTTCTATGAACTCCCTCTTCCCAAACTCTGCAAGGATACTGGTTCACCTCTGTAGAAATCCCCAGGGCCTGCAGACAACGCAGAATTAACTAATGTGGGGAAATCTGGGAAATGCTTATCTACTCAGTTAAGCTTACTTTATATGGTGACTCAAACTGTCTAGAACCTAAACCATCATTTTCTTCCCCAAACCATTTCCTCCTCCAGACTTCTCTATTCCTACTGTCCAGACTCAAGATCTTGATGTCATCCTAGACCCCGCGTTGTGTGTCCTGCATACCCAGGACGCAGCACATTGGGTCTCCCTTCCCCGTGGCCTCTTGGATGCCCCCACTGGGACTACCACTGCTGCCCCCGCCGGACTCTCCTCACCTTTCACCTGGAGGAACAGTGACCTCCCAGCTCCACTCAGTCCCTGTGCTAACCTACTGAGCCCACCACTGTCATACTCTGCACATCACACCACAGAGCTGCTCAAAGGCCTGGGCCTCATGGCTTACAAGTGGAAGTGCAGGCAGCGCCCGCTGCCATTTGTCCCCGCCCCACCCCCTTAGGCCCCACCCCACATGCCTGTCCAATCTTCCTCCTTACTCTGACACAGCTATTATTTCTCTCCTCTCCCACCCCTAGTCTTAACTGGGGTTAGGGATATTTATTCAAGTACCATGTTTCCCCGAAAATAGGACCTAGCCGGACCATCAGCTCTAATGCATCTTTTGAAGCAAAAATTAATATAAGACCCAGTATAATATAATATAATATAACATAACGTAACATAACATAACATAACATAATATAATATAAAATAATTAATATAATATAATATATAGTGTAATAAATATAATATAATTAATATAATATAACACCAGGCCTTATATTAATTTTTGCTACAAAAGACACATTAGAACTGATGGTCCAGCTAGGTCTTATTTTCGGGAAAACACAGTAGTGAGTAACGTATACGACACCTTACTGCCCATTTTTCACTTTTCTCAGTGGACCAGTAGCCCTCACAAAAGCAAAGCTCCCAGGCCCAAGGTCAGGCCTTGCTGTTTTCAAGCACTTCTTTTTTTGCACACCTGAAACTAATAAAAAAATTAAAAGATATAAATGCACTATATGGACCCTGGAAATATTGCACCAAAGATTTTTATCGGACCACTTTCCTCTAAGTCAGGAAAGAGCTGGGAGCAGAATGGGACACTGGTGACTGAACAAGGGAAGAGGTGTGTGGCCCACTGATGCGTCTCCATGTGGGTGGGCCAGGGCCTCAGCTCCCATCACTCCCAGGACAACGCACTCCACATCCCCCCTCCTCCTGGTTTCTGCTTCGCCCGTGCCCTAACCGGCCCCTCCTGGGTACACGCATGCACTCTGACTGGGGTGCCTCACCTCTCACATCTCCCTGGGCCCCTCACTCCGCACTTCCACATCTCTCACTCTGGCCACCGTCTCTCTGAGCTCTCAACTCACGCGTGCAAGTCCTACTGCATGTGTGTCACAGGCTCGCCACACACACATCATCTGCCCCACGGCTGTTCCATTTCTCTCAGAATGTGGCGCTTTGGTATTCCTCTGTCTACTTCCAGGGCGGGCGTGACCCAAACATATCGACCAAGTACGCAGGTACTGACGGTCCACACTCCCATATGACCAGTCACACATCATGCTGATCCTACCTTCTCACAGCTCAAGCACACCCTCTTCTCCCTCCCACTGCCACCACCAAGGCCTTGCCATCCTCAGCTCTCAGCTAACGACTCAACAGCCTTCTTCCCTCATTGGTTCTCTCCCCTTAGAATCCATGAAGCTCATTTAAAAATACAAATCTGATTTGGCCACTCTCCTGCTTCAAACTTCTCAAAACTGACTTCAGGATATACCCATTGACCTTAGCACCATTACACGGCTGCCTGAGACCCGGCCCTCCTACCGCCTCAGCCACATCTCACACCATTTTGCCCCTCACTTGGCCGCTGCCACACTGGCCTTCTCCCAGTTTCTCTGACCCGCCGTGGTCCTTCTAGCTTGCAGCTGAGGCACACGCTGTTCCCACGGCCTGAGGCATGACCTCTTTCCCCACGTCCACCTAGACCTTCATCTGGCTGCATCCTGCCCTTCCTGTCTATATGCCGCTCTCTCAGACTCTCTGTGACCTTCAGCCTAGATTAGGTCCCCCTCCTGGCACGTACCCCACAGCATACCACAACCGTGAGCACCCATGCAACATACAGCTCCCTCTAAGCAGAGGCACCCCGTGACATTCAGAAACCCTGTCCATCTTCATTACCACTCAGCCCTCGGCTCCAAGCATGTCCCTGGGTCAAAGCTGCCATCTCCTGTGAGTCAGTGAGTGGGTGAGTGGGTGAGTGAGTGAGTGAGTGAATGGGTTGATAAAGCTTAACAATTACCCCAGCTCCGGTGCCCACTATGGACAAGCTTGCATTATCCTCAGAAGCCCTTGGCTACATGCAACCTGACTTGTGGCTGCACCTGAATGCCGGCAGCAAGCCCGTGCTTTCCATTCCGGTCCAGGGGTCAGGGCTAGCAGAGGAAGGCCTCTGTCCTGTGCTTGGAGGAGGGGGACAGCTCGAGGAAAGGGCTGAGATGTCTAGGGAGAAGAGAAAATTAACTGAGGCTAAGTGACCACCCACACAGACAGTGTCTCTCACTGACTCCCCCAAAACCCTACGAAGTAAGAATTACTGGCCCAGTTTTACAGATGAGGCAACTAGAGCTCGAAGAGTGGCGTAACCTGCCCATGGTCCCACAGCAGGGCACACAGACACAGAATGTTATGCCTCATGCCTTCGCTCACCCTCTGCCCTCACCTGGAACAGCCGTCCCCACTATCTAAGTCTAACTCCTCAAGACACAGCTGACACGCAGCCCCTAGGAAGGCACCTGCTCCTCGGTGTCAGTGCAGTCACCCTGTCTTCGTCACAGCAGTTCTTCCACTTGCACAGGCCTGCCCCCTGTTTGGAGACCACTGAGGGCAAGTGCAGCTCTGACCACCCTTTCCCCAGGGCTTCAGATGCAATGAATGGCCTGCAGTGTGGCAGGTGTCCAGGGGCTGCTGGATTTAGAACAGCCTGCTCTCCCCAGGGAGCCACGTGCCTTTGAGCAGCGCTGGGGGGACAACACTAAGACACAAAAGAGAAAGTTAAGGTCCTCTGTTTTCCTTGGATGTTCATTTTTTTAATCAATATGCTCCAAAATTTGTCCAGCCTTTCAGACTCAGAGGCCTAAAGTTTCCTGAGGGTAATCAAAGGCCCAGATGGTCCTTCCTATAGACCAAACTTTCTATAAAACAAGCCTGAGTCATCAACACTTAGCAGAGGAGGTAAATTGCCATTTCCTTCTAATTTACAGCAATTGTTCTGTTTCTGTACTAGCAAAGAAATTTCTATTATATTCAACAGGACAAATCATTGAAGTAATGAAAAAGCACTCACCTATTTGTGACTCAGCTACGCATGTGACAGAGAAAGATTCTACAACAGGAGAGTAAGGAGTGACTCCCAGGTGTGCCCTCTGAAAGCAAACATAACATTTCAGGAGCACAGAGGTGTCATGAGGCAGACCAAGGCCACATTCAGGGTAGTCATGAGCTACAGAACGGGCAGGCAGGCTGGGAGAAGCCCAGCAGTCACCCAGGCTACCTCTTCCTTTCACAGATAAGGAAATCCCAGAGGGATGTGGAAACTGTTGTAGACCCCACCACTGCTCAGGGTCACAGTCAGATCCAAGACTCTTGCCTCTCCAACCACATCTGCCACACCTGCCACTCCTCACCCTGTGATAGGAATGCTCTTATCAGGAGCCCATCCTGCCCAGCAGCCAGGAATTCACACCTAAGGAAGAGGAGAGGGGTGCGCTGGGCACAAACCTCTGCTACTGTGCTCATCACCTGCATACATGATAAGTCAGCTTCACACCGCACTGGAAGCGTGGGTTCCATGGTTACGAAGAATGCTTGAAAACCTGTGACGCACCATAATTGCTATATTTCCAATGTAATTGTCATATGATTTTTATCTGGGAGGTTAACTCAACAGTACCAATTTTATCGCTGGCCTCTTTATTTTCATAGCTAATGGATCTTTCTACCTGGAATCAGAATTTGGCCAAAATGAAAGCATCTTATTAGGTTCTTGATTCTCCTTATTGGAAAATTCATTGAACCGATTATGTGAAAAGGGAATTTGAGGTGAAATGCCTGGCACCTTGGAGTCTGTGACAGAGAAGGGAAAGATAGGCACACACAGTAGTAGTCAGAATAGGTCACGTTATGCCACAGAAACAAATAAGCCCTGAAATCTCAGTGATGTAACAGTTAGAGTTAGAGGTGGGTTGTCACTGATGCAGGCTACCGTCCGTAGGTTGTCCTAGTGTCGACCACTGGCAGCCACGCCATCTGGAACATGTGACTTCCAAAGTTGCTGCATCAGAGGACAATGGGGGTGAGGGAGGCACATACTGGGCCTGGATTGCATCAGCCTGGAAGTGGAACACAGCGCCATCGCTTCCTGCCCACAGTGCACTGGCCGGACGGAGCCGCGTGTTGCTAATTAACTGCAAGGGACACCAGGAAGTGAAGACACACATTCATCCAGTAACCCCACCAGTGAGCAGACCTACCACATGCATGTCCTCTGGACCTCAGGACAGCAAGCACTGAAACGCTCCAAGTATGTATTTGCATAAAAACAGATCCATTGGTGCCTGGAAAAAAGAAAGACGGGAAGGAAGTGCCCTGCAGTGGTAACTGTGAATGCCCCTAGGCACTCAAGTGTTTGTGGGTTTTATTTTCTTCTTTATATTTTTATATTTCCCTAGCAATATTAAATAAATATGTTTGAGAATCCAAAAAATGTAATTTTTTGAATTGAGAAACAAGTTCAGACCAGAAATAATTACGACTCCAATGAGGAAAATGACTCAAAAGGAAAGGGAATTTCTTTAAAATGCACTTCTGATTAGATGAGCACAATTAGCCAGCAGAAACAAAAGTGAGAGATGGGCCCAGACATGCCGCTTACATACAGAAAGCTCTCTGGTGAGATCGGATTTTTACAGCATGTCTGTACAAGACGGAGAAGAGGGCACAGGACAGGACAAGGCTGAGTGGCGCAGCCCTATGAACCACTGCCTCAAGAGACGAAAGGGAATTTAACCAAAACACGCAAATTAGGAAACAAATGAGCTAAGGCAGACAGGGGATCCACTCCAGGCCACAGCCCCCGGATCTCTGCTCTCCGAGGCCCAGAGCACGTGCCCAAAGTGCCCCCAAAGTGAATGGGCAAAGGCCTTGGTGGGGTCTACAAGGCCCTGTCCACCTGGCTCTCGCCCTCCTCCAGGCCTCGCCTCCTACCCCTCAGGCCCTCCCTCTCTGGGCGACAGCCTCGTGCCCTATGTTCATTAATCTGACCCCAAGACCTGTGCTCAGCCTGGATCATTCCCTCTTCCTTCCCCAAGGAACCCCCCACTCCCAGTTTCAGAAGAGCTTCTCTGTCAGATGCGCTCCCCACTCTCACCTCGGTGTGTGCTTTGTTGTTTTTTAATTTTTTTAAATAATTTTTTTAGTTTCAATTATAGTTGACATTCAATATTATATTAGTCTCAGGTGTACAGTATAGTGGTGTACAACATTTGTATAACTTATGAAGTGATCGCCCTGAAAAGTCTAGCACCCATCTGACACCATACATACCGTGCTTCCCTGAAAATAAGACCTAACCGGAAAATAAGCCCTAGCATGATTTTTCAGGATGACATCCCCTGCACTTAAGGCCTAATGCATCTTTTGGAGCAAAACTTAATATAAGACTCGGTCTTATTTTGGGGGAAACACAGGAGCTATTACAATATTATTGACTGCATTCCTTGTGCTATACCCTACATCCCCATGACTACTGTGTAACTACCAATTTGTACTTTTTAATCCCTTCCCCTTCTTCACCCAGCCCCCCCAACTCCCCTCCCATCTGGTAAACATCAAATGCTCTTTGTATCTATGAGTTTGTTTCTGTTTTGTTTGTCTGTTTATTTTGTTCTTTATTTCACATATAAGTGAGATCCTATGGCATTTGTCTTTCTCTGTCTGACTTACTTTACTCAGTACAATACCCTCCAGGTCCATCCATGTTGTTGCAAATGGCAAGATGTCATTCTTTTGGGGGGTGAGTACTATTCCGTCGTATATATGTACCACTGTTTCTTTATCTCTCCATATATTGAGGGGCACTTAGGCTGCCTCCACATCTTGGCCGTTGTAAACACTGCTGCAATGAACATGTGGAGGCCCACATCCCTTCGAAGTAGCATTTGGGTTTCTTCAGATAAACACCCAGAAGTGGGATTACTGGGTCCTTCTTTGTCTCTTGTTATGTATAGCCTTTGTTTCAAAGTCTATTTTGTCTGGTGTAACTATTGCTACCCCAGCTTTTCTTTTTTCAAGTCCCTTTTCATGCGATATCTTTTTCCATCCCTTTACTTTCAGTCTGTGTGTGTCTTTCGATCTGAAGTGAGTCTCTTGTAGGCAGCATCTGTAAGGGTCTTGTTTTCTTATCCATTCAGCCACCCTATGTTTTTTGACTGGAGCATTTAATCTATTCACATTGAAAGTAACTGTTATAGATATGTCGTTTTTGCCATTTTTTAATTCATATTTCTTAACTTTTTTCTTCTTCTTAACGAAGTCCCTTTTATGCTTCTTGCAGTACTGGTTTGGTGGTGACGAATCCTTCAGTGCTTCCTTGTCTGGGACCAGCACGTGCTTACCTACTTCACTGTCAGCACCCAGGAGAGTGGGAACCATGGCCAGTTTGGCTCACTGAATGGGCTTTCATGCTCTTTATCTCCTTTTTTACTTATGGCTGAGAAGCCATGGGAGAGATTATTTCTTCACCTTTTTACTGAAGAGCCAATGTCTCTAGGTGGGAGGACATTTTGAACTAGAAATCAAGTACAGTGAGTTTTCATTTTTGCTCCCATTCTCATATGAGCTCTCCATGGGAACTTAGGACCTTTTTACTTCTCTCTGAGCCAGTCTGCTCTTTTATAAAGTAAGAGTTTGATCTAGATGGCATCTGAGCTGCCTCCTTCTCCAACACAGCATCCTCTAGAAGACTAGCAAGACAAAGACTCTGGCGTCTGAATCCCATTTTGGCCACTTGGTCACCTTGTGCCCTTAGGCAGATTGCTTAATCTCCCTCCATCCTGACTTCCTCTTCTGTGAAGTGTGGTAAGAATGCTAGCTCACAGATCTGATTAGAGGATTAAATGACATGACATATTACCCTGTTTCCCCGAAAATAAGACCTAACTAGACCAACAGCTCTAATGTGTCTTTTGGAGCAAAAATTAATATAAGACCCAGTATTATATTATATTATATTATATTATATTATATTATATTATATTATATTATATTATATTATATTATAGTAAAATAATACCGGGTCTTATGTTAACTTTTGCTCCAAAAGATACATTAGAGCTGATTGTCCAGCTAGGTCTTATTTTTGGGGAAACACGGTGTAACACCTGGAACATCCTTCCCACAACTGTCATGGAATTGGTAACTAAGTAGGGCTCAGCTGTCTGCGTGCTTGGGTTTGTACACACTCTATTCCTCTGAAGAGGCTTTCTGCCACCTAAGAAATGACCGCATCCCTGAAGACTCGCAGGTTTGTTTCTCTCCTCATTCCAGCCACCCTGTCAGGTCTGACTACATGCAATGGTCTTAAAGTTGGTTCCAAAAATGCTGACAGATGTTACCTGTCTTCATGATACAATGGCAAGAGTATGACTAAAGTCCTCATTCAGCCACCACTGACCCTGTACTCAATTATGCTGTTCACCTTCACATTTCCTGTATGTCGCAAAAAACATGAGGTTTCACTGGAGGAAGGAAGATGGGGAGGGGAGATATTTCAAACCATTTCTTTTTTTTAATCTCTTTTTTTAAACAAAGAACCCCAGAATCACTGAACGATAAGGTGTTTGAGAAAAAGACCTTCAAGGATGATCTATTCCAGCCCTGTCACTGGGCATTGGTGGTGACAGAGACTTGAGTATCTATCTGTGGAAAGAGAAGTCTGGACTTGGATCAGAACCCCAGGGGGCGAGTGCTGGCTCCGCCCATTTTGTGCCTGCAGGCTCCTCACATAACCACCATCCTCAGCGCTGGACGGGACAGTAAGCACTGTGTCTCATTGGCTAAGTGAAGTGTCAGCGACACAGTGCAGGGGACAGCTCTGAACTGTGAAGCCATTTCCGAGGAAAAGCATCCACAAGGGTCTTTGGACCCAAGACCTCCGTGGTAACAGATTCCACTCACCCACCAGCACACACCTCGTCTCGCACATCCACTCACCTGCCAGAACACACCTCATCTCTCACATCCAATGCTGTGAATCATGAAGAAAAATACTGACGCCTAGTAAAATGCCCACCGCTGAATAAGTGCACAATCATTTCTTCTGAATGATATAGGTAAAAATGACTCAAGAAGGGTTTTCGAGGACTCCTCAGAGTCAAGGGGTGTGTGCATGAAGCCACCCAAAGTCCCTGTCGCAGGACAGCCTCAAACCCCTAGGGGCTCCAGCGGAGAGCCACCTGGTCCATTCCTCTCTCCATTCCCTGGAGAATGGTGGCCTGGTGCTGAGGCTTCCTCACAAGCCCACATTGGTTCACACTCACAGAATAGTAGGCTCCCCCAAACCAAGCAAGGACCCCTCACGCGCATTGCTCTTCCTTTATAAACCATTTCCGGGCGGACGGGTGGCTCAGTTGGTTAGAGCGCGAGCTCTGGACAACAGGGCTGTCTGTTCGATTCCCACATGGGCCAGTGAGCTGCGCCCTCCGCAACTAGAATGAAGTCAATGAGCTGCCTCTCAGCTCCCAGGTGGCCAGATGGCTCAGTTGATTGGAGCGCAGGCTCTCAACCACAAGGTTGCGGGTTCAACAACTCAACTCCAGCAAGGGATGGTGGGCTGCGCCCCCTGCAACTAACAACAGGGACTGGACCTGGAGCTGAGCTGCGCCCTCCACAGCTAAGACTGAAAGGACAACTTGACTTGGAAAAGTCCTGGAAGTACACACTGCTTCCCAATAAAGTCCTGTTCCCCTTCCCTCCCACCCCCCAAGAAACAAAAAAAACAAACCAAAAAAAACACGATTTCCAAGAAGGTTACATGAAGGACAAAGTTAGTTAAGACCCCCAGACTCAGTTGTCTGTCTAGAAAAACATTTCAAACTCTCCTTGAGAAATTCCACCACCACACTGGGGAATTCTCTACAGCAGAGACGTGCCAATGGCCAAGATGGGTGTTGCCTCTGGTGGTGGAACCAACGGTATTTTCCCAGATTACCAAAGAGGTGCTACATCTCCTTTCCAGAAGCTAAACATCCTCACAGTTTCAACAGAGGCCTTCACCTGAAATGTCCTCCCTGTTGAAGTCTCAAACCAATAGTTTCATACGACCTATTTTTCCTTCAGTGAACCGAGGTGTTACACTGATGATAATACAGGTTCCCAAGTGCAGAAGCCATCATTAGCGCTGGTATTATTTTTGTTTACTTGCGTCTCCATCACACCCCTCGTTCACAACGAGCTCTGCAACTGCTCCTCAGTCAGTAATAGTCCTCACAAGAGCTCCGGGAGGCAGCGGGGTGACCAGCGCTAACACTTCTGTGTTGCCTGAAGGGGAAGCACAGACATGAAGAGCTGGCTGCCATCACCGTCCATACAGAGATCGCACTGACACCAAGCTCTGCCCCGATCTGGCCCCACGTCCACGATGCCAGCTCTCTCTGGCCCTTGTCTTTGATGACTGAAACAGCAGATCTGTAACCAGAGGACCTGGGCTGGGCACAGAATCAGAATTGGAGACTTTGTGCCTTGGATAGACTCAATGACCATCTACCCAAATCCACTGTTTTGCTGGACAGGACCAGAGAAAACACTTTACCCAACTCACACAGGCCATTTACTCCCAGTCCGGTGCGTTTGGGCTTTTCATACCATGTTGCCATGCTTCGCCTTTCTCTCCTCCACGCTCTTCCATCTGTTTCCTTTGGTTAAAATTTACATGGCTTCAACTCCAACCAAGAAAACTGAAACATTTACATGCTGAGTCTACCACCTGACCTGGGCTGGCCTCAGAATGCTGAAAAAATCTGATGCAGTGTCCTATTTTGAGTCCCTTTCTTTCCCCCAACATCTGTCCTTGAAGCTAGCCACTGGCTGCGGCGGGGCTCGGCCCACCCTCCCTGAGTCTGCAGCTACCCTCACACACCTGGGGTCTGTCCTGGGGTTCTGGTGGAGGGACACTTAGCTGTAACATGGCCAGAGCAGAGACCTCTCTCCTAAGCTGTCGCTTTGTAGGAAGTGGGTTGACGGGCTGCAGAGGAGCAAAAGGATGAGAACTTGGGTGGCTGACATCACTTTCTTATCCTCTAGCCTGCCCCGAGCAGGAGGTTGTCCCCACACTGATTGACCTATGCTTCTTCAAACAAACCCATCCCTTAGCTGCCAAGTTACCTATCAATTCATACTTAGCTGTGGGGGCAATAAACAAATTAAGCCAAAACTCAAACTACAGCTCCTAAGCTGCTCTCCAACCCTAGTACCCATAGTTCTGATTTTAGCAGTTCTCCTTCCTCTCTCACCATATATTTTTAGAAACTTGTTACATTTCCTGCTCCTCTTCCGTTTTTCTAAGACTGTGTTTATAACTGTTTAGAGCAAAGCAATAAATAAATGAACCAAGTCAGAAACTGCAGGAATGTCTGCAAACAACATTATCAAGTTTATAATCTGTCATTATTTGGCCAGTATAAGGTTGAATGAACGTAAAAGAAATGCAAATCAGGATCCTTCCCTGTAAATTCCCATGACGCACCCTGGCCACACCCACTGCACAGAAGACAAAAGGCCCAGGAGCTGAGGCAGCCACATCTTCCAGCAGAGCCGACTCACCTCCCAGAACCGGAGTCGGCAAAGGTACTGTCCTCATCACATTTTTGGCTTTTAAAATATTTTTTGTTTCTCTCCTTGACTGTTATCTCTCAAACTGCCTTCTCTAAAGCTAAAGCCTCTTCCTTCCTGGTTCGGTGTGTGAGTTAGAATCACAATCGGATTTCAGAAAATGATCCTTCCTCCTGGTGGGAACTGAGGGACGGGAACCGCTTCCACAGGAGGCCGATGGTGCAGCCCAGCCTTCCCTCGGAGGGAAATCCACTTCCAAAAACTGCTGAGAGAAAACTGGAACTTCCCAAGTCTGCCTCTCTCTTGCATCTGAGTGAGGCAAATGCCTCCTTCTTGTGGGGTTTTTGGATTTAGCCAAACTTGACCGAGTGCCTACTGTGTGGGCACTAAGGGATACCAAAATTCTAAAAGAAATGTACAGTCTGCTAGAGGAGGCAGACACCTATGCAAATGGTTCAAGGGAGTGAAAAGAATGGGGAACATGCTGAATGCGGTTCTGCCATACGTTAAGTTGCCCAAGAAGCACAAAGTAGAGGTGGTTCCCCTCATAGGTGTCCGGTTCAGAGGTCATCAAGGCTGACAGCCCCTGGTGTTCTCCTTTGCAGAAGTCAAGATGGCCAAGGTCCCCGACCTCTTTGAAGACCTAAAGAACTGTTACAGGTAGGAAATGGACTGTGATCTGATGAGGGGATCAAGGCACATTAGAACCCCGCTAGGAGTTGCAGTGACCAGCATGGAGCCAGACCGGCAGAGGCTGTAGAGATGGTCCCACCTCCAAAGTCAGAGCAGGCTCAGCAAAGACTTAGGGAAGCCAAGCATCCAGCATGTTTAAACGGATGTGCGCTGACAGGAAGACATCCATTACCAAAAAAGTGTTTTTTAAGGCCTGCTGAGTCCTAGCGAATTTCAGCATCTATTCAGACACAGCCTGGGCTGCGTCACATGCTCTGTCTGGTACAGTAAGGGGTTCTAAAGGCCTCTTAGAGAGAGACCACCTTCAGGAAACTTCTTGCTCTCAATCTGGAGAGGAAAATGTCTCCACAGCAATCTGAGCACTCGGAAGCTCATATACTCTCAAACCTAGTCAGACGTAGGAGGAACGTAAGTGAATAAAGGTGTAAATTATAGAACACTTTCAACAACATGTTCTCATTACCTGCTTTACCTGCTAATATGCGCTAGCACACACTAGGCCATCCAAGTGTTGCCTGGGTGTTTTGCCAGGTGTAAATTACTAAATCCATGTTAGTGAGTACATGAAAGCAATGAGTAATGTAGTCTATTTGGTCAGAATTTAAATAAGGTGCTTCGGCAGAACTTCTTTTCTCTTGAGGAGCAGAAATCCAATTACAACTCCTGTTTGTAAGCCAAACCCTGTTTCTGTTGATAAAGCACAGGTAAAGTTCCAGGCCTGTCCTGAAGGTGACTAATTCCAGGTCAGCGAGGTACAGATTACTCTATGTACATATGTATAGAAGTCCTTCATTTTCAAAGATTGGCAGGAGTATCCGTGTGTGCACACACGTATCCCAAAGCTAATGAGGTTGTTAAAATGCATGGCCTGGTGGCCGTTGTGATCTAACAGAATGACATTCTCATCATCTTGTTTGACAGTGAAAATGAAGAATACAGTTCCGAAATTGACCAGCTCTCTCTGAATCAGGTAAGCACATGGCTGCTTCTTAGGGTGGCTGTTCTGACAGTCATATTTTCTCCATGGGAGGACAGCAGCTATGGCTTCAGTCCCACAGGCCTCTGCTGTGCCGTCTCAAGAGGTCCGGAGACATGCATGTCTTCATTATAAGGGAGGCAGACAGGGCTGATGGCATTTTCCACGCTTGCCGGATTTTCCCAGAATAGAGCACAACTACCCTGAACCCCAAGAACTGGAGTCTCCCTGCTTCATCAGATGCTAGTTTGCCACCCTGAGACAGACCCTTCGGGCCACTTCTCCAGGGGTCTGTCACCTAAAGATATGCTGTGGTCATCCTCTCCGATGCCAGCTCCAGAGATCAGAGACGACCCTCCAATGTAACAGCCCAGGAAGCCGAGGTGGACCAAGCAGGCCACTCACAAGTACTCCCATGTGTCTTTGGTACTGGCTCTAAAAGTCATTCCCAGAGGAGTATTTCTAACATATCTGAGCCCTGTCCAGTAGCAGCCTAACTTCCTGAAGGGAAACTATTGGAGAGTCTCAATGTGAGCCTGTTTCACTGTATCTCATTTTTGAGTCTGCAGATAAATGACAAAGACTGGCCAAGAGACGATATCCTTCCAGGGAAATGCTGGGAGGGAGGAGGAGGGGAAGACTGAAGAAAGGTGGGTTAGCCGAGACCCCATTGGCGATCCTTCTCACTATGCCCATTGAATAAAACTCCCACAAAAGGAGTCTCATCCTATAGCCACAGATAGCCTCTCAGTCTCCACCTCCCTTCCTCACAGAAATCCTTCTACGACACAAGCTATGACACACTTCATGAAGACTGCATGGGTAAATTTACATCTCTGAGTACCAAGGAGACCTCTAAGACTTCCCAGTTCACCTTCAAGGAGAGTGTGGTGGTGGTGGCAGGCAATGGGAAGGTTCTGAAGAAGAGACGGCTAAGTTTCAACAAGGTCCTCACCGATGACGACCTGGAAGCTGTTGCCAATGACCCAGAAGAAGGTAAGGGTCATGTGCCGTAACATCCTTGTTTGCCATTTTTAAGCCAATGGGCACAATAGAGTAGAAGGGCAAATAAAACCTAGAATCAGGGTGACAAGAGGGCAGCCAGGCATTAGTCTGGTAACTGTCAGGAAGGAAAATTAATTTCTGTGCTGCAGTGGGGAGAAAGCAGCCTGGCCTGGGTCTAAGATACTTGCTCACATGCTCATTGCACGGCCATACTGTGAAGGTCATGTGACTTCGAGCCCTTCAGCAGGAAGCAGTTACACACTGTTGGCGGGTGACACTGACAAGCCATGTTGCTTCTCATGCTAACTGTACCTCATTGGGCAAGTTACTGACCTTTCTGTGCTTCGGTTTCCTCTACTGAAAAATGGAGACGATCAGAGCCCCCTACCTGTTGTGAAGATTAAATGTGGGAATTCCCGCAAGCTCCTGGACTAGAATAATGCCTGGCACATAGCAAGTACCCAGTAAGCGGCAGCTATCATTGTTGCTATGACTACCATTGTTGCTACCACGTGTTAATGGTATCAGCACCACCAGTTTACTAATGGCCGCATTATCTTCACAAAAACCGCTGCCACCAAGAGCTTAGCAGTGCCCACACGATGGCCCACTCCTCAGTCTTTCCCGCACGTGTAGCACTGTTAGCCTCATATGTACCCAATCTGTGTCTAGCTTTACTCACTTAGCAGCATATCGGGGTCATTAGAGTGCCAGTTTTCAGTACCATAAGCCATGTGACAGAGACCATCCACACCGATGAACCTTCATTTCTACCACCACGTCGTTCCTTACAATGGCCGCCTAGAAGAAGGAATGCAGAGCCGGGGGGATGCGTGAGGCTGTGGGTGCCTCCAGCATTCAGAGGGGTGGTGGGCACGGAGACCTGCTCCGTCAGGGACACACAGTTCCCCACATGTTCGCTTCTCGTCTCAGAGCGCTTTCCTTTCAACGTAGGTAGGAGCACCAGCAGTCTTCCCAGTTACTTAGACTCCTCCAAACAACCAAAATGACAAAGTCACACAAATAATCTCTTTCGGCGTCCAGGTCTAAAGAGAATGTTCCTACGGGAATGATCCTGGAGCTGGCTCTCCTGCTTCTGGGTGACTTTACCTGTTCCCTCACCTGCGTGGCCCATTCCTAATGTTCTTTCCACAGCTACCACCTGTGCTGTCTACAGCACCTGTCACCGCGTCAGCCCCCAGACATTAATTTGAGCTTGTGCTAATGATTGCAGAAATCATCCAGCCCAGATTGGCAGCTCACAGCTCCCAGAGCAACATGAAGTACAGCTTCCAAAGGGTTGTCAAACAATACTGCATCCTGAATGACACCCTCCATCAAACTATCATTCGAGACACGTCGGGTCCATATCTCATGGCAGCCGCATTACATGACCTGGACCAAGCAGGTAAACGGACAGCCCCATCATCCTCTCCTACTCTTACTTCTCTCTTTCCTTCAAGCTTTCCTCTTTCAAAGAATCAACTTCTCTAGACTCCTGGCCTTGCACAATTCTTCTAGAGCAGGAGGACACGCATCACCCCAGTAAAAACCCCAGGCCAGGGCAGGAGCATCAGCCTAACCTGGAGGCCCACAGAGGTATCGGGCTCTGAGAGCACTGCATGCAGTGCGAAGCTTTCTGAGGTGGTTTCTCCTTTGGTTCTCCCAGATACTCTTTTCCTCCTCAGAAACGTTAAATGACTCACCCCAATTTACCCAGAGCCAAGGAGGAGCCATTACCGTCTATTAAAAAGCCTACCAATCAGACTTACAAATAACACCAAACTAGAAAGAATCATTATCACAATTATATACCACAACTATGACATAGAACAACCAATCAGCTGCAAGTATGTCCTAAAAGAGGAAACGCAGTGTCTGAGAAGTTTTGTCACACAGATCCAGTCCCCATGGTGTACACAGTTTAGCTTGAGGACAAGTCATCACATACAAAATTATTTTCAGACCCCCACAGGGGCCGACCCCAGTAAACAGCAGGGCTCTCTCTGCGTGGACCTCCTTCAGCTAACGTGCCTCACGCTCTATGGCAGCTCCGAATCCTTGTGTTCTATTTCCTACCTAAAATCCTTTCACACAGTTTTATATAATTTGCCATTTTTAATGGAACAAGAACATTCCACTGTATTGTTGTGCTGGTCCCTTGGGTTTGCTCTAAGTAACTCTGTTGCAAATATCTTTACACATAATTTTTCCCTATCAGGTTATTTCTGTAGAGCCTAGCCCAAAAGTGGAATGCCTGGGTCCCTAGGCATAAAATAATCTTACAGCCCTTATTAAGCCTTGTTCTCTACAGAAACTGAGCTACTTGCCACTATCACTAGCAACATGAGTGTACCAGCTTCTATAAACCCCTCCACTCAGGCCATGGCGAACTCATGACCTCACTAATTGCAGGGTCTTATCTCCCTGTGGTAATTACAAGTGACTCCGCAAATATTCAACAGAGAAAATTCTACAGACATTAACCAAGTATTCACCTGCCTAGTAAATGTGGCAGACGTTGTGAAGGATACAAAGATGCACCAAATTGCATTCCTGGTACTTACACCAGTCAGGGACCACACACACACACACACACACACACACATACTCTCGCACACACAGAGCATCTATATAAACGCTTGATTTTACACAAATACAATTAATTTACTTTCTTTTTGGCTTTTCTCTTCACCAGTGAAATTTGACATGGGTGCTTATACATCAAATGACGAGTCTAAATTTCCTGTGACTCTAAGAATCTCAAAAACGCGACTGTTTTTGAGTGCCCAAAATGAAGACGAACCCGTATTGCTAAAGGTCAGTTGTCCTTGGACTCCAGCTTACCTTTATTACACCCCATACATCTGCAAATGACCCCAACAGGCAGACACCCCTATCAAGGTGCACAGTCCTCTTCTCGTCCTACCACAGTCCCCTCCTGCCCACCTGCCCCCCACCCTACTTCTCACCCATGCCCAGGGGCAAGTGTAAGTAGGATCTGTGAGGGAGTAAAACGGAGGTGGCAAGAGCACGTAACAGGTAAATTGCCTCTTCCTTCTTTTCCTCCCACTGACTGACCCTATGCACCTCCACCCAGGGTATCCATTAATTGCATCCATCCTTGATCCTTACTGACGTCTACTATCTGACTGCCATGACAGTAGGCATTAAGACAATGGGCTGCCTCCAAGAAACTCAAACAAGCCAACTGAGATCAGAGTGGATTAATCACGTGCCAATGGGCACAAAGCAAAAAGCTGGAGCCAAGACTCAAACACTGGCCTCTGCTCCAGTGCCTCTCTCGTCTTCCTTGCTGCCAGCATTCTCCCTCATCCCAGCCCCATCACCACTACTTTCCCCTGCAAACATGCTGACACACACATGCCCACTATAGTATTGTGCTATCTCCCAATAGGCAGATGACTTATTCAGCAAATGTACAACTAATCCCCACCCCCACTAGGGTTTATATAGCATGTGTTTCTTTACCTGGGTCAAGTGATACTAAAGGTGTCTGCTGAGTAGGGCAGTAGCTTCATCCAGGAAGTCTCAGCAAGTGTCACTTATTGACAGCTTTCTATTTGTCAAGCATAGTGCCAGCAGCTATGTAGACAGTAGTATGCCAAAAACCCCAGCTTTATAGAACTTACTCTTCTGGGGGACACAGGCGACAGACAAGCCAAACAACCAGCACAAAGTGCAAGGTGCTGTCAGCAAATTAACAGGGTACTGAGATGGACAAAACTCGGGGGTTTGCTCTTTAGAGAGAGGGGCAAGGGTAGAGCTGCTGATGGGAAGGGTGAGTGGGGGTGCATGTTAAACAGAGGGGTCTGAGTGCTCCCAGGCCCTAGACCTTTAGGGGCTGAGAGGCCAGCTTCAAAGATCAGAAGAACACTTCAGGCACAGGGCACCATGATGGGGAGAGAGGATAAGCAGAGGCTAGTGTTGGTGGAGAGTTGCTTTTGGATTTCATCTGAGGCACAATGAAAAGTCATTAAAGGGTCCACACAGGGAAGTGTCCTGGCTTCACTTATAATTTCTAAAACAGAGAACAGATCAGAAGGAAGGCAACAGAGAAAGCAGAGGGTCCAAGTAGGAGGCCATAGTAATAGTCTTGGGGTAGGCAGTGCTGGGGTGGAAGGTGGAAAGAATTAGACAGAATCTGGTTATATGTTGGAGACAAAAAATCTAAAGGAGAAAGAGGGGAAACTCCACGAGATGGAAAAATTAGGAGAGGAATAGCTTTGGGAAATAAAATCCTTGTTGACATTGAAAACCCCAAGGAAATCCCAAAAGAATATCTAGTTGCTTTACATTAAAAAGAATAGAGAAGAAGCATCTCAAGTTGGAATCTGAATTTTAGTTTTCCATGAAAGCATTGTAAGATTCGATTTGTAACCACAAGAAGAGTAGCTCTTAAAGAGATCACAATTGTCAACAATTGTATTGAAAGGATTCAATTGCTAATATACCAGGAAGTTTTGTGTGTGTGTGTGTGTGTGTGTGTGTGTATGTGTTGTTTTAATCTTCAATTGTTGACTTCAATAGGGACATAAGCATCTCTAAGTTACAAATTGTTTTTCCAAAAGTATGATTCGCTAAGGTTTAGCGACCTTAGACACGTTAGTGCTCATATTTGATGGGAAATGCCCTATGCCTTATGCCTGTGCTGGGGACAGGACAAGATCAGTTTCCACCCTACCTGCAGGATACAGGGGGATGCAAGTGTCGCTGGTACTCTTCATGACTAACTTGGATTTCTGTCCAGTTAACTAAGGACACAAACTATTATGAATAGATGGAGCCATGCATCTAATAGGCATGTAATAAGTGCTTGCTGAATGGACACGTGAATGAAGAACCTGTATCATGCTACAGTCATAGCTCTCAAGGGTTATGTTTCTCACGAAGGCCAAAAGCCAAGGGATCAAGCTTCAGTTCCTTTTCTAGCATTTCTTGTTCTCTAACATCTCTGTTCTCCTTTTCCTAGGAGATGCCTGAGACACCCAAAGTCATCAGAGATGAGACCAACCTCCTCTTCTTCTGGGAAAGTCATGGCACTAAGAACTACTTCAAGTCGGTCACCCACCCAATGTTATTTATTGCCACAAAGCAAGAACGCCCAGTGCACATGGCAAGGGGACATCCGTCCATCACTGACTTTGAGATAATCGTCAAACAGCCTTGACTTGAGCCTGCTTACTTGTGAAGTGCTGACAGTCGTATGTACCATGTACACGAAGGGGTCAAATCCTTCACTTAGTCACTTGCTGAGCATGTACTGAATCTTTGTAATTCTAAAAGAATGTTTATTCTCTTTGTAAAGAGGGAGCAAGGTCCAGTGAACCAACACTAACTTATAAGGTTGCTGGTTATTTAAGGAACACCCTGTACTTTGCAAAGTACCAATCATTTTAATTATCCTTCATAAGCATCTTGGGAGGACCAGGGCTACGACTATCAAATGGCCCAACCCACATCACAATGGGTTAACTAAGGCTTCAGAGAACTAACCAGTCCCCACAATAGCAACTGGATTAAGAAGCCAGATCCAGCAGCTTTCCTTCTGCTTTTAATGATGGACCCTTAATCAAGCACCGTTAAGTTTCTGGGACCCCAGTTTGGTCTTCCTCAAAATGGAGGCCATGATATTTGTGCCCTTTCTGCCTCATCAGTATTTTATATCAGTGAGATCACTTTAGTAAAATGTTTCTTGAAGCTGAGCCTCAAGAAGGCAAAGCATAAAATGTTATTATTTATATATACATATGTATTTAAGGTAATTATATTATTATATTTATGGCAATTTCTTGCAATCTCTGAGTGTGACCAGGTATCCTCTTCAACAGTGTTTTCCAGGCTGAGTTTGATGTATTCACACTAAGGCACTTTGGTCAAAGTCGTGCTTTTTCCATTGCCATGAAGCTTTGTTATTCTGGTACCTGGGATCCCTGTAATTATGACAATAAATTCATATTAATGATTCTGTTTGTTGAGCTGATAACTGGCCAAATTCTTTCACTCTTTTGTCTTTAAACTTGATGTGGTATTCTTGTGTCATTCAGTTGCACCTGTTAGCTAAATTGGTATGAAGTTAACTTTGGCGACCAAGGACAACTGTTACCTAAGCTTTCTTCTCTGGAATATAAGCAATGTTCCTCCCAGGTTCTAAAAGTTGACATCAAAACATAGTATTACATTATTATCAACAATGAAGACTGATACATTATCAATCATAATTAAATTAACAAAAGTAAATCTGACACATAATTACTTGTTTCACTGCATAGTCATCAGGACAAATGAAAAAAGTTCACACACATGTAACTGTAATTCATGCTACTCTACAAAACCAGACCAAGATTTTATGGCTTCTCTCTCCTTTTGTTAGCTTGCCAGTTGCATAAATGGCAGTAAGAACAATATTCTTCAGCTCATTTAAAGCTCATTATACGTATGCAGCACGTGTGTTCCAGCATCCACACAAACTCACATGTAAGAGCCACATTAGTAACTCATCGACCCACTGGAAAGCATATCTACAAGATATGTTGAATCGGGAAAAGTTAAAACCAAGGGAATGTGGAATTAGATGTGGGAAATAATGGGTAAGGAGTAATCCTAGATGACTCAGGTTCCTGGTACTGGACAGTGTGTGAGTGGTGGTGTCCATCAGTATTTCTGGTAGAAATATGGAGCTTTCAGTTCCAGGACGAAGTGCAGTGAGTGCCCTCTCAGCCGTGTAATCTGAGTGACTGGCAGGACAGGACACCCAGTGAGGATGTAGAATGGGCAGGTGATAATGTATCTTTAACTCAGGACAAGTTAGAACTAGATGCAGATTGGAAGACAGCACGTGCATAGAAAGTAAAATTGTAAAAGTGACATCAGAAAAAGAAAAGAAGCCTACGACCACTGTTGGTTGTCCACACAATCGCCATCTCCCCTGCCTGGACATTAAGGTCACCATGATGGAGGTCGAGTCTCGGCACTGAGCTTCTCGGACTCCATTTCTTTCATGATGACATCAGTTTCCAAATTGATGAGAGCAAAACCAAATGTCTGCCTTTAAGTCCAAGGTACAGAAGAAAAAGCCAAAGGACATTTCCCTAGCCCTCCTCCCACTAAGTCACCCTCTTGACACTTAAAATGACAAAATTTTTTGGGGGAACAGAAATAGTTGGGATAGCAACTACTGTGGTGATGTAACATGCTTGTGTGTCTACCTACTCCTTGCTGTGTGATAGTTTTAGGACTACACACTTTGTCAAAATTGTCCTCTTGAGTCTTGACCAATGTTAGCTTGTCAATATGAAATGTGCTGGGCAGAATTATGTATAGAACTGAGACCAGCACAGCCTGAGTGGGATCTTGTCCTTTCTATTTTAGACACCACACTTTCGTTAGGAAATGACATGAGCGTTTTGAAAGCAAGTGACACTGCTGATTCATCTAGTGCTTGTAAGCAATTAAGACCTATAGGTTCTCTACCTAAGTTCAAACTTTAAACGTATCCTTGTTGCTCCATACTGATTTATTTATATACATATATATATATATATATATATATATATATATATATATACACACACACACACACACACACACACACACACACACACTGGATTTTCCTTTGTCACACCTATAATTTGGTGAGTATATTTTTATTTTGTTCACAGTACATTGTAGAATATAAAGAATAGGTTACACACATGTTTATGGTGTGATCTTGTTTTCATTTAAAATACCTACAGTTTATATTTAAATGATTATAGAAAGGTATTAGGTTGGTGCAAAAGTAATCGCGGTTTAAAAGGTTAAAAATAATTGCAAAAACCACAATTACTTTTGCACCAACCTAATACAAACATTATTAAAATGTTAACAATCCTTATTTTTAAGTGATTGAGTGATTATAATGGCTCTTCTGAATTTTTAAATGAATGTATAATTGCACAACAAAATACCAATTCACATGAAATTTTTTAGTTTGATTTCTCATTAAGAATCTACACATAAGTGATACCATGCAGTGTTTATCTTCCGCTGACTTATTTCTCTTAGCATAATGCCCTCAAGGTTGACCCATGTTGTCACAAACATTAGGATTTCCTTCTTTCTCATTACTGAGTAATATTCCATCATATATATATTATACACACACACACAACACCCCTACCTCATATTTTCTTTATTTATTCATCCACTAATGAACGCTTAGGTTGTTTCCACAGCTTGACTGTTGTAAATAACGCTGCTGTAAACATGAGAGTGCAGACATCACTTCAATATCCCACATAGTTTTATAATATAGACTGAAATCAGGAAGGATGAGGACTCCAGCTTTGTTCTTCTTCCTTATGATTTCTTTGGCTATTTGGGGTCTTTTGTGGTTCCATACAAATTTTAGGACTGTTTGTTCTACGTCTGTGAAAACTGCCATTGGGATTTTCATGGGTTGCATTCACTCTGTGCATCACCTTGAACTATACATAAAACGGGTAAAATTTAATGAATGTAAATTATGCCTCCATAAAAAAGCTTTCGTTGTGCTTTTATTTTTCATTTGCAAGGGAAAAAAGTATCCCTATTCCGTTTCTTCCTTTGTGTAACCAGAGTGGTCTTTCTTATTAGTACCCTCTCAACCCCGGCCCTAGGGTGTCCGCTTATCTGCAACTGCCGTGTCAGATTCTTTCTTTCTGTGGATACATTGTTTGCTTCCCCCATTCCTTTTCCCATGCTGCACTCTCACTGACTGCCAAGAACACTTGGCCCCCCTTTCTCAGAAGCTTGTATCTTACCTATTTTCCATCAGTGACTGACAGAAAATAAAGGGTCTTCTGCAAACTTATCAATAAGCATAGGCGGAGCCCTAAGGGAGTAAGCTCGGGTCTCTGGAGTGTCTGGGGTTCTCTAACATTAGAGCTTTCCAGAAGTTTACGCGCACAGTCCTCACTTCCAGGGACTGTGATTCAGTCAGTCTGGGACGGGGCCCTGTGCACCTTATGTATTGAAATGGTATTGTTGCCTCATACGGTGATTCGAGTTTTAACTTTTTTGAGGACCTGCCGTAACTGTTTTCAGGGTGCATACTCCTAACGTACAGTTTTGATTTGCCCTCCTCACCTGGGTGCATGCCCAGCTAACAGAGGGCTAGTGGGGGCAGGCCTAGACCTGAGTCCCTAGACTCACCTCTTTCCTTTTATGTACGTCCTAGAACTTGTTCCTTTGAAATTTGCTGGTTTTGCTTTTACCCAGTTTCACAAAAAGGTCTGGAAAATGCTTTTTACCCCTGTGAATTAAGGCTCCTCTTCCTGGGTGCCGAAGAGGTGGTGGGTAGAGAGGGGCAGCTATGTCAGGGTCCCTGTTTGCCAGGTTCCAGTCACCTGGTAGGTACCCACCTGGGCAAGAAGCCACTGCAGCAGCTCTACTCTTTGGCCCCAAATAGAGGTGGGCAGGGAGCCATGCTGGGGTTTCTGGATTTATGCATTTCAACATTTACATTAGTATACAAATACGTTTAAAAAAGAACAACTGACAATTATTTTAGTGAACATTTTGGACTTTTAAGACCATGAGTCCGTGCCTCATGTTTGAATCTAGCTGCTAGGAAGAGCCTTGTTGGTTAATGATTAAGAATGGGGATCGTGCAGTTTGAGAGAAGTGAGGGGAGTTCTGTCTGGATGGAATTGTAGTGATTGAATGGGTTTCAGTTTTAGAATTCACTCTGCCTGGTCTGCCACCCGGTGCTTGAGTTTCGTACGGGTCCCATCGAGGTATGGCATCTTTGCAGGAATACTGTGGTGTCAGGAGCTGCCTTGCCTGTCCTGTTATTATGAAACTGTCTTTAAAACGAGCTCAAATCACCTTTTGCCCATCGTGTCTTTGGAGTGACACAGGCCAGTTCTGCACCCTTTCCTACACTCTTTGGATTTTTGAAGTACCATTTTGTGGGGATACAAAGTGTGGAAAAACGCTAGCCAGGTTTAACAACTGTCAGCTCACCCAGGAAAGTACCCACTGGAGCTCTTCTTGTAGCCTTACTGGCTTCCCGTTGGTCCCCAGCTTGAGTCCTACAAGGCCCTTTGCCTACTCTTCAGCTCTCCCCTTGTTCATTGTAGTTCAGTCGCACTGCTTTCCCCTCATTTCCTTCTCATACCCTCCTCTGCCTGGAAATGCAGCCCTTTTTACTGGTTTATTATTATTACTATGACAGCTTTGCTGAGATACTCACATACCATATAATTCATCCACCTGAAGTGTATAATTTGATTTTGGAACATTTTCATCACTCTTAAAGAAATCCTATACCCATTAGCAGTTACTCCCATTCTTTCCTCTTCCTAGTCTCTGGAAACCACTAACCCACTTCCTGTCTCTATAGGTTTACCTGTTCTGCACATTTCCTATACATGGAATCATACAACAGGTTGTCTGTGTTGGGCTTCTTGCATGCAGCATCATGTTTTCAAGGTTCATCCAAGTTGTAGAATATGAGTACTTCATTACTTTTTGTGACTGGATAAAATTCCATTGTATGGATTCACCACATTTACCAGTTCATCAGATGATAGACATCTGGGTTGTTTCCACTTTTTGGCTGTTACAAACAAAGCTGCTGCGAACATCCATGTACGAGTTCTTGTGTGGACGTGTGTTTTCAGGATTCTTGGACATACCTTCCCAGTGGAATTACTAGGTCATATACTAACTGTCTGTTTAACCTTTGAGAAACTGCCAGATTGTTTTTCCAAAAGCAACTGCACCATTTTACATTCCCACAGGCAGCATATGAGCCTTCCAATTTGCATCCTAACCGATGCTTGTTATTGTCCATCTGTTTTATTATAACCATCGGAGTGGGTGTGAGGTGGCATCTCATTGTGTTTTGATTTGCATCTCCCTGGTGACAGTGGTGCTGAGCACCTTTCCATGTGCTGATTGGCTGTGTGTGAATCTTCTTTGGAGAAATGTCTATTTGGGTCCTCCGCCCGTTTTCTAACTGGGTCATTTGTCTTTTTAGTGTTGAGTATCTCTTAGTTAGCTCTTAATCATCCCTCAATGTCAGGCAGGGCACCTCTTTCTTAAGGAAGCTCTCCTGAGTTGCACGTTGTAATTAGCTTATTTGTTTAATCTTCCTGCTTGACGTGAGCTTTGCAGGAGTGGGGCCATTATTTCTGTTGTGCCTGGCACCAAGCAGGAACTCAGTAACTATCTGCTGAATGGATGAATAGAGCTGTCTCCCTTTGAAGATTTTCAATACGGTCACCACACTATGCGGTACCTATATCTCCATCTTGTCTACCACTATATCATTACAGACTTGGCTGAATGCCACGGTAAACATAAAAATACAGTGTAATATAGAAGCTGGAAAGAAATGATCATGGCTTTGTGGAAGTCACCAAGCATGGGGACTGGCTGGTCAAGAGACTCTACCTGATGGCGCATAGCATCTTTCACCTGGAGTGCAGTCCTCAGCTCTGTGGGTTTAGGAGCTTAATGCAGTTGGTATCCTGATGTGGATTAGTCTCTCAGGGGTGCATTTGCGAAGGGAAAGCGGTAGCAGCTACTTTTAAGTGAGTGAAGGAATGAATGTGCTTAGCTCTTTCTGTATTGTATCTCATTTAACACAACAAACCTTTGATGTCGTTATTATTTTCATTTTACAGGTAAGGAAACTGAGATTGAGAGAAAGTTACAGTTCAACATTATCGCCCAGAGTTATAAAGTAAATGAGGCTTCAGTTGTACTGATTCCAAAGTGTGTTGTCTTTTTCTCTACAGTATTATAAATGCATCAGACACTGAATTAGAAGAGAGAGCCAGGTTTCATTTACAGCAGGGCTGGACTTGCAGGAGACACTGGACACACCCTGTAGCCCATGCATTCTCTTCCTGGAGACACACATGTAGGAAACCAGGTTATAATCCCTGAAATTCCCTTGGTGCATGGATCAGAACAAGAAGAGGTAACTATCTGATTTAAATGTTTAATGACATTAAGCCAAAATATACCCATTGCCACAGTAGAGATACACCTGCCAATGTCACCAAACAGGTAATCCCAGCAAAAATGGAAATGAGGTCTGCGGCATGACTTGCTCAGGCTGAGACCTTGTGATTGCAGCATTTTATTCTTTGTACTCACAAAACATCTGCTGAATGCTTTTTTTCTAAATTATTGCGATACATTCATATCAAGAATGCCTGCCGTGGCAGTCGGTTGACTCATTGGTTAGAGCGCAGTGCTCATAACACCAAGGTCGCCAGTTCGAGTCCCACATGGACCAGTGGAAAGCAACGGCTTGAACTTGGAGCTGAGCTGCCAGTGGGTGGCTGGTTCGCTCCATGGTTAGAGCACGGTGCTCATAACACCAAGGTCACCAGTTTGATTCCCACATAGGCCAGTGAGCTGTGCCCTTCACAACTAGATTGAAAACAACGACTTGACTTGAAGCTGATGGGTCTGGGGGAAAAAAAATAATGCCTGCCTATAATCTCTAGAAGTCTTTCCTTAAAAAAACAAAAATCAAATTGTACACTTCAGGTGGATGAATTATATGGTATGTGAGTATCTCAGCAAAGCTGTCATAGTAATAATAATAAACCAGTAAAAAGGGCTGCATTTCCAGGCAGAGGAGGGTATGAGAAGGAAATGAGGGGAAAGCAGTGCGGCTGAACTACAATGAACAAGGGGAGAGCTGAAGAGTAGGCAAAGGGCCTTGTAGGACTCAAGCTGGGGACCAACGGGAAGCCAGTAAGGCTACAAGAAGAGCTCCAGTGGGTACTTTCCCGGGTGAGCTGACAGTTGTTAAACCTGGCTAGCGTTTTTCCACACTTTGTATCCCAACAAAATGGTACTTCAAAAATCCAGAGTGTAGGAAAGGGTGCAGAACTGGCCTGTGTCACTCCAAAGACACGATGGGCAAAAGGTGATTTGAGCTCGTTCTAAAGACAGTTTCATAATAACAGGACAGGCAAGGCAGCTCCTGACACCACAGTATTCCTGCAAAGATGCCATACCTCGATGGGACCCGTACGAAACTCAAGCACCGGGTGGCAGACCAGGCAGAGTGAATTCTAAAACTGAAACCCATTCAATCACTACAATTCCATCCAGACAGAACTCCCCTCACTTCTCTCAAACTGCACGATCCCCATTCTTAATCATTAACCAACAAGGCTCTTCCTAGCAGCTAGATTCAAACATTAGGCACGGACTCATGGTCTTAAGAGTCCAAAATGTTCACTAAAATAATTGTCAGTTGTTCTTTTTTAAACGTATTTGTATACTAATGTAAATGTTGAAATGCATAAATCCAGAAACCCCAGCATGGCTCCCTGCCCACCTCTATTTGGGGCCAAAGAGTAGAGCTGCTGCAGTGGCTTCTTGCCCAGGTGGGTACCTACCAGGTGACTGGAACCTGGCAAACAGGGACCCTGACAGAGCTGCCCCTCTCTACCCACCACCTCTCCGGCACCCAGGAAGAGGAGCCTGAATTCTCAGGGGTAAAAAGCATGAGATGCCGCCGAATTCTTCACATTTGGGTTTTATCCCGTTCTTCCAGACTCCGGTGAACTTCCGGTGAACTTCGGCGACACACCCTCGCGGCCGGAAGCTCTAGCGTCAACCCGCCGCTCGCCGTCTTTAATGGAGCCTACGCCGCTCTCGTCCAATCAGAAGGCCCCGGCCAGAGTCGCTTCTAAAGTGTCTGTTCCCTTTTGTCCCGCCCTCCCCTGCTTTCTATTGGCGAGTTTCAAACCCCCGGGAGCCAATGAGAGCGAGCGCAGGCGCGGCGCGCGTCCTCAGCTGCGGGCGCGGTCTTGCGGGAGCAACTGTCGGGGAGAAGTAATCATGGTGCGGCAAGGGCTCGCCGCCGCCGCCGGTGAGTGCACGGGGCCTGCGGGGCTACGGCGGCTGTCTCCGCGGAGGCTGCCGTCTGCCCTGCCTGCCTCCATGTTCCCTCCCGGGCGTTTGCGGCCCCGGGGAGATGTCCGGGCGGCGGGAGGGCTGGGGTTCCCGCAGGCACAGGTCCTGCACCAACGCGGCAGGGACGTCACTGTCCCCTCGTTGGTTGGCTGGGGTCGCGCGTCCCGAAGGAGTCAGGCGCCCCCGGGGCCCGACCTCCCAGCCGCGCCGGCGTGTGGACGGTGTCGGTGATGACACCTGTCCGTCGACCTGACACGTCCTGGGCCCTTCACATAACGACCCCTAACGACGGGCACCTCTGTCCCCGAGTTGTGACTCCGCGGCAGCCGCTGTGCTAACGAGCTGGACGTCGTGGAGCGGGGGCCCCGGCCGTCCTCTCAGCCCCCGCCACCCGGCTGCCCCGGCTCCCTGGCGGGCGTGAGCCGGTGGCCGCACCGCAGCTCGGTTAGACGACGCGCAGTATTTGCGCCCCTCCGGTCTTTTTCCCCAGTTTACTTAGTTGGTTAGTTTTAGTTAATTGAGTGGTAGCCTGTTCCTACCATCCAGTCCCCGCCTCCGAACTCCCGCATCCTCCTCCGTTTGACCGGCTCTTCCGGCACTGAGATTTTGTCTCACTCTTGTGTTTACTTTATCTCCACCACTAGATGGAAACTTCTTCGAGACAGAAATCCTGCCTTTCACCCCCTCGCAGGTGCCTTGCTTAGAGAGTCAACATGTACATAGCTGTTTGCCATGAACCCCTAACCTGGCCTATTTTGTCCTTAGTCCCAAAGGAAGCCATGTAAGGGCTTGTGGGCAAAAGCCATCACCCCCGTCAGAAAGAACAAGGCCTGGCGGGCTTCCCAACCCACATGGGCCTGTAACCGAATTTCCGCCTGCAAAGCTGTGTTGTGGCTGAGCACAGTGCCTGTGAGCAAGGGCCCTGGGCTGGATACGCCTGGTGTCACATCCTGGCTTTGCCACAGAGAAGCTGGGTAGCTTCCGGCATGTCATTTACCCTCTTTAAATGTCAGGCTGTAAAATACCTCTTAGGACTGGTGTACAGATTAAAGTAAGTCGTGTGAGTGTGAAGAGCTTACCACGCGGCCTGGCATATATATATATGCACAATGTGGGTGGTGTTGATACTGACCAGGATCATTACAGAAAGTGTCACCTTTCGGAACATAAATGGCTGATGTAAATCCTAAGCTGAAGTCGTTTGTTTGCTTCCTGTTTTGCAGAGGAGCGGCAGAGAAAGCTCCAGGAGTACCTTGCAGCCAAGGGAAAACTGAAATGCCCAGACAGCAAGTGAGTCTGTCACCCGGTGACGTGGGTCGTGCTGCTCTGGGTGCTAATAGCAGCTTAAAACCCTTTCAAACATAGCTGTTTGCTTGCGTCTGCTCTGACTACTTTGGGATCCTATGGGGACTCAGAAAGGGGGTTTCAGGCATGACCAAAAGCTCTGCACAGTGTCTAGTGCGTTGGCAAAGATTTGAACCTTATTGTGACAGCCTCCAAAGGAGAGAGGGGAGGCTGCACAGTGTTTCCTACATGCTGGAAGCTTTTCCCATTCCTGCTTTTTTTCCTGGGACAGTAATTCTCATGAAGGGAATATTTGGTCAGGGACTTGAATGGCCCTGGTTCAGTCCTCCAGCCCAATGCCCTTTGGTCCTCCTCCTCTTAGCACTGATTCTTGAGGTGGATGTCATACAACTGACTGGCTTTTATCTTTTGTCAACATCTTTCCATCTCACTGTGTCATTTATCCCTTTTATTAACACTGGTATGTTTTTTGCCCACTTGGGTCACTAAACTTTTTTTTCAGAGTGAGTTTTCATAAAGTTAGCTTTCACCCTGTATTTTATTTTCTGCTTACTTTGGGTTTTGACTCAACTCTATTTCCTTGATTAAATAAACCTAGTGCATTTATTCAACAAATATTTATGTAGTACCTGTACTGTATCACTCTTGGTTCTGGACACATGATGCTCAACAGCACCGGTGGTCCAGGCCTCCCCAGGCGTACACTGTAGACGGGAGAAGCAGACATCAGTCCTGATCAAAGTCCCCTCTAGTCTGGCAGTTGGTTTTCATCCAAGGAGATTAACTCCTTCTGAATTCTTTGCTTTCTTATCCATTTTAAAGAAGCAGTTAATTGCCTTATTTGGCATTGTATCTCCAGTGCTTGGCTGGCACATTGCAGCATTCCAGGAACGGTATTGGAATGAATAAGGCTGTGCAAACGTGAAGAAAAGACATATAATTCATTAATGTTGTCAGAATGCTATGCTTATGCGTAGGATATCTGAGAGGATCGCAGGCAAGTGTGGCCTCTGAGGAAGGGAGGATAAGGAAGCTTTTATTGAATATAATTTTGAGTTATTTTACCATATTCAGAAATTGTAATGATTTAAAATTCCATTTTAATCATTATACTTCCCAAACCTGTTGACCCTTCTCTACTAAGAATTAATCTTATTTTGTCTTTTGTAGGCCTTATCTCAAAGCCAAGAATAATTGCCCGAATCCTCCGCCTTCTAAATCTGTAAGTAGAAATTAGTCTTTTAAAAAAATTATCCATTTTGGGTGATTAGTAATAAAAATAATAAAGATGTTAGCAACCAAAAAAAACACATGCAAAGATACTTCTCATAAATAGAAGGACATTTTGGTTTGGTAAGAGATAGGTTTTTGGGGGTTTTTTTTGAAAGTACAATATAGTGAAGTTTAGTTTTGTTAACCAAAAATACCCTTAAGTGCACTTTGGTCTCTTTTTAGCTAACATTTGTTGAGTACCTACTGTGTGTCTGCACCTTTCTGACCTGCATTAACTTCCTGAGTCCCTACAGCCTTGTGAGGTAGGTGCTGTTAGTAGCCCCATTTTACAGATGAGGGAAATGAGTCCCCACATAGCTATTAGGTGACAGGTGAGAGCCTGTGGTCTCAGCCACTTGGGGATGCTGCGTGTAGGAATATAAGCCTGTGAGAACTCTTACTACTTTCCACTCAATTGGACTTTGAACCTAAAATTGCTCTACAAATTAAAGTTCATTAATTAAAAAGTAATGGAATGAAGCACTGACACTGGCTACTTGGCTGAATCTCAAAAACATGAGGCTCAGTGACAGAAGCCAGACACAAAGGCCATATATTGTGACTCCATTTATCAGAAATGTCCAGAATAGACAGCTCCATAGCAACAAAGTAGACTGGTGGTTGCCAGGGGCTGTGGGGAGAGGGACATGGCAGTGACTGCTAACAAGTAGGGGTTTCCTTCTGAGGTGATGGCAGTGCTCTGGAATTAGATGCTGACGATGGTTGTACAACCTAAGAATGTGCCAAAACCCACTGGGTTGTACGCTTTATACTTCACAGGATACAAGTCACAGCTCAGTTACTTTAAACGTATGAAAGGAACAACTAAGGAGCAGCACATACTTGGGGACTTTCTTAGCAGACTCCTCACTTATGCAGTGAGCGATCATAGGGACATGAGAGGTGCACGTGACTGCTGGGTTCAAGGAGGAACCCAGCTACAGCTGCGTGGGGCAGCATCCATTTTGCACCCCCATGCCACGCTGGGATGGGCGCCACCTTGCCCCTGGTGCCAGGTGGCTCTGCGTCCACACTCACCAGGTTCATATGGTGACTCTGGCCAGCACTTCTGAATGCGACACAGGTGGCTCTAGGACTCCAGCGTCTCCCTGGGACGCATGCCCCACAGATGTCCTCCAGGTTCCCGTTTCTGAGTGACTGCCAGTGCCGACGCTCCTGCTCTTTTCCACATCAGCCCTAAATCCCCTCACCCCTAGTTCTCAAAGTTCTCTGCAACCTTGTCCCACCTTCCTTATCCAAAACTAAATCACATGACGGAAACACTTACTTGTTAATAACGGCAAGCTAACCCTAAAACCCCTCCTGACTTCACAAATACGACAGACTCTTCTAAGAGGTTAGGTGCTTATGGAGGTCATGCCTCCCATTGTCCTCCCCATTGAGGGGCCACAAGTTCTGGAATGACACTGTGGCTGGGATGAGGACGGTGTTTTTAAACAGTGCAGCAGCGCAGAGGACATGGGGACCTGGGCAGCCCTGACCTGCGTGCACTTTGTGTCCTTCCCGGCCCCGAGGGCCTTCCTACGACATCAGCTTGTCCCATCGAGGCACACTGCTCACACAGCCAGTTCTCCATGTTCGCTGCGTCTCTGTCACCAGAAGATCCTGATATGCTCTGGTAGGGATTCACCATAAAAATCTTACGTTAGTGAGCTTTTTGTAAGCTCAGCCTCCTTAAGTGAAGTGCCAAATAACTATTTTTTTTTTAAAGCAGTGAGCTATTTTTATGAATTGACTTTTTTGATATTTTTGTCTTTTTAGGCTGTTAGACCCAAAAAGAATGTTACTAACCACGCTGCTTTGCCTGTCAAAGCTGCGAGACCTGTCAGCATCCGACTTCAGCCCAGACCTGCCAATATCCCAGGGTCCCAGGAGCCACAGTTGGAGCCACTGAAATGTCTGGGCGAAAGGCTGACTTCAGAACATGTTTCTTCCAACGCAAACGGTGAGCCTTCCAAGAGAAGTCAGCAGCAGCACCAAGCTGGGTCATCCACCGGAGAGCTTTCAGGGAAAACCATGGGGACACTTAACACACAAGAGCTGAAAGCTACAAAGCCCCAGGTGACAGATGCAGGAAGCGCTGCACGTGCAGAATCTCTGGACAAGGCCCGTGGTGGGGGTGAGTCCGTGCGTGGCTGCCCACAGGACGTGAACAAGGAGAACTTGCCCCACGCCTTCCCTCACTCTGAGAGGAAGCTGCAGCCTGGGTTCTGGGTCAGAAGTGCGCCAGAGACTAGGTCGAAACGTCAGGCCAAGAGCAGTGTGGCTTCTAAAGCTTTGGCCAGAAGCTCATTGAACCGTGCTGTTCTGAAAGACAGAGCTAATGAACAGTTTGTTGGAGGAACACGGGCCAGGATTCCCCCCGTGAAGTCACAGCAGCTCTCCAGAGAAGGAGGAAAAGCCCCAAAGGCAGTTCCCTCTCACTGTGTTCAGACCCTTAGTAGGACTCAAGCATCAAGGAAACTAGGGTTCAAGGACACAAGGGATACGAACGTTACTAGGGGTAAATATGAAAAACCTGGTGGGGCGAAGTTACCGTCACACGCTGCTGCTGAACAGAGAGCAGAGCAGAGCAGACCCAGGACAGGCCCCAGCCTGCTGCAGCATCCACATGTTGGGCAAGACCGCAAGCCCCCTCAACCCCCCTCCAGGCCCCGGGCACCACGTGTGCCACACAGGTCCAGCGCCGTCCGCCAAAAGCCTGACCTGGCACCTGGCAGCTTTACCTCAGTCACTGCCAGCGCCCCACGCTCAAGAGCGTGTGCAGCCAGTGCGAATAAGCACAGCAGCTGTCCACAGAAAGCAGGGACCCAGTGGGAAAGGGCTCCCCCCCAGAACCATGGCCTACACAAGCCAGCTCCCAAAGCTCACGCCGGCGGCACAACTGTGCATGGAACGGGAGTCCCAGGTGGGACCCAAACGAGCCCTGGTACTAAGAGAAAGACTGCAGCAGAGGATCGAAGGTACTTTGCTTTAATTCCAAAGTTGTGCTGTTTATGATTAGGTAAGGTGACCATTGGGAATATGGGAAACAGGCCACGGATAATGTCTCCTGGGGCATTTTGAGCCACAAGCCTGAAAAAGGATCTGAAGGCAATCTGTCAGGTGTTAGGGCTTCACTGGGCTGGGGGCTGCATCCACGAGTTGTAAGTTATTCTCTAAGTCCTGCATACCTGAACCAGCCAGTTGGGTAAGAAGCAGGTCTGTAGGCAACCCTACTGGGTGCAGCAAGGGAGGTCGTGCTGGGGTTTGACCTTGACACACACTTGAATTGAGCCCAGGGACTTCGTGTGCTCTCTGCACAGGCCCAGGCATGGCAACATGGAGACCCCAGTGCTTCCCCTGGGCATCTGGGGGGCATGGGAAACAGGTACCCAAGAAGGCAAAGGGCAGTATAAAGTCAGATGGCAGGAGGGGTGGGGCAGGAGTGGGTCTGCACACTGCCTCAGCGTCACGCTCCGCCCTCCGGAGGAGACAGGCAATAACACCTTAACTCAGGGCCACGTGGCCGAGAAGGGAAGGCCGGGGGACTTCTTTAACTAGGGTCAGCAGTGACACCTGGGCTGGGGAATGCCAGTGACAAGGATGAAACTTCTGAGCAAAAAAGAAACTGAGTGAAAGACATGAGCCAGTGGGTGGCGGACCTAGATCAGGTGACAGAGTGGGTTGCAGACGCCATGTGGGTGCTGATCACGTGCAGTCAGAGGGATCTGTGCAGGGGCACACCACGCTCCACCTCCCGTCGCGTGCCCTCAGCACCCACGGTGCCCGGCGCTGGGACAGCAGGGGCTGCCTTCCTAGATCTTGCATTCCAGTGGAGAGGACAGGAAGTAACTAAACAGGATAGAGTAATGACAGATTGTTTCCCGTCAGGAGTGACTGGTGATGCCAGACCGAAGCAGGGTAAACCAGGGTGAAGAGCCCAAAGGACCCAGAGTCCTGGAGGGTAGTGATGAGGGGAAGGGCAGCCAAACTTGGAGGGCAGGCAGGATCCAAGACATGCTGCCATTCACCCTGGAGAACTGAGGTCTCCGAGAGCCAGGAAGGCTCCTGGCAGTGACGCGGCTCACGCTGGCTACTGTGCACAGGGCATGTCCCATGAGGCCTGGAGTGGAAGCAAGGATGTGAGTGTGGAACAGCTGCAGCTCGTCAGGCACCAGGTGGCAGTGACACAGACAGCGATGGGCGCAGTGGTGTCTACGATGCTGTGCCAGACACGGGGGCCAGGAGATGGTGATCAAGGCAACCCTAGTTTTAGGTCCGCACAACTAGGTGGGGACACCTACCCATGCAGGTCGGCTGTTTGGGAACTTGGTTTTGGATGGCACTGAACTTGAAATGCCCGCCAGACATCAAATAGAAGACGTGGCCAGACAGTGGGTTCTACAGCTTGGGGCTCCAGACAGAGATGTGGGCTACAGCGTTCATTTGTGAGTCAGCGTGCAGCCGCAGTTTAGAAGCCCAGGAGCCTGTGTCCGCACTCAGTCTGTGCATTGGTGCCTCCCCCAGCAGCTCAGAAGCAGGCGGAACCGAACAGTGCGGGAGAGCGAGGATTAGAACTTGTCACCATCTTGGAAAAAGAGCTCCGCAGCTTCTGTTCTTGTTTAGGGAAGAGGGGTTGTGTGAGTTCAGCACAGGGCTAAGGAACTGGCCGAAGTGGATCATTGTGGGCACAGGACAGGCTTGGGTCTGGTCAGTGGCAACTGGAAAGCTTAGCGTGAGAGAAACAGGTGCTCAGTTAATGGCCTCAGAGACCGAGAGCAAGTGTAACAGGTCGCATGCAGGGGAAATGAAAGTCCTCAGAGGAAATAGGAATAATCTTGAGGTCATGGATTTGGGGACTGATACTGGCCACCTCTAGTCCTGCTGATCTCTGTGGCCTCTGCCTCCGGTCATGGGGTGGGGGGACCACTGCTGCCATTACTCATCTGAATTGTTTTAATTCCCTTCTGAGTTTGCAGTCGAAGGTGTTCAGTGATAGCGCTCAATGTATGCGTACCATATCTAGGAGCTTGACCAGGTGCCAGCAAGACTTAACACCATGCCTCCCCTTTCACTGCACAACAGGAAACAGCTGGAAGAATGGCAGAAATCCAAGGGGAAAATGTATAAACGGCCTCCTATGGAACTTAAAACAAAAAGAAAAATCATAGAGGAAATGAATATTTCATTCTGGAAGAGCATGGAAAAAGAAGAGGCAGAACAGAAAGCCCAACTTGAACTGTCCAGTAAAATCAGCAGCACTCTGACTGAGTGTCTGCATCTCATCGAAGGGGTGAGTGAGGACGGTGGTCTCCAAGGCTTTGACCCAGAGGCACTTCCTTAAATACAGTGCTGACCTCTGAGCAGACACTTACTCTTTCCAACATAGAAGCATAATGATAGCAGTAATAGTGATGACATGCACCTAAATGACAGCCCTTGTTGTCCCCTGTAACCATAGCGACTTACAAACGAACTTCACAAACTTCACAGACGAAACAGGTACAGACAAGTTGGGAACCTAAGCCAAGTAGTCTGGCTCCAGAGGGACCCAAAGCAACTTCTTCATGGGTCAGGTTCCACAGAAAGCAGTTGGCGTTTGAACATGAGTGAAGTCAGAGCAGCTTGTGTAAAGGTGGATGGTCCTACCTACACTGTAAGTGGCATCTGAGTCGGATCTTGGGCCGTGTTAAAGGAAGACTGTTAACAAGAAATAACCGGTAGGCTCTAGACGGTCCTTGCCCAAAGCAAACCCAGTTCTGCCCCTTGGCTGCTGGTGTCAGACATGGACAAAAAAGGATGCCTTCAGTTTAGGTCTAGTCCAAGCAATATGTCCACAAAATCAGTTAAACATTAACTGTTTCTTCTTTGTAGAATTAAACTTTTTTTTTTCTCTTTCGTTTTCATTGTGTTAAAGAAAATACATCAATACATTCTTATTAAAAACATTTCAAACAATACAGGTAAGTGACTAGCCGTCTCCTGCCCTACATATGCTTGCACACATGCGTGAGCACGTGCACACACAGTCATGCATCCAGGCTTCTCCCTGGAGTGACACTGTTGCTAATTATCCCTCCAGACAGTATTTGTGCATCCAGTGCGGGTACATAGAGAAAGTAAGTGTATCATTTTGTAAGTTGCAATTATTTTGTTTCTGAATTTCATGCTTGTTCTTCGGTTGTCTTTTCTTGTGTTCCTGGTACCAGTATGATGCTTTGTCAAATAAGTTGGGTATTTTCCTTTTTACCCATACTCTGAAAATAGTTTATCCAACATGAGACTTATTTTGCCTTTTGGAGGTTTGGTAAGAACTTGCCCATAAAATCATATGGACTGTGGGGGATACTTCTGTGTATCTTTTCAATTTTTTCCATGATCATTGGTCTACTTCAGTGTTGTGCTTTTTGGGCCAACTTTAGTAATTTCATGCTTTTTATTTAAATCAGACTTGCTAAACATTTCTCATTTAATTTTTTTAAAAGGCCATCTTTGGGGTTGTTTTTTTCCCTCTTACATCAATGTCTGCATCTATTTTTATGTTTTCTTTCTAGCTTTTTTTAATAGAAAGCTTAGATAATTTATATTAGCCTTATTTTCTTAAAAATACATAGATTGCTATAAATTTGCCTCTGAATTTAGCTTTGGTCTTGTCCTTCAGGTTTGATAGGTAATGTTTTTTATTAGAGCCAAGTCAGAAAAACAAGCCATAACAGGTATCTCCATAGGAAGAATGTGGGATTCACAGTAGTTTCGTGTCTTGTATGAGTTCCCTGGAAGCAGCCTCTAGGATGACAATTTGTGCACAAGTAATTTACTAGGAAGAGGCTCCTGGAAAACGGAGGGAAGTGGGATGTGGGACCAGCAAGTATGTGTGCCCAGAAAAGTCCACGGAGGGCAACTGTGGCATAGTCCCACAGGGACCCCTGGGACAGTTGGTCCTGACCAAGGGGCCAGACTGACACATACACAGAGGTGCAGGTACTGGCTGTTGGACCTGACAGCACTTTCTGAGCCTGTGTGCACAGAGATGGTAAAGCAATCGTGAGATGTACGTGGGTTATGCACACAGGGCTGGCAGCAATAACAGTCTGGGGGACTTGACCTCTTTCACACGCACCTGCACAGACCCCGACATACAAGCACACACACATATCACCCTGGCCATACCTGTACCGTCCTTCATGCTTCCATCAGTCGTGTGGAAATTCATTCTGTCACTATTCAGCACTCACACTTTTGTGAATGTTGATTACTCAGGTGGGTCAGGGTGGAGGACACGTAAACATGAAGGACACACTGCTTCCTTCAACATTTTTCTGTCTATTTTGTCTCATGTGACTCTTAAAATTTAATGATCACTGTCAAAACTCATTGAAATGTACCGTTTAAATGGGTATATTTTATTACATGAGAACAAGTACAATTGACATTTTTTTCAAGTTAAAGATAATTACTGATGGGGCTGATTTCTGCATCCCTGCCCAAAGAACATGAGTAACGGTGAGATGGTAATCATTTTCTCTGGGTGTTTTTTGCAGGGTGTACTTTCTAATGAAGTATTTACCATCTTGTCCAGTATTCCTGAGGCTGAGAAATTTGCTAAGTTCTGGATCTGCAAAGCAAAGTTCTTGGCAAGTAAAGGCACCTTTGATGTCATTGGGCTGTACGAAGAGGCCATAAGAAATGGGGCAACAGTGAGTATGAAAATGCTGTCGTGTGCGTCCTGTTTGCAGTGCAGCGGTTATGTCACGTAATGTGAGCTCTGACGCATCAAGTTATGCACAGAATGTGTAGTACAGTGTCCTTTGTGAATGTTTTATGCCGTAGGACGTAGTTACATGTAACTGATAAAATCACTTGTTACATGTAACTAATAAAATCACTTGTCCAGTGACTATCTCCCTTAACACTCACGGAAAGTAATAGTGTAGAAAATTGTAACATGAGTGTCCATACTTCTAAAGTCATACCTCACCATAAAAACCAAAAAATATATTACGCCCAACACATCAATGTCCATAAATAACTCTTAATCCTAAAACCTAGTAAAAGTATCTCTAGATAATTTTTTAAATAGACTGAATCAAATAGTTTTATAGCTCTTTTCATTTAAATGTTGCTATCCATGGCATGTATTCACGATGCTTCAAATCAGAGTTGTACATGCTCATAGTTGAAACAGTCAGATGGTCCGATAGGGTTCCTTCAGCCAGGCCTCTGCTCCCTTCACCTCCCCTTTCCCTTTCCCATTCCTCAGAGCAGATGGATGGGTTTTATGTTTACTCTATAGTTTTAGATAACGTGCTTTATTGCTATTTCTTGATTTTTCGGTTTTAGACATGATTTGTGGGCTTCCAGCTATGCAGGATGAGGATTTAACCTGTTTCGCACACACCTACACAGACTGCCGGCATACACACACACACACATACACACACATACACTCGCATACACAGATACATAGACACGTGCACACACACAGCCATGCAGACACACACACACACGCACAGACACACATGCAGGCAAGTACAGACACACAGACAGTGCATAGACACACAGATACAGACACACAGACACACATGTGCACACACAGATACACACAGAAATCATCTTTAACTAGAGCCTATAAAAATGTAAGATACTTGATGAATGCTTTATATAATTCAGGCTCTTTGCAGTGTGTTCTGTACATTTCTTCCCAGTTCCCTAAGCTTAAAGCATTTTAGATTTTGTGAAAATGTGTGGCTAGCTTTGCTTCTATGCTCTGTTGTTAGTTTGTCCCTTAATTTGATGGAATCCAGGTTGGAAGACCAGCCTCCAGGTATAGCGTTCCCGTGAGAAAGTCCAGCTCACTTACGATGTCCTGCCTCAGGGCCTGGCCTACATACCTCACAAAAGGAAGGCGCCCTCTACTACTTTTCTAGAAATTACTTTTAGGTTACGTTGCCAAATAAAGGATGAAAGAAAGGGAGGACTGGGAGAAAATTGCCCAAAATGCTAATTAAAGGTTGCATTCAGGTGATGGGATTATGGGTGATTTCTAAGTTTGACCTATTGTTCAGTTTTTCTGTAATGAGGTATGTACCATTTATGATACAAACCAAAATGAAATCGGGACAACCCTAAGAATGCACGCCACAGTTTCTGTGTGGCTGTCTTCACATCTTTGGACCAGAGTCTCTATGGGAATACATCTTCAATGGGGTCATATAAGTCAGTAAGAAAATTAACTTGATTTAGAGAAATTTCATTATAGACAACTTTCCAGCAACATATCTCTTCATATAGTTCAACATGCCAGCATTTAACCACCATTTTCTTTGTTCTTTCATTTTTCCCATGAAGCTGTAAATCTGAAACATTCTAAATGTGATTTATAGGTAGACAAGAGCTAACAAAGGAAACAGTTGTATTATAAAGAGAAGTTCATTTGCTGTTACACAGTTTCTTAGATCATTTTTCTCAATAATGTTTTTAATACTGTTTGTGTTTCTTCTTCTTTCCTTCCAGCCAATACAAGAGTTGCGGGACGTTGTTCTTAACATCTTGCAAGACCCAAAGAGAGCCACAGACGGTACTGCCATGTCGTATTTAAATCACTCCCTATAGCCGTAAAGTAAAAGTCACCAGGGGTCACACAGGAAAAAGGGAAATAATTAAGTCCTCAGAAATGCCTGTCACTCTTGGTTCCCAGGATGCGAGATTTCTGTCGTTACAAGTAAATATGCTGCTCCACGCTGAGCAGCCTGGATGAGTATCCTGCCCCCCGAGCCCTGGGGGGGACAGTACCAGCGCCCTTTGGAAGCAGAGGGAGGAATATGGGCCCACATCACATGTTTCATCATAACAAACCCACCACACTTTCACACCCTGGTTCACGGCGCCCCTTTGAGAGCTGCGGTCACAGGACTCTGCTGTTGGCCCACCATTCCTGTGGTTGGTCAGAACCCCCAGAGCACCCTCCCGAGATAGACACTGAGCAGGCACAGCGAGTGGCACTTTATAGTTGCTGATAATGGACAGAAAACAAGCTGCCTTCAGGAGATAAAATGGATTGTTGTGGATTCAGAAGGTTACACGTCTTTTGCCTTTAAGAGTAGATTTCACTTGGGGGCATGGTCGAGTCATGTAGAATGACAGTGGCTACGCATCACTTGTGGGGATGAGGTCCCAGAGCAGACCTGCTCAGTGGCTCTTCCTGGCAATGACGCTGCAGTTCAGATGTTTGTTTATAATGGACGACAGAATTCTGCAAAGGGACGAGAGTGGGCAGGAAGCCACGCCCTGTGCAGCTGGCCCCACTGACCTCTCAGGCTCTCAGCCTCCAGCCGCAGTATCTGCCTGTCTCTGACGAATTTCCTTCTTTCATGTTGGTTATTGTTTTGGGCTGTCATGCAAGTTGTGTTAACACTAGACCTTTCTCAGCCACTGTCCAAGGCAACAGCCATGTGGTTGTCCCTGGGTTAGGAGGGGTCCAGGCCAAGTGAGTTATCCCTAGTAGGCCAAGGAAATGGCCCACGTGCGGTGTCAGGGTGAAAGGCCAGCAGCTGGTCCCTGAGAGATGTCGGGTGCATACGAGACTGGAGCAGAAGCTCAGAGGGACTGAAGGGTGTCAAGGCCCCATCCCCCATGCGAGCAGCAGAGGCTGGCCGGGGCCGGGCCGCGAGCCTGGTCGGATGCAGGGGGCTCTGCTCCAGGGCTCAGGGGCCAACCCCGTTGTAAGTCCCCCTTCAAGTCACTTTCTCTTTGTTTAGTCCCTGGGCCGTGGGGGTCACATGTTTTAGCTGCGTGCTAAGTCACTTAACATCGTGCTCTTCTCTTGACCTTGCTCACAGGAACGACCTCTGGGTCTTCAGCTGCTAAAACTCACAGGACATCGATACAGGAGCTGGCCGGCGAGATGGAGCCTGGCAAGTGTCGTCTTTCTCCAAAAGGGAGGGAGCAGGCCCCAGCAACACCCCAGAAACCCAAGGCAGAACAGGGTGGTCATTCTGGTATCAAATTACAGGTGGCCCCCCTCCCCAGGTAAGAGGATGTGAGCAGCGTCGTGTGCACAGGCCCAGCCATTTCTGCCTCCCGTCTGAGTGCCAGGGTACTGCTATCTGCCTGCGGGGGACCAGCTGGTCTGCCCCGATCTGGCATGAAGGGAGGTGCTGAGGGTGAGGAGCTCTGCAGGGGGTCTGCACGCACGCCTCCCTCCCACAGCCACATGCCCCCTCTGCACTGTCACATGTCCTGCTCTGCACACCCACTTTCCTTTCCCGTAGGCCTGGCCCACGTGTAAGGACACGGAGGGCAGTTGGGTACAGCCTGATTACAGACCACTTTTTAACACGCGTAAGTTTAAGGCAGAATCCGTAGTGATGGAAGGATCTGTGTCAGGCTTCCGGTGTCATTTCCTAAAGTACTAACGTGACGTCATAGGAAACATCCGAACAAGAACCACTGTCGTGTACTTTACCTGGAGGCACAGTGGGCCTCTCCAGCCCCAGGCTCCTGTCAGCCGTGCCATGTCCCCTCCACACTCAGCTCGTGGGGCGCGAGGCGGGCCAGCCGCTGGCCTGGCTCAGCCTGCATGTGCAGACCAGTCACAGCGGGAACGGCCTCTGCAGCCTGTCCTCCAGGCCCGCTTTAATTGGGGTGAGTTAAGAGTTCATAAGGAAGGTGCCCAGGTGGTGAATTGGTTCATCGCCTGGAATACGCTTTTTGAGTAATGTACTGTCAGGCCAGAAAGAACCTTAGTGCTCATTTGCCCAACCTCAGCTGGTTTTAGGCCCACTTTCCTCACAACCTGTCCACGCTTTTGGAAGTCTGTGGAATAGACAAGCACCAGCTGCCGAGTGTTGACTTCATAAAGCCACATTCTACGCTTCGGTCAGTGTCTCCCTCTGCTTACGCCATCCCAGAGCAGATGGCCAGCCCGGCCACCTCAGGACAAGTGTCCATCTTGTGGTGTCTGTCGCTCTTTCTGATGCCGTGACTGGGATGCCAGAGGAGTCAGGGTCCTGACCTCGCCTCTCGCTCTTCCAGGGTGAGCGGGATGGCTGAGGTGCGCGACCTAAAGCTGGTCACCCCCGTCCGGCGCTCGGCGAGGATCGAGCGAGCCGTGTCCCACTACCCGGAGCTGCTGCGGGAGCACGACATGGTGGTGGCGTCTCTTGATGAGCTCCTGGAAATGGAAGACACGGAGTGCTTCGTGTTCCGCAGAAACGAGGCCCTGCCCGTGACCCTGGGGTTCCAGAGCCTTGAGTCGTAACTTTGACACTTCTTAAGAGTGCGTTTCAGCGTCCGTGAGACAAGTCACATCCTCTTCCAGCCGGCCTGGGACTTGGGAACTCCCTCACTGGGCCCCCTCGCAAGGGTGTCCCATAGGAATGCGTCCAGCTTACTTGTTCAAGCAGCAGAAACCTCACGCTGAATGCGGTTTGCCCACAAGCGTGCAGGGCGCTGGGCGTGGCCTTCCCTTCCTGCATCCACCTTAGCGGATGGGCCACGCCAGGCCCTCTGGTCAAGTCCCCTCATTTCACAGATGAGTCTGCACGGCTCTGCCTTTGCTCAGAGATCGCATGTGACGGATGTGTGACCTTTGACTTCCGTCACCGTGTCCCTGTGGTAAGGCGTGACTCACGCCCTTCCTGTCCCAGGTCTCCTCTAAAGAAATGCACCCCTAAATTGGGATGGACGTCTAGCTTCTCATACCCACACCTAACCTTGCAGAAGTGCTTCAAATAGAAGCTGGGAGCGGGGGTTGGGGGTCACCACGTCCACACTTCAGCTCTTCCCTGGACCCTGGGCCAGAGAAGGCCATATGAGCCCATACTCCAGGCTGCTGTCCCAGCTCTCCGGGCAGCTGGCTGCCCTCAGAAAGGAACAATCAGAATCGTTATGTAAATATGTATAGAAACGCTCGTCAACATACTTGACGTTTTACTTTTCTTCATATTTAAATATTCACCAAAAAAGGCAATTAAATTTTGTTTATTCCTGCTTATTCGTTATCTTCTTTGTTAAACAGTGATGATAGCTTGGCCTAGAGAATTTGGGGTTTGTCTGGGGACACACCGATGGCTACCACAGAGGCCTCGGGACCTCCATCTAGGAGCTCCCCCTGACCAGGGGCTGCCCGTCAACCTCTCCGGGATCCAGGCTCTGTCCCTGAGGGAAGCCAGCCAGCTCGGGGTCAGGTATAATAATGAGGCTCCTGACACGGCTGTACGACCATCATGCAAACACACCAACTTCCAATGAGTACATTGTCACCACAACCAAAAGGCAGGCGTCCGCACAGCCAACCCTTCCTCTTAGACTCGTACCTGTGATGCCACCAGATGCCCAGAGATGAAAACTCTGGAAATGGGAGAGAAATGAAACATTCCAGACCAGCGAAAGCGGAAGCAGGCCCCCGTGTTAGGACCATACTCCCGAAAGTCCCCTCACTCAACTGCAGGAGGCACCTGCTCGTCATTGCACCACCAGGTCACCACCCCAGGGCCCGTCTCCCAAACCCTGTTCTCTCCTGACTGCTCAGGATGGGGTTCAGCTGCTGTGACGGAGGTGCACCCCCGTCCGCGGTGCACAAGAGACAGCCCAGGTCTCATGCTGCCACCTGGCTGCCGGCCACCACGCCTTCCAGGGGAGAGGGGAAAGGAAGTGGAAGGCACCCCCCTCCTTTGAGGCCATGTCCCCACTCCTGGAGCTGAGGTGTGACCTTCAGTGTCCTCCACAGCCTTGGGGTTTTAAAAAGCTGCAACAGACAGCCCCCAGCAGGATAGCTCCCACCCTGCCTGGGCCCACGGGAAGGTTCCAGCCCAAAGTTTGACAGTCTTTCCCCACTCCCTCCGATCTTGCAAAGGAGCTGTGCCCCACCCTGTCTGTCCCCTGCAGTGCCACAAGCCCACCTAGGGTAATAAACCAGGTGACATCACTCAGTAAACAGGACACTAGATTGCAGACAACCATGGTGAGCCAAATGACCTGACCCTGTGGAGCCAAGAGTCTAGTGGGGACACAGTCATAAATGTCAAAATGACAATCTGAGGAAGGCTCAGGGGAGAAGGACCAAGGGGACTGAAGCTGGCAAGGAGGTGGGGACGCCCTTGGAGCCTGAGGAAGTGGAGGTTTAAGGAGAAGAGGCAGAAGGAAAGCAGGAAGGCCCTCTGCCCCCTCACCCCCTTCCTCCATGCCCTCAGCATTTGTCCCCAGGCCCCTTCTGTATTCTCTGCCCTAGGGGGGAAGCCTAGGGGTTGATTTTTGCAGATTTGGCTACCGCACATATTTCAGCACCTTTCCAAAAAAACGGCACTAAGGTCTGAGTGGTTTTCCCAATGCAATGCTGTCTGTCCTCTTAGGAATCTGGGGTGTGGACACAGGCGAGAGTCCTGGTCCTTGCCTGGACAGCCTGCCCTGCAGACTTGAGGCCCAAAGCCAGCTCAGGAAGAAGGGAAGGCCTTAGTGGTGCCAGCCCTGGACACTCCTGAGGTGACATGAAAAACGAATGAGCGCTCAGAGCACGGTCTGTTGTCCCTTGTTTATCCACAGAAAATGCAACCAGTGAGCCATGTCACGGTCCTTTGTCATTTCACATGCAGATACACTCATTCTAAGCTTCCATATAATGCCAGGTGACACCACTAACAGACAAGTGACAGGAACACCAGAATAAGGACAGGCCAGGGCTTAATGCCACAGAGCAGCTCCAACCGAAGAAACCATCACGTTTCAAATCACGAGATTGATTTAATACATTTTAATGCATCAAGTTCTAAGATGTCTGGGCTGTCACATTTACTGTCATCCTAGTGACCTGGAATGGGGTCACCTGTGCCAACCAGGCACCACTGTTATCACAAGTGTGCACAGAATACTACTTTTTTAAAGGAATATGTGCAGAAATAAAATTTCACGTGGAATGATGCAGCTCAGGGAATTTGTGACATTTCCAAGGGGCTCAAAGGTGGGGGACACCTCCCAGAGTGAGCCGTGCTGCCACTCCCCCCCTCTCTCGGAGTGGCCCTCCTGGTCCCCACCCTCCTGCCCGCAACCCATCAGGAACAAGCTAGTCGTGGAACCTTCCTGGAGCTCACAGTGACAGCCTGCCAGGGGTGGATAGCCACCAGAATGCCTTCATCCCCAGAGAACCCGAAGCTCTTCTGGTTGGAGGGAAAAGTAGCCCAGTGAACACTGAGGCTGGAACCAACCACTAGAAGGAACCCATGAGAGGGACCCCTAAACCTAGAGCCCCTGGAATGCCCACATAATGACAGGCACCTTCACACAGTGCTGGGAAATGAGAGCCCGGGCCCAGCCAGCCGCTCATGACAGCCATCCCAGCTCAGAGGGGCTCAGGTGGCACAAGGTGCAAAGGTGGAGGCAGGAGCCCCTCGTGCTGTAATGTCCCCAGAGCGGGACAGTCCGTGACACAGGTCAGCCAGGGGGGCTGGAGGTGCCAGGCGCCAGTGCAGTCAGCCGACCGGCTGAGCAGAAGCCCGGGCTCTGGGCTTACAGCCTGCGTTCTCGATCCCATCGGCCCCACCTCAGAAACAAATATTTTAATTTCCCCTTTTCTCTCCTGAATTGACATTCATGGATAATGTCGCGTCCTGCACAACAAGAGCTGTGGGAAGCAAGAAGGGCGGTGCAGGCTTAAGAGAGACAGTAGCCAAGAGAAGAGTGCAAGTAGGGCCAAGGGACTCAAGTCTCAAGGACTGAGCCCCGAAGCGGGCCAACGCATGGCTTTTACTAGTTAACAATTGAGGAGGTAAAGTTTGTTAATCTCAAGGTCTGTGAGTTACGTGCTGTCTTCCCGAAAGTCCCCATTGTGCTCCAGCTTGTACTTTGCATTCACACATGCACAACCCCCGGGGATCTATTGAAGGGAAGGGACCGATATGCTTCCATCGGGCCTCAGTTTGCTGGGACATCCCCTCAAGGAAGCTTTTCCCATCTCTCTCCATTGGGCCTCAGTTTGCTAAGACACTCCCTTGTAAAATCTGGGAAGAGTGTGGGGAACAAATGGCTTGGCAGCTGTAAGGCAACATCTCCCCCTTTTTGTTTTTGTAGCAGGAGAAACACAGACTTGGCAGTTTCCTCATTTATGGCCCATCGGAGGGCTTGTTGTCCACACCTGAGGACTAAACAAAATAGAATAAAAATAATTAACAGAAGTGCAATTGCACCTGCAAATCCTCCACCTAGGGTTTTCACCCAGATGAGTGGATTCAAATGAGAGAGCTCTTCCGCAGTAGCGGAAAGCGTCTCCTCTCCTGGGAGGAGTGAGAGCGTGGCATGAGACATCTGATCCACTTCTTGTTGCAGCTGTAGAATATCCACAGTGAGGTTGGGAGCATGTCCCCGGAGGTGAGCTCGTACCTCCCACCACGGGGTCCTAGTTCGGTTGTAAGAGAAAAGAATCACACAGTAAGTAGAAACATTCCAATCACATTTTAAAGTAATCATGGTATGGAGACTTTCTAATTGATCTCCAAGAGAGACTACAGATGTCTCTAAATCAGCTAATCTAACACTAACTTCCTGATTAATTCTAATTTGTTGATTCCAAGTCTTACTAGCATTTTCATGCCGTTCTTGTACGAATTGCGTTATCTGCACAGCCTAATGTAGAGCTACTCCAGAGACTGCAGCCACAGGAGCTATTGCTGTAATTCCCATAATTGCTGCAATCAAAATTCCAATAAATCTTTTAGTTCTTTGTAAAATCTTATGAAGAAGTTGTAAGACAACATGAACAGTTGGGGAGCCTTCCACACTCGAGGGGCTTGGACGTGTAGCCATAGATGTCTTCTCTTCTGTGGGCTGTCGTTCATGGTACGGTTTAACACACCGACCAGGAATCCACAGAGGTCGTTCTTCAGGACCTGGAGAAATACAAGCAAAACCTCTTCCCCATGTTAATAAAGTTCCTAGATGCCATTGATTAGTTTGAATGTCCTTCCACCAGATAGACACATTTTCAAATGGTTTCGGGCTGTGGAGACTATTGAAATGTCTCTCAGCTGCAGTGCGTCCAAGGTGAGCCTTGGTATCTGAGCCAGATGAACTAAAAAAATTTAAAGTAAACATAGCTCTTGCTAATTGTATTTGTGGGGGGTCTCCTATTTCTCCCCCTTTTTGTTTTTGTAATTGTTTTTTCAACGTGGCATTAGCACGTTCAACAATGGCTGGACCCTGTGGGTTGTAAGGAATACCAGTGGTATGAGTAATGTGCCATTCTCCTGATTTTTTCTTAATAACAAATACAGGAGAATTCCAAGGGCTAGAAGAAGATTCTATATGATCTTCTTCTAATTTACTCTGTATTAATTCTGTTAACGCCTCTAATTTTTCCTTAGAGAGGGGCCACTGTTCTATCCATAGAGACTTATTGTTTACCCATTTAAGGGCTACCAGAGTCCATAGCTGTTCAACAGTGGCCCCTATAAAAAAGGTTTTCATGTTTCTGTCAAATATCCTATTCCCTTTTGTCCTCTTTGGGACAGGAGCTGAACTGGCTGAATAATTCCGTGATTAAATTTTCCTAAACCTTTTCCTGGTTGATATCCCATTTGACTCATAATTTGTTGACTTTGAGAACTATATTGTCCATGTGGTATCCAAATTTCTGCTTTCCATTGTGTAAGCAGATCTCAACCCCACAAATTAACTGGAATGTCCGCAATATAAGGCTGTAAAAATCCCTTTTGTCCCTCTTGCCGGAGGCAGAGAAGAATGCAGACACTTTGATGCAAGCCTGAAGCTTGGCCCACACCCACAATGTAAATGTTTGGCTCTTGCACTTTCCAAGTCTTTGGCCATTCCTGAGAGCTGATTATGGAAACATGTGTTCCGGTGTCTAAAAGACGAGTAAATCTTTTACCCTGTATCTCAATTTGACAAACTGGGAGAATTCCTGATATCTTTTCTACTAGAAAAATCCCTGCCTGTCCTGTGCTTCCAAAACCTCCAGTTCCCCTTTTTTGAGTTCCCCTGTTTCCTGGGAGAGTGTATGGGAGCAGGTGTAACTGTGTAACCCGTTCTCCCTTTTGAGTGGTCCAGGGAACAGACGAGGGCATTATAATTTGAATTTCTCCTTCATAATCAGAATCAATAACACCAGTATGAATGGTGACTCCTTTGGATGTCAAACTAGAGCGACCAAGGAGAAGTCCAACAGTACCTGGGGGAATCGGTCCAAAAAGTCCAGTGGGCACACGTAAAGGAGATTCTCCAGGACGTAATAAAATATTTTGTGCTGCACAGAGATCTACAGTGGCATTCCCTTCCGTAGCAGGACTTAATTGTTGAACTGAAAGTCGGGGGGAGGTACTGCTGATAATTCTGAAAAGCAGCCTGATTCACACGTGTCCCGGTTGTTGTCCGTTGTTGTCCGGGCCTGGGGCTGGCCCCACCTCCCGTTTCCCTGAATTGGGTCCCATTTTTATGAAAAACTGATCAGCATTCAGAAGCCCAATGATTTCCTTTTTGGCATTTAGGGCACAATCCAGGTGATTTAAGTCCCATTAACAGTAGTAGCATTAGGCAAATGGGAACTGTTTCTATTTCTCTTTCTGCATTCTTTTCTAGAATGGCCTGGCTTTCCACAATGATAGCAAGTGCCAGGAAATTTATTCTGACCTATTTTGAATCCAGTCATTGCTTGAGCTCACATAGTAGCTTTAAATTGTTCAGTTCGTACTCCCTGACACAAACGGATGTATCCCATTGTGTCTCCTTTTCCTTTCATGGTCCCTACAGCCTTCTTACAATCCTCCTTAGCATTATCGTATGCCACGATTTGTAAAATTACCTCAGCTGCCTGTAAATTGGTCACCTGTTTGCTAATAGCGTCCTGTAACCTGGCAATAAATTCAGAGTATAGTTCTCGAGGACCTTGTAAGATTTTTTGAAATGACGTCCGTTTCTATTTTTTCCCAGGCCATTAAGCAAATTCTTCTTAATTGGTCAATAGCCTGTTCATTCATCCCTAATTGACCTTTGGTATTTTCCCAATGGCCACTCCCTAACAATTGATCTTTGACAATAGGTATATTGTGAGCCTGATTATGCCTAGCTTGGGTTTCAGCACCATCAATCCACCAAGTCTTAAATTGCAAAAACTGGGATGAGGAAAGACAAGTCTTGGCCAGGATGTTCCAATCTGTGGGAATCAATCGACTGCATCAGCTGCACTCCGTATAAGACCCATGGTGTAAGGAGAAGTAGGGCCGTATTGAGTTTCAGCCTGTTTGAGCTCCTTTAGGAGTTTAAATGAAAAGGGCTCATGTAAAATTTCCTGAACAATGTTAGGATTGTTTGGATTCGCACAGGAGTAATGCGCTCATGAATGACACAGGAAATGCTAATGCATCTAAGTCCCCTTCAGTAAGAGCCCCGAGGACGACCGGCTTCCCTTCTCAACCAGGGACAGAGGTGCGTGAGGTGCCCCGCCTGAAGGATGGGCAGGTGAGCGCGTGTGGCGGAAAGAAAAAAATTAGCGTTTTTTTGCCAGCTGCAAGGGTGGCTCTGACTTATGTGCTTTAAAAGCAGGCGTAATGGCAAATCAAGCAAAGGAGCTGAGGGGACAGTCCTCCAACGGTGGAATCACGGTGGGAGTTTCTAGAGACCCTGTCTCCTTTCCCTCAGATTCCTGTACTTCTTCTCCTTCATCTTCCTCATCAGTTTGTAAAGTTTCTAAAACTGACTGGATTGATTCCCATGTAGCCCAGATGGTTACTGTTACAGAGTGAGTCCCCAAGATATGACCATGGAGCCGAATTGGACAAATTAACAAGGCCTTTATTACAGATTCAAATCTGGGCTCAAGCCTCCACTGACACAGCAGTGAGCAAGAGCCCCGAGCACTGTTTCCCGTCCCTTTTTATGTGTCTTGGAGACAAAAAGGGGTGCTGTTTTCTTTCTCTTTTAAGGGGATGTTCTCAGGGGTAGATTTCCTTAAGGGGATGTTCCCAGGGGTAAGTTTTCCTTAAGGGGATGTTCTGCTTATCTTTGCTGCAGCAACAGGATATCCAGTTTTGGGGTAAGCTTAACTGGGTGCATGTTTTTAACGGAAGATATGTGCGGGTGGCCGAAAATTTCCCACAGCACTTTTGCTCTGACCTGCTTATCTTCCATTGTTAGGTAGCTTGCCTAAGCTGAATTGAGGCACAGGGTTGTTTTTTTTTTTTTTTTCTTTTCTTGACCTCCTTGTCACAGTTACTGGGAGAGAAACTCCTTTATGATATAATCCACAGAGTTCTGTACCAAATTTTTCCCATGTTTTTAAATCTAACATCCCTAAATTCGTGAACCAAGGATAATAAGTTTCAATTACTTTGAGAAGGTCCTCTAATTTCTGATCTGATACTCGAGCTCTCCCAGCCTTAAGAAGGTGTTTAAGCAAACAAATATAAGGCCTATATTGGCTATTAACATTTCCCATTATGTATAGAGAAAAGGATAGAGAGGAAGAAGACTTTCACTCTGAGTGGATTCAGATGCCCGTCTGGCTGCGTCCTTCTCAGGACTTTCAGGCCTGTCTTGGCTATGGTGCGCCTGTATAAACCCCAGGCCTGGTTAACATCACCAGGCACTAAGGCACTGTTTATGACTGGACCATGGAACTGCAGATTAGGGCTCAAGCAAGCTCCGTAGCCGAAGCCGTGGAACTATAATCACACAGTCACACATTCACTCTATTGCACATACAAAGAGACAAATTCCCCTTTTACCTTGGTTAAATTCTCCGGGAGTCACCCTACTTTCTTCCAGTAGTTGTCGCAACCTCTCCCGGGTCCCCACGCCGTGAAACCTCTTTGAATTCCAACTTGGAGTCGACCTTCCTTCTCGAGCCCCACAAATGAGCCCCAGAATCAGGCCCCACATTGGGCACCAGATGTCTCGTCCTGCATGACAAGAGTTGTGGGAAGCAAGAAGGGCGGTGCAGGGTTAAGAGAGACAGTAGCTGAGAGAAGAGTACAAGTGAGGCCAAGGGACTCAAGCCTCAAGGACTGAGCCCCAACGCGGGCCAACGCATGGCTTTTACTAGTTAACAATTGAGGAGGTAAAGTTTGTTAATCTCAAGGTCTGTGAGTTCCGTGCTGTCTTCCCGAAAGTGCCCATTATGCTCCAGCTTGTACTTTGCATTCACACATGCACAATCCCAGGGGATCCATTGAAGGGAAGGGACCGATATGCTTCCATTGGGCCTCAGTTTGTTGAGACATCCCCTCAAGGAAGCTTTTCCCATCTCTCTCCATCGGGCCTCAGTTTGCTGAGGCACTCCCTTGTGAAATCCTGGGAAGAGTGTGGGGAACAAACGGCTTGGCAGCTGTAAGGCAACATATAATTATTGTCTCTATAACTTAAAATATCAATATAGTTTCCTGTAACACCAGTGAAACAGAAAGGAAAGCAATTTATACTGAAATAATATGCATTCTGCGTAAATTCCTAGGAGTGATTCCACTTGAAGACAAAGAAGCTCCTGAAAATCTCCCAAATGCCCCCCCACTGGGCACCCCCATGCCAGCGTACAGCAGCCCCCAGTGGCCACAGCCCATTGGCCCCTCCTGGCTCTGCTGTGCAGAGAACTGAGCTACCAGCTCTGGCTGCAGCACAGGAGGCAGGAGGCAGGGTCCACATGGGCCCATCCTTGCTCCCCGTCCGCCCTGGGGGCCCTCTGTGGGGACAGGTGGAGATGGAGAAGCTCCAGGAGTAAGGCCTCCAGGGCTCCTCACCGAGGCGCCTCCCACTGCAGCCTTGGTGTAGTGATGCCTCAGAAGTGCAGCCAGGCGCCCAGAGAAGGGGGTGCTACAGATGGAGGCGGCATGACTGGGTAAAGGTGGGTCTGGAGCCAGCTCCCCTTGGCCCCGCGTGCTTCCCTACCTGCCTCGCTCTACTTCAGCAGTGACGTCTGACAGCTCCAGGCCCAGCTCTGCCCTCGGGAATTCTCCAGCCCTGCTTAGCTGAAAGTCCAGGTAGATGAGGCTGCCCGGGGACAGCTGAGTCCCCCGCTTGGGGCAGTGTGGTGCAGGGGACAGAGCAAGTCCCAGGTCAACAGCACTGGGTCCAAACCCTGGCTGTAGTCCTCTGGCAGCACCACAGTGAGTCACACAGGCCCTCCTGGTGGTAAATGAGGCTAAGGGGCCCACTGCGAGGTTGCCCTGAGCACTGAGTGACGCCCAGGGCCCAGGCAGGAAGCACAGGTGACTCTCACGCCTGCCTTCCTGCAGGTGTCTGGGCAGCTGAGGTCCTCAACCTCAGACGCCGCATCTCGTAAGATGGGCACAGCCACACTCAGCTGGGGGAAGGGAGCTGCCAGCTCAGGGGCTCTCTGCACTGGCCACCTCCTGCTCCTAACCCAGGGTGTGTCCAGGTCGCTACGGGAAGACCAGCTGCAGCAGTCACCCTTCGGTGTGTGGGCTGAGGGTAGAGTGACCATGGCCTTCCTCCTCGTGGGTACCACGCTTCCTACTATGGAAGTGAGGAAATGCCGGTCGGTAAAGCAGGGGTGAAGCTGCCCCAGCTGAGGTGTCCTATCTGTATAACCCACCCCCCTCCAGGCATTTCACACTGCCCACAGTTACCTGCAGGGAGGGCTGGGGACCTGACTCAGCGAGTTGAGTGGGAGTGCAGGCAGTTGAGGCAGGTGGCTATGGAGGTGGCGTGGTGGTAGGCTGCTGGAGAAAAGTGTCCGGTGGAAACCCCAATGGAGCAGACTGCCCATGGTGCTGTGGCATAGGTCCCGCTCGGTGACGCTGGCAGAGGGCAGCACAAAGAATTGGGAGCCCATCCCACCGGGACCTGCGTCTCCCACAGGTGCCCACCTGATGGGGCCGGGGCTTGTCCCCTGGGCCTGTCACTGGAGACATTGCGGCTTCGCCCACCATGGGGGCGGGGGGAGCTCTGTCCTCTAAGCCTGAAGTTCAGCACCATGCTCTGCCGAGCCACCCCTACTTTCCTACAGTTACCTACCTAGCCTGGGGGGCGGCCACCGTCAGGTACCTTCTGCCTTCCCCATAGAGGGCGTGCACAGGCCCACACCCAGCCCACTCCCACCCCCAGCAGCCTGTCTGTTACCAGGTCCTGCTTTTAGAGTCTGGACACCTGTCCCACATTGACTCCCAGAGTCCCATGTCCCACAAGCATACTTTTGCCCTCAGCCTCAGTTTCCTCTCTATAAGATAAAGGTGACAGGCTTGCCCACCGGTGTTGTCACACAACAGCCTAGCAGATTGTCCCCCCGTGTCTTTCCTTAAGGAAAGAAGAGTCTGTGAGACTATGCTTCTCTGGGACTGTCTATTTCTCTCTATTTAGTCTCCAAAAGAGGGTTTGCGGCCAATGACGAGTAAGATTGCCCCATGGGGGGGACAACTCAAGCCAGGCAGAAGCCCGTGGAGACCCCGATGAGCTGCCTTAGAAAGATCTGGGAAGGGGCCTTGTCTCCCCTTCCACCTGCCTGGGAAAGGCGGCTGCTGGCTCTGACTTTTCCCTCTCACCTAATTGGGAAAAAAGTCTTGAGAGTGATAAGATTAAGCTCTCTCTGCTCAGCTCTGTGAAACAATTTCAACATGTGATATATGTCCCTTAAAGGAGTTGTATACCTCACCTCAAGGACTTTCTGCTTCGGCTGTTTGGAGACCAACATAATTGGTTGGGTTGTTTCCATAACGTAATGAGTCCCACAGACCGTGCCAGAAAAACACTACTATTCCCTTGTATACTGATCAATAAAAAGCTCCAGTCGGCTCAAATCTGGGCTCCAGTCTTTCAGAACTGTGAGACCCGTGGCCTTCTGAGATTTAAACTACTTTAAGTCTCTATATGTTTCTTTCTTAAAAACTTAACCCAAAGCCGCCCCTTCTCACACCCTCACTGCCTGTGTTGTGCTGGACGCGACACCCTGGGGCTGTGGGAGGGTCACATGGCACACAGCACTTTATACACTTCACTGCTGGCTCTAGCTGGCCTGGGACTCCACGTGGCCTGAGTCCCCTTGCAGCAGCCGGGACTGTCCCAGCTGTAGCGGGCTGTCTTCCTGCCATCATCACCCAGGAACGTCAGCTCAGGCCCCTTGTCTGCCTGACCCCCGACGCGGATCAGAGCTGCCTGTCCCTCAAACAAGGACCCAGCCAGGTAGCCAGATGCTTCTGAAAGCAGTAATGGTGGCGACTGAGGGACAGGGCCATGTGACCCTGGACAGCACACTGCTGGCATCTGCAGCGCAGGCCAGCAGAGGGCGCTGCCTGACAAGGACACGCAGAGCTCTGTGGAGGGTGGTCGGGAGTCAGGTGATGAGGGCCGAAGGCACACCTCCCCACCCGCCCTGTACCCCTCCCTGGGCACCCGCTCTTATCCCAGGCTCCCTCTTGGTGGAGCTGACGACTTGCAGCCCACGGTGGCTCCCATCCCTGTGACCCTGGGGGACAGGAAGGGGCCAGGCCTCCCTGGGCCCTTGGGGGTCGGGGCACCTAGCAGAGCCCTAAGCTGGGAGTGTGAGAAGTGGGCACCCCGAGGCCATGCTGAGTGGCTTAGAGAGGGCCTAGAGGCACAGTGTGAGTGGTCTCAAGGGGGTGAGAGGGGCCCCAAAGTCCAGGTCACAGGAGAAGCCCAGCCTGAAACAGCTGGCTTGGGATGCCCCTGTCCAGGACATCGCTGCCAGCCCACCCAGGGGCCACCACCCTCATCCGTCTCTGGTCCCCGTGGGCCACAGCCTCTCGCAGGATAGCTCTGCCAGGTGCCAGCACCACCTCTCCAGCTCCTTCCTCTGCTCTGAAAATGGAGGGGACAGTGGGGTGAGTGACAGCCCGGCCGAGATGAGACGTGTGGTAAGGGCAGTGAAGTCACCAAGGGCCTGTGCATGCAGCTGTGTGCACGACACCCTGGGCCTTTCCTCACATTAGTGACACTCTGCCCAGAGCGGAAGGGAAGAGGGAGGGACAACACAGGCCGTGGGCAGGTGCGGAGGCCGCTCAGGGCTCAGGTCACAGGGCAGGGACTCTAACCCGGATGGTTGGGGCTCAGAGCAACTCCTGACCCCGAGGGCAAGTCAGGTCCCTCCGGGTGGGGTGTCCCCGGGCAGGTGGGGACGTCAGGTGAGAAAGGGCCCCGCAGGTCACAGAAGTACCTCGGGCTCTGGAGTCTCAGGGTTGTGTGACACTGGGCAGAATGCTTAACCTCTCTGGGTCTGTTTCCGCACGTGTAACATAGATCTGCTCTTGTAACCAAACTGACAGTGTTGTCACCTCCATGGGATGTGCTGCTAACCTCCATGGGATGGGGCAATGTGACAGCTGGCAGCCTCTGCACTGGTGCCAGGCCCCTGCCCGTCCCCCACCCCCAGGCTAGCTCACCTTCCAGTGAGCCCCCAGCTTAACACCTGCCGTTCACAGAGGGTGGAGTGGAGCAGGCCCAGCCAATGGCGGGGTTGTCTCTGTCACCCCTCACATTCTCCCTCCACCTTCAGCAAGAGACATTATTCCAGGCGCCCACAGCTGGCCCGCAGCTGCCTTACAATGTGGGACCTGCGGCCCGGAGCTGGAGGGGCCTCCATCCCCCTGTGCTTGGAGAAAGCCTCCTGATGCCACAAGAAACTTCCGCTGGAGGCTGGTACAGGGGCTGAGGTGGGGACCAGAGCCAGGCTCCAAGACGGTTTTTAACGGGCGAGTGTTAGATGAGGTCTTTAAGGAAATGTAGGATTTTTATTTTTAGAGGAGAAGGAATTTCAAGCAGCAGCAATGAGCCCAGTGCTGAGAGTGGGAAGGACAGTGGATTGTGACCCAGAGGGCCCCTGCCCTCTGACGTGGCTGCGCTGCCAAAGGGCACGTCCTTTGGGCGTGGACACAGACCAGAGGGTGGACTCCACTTGCTGGAAGGATCTGAGTCAGGGCCATCGGGCACAAAGGGCCAAGTCCAGTTCTGCCCCACCCAGGGCAACGGACGGCCCCTCCGTGGGTGGGGGACGGAGAAGGGACAGACTTGGGGTGAAAGGTGAGGAAATTTCCAAGAACCTATCTTTCTTTCCATCAAAATATTGGAAGTTGCTGGAGCCTGTGGTGTGTGAATGCAGGTATAGTATAGGCGTGCGTGTGCACGTGTGTGTGCGTGCGAGGGTGGGAGTGTGACAGTGCTGAGACCCAGGTCTGACCCCCGAGCTCAGGCTGGAGCCGTTGGGAGCTCACAGCCCCTGGGAGGCTGGGAAAGGAGTAAGGTGGATATGCAGCCCATAGCCTGTCCTGACCATCCTGCAAGAGCCCAGCCTGGGACTGCGGGTGGGGTGCTGGGGCCAAGGCTCCCCCACATGACTTCATGTAAGGCTCCTTGGGGGTCCTCTTTCAGGTAAAATTGGCCCCTGAGGGGGTGAGGCCTCATTTCCCTCAAACAGAAAAGCAGGGCTCCTACTCAGCAACTGTGCAGCCCTGAGAGACGTGGGTCCCGGGGAAGAGTCTGAGGATCGCAGGGCACGGAGGTGCCAGGAGCTTGGGGACAGTTCTGTGAAGGCTGCATCAGGCGCTCCGGGTGGGCACAGGGCAGCAGCTGCCGGAGCCCTGAGGCAGGTCTTGGCAGTGGAGAGGCACTTGGAGAGGTCTTGGCACTTGGAGCGGCAGTAGGGACAGCCACAGCCGCTCAGCTCCCCCCAGGCCTGGCCCGGGGAGGGCGGGGACCCCCTGCTGCAACCCTGAGTCAGGGTCCAGCCAAGCTGAGGATCGCAGGCAGCAGGAGGCTGTGAGAGACTCAGAAATGGTGTGTTTCCATCTCGCCTCCTGCACTTAAATCAGTTTCATCAGACATCTTGCATTCTGTAAGCGTCGCCTCATGCCAAGCCTGTGCTAGAAGCTGGGTTACAGTTTTGAGGACGTGTTATCCGTCCTTATATCCCCCGTAGTCCAAGGAGACAGACCACTCGCATTTGCAGGGAACAATGAGAAGACAAACGTAAGCGCTTGAGAACCCAGGGAGTTAGGGAAGGCTTCCTGAAGGAGGAAGTCTTAAAGGGTGAATCAGAGTCAGCCAGGCTGAGAGGCAGTGGGCGAGAGTGGGGGAGTCTCCAGCATGCGGCTGGGAGTTCAGGGAGGGCCATGCTGACTGCCAGACATCCTCTCGGAGGTGACAGTCACACGTGAAGGGTTGTGAGAGTGACCTGCTCCCGTGTGCACAGAGGGTTGGTCTCCGCAGCCCAGGGTGGAGTGGGGTGGCCAGGAGGCAGAGGCCAGTTCAGTGACTCGGGCAAGGGATGCTGGGTGCCTATAGCAGCCCTCGGTGGGGGCGAGGGTTGGGGATATACAGGAAATAAAGCATGTCGCTTGCACACTGAGCAGTGAAGGGTGAGGGACGGGGGCTGGCTGTCTGCGTGGAGCCACCACTGCTGGGTGGGGCAGAGGAAGACCCGATTTGACTCGGGACACAGGCAGTGACACGGAGGAGACGTCAGGCGAGGCTGGATGTCACAGTGCTGAGGTGGTGGCCTGAGCTTGGATATCAAGGTGTGACAGAGCTCGGGAAGCTATACTGGACTCAAGTTCCATCCTGATCCCAGAACAGGACAATCGTAAGGACAAGAGTGAATGAACCCAGAGCAGCCGCCGCCGTGGGGGCAGCAGGGAAGGTGTGAAGGGCGGGATGATGTCACTGCTCTGGGCCTGAGTGAGGAGATGCTGATGTAGGAAGTCCAGCTCTTACTAGAATTTTCCATCACAGACCTAGGGCTTTGGGGATATTTAGACGCCAGACACCAGGAGAGCTGTATTTCACCAAAAACGGGCCTTTGTAGGGACTGGAGTGTGCTCACCCTTTTCCTACTATAGGAAAACCCCTGGCCAGCCGGGAACGAGGACAGAGAGCCAACCAGTGGCCCCGCCTGTGCTTGTTGTGCAGACGGGAACCAGCAAAGCCAGGCCCTATCCCCTCATGGTGACCCTGGGCTCCTCAACCAGGTGGTCACACGTTCATTCACTCTCCTGGGGACACCACAGGTAGACTAATGCCACATGGGGCCTGAGGCCTAGAAAGAGGCCCCGCAAAGGCCACAGCCGGCCAGCCTCCAAACGCCCTTTCAGGTGCATAACAGGCCCTAGAAGCTGAATTCCAATGGGTGCGACCTTTCACCTGCTGGGGACGCACCAAGGCTGGCGGCAGTGTCCTAGGCAGAGCTTCTCAGACTTAACGCCCATGAAGTCACTCGGAGCAGCTGGTTAAAATATAGCTGAGTCTGAAGGTCTAGGACTCTGCATCCCGACCTGCCCAAAGCGTCACGACTGTGGTACCTCAGCATGCGTGAGTCACCTGGGAAGCAGTTCTGACTAGTGAGAGCCCGCGGGGGACTCAAGCCGGGGAGGGCCATGGCCAGTGCAAATGGCAGTCCCCTGGCAGGTTCACGGGCACTGGTCCCGGCACAGGCATTTTCGCTCCCTGGGTGTCTCGCGCCCAGCAAATGGTCAGGACCTGAGCTGTAAGAAGACATTTGACAAATCAAGCTGCCATTAGATCTGGCGGGTGCACAGTGGGCTAGGTCCCATCCCAGGCCCTGGGGCGCTCGCCCTTCGTGGAAGCACCCGGTGTGTATTGAGAGCAGACTGTGTACTCAATGCCATCTCTCACTGGACTGTCCCCTCTGGCCCAGGACAGAGATTCAGCGATTAGTTTCATCCTCACCTCTTCCTAGGTGAGGAAATGCAGGGGCTGCTGCAGACCCACGATCACTCGCCGGAGGCCCTTCCTCTCACCGTCCCACCACGAACGATACACCAGTGAGGCAGCAGGGGCGAAAGTCATTTTTAAAGACGCTAGAGAGGCATGAGGGTGCTGGTCCCTTCGGGACGTGCTGGCACCATCCTCACCCTCAGACTGAGCTAAATGCAGGCAGGCACAGCACCTGCGATGCTCAGGGCCCTGTGGGGCGGCCCTTGGTCCGGGCAGCACAAGCTGAGCCCTGCACAGGTTCTAGGTTGGCAGGAGAGTGACCTAATTAAACACACAGGCTTATTCTTAGACAAGCAGCCCCAATTAAGGCCCCTGGGCAGCCACGGCGCAAAGGCACAGACCTGGAGGTGACCCGAGTAATTCTCATTTTTAAGGAGCAGTTACTTACTTCCAATTACAAAACTAGTACATGTTCACCATGGAACGTCTGGAAAATATAGAACATGCAGAAAAGAAAATGCTGCCCAGAGAGAAGAACTATTTTTGCCTATTTCTTCACAGTGTTTTCTTTATACATATTTTGCATGTTTGACACTGAGGCGAAATGCTTAATCACATAATGTAAGTATAAAGATACAAAATTATAAACAGTACGATCCCAAATTTGTTATTTAAATTAGAATTATCACACAGATATAGTTCTATATCCTGTTTATCTAATGCAGTGTTAAAACACTACAGTCTCCCCCATGTTATTACATATTCGGCTACTTGATTTTTAACAGCCACATAGTATCCATCATAAAATGTACATTGATCAATTATGATGGAGCATTTACATTGTTTCTAATTTTTCAAATTTCTGGACCCTGAAGCTCCCTGTACACCTCTGATGAGTTTCTTGAACTAGATTTCTAGAAGTAAATAAGTTCTCTTGTTGCACTTGCCAAATGGCTTTCGGAACAGCCAAAACAATCGGCAGTGCCACCAGCAAATGTGGGATGCCATACACGGCATGTTTGGATTCCTGTAACAACCGGAACTTCCGGCTCAAACACAGAGACCAGATTCGTAGGCAGCAACCCCTTAGAGCTACCTGTGGCTTTGTGCCTGCACACGTCAGCTTCCCTGAGGTCAGCTCCTGTGACAACAACCCTGGAATTTTAGGGCTTACAGCAAGCAAGATTTATCCCACATTAATCATAAGCTATGGGTCAACTATGCCTTATTCCCAACATCTTCTGGTTCTGAGACCAGGCTGAAGGCACAGCCCGTCTCCAATCTCGTGGCCCAGGACAAGGACACACAGAAGAGCCCACCTGGCAGTTCACACTCTGATGTGATCTCACTCCCACTCACGCCCACTAGCCCGTGAGGGGAAGGAGTCCACGCCTCTCATGGGGACGCACGTGGGTCACATGGGTACAGAGCTCTCACAGAGTGGGCAGGAGGTAACTAGGGACGAGAACACAACCAACCACAGCCATGAGCCCTCAGGAACAACGCCCAGTTTCTGTCCCACACCCGCGTCCTGACTCGGATGTCAGGACAGTCTTGTGGGAACTCCGTGCCCTTGAAGCTGAGGAAGGAGGTCTCCTAGGTTTGCTTCTGTGCAAACACGAGAAAAAGTACATATGTTTACACATGTGTATTTGGTATTTACAACCAGCTCCAGTAACAACAGCAGAGATGTATTGTTACATTTTTAAAAGGCAAAAGAATAGCCTCGTGTAAAACAGGCTACCATTTATGTTAAAAGGGGAGAACATACATATACATACTGCATGTAACTTATGCTTATATGTGCATAAAATACTTCCAAAAAACCTCTGAGAACCTGGTAACCATGGCTCTTTTAGGAAAGTGAACTGTGGCACTGATAGTGGGTTGAGGCTTGCTTTTCACTATGTTCTTTTTAACAATTTGAAATTTTTTTCTGGTGTTGCCTTTTCCAAAAAAATTTTTTTAATTAAAACATTTTAAAATTGTCCTTCCTCAGTCCTTTGTCACCTGTCTCTCTCTTCTCTCTCTCTCTCTCTCTCTCCCTCCCTCTCTCTCTCTCTCTGCCTGTTCTTCCTCCTGCCTCCATCGCTCCCACACTGGGACATGCCCTGATTCCCACACAGGGAGCCTTAGAAAGCAGACTTTCCAGACAGCACTGGAAAACCCAGAACAAATAGCTACAGTGACAAAGCAAAAAATGTTCATTCTCCAACAGGCCTGGCTGTAGCCTCCCAGATAAGCCCCTTCCAGGGAGGTGGGAGCTAAAGATAGGGCTGACTTCTCTTGCATGAGTCAGGAGTCTGCTCCTGTGAAGAAGGTGGAGAGACGGAAGGGACAGTGACAGCAGCACACAAGCAAAGGACCTGTTGTGCCCTCGAGATGGGGCCGCCAGACGACGAGGCTGCCTTGCCCAGGTCTGCTCCAGACCCTCAGGAAAGCCCCATGCTCTGTGTGCCTGTGTGAGCAGTTCCCTCTGTAGACACCTAATGGGCTGGCACTCACCATCTGGATGCAGGGAGAGCGATGGCTGAGGGGGGGGGGGGACCGCAGCTGAGGTCAAAGATAACAGGAGAGCACTGTCCCCAGGGAAGTGAGGGGGACCGAGGACGTCTTCAGATTTCGAGATGGCATGGAAACTGGAGCACAAACAAGCCTGTGTGTAGATGACCCAGGTCACGTGAGCAAAGGTTCTGAGTGCAAACTGTCCCTGTGTGAATGGCGGTGGTTAGGGTGCTCACAGCACAAACAGCAATAGCAGTGGCTTGTAACCCAAAGAGTAAAGTCAATGCCCACGAGATCCTACTGACGAAAAGAAGGGCAAACAGCTGTTCCTTACAGGAGAGTTCCAATTACGTGTGGGAGTGCCGAGGAAAAGAGAAAACCCACAGCGTTAGGTAAAAAGCCCTGTGCTTAGCTTCATGCCCTGCTTCACTACCTTGAAATTCCCGATTGTTGAACAAGGGGCCCTGTGTTTTCATTTGCTCTGGGCTCCACAAATTATATAGCTGGTGGTCCTGGCTGTCGGCAAGATCCACAGATGGGTGGTTAAATCAGTGGGCGAAAGTGTAAGGGAAAACGGGATATTCGCATAGCCTGAAGCTTGGTAAGCTAAATGCGTGTTAGTCAAGAGGGGGAAACAGTACCTTTACATGGAGACACGACCTTAACCAAATGGTCAGAGATAGTACCACGTGCCCACGTGATGGGCTTAGACGGCACATCAGTTCTATTATTCTTCCCCAAATGCATAACCTCAGTCTTACCATGAGAAAACACAGGACATACATTGAGGGACTACCTATAAAACACCTGAGCACGACTTAAAAACTGTCAAGGTCATGAAAGACAAGAAAAGACTAAGGCAGTGTCACCGATGGGAGAAATGAAGATGTGATAACTAATGCAAACTAGGGTCCCCAACTGGATCCTGGAACACAAAGAAGGAGAGCTGAGAACGCAGGGGCCCTGGGTAAAACCCACAGGCCGCTCAACGGCACTGAGTGACATTAACTTGCTTTCAGTGGCTGTGTTTTCACAGCTGGGAGAAGACCATAAGGGAGCTCTATGCTATCTTTGTAACTCCTTTAAGTCTGAAATTATTTCAAAATTTGAAAAAAATCGTAAAGCAATGACAATAAAAAAGCAATGAGGAAACACAGCACATGCAAAGCCAAAAGACACGACACACTTCAGGGAGGGAGGCTTGCAGCTCAGCTCAGACACAAATCTCCCCAATATGTAAAGCGCTTCTAGAATGTCAATAACCCAGTAAGAAAAAAATGAAGAATTCAAAAAAAGGAATGCAAGTGGCTCTTAAATGTATCAAAAGATCATCAAACTCACTCATAAGTGCAAATTAGAACTCCAGATTCCAATTTTCACAAAATCCCACTAGTTGGTTAACACATGCTATTGGCGAGGCTGTGGACAAAGGAATGGCACACATTCTGTGATCATGCAGATTGGCACAACCCCTTCGGGAAGGCAAGTTGGCACCATCTATCAAAAGCTAGGTAAATCCTTTGATCCAGCAGCTCCCTTTACACTTGAGATTGACTTGGACACATTCAAAGTCAGGAACCATCCTTATGGGAAACAGACAAGTGACATGATGAAAAGCAGACTCAACAAAGCAGGAACCATGAGGGCTGCAGTCAGTCCACATTCCATCTCCCCGTGAGGCCTCCGCCCTGTGCGGTCAGGCCTGGGCCACTGGCCAACCTCCCTGTGGGTGGGGACAGAGGCCACGGGCCTGGCCCTTTGCCTCAATACACCCAGTCCTCACCCAGTCCCTATACATCCCTGCTCACGGCTCCCAAAGGGCCTGGTGTTAACATGTGACTTCAGGAGGCAGGAAGGGCATGGCGGAGGTCAGGAGGGAGGCTGAGCGAGTACCAGCTGCAGCCAGCGCCTGGCCGCTGCAGGCGGGTCTCCGTGGGAATGAGGCGAGCCCTGGGCTGAAGGCACATTCGTGTCCTAACCAGGGGGTTGGTTTGAGGCCATGGGGCTTTTGACGAGAAGGTCCTCAGCAACCCCCAGGTGAATACCAGCTGCAGCCGGATTAAGAGAAAATTAATAAAAGTGATTAATCATAATGACAGCCTCGAGGTGCCTGCGGCCTTCAGGCTTGCTGGGTGCTTTCCCTTAAACTTAATTCCATCTTCATGGCAACTCTCAAGGCAGGAAACATTATCCAGGCTCAAGGTCATGCTGTGAAATTTTGTATCAATTCAGAAAAGCACATCAAAGATCGAATGCATCAACAAGTCACATTTAACAACGTCTAACAGGTCAGGCAACCATTGATGTTATTAGTCACCTAACGTGTATTTTCATCTTTGTGATGTTTGCGGGACATCGGAAAGGTCTCCATGGTGAGTGGCATGGCCAGGCTGACGTGGCCTTTCCATCTCACCCCCTCACCCCCTCAGCAGCTTAATCTCTTCCCGGGGGACTCAGGCCTTTCTGTGTCCTGCCTGCATTTTTGTCTATAACTAGGAGCCTTGTGGATGGTAGGGAGTTGCCGGCATTGTAGTGAAGTCTTCAGGAGAAAAATCACGTAAAATCATGGATCACATCAAATAATGTCAATGGCCCTACCCAGGGGACATAGGCCAGCAGACCACACACAGGGGAACAGGCCTGGGGCCATCCCCCTGAAGGCTGACACTGCACCTGAGAACAGAGGAAGGTCTCCAGCAGGGGATAACATGCACCCAGAAGCCTCCAAGGGACGCTGGGGACACTGCAGCACCATGGCAGAGGCCATCTTCACGTGACGTGACGTACGGTGACCCATCACCTATAACGTTAGTATCAGCATTGCTGTACTTGTGGGTGCCTTCTCCTCTTTCTACTGGGCATTTGAAGCCCCTCTGGAGGGACTAAGCCCATGGAAACCTGAAATGCTGCACATAGACGACGCATGGATCCTGGAAGACTGGCAGCTGGGGCCTCGACCTCCCCAGGCATCTGCTGTCTGGGTGGCTTATTAGGGACACCGCCCAGGACCCCCGGCCCAGGCCGCCCTACGACTGACAGATAACGTGACCGAGCTCCAGCCCTCGGGGCCCCTCCCTGCTCTGAACCCCTGCACCGTCTGCTGTCACTGCACAGGCCTGACCAGTGTCTCCCTGCTTGCCCGGGAGCTCCCAGGAGTCCGACGGTGCCTTGGCTGTGGAGGTGAGCGGGCACAATGGGGGCACCAGCTAAGGACATAGTACAGGACCCCTCGGCCTCTCTTTTCCACTCGTAAAAGGGGGGAAATGGCCCTTCTTTCCTTCCTTGCGGGGCTGAAGGCTGCACTGTCCAGTATGGAGACCACTGGCCACATGTACTATCGTGACCTGGGGGTGGACGGTCCAAATCAAGGCGCGCTGGGAAACATACGCCAGATAGCAAAGACGTAATGCCCCAAAACAAGTGTGAAATCCTGCAGGAAGTTTTGTGCACATTACATGCTGAACCATAGTTTTGATTTTGGGGTTAGATCAAATACATTATTCAAGTTAATTTTTCACCTGTGTCTTCTTACTTTCTAAAACGTGGCTAGCAGGAAAGTCGCAGCCACACATGGGCTTGCACTGTATTTCTCCATGGCAGCGCTGGTTTAGAAAACAGGAAGACGTGTGGAGGGCTGTGCGGTGACCGCGGTTGCAGCCTGTCGCTTCTGTCCCTCCCCCTTCTCTCCCCGTATGAAAGCTCACCAGGGCCCTGTCAAACCAAGATGTCTTAGAGTTTTTCAGCTGAACGGATCAGGTGCTCCGAAGCTCCCACACCCAAAGGGATAACGAAGCGAGACTGGAGCAGCGAGTGCCGGCCCTTGGTCAGCCAGCAAGATAATCCTGGCTCCAGCAGCTCGTGGCTTCTCTGTCCCAGCAGACACTTCCAAATGTCTTCTTGGAATTAGCTTTTCTTTGATGCAACTGCCAGTGTCTGTGTCCCTCACAGATTTTACATCTAGGAGGGCTGGTGCCCGCTCCACACAAAGGCCCTGGGGTCAGCAGAGCTCTGCTAAGACACGCGGGGCAGGAGAGCGCCAAGCCCAGGGCCATCCGGCCATCCCTCTGCCTGGACTTAGCTCGCTGGCTCTTCACGTGCACTGACGTGGGGACAAAGGCCCAGCAAAAGAACAGACACATCAGTCTTGCAGGTAAGTCGTGTGCAGAAACCTGGGGCTTCCACCTCCAGCTGTGACAGACGACAAGAAGGAGCAGGTGTGGGCTCAGTCCTCACAGGGTTCGTCCGCCCGACAGCAGCAGGGGGCTCAGTGCACCCTACCATGTGTCACAGACGGGTCACACAGAGAGTTCTCATGTGTCACATGGGCCTGCTCAGCTCCCAGGACTTCACGTCTGTTCTTGAAGTATGTGGAAAACAGCACCAAACTATTCTCTGTGTGGTTCAACTGCGTACCAACTTCTAATCCGTTCATGTTCTGGCTCTCCCAGTCTCTTTTTAATCATTCACGGAAGATACTTAATCTTTCCAAACAATGAGGTGGGAAAGGAACAAAAGAGAGCCAGGCAGACTCTGAGGCAAGGACGGCCCCACATCATGTCCAGGAGTCCGCACTGAATGGGACAGGCAGCTGCATGGCTGCCCACAGCTGACAGGACCTGGAAGCCTTGTCCCCAGTCATCCAGTGAGACCCCAAAAAGGTCACCATGGAAAACAGATAGGATGGGGAAGCCTCGTTTCAAAGTGCCAGCGTTAGTATGTGGGGTAGGGATAGGCCTCCCTCACAGGTCATGAGTGTTTACAGGGCACCCAGCCCCAACATTAGACACGAGTAGGAAGCCGCCAGCCTCACCGGGCCTAAACCTGGATGCTGGCAGTCTCGTCTGCCCAATTCTGTGGCTTAAAGCACAGACAGCCCACCCAGATCTAAGCATGGGGACACACACCACCTCCATGGGAAGATGGTCACAGAATTTGTGGCCATTCTTACACTGCCGTCGTTTCCTCGTCCAGTTCTGCATGCTGGTTGGCGGACAAGCCATGAGAAGCACTCTCAACCTGGTGGCCTGGACCCAGACCGCTAAGTCACCGTTCTGCAGCCTCTCTTACTCCTTCCTGGTCCCGGGCCTTTGTCACCTCCAGTTACCATCAGAAGCTCCAGTGTAGTGCCATGATTCCATGTTAACCATGAGCCATGGCATCTGGGCTTGGGCTCAAGTCAGCTCTGTGGACGACTTACTGTGACCCTGCACAAACGACTTAGTATCTGACACTCAATTTCCTCCTTGAAAGAAGGCAGCTACTTCACAGGATTGTTGGGAAGAAGAAATCAAGTACCGGGTCTGACAATTAAGTTCGCGAACTTGTTGCAACAATGCTGCTAACCTTTTTTGATATCAGAGGGATTATTCATTATGAATTGTACCAACTGGACAAACAGTTAACCAAGTTTACTATTTGGCAGTGCTGAAAAAGCTGCATGAACAAGTTAGACGACCTGAACTTTTCACCAACAATTCACGGTTCTTGCATCACGACAATGCACCAACTCACACCGCGCTGTCTGTGAGGGAGTTTTTAGCCAGTAAACAAATAACTGTATTGGAACACCCTCCCTACTCACCTGGTCTGGCCCCCAGTGACTTCTTTCTTTGCCCAAAGATAAAGGAAATATTGAAAGGAAGACACTTTGATGACATTCAGAACATCAAGGATAATACAATGACAGCTCTGATGGCCATTTTGGAGAGTTCCAATATTGCTTTGACTAGGTGTTGACGCCAATGTATAGCTTCCAAGGGGAGTCCTTCGAAGGCGAACGTAGTGATATTCAGCAATGAGACTTTTCCTAGCACTTTTCCTAGGATGAATTGTGAACTTAATCATCAGACCTCATATTTGGCACAAATTTTAAAGTCTGACAATCACGTGCTGGCAGAGGCACAGGAGTCTGACACAGGCCGACAACAGTGTCAGCGGGTCAGTGTTGGAGACCGGCCTGCAGATGGACACGTGCTGCAACGCAGCAGCCCTGTCCTCGCCCTGGGCCCATGAGGAAATCTCACATAGGGGCCCAAGTAAGAGCCTTGGCATAGAATCGCTCTGAATTGCCAAAACTGGGGACACACCAAAATGCTGACCAGGAAAACAGATAAACTGTATGTGGTCGTGAACAAGCCACATACTAGCACAGAGGAATCTCCGACTACACGCTAAACAAAACAATGTGAGGTCAGGTCCACGGAGATTGACAACGATGGTGTGTGCCACTTATGGGTACTTGCAAGTGCAGTGACAATAAAAAGAAATCAGCAGCAGCAAAAGCAATCGGGCCCTGGAACCCTTTGCTATGTGCCAGGCCCAGCACTGCCTGTCTTACTCTCCAAACAACGTTTTCTGTGCCTAAATGTTTTCATGTCAAATCTGAAAGATTTTAAAGGCCCCTGGGTACTGCGTGTGGAACACAGCACTGGGGACATGCTGGCACCCCACCTCGAGGTGGAAAAACGTATTTCCCTTCCTACAGACGACATTCAAATGTGTCTGTGACTAACGTCACAAGAAGCACTCTCAACCTGCTGGCCTGGACTCGGACCTGCTGGGTCAGACGGCATTTTGAGAGTACCTTTTGTTTTTGAAGGGGAGAAATCAATTTACAGACACGCCACGTGGTCAAACACCTGTTGTGCAGTTTGAAAAATGCTGATCCTGAGAGGTGGCCAGTTAGCTCAGTTGGTTAGAGTGTGGTGCTGGTAACACCGAGGTTGGCGGTTTGATCCCCACATAGGCCACTGTGAGCTGTGCCCTCCTTAAAAAAACAAAAACAGGCTAATCTGAAAGCAAGACAAGTTCCTTCATCCTGCCTGACAGAAGAGGACAGAGGACACTCCTTTACCCCGTGTGGCCCGTGTGGGCTGCCGCTTTCCGAGTCCTCAAGCCTGGGAGCCTCCTGGAAGCACCGAGAGAGCAGGAAGAGGTGCTGACGTCCAGATCACACCCACAGCAGTCACACCTCGGTGCCCTGGAAGGAACACAGGCCCCAGCCCACAGGTGAGGCCACGTGCAGCCAAGGCTGAGAACCCTGGCCTGTGAGGTCCCCTCAGGAGAGCAAACACCCTGCGACACCAGACGTCTCCGTTAATTCAGGTTGCTTTCCCACGTGTGTAACATACTGATCCCTTCTGGTTCCTTCTGAAACCTTCACAATTCAAGTCAGTCGTGGGTTCAGTCGCCCTGAGGGGCTGAGATGCACAGCTGAGATCCAGCGTCTGCTCCTGTCCTCAGAAGCACACATCCAGTGGGCCACACCAGGGCGAGGGCGGGCAGAGCGAGCGACGCTGTCCTTCTCCAGAGAGGGGACTGAGAACAGAAACCCGCATTCCACAGCTGCCTCACAGGAACTGAGTCAGGCAAGAGCCACTGGTGGGCCCAGGCCGGGGGGGGGCAGACTGCTGGGGACTCTTACAGTCTCACAGTCTCACCCCAGATCACGGACCCGCTCCACAGGGGTCTTTCAGGTGAAGTCCGGCAGGCGCCGTGCGGGCTGCCAAGCCTCTGTACTTGTGGGGACGCTGGGCTGGGACTCCCGGGACGGACCGCCTGTTGGCCAGTGACTTCCCTGAGGAGCCAGCGGGGCCACTGACTCCCTGCCAGCCTGTTTGCTGCCTGCCAGTCAAGGTCACCTCACGCTTCTTCACTCTGATATGGCAGTTCCCTCCTTTGCAGCCAGTTCCTTCCTTTGCAGCCACCCATCTTGTTTGCAGATTTGTAGCCCTGAGTCAGCTCTCAGTCACTCACTGCCACCACGCCCTCCTGAGGGTATGGGTCCCAGGCTAAGCGACCCTTCCAGGACGCCAGCACCAGCCGAGTGGTGGCCCTTCCCCAGGGGTCTGCCGGCCTCACAGAGCTCCTCTCCAAGCTCCTAGTTTCATAACGCCACCCGTCTGTTTCCCCAGCCTGCTGTAGCCACCTGTGTCACACCTTAGACTTTCGTTTTGGCCACTTCAGTTACCTGGTTAACACTGGGCACCTCGTCAACAACTCTGATTAAATTCACTGTTAAATACCTATGATTTCTGTCTTCTGACCGGATCCTGCTGCAGAGGTAGGTACCGGGTGGGGTTCCCAGCCCACCGTCTGGCCATAGTCGTATCTCACCGAGGCACCAGGACTGTGAGTGGTCACACTTAATGTCACCAATAACGACAACTGACATTTGGGGTCCTTAGGTCGTGAGGTGGCAATGACACGTGGAAGATGGAGCCCGTCCTCCCACCCAGGTAACCACAATGTCACTCTTACAGCATCTGGGCTTCTTTCACGTGGGGGAGAAATAAACTTTTTTCTCTGTTCTTGGTCTTTTCTGCCACTCGATTTAACCTAATCCTAATTTACATACTTTTCTTCAAAAGCAACCCATTAAAATTAAACCCTCCATTTCAGATTTCAGAAACAAAGCTATCATGATGGACAACTACTTGTCACCATAGTCAAAGGAGGTACCTAGGGGATCAGTGTAGGGTTGAACGCTACCATGTCGAGGGAAGGTGCGCACTTTTACCTGGATGAGATCAGTTAATAAACACTATTTACGAAATGTCAGGCACTGCACACTTTAGATGCATTATTACACACACGGTGCCAAAAAACAGGTGTACACATTTTAAGGAAGGAAAACTGTATTAAAATTGTAATACTCAGTATATACTGATTAACGAAAGATGAACACAAGTCATGTTTGACTCCTGCAATCACAAGAGGTGCTCTAAGTGGTTACCATCAGCGTCCAGACACTTCTGATTACGGCAAACTACTGCTTGAGCAACGTTGACCAAAGTGTCCACTTGTATACATTTTTTTGGTACCCCCGGTATATAATCCTTGAAAATCTAGTGACATAAGTACCATTACTATCACCAATCTTTAGACAAGAGAACTGAGGCGTAAAATAACTAACCTGCAGGACTCAGAGCTAGCAAGTGGAGAGCTGGAATCAGAACCAGACCGGTGGGAGTCCTGACCATGCTGCCGTGCCATCCACAGGGGGAAACCAATGGCCTGTATATGTCTGCTTCCAATGGAATCTCTGAATTTATAGATGTTCTCTGTGCCAAACAGTGATTCTATGTGGACATGACAGAACCACTCCAAGAAAAAGCAAGCGTCATAGCTCCTCTAACCTCGCAAGCTGACAGCATTACAGAAAAGCTAGCGAGGCCATCACATGGAGGCTGACAGAGGGCCGGCCAGAACAAAGATCTCAGTGAAGGAAAATTACGTCAGTTCCAAATCCACAGGGCATACACAAGGCCCATTAGATGCCTGCTCCACTCAGGGGAAGTACTGACTAACATCATCAGAACCCCGTACCCCCCCCCCAAATTCATAGTTGAGGTTAAATGTAATAGAGGATCCCAGAGAAAGACATTAAATCTTAGGGACTTGCTACTTACAGGCTGAAGCCTGGTCTCTAAGGTCCTTGGACACAGCATAGGTCTCCCTAGGATTTCTAAAGGTCTGTCATCCTTAGTACTAAGCTACAAAGTGCGATTTCACTTTAGGAACCAAACTGGCAACTCAGCTGCCAGCTATTATCTTGTGAAGCAGGACACAGTGAGCTGAAAATGGTATTTTTCCAATTAGCACAGTGGGAACACTGCTGGGGTTTCAGCCCAAGCCTGCAATTAGGGAACATTCACTTGCTTCTAGAACGAGCTCGATGGGAGGTGGAGCCTGCTATCTAGGTCTCCGGCAGTGGCGCTCTGGGAGGGGGCCATCCTATAATTTCAGCTGTCCCCAGAAAGTGCCTGTCTTCTTCCCTGGGCGAGCGGCACTCTGCACTGTCCCCCCGTCTGACTGGAGGCCACGGACAAGTCCGGCATCCTGTCTGAACATGACAAAAGGGCACAAGAGCCCAGTCATCAGAAAGGCGAGGACTGCGACCAGTCACAGCTCCAGTGCTTGATTTTCACCATTATTTTTAAATCGATTAATAGTCTCCAAAGCGTCCACCTGTCACAGAAGTACAGTCTGAAGAAGCACCTCAGCACTGTGCAGCCTTTCAAACACCAGTGTCTCGCGTAGAGGCCAAGACAGGCCGAGAGAAGTGCCAGAGCCGACTTTCCCACCTCGGGCTGGGAGTTCAGTAGCCTTCCCGAGATTTCGGCAGGAGAGTAAAGGTATTGCAAACCCCACACGCTGCACAAACATGGTGGAGAGGGCTTCCCAGGCCGAGCGTCCCCAGACCACTGGACTTCATAGGGAATACCAGACCCAGCGGTTAAGGAGCATGTCTGAACTGTCACCTTTGGTCTCAGCAGCTATCACTTACGTGAGGTGAGAAGAAACCCTTCTGTTTCCTGCCAACCAGGAAATGAGCTGCTGAAAGCACCAGCTCAGCCGAGAGCTCAGCCAGCTTGCAAGGAAACACGTGCACCGTTGTGACACTTAGTTCTCAGTGGTGATTCAACACTGACCCAGTTAGCTTGTAGACACCAAGGGGCTTCAGCAAGGGCTAAGCCGCTTCACCTCTCAGAAGGAAAGACTCTGCGTGCGAGTGCGGGCTCCCCCGTGCACACACACATGTGCACACACACATGTGAACACACGCATGCACAAAATGCCCAAGGTGTGCACGCTACTGACAGGTACCTTTGGGTAATGGGGCCAGGAAATGGAAATGCATGTGAGCTTCTCTCGTTCTCTACCTTCTATGCTCAATTGTTCAAAACATTTTCAATTTAAACATTCCATTTTTCACTTCAAAAAAAATTACTAAAATATTAGTCAAGAATTCCTAGGTAAAGACGAACTGACACACTGACCTTCCACTCCCTCTGCAAGCCCAACATGGCAGTAGGGGACTGCTGTAGACAGTCATCAGGCGAGGAGACAAAACCTGGCAGCTGGACAGAGTGGGACAGGTGGCCGACCTGAGACAGCCAAGGCCAAACTGCCACCAAGAGGCTCCCAATCCGGGAACAGGTCCCTCCAGAGGAGACGGAGTAGGGTAACCCGGAGAGGGACAGTCCAGCTGTCAGGCATGCTGTGGTGACATTACAACCCAAACACTGTCTTTTTACAGGCAAGCTAGTTCGGTTTAAAACACTGCAGTAAAACCTTCAGTGAGGGAGCAAGGACGGCAGAACACTGACTGGGGAGCAGGACACGGGCACCTGGCACACTGACGCGTTCACTGTACCCTCATTTTGACTCTCCTTGAAATCTCCATAAGAAAACTTTTTAAGCAGCAGCTGGTAAGCCCCCTTTATCCTGTGCCCACCGCTATCGTCAGGTGTCACCATCCGTGTGTCATCAGACTGCAAGTTTATTCCAAAGGGCACAGTGCAGGGTCACAGATCCGGCAGCAGCAGAGAACACGTAACGCGCACACCGCCCCCTCCAGCTATGGCGGTGGGCCCATGTGACCATGCCAGGCGATAGTCTCCAGGAAACAAGGCTGTCCCGTGAACTCGAAAAGTTTTGCCAAAACATTAAAAACTGTTATAAATGTATAGGGAAATCAAGAAATAGTAAGACGACTTTATCCAGTCCACTGTAAATGACAGCAGCAACGTTGGGACTGACCCTGTGGGCTGTCCCTTTCTTTCAGTGTTTGAACCACCTCTGAGAGGTCCCTGCACGTGACATATGGCCACCCAGATCCTCTGGGACACGTGCATCCTTTCCTCACTAATCTCCCCCCGACAGCGGCAGCTCAGCCTCTCCAGGGCTTCTGCTTGGCTGGAATCTGGACCACTATTTGCAGTCAGGAGTTTCTGTCACACCATGTGTCCCTCTCGCTTTCTGCCATGATGCTTTCTGCATCTTCCGAACCTCAGCTAAAGAAACGAAAATCTCTAACTGACCTCAAGAGCCTGTGCGCAAGTCCATGGAAAGTAGAAATAACCTCTCTGTCCAGCGGCTGGATCAATGCAAGCTGTGTTTGGTGGTAAAAAGCAAGTTTCTGCTTTCGTCCAAGCCCCTAAGAGATCTGGAGAGTGACCCAGCGGCGGTGCTACAAGCACTCTGCCATCCACCGCTGGAGGGTAAAGAGGCGACAGTACAGCTCTGTCTCTTCAAAGCTGTGACTGGGCAGGCTTGATGCTGATGTGGGTGGCGTGAACGTGACCTGAGGACCGAAGAGCTGGTGTTAGTTTGTACCTCATTCAGGTGCTAGTTAACACGCCATGGCAGCTGAACTTTGAACCATGCTGTTGGGGTTCTGTCCAAACCGTGGTGCCGAACTCGCCCCACGGAGCCACAAAGCAAGAACTGCCTCTGCTGAGAACAAGGGACATAAACAGTGACCTCTCCCCACCGAGCCCTGAGTCAGCTTAGACCCGTCTCTTCTCTGGGATCTGCCCAGACCCAGCATCTCAGCTTTGGCACTTTTGACATTTGAGACCAGATAATTGTTTGCTGTGGGTTCACCCTGTGTACTGTAGGCTGTTTACAGCAACACCTCTGGCTAGTAGCATGTCCCAGCTGTGACAGCCAAGTCTCAATCTGCCTCATATTCTGGGGGCAGGGACAACAACCAGCCCTGGTTGGGAAGCAGTGCCCCTGAGTCCCACAAGTGCCACCCAGGCACTGAGCGTCCCACCAGCACTGTCTCCCCTTAAATGGGATGACTGAAGGGGCGGCAAAGGAAAGCCCTTGGCATGACAGAGACCAGAGCGAAAAATGGGAAGTATCTTAGTAAATTAAAATTAGCATTAATACTTTCGAGGAAATGTCGATGGCATCCCTGAACCAGGATGCTATTTTTCAGTTTTTGGGAATTAAAAAAGAGCAGAATATTTCATAGCAGCTTTAGACAATAGAGTTGAGAATGTGTCTCGTAAAAGGACATGGTCAGAGAAAAGAAAAGTGTGTGGAGCAAAAAACTGGAAAATTAGAAAGCTCAAGAAGTGAAAAGGAAAATAAAAAGGTGTAGAGTGTCAAATTCAGGAAGTTCCTAGAACTGAAGGATGTGACTATCTGGGGTTCGAAGCAGTGAAGTACTCGGTCCACTGAAAAATAAACCAACTGCTCACAGTTGCATTCCTGACACTGGAGTAAATACCCCAACAAGCTTCCAGCGAGGACAGCGGGTCACACACATGTCACACGCACGTCATGGGGCTTTGTAGCAGCAACAAGTCAGTGCCTTCAATACTCAAGAGAGGATTTCAGACCTAGACTCCATGCTCAAATTATCAATTAAACGTGAAGATGGAATGAAAACACGTTCACATGTGCAAGATCTCAAAAAACTCCCCAACTCTTTCTCAGGAAGCTGCTAGAGGGTGTTCTCCACAAAAACAAGGGGATCACCCAAGAGCAATGGAGACTCAGGCTGCAGGAGGCAGGAAATCCAACCCCCGAGGTAAAAGAAATCTCCAAGATGAAGAGGGAGACTTTAGGACGCAGACGTGCAAGCCGGCTAGCCTGGGGCCAGGCTGACGCTGTGAGTGAGGCTCCCTGACCCGTCCACACCATTCCTGTCGCTCATGATGGTCCTAAGACGAAATGAGACAAGTGGTGGAGACTTTCGGGATGGGTTAGCGACCAGAACCAACAAAAGGAAAGGAAAATGACAATTACTGCAGGCAAAACCAAACTTTGTGGGGAGAAGTGTCACGGTGTGCTCACTGCACGGCAGCAGTTCAGGACTACTTTCTATATACTTGGGACACTGATCTTAGCAAAATTACAGTGAAGGCGGGAGGTCAGAGCCTGCGATGGTAAAAGGGAAGACCAAACATCACGCAGACACAGCAGGAAATGCCAGGATCGAGAGTGGGGGGAGGTCCTTTGTCACAGGCCTTGTTGACTCTCCTGGCTCCTTAATATGCATACATACAACCTTGATCAAAAAAAACTTGGTTATAAAAGGTCCCATCTGTACCCAGGAAAAGCAGGCCAGGGTTCCATGCAGCATGTGCCCCTGGCCACGACAGACACCACGCTGTGTGGGATATACTCCCTCTGGTCTTCTCTTCCTCACTCTTGGCGCCCTCTTCCCCAGGTCCAGCTGCTCTTCACATGCTCAGTTCCAGTATTTTCCCGGCTGTCCTGTGCTGAGCCCCGGGGAACATGCCAACCGGGTCACAGTTCTCTGATTAATCCCAAGGCAGACAGGTCTGGGCTGTGAAGTCCCACAGCTCCAGAACAGGAAGCCAGCACCAACACTCAGCTCAGGGCGTGGCGCCAAGCACCCCTCTAGCACGCCCCTTCTTCCTCACGTGACACAAGGCAACCCAGCCAGCCCCACTGTACCACACTGTGAAGATGCAGGCATTCTCAGGGCGTTTCAGCATCCCCACTGCAGCTCTCGAGGACTGAGCGAGCATGAAAAGCTCAGTACGGTCCTGATGCCTGACCAGTGGTCTAAGCCCTTAGGCAAGGTCAGGCACACAGGGCCCTTACCCCCTTCCAGTCTGGCTGCCCAAGAGCATCTCACTCACTCTCGGGACAGGAGCCATCCACGCAGTTCACAAAACAACACACTTCCCATCCCTGTTCTGATAGAGAATAAAAGGAGAGGTGATGACCAAGACTGAAGAAGCCGACAGAGGACTTCGGGGGGGGGGGGGGGCTGAGCCCTTGCCCTCAGCACAGCTCGAGCCCTAAAGAAGCCCATTCGCACAGGTGAACAAGTGAGTGTGTCTGTGCGTGCCGACGGGACACCGGCTGTGCTATTGGGAGGTGCCAGGTGCCAGTCCCCACGGAGGGAGCCATGTGCAGGTGGCGATGCCGGGTCTGTAACGGGGCACTGGGAGCCGGAGCGGGGAGACCCCCGCTCGGTAAGACACCCCCTCTCCTAAGAGTGGCGTGAGCTAACTGGTCCCAGCCCACGTGCTCTGCCACGAACAAAAACCATGAGGACAAATCTTCTAAAAACTGTAAGCTTTTTATTCAGTTAAGAGGTAGATGGATGAACATGGAAGGCTGCCCACCGACCTTGCCCAAAGTTCACACCCCACCTCCCTCGTTCATCCACCCACGGCCAAAAATCGAAACCACCGCGGCTGCACAGGCCTTCTTCCTGCTTCTCCGTAGCAGTCAGTCAGGAAGACGCTCGCAAAGATGTCACAGAGTCAGCTGTCAGTGCCCGAGCCTCACCCCCAGGTCCCACGAGCAGCGCCGACCAGACACAGGGCACACAGGACCGCCTCTCTAGGGCCCAGGGAGCTTCAGGTGCCCTTCAGTTATTAAGTCCTGTGCGTGCGCAGGCAGAAGCTGGTGACACCGCCAGGCAGAGCACTCTGGCTGTCAAATGGCTCTGAATGGTGTTTAAAGATCACGAGTTATCATCAGAGACAACATATACATAATGGAATTGAAGCTGGGTACAGAAAGTGGAGATGTGCAGAAGTCACGGCCAATAGGAACCAGTGGGAACCTGGCTATTGAAATAGCTAATTGGAGACAAGTCAGGTTTAGCACAGAAGCAACTGCAGCTCAAGAAGCACTTCCTCCCACAGCTCCCGAACGCAGGGGACTGTGGGCCTTTGTGACACTCACACCCTGCAGAGGGCAGCCCAAACAACCACACGGTCCCCGCCTCCGCTTCATGCCCGCAGGATGGCAAACTTGAAGAGTGCCATGATAGCAGCACTGATTATGCCAGAAATGGGGACCGTGACAAACCAGGCCATGAAAATGTTGCGGAAGAGTCGCCAGTCAACAGCCTTTTTGGACCGGAGCCAGCCAACGGACACGACAGAGCCCACCTAGGAGGGAACGGGCAAGGGGCTGGTCACTAGGGGCAGTGGGGCCGGGCAGAGATGCATGACCTTAATTTAAGGACAAGAGCCCGTGAGCTACTCTGACGCGGGTTAAGATTACTTGTGGCAAGATGAAGGCAACATAAAAACCCAATCATTAAATCTGTGTGAACTGGGGCAGATGACAGGAAAAGGACACTCTTCCCTCCTGAGCTAAGGAATTGAAGGAATTGCACTAATAATAACTAGCCGCTTTAACAAGTTACTTTAAGTTCCAGGTTTTCCAAAGGTCACTCTAGAAGGAAGCTGATGTCAGACCTAACAGCCAACACCTGGCGAGAGGTCCTGGAAGAAAAGGTGACTCTGGGCTCCAACCTAGGGAGCATTCTTCCTTCCCCTGTAGAAGCCACATGGTCACCAAGTGACCTTAGGACTCAACTCGCTTCTTGGGCCCTCAATCCTGAGAGGCTCTGAGTAAACCGGCCTCAGCGTCAAACAGCCCTGACTTACTGGCTGCACGTGAAAGGACTGCATCATTTGGGGAGAATCCGTATTATCTGCTTAAATGAGCTACAGACACAGAAACCGTAAGATGTGAGTAATTATGTTCTTTGTGGTCACTCGTCCTAAACTGGGAATTCTTCAATACTCACCACATAAAACTTTTCACACAAAAGGACTGAAATATTAAAAACAAACAATTCCACCCCACCCCCCATATTACCAGAAAGAACCAGTCAAGTCACAGCAGGTGGCATCACTTACTTTACAATGCGTCGTGCTGATGGGCAGGCCGATATTTGATGCAATTACCACAGTGAGGGCAGATGCCAGTTCAATACTGAAGCCGCTGTGGACACAAAAAGGTGACTTATCGAGAATGAAATTTGTTTTTTCGGTAAGCTAACACTACCTCAAAGTTAAGGCCTTCTTGCTATGCTCCACTCAGTGACAGCCTTCACTGCCCTCTTTAACTGCTAGGACTCTTGAAATCTACTTTGCATCAAGCCATGCTATGTCTCTTGTCCCTCTCATTTTAAGTTTTTCTGGAAGCCCATTACTAAGGTTCACACTTTTACTTTGAAGAATTTGGTAAACGTCAGTCTTAGCTCCCAAAGTAACACAAATAAAGTCAAGCATACCTAGCAATTCGCTCTTAGCACACCTTTCCTCAGAAAAGGTTACGAGACCACTGGAGTTGAATTCATGAAAACTTGACCAAAATCCTATTTCAGGGCCAGACAGTAAACAAAACCTAAAATGTCTGCAGCGATGAGAGTAACACCAGCACTTACAAGCTGGTTGCTGGGCCCCGGCACTGCCCCTGAGGGCCGAGGCCAGCTCACCTGGAGGGCGTGATGGGCGTCAGGTCCTTGCCCATGGTCTGGATGACTCTCCGGCCCCAGACCCACAGGCCAATGCAGATGCCGATACCACCATACAGCAGGAGCCATATCGGGATGGCGACCTTTGGAGACACATCTCCCGTCTCATAAACCAGATACAGCGCAACCAGAGGGCCGATGGCATTGCTGTAAGAAAGTGAGACCAGGATGACTTTCGGGCAGACCAGAGCCTGGCCAGCGCGTTTGCCGGGCGACTTACTGTTGTCTCAAGTGGAGCTTAAAGCTCCACTTAGCAACAGGCCTGTGTCACAGGAAATGAACAGCCCACATGCACGAGAGGACAAAGGAAGGAGCACTGGTCAGAGCGGACAGCATACACATACGTAGCCCGTGGCCCCCACGGAGCCTAAAGCAAGTCTGGGAGCCAACGCATGCTACCAGCCACAGAAGTAACCACGGGCAGCGGCCTGCAGCTCGATCCCACAGGGCAGTGACGGCACATTTTCCATCTTACATCCCAGAATTTATGAAAAGGAGCCAGGCCCCAGCCAAAAGGCCCCTCTGAAAGCTCTCTGTGTCTACTATCCACAAGGACAGTTAAAAACGCTCTTTGTAATTGCTAGAGAAAGACCTGACTGCCTGTCACTGTCAGCAAGTGTTAGGACCTCATGCGACCACGTCACGCAGTGTGCCATGCTGCCAGGAGCACCCAGCCACAAGCACAGCCTTCTGGCCTTCAAAGGTGAAGCGTGTGAAAGCAGAATGAGCAGTGCTAAGCTCCAGCCACCGACCTGACGTCATTGCCACCGTGGGCGAACGAGCCGAAGCAGGCTGTGAGGATCTGCAGGAACTGGAAGAGGAGGGACACCTGCGGTCTGTCCTGGTCACTCCACTCCTCCAGAGAGCTGCCGCTCCCTTTCCTGTCGCCCACACCCATCTCGGCCTTGGCGCTCACGTCCACATCAGAGGCCGAGCGGGTGTCGGACACGGCGTTGCAGTAACTGGTGTAGCTGTCCATGCGGACTCGCTTCCTGCCGTCGGCGCTCGGCCACGTCAGCTTCTCCACCTCGTCAGCTCTGGGCTCGGCGTCCCTGGCGCGGAACGAGTCCAGGGGCATGCCGCAGATGGCCATGGTGTAGGACGTGTAGCTGTTGTTGCGCCTCAGGGGCTTGTCCCCCGAGTCCCCCATGCAGTCCCCCACCTTGGCGAGGTGCAGCTTGTGCAGCAGCTCCTTGTACAGGCCGGAGTCCTTGTGCACGGTGTGGTACTGCTGGTGGCCGCAGCCCATCTGGCTGCTGACGGCCTGGCTGAGCTGCACAAGGTCCCCGCCGGGCAGCCGCGCCGCGCCTGGCCAGGAGCAAACGGTGACACTCAGCGCCAAGCGCTGCAGGGCCCCGCCGCCCACCGCGCAGCGCACAGGCCCCACCACCCCGCTCACCATCCCCGGCCCCGTCCAGGCTGCTGTCCGCCTTCAGGTCCACGCTGGGAAGCCGCGGCCGCTCCGGCACCTCCTCCGAGTCCCCCAGCTTGAAGGACACCGTCCTCTCCTCCAGCACAGCCCGCAGGGGCACGGTGGCCGGCCCCATCTCGGGAGCAGGACTCCTGGTGTCCACGTCCCCGAGAGACACCTTGGCTTCTTCGTGCTCTTCTTTCAAGCTACTCTTTTTTTCCATCAAAGGGCTTTCCGAAGGACTACACTTTATTTCTCCTGGAAAAGAAGGGTTTCGGTTTGGTTTTCACCCAACTCACTAGTTCCACATTTCCCCTTCCCCCTCAAAACTGGAACCCACGCGAACTGCACTAAAACTTCAGGACAATCTTCCTGTCTGTTGCGTCTGCCACAGCTCGTCTGTCTTGGGAAGAAACTGGCGGGCAGGACACCCCATGTCAGGGCTGCAATCTCTTTTGGTAACGGGCCAGACAGCAAAGGCTCTGTGGGCTCTGCTGGGTCCTCTTGTTCTTTATACCTCTTTACAAACAGAAACCGTGCCCAGATCCCTGCCCACAGGGAATGGCAGAGGACTGCACATTTGGACTGCATCTAGTTCATGTTTTTTAAAAATGAATTCCCCCCAAATCCCGTACTCTGAGTTCAAGCAAAGCAAAATAGCTCAGTGAAGGCAACCAAAGGTGACAACTCGCACTGTCAGCTCCCTAATAGGTGCGCACGCTCATGGTCCTAAACCCCACGCCAGGTGGGAATGTGTTGCCTGCCCTGCCAGTACCCAGTGTCTACAAGCCCATTTAGGCATCAGCCGAGCCGCAGGCGAGGACCCAGGACATCAGGGAACCCTGTCCTTTTAACAATTCTGACTTTGCCAATCTAGCAAACAGTGAATGTTCACAGGTGGCCAAACAAAAACAAATAAGCAGGTTACTAGCTAAAATGTTGTGCTACAGGGTCACTTACGTTCGATTTTCCTCTTCATCCTGGGACATACAAAGAACCAGACGATGAGGGCACAGAGAAGCGCACATCCCACCGAGATGAGGACGGTGCCCCACACAGGAAGTCTGTCAAAGCCCAGCACTAGGAAATAAAAGGGTGCATCTTGAAAACCCCAGGGCCATAGCCCCTGCAGCACTGTGTAAACTTTCCTGGGGGGACTCAGGTCCCCAAGCCAGCCCCTCTCCCTTCCAGTGCTGCCATGCCAGCCTTAGGTCCACAGGACCTACTATGCTCATGGTTGCACAGATGTGGGAGCAAAATCCAGTCACCTGAAACCCACACCAGTCCAGCCCACTTGAAACACCTGCCAGACTGACATCTCCCAAGCTCCTAAACAAACTAGCTTTTATTTTCCTTGGATGGTGGTGGGGATTATTATACTGACAATTTGCAACCGGTTATAAAGAAAAAGGAATTTTGCACTCTCAGCCTCCAGATGGGGGCGCACATTCTGGGGGAAGATCCTGGTAGTCACGTATGCCACACTGATGTGATTTTCTGTGGAGTAATCACAGCGATTGTCCTGCCTCCAGCAAAATCCTCTAATGACATTATCTCTTAACTCATTAGCAAACTAAGACACAGAAAACAGGGATATTATCTGTCAAAAGATAAGGATAGTTCAAAGGGCTACTTCAGAAAAGGAAAATAGTTTAGTGGTAGTTTCATTCACAAGTCTTACCCTTAGAGACTTGTCTACTTTCATTGGACTTAGGGATCATTATTAGTCACCACCTGCTTATCACTTAAATGCCAAGAGGCCCCATTCTAACCTATGTTAATGGCAGAAGCAAAACACCACAGAATCCTATTTAAGCCTAAAAGATGTTTTGATTTGTAGTTTATCCAAGAACTCAGTTACTTGTGGTTGTTTTGCTTAATAGGAATTAAATTACTTATAAAATGGAAATTCTACTGCCCCCCAAAATGATTACTATTTAACAACCAGATATAAATTGAGGCCCCTTCAAAATGCAAGCTGTATGATTATCATAATCCTATCAAAGTTCCATCATGTAAAGTCACACAAAATACACACGAAATTTAATCAATCGCTACCACAACTTAAATGTGCCCACGTTCCAGTCAGAAAAGGGAAATGAGACTGGTTTTTCTTGTAAATGGTCCACAAACGTCAGAATAAAAATATCCAAGTTCCCTTTGCAAAAATGGTTTGTTTTGAGAAATTTGTTTCTAATTTCACTGAACTACATAAAACACCAGGGCTCAGAGCCTCACGCGAGATTTCCTCATTCAGCATAAAAAAAACAATTTAAGACAGACTGTAAATGCAGCATGCAAGTTCTTCTTGGCCTGTACTACTTGGCAAGAAGGCTGGTATTCCCTAAGACCAATATTCTCAAAATGTTATCTATTTTCTCTCCTGATTATTCCAATGAAGTTTAAAAAACACTAAATTAACTCCATTTTTGGTTAGTGACATTACTTCAGTTACAATCCATTAGTCAGAAATGAAATCAATTTAGTGGGCTACAATGAACATTAAGAACAGCTAAAAAGGATATTTAAAAATACAAGTGCACAGCACACAATAAGGGTACGTAGCCTCCAGGTACTACCGTGTTTCCCCGAAAATAAGACCTCGCCGGACAATCAGCTCTAATGCTGATTTCTGGAGCAAAAATTAATATAAGACCCAGTCTTTTATGTTATGTTATATTATGTTATAATATGGATATGATATACCTAGTCTTATAGTAAAAGAAGACCGAGTCTTATATTAATTTTTGCTTCACAAGACGCATGAGGGCTGATCGTCCAGAGGTCTTATTGTCCGAGAAACACGGTACTCCAGCCCCCGCCCCTTCTGTGCATATGTGTCCTAGGCATTTCTTCCAGTGCATCAGTCAAAATCGACAGAGCCCATGACCTGATGGTCCGAGACCGTGACACCCAAGGAATCGGACAGCACCTGAGCTGATGCCTGTGACAAGTTGTCACCCTTTCTCAGTTGCTCAACTAAACATGTACCATAATTCAGCCCGTGGCTGCTTTAGCCCCAACATAAAAGCAATCGACGTGTCAATCTTCACATGCTCATAAATTACTTCCCCTTATTGCATGAACCCTTCCAAGTGCACTTAGGGCAGGTGTCAGATTTCCTGGCTCTTCTCGTCAAGCAGACTCAGGAGTAAACTTAGTACTTAGAAACCAAAGTAGCTCCACTTGGGAGAGAAAAATGAGAGTACCCAGCAAGCAGTCCTAAGTGACTGATTACTGAGGACCAGGTACAAGGAAGGACGCAGCAGCCAGCAGGAGGCCAGCGTCAATGCCAGCACTTTCAGCACAGACAGGACAGGGGAGGGAGAAGAGCGTTATCGTGGCTCCTGGGAAGACTAAAGGGTAAAGGTGTGTAGTAACATAGAATCTGAGCAGGTCTCTCTGGTTGAGAAACTACCTAGGTTAGCTCAGCACACACTAGCCTGCAGCCTTCTGAAACAGTGCAGGCCAGCCACCTTCTAGGAGATCTCAGCCCTGTAAAGCAAAAAGGGGTAAATTGCGCATTTAATGCAAGTTTTATAGACAACTTCAAATTCACATCTAAATGTTCTGACAGGTACTTACAAGGTGCTCCACTATACATGATGGAAAACAGGTTTACTCCGACTGTGCAGGCATAGAATACTGGCAAAGCTCGCAGACCATTAGGAACTGGATCTGCCTGTAAAATATCATCAAGACCAATAGCTTAAAAGCTGTGAAAGTTAATTCGTGATCAGATAGCCTTGTAAAAGGGCAGGTTCAGGAAGCCCAGCGCCAGGAACTTCCCTCCACAGAAGTTCCCAAGGCCGGCCGGGCTTTTTCTGTATTTGCTCCCAGAAGTCTGCCCATGAAGACTATCTCCTACGTCTACCTGCAGTTAGGTTTGTGTCTGGTTTCTTCTTTTGGGTTTATTTTTTGCAATTTTTAACAAGGCTACCTATATCAGTAACTGGTAGGCAATCAGTTTCAACATGCAGTTTGCTAAGGTATCTGTTGTCCAGATGTAAACCTGAGCACACACCTGGGGATGGGCTAGACACTCGTAAGAAATGTCACGAAGTTGCCTATGAGATGTTAGAACTTCTTACCTGACTTTATATCTGCAAAGATTTCTTAGTAATGCAACATGCAGTAGAACATACCTGTGACAACCACCTTATCCAACATTTGATAAGTATACCGTTACTAATAATTACCCAAGTACTAGAACACGCAATTGTGTACTAGGTCACTCCTCACTCTACAGAACACAACTGTGAGCGCTGAAATCCGGGACTGAATGAGACAAAGGCCCTGCGCTCACAGAACAAACACTTGCATTCCAGTGCGGGTTAATGTAGGGTACTGCTGAATGCTGTGAAGAAAACCAAGGGGGAAGAGACAGAGATGGAAGGCGGCAAGGTGGGAGTATCAGGGGAGCAAAAACAGGGATATGTAAGTCAACAAGCATGGCTGGAGGAGCCAGCCACCTGGCTATCTGGTGGCAGAACATTCCAGACAGAGATGTCAGCAAGTACAAACGCACCGAGGCAAAAACTTGAAATGTTTAAGGAACAGAAAGGAGGCCAATGTGACTGGGGACAAGAGTTCCACTTATAACAAACGTGTATTAACTCTACAAGAAAACATGGAAGTCAAACACTTAAAGAATGAGAGCACGGATCTGAACACACAGAAGACTAAACTATAAAGATGTCAGGCGAACATCTAATGCCATGTTGGTCACAGTCCAGTGGAAAAGCCTAGGGAAGAAGAGACAGAGGAAAAGACCCAAAAGTGATTCTAAAGCTCTGACAAGAATAACCACTACACTGGGAAAAGGGAGCAATGGCTTAAGACCAACAACACAAGAGAAAAGTGAAGGTGCCATTCCAAACCAACAGAGATGGGCCCTCACTGAGAACTATGCGGACTTTTAGCACCCTATCCACAGTTTAAAAGAATGTTAGAGAAACAGCTAAACTAAAAACATCAATAACCTACAGAACCCAGCGCTGTTAAGCGTCCCTGAGTAACTCAACAACATATGGGCCACACCCCAAGGGCAGCCAATAACGTCAGGGACCTAAGGTGTACATACATTTTTCTCCTACAGTAAGAACTAGCTATGGTTTTAGGACAACTCTCCAAGGAACCTAAGACATACCCAACAGCAAAACCCATTAGGGTTCTACAGACACAAGTGGGGGTTTCCCTTAACAGATTTTCAGGTACTATCTGGGATTGTGGTTTCAAATCAAACTGTACTTGGTTGGTCAGAGTTGACAGGAAATAGCCCACGTATATTTGTTTTTCTATATAGCCAACTACGTATTGAAATAACCAGTAATAAATTAGCTGGGCATAGGGTCGGGAGTGAATGACACTACTGATAGTTTAAATACTATGAAATACAGGCTTATGGTTTTAAAAAGTCAAAGTTCACAAGAGTCTAGAAAAAAAGGAAAACCATGAGCCGTTATCAGCATATGACCGATCTAATACACCCTTAAAACTTGACCTGGAAATAGTGTATCTCATCCTCCATTTATGCGAGATGGGAAAGGGGTCTTCATAACCCCTCATCTTCAACCAGAATAGTTCATGTTTTACACATACAATGTTGCAGTAAGCTTTGTCTACAGAAAAAGGTTCCTGAGTTTGAAAAGATGTCCTAGATACATTCAGCTTGATTCCTAACAGAAAGGAGATGCTGAGAGACCCGTTTTCTTTGACTGGTCTTGAAATACTCAAGAGAAAAACTTTCCCTCCCCTACTTCCGGTCACTGATTACTGTCCCAGCCCTTAAGGAAGCTAGCTTACCTCCACTCGGCTTTTTCCCATGAGACCACCCAACAGCCTTGCAACAGACACTCGGAGAATAAAAACTTTTTAAAAAACAATTTCAATGGTAACTTCCAAAATGGAAAGTTAAGTTGGCAGATTTTAACAGCCAGGACCCCCAAAGGTTACTCACCTAAGGATGTTTTCTTGAGATTTAAAACCCAACTAAACAAAAATATTCAGATTTGTCACCTGAAAACTCATGTTACTGATAGACTGGACAGAGTGCTCGTGTGCGTGTGCCCGCGGCGGGGGGCGGGGGGGTAAGTGGAGATAAGGAAGAGTCTCAGTCCTATTGTTTCAAACACTGTTTTAGTCCTTCTTGATCACACCCATCCTCATACCCACACAAGGAAGACAGCTAGGAAGTTAAGATACCTAAGAGAAGCTCTCAATAACGGGGTAAAAACCCCTGGCAAGCATTCCCCTAATGAGAGGTCTGAGCACCTCACAATCCCTCTTAACACCTCAGAGCACCGCCATTCCCCTCCGGGAAAGCCAAGTTTGTTCTGTCCTGCAACACACAAAGCTCCTCCAGAACCAGAACCATGTGCTTCCAGTAGGTGATGAGCAGAGACCCAGTACAGAGCTATTAGCAGGAATCCCCAAAGGAGTCATATCCATTCTCTGGCTGTGTGGTGTGGGGCAAGCTGTGTGGCTCTAGTAAGAACACTGACAAGCCTGGTTAGGGTCACGCACGAAAGCTGTGGGGAGTGCCAGAGTGGGCAGTCGTACCTGCTTGCTGAACAAACACCAAACTGAGTCAGGGACTATCAGTGCACTGTTCATTCAGTCAGATTACACCAGGCTACAGATGTTTCGAGTCTGCGAAGTATTAAACTGCTCTACTGTGCCAGACTCATGGCATGGGAAACAGTGGTCAGGAATCACTTCACCAGGAAGTTCCTACAGAGCAGAGGTGCCAGTCTTTCCCTAGAGAAGCCAGAACGAGACCAAACAACCTCTGGGGATCAAGCTGCCTATCTCCCTTCACTCAGATTTCTACAGTTTAGGTGCATTTTAAGAACTTACAATGGACAGTTAAGAGCCATTCACCTCAGGAAAAGGACAACTTTGTTTCCTGAGAAAGATGCATTTATTCTTGCTGTAAGTCAGTCCAATGACAACACCCCTTGTTGTCCACTTTGGAGCCAGCATCGGACTTCTTAATAAAAGAAATGCTATCAAGTCCCTGAAAAGGGATTTTCAAATGGACAGGAAATGAAATGGTTGTCCAGATTTTTTGGGGGGGCCAAATGAAAAAAAAACAAAAACTGTCTTTACTGGTTCTTTTTACCTATTCTGAAAAATCAATCTAGTCACTGTGAGAGGTAGTCCCATCTAGAAGCTTATAAACGGGTTACGATAATCAGCACTATCGAATTCGCGATGTGGACCCAAACTACTCCATTCTACTGGCAGCTGAAAAAAAGCCATAGGGGACGTTGTAACTTGCTGAACCCAAAGCTTACAATTCAACAGTCTGCGAGCCGGTGGTTTAAAGTAATAATCTGCATACAGCTAGACAAAGCCACCCTAAATCAATTTCCCTAATTATCCAACCCAGTCTCCCCTATTCCTCTGCAGACATCACTCATTCAATTTTCCTTCTGGAACGCCTTCTTGGATACTGAAAACTCGCTTCCTTCAGAGACCTTAACGACACACAAAAGGTGTACAAAACAGAATTTTTTAACTCTCCAAGGTCACATACCTACCCAGCAACTACATTTACAAGGATGCTATCGGTTTCGATAGGTCATAAAGGGGTTTGGAAAGATTACCTTCCGGAGGATGAATGCCCGAACAAGGAAGAATAAAACTCCAGACATGATACCAGAAAGCAGCGGAGAGATGAACCAAGACATCACTGGAATAGAACACATTAAAGAACAAATGTCAACAAAAATCAGGAACCAAAACTTACTTTAAATTTTAATATTCTGTTTTCAGCACTTTAGTCTGTCCCTCCCTTTTACACAATATTCTCCCACATATTATGCCATGAAATGTGACAAGAATAAAACTTAAGAAACCAGTTAGAACTAAACATACCAATTTTTATCAGTTCAGACCACTTGACACCCTCCTGTCCCTTTGCCACAAGGGAGAAGCCAATGGTCGCACCAACAATACAATGGGTTCCAGAAATGGGAAGCTTCAAAAACGAAGCCACTAGCTGCCACACAGCAGAACCTGAAACAGTCAAGGTTTATTAAAGAAATGGCAAAATTCCATTGTGCGTTCTGAGGGCGTCACGTGAAAGGTCCAGGATGGGCAATGCGGACCACTCACCGAACATGGCACTGACGGAGCCCGCCATCAGCAGCTGCTGGGTCGAGTTATACATCTCCACGTCGATCAGGCCCTTCCTGATGGTCTCGCTCACTTTGGCCCCCAGCAGGACGGAGCCCACCGTCTCAAAGATGCTGGCCAGGACGCAGGCCTGCTTCAGGGTCACCACCCCCGAGCCCACGGCCGTGCCAAACGAGTTCGCCACGTCGTTGGCGCCCACGGAGAAGGCCAGCACGAAGGCGATGATGAAGCCCAGGATCAGCATCCACAGGTAGTCCACCAGCGGGCCGGCGGCCGCGGCCACCGTGCTGGCCACCAGCGTGGCCGCGGTGGACGCCATCCCCGGAGCAGCCGCCCTAACCACCAAGAACTACTGCGCGGCTCGCCGGCGTGTAAACAGAATGAGAGTATGAGGTATCACGGGCGCTCCAATAAATAATATATATTACATACAATTAAATACTGTAAACGTAAACTGCGGCCGACGCGGTGCTCACTGCTATCCGCTGCGCGCGGCCATCTGCGGTCCGGGGCAGCCCGGGCTCCGGAGGACTAGCGGCGCGGCGCGGAAGGCCATGACAGGGTCGCGCGGGGACGCGGACTCATCCTGGGGGAACAGGGACCACGATGTCGCGCGCCCCCGCCTGCCAGCCCCGGCAGGACGCGTGGCCCGCACGTGGCTGAGCCCTGCCCGCACCTGCCCCCGCGCGCGCGCCCTCCGCGGACACCGGAACAAGCCGCGCCCGCGCCCGCGCGCCGGAGCCGCCAAAAAGGCCGCGGGAGGGGGTGCAGCACGAGGCCGGAACCCCGCCCGCCCGCCCGCCCGCCTCCCGCTTCCCAGCCCGCGCGTCCGGGGAGAAAACGCCGGTCACCGCGGCGCCCCACTCACCACAGGAGGCGAGGGCCGAGCAGGGACGGAGAGGTCCAGGCGGCGAGCACTCGGCGGACGGGCGGGGCGGGGACCTCCAGGGAGCAGCGCGGCGCCTCAGCAGCGGAGCAGAGGGAAGACGCAGCGCGCGCCGGCAGCCATCACTCTGACGGCGCCCGCCGCCGCCCCTCCTTATAACCGGCGCGCGGCCCACGTGACCCGCCGCACGCGCGCCAGCCTGGAGCCCCGCCTCCGGTGACGCACGCACGCCTGCCCGAGGGGCGCAGCGGCGGATCCCGACCACCGCGCTCATTGGCCGGTCCCCGAGCTACTGGTCATGTGGTTGGTAGACTGGCGGCCGCTCCCGGCGTCCCCACCCCGTCTGGCTGAGTAGCCTGCGGACCACGAGGGTCCTCCGCTGGGGGGTCGCGGCCGCTGCCACGGTCGTTCGTGTTTCTTCCTGAGGGCTCCGATTTACGGAACTGGCCGCGCCCCAAGCCGCACTTGGAGCGCACGTGGGGCCCGCCGCGTCCGGAGGCCACACCTGGCCGATGACGCTGCGGGTTGCTGGCGCCCGGGGCTGCAGGTCCAGTCCTGGTATGTGGTCGCCCCTGCGATGCCCTTGGCCAGACGGGCGCTGCCCGGCGCCAGTGGCGTAGGCGAGGGGGCGGGGGGCCCACGGGGTGGCCTCGCTTCCGCAGTCGCGCACCTGGCGGACGCAGAGTGGGCAGTCACGAGGACCAGTCCGGCCCCGGGAGGGCTCGGGGGACCCAGACGCTCCAGGTCACCGACCTCCGCGGACACCTGCGATGTCAGCGCCGCGGCGGTGCGCTGGGGGGAAGACGCCGCCTCGGAGTCCAGTCCTGGCTCCTACTCGCCGCAGTGCGTCACCTGGAGCGAGTCCCAGATCTCCGATTGTCAACTGTTAGCGGGAATTCAGTGTCACCGTGTGTGAGTGCGACTAGAACTCAAAAATGTTCAGTAAATGCTGACTTCCGTTTAGCTCTTTCCGTGGATATTCCTGTTGTAGGGTGTAGAAGAGGATGGAAAAGCACGTTCTCTTTGCATCCTGGAAAGTGAATTGAGTGCTGGTCCCTACATAGTCGATAATGTAGTTAGTTTTCACATTAATAAGATTTGCTCTGCACATTTAGGGGCATTTCATTATAGGGCTTAAGATCAAGACAATGCTATGGGGGATTAAGGTCTGGCCTCTTGTCCGGTTTGTGAGATTAAAGAATTCCAACCAGAAAAACTGCCCAGGCTTAGAATGTTCTGGAGCCCCCATCCCCCTTTGCCATCTGTAGCAGCCAAGAGCTGAATAGCAGAAACAAAGACTTTGCAACTCTGTAAATCATTGCTATGTCTGGGTCACCTGTGGAGGCTTACACTGAGCATCCACTGACCTACCTATGATGGAGTTAACATGAGTAATGTACAAAGCTCCAAGTCCCAAGGTCATGTCGGGGGGAAAAGAAAGTGCATGTCCGGGAGCACTGACCCTGGAGTGCAATTGCGATGTAATTCTGGCACCTTTAAGGTGTACCCCTCCCTTCACCCTTACTTCATTCCAAGGTTATGAAAACCTTGAATAAAAGGACTGATCTGTTAAAGGTGCTACGCGTTCTGCCATCTAAAACGATTTTCAAAGCAATTATTTGTGAAGAAATTGCCAAGAACTTTTCCCAGTCTGTTTTTTGCATTCTGTCCATCTGTGCTATTAGCTTTCAGTTGGCAAACACTTGCTGGACAGCCTGTGTGTGAGGTGGTGGGGCAGACATACGAACATCCAGCCAGGTGAGGAAGCACTCGGGCCCCTTGGTTCTGTTTGCTGGGAGTGGGAGACTCAGCGGGAATCCCCTTGTGTTATAATTGAATTCTGCCCACATCTCTGAGCTCTACAATGATCTCATCCTTTCTCCTGGGACAATCAGAGTTGGCCTCTGCCAACTGGGCTAAAAGGGAAAGTGGGGATGGGGGTGGGTCCTGGCCACCTCACCTGTGGGGAGAGGCCCTTGGAGACCTGGGCTCGCCTTGGTCAGGATGCTGTCGTCCTGCCCTGTGGAGAGAGGTTACAGTGCTTTGACAGTGGAAAGAAGGAGGTGTGAGGACCCCCAGTTCACACACTGGTGCTGCTAGTTCTGACATGGCAGAACTTGGGAAAGAGGGTAGAGATCCTAAGGGCGTGTTTCTCCATTAGAATCCCGGTGTGGGCACGTCCTCTAGGGTCTTAGGGAGGCCTTTTATTCTAGTGCTTAAGCACATAGACCACTCGCTAGTCATGTGACCATGGGCAAACCTCAGTGCCTTCATGGCAAAGGGGCAAGGTTTTGAGTCCCAGGGGCAGTTGCAAAGACTCCATCAGTGGATGTAAAGCCTTCTACAGGGTGACCGGCATGGCTGGTGCCATCTCAGTGCTCTGTCTTTATTCAGCAAGGCCTACTATGCACGGCTCACATATAAAATGAAGTGTGTCCAGTGTCAGAGCTGCCATCTGGACCAAGCTCTTTCAAACTTTTCCCATTCCTGATCAAGATCAAAGGGCCACAAAAATGGACCTGCTGCCTTTGTGGGGGTTGGTGGCACAGGGCACATGAACAGGCTCACTGGACCAGAGGTGAGAGGCCTGGGCCTGACTGGACCTGACTGCCCACAGGATCTTTGGTGAGTCACTGCCACTGAGCACGTGAGTCTGAGGGTCCCTCCCACCCTCATCCTCAAAGAGAATGGACCAGATGTCCTGTAGGTGCTGCTGGACAAGCTGGGCACTGGGTTTGGAGTTTGCTGGACATGTGTCCATCTTGCCCTGACTCAGCGATGGAGCTGAGTGGCCGAGAGTTGGGGAAGCAGACCTGCCAGACCCTCCAGATACACGAGTGACAAACGGGTGACAAGGGCCACTTGTGCACTTCCTGAGCTCAGACATGCAGTCAAGGAAATGTGTGTGAGGTCACCATTGGATGGGCGTGAAACGAATATCCTGGAAATAGTCCACTTGGAGGAGGGGGCCAGACCAGGGTCAAAGGCAATTTCAGAGGCCATCTGTCAGGACATGGACAGGGAGGAGAAGGTGGGAGAACCACGTCCACTCCACCCACCCCAGCCCTCCTCTTGGCTGCAGCCCCAGGTGAGTGAGGCAGTAATAACCTGTGTGTACAGTGGGCACTGTCTCAGGTTCTGGGCAGGCATTGTATAGCTCACTGAATACTCTCAATGCACCTCTGATGACACTCACCTTATTTTACAAGCAAAGAAACAGGTACAGGCAATGAAGCCACAGTGAAGAACCTAACAAAGTTCAAGTGTATAAGTGCTTTCTCCCAGCTGTCAGTACCGTGTTTCCCCAAAAATAAGACCTAGTCAGACAATCAGCTCTAATGCATCTTTTGGAGCAAAAATTAATATAAGACCCAGTCTTTTTTACTATAAGACCTGGTCTTGATATGATATGAAGATATGATATAATGATATGATATAATACCCTGTCTTTTTTTTACTATAAGACCCGGTCTTATATAACTTATATGTTATAAGACTGGGTCTTATATTAATTTCTGCTCCAAAAGATGCATTAGAGCTGATTGTCTGGCTAGATCTTATTTTGGGGAAAACACAGTAAGTACACAGGCCAGTGTGATGCCCTTAGGTGTTAATTCTCGCTTGCACTCAGATTAATGCATTCACTTCCTTTTCTTTCCTCCTTATTTTTGTTGACTTGATTGCTTTACAGCCTGTATTTTAAGCCTTCTCAGACCCTGCTGGAATAGAAAACGGTGTTTCTAGGAGACCTGACTCCAAATAGTCCCCAGCTTCCCGAGAGTAAGAAGAGGCAGGAGGCGAGGGCATGTGTTCTCTCCAGAAATTAAGTTGACAAGCAGCGTGACGGTTACTTAAGTTACTGAAAAAACTTCTCTTGAGATTTCTCAAGAAAATAAGTCTGTCTCACACCCACCTGTGGTCAGTTCCCACAGGAACAGATTCAAAATAATGTCTCAGGACCACACATCACTGTCGCTACACCCTTTCCCACCTGCTCTGGATGTGGCCAGCCTCTATCTTCAAACATTGCCTCACTCCCCATCAAACAGGACTGGGCACCCAGTTTCCATGGCATTGCCCACAAGGTCCACGGAAAGTTCTGGACAGAGGGAGAGTGTGGGGGAGGGCACTCTCAGACTCAGATGGCTGAGCTCCAATGTGGACACTCACTGCTTGGAGAGGTTTCAGGCCCTATCCCACAGCCCTAAAGAGCTGGATTTCAGTTACGCCAGGCAGACGGGTCTGTCCCTCTGCCAACACAGGCTCGGGGGCAGGTCCACCCACTCCAGACTTCATGTACCCCTCCCGGAACACTCCCACCTGGCCTCTTCCCTTTGGTTTTACCCAGACAGAGGGGGCAGAAGCACAGATCTCAGACATGAAGCAGCTCCAATGTTTCCCTCTGAGCCAGTGTCAGAACAACCCTGTCCTTGAACACGTCTTTAAAATGACCTCTCCGGAGACCTAAATTGAAACTCCATTTTCTCGACGGCCCAAATTCTCGGTTCGTACCACGAAGCAGGGAAGACAGGCAACTAACTTGCTGGAAGCCCAGGAACTGTACAGTGAAGATCCTGCAGCTGAAGGGCAGTGGGGTCAGCTCACTGCCACCATACCCTGGGGACACGTGGTTTTGGAAAGTGAGTGGGCAGCAGGATGTGAGTCATCCACGCAGCCACCCAAACAGCTTCAGGCATTCCTTCACTCCCCCAGCTCTTCCATCACTCACTCAGCAAACAGTGTGCTTGCTGTGGATTTGGTGGGTCCGTGAGATTGACCAGCCCATTCCCTCAGAAAACAGATTCCTCACCCAGAATTTCACACGAGGACCAGCCATAAACACCATCCCCAAGGAGCAAAGTCAACCTTTCGCCTCCAACAGACCTCCCACTCCTGTGCCAGCCACACAGCCCATCTTCCAGGACACCCTTATTTGTCATCTCTCACAGCAAACATTTCCAGAGCCAAGGGACTGTGCCAGGACACGCGTCCCACCATCCACCCACACTGCAGAGCCTCCTGCCCATCTCAGGACCACCCCACCCGGGCCAGCTCAGGGCCCCTAGGTCTAGGAGAAGAGCCCGTCAGGGTTCCGTGGGCAAAGCTGGGGAAAAGCTGTCTGTCTTGGGTGATTGAACAGCACCTGGTCACCTCAGCTTTGCAGGCCCAGAAATTCAAGTGTCTGCAGGCCCAAAGTGGGGCTTTAGCTGTTGGGGACTGCCTCATGGGAAGCTGAGGTTCTGAGTAGAACCCACTTTCTTTTTCAGTGGGGAAATCTGTTTCCAATGGGGGGATCCTCTGGCCTGTTCCCAGGGCCTTGTGGGGTCACCGGACCCACCTAAACCTGCTGAAGCTGAGTCTGCATTTTAACAAGGTCCCTGTGGTTCATATGCACATTACACTGAGAAGCAATTACAGTTATGCCTAACGGCCGAAATTGCTTCTTAGTCTGTAATGTTCTGAGAAGTCCGTCATTAGGCGATTCCGTCCGTATTTGTGTGAACATCACAGGGTGACTTACAGCAAGTATTTGTGTATCTAAACACAGCTAAACATAGACACGGTACAGAAAGATACAATATAACAGACAACAATTGGCACACCTGATAGGCCACTCACTGTGAATGGAGCCTGCAGGACTGGCAGTAATTTGCGTGACTCAGTGGGTGAGTGGGGACTGAATGTGACCGCCGGGACATGACTGTGCACTTAGGCTATTCCACATTTATAAACGCATTTTTCTGTCTATAAGAAGTTATCCTTAGCTTACTGTAACTTTTTGCCTTATACACTTCTTAACTTTTTTAACTTTTTGACTATTGTAATAGCACTTAGCTTAAAACACAAACACATTGTACAGCTATAAAAAATAAAAAAATATTTTCTTTATATCATTCTATAAGTTTCTCCTATTTTTTTTTTTACTTTTGAAACCTTTTTTGTTAAAAACTAAGATACACACACACACACACACACACACACACACACACGCCGCTGCCAAGAGGGTCAAGATCATCAGTATCACTGTCTCTACTGCCACACCTTGTCCCACTGAAAGGTCTTGGGCAATAACACCCATGGAGTTCCCATCTACGATGGCAGGGTGCCTTCTGGAACACCTGAAGGACGTGCCTGGGCTCTTCTTGCAGACATGTCACTCTTTGCAGAAACGCTCCCGGTGGTTTGCTTTGGTTCTTTCTTTTACAGATTTTCTCGTAAGCAGGTAAAGCACCATGAACACCCCTCTCCGTAACGGAAACCTTTCGGTGTTGGGTCCATGTGTCCAGACTTTTTAAGGAGCTTGTTGAGCCTGCAGAGCTCCTGCTGAGCCCTTCACAGTGCATTTTCTTGACGGTTCTGCAATTTCCTTTTGCCTCTTTTGTGTGCATTCCTGTATGTTGGCATGACACAGCATACTGTTTTCCACCACACTTGTCTTCATATGTCAAAAGAGTACACGCTAAAATGATAAAATTACAGTAAATACATCAACCTGTACATTGTTTACCGTCATGTATTCTGTACGGTACAAAATCATCTGCCCTCTACTCTAGACGACTGGCAGCACGCAGGCTTGTATACACCAGCATTGTGACACACGTGACGTCACTAGGCAACAGGCCTTTCCAGATCCATTATAATCGGATGGCACCAGCATGGTGTAAACAGTATGTGGTTGACCAAAACATCGTTATGTGGGGCATAACTACAAGAATAAAAATTCTTGTTACCTGGTAAGTTTAGAAACTTCATTAACACATTCTTTTTCAGTTGGATGTTGAAAAACCACCACTTTTTCTATATTAAATCTTATTTTCCTGAGCCAGCACTCCTACCATTTCAGCTAAGGAGTCGTTCAGAGCACAGGTTCAGGACTACTTAAAGGCTGAATCCTGCGTCTACCATTTACCTGCTGTGACCTTGGGAAAATGACTAAACCTCTCTGGGCCTCACAGTCCTGTAAAGGGGAGGTAATAGGCTTGTCACGAGGATGAAATATGTAAAGAGCTTAGCATTGTACTGACATTCAGCAAGGACCCTTTACCTTGGGTCACTAATTGGGTTTGGGGGTCCCCAGGTTTTCTATAAGCTACGTTCACCATCTTTTCGGGGGAAATGCCTCTGTAATTGGTCGTCTCGTCCACTATGTACAGATCCTTCCTAGTTTTATTTTCCAAAAGTGACTTTATTCCTGGGGTCAGCTTACTGTTACCCAAAAGTATATTCATTTGAGGACTACCCACTTAATTTATTCCACACCCACCACCTGCAGGAAATTGAACTTTGTAACTGTGACCTTGGATAATGCCTCTGACGGTGATTTATAAAAACCATAAATTTGTGTAGAGAGCTCTCCCCCTCCTGGTTCCAGGTATCTTCACAACCCTGTGATTGGGCAAAACGAGTGTCATTACCCCTTCGTGCAGGGAAGTGAGAGGGCCTGAGGTCAGTGCCGTGGGCCCTCCCTGCAGGTGTTAGACGAGTGAATGATCCCACACCCAGTGTCCTTCCCCCCATCCCACGTTGCTTCCAGATTTAAACCACTGAGTGACTCACAGGGTGGAGCTGTTGGGCCAGATGACAGAGAGAGAACTTCACTTACCAGGACGATCTCATTATATTCTGTCCCCTTGTCCCCATAAGAATCTATACTGACCAGACTTGTGTTCTGACTATTCTGTTCACCAAATGTGGCCACTGAAACTCTCGGGCTAAATGATATGTTCTCATGTTAAACTACACTATACAGAGAAATACTAGGATAAAAGAACCCTCTTTAGAGCCCCGACTTTCTAATCTAACCCCCAAAACAACTACTACTAACTCTTCTTGTGAGCTCATCAAGTTGTATTTAAATGTGTGCACCTTTTCGTATGTCAATCACACCTCAATAAATTGCTGTTTAAAAAATATTCCTGTGTGCACACACACAAACGTGTAAGGTATTTATGTTTTTCTAGAGTATAATAGATACCATTTTTTCTTGTTTCAGAAATGAAATCGTGCCATGCACAGGTATGTGACTTATTCTTTTCACTTGTTCTTGTCTCAGAAACCTTTGTATATCTCGGCACACAGAGCCTGATTCTTGTCTTTTAATATTTGCACAACAGCCCATGATGGGGTGTGTGTGTGTGTGTCTGTCCTAATGTGAGAGAAGCAGCTGGGCGAAGGTTTTCATCTTGCACAGTATCTTCAAACTGCAGCAGTGTAGATGCCCATCCACCCAGCACAGAAGAGAAAATGCCAGTTACGAGGCTGGGGGTGTTCCGACCGCTTCAGGCCATACCTGGCCGGGGTCTCAGGGCCCACACACAGCTCGTCACCAACACCAGCTCCCTCTAAGCGTCTCTCCACTCTCACTCAGCAGGAACGGCTTTTGCCTCCCCTTGGGCTCTCAGCTTTGTACTTGTCATCCCTGCAGGAGCCTGTGTCCCCCAGCTCCTCAAGTCCTCTTCCCTCCCTCAGTCAGCACTCTCCAGAGCGGCCTGCCTTCCCAGCTGCCAGTACCCCCTTTGCGGGGGCCGATGATTGCTTTTCCAGTGAGGTCATCCTCATAGTCGCACCCTGGCTCTCCACAGTCCTCCCACCACAGGCCTGTCAGCTGCTGCGGCTGTGGGGCCAGCGTGGGCTACCGGGCCCTGCAGAGACAGACTTTGTGGCTCAGACCTTTCGTCTGCAGTTAGCGCACAGCAGAGGCTGGCCGAGCGCTTGCTGCGAGGACTCGGATGAGTAACCCAGCCCTTGCTGGGCCATCCCTCTGGTTATTCCTTTCACTGCCATCTGTCTGCTTATGTCTGGGGCATCTGAAAAATGGCCTGTCAGAGGGATCGGTAATGTTTACAACCCTTGGATGACCCTTAGCTACCAGTTCTGATGGGCCTTTGAAGGACAAAGGAAACAGGAAGCCAGGGCAAAAGGGAGGACAACTGCTGGTGTTCTGGGTCCCAGAAGGTGCCAAGTCTGGCTGACAGCCTGGCTGCAGACCGAGGACCGTGGGGCCTGGCACCTCTGTCTGGCCCTTTCTCTTCCTTTTCTCCTGTCTCCTTGGCTGAGTCAGTGCTTCCCTCTCACTGTCTCCTTGCCTTCTGCCTTCAAACTCATGAGCTTCCTCTTGTCCCCACTGTCACTTCTGTGTGCCCTACACACCTGAGATAATGTCATTACCTGCCTTTCTCCCACCTGTCCTCCCCATCACCCTGTGAAACCCCCGCCTTGGCTCTGCTCGGCCCTTTCACGGCCTCTGCAGCAGAAAACTCTGCCCAGCCCCCTCCTAAGGTTGTCGTCCCAGCTGGCACGGTGCCTCCCTCCCCAGCCCCAGTCAGGCTTCCTCCCCAGCTGCCTCCCCCCTGTGTCACGCTAGGACCCCTGGTCCACAGCTCTAACTTCCATCAAACCCACACCCTTAAACCAAAGATTCTCAGCTTGTCACCCACCCCATGATCAGCCATCTTGTCATGACCTCCATGTCAACAACTAGAGCCATGTCTCTCAGACACTCGGAGGTTTAACGCCTCCTATCCTCTGAACCCTTCACCGTCCACACAGCGTGAGTCTTCACAGCCTTTACAATTTCTCCCAATTGAGTGCCTCTTTTTAGCACCCACCCCCACAGCTTTCCTGGTTTTGTGCCTCATCCTCACTCTGGAGCACACACCTTTCCCATTGGGAACGCCCTCCCCATCGTCCCCACCTTCTTCTTTCTGCTAGACCCACTCTGCGCTCCACATACACCCCAGCGCAGCTCAGTGGGACAGATTCTGCCCCACAGTTGGGTCTGGCATCACTGGCTGCTTAGGCAAATACAGGAGGTAGAAAGGGAGCAAGGGAGGTGTGTGACATCATGGGAGGAGCTGTGTAGACCAAACCCAGCTCACAGCAAAGTGACTGAGTGGAGAAGCTCACCCAGGGGCTGCCCAGCAGTGTATGGGGGCAGGGTGACCCGGTTTCCTTGCCTGGAGTAGAGGGAGCAGCTGGCTTCAGGGGGCCCAGAGGTGTCACTTCCTCTTCTCACCCTGGCCTATGCTGCGCCTGGTATCAGGTGCTCCCGCCTGGCTCTAGCTTCCAGTGAAGTTGAACCAGCAGCAGCTGTTCTCACTTGCATTCTAAAGAAAGAATGGACTCAGGGCCCTGCAAAGCCAGCGAGGCCTGCTGTCAGCACCCGTCATCTGAAGCTTATGCACTGATCAGGTGACAGAAGGACACAGGCTGCTATACTGAGGGGGACAGAGAGAAGGACACAGTGGGGGACCTCAGTCTGACCCTCCTTGCAGCCCCTACCCTCGTCCCCGGCCTCCTAAGTCCAGTGCTCACCCACTGACCATTCAACTACCCCCAGCCCTCAGCCTCACCCCACTGCCAACCAGCCTCACAGGGGCCATACTCACCTGCAAAACCATCACTTTCATGAAGTCCCCTCGCCACCGTTGCCTACTGGTCACAGTCCACCAGCTTTATTTCCCACTGATTTCACCCCATCTGGCTCATCACCACCACATTCCTTCCATGCCCTGGAGCCAGTAGGCTCGCGTGGTCACCTCAAAAAGTAGCCACTTCCTCACGAATATCAGCTGCTCCCCTGGTTTCCTCCTGGCAGCAGCCTGGGGAGTAGCACAATTATCCTAACTCCACAGATGAGAAGAAATGGGACTCAGAAGCTCTGTCGTTTCCAGGGCCACAGGGGTGGTGGGCAGCTGAGCCAGTGTTGGCTCAACCCCTCTGCCCTCCACCCATGGGACTGGCTCACTTGAATGGAAGCAATGGTTCTCTTTTGTGTGTGACAAACAATGAGTGTAACGGGTCACAGTGAGGGTATATGACAGAGCTGATCTAGGTAAACAGTTAAGAGGAACAGTTATTAGTTTCCAGTTTATTTTTAATCTGTAGAATTGCTCAAATTCACTTTAAAAATTAAATTCCCCCCCCTCTTGGCAGACAGCATAACACCCTCCTACTGGAAGACAGTAAGGTTGAAAGGACAGACACAAAGTTAGTGGGGCCCAAACACGAGCAGAAACCAGCTGGAATATTTCTGAACATTCTGGAATGTTCTTTCCCAGTTTCTTCCTGAGGTGACGGGCCCTCTACCAAACGCAGCTCCCAACGTTCATTGTCTTTGTGGAAGATGGTTGTGGCTACTGTGAGTTATGTCCCCAATGTAATGTAGTGATCCATGTTACCTGATCTGTGTTGTTTCTGACAGTTGCAACATTTTCCTGGAACATTGATCTGTTGGATGGGAGTTGGAGGACAGGGTAAGGGCCCTTCCACATAGTGTGACACTCAACATGTGCTCAGGGTGTGGCACAACCACAGGGAAGGCCCCAGGGTTGATGACCTCACAGGGAAAGATGCAGGTCACATTTGGACCCTGGGTTGGTTGTCACCTGCCATTCTCATTGGTTGCCCAGCAACTCCAGTTGTAAGAGCCATTTCCGAAGGCCCAAGTTCACCCTAAAGCCCAGGTTTGTGATCTCAATTTCTTGCCAGGTTTCTAAAGAAACGGAAGAGATGACTGAGTTTTGTACGTTTGCTTGTTGAGTCAGTTACCACTCTTTACCAGGCACCTCTGGCCACCTGGCTCTAAGGCAGATTCCCTGGCTTGCCTCTCTTGGTCGCAGCCCTCTGCCAGGCAATGGGAACACACGCGTGCCCGCAGACCCCAGTGCAGCTGCACAGCAAACGGGTCCCGGCTTCCCCAGGGCAGGCTCCCTTCAGAAGCTCAGCCAGGCAGTCAGCCCACAAGAAAGACCTGCATAACTCTCCAGTGATCAAAGAGAGGTTCGTGCACAACACCGCCTGGCCCCAGGCAGGTGAGGAATGCTTTGTGAGGTGGGGAGGCTGGAGGGAGGAAGGACACAAGGGGCCAGACAGGAGGACCACAGCGGGCAGGCCTCGCTGTTGTCGCTCGGAGCTGCGGGTCAGGGCTCTGGCCTGACAGCGGAGCTGGGGGCCCTCCCTCCATGCAGCTTCGTCCTGATTCAATCTGGCTGGAAAGAGGCAAGAACAGCGTCTCTTTGTGCTTTAGGACCCCAGCTTTCCACCTTCCAGTCCCAACAAGCACTTGGAAAAAGAAAAAGCAAGAGAAAATTTCAGGGTGCCTCCACCATAGTAAGTATGATTTCTTGTCACATTTGTTTCTGTGGTGTATGTGCGTGTGAGAGTCTGTGTCAACTGAACTACATGTGAAAAATATTTCTTACGGAGAGTTGTGGCTAAAATGTTTAAGAAACATTATTTTAAGGGAAAACATCCATTCACCCTATACTAAACCAAAATGGTCAAGAACTGTTTCTTGTTCCAGGGTGAAGAACAGCAAGACTTAGGTCCTGCACTTGAGGAACTCTGAACCCCGGATGAAAACAAAGACTGTGACACTGTGACAGGATGTGAAAAGCACCTGATAGAGGGGACACTTGGTAGAGGGTCCCAGTGCTCCGACAGAGGTGGCCTGTGGCCGGTCCTGCAGGTGGCTGGGGAGCACAGGGGAAGTGGTGCCTCCCTGGGTGTGAGCCCAGAACTGCGGGCTAGTGACAGACAGGAGATGAGAAGGGGCCTGATGGTGGCTTTATCCTGTAGGAGACAAGGGACCATTTCTGTGTCTCAAAAGGGAGTGACATGAAGGGGCCTTGAGGGCCAGTGTGGCCTTTATCCCAGTTCAAGGATTGTTAGGCTTTATCTGAACATGGGTCCTAGATAAAACTTAGGGTACTCTGATTTTCTTCCTGCTTCTGCCTTGCTGTCCGGCCAGGCCCCACCTCCTCTCTCTTCTCCTTTCCTCTCACTGTCCCAGCTGGGGAGGGGACAGACAGGGAGGAGGTCCTCACACCTGGGGCAGCTGGCAAGGGGATTAGAGAGGCAGGGGGATGGGGGGTAATGGTTGTGGCTGGTGCACAGGAACTGGCCTGTCTTCCTAAATGTCTGCTGAGTAGAGATGAAGGGACAGCAATGAAAGGGGCCATTGCCCTTCACACAGACATGATTTCTGTGTGTAGACCCCGAATAGTGTCTGCCTGTCCGAGTAATCTTTGAGCCTGAGACTGGGGATGGACAGGCAAATATCAAGTGTCAACGTGGGCCAACGCGTAGGGCTGGGGATTCACCAAGCGCACACAGCACAGTCACCCTGACTTTGAGCTCGTGAGTTCCTGAGAGAGTTACACGGGTGCCCTCGGTGTGGTCCAATCTCCTGCAAAGCCTGGTGGTGGCCTTGGCTCCCACACCTCAGGCTCCTTCCCACACCTGCTCCCAGTGGGTTCTGCTGCCTCGAACTCCTTTGCCCTTTTCCACATCAGCCTGAATTGCTCCTACAAGGTTTGGTTCAGACCCCATAACCTGCAGGAAGCCAGCCCACAGAAGTGCTCAGAATCCCTCAAGTCTCTGCGGCCTGTACACCTTTGTGAGTGACTTGGGGCCCGTCCCGTTCTTAGTTTCAGCTTCCTGGTGTTATGTGTTTAGCACTGAGATCGGAATTTATCCTGGAACCCTGGTCCCTAGCTCACACTGTGTGTCTGGCGCTGAGCAAAGCAGTGACAGGATCTCAGAACTGAGATCCAATACCCATTAGACACAAAATCTCAGCTCGTCCCGGCCACCTTCCTTAAGGTCACTAAGCACGACGTCCTCTCCTAAAACGGGGGGTAGAAAAGTCCGTGTTGCTCAGAGATGTCGCAGAGGTTACGTGAAACCATAGCAAAGTGTAGACACAGTGAGGGGCCACTCTTTACTGTCAATGAGTAAGACAGACGTCACAGAGCATTGTTTATTTGCTTAATTCTGTGTGTATTCCAACTTAGGGTTCTCCCTATCCCTTTAAGTTTTATTTTTATTTATTTTTGGAACATAAACACTAAAGTGGTTCTAAAAATCATGTCAGAACAAAAAGAGATTTCAGAGAATGTCGTCTCCTTCCCTCTGCTTCCCTCTCCTGTCCCCACCGGTACCCCATCTCATTTGTGTCTCTTTTGTTTCTGCTTCTGTTTCTTTTTCCTTGAATGAACAGGTAAGTGTCCTTTTTTCCTCCTCTCCAGTGACATTCTTGAGACCGGATTTTCAGGCCCCTCGTAACCTTTGTGCACACTGTTTGGGAGGTGTTGCAAGCAGGAGCTCCGTGACAATGAGGTTAGTCACCTGAGAGTCAGCTGCCATCAGAAACACTTGCCCCAGGTCCCAACGGTGTCCCTGTGATTGGCAATGGGGCCACAGCCCAGTTCCTGCTACTCGGGAGGCTGAGACTAAAGCTTGTGCCCCCTCCCCTAACTTGGGCCACTGACCCTCCTGCCACGGGACAGCTCCAGGCTGCCTGAAGCAAGATGGGGTTTTCAAAAAAAGCCACCACCGCATCTCTGGGACCTTCACACACGAGGGGAAGAGCATTGTGTGCTTCTACTTGTTATTTCTTGGGGAGATCAGAGGAGTGGAGGCTGAAAGTCTCCTAGGGATTTCTCAGTGGGATCCCATCCTAAGGAGGAAAAGACCCAAGTAAATAAAAGTTCCAGCCACAGGGAGGCAGGCACAGGAAGTGGGGCAACACAGCGGGGTACTTGCTGGGAAAGCATGGCCCAGTCAGGCTGCCCACAAGTCAGCTCGGAGGCTGACTCGTGGTGAGGAACAAGACTGCCCTGTGTTCTGGGGGAGGCTGCTTTCTCCAAAGGGGTCGGTGGCCACGGAAGGAAATGACACAATCCAGGGCTGGTTAGCAGCTGTGGGCAGGCCCATGGGAGTCCAAGTCACCCCCACCCACTGCAGCCTCCTGTTTGCCCTGTGCCCCCAGGCACAGACACAAAGGAGATCGGATTCTGGGGAGAATGGAGTGGGGGGCCTGTCCCAGGTACCAGCTTCCTGTCCCTGGACCTTAGTTTTCCTGGAAGTCAGCGTCCCAACTCAGCATGTGGCTGTGTCATTTTCCTCACAGTTAGAGAAACAGTTGAATTCAGGAGCTTTTGCACAGGGTCTGTCTGGGGAGTGGAGGCTGAAAAGCTCCTGGAGATTTCTCAGTAGGACCCCAACCTAAGGAGGAAAAGTTCACTGCAGCCCCAGGTGGCCCCTCCATCTCACCATAAGTGGACCTCATGACTTTTGAGTCCCTGCTGTCCTAGAAGTTAAAATAGCAGCTCCTCACCTAGCAATCTCTAGGTCCCTTCCAGGAGCCCACGCCTCCGAGAAGTGGATTCTAAACAGTGAGGACAAAAAGGGATGTGAAGGGAATGGCCTTCGTCCCAGTGAGGTTGAGCATGGCAGGCTGCCAAGGGCAGCATCTGCCCAGCAGGACTCACACCGCTCAGGGAGGATTCAGGACAACCTCTGTCACGGCCTTCTAGTGTGTCCTGTCTCTGGGCATTGTGCCTAATCTTCAGTGGGCAGCGAGGGGCTCCGTGCCCACCTATACTGCCTGCGAATCAGGTGGCTAGCCACGTGGTGCCGGGCCCAGCTGCCCTCTGCCGAGGGTCGGAGGCAGCAGGAAAAGCATGGGGAAGAGAGTCAATGCAGTGGCTAAGGACAAGAGGCCGTCTTCTGCCTTCCTGCCACCTTCCCTGCAGGCTTAGCGTCTCCTTATGGTATCACTGTCTCTAACCAGTCTCTAGTCAGACAGTGTCGGGTCACTGAAGTCTTCTGTATTTAACCCAAGTGATTTTCTTGATATGGGGTGTGACACACCGATATGCTCAGTAAACACTCATTGGGTGAATAAGTAGGCCGACAGTCACCCGCGGCAGCAATGGCCCTCACTTTGTTCGAGAGAATGATGGCCAGCTGTCGTCCCTCTTTCTGAAATTCCTCTAGTAGCCGGGTCCTTCTGCCAGGCTCTCCCAGCTCCAGGCTGCTTGTCCTGGCGTCCCACCCGGGGAACAGGCCGCTCTGCTAATTCCTCTGATCCCTCCCCACCAAGATGCTAACAAATCTCGTCAGAGCCAGTTCATAGCGCTTCCTTTCTCTCTAGATATGTCCTCTATGCCCCTTTGGACACCTGGTCCTCATCAGCCTTTAGGTCATTGGATGCAGACATCGCCTCCCCTTCCAGAAGCAGCGAGGGCCTGTCTCTATTTCCCCTTAGGTAGTGACTGTTTACTTGACACTTGCAAATTAGGGGAGCCAGTAGGAGGGGCAGAAACTTCTGGTTTCCAGGAGGGACCTCTGGGACCCCCAGGGTTAGCCTGGGACAGGATGCTCAGTAAACAGAGGTATCTCCAGGGCTGTCTCAGACCTCTACCCAGCCAACTGGGGCCCCACACGTGTGTGCTCCTAAGGGTTTCTCCTTGTATGTCCATTTCCCTTACAACTTGTTTTTCCTAACCAATAACAGGCATGTACCTTTTTTTGGTGAGCTAGGTGAAATATGTAATGTTAAAAGGCAAATAGGCATATTAAAAAATTTAAGAGTGTTGGCAAATGTCTATTGAATTGGCAGAGTTCCGGGGATCTGGATGAAATGAGGCTTTTACAGGTGGAAGAAGTCACTTGAGGTAAAAAAGGTGGGCTGGTCAGGGCGAGGTCCCTTCTCTTCACTGGACAGCGGGGGTATATTAGGCAGGGTACTTTGTGCTGATGGGACATTCCTGGTTGGAGGGTTTGAGATTCCATTCCTGGGCTTAATTCAGGAATTAAGTCTCAGTTTGGTGGTATGGGGCTTAGCATGACTTATTCCATTTCAGGCCTGTTGTCTTGTTTTTAACAATTGGGAAGAAAAATTCAAAGGGCTGAACAGTCAGTAAAAAGTATGCCCACTCCCACTTGTTTCCCACTTTCCTGCCCCCAGAAAGTCTGCTGTCTCTTTCTCCTGTGTTCTTATAGGCACAGCGCTAGAAACACATGCTCCCTAGTGCTTGGGGGCTGGCCCCGTGTGACCAGGAGGGGCTGTGGCCATCCCTGGGGCTCAGCCGGAGAGCCCTGAAGCAGGCGTCGGGGTGGGGGCTGCTCAGCTTCATTTCTCGTGGGTCAAACTTTATGAATATTTTTCTGGCTTTAATTAAACGTTTCTGGAGTCCTCCATCCACATCAGTAACTGTCAAAGTGTGCTCGGTGGGCAGACTCACGTGGAGCGTGGATGAAACGCAGATCCTCTGGCCCCAGCCCATCCTGCGGGACAACGGGCTCCAGGGCCCTCAGCAGCAGCCCTGCAGAAAAGCTCCAGCCGTCCACACGCCTCTCAGCTCTGCTCCCAGCCCACATCTTCTAGTCTCAAGGATGTTTAAAAATCTTTTGCAAATTAAATGCTAGACCACGGATGCAGGTTATACGTTAAGAAGTATACAATAAATCCTGCAGTTCAATTATTTGAAAATAAGGATCCTCTGGGCCTTAGACGATCCAATGTGTCATGTAAGATTATTCATTCAGCCGATGACCTAGTCCGAAGTTCCTGCTGTTAGAAAAGGACACATTTTGGAAATAAACGAGGAGTAATTAAAAATGCAACGAGTTACTAAGATACTGATAAGTAGTAACATGTATTTCTGGTCCTCTTTCCACTTTTCAGAAGATGATCCTGACGGTTATTGGGCCATATTCCAGGCAGTGGGGGAAGCTCTTGCTTTACCCTTACCACATCCGCACAATTGTCTTTAATTTACAGAGGAGCAAACAGGCCCAGGGCCTTGAGCATCTGGTCTCATAAACACCCAGCGAAAGAGGAGTGGTGCGGCCCGTTTCACCCACGTCTATGGGCACGGGAGCCTCTCTCAGCCTCATCCCTGAGTCTGGGATTCATGATGGGAGAGGCTCAGGAGCCAGAGTCCATCCCACCAACCAGAGGAACGAGGTCTGTGACGGTAGGAATGGCCAGCTGGAGTCCTTGGAAGGACCTTCTACAGCCACAGTAATAGCCTAAGACAAACTCTGTGCCTGAGGCCACTGCAGAATTTAGTGCCTGAAAGGGCTGCTGACTTCCACCTCTGCCCACGTGGCCTGTTCAGATGGCATAAAAGGTAGAAGTGCTAAAACAAGGGTGAGTGACGAGGGTGAGTATTGAGGGTGAGTAACTGCACTCTGAGGGCGTGGGTTTGCTCTTCCGCAGCTAGGGGTGGCACCCACACCCAAGGGGAGGGGACTGCACAGGGCATGGGCAAGCAGGTGTGGGGGTTGGGGGCCACCTTACAATACTGCCTCCCTCTTAGGGCACGGCTGAGGCCACCACCATCCACGTTGCTGTCATACAGCCCCTTGTGTTTTGGTGTCACCCTACACAGGGATCTTGGGGACCTGACATGACTACTCACGCTCTCTCTCCATATAAGCACCTACGCTGTCTTATCTAGAAAAGGGCTCCATGTCGCTTATTGGCGAGTGCGCCCGCCAGGCCCTGCCTTGTGCTTGACCATGGGCAGCCGTACCGACCATGCTGGTGCTTGGGGCCTGCTGGCCACACACCAGGCCCCCTGGGCCTGCCATGGGGGACGGAAGTGTACACCAACTGCGGGATGTAGCCCATGTGCCCAGTGGGCGCTGGGGACAGACTCGGGACTGGATTCTCCTCGTTGCATCGAGTGACACAGAATGTGAGGTTAAGTCTGCTGATTTGTGCTGAGGAGGACAGGGTGCTGACGCTCATGTAGTGGCCCACACATGAACACAGTGGCCACGGCACATGTGGATGGAGGGGTCAGGAGGCTCAGAGCAGGGGCGTGTCAGAGTAGATAGGTCGCCAAGGACAGAGCACCCAGCGGGCGGCTGCTGTCCCCGGGGAGACCCGAGAGCATCCCATCTACCCAAGTGGCACAAACTGGCACACAGTCATGCCCCCTTATCTGGGGTTCGCTTTCTGAGGTTTCAGCTTCCCACCATCAACCACGGTCCTAGAACGTTTAACAAAAAATCCAAGAAATAAATAATTCATAATTTTTAAATGTGCTGTTCTGGGCAGCATGGTGAAAGCTCTCGCCAGCCCGCACCGCACGCAGGTGGCCTGGCCAAGGATCTTTGGGTCTCGCCCAGGGTGTGACTCTCCCACCCCTGGTTCAGATCAAGGAGGGGATGGGGTGGAATTTGGGCTGAGAGCAAGACCAGGTTAGGTAAAAAACAGACAAACAGACACCCTCAGGTGTCATGTTTACAGGAACTGCATTCAGATACCACATAATGAGGCTGGCGGGGCTCCCTTTAGGGACACGAGCTCGAGCTCTGGGGGGGATCTGTGTTCACTTCTGATACTGCCCTGCTCCAGGTCGGACTGGGACAGAAACCTTGAAAGGAAAGGGGTACTTCCGTGAGCCTTTCAGCACAAGACTCAACTTCCTCCCTGCTCAGGGGGTGGGGGGCCTGATCCCACCTGCAGTGTTTGCATTTAAGGGAGAACCTCACGCCAGTCACTGTAAGCCAGTCACTATAAACCGGAAGCCTGCTCCTTCTCACCTCAAATTAAGCAGGGACCTCCAGCCTCTTCCTGTCCTCCCACTCTTGGCCCCTTACTCCCCACCCCCAATCCTTGACCCTCAGCCTGAGGCCCCTTCAACCAGCCCTGACTCCAGCAGACAAGGCAGATGCCCCAGGGCTGCCCACCTCCCTCTGAAAGAATATTCTAATTTTTCTTCCTGCACACAGCTTCTTGCTTTATTTCAGGCCTGAGTAATCCTTCAGGCAGCCCTGGGTCAGGAGTTGTGATGACCAGGAAAGTGTCTGGTTATTTAACAACCTCAGGTCTCTTCTCCTATGTATCGTTTTTCTCCATCACTTGTGGACAGGTATTTGCCTTCCTCCCCTATGCAGATCACGGTGTCAGCACTGAGAACATGAGCTGACGTCTAGACCCACAGATAACTTCTCACCAGGACAGGATGAAGACAGTGTCAGGGGTCCCCAACAGCACCCCAGGTCCAGCAATTCACTAGGACGGGTCACCATTACGGTGTATGACAATAAAAAGGTACAAGGCAAAATCAACAAAGGGAAAAGTTGCATGGAATACTGTCCGGAGGAAACCATGCTGTCCCACAGGACGCACCTAATTCCTCCAGCCGTTGAGTTGTGACAACAGGAGTGAAAATGGTGCAAAATGAGGACGCACCACGCACCACCCAGTCTTCCTCTCCTGGCTACATAACAAACCTGCCCACAGAGCCTTATGTACAAACTATGAATATATTTATTTACACTAAAATTGTCATTATGTCCGTGGATGTTTCCTTTTGTTTTTTGTATCTATGAAAACTGCTCAGGTGTTAGGTTCAGATAAATGGTATCTTAATTTTTCCCACTAAAATTAACGGAAATATTTTTTCATCCATGGGCTTGTCACTTAGCATCAGGGTTTTCAGAAATAAATTAGTCACTAAGCGAAGGACGGGTGTAAATTTAAAAGAAAGGTGCAAATATCTAAGTGATAGCAACAAAAGGAAGAATATTAAAATTCAATCAAGCCAAGACTAACACATAAAATAAAAAGAAGAAAGATTTTCAAAGAACATGTGAAGCGAACATGATTCAAAATAATTAGGAATAAAAATGAAAGCCAAAAATACCCTTATCAACTTGGACATTGAGAACCTTAAATTACCCAAAACTAAGTTTATCACTAATTTTTCAAATATAACACATAAATTGTTGCAAAAACCCTCTAATAACAGAGTTTAAAAACCTGCGCCCTCTCCGTTCCCAATGGGCCCAGCAGAGACAAATAGGAGAGTGTCACCAACTTCTTCCCAAGAGGGTCTCCCGTTAACCCTTGGAACAAGCATGTTAAGTTCCCATTTCCATCTTTCCCTGGCAATGTTAGACTTCATTAGTGTTTTTAGTTTCTGCTAATCTGAAGGGCCAAAACCCTCCCTGGCATCTACATGTCTCTGGTGGCAGCTGGGTGGCACCCTTCTGCTTCCTTTTGTGAGCGTCCTGTGTATCACGGAGGTTTTGCTGCTGTAACAAATGACCCCAGTGTCTCAGTGTCTTACAACAGCACCTAGCTCGGTCACTGCAGAGGGCGCTGCTCAGTTACCCTCCCTGGACCAGCCTGAAAGGGCATCCCCATCCAGGACAGGCCGCCGTCACACAGCAGAGAAGGCCCAGCCAAGCCATGCCTGACACTGAAGACACGTGCTTGGATGTGGCAGGTCACAACTGCTCACCTTCTATTGGCTGCAGTGCCACAGCCAGCCCCGGCTGTGGGACGGGGCAGTGTCCCCCTCCAACAGAGTGAGTGACGCACACGGATGTTAACACTGTCAATGGGAAACGAGATTATTATGGGGGATTAGAATGCCCCGTTTTTCTACTGAGTCCTTTGTTTCTTGATGTGTAAGATTTCTCTGCGTATTCGGGATTTATTCTTCTGTCTCTTATGCATAGTACGTTTTCTCCCAGTCAGCCCTCTCTCTTGTAAACTTGTAAGCTTGTTTGTTAGGTAAAATTTTAAAGTACACAAGTTTACCCATCTTTTTCTGTTGCATTGCTTGTCTGTATTAAATTTTCTTGCCTTAAACGAAATAGACAACTCCCATTTTCTTCCAATATATTAATTTATATTTAGCTCTTTAATCTATCTGGAACATTCTTTTTCAAAAATTGTTTTCCAACACCATTACTGGATAGTTAGTTCCTTTCCCTCTGATTTAAAATGCCTCTTTTATCGTAAATTAAATTTGCATGTATAAATTGGTGTCCCCCCCCCCATCTTAGGGGTGGCACTCCACACCATGTCCCAGTATCAGTGACAGATATCCCTTCACTTTTCTCTCTCAATAATGTTTTGGCTGTTCTCGCATTTAAAAAACATCTAAATGAAACTGAGAATAAGCATATTAATATTACTTATTAATATGCTATTAATACCTTTTCGTTGTAATGACTGTATTGTATTCCACTACACAGGTGCACCAATATTTATTGACTTCCACGACACCACTTCCTTTCCCACAATTACCAGCCACAATGTGACGAAACACTTGTAGTTCAATCTTTGCTGATTTTACAAATGAGTTTCTTACACTGAATTTCTAGACGGTGAATTTCTGGGTAAAGGTTCTTGGTATTTTTCTTGTAGACATGCTTTCCCAATTTACAGCGTTCCCTCTATTTCTTGTTTTCCATGACACTGACATCTGATGACTGATGGGGTTGGTGTACAAACCGCCTCCCCTGATCAGGAAGTAGGTTGGCTCCACTGTCTCCAGGGAACCATGCTGTTGCCCACAGTGACAGCTGCTTGACCAAGCGCCCTTCGCGTGCTGCTTTCTGTCCCCATCCCAGTGCCCACTGCCCTCTAATGGGGACTGGGGGCCTCTCCCAAACCCTCGTGTCTAAGTCTGTTCTGGGGAACCAAGGATTATGATTCGAGCACAATGGCACAATAAAACTGACAGTATGCTCAGTCATCAAGACTCAACATTGCAAAAGACTGAAATTGTGTAAAACATATTTCCAACCCAATTGCAATTAGGCAAGATAACTAAAAAAATCCCCATGTTTAGAAATTAAGAAACATGATTTACAACCTCTAAATAATCAGGGAATCAATGAAAAAAGCAAACAGCCCAAGCCACATTCTGGAAAATTTAGGTGTATGTAGAAAATCAGTGAGCTAAACATTCCTGTCAAAATTGCAGAAAACAGGAATTAGACCCAAAGAAAGAAGGCAATGCAGAAGAGAATTAAGTTAAAAACAAATGCACAAAATAGAGCATCACCAAGACCCAAGCAGATTCTGTGCAAAGGTCCATGAACTTGATAAAACCCTACCTGCTGTCAGTTAAGGCTGCTGAAGAGGAAGAGGGTACAAATAACCAGCGTCAGGAATGAAAAACGGACTCATTAGATTCTATAGGCCCTAGAAAGATAATCATGACATTCTGAACAAATTTGTGACCATCTGAAAATCTGTTATCAGGTGAACAACTCTTGAAAACACACCGTTTACCAACTAGGAGCCCCGTCTCCCCTCGGCCTCAGGACTCGCCTTGAGCCACAGTGTGCGGTACAGGCCCGAGGCTTCCACTCTGCTCCCCAAACCCGAGACCACACACAGGGAGCGGGTCCAGCCAACTGGATGCTCTGAAGCGGGGTCTTGCCCCGTCTGTCATCGCACTTCAGAAGCCACTCAGGCAAAGTGCGGTTGGCTGCAAGCACACAGAAACCGAGGACTCAGTCCACAGCCCAAGGAAACGAGTTGGGGACAGAAGCCAGCAGGATCATGCAGCCTTCCAGGGACCCCAGGAATGACCAGAGCTGTGTCCGCCCTGACCACTTGGACTTCCACCTCGCTCCTACACACTTGACAGCTGCCATTGCCTCAAAGATGGTCCCCAGGAGACGCCGGCTCACTTTCCAAGCCGGGGTACAGGCCTCAGTTTCAAACCACCAGTCCAGTGAGCAATGGCCTGAATGGGGGATCTGGGTGCAGCCCTGGGCACGCTGCGACTCTCTCCCACAGACCTGTCCCTGCTGGGGGACCTGTGATCACCTGCTGTGCTCACAGAAGCTATCACCCGAGGAGGGACAGGAAGAAGTTGCGGCAGCCGTGGCTACCCATCCACTCGTGCTCTTCTGTGTGCTGAGTGCTGTCACTTGGCCCCCTGCTCAGGGCAGGGGCTGCTTGACTCCACAGAGAAGGGCGAGTGCTAGACGGTCGTGCCTACGAAAATAGTCTTTGGTGACACATGGGGGCTGAGGGATGTCCCGTGCAGTCTCACAGGAGTCCCCAGTAGGACTGGATCCCAATTGCCCAATCTACTGCTCGACTGCTCTGAACTCGGGAGGAAAAGAGGTGTGACTTATGCCGCTAGGCCTCACGACACTTGAAAACTGGGCAAGTGCTGGTGTGGCGGGAGGAAGGGCCTGTCCCACGTCCACGCAGGAGACCGGAGCTGGCTGTGGGCAGAGTTAACAAGGGGAGAGACAGGCCCTTGCACACTCGGTGACACTGGGCTCAGAGAACGGGTTTCTGCCCAGCCGGCTGCCTAGGGTCCCCATGGGCTAAAGGACTCAGAGCCCGGGATACAGAGTCTTTATTTATTTTGAGTCTCGAGTCCAGAGCCATCAGGACATCTGGCCACTCTCCAGGGCTGGGGGCACCAAGTGGCCAGTCACGCCTGTCGTTTTCCTACAGTCCAAAGTGTCCTCAGGAGGCAGGAAGTGGCTGTGTCTGTGGGAAAAAACATGTCAACATGTAGTAGCCCCCATTCTGTGCCGGCCCTGGGACCCCATGGGGAGACTGAGGAGACAAGGCAGAGGCTGCCCCTGCAGAGCGCATGGTCTGGAGGGACCGCGTGTCAGGTGACCACCTCAGCCACCTGCCACGTGAACACGGGATGCAGAGACGTGTCATGGGGCAGAGAAGGCAGCTCTGCCATGTGCCTGCCACTGCCACAGGGACCGGGGACTAGCGACGGACATGGCAGGTACAACTCTGACTCCAGGGAGGGACAGACAGCACGTGAACAGAACTACATCAACTTTCCAAGAAGAAAGTCAGCCAGGGAAAGAGGCGTGTCGGGCTCAGGGACACTTCGTCAGCCACATGAACAGGTGCGTGCACCTCATGTCTTATGAGATGGAAACGAATGGGAAGGACCAACTGGCCCTAAGGTGGGAAGGTGGGGTCTTTACTCTCAGAGGCCAAAAACCTTGCAGGAAACGTCACCAACATGATGAGGAAACCAGTGTGGCCAACATTCGGTCATTACTGACCGTTTCCTGAGAAGAATGGACACCGCGCCTGTCAGTGGGTCTTGGGGCCTGAGGCTTTCCCTCGTCCCTGCCTCACAAAATATGACTGCAGGGTCAGGGAGGGCAGTGACGTGAGCCATGATGAGGGGGCTCGGGGACACGGAGCCTGGGCAGGGACAGGCCTTCGGAGACATTTGCTGAGGTGACAGCTAAGCAGGGCTAGGGGGGGCAATCTAACCGCAGGAGACACAGCCTGGGGCTGGGCCTCCGGGCTGGAGGCCAGGAGGGGGAGGGGGCCGCAGGAGCTGAGACCTGGCCTGTGAAAGGGTTTCCAGGTAAAGCAGAACATGGTCACACTTTCTCAGGGACACTCTGGGACCGTTAGACGGTTAACCGGCTGGAAGGGGTGAGAGGAAAATGGAGGTCTGAGAGGAGATGGGGTGTCACTGGTGCTGGTGAAAATGTGATGTTTGCTTTTGGAGCTCACTGTGCTGTAAACAGCCAAACCAGGGCTCTCAACCTTTTTGCCAGTATGGACATTTACTTTAAACTGTACCATCCTAGGTGCACTGCAGCTGCTTCTGTGCTAGATACAATAAAAACAATGGGACCGTCACCCCATGCTCAGTCCCTGCTGGGACAGCTGATGGTCCTGGGGAGGGCAGGCGAGGTGACGGAGTGGGCTGACGGGTCTTCTGGGAGGACAGAGAGCCAGCCAGAACCTGGGGTTTTGTTCAGTGAGGGCAGGCAGCCACTGGTGAGCTTCACGCAAAGGAGTGCTGTCACTAGTTCTCGGTTCTTAGGTTCTCTCTGGCCACCACGCCCAGGCAGGAATGGCGGACTTGAGCAGGTTGGCAGGGCTAAAGCAAGGGCCGTGTGCTGGTCCCTGGCGGGAGGGCAGGGCTGGGGGTGACCCTGGTGTCTACCTGCGCGGCTGCAGGGCGGGCCGGCGGCGGCACGTGCTCGGCGCACTGCAGGAAGCGGCGCACCTGCTCCGCACACTTGCCCGCGGACGCCTCGTTCTGCCGCAGACACTCCTCGAAGGCCTCGAAGGGCTCGGCGCAGGCCTGGCGGATCTGACGGATGATGGGGCTGCGGGGAGGCACCTCGGCGCGTCCAGGCTTCCGCCGCGCCGCCCGCCCCGCCCCCCCCCCCCGCCCGCGCCGCTGCCCCCCCCCCGGCCCCCCCAGGCCATGGCGCACTGCCTCCCCCCGCCCGCCCCTCCCCCCCGCGCCGCTGCCCCCCCAGCCCCCCGCCCGCGCCGCTGACCCCCCGGCCCCCCCCAGGCCATGGCGCACTGCCTCCCCCCACCGCCCCGCACCCCCCCCCGCGCCGCTGCCCCCCCAGCCCCCCCCGCGCCGCCCGCCCCGCCCCTCCCCCCCCCGCCGCTGCCCCCCCGGTCCCCCCCAGGCCATGGCGCACTGCCTCCCCCCACCGCCCCGCACCCCCCCCCGCGCCGCTGCCCCCCCAGCCCCCCCCGCGCCGCCCGCCCCGCCCCTCCCCCCCCCGCCGCTGCCCCCCCGGTCCCCCCCCCAGGCCATGGCGCACTGCCTCCCCCCGCCCCCCTGCACTGTCCCGCACTCACTGGGACGACGTGCACCGAGCGATACTCATCTTGAGGTGGTGACAGTCGCGTTGCCACGACTGAGGCTTGGCCGCAACACACTGGCCGTACTGGTCCAGCTCCCGGCTGCAGTAGCGGGCAGTGACCTCCAGGGCCGCCTGCCTGCGGGACACGCGGGAAGGGGGTGAGACCCGGGCGCGCGGGGGTCTGTGGAGCGGGCCGGGGGCTTCGGGTCCTAAACTGGCCTGCGTCCCGGCACACAAGGCCGGGAGGCCTCGGCAGCAGGCCGCAGAGCTCTGGGGGGACTCGGGGGCCGCGGGGGGACGTGAGAGTCCGACGGGGGGTCTGAAGTCCAGGGAGGGTCTCCCGACAGGGTGACAGACGACGCCTGAGGACCGGCACCGACGTGACACTTGCGGCCCTGGGGGCCACAGGTCTTCGGCGCACAATCTGGAAGCGCCGGGTCAGCGTGGGGACAGGCCCGGGGCGCGGGACAGAGCCAAGGGGAAGGTGGGTGAGCTGCGGGAACGCGGGGCTCCGGATGCGAGAGCAAACACCCAAGCCCTCGGATCGCACGAGGGGGCAGCGCCTGGACAGGCGGGGAGGAGGGACGGCGCGGAGCCGGCAGGCCGGGGCTCCGACAACAGGGGCCGACCCTCCTCCAGGACCCCGGGTCACCGGGTAGAAAAGGCGTGCGCGGCAGGCGCTCCTGCTACTCACATGTCGAGGCCGCTGCCTGGGAGAAACCGTCAGGGCGGTGCGCCCGCCCTTTCCGGTGCCAGGCTGTGATGGCGGCGCTCCGCCTAACCCTCTCCGCTCCCCTCTTCCGGTAGCACAGCGTACCAGCGGCTCTACCCCCTAAGGGCCAAACCGCTACGGCGGCGTCCGAAGGGCCACTTCCGGCCTCCGCCTGCGATGGCGGCCCTCCACGGGCCACTTCCGGTCCTGCCCGCGGCGGCGGCGCCCTTAGCCACTTCCGCCGGACCGGCTCGGCGGCCTGATCCTATTCCTGGCTTGCTCTGGCGGCCCCCCACTTCACCGGAAGTAAATAATGGGAAATACGGCGGTGCCCCGGCAGCGAGGCAAGCGCGGCACTCAGCTGCGAGTCGCCCAGCGCCACACACGTTCCCAGCCACCTGACTGGAGCTAGTGGAGCGCAACTGTCCTTTGCTGTGGCCCTTCAACATGTATCGCTCGCGGCTCGTCTGGACGGCCGCGGCCCTACGCATGCGCTCACCGTCCTTCAGGGACACTGGTTCGCGCGCCTGCCGGAAGGAGCGTCACCCAAGTCGGCCCGGTCTGCGTTACCCAGTTGCGCCCCCTGGCGGAAGCCCAGAAGCCGGCTGACGGGAGCACCCGTACTGGCTGCTCTGCAATTCCTCTCGTTGTGGTGACGGTCCCAGGGTGGGGCTGGTCCAGCCACCCCCAGTGGGAGGCGGGGCGTGAGTGTCCCCCGGTCCGAGCGGGGCGCTGGTCCCGCCGTGAGCACGCAAGGTCCCCCGGAATCTGGCCAAACGAACCCACGTGCAGGTGTAGCGTTTCAGACAGGTGCATGGAGCCTCGGCGTGCTTGTCTGTGAAATTGGGTGACAGTGACGCCTTTCTGTGAGGCAGATTGGGGCCAGTGCAGGAGCTGTCCCCGAGACGATACCTGCGTCAGCCGCGGTGACACAGGCTTGGAGGCACGTGCACCTCAGTCTTTTCACCCAAGGCTCCTGCAGTTCTCCTTCCTGCAAAACCTTCCGAGTGCCCTTCAGGTGGGAGAGGGGGAAGGAACAGCGTCCAGGACTAGCTGACGGGAGACGACGCTTCTGGGCCAGTGGAGCAGAACACTCGCGGGGACACAAAGGTGACCTGACTTTCGGTTTGCTGCTGTGGCACCAGAAAGTAAAAGCATCACGGAGCAGAACATTCTCGGGGAGGGACGATGAACCACGTAAGAAAGACACACTAAATTAGGGATGGGCGCTAAGGGAACGACCAGTCTGGGAAGGGAACGGAAGTCTTGGGAGTATCCAGAGGTATATTCTGATTTGTAATTAGAAATATGTAGATCTTTGTCTTCATCCACACTGGTCCTGGCACAGAGCTCCAAAACTTCTTGAATTTCCTAAGTGACAGAACAAAAGTGTCTTTATGTTATGGAGGTGACTTTTGGGCCCCATCCAAGGATGCCAGAACTCCCAGCCTCTGGAGAGAGAAGGGCCGGAGATTGAATCAACAGCCGATGGCCAGAGATTCCATTAATCACGTCTATGTGATAAGGCCTCCATAAAACCCCAAAAGGATGGAGTTCGGAGAGTTCCGGGTTGGTGACACATGGCGATGTGGGGACAGTGGTGCACCTGGAGGGCAGGCAAGTTCCCTGCCCTTCCCCCAGGCCTCGCCCTGTGCACTCTTCCATCTGTTGTTCCCGAGTTCTGTCCTATAATTAACCAGTGATATCGTGAGTAAAATGTTTCTCTGAGCTGTGAGCCACTCTGACAAATTAATCGAACCCGAGGAGGGGGGTCAATCTATAGCCAGTTGGTCAGAAGCACAGGTGACAACTAGACCTGATGGCTGCTCCTGTCCCACCTAAGAAAGCTTAAGAAAACTACAGGAAGGACGGAAGAAATCTGTTACAGAAAATGAAAATAAGACATAAATGTGATGCTAAATATTAAACAAGTATTTTGTAAATCTCTTTAAAAATTAATTACTGCTTTAAAGCAAAAGCGATAATGTAAAAAAAATATTGACAAAAATGGCACAAAGGCCAAGAGAAGGGGAAGTGTATAGTGTTGCAAAGTTCTCACACTAGAAATAAATAACTAAACCAGCTCCACACAAGTATGGCCAACTTACTTTCGACAGAGGTACAAAAGTAATTCACTGGGGGAAGGGCAGTCTTCAAATAATGGTACCCGAGTGACTGGCTGTACATCAGCAAAAAGATGAATGTTGACCTAAACTTCACACCTTCTACAAAAATAAACTCAAAATAGACAACTGGGTTATAGATTTAAATGAAAAGTATTAAACTATAAAACTTTTAGGAAACAACATGAAAAAATCTTTGGGCTGGTGAAGAGTTCTCAGACATGATACCAGAAGCATGATCCACCAACAAACAAAAACTGGGCTTCATCAAATTATTTTGCTTTGCAAAACACCTGGAAGATGAAAAGTAAGGTATGGATCAGGAGAAAAGATTTGCAGAATGCTTGCGTTTATATTCTAGATACAAAGACCTTGTATCTACAGTATAAAATGCAGTCTCAAAATTGAACAGGAAGACAAACAATCCACTTAGAAACGAGCAAAGGACATGAGCAGACACTTCATTGAGCAGGTGCAGACAAGCCTATGAGACGTGCAATGTCGTCAGGCCTCAGGGGCTTGGGTTAAAACCATGAGCCGTCACTGCACACTCATCAGTGGTGAAAACAACACAGGAGCATCATTGGCTGCAGGTCAGGATGTGGAAGAGCGGCCACTCACCCACTGCTGGTGGGGACACAAAACGGCATGGCTACTTTGGAAAAGTCTGGCAGTTTCTTCTTGGACATTTGTCCCAGAGAAATGGAAATGTGCGTTCACACAAAAACTACATGCATGTTCAGAGCGGCTTTATTTGTGACCATCCCCAGTGGCGAACAAGCAGGACGTGCTCCTACAGGAGGCTGGTTAACACTGTCATACCCACCTAGAGGACACACAAGCAGCAAAAAGGAACAAATGACCGATACACGAAGTGACCGGGATGCACCCCGGAGAATGACATCAAGCGGAAAAAGCCAACCTCAGAGGTCACAAACTGATTGTATTTGCAAAATGGTCTTGAAAGAATGAAACCATAGCAATGGAGGGCAGACTCATGGTTGCCAGAGGTTAGACGGGGGCAGAGATGGATGTAAGGGGACAGCACACAGAAGCCTGTGGGAATGGAGCTGTTCTGTCTTGTTTGTCGCATCAATCTGCACATGACAACAGTGAACAGAACCACACACACACACACACACAGTGCGTGTGAAACTGGTGAAACAGGACCAGCTCTGTGACTTGACCCAGTATCAGTCTTAGTTGTGAATCTGTAATTTAAATCAAAGCTAAAATTTTTTACTTTACCATTTTTACTGCTGCTAAAAAAACCTGGAGAGACTTAAACAGAAGATGTCAGTGGTGGGATGGAGGCAGGCAGACTGAGGCAGTGGGGAGTCCAGCTGGGATGATAATGGGGAAGGGGTGGGGGGTGTCAGCTGAGAGTCAAGATGGCTCTCGTTTTTTTCAACAGTTTGATTAAGCGAAGCCAGGATGTACCTTGAATGGATAATTTCTCTCAGTTTAGCCCGACATGCCTTATTAGTGGAAGTCACCTAAAGCCATACTCAGAAAAGAACAATCTTAGGGAACTTTATTTTTTAAAGTGTGTTTTTCCAGGACCCATAAGTTCCAAGTCAAGTAGTTAAACAATCTAGTTGTGGAGGCCGCAGCTCACACTGGCCCATGCGGGGATCGATCTGGCAACTCTGGTGCTACGAGCATGGCTCTCTAACCAACTGAGCTAACCGGCCACCCCCTTAGGAAAGTTTTAACGAAAAGCACTTTACACTTGCACAAGCGTACACAACGCTAGTGTATTGCCAGCGCTGTAAAACAGGCAAGAACGGGACAGCCCAAATACCCATCACTGGGCCAGGACAATGGAACGTACACAGAGGGCACTGCCACCCACCAGGTTTTCGAGACTGTATGAAAAAGAATGCAAAGTACCTCGACACACTTTTAACAGTCCATGTTGATGTGGCATTTTGGCTATGCCACATTAAATAAAATAGAACATTAACATTATTTCTAAGATACGGAAACAACTGAAATGTTCATTAAGAGGTGAATGGATAAAAAACGTTGCTAGTACATTCACACAGCGGATTCCTCAGCCTAAAACGGAGATCCTGCCATCTGCAGCCACTGGTGGGCTGAGGACATCCTGCTGACTGAAACGAGCCAGTCACAGAGCATGTACAAATGTCAAACTCACAGAAACAGAGTGGAATGGTGGGTGCCAGGGACCTGCTGCCATAGGACGAGTGTCCGCAGACTGGCCTGCAGCACTGCACCTGTGACAGTGCTGCGCTGTTCACCCCAAAGGCAGATGGCAAGGTCAGGGTCCCCCCAACACACACACACCCCCACCAACACACCCCAAAGGGGCACAGGAGGCTCTCGGAGGTATTTATCACCCGACTGTGAACTGTGTGCAGTTAAGTACTTGCAGTGTTTCCTAACAATTACACTTCAATAAGGCTGTTGGAAAACATTTCTGTCTCTTGCTTTTACTTTAACGTGGCCTTAAGAAAACAGAATTGCACACATGGCTTGTGAGACGTTTGTACTGGACCGCGCCACTCTACATGGATAGTAAATAGTGGCCACCGCCTGTTGAAAGAGGCATACCAACTTCTATGCATACCCTTCCGTCTGTCACTGCACCATTTTTTAAGGGGACGCCCGTGAGTTTGCAGATAAATACAGCACAAATCAACTTCAGGACTAACTACAATGAAACCTTGAGTTCTTGCCTGTCAGGTCTTGGTTGTGAACTCTAGACACCTTGAAAACAGTGCAGAGTAACTGGTCACACTGCCACTGAGCTACTCACATTCTGTACTCTGGCAACTCTCCTCACCCGAAAGGCCACATGGAGTTAAATGACATCCAGTTTCACTTTGATATTCATAGCTGCCAGTTCTGCCACAAAGTACCGGAAAACATAAGGCACAGAGACAGTGTCGATGGTGTCACTGCGATGGCACACAGTGCAGCTGTACTTCCTGTTGCGCATGGCCGACCACGACGGCGGTGGCTTCTCCAGCAGCGGAGACAGCAAGCTGCCACATGTCACGCACACGTGTGCTATTGAGCGGTCGGAGCAGTTGAAGAGGCGGTCATGGAGGAGGAAGGATGCCCCGTGGGCCAGCAGCGCGTCCCGCTCCATCTCCCCAAAGCGGACCCCGCCCTGCACGTTCCTGCCCCCGACAGGCTGGTTAGTGAGCCTGTCCCGGGCACCGGTGGTCCTGACCTGGAACTTGTCCGAGACCATGTGACGCAGGCGCTGGTAGTACACCACGCCGACGAAGATGTCTGCGTCCAGCTCCATTCCGCTGATGCCGCTGTACAGTCTCTCGGTGCCGTGGAAATCGTAGCCAGCGGCCCGCAGCATGTCCCCAAAGTGCTGCAGGGCTGACCTGTCCTCCGAGAAGGTGAAGGGCGTGGCGTCGTGGCAGAGGCCGTGCAGTGCTGCTGACTTGCCTGCCATGCTCTCGATCAGCATGCCGATGGTCATGCGTGACGGGAAGCCATGAGGGTTGAACAGAATGTCAGGGACCATGCCACTCTCGCTGAAGGGCATGTCTTCGGCTGGCCACAGCCTGCTCAGGATGCCCTTCTGCCCGTGGCGGCTGGCGAACTTGTCCCCAATGGTGGGGTTCCGGGGGACCCTCATTGTGATGCACACACACTTGAACTTCCCACTTCCGGTGTCATTACCACACACTTTGATGTTATCCACGATACAGTCTTCTTTACTCCTAGGAAATGTTACAGAAGATCAAGCTGTTTGTGCAAACTTGCAAACACGTAAGTTTGACTGATACAATCGGGGCTTCACAAGGACGTTTGCAAAGTATTCTCCAGCCCAAATAGCAGGCCCCCTGGAAACATCTACGAATGGGGCTGGTTATGTCCCCACAGAGCTCTGATCCCCTGAACAGCTATTAGGGAACTACTCTAAAGACCTGCCACTGAAACCAACCTTATAGGTGACACAGGCACCTGTAAACACTTTTATTTTCCTAAGAGGCACAACAAACCTGACATCTTGGCTAGCAGACATTGTTAACACGCATGAGAGGATCAAGTTTGAACTACAGCTTTAAAATGAACCAGGTCTCTCATCAATGTGACACGAACCAGAAGAAAAGCACGGGTGGCCTAACACACAGGCCTCTGTCTCACTTACAAAATGGCCATTCCGTCATGACAGAGTGTCACCGACCAATCCCCCGCTCAGAGCCCTCGGCGCCCTGTCTCACCTGTAGAACACCACTGTACTCTCCCCCGTGTGCAGGTTCAAATAGCTGTAATACGGGTCTCCGTACTGCAGTCGAGCCCCGACAAAGGGCAGCCCATCAGTGTCCAGCTTCTGTGCAGTCCGCGGGTCGCCAGGCTTGACCCCAAACACCAGACTATCATCCCCTTGCTTGACTTTTTCAGACAGATCTATGAACTCGGACTTGTAAACGCTGCCATGGGCAAAGCCTCGTTCCCAAGAGGCCTTATTCACAATCTGTGAGGTCACAAAACCATCAATTTAAGGGACTGCAGCCAAGCGACAATTTCAAAATAAAACTGGTCAGAATCGTGCTCGGTGTAGCGCATCTGGCATGCAATTAAAATTGTCCATTTTCCCATCACCTACGTGAACTCCCTTACAAATGGCCTAATCCCTAATCATCACCGACACAAAGGGCAACTCCCAAGGGCACGTCACATTCTCGCAGCATCTGCGGAACCACACACGGAATGTGTGTATCTGGATGCTTGTGACTGTTTGGGGCTGCCACTCAACTCCAGCTGGGAATTAGCCATCTAACAGCACTCATGCCAAACACCAGGCGCGGTGGACACAGGATGGCCCTCCAGTGAGTGCACCTCACTCAGTGAAACTCACCATGGCGTCTTCCATGTCGTAGCCGGTGTAGGAAATAACGGCAACAATGGCGTTGGTCCCAATGGGGTAATTGTCCATGTCATAGTGGTCATACATGCACGGCCTCACTAAAGGGCTCTGTGGGGTCTGCAGGCGGTACAGCTTGTTGTCGGACCGGTCCCGGTACGTGAGAAGCGGGAACCCCATAGTCTGCTTGCCTGCAAATGGAAAATTCCTGAGCATCTCGTTTCTCTCCGATTATGGTGGTGACAGATAGAATTGGGAAAAACTCAGTATTTGTCAAGGGATGGACAAATCGTCTTGGTTATGCCTATGGTGTGACAATGAAGTGGACGTGCCCAGATCAACATAACCAGACAAAGTAAACAGTGCCGAGATGAATATGGACAGAGGCATCAGCATGACACTGTGTGTACATTTGGAACACATCCCAAACCTTTCTAAACCAGTTAATGGACACATGAGAAATGTGATAAAAGAGAAACGGGATATAAGGGATACAGGATAGTACTGGGCCGTGGGGGAGGGGGGGCGGGGAGAAGGGATGAAAGGGGATAGTAACTGATCTAATTACTTTCTTACACACACACACACACACACACACACACACACAAAATCACTGAGTGCACTGGACAGAACCTGGAGAGGCATTCACACTAACGGGTGAATTTCCAGGTCAGTTTTTAATTGTTTTTGGCCTGATGGCCCAGTCAGTACAGCGGATACTACTTAAGACAGGAAACCAGTCTTATGGTTTGGAGAACCAAGACACAGAGTTCAGAGCATGACAGCAACTGAAAACGGGTGTTTCAGAAGGGAGAGTCTCAAATTCTGTACATGAACTGAGCCCAGATCTTTGGTGACATCTGAATGATACACACATGGGACATTTCCCAGTGGTCCTGACCATGCTTCAGTTGCCATGTCCAGCTATGTAATCTGTCAGTTAAATCTAAAAACCAATCCTCTTCAGAGGAACACAACAGAATCCACAGCCTTTAAAACATATCATTCATAACGTCTATGGTATGACCCAGGATTACTAGACGTACAAGGTCACAGGAGGCTATCACCCACACTCAAGAAAAAATGCAGTCGACGAGACATCCTGATGACCCAGACGTTGGAAGTAGCGGACAATGATTTTAAAGCACCTCTTGTATAACTCTGCTCAAAAATGTAAAGGAAACTATGTTAACAATGAAGATAAGAATCTCAGAGAAAATAAAAACTATAAAAAGACAAATGGAAATTCTAGTCCGAAAAATGAAGTATCTGAACAGAACACAAAAATCTGAAAGTGATGACAGATCAACAAAAATGATCCAATCTGAAGAGAAAGAATAAGATGGGAAAAAGACAACAGAAAACGAGTGGCGCATAGTACATTAAAGGTTTAACGTACATGATGCATAACTGAAATCTAAGGAGGGAAAAAGAGTGGCACAGAAGCATTATTTTTAGAAAAAATGGCAGAAAATGACAAATTTTATTAAAAACTCCACTTTAAAACAGATTCAAGGTATCCAGCAAACCTCAAGCAAGAAAACACAAAGAACACCAGAGTCAATCTGCTATGCACCAAGAATAAAGAGAAAACCCGGAGACGTCATCAAAATGGCAGCGTGAGGTGAGGCTCTGGAAATCTCACGTGCAATTTACAACAACTTGAACAACTATAACTCCACAAAGGACTCCCTGCACAGCAGACAGGCAAGATGAAGAGGCCCACTACTAAATTCACCTAAAGGTGGGCAAATTGTGCAAGCAGGGGAGGAGGAAAGGGAGAAGTGCGGAGATGGAGCCGCATGGGCGCAGTACGCAGACCTAGCTCAGTGCTCCGAGCTCGCTGAACCCTGGAACTACCACAGCTGTGGGAGAAAGAAGAACTCGGACTGCTAGGGCTCCATTTATGGCTTACAGGGCTGAGGGGACAGCACATTACACGGGTGAACCCAACGCTCACAGCAGAGACCTCGGAGAAAAGACTGAGGGAAGAGGCTGAAAACGGTGATTTAAGCCCTCACTTCCACAGAGAACTGGAGCCTTAGGTTCTGAGACTAGCCGCCCCGCCCTACCCTCCCAAAGTTTGCCCCACACCCACCTGCCCGGGGCTAGAGGCGGAACAGTAGCCTTGTCAGATCAAAAGAACAGAATATTTGCTGTTCTGAGAATTGTGGTCTGCAGACACAGATTCACAGCCCAACTAGTTCTGGCAAAGGGGAGGGAGCTGTGGAAGCAGGACCAGCTGTGGTGGTGGTTGAAGCCATTGCTCTGGGCCAATTCTCACAACTCACCCCGCCCCTAGCCCCACCTATCTGGGTGGATCCCTGCAGGAGTAAAATGGGCTCTGAATCTGGTGTGGGAAGAGCTTAAGAACTTCAAAAGCTCTCCACATACCCTAATGGACACTGCACCCTGTGACTCAGGCGAACTATTAACAGAGGAGAAGCCCGCCTTCCAGGGAATCCCCCCATTGTGTGAGAAGCTGGAATAGTGCAGAGAAAATATAACACTACAGTGTGAGAACGAAAAAAGGCTGCAGTCGGAGAGAAAATAAAACATTCTACCAACACGTACTGGAAAACAAAAGAAAGACCTTTTCCTATCAACCTGTTGCAGAACCCACTCCTGCAGAGGTCTAGGAAGAAAATAAATCATTAATTGCCATGAATAACCAAGGCAACAAGACAGCTCAGAAAGAAAGTGAAAAGTCTCCAGAAAAGGAACTTAAAGATATGGAAATATGTGACTTAAATGACAGAGAATTCAAGATTGCAGTTCTGAAAAAACTCAATGTGGTGCAAGAAAACACAGAAAGGCAATTGAATGAACTCAGAAACACAATCAAAGAACAACATGAGCATTTTAAGAAAGAGATTGAAATTTTAAAAAAGAACCAAACAGAATTTCTGGAGATTAAGAACTCAATAGAAGAAATTAAGAATGAAATAACCAGCTTAGGTAGTAGAGTTGACCAGATGAAGGAAAGAATCAATGAAATCGAAGATAGAAACCTGGAAATGACACGGATGGAAGAAGAAAGAGACTTGAGACTTAAAAGAAATGAAAGAACTCTAAAAGAACTTTCTGACTCCATTAGAAAGATCAATATAAGAATAATGGGCATACCAGAAGGAGAAGAAAGAGAGAAGGGAACAGAGAGTATATTCGAACAAACAGGCGAATATATTCAAACTTGTGGAAAGAACTGGATCCTCGAATCCAAGAAGCAAATAGAACACCTAATTACCTCAACCCCAACAGGCCTTCTCTAAGGCCTATTGAAGCTGTCAAAATCAACGGTAAAGAAAGAATACTCGAGGCAGCCAGGGAAAAGAGAACGGTAACCTACAAAGGAAAGGCCATTAGATCATCATCATATTTCTCAGCAGAAACTCTACAAGCCAGGAGGGAGTGGAACCAAATATTCAAACTATTGAAAGAGAGAAATTATGAGCCAAGAATAATATACCTAGCAAAGATATCCTTTAGCTATGAAGGAGGAATAAAGACCTTTCCAGACATACAGAAGCTGAGGGAATTTATAATACACGACATGCACTCCAAGAAATACTAAAGGAGGGTATTCGACCACCACCATCAGGGACAATTTGTGGTAACCAATACATAAAAAAGGGGAGAGTAAAGGCCTGAACTGGAATGTTAGAAGGAGAAAGTAGGTGTGCTGAAGAAAATGGAATACTCTAAATATCAAACTTTCTTGTACATAAACCTAAGGGTATCCATTCAAAAAAAATCCAGAACTGATATATATACTGTAATAAAAGAAGAAACAAAAGGAAACATCATAGAATACCACCACACAGAAATAATAGACAACAAAAAGGCAAAGAAATAATGGAGAGACAGTCTTACCAGAAAACTAAAGACAGAATGACAGGAAATCCTCACATATCAGTAATAACCCCAAAAATAAATAAATGAACTGAACTCACCAATCAAAAGGCACTGAGTATCAGACTGGATAAAAAAAACCCAAGCATATGCTGTCTCCAAAGACACATCTCAGCTACAAGGACAAGCATAGACTCAAAGTAAAAGGGTGGAAATTGACACTGCAAGCAAATCGTACCCAGAGAAAATCAGGTGTAGCTATACTGATATCAGATGAAACAGACTTCAGGGTGAAACTGGTAACAAGAGACAAAGATGGACATTTCATAATGGTAAAGGGGACTATACAACAAGAAAACGTAACAGTCATCACTATTTATGCCCCCAATCAGGGAGCCCCAAAATATACCAAGCAACTACTAACAGAACTAAAGGGAGAAATTCACCAAAACATAATTATACTAGGGGACCTAAATACGTCATTGACAGCTATAGATAATCATCCAAGGAGAAAATAAATATTGAAATAGCGGCCCTAAATGACACATTAGATGAAATGGACATAATTACCATTTATAGAGCACTTCATTCTAAAACATCAGACTACACATTTTTTTCTAGTGTGCATGGAACATTCTCAAGGATAGACCATATATTGGGACATAAATGTAACCCCAGCAAATTTAAGAAGGCGGATATCATACCAAGCATATTCTCTGATCACAAGGCTTTGAAACTGGATATTAACTGCAAAAAGAAAGCAGGAAAAACCACAAATACATGGAGATCAAACAACACACTTTTAAAGAATGACCGGGTCAAAGAAGAAATTAAAGGAGAGATCAAAAGATACATAGCAACAAATGAGAACGAAAATACATTTTACCAAAATTTTTGGGATGCAGTAAAAGCAATTTTAAGAGGGAAATTTATATCATTACAGGCCTATCTCAAGAAACAAGAAAAATCCAAAATAAAAAACATCATGTTACACCTTTAAGAACTAGACAAAGAACAAATGAAACCCAAGGTCAGCAGAAGAAAGGAAATAACAAAAATCAGAGCAGAACTAAATGAAATAAGAGAACAAAAGGACAATAGAAAAAATTAATGTGACAAAGCTTGTTTTTTGAAAAGATTAACAAAATTGACAAACCCTTGGCTAGGCTCACTAAGATAAAAAGAGAGAAGACACTAATAAAATCAGAATTGAAAAAGGGGAAGTTATCACAGATGCCACAGAAATACAAAGGATCGTTCAAGAATACTGTGAAGGACTATATGCCACCAAATTCAATAACCTAGAAGAAATAAACAAGTTCTTAGAAACATATAGCCTTCCTAGGCTAAACCATGAAGAACTGGAAAAATCTAAACAGACCAACCACCAGTAACGAAATTGAATCAGTCATCCAAAACCTTCCCAAAAGCAAAAGTCCTGGACCAGATGGCTTCACTAGTGAATTCTACCAAACCCTCAAACAGGATCTAATACCAATCCTGCTCAAACTCTTCCAAAAAATTGAGAGACAGTACTCCCTAACTCATTTTATGAGGCCAACAGTACCCTGGTACCAAAACCTGGTAAGGTCAACATAAAAAAAGAGAACTACAGACCAATTATCTCCGATGAATCAAATACAACAATGCATTAAAAAGATTATTCATCATGACCAAGTGGAGTTCATCCCAGGGGCACAAGGATGGTTCAACATCCGCAAATCCATCAATGTGATACATCACATACACAAAATAAAGGAGAAAAACCACATAATTATATCATTTGATGCAGAAAAAGCATTTGACAAGATACAACATCCATTTATGATTAATACACTTAATAAAATAGGTATAGAAGGAAAATACCTTAACATAATAAAGGCTATATATGACAAACCCTCAGCAAATCTCATAATTAACGGTGAAAAACTGAAGCCCTCTGCTCTCCATTCAGGAACGACAGGGCTGTCCCCTATCACCTCTGCTTTTCAACACAGTGTTGGAATTCCTTGCCAGAGCAATCAGGCAAGAAAAAGAAATAAAAGGCATCAAAATTGGGAATGAAGAAGTTAAACTGTCACTCTTTGCATATGAAATGATGCTGTATATAGAAATCCCTAAAGACTCCACCGGAAAGCTATTAGAAACAATAAACGAATACAGTAAAATGCAGGCTACAAAATCAATGTACAAAAGCCCACTGCATTCCTATATACTAACAATGAAATCTCAGAAAAGAAATGAAAAAAACAATTCCTTTTGCAATTGCAGCATAAAGAATAAAATACCTAGGAATAAACTTAACCAAGGTTGTGAAAGATCTATATGCTGAAAACTACAAGACATTTTTAAAAGAAACTGAAGGAGACACAAAGAAATGGAAAGATAATCCGTGCTCATGGATTGGAAGAATCAACATAGTTAAAATGGCCATATTACCCAAAGCAATATACAGATTTAATGCAATCCCCATCAAAATCCCAATGGCATTTTTAAAGAAACAGAACGAAAAATCATCAGAATTGTTTGGAAGCACAAAAGACCCCGAATAGCCAAAGCAATCTTAAGAAAAAAGAACCATGCAGGAGGTATCACACTCCTTGACTTTAGCTTGTGCTAAAAGGATACAATAATCAAAACAGCATGGTATTGGCAGAAAAACAGACCAATGGAATAGAATTGAGAACCCAGAAATAAAACTACATATACATGGACAGATAATTTTTGACAAAGAAGCAAAAAACATACAATGGAGAAAAGACAGCCTCTTCAATAAATGGTGCTGGCAGAATTGGAAAGCCATGTGCAAAAGAATGAAATTGGACTGCTGCCTGTCACTATGTACCAAAATTAATTCATAATGGATCAAAGACTTAAGCATAAGACCTACCACAATAAACTGCATAGAAGAAAACATAGGTACTAAACTTATGGACCTTGGGTTCAAAGAGCGTTTTTTGAATTTGAAGGCAAGGGAAGTAAAAGCTGAAACAAATGAATGGGACTATATGAAACTTAAAAGCTTCTGCACAGCAAAAGAAACCATCGACAAAATAAAGAGGCAACCCACTGAATGGGAGAAGATTTTTGCAAACAGTGTTTCTGATAAGGGGCTAATATCCAAAATATACAAGGAAATCATGCAACTCAACAACGAAAAAACAAACAACCCAATTGAAAAATGGACAGAGGATCTGAAGAGACAGTTCTCCAAAGAGGACATACAAATGGCAAATAGACATATGAAAAAATGCTCAACATCACTAATCATCGGAGAAATGCAAATAAAAACCACAGTGAGGTATCACCTCACCCCAGTTACAATGACTATCATCAGCAGGACAAATAGTAACAAGTGCTGGAGAGGCTGTGGAGAAAAAGGAACCCTCATACACTGTTGGTGGGAATGCAGACTGGTGCAGCCACTATGGAAGGCAGTATGGAGGTTCCTCAAAAAATTACAAATAGAATTACCATATGACTCAGCAATCCCTCTCCTGGGTATCTACCCAAAAAATCTCTGAACATTTATCCATAAAGACACGTGTGCTCCCATGTTCATTGCAGCTTCCTTTACGGTGGCCAAGACATGGAAACAACCAAAATGTCCTTCGATAGATGAATGGATAAAGAAGTTGTGGTATATATACACAATGGAATACTACTTGGCGTTAAGGAAAGATGATATAGGCACATTTGTGACAACATGGATGGATCTTGAGAGTATAATGCTAAGCGAAATACGTCTGACAGAAAAAGCAGAGAACCCTATGATTTCACTGATATGTGGTATATAAACCAAAAACAACAAAAGAATAAGACAAACAAATGAGAAACAAGAACTCATAGACACAGACAATAGTTTAGTGGTTACCAGAGGGTAAAGGGGGTGGGGGTAGGGGGATGAGGGTAAGGGGGATCAAATATATGGTGATGGAAGGAGAAGTAACTCTGGGTGGTGAGCACACAATGTGATTTACAGATGATGTAACACAGAATTGTACACCTAAAATTATGTAATTTCATTAACAATTGTCACCCCCCCCCCAAGAAAAAAGATGAAACAGGACCATTTGTGACAATATGGATGGATCTTGAGATTATAATGCTAAGAGAAAGGAATCAGGCAGAAAAAGCAAAGAATCATATGATTTCACTGGTATGTGGTATATAAACCGAAAACAAGAAAAGAACTAGACAAACAAATGAGAAACAAAAACTCATAGACACAGACAATAGTTTAGTGGTTACCAGAGGGTAAAGGGAGTGTGAGGTGGGAGATGAGGGTAAAGGGGATCAAATATATGGTGATGGAAGAAGAACTGACTCTGGGTGGTGAACACACCATGGGATTTATAGATGATGTAATACAGAATTGTACACCTGAAATCTATGTAACTTTACTAACAATTGTCACCCAATAAACTTTAATTAAAAAAAAAAAAGAATAACGAGAAAATCTTATGAATAGAGGAAAATATCATGTTACTATAGGGGAGCCACCCTATAACCGCTGGACTTGCAGTTAGAAATGAGAGACCCAGAAGGGACAGCTAACATCTTTAAGTACCAGAAAACAACCTGTCCAATCAGAATTGTAAATCCAGTTGCTTCAAGTGAAGAGGAAATAGGTATTTCAAAGAAACAAAAACTCAGACTATGTAGCCAGAGATCTTCACCTGTAACAAACGCTAAGGGAAATTTTCCGCTGAAGGGGACTCACACCCTGTGAAAAGAGGACATTCAGGAAGGCACTGGTGTGACCGGGACACGGGTGCTTGTAGTCATCACAAGTGGAACCACAGATCTCAGACCAACCCAAATCACTGAGGATTGTAGAAAATAAATTACCTTTTTCTTCAAAAATGTCAATGTCCCGAGAAACAAAGCAAGACCAAAGGTCTGCTCAAAAGAGACTAAAGAGATGTGACAACTAAACACAGCGTGTGATCTCAGACTAGGTGCTCCACACAAAAAATTGCCACAAGCCTTGTTTTTGGTACAACCGATCAAAAGTTGAATAAGGAATATAAAATAGTTGACAGTATCAATGTTAAGTTTCTTGATTTTAATAACTGTCCTTCGTTAGAGAAATGACTATCTTTGTTAGGAAACACACTGAAGTATTTAGGGGCAAAGGGCACCATACCAGCAATTTACCTTCAAATGCCAAACAGTTGTGAAAAATAGGGCAAAATATGAGAATCAGGCAAAGGGTTTACGGGAGACCTTTGTATCGGTCTTGCAACTTGCCTGAGTTCGAAGTGGTTTCGAGACAAACAGTGAGAAGCATCTGTCTCCCGTAGGTGACCGCCACCCATGCCCCCTCACCCATCTGGCACTGGTACATGTTCCGTGGACTCTGGTTGTGATCCGAGAAGGGGATGAAGTTGGCCACCACACTCAGCAGGCTGTGTGGGAAGAGCTCCTGGTGCGTGGTCACTCCGGATGTGACCTCATCCTCAAAGACGGCGATGTTCATGAACATCTGGGGCACAGTAGGGGAAGGGGGCGTCAAGACTGCTGTCCGGGTTCAGAGCAGGGTTTGCGAGGACCATAGGCCTTAATACGCCATTCCACATGTCCCCTGGACCATGTGTGAAGGGGACGGGAAGGAGCTCGCTTTAAGCAGGTGCACAGGCCCCCCATCTGCAGGGACTGTGAGTGAGCCTGGGTGGGCAGGTGAGGCGGGCAGGGAACCCTCCGACTCCTGTGCGAGTGCCGGGACCCCGGTCTCAGTGGCTGAAGGGAGCTTTGGCTTTCTTTTGGATGCGGTCGCTCTTAGGCTATACTCCCCTTACAAAAGCAGCAGCAAGAAATGTGCGGATGTCACACACGACCCAGCAGCGTACCTGCTCCATGGTCCCAATCAGCTCCTCTCTGCCCAACTCCACGTTCTGCACAGGCCGCACCAGCCTGCAGGGAGTGGTGAAAAGGAACAGTCCTGGGTACAAACTCGGTTTTCCTGTCATGGGGACAAGTGCCACCTCCATCCAGGGAGCAATTCTTTTTTCTCTCAACACCTGTTTTCAACAATAAGCGAGTTTAGAGCAGAGCAGTGATGGGTTCTGTCCCCCGCCACCCAGGAGGCAGGCAGAGGGAGATGGAGGTAAAAATCAGCATCTTAGGAAATTAATTATGCAGGGATCAAAGAGGGTGCTCTGCCAGGCTTATTGCCCCCTAGAATGCCACTCGCACCAAATGTAGAGTGGGCAGAAGCCCTACTTTCTTGGGGGCTCAGCCACACTGCCAGGCAAACCAGTTGTGAGTGACTGAGATTGTGGCAAAGGTACCAGGAAGGTACATGGACACATCTAAATAACATTCTGCTCTCTGATGTCTTAAAATACTGCGTTACTGGTTGTATTTTAAAATGTATTTAATGAAAAGACCCTTCTACCTGGAAATTAAAACACAAAACCTATATATCAAATCTTACGGAGATTCACAAACACATTATCAATAAAAATGAAGAATGAATATAAATGAATTAAATTCTTAAATCAAAAGTTAAAAAATGAATAAAATAACCTCTCCAAAAAGCACAGGTAAAGAAACTGCAAGATCGGGGCGGATGGTTGGCTCAGTTGGTTAGAGCGCAGCGCTCATAACACCAATGTCGCCGGCTCGATTTCCTCATGGACCAGTGAGCTGCGCCCTCCACAACTAGATTGAAAACAACGACTTGACTTGGAGCTGATGGGTCCTGGAAAAACACACTGTTTCCCAGTATTCCCCAGTAAAGAAAAAAAAAAGAAATTGTAATATAGATAAACCCTGAAATTAATGAGGTAGAGTACAAAAAGAGGTTCAAATTAATAAATCAAAATTCTTGGTTCTTTAAAAAAAACACACAAACACAACACAAAACCCAACAAATCAATACTTAACCGAATAAAGAGAAAAAAAAGGGGAGGGGAGAGGCCCACAAATATACTAAGAAATGACAAGGAGGGGGGGAACATTGAAACAAAATTTTAAAAGCATGGGTTTCTTTTGCATACCTCCAATGGGCTTTAAGTGTAATTAAATCAAAGTAAGTTTTTCAGGTTTTTTTCAAAACTGAAAAAACCCAAACGAAATGCAAGAGACGAGCGCATGAACTACCGTCCATCCTGCCACTGCAGAGCCCGGCTTCTAGAGGCCGGATTGCTGAGTGGAGGCTTGGAAGGGTGTCTGCTTGACAATCCGAAAGTGTATTTCCAAGACCACAGGGCATGGCTTATAATGTGCATCTCTTTGCTATTATGTTACTTGAAATACGAAGTTCATGTTTTGAGAGCCCTTACGTGCCACCAGCATTTACAAAGAAGTTAAAATTGTTAGATTAACAGCCTCACTAAAACTACCCAAAGAGTTGTACAAGTCACATATCTGTCACTGACCCCAGCACAGCAAGGTACCACCAGAGGGAATGTAAGGTACGTTCAGAATCAGCGTCTGACCAGCAGGCCCGACCACCCTAGATGGCCCAGGGCTACCTGAGCAGCTAGAGGAGGACTGAAACCCAAGAACAAGGGGCACAACGATCCACAAACTCAAGGTCACCTTGAAATGCCGGAGAGAAGATGCGACGCCGGGGGCAAGCTCCTTGTCTACCCAGCCCACCATGACGCCATCCAGCAGGACAGGGTAGCACTCGGTGTACGGCTGGTGTGGAGCTCCATCGACTGGCGTGACCCCTGGGGAATGACAGACCGGGTTATCACATCCGGATGCCTTTCCAAGACTGGAGAGTCCGTCCGGATGTCTGCACCGTCACTGCAGACACCCAGTGATCTTGTTCCTGAAGCAGAATGGCTGCTCGAAGTCAGCATGCCCCCACGGCATCTGTCACCCCAGACCTTCCATAGTGCCACGTCCTCCTTCCCATCTCTCCTTCTGCAGCCAGAGACACTGTCCTCTCTATATTCACCCCTCCTTTCTAGCATTTCCTACACTTGGACATTTTAATCACTGGTGGCAAAGGCGATTCTTGTCCCTGCAGAGAGAGAACCTACAATTACAGTGATCGTAACCCACGAATCTCGAGTAATTGGGAATCCCCTTCCCTGGGGCTCCTCAAAGGCCTCGTTCTCCTTGGCAGAATTACTTTTAAGCAGGGACTTTGTGACTTGTGACCCAATAGCCTCTGGCTCCTTGAGAATACCTACCACCTGAGTCCTGGGAGTAAGGCTTCAGCGTGTAGACCCCTCCACAGATCATGCCTATCTCCAGATCACAACTGAGACCCCGAGGACCGGAAGACTGAAAGGGGCACCATGACGAGTGACTGTGACCCCAAACCCAGCAGCACACCTGAAGGCCAGCAGGCAAGATAGTCTAGTCCGCCAGTAAAGGCAGAGAGCAGCTGCCAGGCCCCCAGGAACAAAGGCTGTGGCTCTGCGAACTTCAGGGTACAGAATGGACAACCTCCTTTTTAACTGCTTCCTGCTCAGTGACGCAGCGGTCGGACCAGCAGGTGCAGCCCAGTGACCCCAACATCACTTCTGGCGTTAAATGCTGCTGTAATTTAAATGCTTTAACCTCCTTTTTTCTTTTTAACGAACGAAACATGAATTTCTGCTCCACTCATTTGTGAAGCATGGACCTGACCTTCTGAGGAGAAGCCCAGGAGTGGCCCAGCTCCTGCACAGAAGTGATACAGCCCTGTGGGAATTCTCACGGCATCTGCCGTGCAAACGCACACAGCCCACGCACCGAGGTTGCAGAGCAAAGCTGGGATGGACGCCGTGTACACAAACTGCGTGACCACCTCACATACGGCCGTTAGGTGGTTCATCAGGCCGCAGGGCTCCCCGTCGGGGGTGTGCACGGGGCACAGGAAGCCCCAGGACTCTGGCAGCAGCCTGCGCACTGTGGTGGTCCTCATCTTGGCGAAGTCGGCCCCTCTGTGCACGCAGCGGAAATGGGAGAGGTAGCGGACGAAGTTCAGCTTATCTGCCACAACACAAAGTCCAGAGTCTTGCAGGAAGCCAAGCCCTTGATAAAACAAAAGTCATTCAAAAACAGGCTGCACTTAAAAAGCCTCCAGATTTCACAACCCGTCTCAGCCCAGCTGGTCGCCTAGCTTTTCTACGAGCACCTCCACGGTGGGGACACCATAGATGGTCACACAGCAGCAAGTGCTCAGAGGGGTCCATCAGAGGGGCTGGTGAACACACAGGCAGCTCTCAGTCCTAAAACAATCTGCACACTATTTATCATGTGAAAAAACGCAGGTTTCTGGGCCTTCACTGCCACTCTTAAAAGTGCTCCGGCCCATTCTGACACAGCGGCTTAGGGATGAAGGGCAAGAACCCTCCCAACCACCTGTCCAGGTGACCCTCCCCGAGAGATCTGAGCCGTCTTTAGTTTTTTAAGAGGCATAGGAAATGTACTTGATCATCAGAACTGGATTGAAGCTACACAGGCACCTCGTCAAAAGCCCCACACTGACAGCCTACCGTTCAGTTTCACCTGTTTTAGATCGCAGGTTCCCAGTAGCAAGAAGATATTCAAATGGTTTTGTAAGGTCTGTTCCCAGATTAAAAATCTTCATCAAGTTTTCAGTGTTTATGGACACACTGGTCTTCTGAGCCTTCTTGTCTAAAGCTATCTTAATAGATACTAACCAAGCCTCCATTTTTTCCTGAAATGAGAAAAAAATTTAACGTATGTTTACTTGAAATTACCAATAACAGAAAACTTCCGCCTCATTTCAATTTGTATCAAGGAAATTCTAGGCTGCTGAAAATTTTCAATCTAACTTTATGGATAGAGCAGACAGACACAAGTTTTTACAGTTCAGTAAGAATTTAAGAATAACTGACTCGACGAGGAATCAGGAGATTTGTAGTTACCTCTAAGATTAAGTCACTTTAAGGGATTATCAGAATATCAAATACCACCAAATCGACTTATGAATCATTCTTGTGCCACGCACACTGTCCACATTCTGCCCACTCACACCGTCCATGCACACTTACAGACACTCACATGGCTCTGGTAACTGACAGTGAGTACCGGAGTGTTATCATTCTCTCACACACACTCACTCACCACCCCTCCCCCACACTGCTGTCGAACAGTCTCACACACACACATACCCACATCTCTGGTCACTGACAGCACTGCAGCGTTGCTGTCTCTCTCTCTCTCTCTCTCTCTCTCTCTCACACACACACACACACACGTGCGCGCTCTGGTCACTGACAGTAGTACTGGAGTGTTGGTGTCACACCCCCCACAGTCACATTCATATACACCCTCACTCACACCCCCGGCTCTGGTCACTGACAGTGAGTTCTGGAGCGCTGATGTTAACACTGAATTAGCTCCGAGGCTACACACAGGGTTAGTTCCTGCAAGTCTGAGGTCACAGCATTCTCATCCACTGACACACAAGCACGTTCTGTGTGTTTCTATGGACAGACCCCTGCGGACTCAGCACCACTGCATGCACAGCCAGCAGCTGTCCTGGTGCCTGAGCAGCGTCAGCCGACATTGCATGTTCTCGGCCTCCGTGCACTGAGGAACCTCCCCAGCACTCCAGCACGGAGCCCACAGGCCATAAGCAGCAAAGTCACCAACACAGAACACAGATGTCAGCAACAGAACCAAGCGGACCCTCGTCACAGTATGAGAGCTGGAACGAGAAGGCAGAGCGTCGCCTCCCAGACCTCAACCAGGAGCACAGGCACCAGGGGACCAATGTGTCACCACCCCTCGCATGTCTCCGAAGGACCACGAAAGCACTGTGAGAACTGACACCGGGGTACAAGGATAGGGCAGCGAGGGGGTGGATGTGGACACACGGGCTCTATTGTGCAGAGCACAACCATGTGCAGGGCGTGTGTAGAGGCCACTTAGACTTAACCACCACTGGTATGAGCAAGATTAGGTCCCTTACTGTTAGGTAAACAAACAAACTAGAGTAGAACAAAGAGCTGCAGTCAACTGCCCAGAGAAACTACACGGCAGAGGAAGGCCGGTGGGGGCCATCACCCTCCTGCACAGGTCAATGGCCAGTGAGGGCAGGGCACGCACCTTCAGAAACATGAGGAAGAGCTGCCCGGGTGTGAGCACTTCCTGGTTCACCAAACTGTCAGGGTTGTCCTCCACGCACTCTCCTTTGGCCAAAGCGAAGAGCTTCCGGGTCATGAGACAGAGCACGTAAAACTTTTCAGTATTGGATTTCAGGTGGATACAGACGCACTGGCTGTCAAAATAAAAAGAAGCTGAAGACAATTCAGTTGCCACTACTTGACGCCCCACTAACCAATTCATATTTACTTCAAAGTCCTTGCTCGTTTTCAAAACATCACTTTTTACTTTACAGGCAGTATGAGCAGCAGAACAGAATATGATCCGAAGGTCTGGAGCTGTGCTGGCCAACATGGTAGTGACAAGCCACATGAGCTGCTTAAATTTCTATTGCAGCTGACCCTTGAACATCACATGGATTGGGGCACCGACCCCTGCACAGTTGAAACCTATAACTTTTGACTCCCCAAAATTTCAACTTTGGAGGGGACTGTTTCCAGGACCCCCACGGATACCAAAACCTGCAGGTGACCAAGTCCCTTCTACAAATGGCATAAAACAATGCATCCAGTCAGCCCTCTGCACCCACAGGTTTCCCGACTGAGGACCGAAAATGCTGTTTTCAATCCCCAGCTGGTTGTGAAACCTGGGGTACAGAGGCCGACAGTATTTTTGTTGAAAAACAAAATCCACATATAAGTGGACCCGCGCAGTTTGAACCTGCATTATCTGAGGGTCATGTGTAATTTTTAAAGTGGAATGCCATCAAGATTTCAGCCTCTCAGCTACACAAGCCACGCAAGTGCTCAGCACAGCCCATGGCTGGTGCTGGTCTAGAGCAAGGCTCCCTCAACAGTCCCCATGGTGACGAGACAGCCCTTCCCTCGGGGGACAAAGCGGACACGTGCCTGTGACTTTCAAATGGTCAGAAGGAAAAACATCTACATAAGTGCAGAGAAGTAAAGCAAATGTAGTAAAAATGCTTACATCTTGTGAACGTTAAGTGTCCAAAGTATTATTTTTGCAGCAATTGTGGACGTTTGAAGTTATTTCAAAATAAAAGCTAGACAGTACAAAAAATAAAATACACCCTCAAACAAGAGGGCGGTGAGGATGGCCACCAAAAGGAAGCAGCCCCTGCTTCGCCAGACTGATTCTATCCCGAGGTCCATCTTGATTCTGATGGCTCAGGAGCCCCCCCCCCCAATATCAACACCAAGAACCAGTGACCCCCACCCTGGGAAACCCAAGGCCAAAGCACACGCACTTAAATAGGAACTCCGCAGCCTGCTCATTTGGACACCACTCAGGAAGACTGAGTTTCACTCGGAAGCGTTCACCCAGATAGTGAAGAACCTGTTTTTGGGTGGCACAACCCTCGTCCACCACAATCCTTAGCATCTGAGAAACGGAATTCCTAAAGAAAGAGTCGTCCTCTTTTCCTTTGATGAGCTCCTGAAAAATCTGATAATCGGAAAAGCCAACAAGTGCCTGGAACAGAAGAAAGGTTTTCTTTTAATTGCAAATAATGACTAAATCATCCAATTCATTAACAATTCTTATTTTTTTAATACCCAAGAAACATTAGCACTCCATTATTATTAACTCCACCATTCTAGGGGCGGCCGGATGGCTCAGTTGGTCAGAGCACAAGCTCTGAACAACAGAGCTGCCGGTTCGATTCCCACATGGGCCAGTGAGCTGCGCCCTCCACAACTAGATTGAAGGACAATGACTTGGAGTTTATGGGCCCTGGAGAAACACACTGTTTCCTAATATTTCCCAATAAAATTAAAAAAAAAAATTGAAAAAAAAATCCAACACTCCAGAATAAGGGTATCGCTCGTAAGGCAGACACCAGCACGACCCCAGTGGGCTTCGCCTCCTGGAAGTCTCAGCCTGTAATGTCCTCCCTAAACCAGGGCTTCCCCTCGTTGGGCCGGCTAAGTCTGGTGAAGATGAAAAGGCCCAGCAGGGGGACGTGAGGCCTCTTGCCCACAGCCCACTCTCACTAGCCGCTCTCACCATGGAAGGGGGCCCTGCAGCCCAGTCAAGCCTTCTACATGACTGCAGCCCCGACAACTCTCTGTGACCTCTGGAGGCCCCAGCCAGACCGCGCAAATTCCTGTCCACAGGAACTGGGACACAGAAACGCTCACCGATGTGTTTTACGCCACCAAACACCGAGGTAGTGTTATGCAGTAGGTAACTGACACAGCATGAACTCTGCTAAGGAGAACCTGTCCATTCTGCACAGCAAACCACTGCATCACTAAAGAAATACATTCAGCAAGTCCCACCTTCAGTGCAAATCCCAAAGGAAGAAAAAACAGTTCTTTCCGGTAAATGAAGTTCAACATCACCGTGCCATTTTCCAAGTAGTGAAGGTTCATGTTGACGGCGGAATGCTCTTCCCTCACACAGTGCATTGACACTCCTGTGGGAACAAAGCCTGGAGCTCAGGAACCCTAAGCTGCTTCAATCATTGTTTTTTTCTGAATTATTTTTACCCTTAGAAATCATTAGAGCCTAATCACTGTTTAGCCAAGACTGGCAACCAAAAATGCCTCCAAACCTTGCCAAGTGTCCCCTGGGGTGCAAAATCGCTCTTGAACAAAGGCCAGGTGGCCATCAACCAGAGAGCTGAGGGGAGGGGCGAGCCATGGTACCTGGACCAGGTTCTGGGGCCACACGCACCTCTAGCCGAGTCAGGCCAGTCTTCAGTTTCTGACACAGTAACGTAAATACATGTATTCTTTCAGTTTAAAAGGAATGGAGCAGTACAAAAGGTGGGTTCCCTACCATGAAATCTCAACACAGACATGCTTAATAGAAAAACAAAAATGTATATATATGAGAGAAAACATCAATGATTTTAGATGCATCTCCTTTAAAAAAAAATGGCTTAAGACTTTTCTATGAGACTGTTCCAAGAATCACTGCAGCTTACCGTACTGAGTATAGCCAGGCCCCCTGGATCTCCATTTGGGCCTCACCGTAGCAACGGGGAAATTTCTCCGAGGCATGATCAACATTCTGACAACCTTTTCGATGCCATTGACTATAAAATAACCTCCCATTTCCTGCCAAAGAGACGAATTATCATGTAAAACAAAGATATGTAACTAACTTAAATGGGACACCAACTAACTGCAAACATCAAAGTCACTCCCACAGATGCGGTGTAATGTGCTGAGGGGCATACAGGTGACAGAGCCATGGGTCCCTGGAAAACTGTCAGTGTGTGAACTAAATCTTCTCAAGCACACAAGAAAGGTGCAAGGGCCTGGGAGGAAAGTGTGGAAGGAAATCAGTACTTTCTCTACCAGACAGTCCTGACTTAACTTGCCTTTCTGTCCCCTAAAATGACTTCAGTTTTCAAATGACATTAAAACAAATAAAAAACAGTAACCATTTTGTTTCCAGATGAGTATGGTTTCCCAAACAAGGTATAAAACTGCTGACTGTATGAAAGCTCTGGAAACCAGAAATTCAGACTATAGGAAAACATTTTTAATCGCTCCAATCAATATCACATTTCTGCAATAAACAGCTCCTATACTGATTGCCTACCATGAAGCAACCATGCCATGCTAATACTCTGTGTTGTCATAATACGTCATTCTCACAACGAGTGGGGTAGCTACTGTGCCCGTTTGCAGCAGAGGAAACAGGCTCAGGAGACTGAACTGCCCAAAGCCACATGACTGGTAAGTGGAGCAGCTGAGTGTCAAACCCAGATGTGACAGCACAGCCCTCTTCCCACTGATAATACAGCACCCCATGCAGGCAGTCTGCATGTCTTGGTTACTGCAAAGCCACCTCACACAGCTAAAAGAAATGCCAAAGGGAAGGCAACTCCAGCATTTAATATGCTCACAGAATCTTACTGTTGGTAAAGGAGACATTTTAGACAATAGTTTTGTGGGTTAAGGTGGCTTAAAAAATAAGTATGTCTCTAAATGTGTACCATTCAGAAAACTGGGGAAACTACCAATTCTCCCCATAATACCCTCTACCGTACAGCCACTTTTTCACACTGTCTCATTTGAGACTCATCATGAACCATACACAGCATCAGACAAGACATTAATGCCCCATTTTGCCTTTGCAGAAACGAAGCAGGGAACAAAAAACTGAGTCCGCACTCAGGCCCCTCACATCGCCACCTGGCTGCCCAGTGCCCGGACTGCGCTCACCTCTGGTTCCTCATGGTGTTCAATGAGGGCTTTGGGAGAAAGGCTGTACAAATTGCACAGCTTGGACTTCACCATGATGGGAACATAGCCAAGAAACTGTTTGATGACTCCTCTTGAGACTCCATTCACTGCCCAGCTGATATCGGCCTAAATGAAAACAATGACTTGAGAAAAAAGAAAATCTTGGGATCTGCAAGAAAAAATGAGTATTTTAAAAGAGGAAGGAGACCATAAATTAAATGATTTTATGCTTTTAGATTTAAAAGCTGGGATTTCTTGGACGACAGTACCAAGAAAGCAGAATTCTGGTTACACTTTATTAGGCACCAGCTTTATTCTCAGACATGTACAGCATGTGAGTCACACATTGTCACTTGCACTCACTGTCAACTTTCCCCGGTAGGTACTCCTCCGGCCCCGGCATTCTGCTGGATAAACACTGAGCTCTTTGCAGATGCTTCCCTTGGGGACTGTGGGAGGACTGATGACAGCATCCACGATAGTGAGAGAGATACGCTCCTCTTTGAAAGCAAATTCAAAGGGAGGTATAGCCTGAAATACAATTCACACTATTAACTGCTTGCATGTCCAAGGCACTCTTTCACTAAGACCCTTCTAAATCCCATGAATTTTCTACAAAACGATAATGCTGACGTGACACATCTAAATGACAGTGAAAGCTACTTCCAGTCTACTCACACCCTCACCACGTACCTAAAACTAGAAGGCATTAACTCCAATATTTGAGTGTCTGCCACGTGTCAGATTCCTAGAAGCTTCTAGGAACGTACGTATACAGAACAAAGCTGTTCTCTGACCCAGGAGCCTGCCTCCTCTCTTCTTTCTTTGCATCCTCTACAGCACAGCAAGACTAATGGGACTGCTGCTAAGAGAGCAAGGATATGGAAGCATCTCCTGATTCAGGACCAGACACTAATGCGATTCTTGATGCTGATATTTGTACATTCATCCACCTGTGGCCTCACACTGAGGCCAGAGTCAGGCAAAGAGGACGGCGGTGACCATGGTGGTTCTTGCCCTTCCCCAGCTGCTGCTTTTCTGTACCACTCCCTGGGGGAAGCTTTGCTGTTCCACTGAGGAAGGGGCACCACTGAGCTCTCCTAGCATGTTAACCACGCACAGCCAACGGTGGTTGAGACGCACAGCCCAGGCGGACCTCCTCCCCACTCTCTCAGCACCCAGAAACTGTTCTACAAGATGCTACGGTTCCCAATCCCATATAAATCCACGAATCACAAATTCATCTTCCCCTGGTCGACTGGAGCCCAAGCCCCGCGCTGAGCCTGGCACAATCACAGAGCACAACCATTTGGGATTACACTGTGACCTCTCAGCCAACTCTCTGGGGCCCTGTCGCCCGCCTCCTGGGTCTCCCCTTCCCCTTCTCCTCCCCCCACGCCCGCCTCCGGCCTCGCAGGGCCCCTTTGCTCTGCCGGCCCGGGCGGCGCCAGCGAGCGCGGAGCCGGGAGGGCTCCTGAGGCGCCGCACTCACCTGCACCGCGTGGCCAAGCCCCTCGCGCACCGCGTAGTTGAAGGACTCGACGTGCGCCTGCGTCAGTTCCTGCAGCGCCGGCTTCTGCTGCTCCGGCGGGACCCCGTACGAGGGGTCCGTCAAGTGCTTGAGGCTGGGCTCGCGGGGCAGGCCCCGCCACCGGCTGCCAGGATCCATGCGGCACCTGCACGCCTGCCTCCAGCCAGTCTCCGCAGCGCCGGAAGGAAGCACGGCGCCCACGGCCTGCTGGGAGATGTAGCTCTTCTACTTCCGCCGGAAACCTTTCCGTCCTTTTTATAGGGCCGACTTGGAAGCGAAACCATGGCGTGAAGGGGCCGGTGTGCAACTGTAGCGAGCCGGAACGCTCCCGCCCCACTCGGCGTCGCCCTCTGGCTCTCGATGCTTCCACCAGTAGGGGCGGGTGGAGAGCAGTCTTCGGAGCGCCGCTGTGTTCCCCGCGACCGCTTCCCGATCGTCGCTGCTGCCCGCCCTGGGCAGACCCCAGCCGCGTCTCGGCTCTAGGAACCAGCTGGCTGAGTGCCCTCTACCCCAGTGGAATCGTGAGGGCCCCTCGCGGGACGGTCGGGCGTCTGCGCGCGCTGACGGCTTCCTTCGTCCGGGGCTGCGGCAGCCGCCACGGGGCCTCCGGCCTCCAGCCTCCCCGAGGCCTGGGAGCCACCGCCTTCCCAGTGGGATTTACCAAGGAGGCCGCAGCCTCGTCTTCCGTGGGGGTGTCTCTAACAGCCGCGTTCGCTGTGGCGGGGTAATCCACGAGGAACACACGCACTAAAGTGGAACCCTTGGTAAGTGTGCGGGATGTCACCTGTGGCGCCGGCGCCACGACTCGGAGCGCGAGCCAGTGCAGCTGCCAGGTACCGTCCTGAGCCCCGGAGCCCCCTCCGGCCGTGTCACCTGTCCCCGGGAGTGGCATGGCTGTGCCTGGTGTCCGCGTCCCAGCCACCGGTGGCCCCACACAGCCACGTGGGACGTGTTGCTCCTCCGCCGTGTTTTGGACTGCTGTTAATCGCGCGCCAGACACTCGGAGAGTTCGTCACGCGAGCTGCCTGGTGCCGGGCGTTTCCGTTTGCGAAGATGTTTTGATCATTAACTCAGTCTCGTCAGGTCTATTCGGATTTTCTGTATCTTCTTTATGGTCACTTTAGTCAGGTTGGTATCTTTCTAGGAATGTGCCCGCTACCATCGATTATCCAATGTGCTGGCGTCAGATACACATTACCTAACTGCTCATAGCACCCCCGTCACCCTACTCGTGTCGTGGTGACGGACCCTCGCATTCCCCGTTTCAGTCATCTAAGTCCTCACTCTTTTTTTTCTCCTTGCTCAGTCTAGCTAAAGTTTTGTCTATTTGGCTGATCTTTTCAAAGCACTAACTTTGGGTCTTGTTGATTTCTTCTTTTCTTCTATTCTCTGTTTCATTTATTTCCATTCTAATCTTTATTCTTTCTTTCTACTTTTTTGGATTTAGTGTACTCTTTTTCTAGTTTCTGAAGGGGGAAGAAACCTAAAGGGTGTTGACTTGAGATTTCTTAATTAAAGTTGATCGTGGTGACAAATGTTAGTAAAGTTATGTAGATTTCAGGTGGAGATCTTTTTTTAATGTAGATATTTTAACATAAATTTCCCTTTAGGAACAGCTTTAGCTGCATTGCATAAGTTTTGGTATGTCCTCATTTTCATGGATCTCAAAGTATTCTAATTTCCCTTGTGATTTCTTTCTTTGATCCCTTCATTATTTAGCACTGTGGTTTCAATTTCCACATATTTGTGATTTTCCCAAATCTATTTATTAATGATTTCTCATTTATTCGATGTAGTCAGAGGACAGACATAGCGTAAGTTCAATCATTTTTAATTCACTGAGACTTGTAGTATGGTCTGGCATATGGTTTATCCCACAGAATATTCCACGTGTACTTGAAAAGAATGTGTATTTTGCTACTGTTGGATGGCAAGCTCTATAGATATTTGTTAGATTTTATTGATTTATAGTGTTTTCTACTTCCTGTTGATCTTCTGACTAGTTGTTCTACCCATTATTAAAAATGGAGGATTGAAGGCTCCAACTAATATTATTGAACTTTCTCTTCAAATCTTCCATTTTTCCTTCATGTATCTGGGGGCTTTGTTCATATGTTTAGAATTAATTTGATGGATTGATCCTTTTATCATTAAAAAACGTCCTTTGCCTGTAGTCACAATTTTGTTTCTTAAAGCTTATTTTGTCAGGGGAAGGAGGATGGAAGATGAGGGTAATGGGGTCCCATGTATGGTGATGGAAAGAGAACTGACTCTGAGTGGTGAACACTCAATGTGAGATATAGATGATGTAATACAGAATTGTACACCTGAAATCTATGTAACTTTACTAACAATTGTCACCCCAATAAACTTTAATTAAAATTTTTTTAATTTTGTTTAATATTATTTGTCTACTATTAGTATGGCCACTCAAGCTCTCCCTGAGTTACTGTTTGCATGGTATATCTTTTTCCATCCTTTTACTTTCACCTGCTTGTTGTCTCTTGAGTCTAAAGTGCATCTTCAGCAGATAGCACTTCAGAATTGGATCATGGTTGTTTTGGCTTTTTAAAATCTATTTTGCCAATCTGTCTTTTGATTGGAGTGTTTAATCCATTTACATTTAATGAAACTACTGATAAGGTAGGTATGCCATTTTTGCTATTTGTTTTCTATTTGCCTTATATGCTTCCCGTTCCTTCATTACTGCCTTCTCTTTTGTTAAATAGGTATTTTCTAGTGTAACACTTTCGTTTCCTTGTCTTTTTTTTTTTTTACTATATATTTAAAGTTATTTTCTTAGTGGTTGGTGTGTCTTGGTGTGGTTCTCTTTGAGTCTATCCTACCTAGTTTGAATTTCTTGCATGCATTTCAATGTTTCTCGTCAAAGTGGGAAAGTTTTCTTCCAATGTTTCTTCCCCTCCCCTCTCTCCCAGGGCTCCTGTATGTATATATGCTGGTATACATCCACACCTCTAGGTAGATCTCTGGAGCACTGTTCATTTTCCTTCCTTCTTTTTTCTTTCTGTTCCTAAGACTGAATAAGCTCAATTGGCTTCAGATTTACCGATGCCTTCTTTTGCCAGTTCTAACTTGCTTTTGAATACCTCTGCTGAATTTTTCATTGGCATCATTGTACTTGGTTCTATTTAAAATACATTTTCTATCTCTTTAATGATATTCCCTCTGATGACACATCGTTCTCAGTCTCATTTAGTTCTTTAAACACATTTTAAGTAACTTAAAGCCTGTGTAATGAGTCCAATGCCTGCGTTTCCTTAGGCACCATGTCTATTGATTGCCTCTTTCCTCTATGGGGCTTACTTTCTTTTTTCTTTGCATGTCCCATGATTTGTGTTGAAAATTGGAAAATTTTAATAATATAATCAGGCGACTTTGGAAACCAGATGTTCTCCCCTCTCCAGGGTTAATTGTTGTAGCTCTTTGTTTTTTTAGTGACTTTGCTAAACTAAAGCTTGTATTCTTTCTTGTGTATGGCCACTGAAGTCTCTGCTAAGTTAGCTTAGTGATTAACTAATGATTGAATAGATTTGCTTAAATGCCTGGAGCCAGTAATTCTCCCAGTATTTGCCAAGGGGCCATGTGCGCCCCCCCCCCCCCACGTTGGGCATGCCCTCATGCTCAGGAAGGTGTTTTACAGCTCTGTCTTAGTCTTCACTTCCTGCTTGTGCAGATCCACCTGGTCAGAGATGAAAGCTAAGGGCACACACACAGCCCTACACATGTGTGTGGCCTTCCATATTCTTAGGAATGTTAAAGCTTTTCAAAACCTCCTATGGAAGTCTCAGGAGGGACAATCTGTTGACTTATGTATTGAATGACATGCTGGGTTCAGCCAGTGACCTCTGCTTTTGTATGGCCTATGTGCTAAGGCTGTTTTGTATATTTTCTAAGAGTTGGGGAAGAGACAAAGAAGAAACTGCAACAGAGACCCCACATGGCTTACAAAGTCTAGAATATTTACTGTCTGGCCCTTTACAGAAAGTCTGCCTGTGGCTGGGTAACAGAATCATGGGTTCAAACCACCAGTGAGTCCTAGGACAGTCAACACCCACAATAAGACTATGAGATCTTACGGGACAAAAACACTTGAAATATTATTACTTTAATGCCCCAGGCATTTTAAACATTCATAAGATCGCCTTTTTTCAGAAGTCACGTCTTCCTAGGTACAGAGCTTGTGTCCAGGATCAGAGCCAAGGGTACCACTGATTCCTTCATAGCAGAACATGCTGTGGGGGCCACCCGGGTGCCTGACTTCTCTAGTGAAGTCCCCACCACACCCACAAGAGGGCGGGGTCCACTGACACAACCACAACTGCTCATGAAACACACTCTGTAGCTTCACTGTGCTGTGGCTCTGTGCATCCCGGACCGTCCCAGCACGACCACGTCTCCCACGCCTGTGACAGCTGTCCAGGGCACAAGGGGGATATCGTGTCGGCTGGTAAGTATGCCAGTACCTGCTCCAGCGCATCAGGCACTGAGGCACTTGAATGTTCTGGACAGAGTGGAGTTTGTAATTCCCATAGGAGTTAGTGTGAGGAAAGGGGCTTTTCTAAGTAAGTAGTAACCTTAGCATGTAGTTAGCAGATTTATAAGCCCCCATCTGTTTACACTTGTTGCCAAGGCTTCCCAGACTGTAAGTAGACAAAGGCTGTTTGACATGAAGCAAAGAGAGAAGCTGCTTAGACGGCACTTTCTAGTCACATAAGTACCTGTGTCAACATCTGGTCATTCTTAAAGAGAAGCCTGTCCTTCCGAAAGCCCTAGGCCTTATTTGATTCTCCCAAGGTAATAGTAATGTGTTTGTCCTCCCTTCTATTCTACGGTTCAAGGCACCTCTATGCACACTGATGCCTGAGGTTCCAGTTAATTGTCAAGGTGGGGGAGGGGGACAATGTGGACACCAGCACCGGGAGACGCATTCCACGTGACCCCAGCACACAGCACTGGGCACCTTGGTACTGACGGTCCTTGAGTCTTCCTAACCTCCCCTGTGCTCGCTAAAGCCTGTGAGGTAGTCCTGGGTCAGGCAGTGATCCCTCCCGTGAGACAAGAAGCGAAGGCACAGAGAGGTTACGGCTTGTCTGCCACTGAGTGGCCAAGGACAGAGCCAAGCTGGAGGGGCATCTCCCATGAGGAATACTTCCTCCCAGCAACTGGCGACACGAACACGGACACATGCAGGAGGACCGACTGGGCAGCCAGGCAGGACCATCGGTGCAAGGACACGGAAGAGTATGGAACAGTTCTGAGCCAAGCACCCCCGATTGGAAATAAACTCATAAAATAAATACTTATTTGAAACCACATGAGGAATGAATGAAGCATCACTTCCTACTGGAGCCTCACTTCCCTCACGTATATGCTATTGATTCAGGCTTAGAAAATCCATCAAGACCCATAGACTTCCTAACATCTCTGAACTCTTAGCTCTGTCGCTTAGCAGCTTGTGAACTCTCGAGTGTCCCTGTAGATTAGGTCCCAAAGATCATGACATACCTGCATTCATGTGTCACAGCACTATAAAAACCTCCACACTTTCCCCATTACCAGCCCACGCAGACATCCCAAGGACCCAATACTCCACACTCTCTAAGGGCGTGTGCACCTGGCCATGACCTACATACACGTCCCCAAACGCCAACCTGGCAGCTCGCTGGGCCTTCAGGAGTGACTTGTACCACTGACTGTTCCACTCTGCTCTGCACGCAAACTTTGTGATCTAGACTCTGGGTAAAAACCAGGACGTGGTTTTGTAATTTTAAATCTCCATGTGAGTCAACTAGCTGGGCCTTTGTCCCCGTCACCCTGCTGTTACACTTTCACATGCTACACCGATTGCTGCATCTATTACATTTTTATCATTCCATTTTCACTGTAAGCTCCCATTTCCCATCATGTTTGAGGAGCTGTTGTTTTTCTCCTTTTAAAAATATTTCCCCAAGTACAGGACTACCTTTTCGTGTAAGGAGAATGAATAATGAGCACACGTATACAGGAAGGGCACATGCACCACGTTCTAATGCGGAGGTGCCTGGTCCAGGGGTCTGCTCTGACACCCATACTGCCTGGGAAGGGCACGCTCACCCAGCTCAGCCAACACAAGTGGCACCTGTCCTTCCCACTGCTGGTGACGTGGCCTCCTGAAAAGTCTGCAGCATACTACTCAACCTGGGGAGTGGAAATCATACCAAACGGGATACTTCTGTTGGCCTATGAGAGGCTGTGTGGAGCTCTGGAACCCCAACTTTTCTGTCTGGGGAGAGCCTGCCTCGGGACAGAGGCCTCTCGCTAGAACAGAACCTGCCCCTCCAACCTCAGCAGAGATATGTGGCGAGCATGGAGAGTGAGTGGCAGGGACTCCCTGTCCTGCGGTGGTGCCACCCCAGGGCCAGGAATTCTACTTTCTGACCCCGAGAGAGGTTTTCACAAAAGTGAAAATGAAAAGCATGAATACAGGGAACTGCAAAAATGCTGTGGATTTTGGTTACAAGTAAGGTGACTGAAAGCATCATATCCCAAGGGCACCCACTACTGAGTAAAGCAAGACATCATGTTTTCTCTCTCATGCTAATTTGATGCTAACGGGCTGTGGCCAACGTGCTGCTTGGGTTTTAAAACATGCAGAGAGCAGCGTTTGCTGTGTTGGTGCCCCGCCCACACCAACCTGATGGGACTGACCAAAGGCTGAGGAATGGAGACAGGAGAAGGCCCTGCCCCACGAGGCCACGAAACCAAGGGCTGCCGGTGCACGCCTGTCCAGAGTGTTATGGGGGGACGGGCAGGGTCACACCGGCAACTCTGCAACACGGTAGCTTCCAATCCCCATGCAGACAGAAAGTGGCGTCGGGCACAGAGCTAAGGCACGAAGGCTGCAGCAGGTGGGGACACCAAAGGTCCAACAGTCCCCGGGGAGGAGCGGCATGGCTCGCACAGCTGCCTTAGGACGGAAGCTCAATTCTTTAAATGATGAGAGCATAAAACAACCAAATCCCAGTGTCTTCCCCTGAGAAGAGCATTTAGTTCTCCCCTCGGGGTCCCTGAGCGGCGGCTCTGGGGAGTCACCTCTGCTGTCATGCTTTCTCCTCCATCACGTCTTTGCCTGCTGCCTCTTTCTGATTTGGCTTCCCCTGGAGCAGGACCTCGCCCTCGGCCCTCGTTCACAGCCTGATGAAGGCAGTTGGCTGGCTCTGCTGCTGCTCGGCATCCGGGGGCGGGAAGACGCTGGAGATGGCCACGTCCACGATCCCCTGGCACAGTTCTGCGTAGAGCTTCCTGAAACACGTTTGGAAACACACCATTGAACAAGTTCACCCAAGCGGGCGCGGAAAAACCAGAGCTTTTTCCACGTCACAATCACATTTACACAGCTCACAGCTGGCTCCCACCATCCATCCAGATACTCGGGGCACTGCGGGTGAAGTGTCCCCTTAACACGTATTTCTGGAAGGCCCAACAGGCGGACAAACAGACCACTGCTTGGCCGTGAGCTGCATGGTGGACAGGCTATTGCACGATAAGAGCCCTGCTGCTGTCTGGGGAGGGGACATATGCAGTGGCAGCCCTCCCCACAGCAAGCTCCTGCTCCGTGTGGTTGAAGGGACTGTAAGAGTGATGCCCCAGGAGTGACAGCTAAGCTGAGACCTGGGGAATGAATGAAGTTGGAGCAAGAATGGAGGACGGCAGTAAAGAGGGGAGACAGACACAAGGACAACGAAGAAGGGCGGGGGGACAGAAGGGAGGTGGGCTGGGGACATGATCAGTGAGGGGGAGGCTGCAGACGAGGCAGGAGCCAGGCCACGGCCAGGAGTATGGACTCCATCCAGAGGCGCTGGAAGCACCAAAGCAGAAAAGCTACGGAGGAAAACCTCCCACCACCCAGGTCTTCAGAGCAGCAAGGGGCCCTCCAGCTCCCTTGGTCACTATTCCCTAGAGGTTTCTGCCCATTGTGTGGGCAGCTCACGAGGCCCAAGGCTGCAACCTCAGGACCGACTAACGCAGGCGAAAACCGGAGGCGTGTGGTCCAGAGAGAAAACCCACATCTGAGACGATGCTCAAGCCAGACATGCTCACCCACCTGACTGGCTGAAGACACATCTGGACTCCAGGCCCGGAGCCCAGGGCAGGCACCCTGACCTACAGGAACAGAGGTCTTTACTGCCCCGCTGTCCAGTCTGCTCCCCATCACAGAAAGGGGATCTTGTCCCCCGCCCCCATCCCTTTTTACTGCCCCAAGGCTGGTGCTTCTAAGTCCCAATGTCGTGTAAGGCCCTCTGGGAGGAAAGCATGAAAAGCCACGCCTGCATTATCCGTCTCAGGAAGTGCCGACTGCCAGCAGACCTCCATCTCCCGGCTGGACAGCTGCCCCCCGCGCCCAATTCCACAGCCCCTGTCCTTCTGTCCAATGAATTGAGTCCCCCTGTCAACAGTTTGGTGTGGCCAAATCACTCAGCCTCCCACTTGTAAGGGACAGTGACAGGAGGCCTGGAAGGCAGTGATGGGGACAAAACTTTGGACCCGGCACGTCCCCAGGAGCCACAACTGTCAAATACGCTGTGTTCAGTGCTTCATGATGCTCATCTTGAAACACTTGGGAAGGTGCTTCCCAAAGGGCAGGCTCGGGCCAAGGGGAGGACACAGCTGTGACACGGGCAAGTCAGCTCATATCTGAAGCACTTGTGCTGCGGAGGGTCACCGTACACAGGTAGTCCTGTGCCTCTGACATCCTGCTCATCGTCTGCGACCAAACAGCCGCACGCTAACACCGCACAACATGTGGGGGGCTGTGGCTCCTGAGGAAACACAGGTCTTCCTCCATGTCATCATGTCACCACACCTGTCAGCCCTCAGCCCATCCTTCCTTTAGGACACAAATAAGACAGCATTTGAAAGTTCACATCCTTCAGTACAAGAACCGGACTCGTGCCTCATGCCTCTCAGTGCGGCCTGGGTCCCTCGTGGCTTCCCGGGCCACCTCACGGTAAGCCCCACCCCACCCCAGAAGCCCTCTCCATTCAAAGTCATGCCCCTAAAAGACAGAATCGGTTCATTTTCTGTCACAGACTTGTACCACAGTATGATTCATAGTGATTAATCGGGCAGTGTCTGTCGCCTCCCCCAGTGGGCTTCCTTGAGGACACTCACTTTACGTGACCTCCTCCTACTCCTTTGGGGGGTCACCTCATTTCTCCAGGATGTGCATGGAGGACACGATGAAAGGATCTCAGAACCAATAGCCTTTGAGGGGCAAGTCCAAGTGAGCTTCCCTCACATGTAAGGCCTTCCATGGTGCAATCGGACCCAACTGTCCCCTTCATTGTCCCTTACTCTGTGACACCACACTGCAGCCAGGCCTCTCCCAGGAGGAACAGATGCTCCCCTGGAGGGGGAGGCAGAGTCTGCTCACCTGTGCTGTCCCACAAAGCCTGGCACCAAGCAAGGTCCTGCTGGACACTGTCCCCTTCCTGAAGGCTGTCTCCTACCCTCTGGGAGCATGTCACTCTCTTCTCACATCCCAGCTCCAGCTCCACTGCCTGCCCGGGTCATCACATCCCCCCAACTCCAGGGCCCTGCTCACTCACTCTGTCACACAAGAGGGTCCCCTCTCGCAGTTACTAGCTTTGTTTGAAACTTTCACAACTACCAGCCACCTGAGCGCAGACTAACGGCTCAACGCACGGGAAACTGGGAAAGGAAAGGCCTCAACAAAACCCTTGCCGGCGGGGTCCTCCCCAGGGACTCCTGTTTTGTCACACCCACCCTGACAGCAGTCAAGGGTGACGGAACGCACCACCTTGCCCACACCCGTCACAACCCAGTGGTGTCAGGCTTACTGAGCACATGCGGGGGCGCCGTTGACCTCGATGAGCCAGACCTTCAGCTCCTCGTCCACCATGAAGTCGAAGCCAAACAGCTGGAAGCTGTGGTAAGGAAGGTGTCGTGTGCTGATGGCGGGCTCCACGCTCGAGAGGCAGCTCCTGCGGGCAGAGGGGAGAAGGGACCCGGAGATGGGCTGGTGACGGTACACCACGTGTGCTCACAAATCGGCTTAACCAAATTACCGACAGATGATTCAAGACGATGCTACTTAACAGGCGACTTGTTAGAAGACTGCAACCACATATGTTCGCACAGCACAGGCTGCTGTCCAAGCTCAGCATTGTCACCGTGACCTCTGTAAAGGTGGCCGACGCCCACAGGAGGGCTGCTGCCACACGTGTTTGTGACAATAAAACATTTGCATGTGTTGTCTCCATAGAAAAGAAAGGGACCACTATTCAGTGAAGAGCAGAATTGCCACAAAGAATGTTGGCCTCATTGATTTCTTTTGCTAGGACCCAGTTTGGACGCCAAATTGTTACTAATTAAAAGACTGAAGAACTACATGTATTGAAACTAAATGTTGAAATAGAACAGTATTGACATCAACTACTGTTTGAAAAAACTGGGGGAAAAAACGGAAAAATTGAAAACACAGAAAGAAGTTGAAAGTGAATCTCAAACATATATGAGGTCAGAGGTCAGGCTGCCGCAGCCAGAATCTTGGTCATTGTTTTAACCTCTCCAAGCCAAGCTTTGATTTCTTTTTCCATAAAGTTGGAGGTAAGATAATGGAACTATGACTAATAAATCACTGTTGTCTAATATGGCCATCTCACAATACCTGTGCCATCTCTGTTTTATGAAGGTCTTCCTGATTTCCCCGACCTAATGTTGGGGCAATACCTACCTTAGTAATAGAATATATTATAATGACTCCAAGATCACCAGGGGTAGCCATCCCTCTACTCAACGGTATAGTTAAAAGGAAAAAGGTGTGGGGAACTGGCTTCCACGTGACTAACACTAGGGTGTAGGTTTTGACTCTTGACTTTAGAGACCTGTGGCCTCTGTGAATGTGGGGCCAGGGTCTGGCTCCCTAGACCAACCTCCACCACTCTCCCAACTCTAAGTGTCAATTTTCTTTTTTTCCCCGTAAAGGAAAGTATTTCTATAGATATGTTTAAGCCTTTAAAAATAACTTTTTGGACAGTTAGCCATTGAAGAACCAATAGGAATAAGAATTTTTCCTCCCATTTCATCTTTAACCTGTACTGGCCAGCCACATACCACATGTTTTTCTAAGTCCTATTTCTATGCTATGAGAGAATACCCTTAACTTTTGTTTTAATTACAACATTATAATTAAAAAGTATTTTAAAATACTATTTAGTTTTGATCTGGTTGTTCTGGCTGTTAGTTTTTCCTTTACATACTAGAGCATAGTGTACTTTCATTCTTTATCCTTCAGTATTATTGGGGTTTTATCTCTCTCTTTTTTTTTCCTTTTGCCATGAACATCTATTATTTAATGAATCTTAAAAACAGAGGAAAGACTCATTAAAAGTAATACTAAGATTTCAGTTGACATATCAACAGAAAAGACAGAAGCCAGAGGTAACGGTAAGCCACCATCAAAGTGCCAAAAAAAACTAAATGCTGATCTAGAAATCTGTTTCCAGAGCGAATATCATTTAAAAATGAAGACAAAATAAACATATTATCAGATAAACAAAAACAGAGATAATTCATCACCAGCAGACCTCACTTTTTTAAAAAAAGCACTAAACATGATTTTTTTAAGAATAAGAAAAAGGATCATAGACAAAAGCAAGAATATGCGTGACAGAAAGAGAAGCAACATGAAGGGTTAAAATGTATGGGAAACTCAAAATGAATATTAACTGTACACAATAATAAAAACAGTGTCTTGTGAATTTAAAATACGTGGAGCATTAATGACCATCCATGTGCCCACAGTCCAGGCTCCCCGCGTGGGTCCCTCCTGCTTCCCGAGAGAGAGCCACTATTTTGAATTTCGTGTTTATTACTCCTTTGCTTCTCTCTATTTTCACTATCCAGTACCTTCCTCTAAGTAATGTATTATAATATTAAGCTTTGCTTGTTTTTCAATTTATATGAATGGAATCAATTTGTACCTAATATACAGCTTGTTTTTTATTTTTTCAAATTTTTGCTTGACAATACGTTTGTGTAAATGCAGTAAAAACACCCTTCAGGAATAAGGTGAAATAAAGACATTCTCAGATGATGGAAAATTAAGAGGACTCATCACAGCAGAACTGCCCTAAAAGAAATGCTAAAGTCTGAAGGGAAATGATACCAGAGAGGAACCTGGAACTTCAGGACTGAATGAAGAGCAAAACTAATAGCAAATATGTAGGTAAATAAAAGAATATATTTTCCTCCTTTTATATTTAAACGGGAAGGGGTTTCTTGTACATGGCATGCAGTTTGCTCTTGTATTTAAAACAAACCCAACATATATATATATGTATATATATGTATATGTATATACATGTATGTCTGTATGTATATATATGTATGTGTATATATATATATATATATATATATATATATATATATATATATGATGACAGCAATAATTATAATGTGGTGGAGAGTTCAACGTATGTGAATGTAATAGACACTACAACTATAACAGAGGGAGAGTGTCAAGTGAACTATAAGGTTATAAGGTTTCTGTATTTTATTTGAAGTAGTAAATTATTAACTCTAAGAAGGCTGTGAAATATTAGGTACATAAATTGTAATCTCTAGAGTTTACACTAAAATGTAGATAGATAAGCAGATAGATGAGATATCTATATCTATCTATCTATCTATATCTATGATAAATATATATAGAGAGAGATAATATCTATGAGGTATATATGTACATATAGAGAGAGGGAGAGAGAGAGATGGGCAGGCAGACAGATATAGAGATAGATAGATAGACAGATATAGAGATAGCTAGGCAGATAGATGATAAATATAGAGATCGATAGATAGATAGGCAGACAGACAATAGATATAGAGATAGACATAGATATCTACATAGATATAGCCAAATACTCAACAGGAAAATTAAAATGGCACTCTAAAAAAAATTCAAACAATTCAAAAGAAGTCAGAGAAATGAAAAGCTAACAAAAACAAAAAATAGAGGGAACAAACAGACCAAATAATAAAATGGCAGATATAAATCCAATCGAACCAATAATTACACTAAATTTAAATGGTATAAACACCAATTAAAAGACAGAGATCATCAATCATATTAGATTCAAAAGAAAACAAAACCAAACCCAACTCTATGTTGTCTACCAGGGCCCACTTTAGAATTGAACAGAACAGAATAGAACAGATCAGAACAGAACAGAACAGAATAGATGGAAAGAGATACTCTACTAATCAAAAGAAAGCTGGCTATATTGGTATCAGGCAAAATTGACTTCAAAATAAGAACTATTACCAGAGATAAAGGCAGAAATTACATAATGATAGAGTGGTCAATTTCCCAAAAGAGATAACAATTCTAAATGTATATACACTTAACAACAGATCTTCAAAATATATGAAACAAAACCTGATGAAACTAAAAGGAGACACAGAGAAATCCATAATCATACTTGGAGACTTCGATGGTTTCCTCTCTATAATGAACAAGTAGATCTGAAAATCAGCAAGGATATAAAAGACTTGAACAGCACCAATAACCGCTTTCACATAATTCACATTTATAGAACCTGCCCCACTGGAGCACAGAAAACATTATTCTTAGTGTATCTGGAACATTCACTAAGATGGACCATATTCTGGCCATGAAACAAACTTTAACATATTTTAAAGACATGAAACCATACAAACTATGTTCTCTGGCCATAATGGAAATAAAGTAGAAATCAGTAACAGAAAGATGTCTGGAAAATCCCCAAATAGTTAGATATTAAGTAAAAACTTCTAATAAGGCATGCGTCAAATATAAACACACAAGGGAAGGTAGAAAATAAAAAAATGAAAATGAAAACACAACATAGCAAAATCAGGGGTGCAGCTACCATGTTTCTCTGAAAATAAGACCTAGCCGGACAATTAGCTCTAATGCGTCTTTTGGAGCAAAAATTAATCTAAATTATAATATAATACCAGGTCTTAGATTAATGTTTGCTCCAAAAGACGCATTAGAGCTGATTGTCCAGCTAGGTCTTATTTTCTGGGAAACGTGGTAATGAGTACTTAGAGGGAAATTGATAGCAGTAAATGCTTGTATTTTTTAAAAAATAAAGTCTCTCAAATCAATGATGTAACCTTTCACAAGGAAACTAGAAAAAGAACAAATTAACACCCTCCCCCCCAAAAAAAGCAGAAGGGAATAATAAAGAGCATAAATTAAGAAATCAAAAACAATAGAGAAAATCAATAAAGCCAAAAACTGACATTTTAAATAGATTAATACAATTGACAAAGCTCTAGCCAACCTGTCCAACCAAAATGGAGAGAAGATATAAATTACCAGCATAAGGAATGAAAACAAAGACATCATTACAGATCCTATCAATATTAAAAGGATAATAAAAGAATACTACAAATAATTATTGCCCTTAAACTAGACAACTCAAATGGAAAGATTCCCAGAAAGGCAGAAATTCCCAAAGGTCTTCAAGATACATGTAAGCAAAAAGGATAGAATTAAGTTACCTTATGATGTGTTTGATTTGTAGTAAGATAGTATTCTCCAGTGTGATGTTCAATGCAGCCGTCAGGTACTGACTGAACTCTTCAAAGAACATTTCGTTCCCTTCTTCGTATTTCCCATAGTTCTTTGAGTGTTCCTTTTGAATGCAGTGATTGGTCAAGTGGCAGGTTTTGTCTTGGAAGTTATCGGCATGATACGGTTCTGATGCAGTCCGCAGCACACCCTCGCGATAGAGGTAGATGTTATATTGGTGATCCAGCAAGACCCAGCTCCTGCAAGTTCACGAAAACACTTTTACTCAGGTCGCCCAAAGTTTCTTCACATCACACACATCATCCCACACCTTGACTGTTTTGGGTGGGAAGTAGAGGAAGGAGGTTAGGAGGTGCGTTTTAAAAGTAGACGAGGCAAGGCATGGCAATTAGCTAAGACAGTGATTGCCTTTGTAATGGGCCAACTGATGGCAAGGAGATACATGAAAAAGATACAGCATTTTGAAGAGAGGTGATGGGCTGCTTTTTAGGCTCAGTCTATGGAAGCTCCGTTTGCCATGCCTGCCCCTTTAGTAACTTTAGGAAGAGGGCTGTTCACCCTGAAGCTGATTTGACATCACAGGGCAGCAAGTCAGCATGAAGGAAACAGACTGTCTCTGGGGAGCTGACAGCAACGTCAAGGGCAGGCTGGGCTGAGGGCTGCTCAGGGTTGGAAAGCAACGCACAACCCCTTGCCAGGCCTCCTGCTCAGAACGTTAAAATCCAAAAACCTGAGGTGTGTTCATAAGATCCTCAAAAGAAGGGACACAAATAATAATGTCAGGATATATTATTTGTCAGGGTCAGATGATCTGTTGTGTCTGAATTAGGTGTCCCATGGGTATCTCTTGGCTTCTTCTACAAGCAAACCCCATATATTTTATACCCTTCTTTTTGGACCCACAAGAAGTCATTTTCGTTGAACAGAATATAAAGAAAGAAAACCCATAATCTTAGTACCATTTTCTAGAAAGAAAAACGGAATTCAGCACAGAAGTTCAGTTTCACTCAGCTGCGCTCACTTTTGGTCACATATTGAACACTTGGTCACCATGCAGTGCCCCAGGCTAGTGAGCCTGGCAAAGAGCTCACCTAATGTCGAACTTGCGATGACCTGGCTCCAGCAGCAGAGGGCGCTCTAGGTACTTCTGGATCACGTGAACCTGGCCTTGGCGGTCTATGAAGTCCAGAAGTTCCGTGGCCTCCGAGGAGATGAGAATGCCTTCCCCTAGGGGAAATCAAACCGGAAACAGAAGTTGGTCCAGCTCCTCCTGAGAAATTGCTCTGCGCACAGCCAGAGGGAAGCGCCCACAGGATGCTGGTTGGCTGGCCATTCTTAGTTCCCTGCGCCCAAAGCACCACTGTCATTCAACCCTTTCTCCATGTAGGGTTGCAAACAATGTCTTGGCAGGCTCCAACCACAAAATTCCATTTTACAGACACTCAAAATGTCCAGGTACCCTGGATAAATGCCATCACCCTCCCATTGGCTACCACGATAAAAACAATGCACACGCACTGCCTGCGTCTACTTCTAACACTATCCTATGGAAACACCTGGGAGGTTAGGGCACAAATGCAAATGGAGCAGTGGGTATCCTGCAGCTTTGTAATAGAAAAATCGGCTCCAAAGTGTCCGTCGACATTAAGTAAATGATACCATAGCCTGTTAAACAGCTTCACCACGATGTATTTTGCATACCATAAAATTCTCCCATGGAAAGTGTGCACTTCAATGGCTTTGGGTCTAGTCAAGCAACCAACACTCCAATCTCAGTGCCAGACAGGAGGGGGGCAAGGGGTGGGTGGAAAGGGGAAGGGATGAAGAAGTACAAAGTGGATGGCCTTTTTCTGACTAGACTTTGGGTCCATGACAGCAAGACATCCTGTCTGTCTCATTCACCCCATATCATTACTTCTCTTATTCATTCATACATTCACTCACTCAATACCTATACTGACCTTTGCTGAGTGCCAGGTGCTATCCACAGCACTGAGCACCAGTGTGACATGGCATGACTGTGCTTTAACAGGATGTCTATCTGCTGTGTGTAGACTCAACAGAATGGTCCAGAACATGAGGACAGGGAGCAGTGCTCCAGGTGAGAGGTGAAGGCCGAACAGGCTCGATAGTGCATGTAGATTCAAGGTTGGACCAACTATACCTGTCATGCAGTGGGTACTGAACATTTGTTTAACAAGAATAAAAGCCATTCATTCAGCCTATTGGTTTCATCTGTGGTTTCCAAGCAGGATAAATGAAGGATAAATTTATTCTTGACTCCCAAAGCAAAATGGCTTAGTTGCTTGGCATGTTATTCTCTTTCCCTCTCTTTGCTGCTGACATCATTGTGTTTTGTCGTGGTAAGTGTCCACGGACCACCCAGGTGGGATCACTGCCAGACTTGACAGGCCCTTCTGCCAAGGGCCCTGTGGGGACAGCGTCCCAAAGAGCAGTTTCCAGGCTCTCGGTCTCACATGGAAAGGTGCTGGCCATCAGCTGTAACCAGTTAGCCATTCTGATGTAACTGCCTTGGCTGAGCTAGCAATCACGGATTGCAGTTAGCAAGGGTTTGGTGGGTTGGCAGAGAAGCAGACGGTGGATTGCGGATTTGTGGATCCTGCTTCCTGTGTCTCCAACCCAGCCGCCAGTGAGACTATATGTCACGCGGGGTCTCATGCAGGGTCTCTGCTCCCGCTCCCCATATAAGAACGCAGGACATGGTGAGGCCAAAAGGAACATCCACGGAGCCATGGATGAGAGGTTCATACTGCTGTAGTCTCAGTGGAGGCTGGGTTGGAAACACAGGAAGCAGCATTCACACGATCCGCAGCCTTCTGCTTCTCTGCCAACCAACCTCACTTATTTACTGCAATCCGCCGTGCTAACTGCAATCCACTGCTTGCCAGGCACCATTCGCTGCTAACGTAGCCATGGCAGTTATATTAGGGGCCAATGGCTCACTAGTTACAGCTGACGGCCAATGAGCCACAGCTGATGGCCATCCAATCACAGTTGATGGCCATTTACTACCTGAGCCAGCACCTTTCCACGTGAGGCCGAGAGCCTGGAAACTGCTCTCCTGTCTCTGTCCCCACGATATAGTAGTATGACTCCCCTACCTATGGCTCTGTTGGTGTTCCCTTTTGGCTTCACCATATCCTGCGTTCTTGTGCAGGGAGCTGAGTCCCTACATTACAATCCCTATCTCACTCCTGAGTCTCATGCCAGTCAAGGCTCTGAGGCAAAAGGTGTCCTTACAATGGCCATCCTGACTCCACCCAAATCCACAGGAGGAATCTAGAATACTGTGGATATCTATTTCCTCTTCCAAGTCCCCCATTTACTATTAGAATCAAGCTAGGGGACAGTACTTGAGAAGAGGTCACAAGAGGAGAGAGAGAAGTTGGAGAGGTACCTGGCTCATGGCAAGATTTCAAGTCTCCCAGTTTCAGGAGGTTCCAGGTGATGGGGTCAGAAGGCCTTCTCCAACAAGGCAACAAGTAAGCTGAGAGACTCAGAAAATGACCCATGAAATGCATCCAGGTACACACAGGTGTGATGGTTTGCAGGACACCAGGCAGGCAGCTACGGGCCGAGCAAGGCCAAGAATGAGCTGTGATCAGAGACGGGCACTGTGGGGACAGAGCCAGGAGTGCAGTTTCCAGGCTCTCGGCCTCACATAGAAAGGTGCTGGCTCAGGTAGTAAATGGCCATCAACTGTGACTAGATGGCCATCAGCTGTGGCTAGTTGGCCGTCAGGTGTAACCAGTGAGCCATTGGCCACTAATATAACTGCTGTGGCTATGCTAGTAGGAAAGAATGGGGGCTAGCAAGAAGGTGGTGGCTGAGCTAGCAAGCACGGATTGCAGAGAGGCGGATGCCGCCAGCGAGATATAGTGGTGTGACTCCCCTATCTATGGCTCCGTGGCTGTTCCTTTCTGGCCTCACCATGATGTCCTGCGTTCTTATGTGGGGAGTGGGAGCTGAGACCCCGCATGACACCCTCTACGATAGGCACATGTGAAATGTGCAGGCTGCCAGCAGGGCTCGGTCGGAGCTCATGCTAACACCATTATGTCTGAGAGGAGGACTGGCGAGAACAGTAGCTTTGACTCAAGTGGAAATGGCAAGAAAAAGTCTAATTCAGAATATGCCTTGCAGGTAGAGCTGAGGCATTGGGTATAGGTAATAAAGAAAAGAACAGTCACGATGGATGCTGGGTTTGGGCTCCCAGAGAAAAGTGGGAAGACTGACAGGCGGGCGGTGAGGGGGTAGCGTGGGAGGGAAGTGAAGCGTTTTCTGCCAGATGTGTGAGTTCCAAATACCTGCAGCAGGGTCTGGAGCTTACAGGGAAAGACTGGCTGGAGGTGCATGCGCAGACATCACCGGTATGGAGGTAAATATTCAAGACAATGCACCTAGACGTGCTGGCTACCCTGGAGGGTGCAAGTCAGCCATTTAAACACATCATTAAACTCTAGCCGACGACAGGGACAGGACAAGGGGGCAGGAATGCCAACTCACCTTTGGCCCCGGCAGACGACTTTGCAATCCAAACATTGCCCTCTCCATCCTCTTTCTTTTTGTTGTAAGATGCCACGAAGAATTCCCTCTCATCTGTCCTCGCGTTACAGATGGGCAGGTGGGTCCCGTTCTGTGCGGGAGCAGCTGGGGTCTTCAGGTTGGTGGGGTAGATCACGTAGGACTCGGGGAACCACGTGCAGGACTCGGCCAGTTCTGGGCTTGTCTTGATTAGCCTGGCACAGGACATGGGCACAGGGTCAGGCTCCCTCCTTAGTACTGTCACCCTATCGAGAAAAGCCAGTGCTCCCCAGAGCTCGTCCAGGAGGCAGCATGTGACCGGGGGCTGGGTGCTCCCCCTCCCTCCCCGGGCCCACCTGTAATGCCTTTTCCGGGAGACACAGCTGTACATGCAGCCTCGAAGGCAGGTGTCAGCTGGCTCAAAAGGGGCCTGATGTCCAGAACCTCAGCTCTTCTGAAAATGCATCTCCAAGGAAACATAACTTGAAATCGTCCTGGGCCAACACCTCTTACCAAGTATGCCGTGGGTGAGCCAGCTAGGCCCACACTGAGAAAACGAAATGGGGACTGAGGAAAGTGTTTGGGGCACTAGAAACAGATGGCCTTGGCCCATGTCTCTGGAGAGGAAAAGCTACGACTCAGGAATCTGAGCTATCTAAAGACTTAATTCTTCATTTCTAGCTTTTCATTTCTGAGCCTGACTCCAGAGACAGAACAAAGGAGGAATCTTTCTAAGAGGACATAGGATTCCAGCAGTCATACCTCCCGCCCCCAAAATAACATGACACGATGGAAGATAATGTCAGGTCTGGGCAAGCCACTTAAACAGCAGGATTCTGAGGGGCTTCCCATCACCTCTGCCTCCGTGTCAGACCCCCGAGGCAGCATCACATTGCTAGGTCAGGCCCTGGGTCACAGAGCAGTGCATTTCCCGACACCACACACGCAGGACGCAAATTGCCAGGTCCAAGTCGTACCTGTGCTCTGATCCTCAGTGCTGGGAATCAGAGTCAGGGAGGAAGAGGCCCACCGGCCTCCCCCCTCCCCCCCGGGCTCCCTCCTCTACAGAACTGTTCATATGCAACCTGGGCTTCAGAGCCACCTGCTAAACCCAGTCTGTGAGCAAATGGCAGAAATAATGAAAAGAAATTTTGAATTGGGATTTAAACTAAAGTTATCATAATGTTAAAGACAACAGAATTTGTGTTACTCGAACTCAAAGGAACAAGCAAAAAACCATTTCTAATCTACTGCACGTTCAACGCTATCAGTGCGGTCCGACAGGGTGGCCACCAGCCAATGTGGCTTCTGAGCCCCTGAAATGTGGCCAACGTGACTCAGGAAGTGAATTTTAAATTTAGTTTAGTTTTAATTTTTGAAACGGAAACATTGTAAAATATTTTCCCATTCAGCACAACTATGCTGCCTTGGTAGCATGACATTCCATTTAAACTACTGTGTGACCTGAGACATTTTTGTTATGTCTAGGCGTGCATGTCAGGCACATGTATCGTTTCTAGTGTTACACATCAATACATCACTGTTACTCAGGGACAATAGATTGATTCAGTCCATGGGTGTTTTTTTCCATTCACTGAGACATTATAATGTTTATCGCACATAGAACACGAATTAAGCAAGACATAATTAGTAACTAAAGTAAAGTATAATTATGTTTCTAGTTAAATAAGTATGGACACATTTTAAAATTTAAAACAAAGGTATACTACTGATGCAGAATTGAATTAGGACGCAGGAGCTAGAACTTCAACCAGAATAGGAAAAAAAGCACCAGACTTTGATACCCATTTGCCTTTCAACAGTCAAAAAAGAATCAATGATATTAGTGGCTGAAATCCAAATTAAACATTCAACCAAAAAATTTACATTTATAATAGGGTCTATGCTTGTAACTTTGGTCAGCTATAAAATGGCTTGGATTCTTACACAAAAAAGAAAACCATTTTAGATGGAAATGTGGGAAAATAAATTAGTTTGAGGAAAAGACCAAAAAAAAAGTATTTTACAAAAAGTGAACACTTTCGTTAAGTCACTTTAGTTAAACAATTGCCCATAGAGTATAAAACAGTTCCAACAATGTTAAAGATTGATTCAAATTTTGAAATCTAATAAGTATTTTTCTTCAGGTGAGTTGTGATATAAGAGATGCTGCTCAGTTAATACTTTGGGTATATTTTGTCTCAAAGGATTTCCAAATACATAAAAAAAATTGCCAAATTGCAGCCTAAAAAATGTCAAACTCGCTGTCTAGATACGTTTTAGACCTTTACATTTGTCACAGAAGAATTTCACCTACGTGTGAAAAATCAGTGTCTGTCATGACAGATGGTACTCCAGCTATGTTGGGTTAAAATTTAGACTTACTGGGATTTTAAAAGATGTTTCCTTTATTGCTTTATCCTACCGTCTGCTACATATTGGAAACATTTACACTCAGTTTGCTGAGGCCCATTCTATAGGAAGTGGCATGGATACAGTTGTTAAAATGGCTTAGTATACTCCTATACTTGCAAATGCTACAATGATTTGCATTTGACAGAACTGTTGCAAGAAACAGAAGACAAGGAATTTGATGATGCTGTGTTCTTTGCTTAGGATAGTCAGATGGAGGAAGGGTTTTACCAAGATTTAATGTACAGTTAACTCCAAGTTTTCTTGAAATCAAGGGAATGCTTGACAAATCATTATTTTCATCTAATAATTCATTATTTCATTCGACAATCAAAGATTAAAATGGCAGTGTAATTTACATTTTCTCACCTGTATCGACACTGCCATGAACAAGCTAATTTAAAAGCTCTAAGGAAGGGAAAAGCAGATCTTATTTATGACCTACCCAGACAGGTATGAGAATTTATGTTCCAACTTTAGAATACAAGCCAATGATAATGATTTTACATGTTGTTAGAACATGACAATATGCAGAAATTTTAATTGTAATAGACAGCAAATTGGCTATAAAATTGAAGGGAAAATTTGTAGCTGGAGACTCATGAAAACCTGCATGGGGAGAAATGGATACAGAGCTGCTGGCGCCAGTGAGTTGGACAAAAAGTAGACATAGTCCTATAAACACCCCACTTCGTAAGTCTGGAGCCCAGAAAGAAATGTGAGTGGAGAAAGGGCAGCGGCACTGAGCTCTCTTCTAGGGTCATCTAATGATCTGTTTGGCTGCACACCCATGGTCACAAGTCACCATGGATAGGATACCAGGGACCTGCTACAGCTCTGACTCAGGGGCCATACCCAACTTCCCTACTGAACTGACAATAGCAGTCAGTGACAGCCAGTAATAACAAGAGCTCTCACTTACTCTGTGTGAACTACCAGGCAGGCGTTATTCAAAGCCTTGACATGAATTAACTCAGAATCCTCACAACGCAGACGCAGTTACCATTATTATCCCCATTTCACAGAGAAGGAAACTGAGGCACAGAGTCCCACACTTCACTCACATCACCTTATTCAGTCCTCACAACCACCTGAGGGATGTGGTGGGGCTTAGAGGGATGAGGACACTTGCCTAAGCGAATCAGAGCAAGAACGGAGGCTGCAACCCATGGCACTGGTCGCGGACCTCAGTCACCGTAGCACACTGTTCTCACAACCCAACTTTGCAGAGAGGGGCAGTGTAGCAGATTCTGTTATGCCCTGCCAGGTGTCCTTTCCGAGGAGACCCCGGCTGCTGTGACAGTGGCTGCCAAGGGCTCATACACGCCCCTTCTCCAGGGACCAGCCCTGCCCAGAACACCAGACTCCAGAACACCCTGCAGTCAATGGCTGACACATCCCGGAATAAGGAACCCTGCCCCCCAATACATCACTTACACAGGAAATGTACCCATTGGCCCTGCCTTTGGGAGCCTCTGGAGGCTTCATCAAGCGCTAGAGTTCAGACTGCAATCAAAGCAACTTAGAGAAGCCTCCAGAACGGGCATGTGTTGGCTTTTAAGTGAAAGTACATTTGCCCTTTCAAAAAATAACCCACATTTTTCCTGAAGTGTTTCATAGTGAAAGTTAACACCACGTGTGTGAGAACTCAAGAACAGGTTTAAAGGAACACTTACTTCACCAGAGAGGCTTTTCGGCACAGTTTGTCAGCCCCCCGGTAGTAATTCACCAACTGCAGCAGCCCAGGCTCGTGACCTGTGAAGGAAATGGGGGGGGGAGGTCAAGGAGGGTACCAGGATGGGTCAGCACCCTGTGCAGTGGAGGGAACAGCTGTGTCACACACACCTCACTCTCCCTTTCAGGACTCGCGGTTATTCTATCCCCACATAGTAGCCCCATAGCAGGTATTATAATGCCAACGGCATAGGGCTGCCTGAGCCCACTGCTGCCATTGTGTTTTCTTCTTAGAGTGGAGGGGCACTTTCTATTTCACCTCTCTGGGTCCCCATCGCACCCCTCCTTGGCTTAACACACAGGGACTTATGTGTCACCTCTGTACAGGAAGGAGGAAGGACTCCAGCCATCCCACTCCTGACCTCCCTCACCTTGCTCCCTACACCCGGCAGGGAGTCCAGAGAACTGCCGCTCCTCTTCTCCAACATGTCTGCCTCTGCAGACTTCCAAGGGAGGAACCAAGGGAGGTGCCAGGAGGTGAAGGAAGGTGGCGGAGAGGCGGCGTCTATGAAATCTGAAGCCTGAGCACTTGCTGCTGTGCATGAGTCCACAGGCACACTCATTTTCAATAGACCTTATTGCGTGTATCCCTCCTCCATGAAATTAGAGTGGCAGGGATACAAAAAAAACAAAAGCCTCGACTTTTGTTTCAAATCCTAACAAAATGCATTGCATTTCCAGCAATAAGAACAAAAGTGAAACCAAGCAAAGGGAGTCTGAGTTGAAGTTGCCAGAGGTAAGAATAACTGATCAGAAAACAGCATCCAACGAAAAGTTTCAGGCACCACTGGGCTCCCACCGGATTCCAGGCTCTCACCTGGACCTACCTTCTCCCAGAGGCCCCTACCTTCTCCCAGGAGCAACCCAAGCCTCTACCACATTTCTCCTTGGGGCCCATGTCGTGCACTTTCAGCAAAAGGAAAAGATCCCCATAGCGCAGGCATAAAACCATTTTGCTTGTGGGGTGCCCTGTCCTCTCCCAAACATCAAATCTGCTGCCTTTGTGGGGCCTGTGTAGGATTTGGGGCCTCTGGGTGGCTTCTGTTACTTCTCCTGGGGCCTGAGCCATGCACCCCGCTCCAGCCCCGGCAGAGCCACCTTTCTATTCTTAATATTAGGATTCCAGCCGAGCTTTTCCCGCTGGGCACTGCCCAGGTCAAAGAGGCACGAAGTCAGTCAGGCGCGGAAAGGCACAGAACCAGAAGGACCCGTTCCCAACTGCCAGCATACTTTCTTCTGCTTTGAGGGCAGCTGTTCCCTTTGCTGAGAGCTTCTTGGGGAGACAGTTAACAAAAGGGGATCTCCACGCACATTCCCCACATTCCAAGATTTCTGGGTTGAAAAGAGCCCTTCCAAGGAATCGCCATCACACGCCATAAACCAGTATAAGAATGAAAGTCGTCCATGGTACCCAGCGTTCCAAAGAAAAAGTTTCAGTAAGGCTTCGAGGTCACCACAAAGTCTCCAAAGCATCACGATTGCACTGCCCCTACCCAAAGCTCTGTGTAAGCTCGCTGCAGCCAGCCGGTTCCAAAAGGCCTGTCTGCAGTCTCTGCGCCTTCACCCTCCCCACTTCTGACCACACCTATTTCTAGAAACTGTCTCCTTCCCTAGACTCAGAACACTGCTCGGTGTGGCTGCCGTCCAAGGCAGTGATAGCTTCTCCTCGTTATCGTTTCGCCCTCGGGGTCTTTGGCCCCCACTCCGGGGAGATGGTGCTCGGGAACGTGGCTCCCTGGGCGGAGGCTGCGCCTCGGCTGGTTGTGCCGTGAGGAGGGGCCACGAGGCCGCACTCGGCCAGTGCGGGAGGAGGTGAGGCATCTGCACCGCTTCTGGATTACGTCACCCGAAGAGGAGCGCGGTGGCCCGTCCCTCCCCGCCAGGAGGCAGTGCGTTCCGGGCGGTGCCACGCCTGCTCCACCAGGTGAACGCAGCCGGGCAGAGCGCGAACCCAGCGTCCCTAAAACCTGCACTCAAAGCCCCATGGGGACCCCACGTTCTTCCGTGAGGCTAAGGAACATCTGAAAACAGACACCCCCACGCCCTTCCCGGGCTGCTCCTAAAGCCCCTGCGTTGGGAATCCAGAGCCTTTCCCCAATGCCCTGGCAGTTTATGTGAGCTCTCAAGGAGCTGAGTCCTCAGGCTTTTCACACAAGTGCCCCTCCCGCGCCCACATCGGGCCGCGTGCAAGCCTCCAGCTGGATGTCACCCGGCTCTGCGCAGACTTGCCCCATGGGGGCTTCGGCTGCGGGATGGGGGTGAGCGCTGCCAGGGGGGGCGTCGGCCGGGGGATGGGGGAGTCAGCCCCGCAGTGCAGGGGCGCGGAGCCTGGCCATGGGGCGCGTCCGGCCCCGGGATGGGGGCGCGTGGCCGGGGGCATGGGGAGCATGCGGTCCACGCCCCTCATGCTGCAGGACAGGCCACTGTCGGGGTGGCAGAGCCGTGACTCGGGCCTGCGTCCGAGATTCCGGAGATGTGAAGCGTTAAGACCTTTAGAGATCTGTGTTTTCCTGGGGAGGGGCGGCGCGGGGGAGATCTGTGGCCTTAAAACAAAAGCGCTGGTTCCAACGGGCCGTGGGGGGCAGGGGCCGGAACGAGGGGGCTCACCCAGTCTCCCGAAGGGCAGCCGGTTCCGCTCCCCCAGCATCAGGTTGAACCTGGGGTTGTCCCGCCGCAGCCTCTTCCAGTGGCCAGAGGCGACCAGCAGCCGGGAGACCTCGGCGTAGACGCTGCTGTTCTCGTCGCGAACCACAAAGGTGAACATGGTGAGGCCGCCGGCGCAGGGCGCGGGGACCAGCGGGTCTGCGTGGGATCCGCCGGCGCAGCGCAAAGGCCCAGCTCCCCGCGTCCCTGCGGGGCCACCCGGGTCCCTGCCCCGCGCACAGGCCCCCGCCCCACCCGTCCCCGGCGCGTAGGCTCCCGCCGCACCGCGCCCCCGCCCGTCCCCGCCGCCACGGTCCCCGCCCCTCGCGTCACCAGGGGCCCCGCCCCACATGGCCCCGCCCCGGCCCCGTGAGCCTGCGCGCCGCCGGTGCGGGAGGGGCCTGCGCTCTGTGCGCCGCGCCGGGGCTGCGGTGCGCGTGGGGGGTGCGCTGGGGAGGGACCCGGCCCGGGACGCGACCTCCGGACCCCAGGTTACAGCCGGGGGGCCCTGCCAGCAGAAGGTCCCTTTGTACGCGGCTCGCTCTGCCTCTTCCACCTACTATTTTAAAGGGACATTTTATCGATTAATAACAAAAAGTTCTGAGGCCCTATCCTGCGTCCCAGATGCGCTTCCATTCTTTTCCTGCTGCAGGGCCACGGGAACCTGGGGCGTCTGGCGGCTGTGGCGCACGGCGGCGTGACTTCGGGTCTCTGGAGGACACGACCCCCAGGCCCCGGGAGCGCTGGGCCCGGCTGCGCGCCCCGTCACTTGCCGGCCGTGCCAGACCTCGATGTCCCATTCCGAGTGGAGGACTGGTTCTTTCAAGTCCCCTCACTTCTGATATCTTGCTCTAACTTCCCTTTAGGAAACCGTTTTCTGGTGCATTTGAGGGACAGAGAAACTTGCTACCCTCCCTCCGTAAACTACCCACATCAGCCAAACACCTCCTTACTCTCCGTCAGACAAAGAACACTCGGGATTCCGCCATCCTGGGCTCCCAGTGCAGGCGTCCACCCCGCGTAGTGTAAAAGCAGCCTCCTCCCAAGTCTGCAGATATTCCCTGGGGCAGGCACGGGCCTGCGGCTCCGCCAGCACCCGAAGGAGCTCACTGGCTCTGAGTAGCGTGCTCGGGGGAGGAGTGGGGACGGCCCAGAAGGTTTGGGGCGCTCACGTGCTCTAGCAGCCCTCCATCCCGGAGGGATAAAAGTTGGGGACAGTGCCTGGCTTCCTCACCTCTCCAGAGGATCTATGGTAATCAGGCTGGACCCCACAAGTCGATTCCGTTCCTTTTGCCATAGTGATCAATTAGACATAGAAAACTGACCCAAATCTGGCCAATAGGATTTTCTCTGGGGTTTTTCTACTACCGCTATGGAGAGAGGCTCCCCACCCCCCCAACTGGAGTTGCTTAGTGGAAGACTGTGGTGGGACAGCCTGCAATCTGCAGAGGGAGGACCCTGTTCAATAATTCAGCTCCCATTCCCTTTGCATTAGGCCTAGCCGTGTGGACGCCTGAGTATATATGGGTCAATAGAACAGAAACGACGTGATGTGCATCTCTTCCTAGTCTGGACCTCAGAAACTGAGATGCCTTCTTCTCCTAGAGGCAGGACATACAGTCAATAACAATAGTAGAACCGAAAGATGTAAGAAATTTACCAAGACTCATTATGTTCTGGGTCACAACGCAAGCCTCAACAAATTTCAAAGGATCAAAATAATTCTGGGCACTGTCTCTGACCACAGTGGCATTACGCTCCTTGAAAATTAAAGCACTTTAAAAAAATGGACATATAATCGAAATATAACATGACATTTGTTTCAGGTATACAACATAATGATGGACTATGTAATGAAAACTGCAATTCCTACACTGAAAACTATAAAAGTAATTGAGAGAAAAATTTAAAGGACAACATAAATGGAAGACTATACCATGTTCATAATTGGAAGACTGAGAATTGTTATGCTGTCAGTGGTTGCTGACTTGACCTGTGGTTCAGTGCTATCCCAAACAAGATGTCTGCACACTTTTCATGGAAAGTGACAAGGCAATTCAAAATTTATACAGAAATGCAAAGGACCAAGAATAGCAGAGGCAATCTTGAAGAAGAAAGTTGGAGGACTCATACTATCAGATATCCAAACCTATAAAACTTATAGTATTTAAGTACAAACCTCTGGTATCTGAGAAAGTATGGTTTTGGCCGAAAGAGAGACAAATAGGCCAATGGGAAGAGACCCACATATATATATATATATATATATATATATATATATATATATATATATATATATAGGCACTTGTCCACAACAGAGGAGATATAGCAGATCAGGGGGAGAAAGGATGCCCTTTTTGAGAAATGGAGCTGAGTCAATGACTATCCATTTGGAAGACAAAAGTAATCATGACCTCTACGACGCACCAACTCAGTGGCAGATGGACTGGGATGTAATGCTCCAAATGGAAAAGGGAAAGCAACACAGCTTTTAAGAGAAAACAGGAAAAAAAACCTTTATGAGCTTATACTAGGTAAGCATTTCTTAAAGACGACACAAAAGTCGCTAAGAATAAAGGGAATGAATTTGGTAACTTCAAAATTAAGAACTCTCACTCATCAACAGACACCATCAAGAGAATACAAAGGAAAGCCCCACATTGGGATGTGATGTCTGATGTGTGTGTGTGTGTGTGTGTGTGTGTTTCTGTGTGCGTGCACACATGCATATGTACTCATATATATCTCACAAAGGACCCAGATCTGAATGTACAAGGAATCACAAATTAATAACAAAGAGACTGGCAAGCCATTCACAAAAAACTGATTTGGGTATTTTAAGTGACAACCCAAGAGGTAAGCCCTCAGCGGAGAAGAAGAGTCATACTGAGAAACTAACTAAGGGAGATGGTTGGCTAAAAAGCAGGCCTCCACCTCCTACTTTAGGGCACTGGTTAAATGTCTACCACGTGCTTAGATATTTAGAAGTTATAAATCGAGCCGACAGGCTGCTAAATAAAACGAGTATCTTCCTACCTGCAAACACACATTTATAAGGATGACTCACCCCAGAGAGGCTGCGTCGCTGTTCTCATGACGCCCAAGACCAAGGACCCTGTCTGATCAGCTCTGCACTGCAGCGCGTCAGTCACATAGGGCCTATCCCAGGATGTGTACTTAATGGCTGCTCTGGGAGGAGAGGGAAAAGGTTCTAATTGTGAACAGTTGGTAAGTTTTTATAATCAGGAAGTAAACAATAAAGTGAAAAGCTCTCATGCCAGGAAAAGTTTAACTGAAAACGCTCCTTTTGCCCTCCTTGGACAGATGACTTCAGTGGGCTCTTCTCGCATGTCACCCTGTACCATGTCTATGGACACCAGTCTGTTTGACATAAGGTTTCTCCGTGGGCTGTCCTCGTCCAGCTCCTACCTGTCCTTCCACAAAAGTGCATTTGGGTCTGAGTCAGAAAAACCAGTGTTTCCCTCCTGTGTGTCTGCTTTACTAGTTACACGGAACACTTCACTTCTGACACCAGATGTGGGGGGGTTTTCCCACCAAACAACTCTCTGTGACACCAGCTGGATGTCCTACAATTCAACTCAATGCCTGCATCACGACCCCTCCCAACACTTTTACCATTAATTCCTTGAATCAAGTTCCCTCTGCTTTCAATACCCGAAGTGCTTCTGTCTTCCCGACCAGACACAACTCGAACACTGCAGATTTGAGGAACTCATTGTAACTCAAGGAATGGACGATACTTTGAAGAGGAAATAATTCTCAAAGGTTTGGCACCCTTCATAGGCCCCCATTTTTGGTTTCTTCACGTGGAAAGAGAAGCTAATAAGACTAATAATCGTTCTATGGAATGAGATGATGTAACATGTGGGACACAACCCACACCTAATATCTTTAAGTCTTTTTTCCAACCAGTTTAAGCCCCCATTTTTTTCATTGTTCCCAAGAGACAGCCGCCTGAATGTTCAGTCATAAACCAAACTCTTGTGAAAATCGGCACGAGCAAACTAGAAAGAAGCTGAGTTAATTAACCTGCAGAGCGAGTCGTCCTCGGGCAGTCAGCGGCCCTCGCCTAACTCCCTTTCAGTTCCCCACAACAGAACTTTCTAAAGACCCACAGTCGAGTCTGATTTTTAGGATGGGATGGATGAACATGTTTGGCTTCTCTCTCCCGTGTGATTCTAGTTCAGTCCCTGCGACAGCAGGACTTTCGGCGCTGCGGAGACGGCAGGTTGTCAGTAGCCCCATGCATTAGTTATGATGTTTGCTTCTTGGCAGTGCTGGTGGCGTCAGCAGCGGTGTCCGCTAGCAGCCTCTGGGGAGCTGCCGTCTTGAACTGCAAGGTGGCTGTAGACAGACTCCTGGTGCTGGTTAGAAAAAGCAAAGTGGGTTTCTTACATTTAGACTGAATCCAGTCAGCTGTTCAGTGGCTTAGAGTGTGGAACGTGTCTGCCCATCAAGGTAAGAAAAATGTTGCGTTTCTCCTTGGTGCTTGTCTGTAGGCAGCTACACTCTCATGATTTTCAATCAATGTTGGATCCTAGGGTTTTTACAAGTCATTCTGTTGGCATAAGGTGGTGTTGGCTGATTTTCGGCATATTCAAAAGCAGGAGTAATCGCATCCTCCTTTCCTTATGTGTTCAACTCTTTGTTATCTGGAATAGTTCATTTTATAATACATTTTGGTGTTAACATGTTTCATTAAGAGCATTCACATTACTTTGTGTGGGTCATCCATTTAAAAAATAAGAATATAAATCCAATGAAGTAAAATACACTACCGGATCCAACAAATTCTCTGTGTGTGTGATAATTCAGTAGGGTCAGTATGCTGTAGCTCCTCCCCCTTCTCCAAGCACCAGCCACTGTGCACCTGGAAGGTCCCCATTGCTCTGCGGCCTCCCAATCGCTATCAAGATGGTTTCAGCAAAACCAAAAAGACTGTGTTGGAGGACAATCTTTTGCCGGAATCCAAGGTTTATAAGCAACAGCCTCAGGACTTGGTGACACTGTGTCCATCCCCCAGTGCTGGCTATGTCCATGGGTAGGGCCCCATGGAGGGCGCAAAACAGCTGCCAGCAGCTCTGGACGCAGAGTCTGGCTCTTGGAAGCTCAGCCTGAACTGGGCAGACTGGGAAGAGTCTCAGCTCAGCTGCCCTCGAAGCAGTGTTGAGGACAGCGGTTTGGAGGCACATGATGGAGGACGAGTCCTTCAGGAAAAGCCTGTGGGGGAGGAAGGAAGGGAGGCACGAATGTGGCCTACAGGATATGATGCAGGAGGCAGGAGGGCCTGATATGGTGCAGACATCAGCTGTGGTCGGCCCCGAGGGAAGGGAATTGCCCCCAGGGAAAACAGCTCTGCCAGCTGAGAGCGCCCCCTGGGAGGGCAGCTGGGTGCCCTCGGCAGTGCCACTCAGTGCCAGGAGCACAGGCTGGTGGAGGGTCCATGTGTCCCCATAGCATCTGCTCCCTGACGCTCAGCGGGACTCCTCCTGTGTGCCCTGTGGGCACAACCTCCTTTGGGCAATAGGGCTTCAAGACCCACAGCCTGGAAGTGACAGGGAATAGGAGCACAAATCCCCCCGAGGGATTATGGGAAAGGCCACTCCTGTGACCACTGCTAGCTTCTGATGTCAGTGAACAGCACATACCCAGGGGCTGTTTAATGCGTGTCCCCCATCTTGAAGGAATGTCTCATTCCCAGAGGGGTCGTGTCCAGATGGGTGCCTCGGCCAGTCCTGTGCTTCGTGGATGTGCACGAGTGTGTATTTATACACACACATACTCATTCAGTGATACATACATGGGACAAAATACGTAGCTATTTTATGTCACACATACGTATGTAACATCAAGGCCACCCACTAGAACTTAGAAGGCCAAAGGAGCCAGGTGACGAGCATTTTGTCAGGCCAGGATGGAAAACCACCTGTCACAGGAGCTCATCGATGGCCTGGAGGCAGTGGGGCAAGTACTGTCTCCATGTGTCATGTCCAACACACTACCCGACATTTGTTGGCACCCATAGCCTGTGGTAGTGCTGGCTGCTGTTTGTTCTGCAGATATCCTCCCTCTGACCACAGGGACCTGATTTCCACGTAGAACCATCCTTCCCACTAGAGGCCATGTGGCTGGTGGGGCCCATCCCAACACCAGGTATCAGGATGGGCACATGAGCTGCTCCCAGTCATCAGTGCACCCACCCACCCCCGGAGGTTGGTTCTGTTGCCCTACCCCGCTCCCTTCGGTGGGTCAGAGAACCCACCCCCACTGCTGTGACACAAATCCACCTACAACCACAGGTGCCCTCCTCTCAGGAAGCACCTCAGCTAGAGACGTGCCCGCCATGCTGTGCTTGCACATGGGGAGAGGGACTGGGAAGCCCGCAGCTGGCAGCTGACTGCTGTGGGGTGAATGTGCCCCCACATTCACATGTGGGAACCCTAATCTCAGTGTGATGGGATTTGCAGGTGGAGTCTTTGGGAGGTGATTAGGGTAAGATGAGGTCATGAGTGTGGGGCCCCATGATGGGATTAGTGCCCTTATGAAAAGAGGGGGAGACACAGATCGCTGCATCCATAATGTAAGGACACAGCAAGAAAGCGGCTGTCCATAAACCAGGAAGAGGGTTCACCAGACACTGAACCTGCTGGCACCTTGACCTTGGACTTCCAGCCTCCAGACTGTGAGAAATACATGTTTGTTGTTTAGGGCATTCTGTTGTAGCAGCCCGAGGGGACTAAGACATGGGGATACAAAATGCTGGTCCTGGCCCTTAAGGAGCAACTCTGCAATATGGCTTATGCTCCAAGCTCCCCCATATGTAAGGGCAAGACACTGCTTGCCTCCGTCCACTACCTATAGTCTTTGTCCCTTTGGGCTGCTGTAACAGAATGCAATAAGCAACAGACATTTATTTCTCACACCTATGGAGGCTGGACGTCCAAGGTCAAGGCACTGGCAGGTTCAGTGCCTGATTCCTGGATCGTGGACGGTTGTTTTCTCCTCATGACATTACATGGCGGAAGGGGCAAGAGAGCTCTCTGGGGTCTCTTTGATAAAGACCCTAATCACATTCACAAGGGTGCCACTCGCATGACCTCATCACCTCCCAAATGTCTCGCCTTCAATTACTGTCACATTGGGAATGAGGTTTCCACACAGGAATTTTGGGGGGGTACAACATTCAGACCATAGCTTCACGCTCTCCATGACTTGCATCACCCAGACCTGTCTCAGCTCTGTTCCAGGGAGTCCTCGCTAAGAAAGTCATCGCCAGGATTGGTCCTGGCCAGGAGACTCTGGAGTTGGGTCACTCTCCAGCCAGCTGTTCTTAGTGTAAGTGGACTGTTGATAAAAACGTCATCATTTAGCAGAGCAGCTGCTCAACTTTTTCTTGTGGTTATTTGAGACAAGAAACAGCCAGAGGGCAGGCACTCGTGAAATGTCACTGGCTTTTAGAGGCACAGGAGAAAGAGTAAGTAAGGGACAGTAGACTTGTTTGATGTCAGTGAATATCAGATTCTTTGAAGACAGAAAGTGACTGTCTCAGAGCAATCAAATCCCAACTACAGCAAAGGACTCCCGCATGATGTGATCCCTGTCTTCGGAAGCTGGGGTCCACATGGGGACAAAGACAATGCAGGACTTAACTGTACCTCTGTGACCTGCACAGACAAGCAGACGCTGTCTGAGCTCCGGCAGAGAGGCTGGGAACAAGCTTCCAGCTTCCCGGACTCCTTGTTGTTTCATTGAGAGGGTCTGAGAGAAGGGAGTTAAAATGCCCTCTCCACCTTCACGGGACCTTTGTGTGACTGAAGAAGACTCAGGTCCCTGATTTGGCTGAGGTTTTCACAAAGTTGTACTGACAGAGACATATATAGACAACTTAATACTGCTTCTTTGTTGATAACATGCCTTTTCCCTCTGGACAGTTTTTCTTTCTGTGTTTGATTTTCAGCAGTTGGACTGTGTAATGTTTTTAGATGTGGGGTTATTTTATTATAAAAGTATGTTTTTATGTGTTTTCCCCAGCACTGGGTTTCTGATTAGTCCACGTGTTATTTCTCAGCCTGTGCCCAGAATTAACAAACGTCCCTACGAAAATAAACAGTCACTTATATGAAATCGTCGCGAAAGACTCTTCCCTGTGGAACTTTAGTGTCAGGATCATCCTGCCACTAAACGCACTTGCACGCGTTCTAGAATGTGTGTGATTTACCTGACTTTTCTAGATGTTATGGTGGGAAGTCTGACCTGTTGCAATGTATTTTATCCCAACTAGAAAGGCAAGTTCAAGTTTCCTCTTTTCATCTCCATTTGAGGGAAATTTTGAATGAGAGAATAAAACCGAACAAATCACAGAATGTCAGCACTGGAATTTTGTCTGCCCACCCACGTAGTGCCTGAAAGTTCCTGGGACATCCTGGAGTTGTCATCCAGCTTTGCACACTGCCTGGGAAGGAAGTTTATTCCCCCCCAAGTAATCGTGCTCCCAGGATCTCTGAGGATTTTGATTTGAGACACCCATTCAAGCCAGGGGAGGCCCTCCCCCTGCCACACGCTTCATCCCTCATTCTGAGAGGTTCCATAGAGTAGAAGTTAGGAAGATATGTTCCCCAGGTGCATGCTACAGATAATGAGGACCTGAGGCACCCTTCCTAGTGAACTGCTTCCTAATCTGTCTTGTTTCATAGTTTGTGATCCCATCGTCCCTCCTGTCCCTTGGAACCAGTCTCCTGTCTCTTCCCACTTTTCACATTTGCTGCTAAGCCACAACCTCATTTGTGCTTGTAAGTCCTGACAACGACCCCCATTTATCCCTTTAGTGTTTGTAGATTTCTTTCCCACTGTTGGAATAGAACTAGATGAAAGTCAAGTCAGGGAGAAACACGCTTGCATGTCAGTCAGTGTGGCCTGTGACCACGTCACACTTGTGTTCACAGACGGGAAGAGATGGAGTCTTTCCTCCTGGATGACATCGGCTCCATGATTCGGAATGAGGCCATCGAGAGGCTCATCTCACCGATGACGGTCCAGCTTTACCATCTGATCATCTCCACCGAGAGGAGCGACCTGGGCAGTGAGGCCTTCGCCTCTTTGGAGAAGACAGCCGAGGAATTGGCTCAGGCTAGTGAGCAGTTTGTGCAAGTTGCTAAGAGGTAACGATTTCTAAGAATTCCAGCCCTTTACTCTGACCCGTTTGCAGATGCAAAAGAGTAACGAGAGCCTATGACAGTCAAGCCAGGTGGGAAAAATCCATTGATAGAACATAAAGCAAACCTATTAATGTGTTGTTGCTTGGGGTATAACTTCAACATGCAAACATTTCAGGAATAGTTGACTAGTTTCTGACAAAGAAGCAGCCTGTGTCCTATCAAATGCTTTCCAGATTCATTCTTGTTTCAAACGGTTACTTTTTATTATAGAGATAAGAACGTTCAAGGTCATCTAAACATCATTTTCATGTCTGTCATTCAGTGCCCCACACCTGTGTCTTTATTAGTAAACCTGCACACAGAGTATTTCCATATTAAATTCCAGGATTAACGGAAAAGGGCCTAGTCATAACAACAAAACTGAACTCTATAAATGAAAGTTGAATGCTACAATGAAAGTGTTGCCTTTTCACAGCCCCAAAGTTACTGTAGACACTGGAGCTGGATGCCCTGTGCCTGGGTCCCCACTCCACCTCCTACTAGTGGTCTGCGAAGTCCTGGAAGGTGTCTGTGACTCATCAGTCAAGGCACAGGCAGGAACCAAACCCCTCACGGGACTGTCATCGGGACACGAGGAATGAAGCACACAAGTCACTGGCCTGGAGTGTGGGAACGATGAATGATGGCTTCTGGCACACCCTGAAAATAGAAAGGGTCTTATGGGTATTCAGTCTCCTCTGTCATCCAACGGCATTTACCAACCACCTACTCAGGTGTCAGGCACTGTCCTCAGTGCTGAAATTCAGCCATGAGTAGGATGTCCTGGTCCCTGACTCCAGGAGCAGTGCAGGAAACAACAGAAAACATGTGAACAGGGAAAAGCCAAGTACCTAAATAGTAAAGTGAGGAAAGTACAGCCATTTCACTGAAGACATAAAAGTGAATTTTAAAATATGAAAAATACATTAAATTTTACTAATACTCAAGAATTCTTTCACCAAACATCAGCAAACAAAGAAATGAAAATTAAAATGGTTAACATACTGTTTTTCTGCCCCAACATATTGGCAAAGGTTAAAGAATGATGATATCACTCAGTGCTCGCAGAAATGGGTCATCTCATATACTCAGGATAGAAATGGAAATTGGTGTTTCATAGGGTCATTTGATAATACAGGTCTAAGACGTTAGAAATTATTACCCATTGATGCATTAATTCCAACCCTACTAATTTATTCTAAGGAAATACCCTCAGATAGGAGCTATGATATATTTATAAAGACGTTCGCTGTGACATTACTTAAAATTACGGAAAAGTAGAAACAAGCTGAAAGTCCTCATTTAGTAAACGTGCTAGCACCTTATGTTGAAATATAAGACACAAAACAAAATCTTAAAATGCTGTTGAACATTAGTTAATTGGGGAAAATATCGACAGCATTGCTTTACATGGGGAAGCAGGCAATCAAATCAGATTTTTAAGCCAATATAGAGCTAGAACGAACACTGACAAAGCATGCAACCACCATAATCACTGTTCCAGGCAAGGGTCACTGGATACCAAAAGCAGTGAGCCAAAGTTTAATGAGGGGCAGGATAGTTACATTGTCTCACGGTATCTTCCTGCCAAGCATTTATTAATTACAAAGCGGAAAATCATTTTATGGAGGAGAAGCCTGGCAGACGTCACCTTATCCAATGATCAGTAATCAACATTTCTATTATTGGGACAAAACCAACATACGTGTCTGATGATGGGATGCACTGAGAAGGACACAGCACCACTTCCATGAAATCACATCCCAAAACGTGTCAACTCAATCTATTCATGAAACATCAGACAAACGCCAGTAGAGGGACTTCCTACAAATACTGGCTTGTACTCCTCCTGAAATATCAAGGGTCAAGACAGAAAGCCTCAGCAGCTGTCCAGATTTAAAGGAGACTGGGGAGCAGCTGGCCAGTTGGCTCATTTGGTTAGAGTGTGGTGCTGATAACACCAAGGTTGCCGGTTCGATCTCCTGATGGGCCACTGTGAGCTGCGCCCTCCTTAAAAAAAATTAATTAAAAAAAATAAAAAAAGGAGACTGTGGGGGAACATATTTGTCTGCTGGAACAGGTATCACTAACTTACGGACCTAAAACAACGCAAGTTCATTATCTTACAGTTTTGTAGGATAGAAGTTGGTGGGCTTGGCTGCTTCCTCCGTTTTGGGTCTGAGGCCAAAATCAAGGTGTCCAAGGGTCAGGCTGCTACGTGGAGGCTGTGGGAGGAGTTCGCTTCCTGGCTCATCCTGTGCTTGGCCGGACGCAGACCCTTGTGGTTATGGGATTGTGGGCCCTTCCCTTGCTGGCGGTCACCCAGAGGCTGGTCTTTGCCTTGGAGGTTGCCTGCATTCCACCGGCCCCTCCTGCCATCGCAGGTCAAGCTCCTCCCGTGCTTCCAACCCTTCTGAGGTCTCCTTCGCCTTCCTCTTCTGCTGTTAAGGGCTTGTGTGATTACATTGGCTCCAGCTGGATAGTTTAGGGTCCTCTTCCTGTGTCAAGTCAGCTGATTATTAACCTAAATTCCATCTGCAAAGACCCTTTCCAGCAGGACCAGGTTAACATTTGATTGACTGGTGGTGGGGGGGAAGAAGTTTGGGGTGGGAACATCTTTAGAATTGCCCCCCACAGGACTGGAAAATTAAATTTGGTGCATGTTCTCAGATTAGGTACAATTAGCAAAATCTGAACATTGACTTTGGATTAGATAATAGTATTGTATCACTGTTTACTTTCCTGGTTTTGACGATTGTTCTGTGGTCCCCAAAGTAAATGTCCTTTCCACAGGAATCCACATTGAATCATTATGGGGTAAAGCAGCATCATATCTGGAACTTTCTACACACACACACACACACACACATAAACATGCATATGTGCACACACAGACAAACACACATGCACATACATGTACACACAAGCACACACGTAGAGAGGAACAGAGAATAATAAAGCAAATGTGGGAAATGAGAACAATTGGTGAATCTGGTTGAAGGATATTGGAGTTCGTTGTATTATTTTTGCAACTTTTTGGAAACTTTGAAATTTTATAAAAATAAAGTTACAAAAATGTTGTTGAAAAAGAGCCCTGCTCTCATTATCCACAACCGATCCACTCAGCTGTTCAACTGTAGCAAACACATGAAGGGGTTGCAGACTTCACCTGTAGCCACCTGAGAAAGAGAGGGACCAATGCGGGGGGACGGTTTGTGTGCAGTTCTTACTGGTTTTAGCCTGACCCGTCCGTCCGGAAGCTACTGCGCTCCAAGCCCCTAGGTTAGTGCTTTTCTTCCCCACCCCCTTGGTGTTGTTAGGTTATTCGTTTGTAATTGTATTCATGTTCTGTTGCTGCATTGCAAACACCACAAATTCAGCAGGTTAAACACTACCGATTTATTATCTCACAGTGTCTGTAGTCAGGAGTCTGGGCCTGGGTAGCAAGGTCGCTGTTATGGTCTCATCAGGCTGGGTGGTCTGGGTGACCCAGGTGTCGGCTGGGCTGAGACTCACCTGAGGCTCGGGTCCCCATCTAAGCTCACTGGCTGTTGGCAGACTTCAACTCCTTGGGGTCGTAGAACCAAGGCCCTGACACGTGGCCCACTCTACAAGGTGACAATTTACTTCTTCAAGGCCAAGTGAGGTGTCTCTTTGGACCCATTCCCTCCGTTCAGGGCTCACCTGATTAGGTAAGGCCCACCCAACATGATCTGCTTTTGACTAACTCAAGCCAACTGATTGGAGACCTTAACTACATCTGCACACAATCCGCTTTTCCATGAAACATAGCATAATCATAGCATGACATCCATCCGATTCATGGGTCGGACCCACAGTCCAGCAGAGGCCATTGTACAGGGTGTGACATCAGGGGACAAGGACCTTAGGGGCATCTTAGAATGCTGCCAACTACTGTAACTAGTTAGTGCCACTTGGTACTTTCCACATTTCACTTTGGGGATTCCCCCCAAAATATATTTCTATCGTGAAGGGTAGAAGACTACAGATATTGTTGTGCACTTTCATTTTTCTAACTTAACAACATATCCTGGAAATCACACATATTTTTACAGAGATAGCCTTACTTTTTAATATAGTTGCATAATATGCTGTCGTGTGTATGAATGCACCACCCTTATTCAACCACTCTCCTGAGAATGGGCATCTAGCTTATTTCCCGGGTTTGAAATTATAGTCAGTGCTGTAACAAATACTCTGAACTTACGTACTTTCAAATTGCTGGCGATGGTAGGTTTGTGGTAGTGAGATTGCCGGGCTGAAGTGCATTATATATTAAGTAGGTATGAAGTCAGTAGCCATTTGTAGTATATGTTGGGTTATATTATTAACCCACCCAACACACACACACACATATATATCGTTAAGTGATAAAAGTGAAGTGTACAGTGCAGAGTTCTGTTACCAGGTTTATGAATAGTAAAACATATCATGGTTATTAGTCCTCTGTCATATATATTGCAATACATATTGCAGATATCTTCTACCAGTTTACCGTCTGTCTTCTGGCTTTTTAATTTTTTTTTTTTTTTGCCATTCAAAGTTTAAAATGTTTACGTAAATTACCAACGTACTGTTTATTGACTTTGGATTTTTAGTCACAGTTACAAAAATTTCCCCACAGCAAGGTTAAAGAAGAATTCACTCATGTCTTCTTCTAGTACTTGTATGGTTCTGATGTTATGTTTAGAGTCCCTAATCCATTCAGTGTTCAATCGATAGTGGTCTATTTTTTCAGACGACCACTCAGTTGTCCCAATACTATTTATTATAAAGGCAATCTTTACCCAAGTAATTCGAGATGGTACCTTTATGTGGTGTCATTTAAAAAACTGAATACAGTATATTATGTATGCAAATTGTAGTGCTTCTAGATAGAATTGTCTCCTTCTAGAGACACGTTGACAAGACCCACACCCTAATTCTTGTTTTCTTGGCACCATGACATTTCTGAAGTCACAGTGTAGCTACCACTTTTCACATGGCTTTTCAGCCTCTTGGCCTGTATCACTCAGGATTCAGTGCTCTCTGGTATCATAAAATATCTGGGTTTGGTTTTTTTTTGTATTTTATCAATCTTTGTAAGTGTTGTTGGTGAGAAGGTTGGTCTGATTCCCTCATGGCTTGAAGCAGTTTGAGAATGCTTATTATTATGACTCAAATGAGTGATTTGAAAGATGAAGCCAACATTATCATTCAAACCAGAGGTTAGAAGCAGAAAGACATAGAAATCGTGCATAAAAAATAATAAAACTGCAGGATAGATCCAATTTGCAAGTAATGGGGCTTCTAGAAGGAGAAAAATGAAGAGATGCGGGAGAGGCAATAATTGCACAAATAACAAGAAAATCAGTCAGAGCCAATTAATGACCCAAGTCTGTCCATGAAAACGGCCCCCTGGGTTCAGGTGAGGCTGGAGGAAAGGAATACATAAAGCATTTGTTGGTAAATTCCTGAACTCAGGGTTTTCTGACCAAAGCAAAACGAACTACTTACAAAGGAATATCAATTAGCCTGGGCTCAGACAGATGGCCTCAGAGTTCTTGTCTGTGACTCTGGAGGCCAGGCGATGCTGGAATCAAGTCTGTGGGCTGCTAAGGGGGCCGGCCTGCTGCCAAGAATGGACCAACAGGAGCTCACCATCCAGCGGACCATGGGGAGAACACAAATGCAGATGTGCCCCAACTCAAGAAACCAAGAAAATTATGGGTCAACAACTCCAGAGACCTCGAGAGAAGGGCCGATGAAGAAGAAAAGAACGTCGGAAAGGGCCATAGTGTAGGAGCCTGACATGATTACAAGTCATGTCCTTGAAAGAGAAGATGTCAGGCCAAGGGAGACAAGCGTAGCTTCAAGTTAAAAACATCAAACCACTCAGCCAAATCTAAAGGCAGCGAGGGAAGACTGGAAAACGTCCCAAAACTCTCCAGGAAAAGAGGAGAGTGGGGCAGTCCCTTAGGGGACTGACTTCCCTGTGGGACGCACCTTGTGCTCAAGGTCATATAGGACACGGCCAGTCAACTGCCTGAATGCTACACGCTCCAAGCTCAGTGCACACATACAGCCCTGAACCTTGACAGCTGTGTTTCTCCACCCTCCTTTGAATACTGAGAAATAAGAAAACCCAGGACATCAGGCTGCGCGAGTGAGGGCTCCTGCTCGGGGGCTGAGCAGCTGCACGATGTACATTGTCATATTTATAGACCGAGCAGCCTGAGGGTCAACTGTAGCAGACGAGCAAATGCTCCACAGGGACCAAAGGAAAATAAGGGGAAGAGACAGCTGTCCAGTGTCCTTCTCCCCCAGTGTTTCAGCATTTTGCCATGCTGGGCTGTCTGGGGGTGTGTGAAGCGGCATACAGGGAGCTCAGGACATTTCACATGAAAGCAGCTGCGACTAAATTGAAAAACACACTCTTTGGGGCACTGAAATTGGCTGCCACTTGTAAGGGACCAAAAGCTGTGAGGACCTTGTCAGCGATTGCTGGAGCTGGCACTGCGGTGTCCTCCCAGCCCACAGTTCCAAAGGCACAGCTCTCAGCCTTATTTGAAAAGAACAACTATTATAACGACAGGGCCGGAGGGAGTGGGACTTTTCTCGTTTCGTGTGGTTAGGGGCTGTTATTGAAAGAGGTATGTTTGCAGTCACATGAACAAAACTGTTGCTGTGACATCTGGGCTCATGGAAACTGATTTTTGTTAAGAAAAACCTCTCCTCTGACAACATGTATTGAAATGAAGTGCTAGGTACTTCTTCCCTACAAAACGAGGCTTTCTTTTTTTAAATAGTAATTACACATGTTTATCTCAGATAAAGGAGAAAACTTCAAAAGGGAATATAGCACATTTAAAATGCCAAGATAGAACCCCAGTTTAACGACTCTTCGTCAGGATACACAATCCTCTGTATAGATGACCACAGAATTGAAAAATGAGATCTTGCCATACATGCTAGTCCATGATTTGGTTTTGTTTACTCAACACTACATCTTGGAGATGCTTCTGTCATAAAAATATACCATGTCACCTTCTGAAAAAAAATCAAACAATCTCTTTTTCTTTTCGTTTAATTAAAGTTTATTGGGGTGACAATTGTTACTAAAATTACATAGATTTCAGGTGTACAATTCTGTATTATATCATCTATAAATCTCATTGTGTGTTCACCACCCAAAGTCAGTTCTCCTTCCATCACCATATATTTGATCCCCCCTTACCCTCATCTCCCACCCCCACCCCCCTTACCCTCTGGTAACCACTAAACTATTGTCTGTGTCTATGAGTTTTTGTTTCTCATTTGTTTCTCTTGTTCTTTTGTTGTTTTTGGTTTATATACCACATATCAGTGAAATCATAGGGTTCTCTGCTTTTTCTGCCTGATTTATTTCGCTTAGCATTGTAATCTCAAGACCCATCCATGTTGTCACAAATGGTCCTATTTCATCTTTTCTTACTGATGAATAGTATTCCATTGTGTATATATACCACAACTTCTTTATCCATTCATCTATCGAAGGATGCTTTGGTTGTTTCCATGTCTTGGCCACTGTAAATAAAGCTGCAATGAACATTGGAGCACATGTGTCCTTATGTATAAATGTTTTGAGATTTTTGGGGTAGATACCCAGGAGAGGGATTGCTGGGTCACATGGTAATTCTATTCTTAATTTTTTGAGGAACCTCCACACTGCCTTCCATAGCGGCTGCACCAATCTGCATTCCCACCAACAGTGTATGAGGGTTCCTTTTTCTCCACAGCCTCTCCAACACTTACTATTTGTCCTGTTGATGATAGCCATTCTGACTGGGGTGAGGTGATATCTCATTGTGGTTTTTATTTGCATTTCTCTGATGATTAGTGATGTTGAGCATTTTTTCATATGTCTATTTGCCATTTGTAAGTCCTCTTTGGAGAAACGTCTCTTAGGTCCTCTGCCCATTTTTCAATTGGATTGTTTTTTTTTGTTGTTGTTGAGTTGCATGAGTTCCTTGTATGTTTTGGATATTAGCCCCTTATCGAAGGCACTGTTTGCAAAAATCTTCTCCCATTCAGTTGGTTGCCTCTTTATTTTGTCGATGGTTTCTTTTGCTGTGCAGAAGCTTTTAAGTTTGATATAGTCCCATTCATTTATTTTAGCTTTTACTTCCCTTGTCTTTGGAGTCAAATTCATAAAATGCTCTTTGAACCCAAGCTTCATAGTTTAGTACCTATGTTTTCTTCAATGTAGTTTATTGTTTCAGGTCTTATGCTTAAGTCTTTGATCCATTTTGAATTAATTTTGTACATGGTGACAGCAGTTCAGCTTCATTTTGTTGCATGTGGCTTTCCAATTCTCCCAGCACCATTTATTGAAGAGGCTGTCTTTTCTCTACTGTATGTTTTTTGTTTCTTTGTCAAAAATTATCTGTCCATATTTATGTGGTTTTATTTCTGGGTTCTCAATTGTATTCCATTGGCCTATGTGTCTGTTTTTCTGCCAATACCATGCTGTTTTGATTATTGTTGCCCTGTAGTACAAGCTAAAGTCAGGGAGTGCAATACCTCCAGTATTGTTCTTTTTTCTTAAGAGTGCTTTGGCTATTCGGGGTCTTTTGTGGTTCCAAACAAATCTGATGATTTTTTGTTCTGTTTCTTTAAAAAATGCCATTGGGATTTTGATGGGGATTGCATTAAATCTGTATATTGCTTTGGGTAATATGGCCATTTTAACAATGTTGATTCTTCCAATCCATGAGCACAGAATGTCTTTCCATTTCTTTGTGTCTTCTTCAATTTCTTTAAAAAATGTTTTATAGTTTTCAGCATATAGGTCTTTCACATCCTTGGTTAAGTTTATTCCTAGGTATTTTATTCTTTTTGCTGCAATTGCAAAAGGAATTGTTTCTTTTATTTCTTTTTCTGAGATTTCATTGTTAGTATATAGGAATGCAATGGCCTTTTGTACATTGATTTTGTAGCTGGCAACTTTACTGTATTTGTTGATTATTTCTAACAGCTTTTTGGTGGAGTCTTTATGGTTTTCTATATATAGCATCATGTCATCTGCAAAGAGTGATAATTTAACTTCTTCATTCCCAATTTGGGTGGCTTTTATTTCTTTCTCTTGCCTGATTGCTCTGTTAAGGACTTCCAACACTATGTTGAAAAGCAGAGGTGATAGAGGACAGCCCTGTCGTGTTCCTGAACGTAGAGCAAAGGGCTTCAGTTTTTCACTGTTAATTATGAGATTAGCTGAGGGTTTGTCATGTATGGCCTTTAAGGTATTTTCCTTCCATACCTATTTTATTCAGTGTCTTAATCATAAATGGATGTTGTATCTTGTCAAATGCTTTTTCTGCGTCAATTGATATAATCATATGATTTTTGTCCTTTATTTTGTTTATGTGATGTATCACATTGATGGATTTGTGGATATTGAACCATCCTTGTGTCACTGGGATGAACCCCACTTGGTCATGATAAATAATCTTTTTAATGCATTGCTGCATTTGATTTGCTAATATTTGGTTTAGGATTATTGCATCTGTATTCATGAGAGATATTGGTCTGTAGTTCTCTTTTTTTTGTGTTGACCTTACCAGGTTTTGGTACCAGGGTACTGTTGGCCTCATAAAATGAGTTAGGGAGTACTATCTCTTCTTCAATTTTTTGGAAGAGTTCAAGCAGGATTGGTATTAGATCCTGTTTGAAGGTTTGGTAGAATTCACTAGTGAAGCCATCTGGTCCAGGACTTTTGATTTTGGGAAGGTATTTGATGACTGATTCAATTTCTTTACTGGTGATCAGTCTGTTTAGATTTTCCAATTCTTCATGGTTCAGCCTAGGAAGGCTATATGTTTCTAAGAACTTGTCCATTTCTTCTAAGTTATTGAATTTGGTGGCATGTAGTCCTTCATAGTATTCTTGGATGATCCTTTGTATTTCTGTGGTGTCCGTAATAACTTCCCCTTTTTCATTTCTGATTTTGTTAATTAGTGTCTTCTCTCTTTTTATCTTAGTGAGTCTAGCCAAGGGTTTGTCAATTTTGTTAATCTTTTCAAAGAACCAGCTCTTTGTCACATTAATTTGTTCTATTGTCTTTTTGTTCTCTATTTTATTTAGTTCTGCTCTGATTTTTGTTATTTCCTTTCTTCTGCTGAACTTGGGTTTCAATTTTTCTTCTTTTTCTAGTTCTTTAAAGTATAATGTGAGGTTATTTTGGGTTTTTTTTTCTTGTTTCTTGAGATAGGCCTGTAATGATATAAATTTCCCTCGTAAAACTGCTTTCACTGCATCCCAAAAATTTTGGTAGAATGTATTTTCATTTGTTTCTATGTATCTTTTGATCTCTTCTCTAATTTCTTTTTGACCCAGTCGTTCTTTAAATGTATGTTGTTTAATATCCATGTATTTGTGGTTTTTCCTGCTTTCTTTTTGCAGTTGATATCCAATTTCAAAGCCTTGTGATCAGAGAATATGATTGGTATGATTTCAGTCTTCTTAAATTTGCTGAGGGTAGTTTTATGTCCCAATATATGGTTATCCTTGAGAATGTTCCATGTACACTAGAAAAAATGTATAGTCTGATGTTTTAGGATGAAGTGCTCTATAAGTATCAATTATGTCCATTTCATCTAATGTGTCATTTAGGGCTGCTGTTTCATTATTTATTTTCTGTTTGGATGATCTATCCATAGCTGTCAATGATGTATTTAAGTCCCCTAGTTTAATTGTGTTTTGGTCAATTTCTCCCTTTTGGTCTGTTAGTAGTTGCTTGGTATATTTTGGTGCTCCCTGATTGGGGGCATAAATATTGATGACTGTTACGTCTTCTTGTTGTACAGTCGCCTTTACCATTATGAAATGTCCATCTTTGTCTTTTGTTACCTATTTCACACTGAAGTCTGTTTCATCTGATATCAGTATAATTACCGCTGATTTTCTCTGTATACAATTTGCTTGGAGTGTCAATTTCCACATTTTCACTTTGAGTCTATGCTTGTCCTTGTAGCTGAGGTGTGTCTCTTGGAGACAGCATATGGTTGGGTTTAGTTTTGTGATACAATCTGCTACTCTGTGCCTTTTGATTGGTGAGATCAGTCCATTTACATTTAGGGTGATTATTGATATGTGGGGATTTCCTATCATTCTATCTTTAGTTTTCTGGTAAGGCTGTGTCTCCATTGTTTCTTTGCCTTTTTGTTGTTGTCTATTATTTCTGTGTGGTGGTATTCTATGATTTTCCCTTCTGTTTCGTCTTTTATTACAGTATATATATCTATATATCTATATCTATATCATCTATCTATATCTATATCTGTATATCAGTTCTGGATTTTCTTTGAGTGGTTACCATTAAGTTTATGTAAACAAAAGTTTGATATTTAGAGTATTCCATTTTCTTCAGCACGCTTACTTTCTCCATTCCTATATTCAGTTCAGGCCTTTACTCTCCCACTTTTTATGTTTTGGTTGCCACAAATTGTCCCTGTTGATGGTGGTCTAATAGCCTCCTTTAGTATTTCTTGTAATGCAGGTCGTGTATTAGGAAATTTTCTCAGCTTCTGTACATCTGGAAAGGTCTTTATTCATCCTTCATGTCTAATGGATATATCTTTGCTGGATATATTATTCTTGGCTCATAATTTCTCTCTTTCAATAGTTTGAATATTTGGTTCCATTCCCTCCTGGCTTGTAGTTTCTGCTGAGAAATCTGATGATAATCAATGGGCTTTCCTTTGTAGGTTACCGTTCTCGTTTCCCTGGCTGCTTTGAGGATTCTTTCTTTGTCGTTGATTTCAGATAGCTTCAATACAATGTGCATTGGAGAAGGCCTGTTGGGGTTGAGGTAATTAGGTGTTCTATTTGCTTCTTGGATTTGAGGATCAAGTTCTTTCCACAAGTTTGGGAAGTTCTCATCGACTATTTGTTTGAGTATACTCTCTGTTCCCTTCTCTCTTTCTTCTCCTTCTGGTATGCCCATTATTGTTATATTGCTCTTTCTGATGGACTCAGAAAGTTTTTGTAGAGTTCTTTCATTTCTTTTAAGTCTCAAGTCTCTTTCTTCTTCCATCCATGTCATTTCCTGGTTTCTATCTTCGATGTCACTGATTCTTTCCTCCATCTGGTCAACTCTACTGCCTAGGTTGGCTATTTCATTCTTCATTTCTTCTATTGAGTTCTTAATCTTTAGTAATTCTATTTGATTCTTTTAAAAAATTTCGATCTCTTTAATAAAATGTTCATGTTGTTGTTTGATTGTGTTTCTGAGTTCATTAAACTGCCTTTCTGTGTTTTCTTGCATTTCGTTGAGTTTTTTCTGAACTGCAATCTTGAATTCTGTATCATTTAAGTCACATATTTCCATATCTTTAAGTTCCTTTTCTGGAGACTTTTCACTTTCTTTCTGAGCTGTCTTGTTGCCTTGGTTATTTATGGCAATTAACGATTTGTTATTTCTCCTCCTAGTCATCTACAGGAATGGGTTCTGCAACAGGTTGATAGGAAAAGGTCTTTCTTTTGTTTTTCAGTACGTGTTGGTAGAATGTTTTATTTTCTCTCTGATTGCAGTCTTTTTTTGCTCTCACACTGTAGTGTTATGTTTTCTCTGCACTTTTTCAGCTTCTCACACAATTGGGGGATTCCCTGGGAGACGGACTTCTCCTCTGTTAATAGTTTGCCTGGGTCACAGGGTGCAGTGTCATGTGGTTATGCAGAGAACTTTTGAAGTTCCAAAGCTCTTCCTGCACCAGATTCAGAGCCCATGTGTTTCAGTAGTTCTGTTTCTTCCTGCAGGGATCCACCCAGATAGGTGGGGACAGGGGCGGGGTGAGTTGTGAGAATTGGCCCAGAGCAATGGCGGCGACCACCACCACAGCTGGTCCTGCTTCCACAGCTCCCTCCCCTTTGCCAGAACTAGTTGGGCTGCGAATCTCTGTCTGCGGACCACAGTTCTCAGAACTGCAAATATTCTGTTCTTTTGATCTGACACTGCTACTGTTCAGCTTCTAGCACTGGGCCGGGGGGGGGGGGGGGGGCGGGACGAGCTCTGGGAGGGTAGGGAAGGGGCGGCTAGTCTCAATGCCTAAGGCTCTAAGGCTTCCGTTCTCTGCTGAGCAGTGAGGGCTTAAATCACCGTTTGCAGTCTTCTTCCCTCAGTCTTTTCTCCGAGGTCTCTGCTGTGAGCATTGGGTTCAGCTGTGTTATATGCTGCCCCCTCAGCCATGTGGGCTATAAGCGGAGCCCTAGCAGTCAAAGTTCTTTCCTCTCCCGCAGCTGCGGTAGTTCCGGGATGCAGCGATCTCGGAGCACTGAGCCAGGTCTGCGTCCTGCGCCTGCAGGGCTCTGTCTCTGCACTTCTCCCTTCCCTCCTCCCCTGCTCATGCGATTTGCCCACCTGGAGGTGAATTCTGTCGTGAGCCTCTTCGTCTTGCCTGTCTGCTGTGCAGGGACTCCTTTGTGGAGTTATAATTGTTCAATTTGTTGTAATTTCTAGGGGAGATTTCCAGATGCTCATGTCACTCTGCCATTTTGATGACATCCCCAATTTATTTTCAACTACAGTTAACACACAATGTTACTTTAGTTCCACGTGTGCAGCATAGTGGTAAGACATTCATATAATTTATGAAGGCCGCCCACCCATAAGTGTAGTCCCCACCTGGCACCATACACAGTTATTACGATATTATTGACTGTATTCCCTATGAAATGCTGTCATCACATCCCCGTGACTTCTTTTAAGGTGGAGGGGATTAAGACCCATGTCACCACTTTAATGGCTGCAGGTGCTCTGTAACTTCTTTGGACCATCAGTTCCTGATGGGTCTGTTTCTTTGCTGTAACACTGCATGTGGGTAAATGCTAACTGAGAACATGTCTGCAGGTTGGCTGGGGACTCTGAGGAGGAGTGGCTCCAGGTGGAAGTGGGGCCTGTGGCCGACTCTCTCATCACGTCTGGGAGGAACATCACGCTGGTAGCTCAGAAGCTCCATCTCCAGCCGGAATGTCAGAGCCACCGGGAGGAGCTGGTGACCACAGCTCAGCAGATCCTGCTGGCTACCACGAAGGTGAGGCTGATGTCAGCTGGCTGGCTGGTGGGGCTGGGCAGAGAGCTTGTTGCTGGGAGGCCTGGATGGGGCATGCTACTCCCACAGTGGACACCAGCCCCAGAGAGAGAAGCCTGCTTGTGTTTCTGCCGAGATCACAGGCACAGAGAGCATTACCAATTGAGTAAATGCTACATGTGGAAAGTGCCTTAGGGAGCCGGGTAGACATACCGAGTTAGGGTCAGTGACCTTAACTCATGTGGAGCCCCAGGCCCACACATCCACCAATCCCAAATGAGAGGGTATCCCTGAGGGGTTCATTTCCCACCCTGCCCGTGGCCAGGACCTACGGGAGAAGCTACAGAAATTGCTGCAGCCCTCAGCCTGTTTGGCAAACCTGCTCCAGGAGGAAAGCTGTGCTCGTTGGCCTATTGCTGAGGGGACAGTGGGGCCAGGGCAGCCCCGCAACCTCCGTGTCCCCTGCTCTGCATCTAGACGTGCTGCCACCTGGCACCACATCATGCACCCTGTTAGATTCTATGTGTTGTACATATCAAATATCAGCAATGTGCATCGTTAAACCTTCAGCACTGTGGGTGACTTGCGGGAGCATTTGTAACTTAACAGATCTGCACTGGAGGAAGATGCAAATGGGGAGGTGAGAGAGGCAGAGCCCAGGGTATGGGCACTGCTGACCTGAGGAAAGGGCAAAAAGTGTCGGCTCTTGGAAATGGTTGGGTGCCAGCTCTGTGGCAGGGGCAGGACAGGGCCCAGAGGGGCCATCAGGCTAGGAGTTTTCTCAGGGGCATCTCGCCCACCCCCTGCTCCCACCATCCCCATCCAAACACTGAGCCCTTCCAGAACACCTTCTCCGGTTATGTGCCCGTCCCACGCGGACGTTGCCAGCCCGCACTAACCTGGAGATGGACACTCAACCCACGCTGGACCCCACAGGAGCTGTAGCTCGAGTTCAGGAGGCAGTTACTGCAAACGTCTTCCCTAAAGGACACTCCTAGGTGACTTTTTGGGGGGAGATGGGGGTGAGTTGAGATTCCATTTTCTTCAGTGTTGGGATGTTCGGACCTTCATTTGCAAAACGGGGCGGGGGTAGGGGAGAGCGCTGTCGCTCCGACACATGGGGGCCTTTTCAAGCGTATCCCCCACTGTCCTCACAGGTGCTGCTCCTGGAGGACGCTGCAGCGGCGAGGACCACGGCGCGGGCGGCTGGCCGGTGCCTGACCTGCCTGGACGCGCTGGAGGCCGCGGGCACGCGCTCGCCCCGAGGCCCGTGGGCCGACCTGGCCGGCGCGCTGCTGCGCCTGGGCACCCTGGGCGCGCGCGGCCCCCCCGGGCGGCTGCTGCGGGAGCGGGTCCCCGCGCTGCTGGCCGCCGCCCGCGCCCACCCCCAGCGCCGGCGCCGCCTCTTGGCTCTGGCCCGGGAGGTCCTGGGCGAGCTGCTGGCGCAGCTGGAGCCCGGCCCCCTGGCGCCCCCGACCCCCGCGCGCGGCGCGCTGCCTCGGCACCTGCGGCAGCTGCACGCGCTGCTGGCGGCGCCCGGGCCGGAGCGCCTGCCCGGCCGGCTGGACTCGCTGCTGGCCGCCGTGCTCGGGCCCTGCATGCGCCTGGCGGTGGGCGCCGCGCCGCCCGAGAGGCTGCGCCTGGTGGCCCGCTGCTGCCGGCTGCTCGAGCTGCGGGGGCTGCGGCCCGGGGGGCCCGGGGAGGAGCGCGCGGCGCTGCGGGCGGCCGCCGAGGCCCTGTCCCGGGGGGTGCGCGCCGGGCTGCTGCGCCAGATCCTGCGCGCCTTCTCCGACATGCACACTCCGCTGCGGAAGCTGGTCCGGGCCGCCTCCGCCACGCCGCCAGTCAGCTCCCCGCGCCACGGCGAGGCCGCGCCGGACAGCCTGCGGCTTCTCCTTGCGGATTTCCACGACCAGGCCACGCGGATGCTGCGGGTGGCCCACTTGGTCTTGATTTGCTGTCCCCAACAACAAACCGGCAGAGACTTGGAGGCCACCATGGCAGGCCTCTGGGGGCTTGTGGTGACAGTGCAGCAGCTTTTCTCACGGGGCCCGCAGGGGGCCGGTCTGGCCTGGAGCCCTGCCGCCCTGCACACCCTGCTGCAGACCTGGGCCGCGGCCGCCGAACGCCTGCTGGCATGTTTCGACGGTGTTCTCTGCATTCCTGAGTTCCTAAGCGTATCCATTGAGGAAATGGCCAAGCACACGAACTTCTTTTCCTGCGCCCTGAGGAGTGGGGACAGCAGAGGCTTTTCCAGGCTGGTAGCGTATGTGCAGGGCCGGGCCACACACATAGTGCAGGTGATGAGCAGGTACGTGGCCCAAGATCGAGACCCCATCTTCCGAAACGGCCTGAGGGTCTTGATCTGGCAGCTGGATCAAGCCTCCTTGGCCCTGGGTGCGGCCGCGGAGCGCTGCGAGGGTGGACACTGGGCTCCGGACACAGAGGCCTGTCTGGCCGCAGCGAACCATCTCATCTATGCAGCTCAGAGCCTCCGAGAGGGACTGGATGGCACTAACCACCCTGACCTCCTCAGCCCCCTTCGGGACCACGTCCAGATGTTTGACATGTCTAACACACAGCCTTATTCCCTTCTCCTCAGCCGCCAGGACGCCCCAGTTCCACCCCAGAGGCGGCGTGGGTCGGGGAAAACGGACCCAGGCACTTGCTATCCCCCGAGGGACCATCTTTCCGGTCCCTTGGTTCCTGACTCCTGTACACAGAGTTGGGGGCCTCCACTCCCCGCCTCCGGCAAGCTCACCCTCACTGTAGAGAGCAGTGGCCACCAGGCAGTGGCCTCAGCTGGCACCAACCCGCAAGAGCAGGGTGCAGCTATGGATACAGCTCAAGAGTCCCCGGCAGGGGAGGGACCACTGGGGCCGCAGAGGGAGACTGGCCTCCGAGAAATCCCAACAGCAGCACCTTCCGTTACTGACCTAGCAGGGGAGATGGCACAGTGCACAGCCGCTGCAGCCAACCGGGTTCTGGAAGTGTCTCTCCAGCTGTCTGAGAGAACCGGGGACACCAGGCAGGGTTTGGTAGCCATGGCTGGTGACTGGTACCCTCTGTGTCAACAGCTATTTTGTTACAGCCCAGCAGCTGACCTTCCAGGGAGCACGGCTGTGTTCATGGAGCTTCAGCAGAATTTAGTTTCAATGGTTCAACTAGCAGCCAAAAGTGGGCCTGTGGATTTCAGTGAGAAGGACCCTGACTCAACTGGGTACCCAGAAGCACTTTCGCAAATGCAAAGCCATCTGGAGGTGGCAGAAAGCCATGCTAAAGAGCTGCTGAACAAGGTCCGCGCCTCTGGTGGCCTTCATGCCCGCAGACTATGGGAGGAGAGCTTCGAGGACAGGTGCCTTCTGTGGTCAGTGGCTGTCCGAGAGCTGCTGCAGGGCCTGGAGAGGCTCAGCGGGAGACAAGGGCTGTTCCTGCGGTCCCTGCGACAGGCTGTGAAGGGTCAGCAGGGGCTGCAGGGGGCCCTGGCTCAGATGGCAGATGTGTCCCAGAGGCTACAGGAGGCGGCCAGGCTGTCTGGCCTCCTGTGTGGGGATGAGCAGGTGAGGGCTGAGCTCTCCTTCCTGTGCAGGGAGGTCCATGTGCTCACAGATGCTCTGCGGGACGTGGCGCAGGCCCTGGCGCCCTCCCCCAGGCCGTCCCCCAGCCTGTCCACGCGCTTCCAACTTCTCTGCCTGGAGCTCACCCTCCGAGCCAAGGCCCTGACTGGCCACCTCAGCAGCATCAATGCAGACTATGGACAGGCCCTCCAAGATGCCTTCTGCCCAAGGTGCTCTGTCTGCAAAGACCCCCAGGCTACAGGCCTGAAGCCCCCCAGGCCAGAAAGCTCCCTGCAGAGAATGGTGTCTGGTATTGAAGCTGTGCAGGAGATGGTGGCGGGAGGCCAGGGGTCTGGGCCCTGCCCAGCAGACCTTTCTGTGGCCCTGGACAGCATCCTTGTCCTCACCAAGGAGGTGGCCCAGAGGGTCCCCATGCTCCGAGAACACCCAGAGGACGGGGGGATGTACATGCCGGACTGGCTGCAGTGGGAGTGGGCAGCCAAGGCCCACCACGCCGTGGCTCAGCTCCAGGCCTGGCAAGGTGGCCACACGGAGGCCTGTAGACTCCTGGCCGGCTGCCTGAAGCCCAGTGACGGACAGGACCTTGCCCCGCCCCAGCTCCACCGCCGGGAGGGGGCCTCAGGAGCGGCTGCGGCGGGCAGTGTGGATTCTCAGGGTGCCACCCCAGGGAACTCAGCGGGGACCTGCACTGCCGGTCCAGATGTTCCCGGGACAACCGCAGCACACCTGGACGTGGTAGCACAGTCGCATCTGCTCTCCTCCCCGTCCTCAGCCCTCTTTCTAGTAACCAAAGCCCCCTGCCCAGTTCCCGGGGAAGCTGTGTTGGGGGCCACGTGTGAAAGCCTGCTCTGGCAGGCAGCCTGTGAGAGCCCAGGCTCGGGAGTCAGACCTCCTAGGCTGCCAGCCATGGTGTGCAGCTCCGACACCGCACAGAAGCTTTGCAGCTATTTTATACTCACGATTCTAGTCGAGAAAATGGGAATCTGATAGTTTCCTGGCGGAGGGTAAATGAAAGCATCCACATAAAATACCAGCCCTTGCCTGGCACATAGTGAGTGCCTTGTCAGTGGGGCCGTGATCACTGACTTCCAGCTGGAAGTGGTTCCCCTGCCGTGACCGACAGCTCAGGCCACCTTGAGCTCCGTGATGGTACCGTCCTGCTCTGCTCAGGGTTCTTTTGTTTGCAAGTGGCAGGGATCCAAGTAGAATCAGCAAAAGAAAGATTGGTTGGAAGGGTGCTGGGTCTGTTGAGTACCCTCCACACACAGGGCACCAGGCAGGACAGCTGGGCAACGTGCAGCCCCAACACCTGACTTACTTGCATGGGTGGTGAGCAGAGGGAGACCCAGTGGGTGCAGTGCCCGAGAAGTTCCCTAGCAGATGGCTCAGCCAGCGTTTGGGGCACAAACTCATCTGTCCCCTTTGTGACCTTATGCTTGGTGTCCCAGACCCTCCAAACCCATATAGGGCAGCTGCTCTTGTAAGCACCTGAGCTCTGCAGGCCCGGGGTGCCTGGCCTGACCCCACATGTGGCTGCTTGTCTGAGGAGTAAGTGACAACACTAGACACAGCTGATCAGCAGGGGGGTGGAAGGACAGAAGCCACAGGCAGGTGTGTCCTCGCCCGGAGCAGCTACCCTTTGATTTCCATTCCTCTCCTGCTGAAACACCTGCTACATTCAATATTTACATATATTTACAGCCTCGGACCAAACAAGATCGTGAACTTAACTCCCTATTTAGATAGAGTTCAATGACTAAACTGTGACTGCGTGCTTTTCCCACAGCTGCATCTCTCCCATCCAGGTGTTAGTATGCTTTGTGGGGTGCCAGGGTAGATGTGGGGTGGCGAGGAGGTTCCTGCACCATGCTCTCCTCCTCTGCCTACATGGGGCACAGCCCCTCCCCCAGGAGCTCGGGATCCGGCCGGTGAGGCAGAGCGTGGTCAAGGCCACTCCTGACAGTTGTCACTGGAATTACCACCAAGAGGAGGACAGCTTGTGTGGGTGTCCGAGTCTGGAGGAGGCTCAGGGAGGGTCCCGCAGGCCCCTACATGACAAGGATGGCTCTCTTCTCACAAGACAATATACCCGAGTTAATAGGGGAACTCTCTACCGTTCACAGCAGAACTGCCATGTCCTTTCGTGTAGGAGGTGGAAGTGTTGGGGTTCCCACAGGCGGGACATTCAGGGGTCCTGATTTCAGAATCTACCATTTCTTCCTTCTCCCAGGTGAGGCCTGAAAATTCACGGAGGGAAAGGATTTGTGACATTGCAACTATCCTGTGTTCTGAGTATGCCCGGTCTTGTCCCACTTTATGCAAATTCTCGATGGATGGACCAGGGTGACGGGGATGCACTGTTTCCTGTTTGCATCATCTTCCTGTCTATTTGGAGAAGATGCTGAGAGTGGACAGCACGCTGGGAGCCAGGAAACCCTCCTGCTCCCTGCTCTTCTTTAAAACACGACAGAAAGGCCACTAACTGCCCTCGCAATTGAAAGTTCTAAGGCGAGGCGTCTCATTAGCTCTGTCTTCCTCCCACAGCACAGGCCCGGCGGCACCCCTCCCCAGCTCCCCAGCGGCCCAGCCTGGCCACTCACCGAGCTGGACCAGCTTCTTGCGGAGGATGGCAGTGCAGACAGTGGGGACAGAATCACCCAGATGATCCGGCAGATGGCCGAGGACGTGTTCCTGATGGCTCAGAGTTTGAACAGCAGAGGACGTGGCTTGGTACCTGGCCTTCAGAGGGCTGGAGCGGTGGGCGGATGGGTGCCCAGCGGCTGTTGGGACCGATGGCCATGCTCGGCGCCCAGCCCTTAGTGTTTTCACATGCTCTCCTCTTTCTCTGCCTGGTGCGTCACACACACCAGTCACTTCACGTCTCCCCGCCCTCCTCTTTGGGGCTTAATCACTACGGTTTTGTCTTATTCCACCAGCGGAGATTAGTTCGCAGAAGCTGCAATTTCGTAAAAGCGAGGACTCGTCTGTATCCCAGGAGAGTGGACTGAGGGGGCCACTTCCGTATCTCAAAATCCCCAAGTACAGGAGCGAGGGCTGCAGCCCGCACAGGACACTGGTCGCAGATGGGGGAAGGGGCTGCCTCCCACTGGTTTGGAGGCCAGCTCCCATCCTGTGCGACCTGTCCTGACTCTCTCGGGCCCTCAATTCAGTTTAGGAAGCATTGTTTAACATCAACACAGCAGCCCCACTTACTGAGTGGCGACCAGGAGGAAGGAGGCAATGGCACCAAAGCCATTCAGAAAGCCTCCCGTAGGTCTGCCGGCTGCCAATGGCTCGAACACACGGTTGGGCCCTGTGGGGCCCATTTCTCATTCTGGGCAGGACAGGGGGCTAGATGAGAAGCTGGATGTCAGGGTGCCCCTGACCAGGTGACTGCCAAGCCAAACCCAGCAGCCCCACCACACTCAGCCCTGTCATTGTCCCATCCCTCCTCCCCACCCCAGCCCACCTCAACCATCCAGTGACCCCAAGCTCATTAGGTCAGACGTAGCAGTAGCTACCCCTTCTTGCTGACTGCCGTTCTCTTCCCAAACATCGCTGATACCCTAATTTCTATGGAACTTGGGTGCTGGCCATGCTGTGTGGCTGAGGGCCCTGGCATATGCAAACCCTGATCCCACGGAGTTCCCTGGGGAATGTCCCAGAGGGAGGCAGCAAAGGTAGGCCTAAGTGAGGCTTATGCCTGGTAAGAAGGGGGACATGCAGAATTCCCTCCAAACCCTCACATGCCTGTCTTCATAGCAACCAGGTTTCAACCACCAAAGTGCCTGGTGCTCCTGGGCCAAACAGAGAAAAGAATTTGAGACGGCAGTTAGGGGGGGTAATGGGCCAAACGGGGGTGGGGGCCCAGGATTCCTGACACGGAGCTGTGAGCTTGTGTGATGTCACCTGGGGGGCCCTTTGGAGGTCTCCAGCGTGGGGTTGTAGTGGAGCTGGAGGAAGGCGAGACGATGGGCAGAGGTGTCCCCTGAGAGGCACAGAGGTCAGTGTGTCCTTCTTTGGCAGAGGTCTACACCACGCCGTTCTCTGGTCTGTTTTCTCTGGCCCCTCTGAGACCCAGGTTATGAGCTCTGGAATATTCCAGCTTGAGCTCCACAGTTGAACCCTTCCCCTTTGCACATGGAGGTGACCTCACTAAAGACTTCCCATGACATCATAGTATCTCAAATCGGCCTTTGCTCAACAAATACTTGTTGAAGCCAAGACGGCTGGCTTTGCACATGCAGTACAAGGAGAGGGAGCCAGCGTGGGTCTCGCGGGAAGAGTGGGGCTGGCAGTCAAGTCCTGCCCATTCCCTCAGTGCCCACCCCTCATGCATTAGGGGTCCCCTGGCTGGGCAGGTGCAGTGGGAGGCAGGCCCCCTTTGGATGTTTGCTGACTGCCCCCAGCCCCGCTCCCCTCACGCCACACTGCAGGGAGCCCTGGCATTGCCTCCTTGGGGGCCAGTGGAAGGTTCCAGCCACAGAGCCCTGGCCCGTCCCTGACCTCCCCTGCTCCCTCTGGCTTTTTCATACCTGGCAGGGAGCCTGCCCCACTGTCCCCAGCAAACTTCCTATGGGAGTAATAAGCGTCTTCATACCTTGTTCATTCATGGCTGGCATCACCCATCTGGACGTGTGGACTGGGTGTGTGAGGAAGGGTCCTGCCCGTCCCTGCAGGCGGGCTGTACCAGAGCACGCGTGGCCTTCCCTGGGTTTCCCCTTCCAGCCCGCATCCACTTTCCTGTGGCCTGTCAAAGGCCACGGCCTGCTTGTCTAGACCGATGGGAGGGGTTTTGTTTGGGTTCAGCTGACCAGCCCGGCTTTTATCCTATTAGCTGTCTCAGTAGCCGAGATTTTATTGGAGTAGACGGTCCCGGGGCTTTCAAAAAGGAAGAGTTTGGAGACTGATGACCTGGTCCAAACCTCTCTTTCCAAATGAAGAAAACCACAGCCTGGAAAGATTAAAATTTCAGCTGACTAGTTAGTAGGCAGCTTCTGCTATCAGCCCATCAAGTGTCAGTCCCCTTATGGGGACTCCACATGTGACTATTGTCCTTCACACCTTTGCTCCAGCCAAGACCCCCTTCAATGGGACAGTTCCCACAGCTGGTCCTTAGGGCTGCATTTCTGCCCTGGGCCTGCCGAACACCAGCTCTGAGCCCAGCGCTGGCAGCTCCTGAGACGAGGGCTGGGTCATGCCGGGGACTGCTGCCCCACAGAGATGGGCCGGCCAGCTGGTTCTGCTGGTTTCCAGGGCCACAGTTTCCTGCTGACCCAAGAGGGGCTCCTGACTCCTTAGGAGGAGGTTCAGGCCAAGGTGAAGTGTACACACTGGGGCTGGAGCAGAGCTGCCAGTCGTGCTGGCTCTTTACAGTGTGTCACTGACTTCTCAGGGGAAACGGTGGTGGCACTGTCCGCCTGCCTTCACTCCATCATTTCTTTTGACACAGACCAAAGAGGAGCTCATTACCTCTGCGAGGAAGGTTGCGATGTCGGGACAAAGCTTCGCCCAACTTCTCCACATTGTCGCTGAGCGCTGCACTGATGCCAGGTGTTTGCAGGAGCTTCTGTGCGCTCTGGAACACGTGCAGACAACGAGCAACCAGCTCCACATCATCTCCAGGTGGGGACATTGTGGGAACGTGGTGGGGATGGGTGTGGGACACTGTGGGGATGGCTGTTTTTGTGTTGATGATATCGCATGTTGTAATGTGAGTATGGGACGGTTTCGTTTCCGCCCGAGTCCCTTAACATCTGCAGCGCACACTAGTCAGTAACAAATCTTTACTGGTAATATTCTGATGTGATGGAAAGCTGGGTAGTTAAAACTGTCATCCATCACTGTGACACATGGAAACATCACCAAGGCCAGAGGGTATGAACTGTGTTTAAATTAAAAATAAAGCCTGGTCACTGTTCTCCAGGAAATAATGTTTTAGGTACCAGGTCGTTCCAGATTAGCCACGCACACTTATCTGCTGCAGGTACAGGACCTGTGACCAACTGCCGAATTTCAAATAGGGGGTAGTTGTCAGGGTTCTCGGGGTTATTTGCGTTAGGCATGGTAAGACGCACAAACGTGGAAAAGGCTCATGAAGGAAGAAGACCCTCACAGACCCTAGAAAGAGGATGCCACGCAGGGCCAGGCAGGGCAGCACCGGGCTCTGTGAGCAGCAGGAGTGATGGGAAACAGGCCAGAGACTCGCTGGTTTCGTGGAAGGAATGCGCGAGGCTTAGGGTAGGCTCTGCAGTACAGGCTGTCCCTGCGTGTGTGGGCCTGGCCATGGTGGTGGGGTGTGCATTTGCTCGGTTAGTTTGCATATGGGAGGGCAGTCACTGAGTATCTCTGGGAATTGAACCCCTGGAAGGGGCCGTCTGCCCAACGTCGGCAGGGGCCCAAGATGCCAGCACCCCAGAATAAAGATAAGGAGTGGATCATGCAGGTGTGTCTGTCAAGCTCTCGATCCTCTAAAAGTCCTGAGATTTCATCCAAGTTCACCACTTAAGTCTCATGGTGCCTTCGTTTTCAATGGTGATAAACAACTTGTGTCACTGAATTCAGTTATGTTTAGTTTAAAACAGAAACTGTTGAGGTGTGTGATTCCCTCAGAAAGTACTAGCCCGATCTTTGGTTAGAACCTTTGCTCCAAGTCCTGAATGAAACAAAATGTCTTGTTGTCTTTCATCCTATGTGGATGCTGGCATTTGTTCTGCACTTCTCTGTATTTTCATTAAAAACATGCTTCTTCTTGTTAACGTACAGATAATGCATGAGTATCCAAATCTACATTTTATTTTCAACTGTTAAATGGCACCTTTAGAACAGCCTTTCTCTGACAGTCCCCACAAAGGCTCATGGTGTCACCTTCTGGTGTCTGTATTTGAGATGGTGTAATGTCAGCTGCTTTCCTCCCATAAACTCCAAGTGTGAAGGCCTCCCTGGCAAGAAGCAAGTCCTCTGAGGAGCTCCTGGTGGGGAATGCACAGCAGGTCCTCCACGCTGTCGGCAAGACCATGAAGGCTGCAGAGGCAGCGAGCCTCAGGGTGAGTGCTGGTCTCAAGCTGCATTGGTGTAGAGCACACGTGCATGGCACTGTGACTCAGTTCACAGGTCGAGAGGAACATGATAAACTGTAGACATTCTGAGCAAACTCTACCTTCTTAGCTGTTAAATTCAACCCTTCCTTCTCGACCCTGCCACCTGGTGTCGTGAGTTGCAGGTTGGCTGATTTCTATCCACCTACCTTCAGCTTCACTGATTCTACCTTCAGCTGTGTCCGTTCTGCTAATGAGCCTGTCAAAGCATTCTTTATCTACTACGGTGGTTTTTCTTACTTTTAGCATTTCTGTCCGATTGTTTCTAACAGTTTGCATCTCCGTGCTAAAATTCTCCACCGGTCCATGCATTTTGTCTACTTTTTCCACGAACATCAGTAATATATTAACTGCAGTTATTTTAAACTTCCTACCGGATAGTGTCAACATGTGGCTTATATCTGAGTTTGGGTTTTTTGATTCCTTGTCTATCAACAGTGGATTGTTTTTCTCTCCCTCCCACCCCCTTTTGCATGTCTTATAATTTCCATTGAAAACTTGACTTTATGTGTAGACTGGCAGAGATGAAATGAATAGTGTACATGCCTGAAAATGGGCATCCTCACTTAGACCTTTCACATGGGGTGAGTCAGGGCAGTCAGGAGTTGAGCTGAGTGTGGGTGTTATTGTTATAGTGACCCTTTGGTGCACCACTGGCTTCAAATTCCCTAGCATTACTTTTGTGTGTAGTTGGGGGGTTTGGATTTTTATCAACATTCCTGCGCTACTCTCAGCTTGAGGCTTGCCTTGTGAGTGTGCACCTCAGCGCTGCTCTTCTCCAGGTTCTTGTGTCTCCCATAGCTTACTTGTCACTTGTGACTTGAGGCCTGGAGAGGAGAGGGTGGCGTTCACCACTGTCCTCATTCAGCCTTAATTGTAGGTAGGCCTGGTGTCCCAGGTCTCAGGATTGGGACTTTCTCAGTGATTCTGCTTCTTCCTTAGCAATAGGAGATTTTCAGCAATATGAATCCAGGATGATTTTCTGCTTCTTCCTCAGGGGTAGACCCTGTATTGTGTTCACTTTCTACAATTGACCTATGCCCTAGGGATGACAGTTTGCTGCCTTCCCTTAGTGACTTCAGGCTTTTGTTCCATTAGGAAACAATGTGGACAGAGCTTTGGGTCCTTGTCACAGTGGTGGCTGCTTCCCCCCCCACCCCACAGCCCACACTGCAAGGAGCCATTCTCAACCACCTGTCCTACCCCAAATCTTTCTCACAGTCCCAGGGAGGGCCTAGAGAAAGCCTGAGAGCAGGTGTTCAAGAAAAGTTATGATTTTGTGGATTATCTGACTTTTTCTTGTTGTTAGGGTGGGAGCAAGACTCTTTCCAGGTTTCTGTATCCTGAGTAGAGGATGGAAATGGGAAATATTTGAGTGCCCAAGAGAACACTGCCTAGGGCCTTGGCACGAGCTGACATGGGCATCATTCTACCTGTGACATGCATCTCTGCCCCCGTCTCTTCAGCAAGTTCTCCCATATCTGGCTCCTTCTATTCTTTAGGCACCACATTAAATCCCACCTCCTTAGAAGGAGGAAACACCCCCACTGTGTCTAAACTACAGCACACCCAGTTTTCTCTATTTAGTGCCTTGTACGATTCCTTGGTAGCACTTATCAGTTTGTAGTTATATTTCTCTGTGTTCTTCCCCTGGCAATTATGTATTTGTCTGGCTCTTTTATTAGGATGTAAGCTCCATGAAGCCACAGGCCTCGACCAGTGGGCTGGTGTATGGGGGTGCTGAGTACACATAGGCAGAATTTTTTATTTCAACTTTTGAGAAACTGTGTACCAGTTAAGACCACAGAGTTATAAAATAGACACACCCAGGGGAAAGCGTTTGAAAACTGTGCGTATTTTAGCTACAAGTTCCAGAGTCCCTTGAATATGAAGAAGGCTGAGAGGAAAGCTGGGTCCGGCCCCCGTGTAGCAGTGTCTTTCCCCGAAGCACAACCATAGCCTCCTACTGACCCTGAGGCACCAGCTGACCGGCCAGTCCCCACGCCCCGATCTCCAGGCCACCCAGAGCAGGACAGCCTGAGAGTAAGGCCAAGTGTCCACTGTGACCCAGCTCAGCTCAGGCTAGGGGCCAGACCCACAGAGAGTTTTCATAGAGCAAAATGAATAGGCAAGGTCCAAAAGGAGGCAAAATTAGGGGGAAAGAGATTTTTTTTTTTTTACTACATTCTCAGAAGACAACGTAAGATCCTTTGCCCTGTTGCGCTTCTCCTTCCATCTTGGGAACCTCTTCAAACACCATTCTTCGGTTTCTGGTAAATGAGGGCTAGAAAGTCAGAAAAGCAGCTTCAACTCGCACTCCCCAGTCCTCTCGCTCGGAGCCCTCCCCCAAGAGCTCCATCCAGCAGACAGGGGAGCCCACGGCCAGCCAGTGCTGAGCTCTGTCTGTCTCCTGCAGGGTCTGACACACCCGTCCCCTGATCCGGAGGAACTGGACGTCGTTGCCTTGTGCATGCGGTGGAGGCGGAAACTGCTCCGGCACAGGCTTCGGGACACTCGGAACCTGGACGGTGGCGAGCTGGGCCCGTGCACCACGAGCGCCGACCCCGCCCCCTCAACTCGCGGCCCTGGGGCCCCGGTTCCAGAAGCTGTATGAAAGCTAACATAAGCTCTCCGAGTCGGATTCTGTTGACGTGGACGCTGGCTGCCCATGGGTACCAGCCTGTGGGGACACAGGTGACACGGCGGATTGGAGGGGTGCTCACTGTCATTAGTAACCCATCTTGCCACTGTGTGTGCTAGGCCTCACCCTGTCACTGTCATCCTTCCTGTGCGGTGAGGAGCTGTCCAGCGATGGCACCGCCGGAGTTTCAGCGCCACCTTCCTGTAAGCGGGTGGCAGCAAGGAGACTGCTAACACCAGCTCCTGGAACACCCGGCGACCCGTCTCAGTGAAGCCTGTGCTGGGTGCAAGCAGCACACCCCTTGGGGCATCTGAGCCAGTGTTCAAACAAAATAGAAACCGGTGCCTCACGGTAAACACCGACCTGTGTTGCCCCACCAGCTACGCTGACGGCCAGGGCATGCCACGCTGACCTCTGGGGACTTGCCGGAAGGCAGGCCGACCTTTAGCGTATCCATGGGCCGCAGAGCTCAGTTCGCACAACTCATACGAGGAAAGCAATGGTTTCTATGCCTTTATAGCACTGGGGGGGAGCCTGCAGCTTTGTGTGAGTCCTGGGGTGACCCCCGACCACAATTGCTGGCCTCTGTCCACACCTGGGTACGCCGTGACCCTCTCTTTGGCTGGGAAGTGCTCCCAGGGAGCATCAAGCACCTGCCTTCACAGACTTGGCTTCTCCTCAGCTCTTAACAGCTGACGAGCATCAGGGGACGGGGGGGGGGGGAACCCCTTTGCTGAGTGGTCACGTCGTGCTGTCAGAGGGCACCATGCCACACGGGAACAGTGAGTGCCCAGAGAATCAGGACGGAGTAAAACTGCTCGTCGGTGTGGCTGCTCCACAGAGTGAGGAGGCTTCCCAGAATCTCAGACAGGAACCAGCTGCCACAACCCACCGTCCCCCAGAAAACATGTGGGCACGCGTCTCCGCTTGCTTGTCTTTTCCTCAGAATTTTCAGGGGTGAGAGGAAAAGCTTCCTTCACCCCAGTCCTCTCCTGCCTGGCCCTCCATGACACTCTGGTCATCAACATATTGAAGGGGACAAAGGGACCCAGACAGTCATTTCAAACCAGGCTACTGGACTGCTGCAAAATCCCACTTTTGAGTGTCAAAGCTGAGTGTTACCTTTATTCCCTGTGTGGTCTTTGAAACAAACGATAATGGTCTCTTCCTCTCTTCTGTCCATAGTCCTCTGTCCATCCATCCTAGGATGGATGTCACAAGCCAATGAGGCAAGTTCACAAACTCAGAAAGACAAGAGAAATCCCATGAATGATCTTAAAAACAACACACCTTTTAAAGGCCATTTCAGATGCTACCTCAGGGGTGGAGACAGAGCTAGGATGTAGAGAGGCCTCGCTCACCTTTGGGCAAAGCGTGTCTGCAGGTCCTAAGGATGCCCGGGTCCCTCCGAGGTCTGCTGTGCTGCTTGCCTAGAGCAATGGAAAATCGGCTTGTCCTCGGTTATGGCTAATACACCCCTATTGGAATTCTGATTTGCTTTATAGGAACGCCTTGGTCTTTCCACTTCCTTGGGTGCCACCATGATGGCAGTGGTGCCCATATTCACTGCTCTGATCCCACCTCCAGCAGTTGGCTGTCTTGCAGATCCCAGAAAGAGTTATTAGCATTTTTCTCTTACTCTACACACTCAGTGTACACTGGGAGATAACTAAGTGTGTGAGCCTTTCCCAAGCCTTTTCTAAGTAGAAACCAATTTATTCAGTCAACAAGTATGTATTGAGCATTGTATTAATGGTGTCCGAGGATGTGTTGTAGTGAAAAGAAATGATGTATGTGGACATGTCATGGTGAGTAATAAATAGCCACTGCTACGCGGCACTTGATTCTGGCTGGTCCCCTACTTTAGCTTAAGGCAAAATTGTCACGCTTTGCATAAACGCGAGTTCTCTATCCTTTCTAACCTGCGGTTACCAGACAAAGAGGGGGATTTACGATCATCTTGTCTGAAGTCCCTTTCAAGAAGAAAAAAAATTAGATTTTAATTCTCCAGATAAAACGAAAGCTTTTTCTGCCTGTAGACACCATGTGCTGAGCGGACGCGAAGTTTGCGGTTATGCGAGGGAGCCTGTGCCGTGAGTCACCCAAGACGACGCTAATTAGCTAATTAGCCTCCTAAGGGGAGGGTGCAGCCCCTTCACAGGCAGTGAGGGATCGCTTCACAAAACCCAGACCACGATTCTGCAGCCTCTGAGCAGGGTCTGGGAAGGCTACTGGAAAAGTCACTCCCACTTGTGTTTTGTGCAACCTGAGAACACCCTGACTTGGGAAGCTGTTGGATGAGCAAATGAAAGGGATTCGGAGGAGGCATTTGTGCCAAGGGAGTGAGTTGTCACCAGAGTTGGGCTCGCCCTTCCGGGACCGCAGGTGTGTGCAACCTCATCGCTGACAAGGTGACAGCCAGCTCCTGCGGCCGACGAGCGTCCTGTCCTGCATCCCCGTGGCGGTCGGGCGGCGACACCTGTGCACACCCGGCCAGCACACCCTGGGTCCGGCTGTAATTGCTGTCAACACTTGGTGGCGCGGCCGCGCCGAGCCGATGGACGTGGCATCCGAGGGCGAGGGCCGCAGCAGCCCGTGTGAAGACGGTGGAGGGGACAGGCTGGGCCTCTGTGTCCATCACGCGCTTCTTCTGTTCCTTGGACTTTCCAGGTTCTGTGCCCTGGATCACGTTATCCTCGCCACCACAGGGCAGTGTGACTTTGCAGTGCGACTTCACCGTCCTCACTGAAGAAGCCGTCCGCCTTAACCATCTCTGGAACCCAACACCCAACGGCGGACCCTACGTGCTGAAATCGCGGCAAGTCTCCATTTTGTGATGAGGAAGCGACGCCTGGTGACGCCCGGACTTACCTCCTGTCATATGGCTCGGGGGACGGTGCCGGTTCCCAGGGACGGAGTGTCCACCACAAGCAAGGCTGGGGCGCCCTCACTCGAGACGGAACACATGCGAACAGAAGCAGGAAAACATCTCCTAATGAGGTCCTCTAACCTAGGAGGGAAGCTGACAGTGGCCTTGTCGTTACTCAGGACTGTGGGGGAGGAATGGCCAGGCTCTCGGGGTGAGACTCTAATCCGGTCCTTAGCAGCACCTTTGCCAGCAGCCTCGGATGCAGACTCGCCAAGAAAACTAAGCGAAAGGAAGGCAAGCAAGGTGCTTCCTGGAGGAGGCGCGGTAGGAGGGGGCCTTGGCGCGACCGTCGCTGTGCTACTGCAGCAGTCTCTGTGGACCAAGGGGACAACGAAGGACAAGCTCACTGCCACCCCCTCGTGTGAGTACATGGCTTCCCCGTACTGTCGTTCAGTGCCAAAGAGTTGTTCAAGCAAAGCCATGTGCTGCCAGACAGATATTATTAGAAACGTTTTTATTTAAAGTCAGACATGCAAAGGTGTCACAGAAAAACAATGACAGGAACTCGCAATAACACAATGTAACTTAGAAAGTAATTATACAGCGAGGACAAATAATAGACGGTCCTGATTTTACCAAGTGATCTGCTCATCCTCACGCAGACTAATTTATTGATTCGGCAAAACAGCCTTTGTTGGAAACTTTTGAATGGTAGAGTAACAATTTAGCTAATCTATTAAGCTGGTAGCTCCTAAAACCTCCCAGAGTGAAAACAATCCAGGCAGTGTTTCCCTAACATTTGAGGTACAACCTGGGGAACTGAAATAGTAAGGCTAGGGAGACGAAGAAAACCCCATCTCATACTGAATAGGTTCACGTGGATTTCAGCCCACAGGGGTGCTTGTGGATCTATTGTGAGTCTGGACACAGCTCCCCACCACACACACACACACAGGCAGCCAGATGCACGCGCATACACACACGTATATACACACACACATGGCATCCGAGGACACAAGTGCCACCAGTGTCTTTGCCACGTGCAGGCACAGAAGCCCTAGACTAAGAACACAGTGGCCTGGGCCCTGCCACCCGGGTCTTTGCTGAGCCCTTCCTGTATCCTGTATAGGGGAGCAGTGGGTTTAGGGCAGGGAGTGTAAAGGTTTTTTTAAAACTTTGGCAAGTTAAGTGTACAAGTAACTATTTCTTGATTGTCACTTTTATAAGGAAGTATCACTCTGCCACTTGAAAGATATTCTAACTTATTTGACTTCCCTCTCAAACATTTGGAGGGCAAACTCCTGTAAAACACAGGTGGACTAGAACTTCTTACCTGTAATATGGTTCGTTTATTATTTTCCACCTTCTCTATTTAAAAAACATACAAAAGGTAGAGTCTGTCACTGACAACTGACCCCAAGATCTTGCTCGTAATGGAGCTATAGGAACACAGCTTTAAAAAAAAAGTTGGGCCTCTATGTATTTAATTCCTTTACAATACACTCTATACCATGTTTCCCCGAAAATAAGATCAGGTCTTACATTAAGTTTTGCTCCAAAAGATGCATTAGGGCTTATGTTCAGGGGATGTCATCCGGAAAAATCATGCTAGGGCTTATTTTCTAGTTAGTTCTCATTTTTGGGGAAACACAGTAACAGATCCGATAAAACAGTATTACCTAATGCAACCAGTCACCGATTCCATGAGAAGCAGCCAAGAAGTCACGAGGAGGCTGAGACTGGGAAGGGCAGCAATGGAAGAACTAGGAAAGGTCACCAAGAGCACAGATGTGTCATTAGGACCAAGGCCGAGACCAGCCACCCCCTCGTGTTCCCAATTCCTACGCACTGAATTTCTTGAAAGCTGGACAGTGCAGAGGCTGAGAGGAATAAAATGATTCATTTGAAATTCGTGCTGGGGGAGAGCTCTGCGGACCCCCTGGAGCCCCAGAAAGACGCACCAGTGGGTCAGAGCAAACAAACTAAGCCTGGAACACCACTGGAGGCAAAGGGACAAGATGAAGCTGTCCTACTTCAGACACATCGTGACAAGGCCGGGTTCTCCGGGAAAGACAAGAATGCTGGGAAAATAGGAGGCAGAGGGGAGACGAAGGCCAAACGTGAGATGGACTGACTCCATAAAGCCAGAGGCTGTCTCCAGGAGCTGTTGGGGACAGGACACTGTGGACGTCACTCATTCGTGCAGTCACCAGGAGGCACAACCGACTCAATGGAACGTCACACACAGAGAGTAATGAGTCAAGAAGTATGGGGCCTGATAATTCACAAAACTGATTTTTTGGTAAAATGCTACAATTAGCTGTACATCAACTTTTAAAAATAAATTCTAAGTTTAAAAAAGCAAGAGATTCAAGGATGAATAGAGCTATAAAACACTGTTCCAAGAACTCAGTCTTGTCTGAAGAAACAGATGTCTGCTGTGCCCACACGGTTCTGCCTCAAAGGGCAGTGAAGGCCGTGTGAGGACCAAACATAGGACCCACGTTTAGAGCCCAATTCACGAGTTGAAGAGTAAATTACTGTTCATGGTGTTAGGGAAAAAAAAAGTTAAATGCAACTGGAAATTCACTAGGTTAGTCACATCTTCATAATTTTAGTTGATATCTTGAGGAGAACTGAAAGGTGGAAGTTAGAAAAATACATTTAAAAATAAAAACATAAGATTCTGGTTATACAGTTCTTTCTGTCACAGAAAGAGTCTTCCATAGATCTATAGGAATAAATCACTGATCTATTCAAACATCTGCAAGGAAGCAGTAAAGTTACCTTGTAGGTCTGGAGCATTCTTAAGAGTTACGATTACCGTAGAAATGTTTAACTCCTAAGTAATGCTGTACCTTCCCAGTGCGCGGCTGATGGGGGAGGGAAGAAAGTAGGGGCCTGTGTCTACAGAACAAGGTCTACGTCATGAACTGTATTTCTTCTAATGCAATATGTGGCTTTGTCACATCTGACAGCACCTGTGAAATCTAAACCTGGATGGATTCAGGGAGCAATCAAGAAGCAGTTAACAAAGCACCTACTGTGTGCCTAGAGCTAGGCTTGATGCTATGGGGAAACAGAAAAGTAAGAAGACACATAGGACCTGCTTTAAAAGCACAAAATACAGTTTAAAATGTGCTTTATTAACTTTTATTTAAAAATTAGAAACTCTAAACATTCTGTTGATGTTAATCTAATGCCTTTAGGTCTGTATCCTCCTTTCTTGGGTCTGTATCTTCTTTTCTTGGGGCTGTATCCTCCTTCTTAGGTTTGTGTCCTTCCTTCTTAGGTCGGTATTCTCCTTTCTTAGGTCGGTATCCTTCCTTCTTAGGTCTGCACCATTTTTCTTAGGTCTGTACCCTTCCCAAGAAAGGGAGGCAAATCTGGGCTTTGTTACAACTGGTAGATACTGCTGATAATGTAATATACTCAAAACAAAACCCGAGTGATACAGCAAATGGCAGCTGCTGACACTGGTTCTGCAAATCACATGAAGCTACTTGACAAAAAGGCATTATGTACATGCTAAATCAGGGCACATCAGGGAGGAAAACAGCCTTCAACATTCAGGCCCTGTTTGGTCACATTTTGTCGAAGCTTGGATTTCCTAAAGCCAGAATTATTTAAACTAAGTTCGCTAATGACTGCTATGTGCTACTAGACTTTGTTTTGAGCGTATTAATTACCAAATGCTGCCAATCCATTTTTGAAAAGACCATTACAAGCCTTCATTTTAGAAACTGACAGAAAGCTCACCTACTAAATGTTGCAGGGGCCTTGTCAGTGGACCGCCTGACTACAGATCCCTGTCCGAGGTGCAGCCCCCCAGCCCAGAGCGGGAACTTGGGGCGCATCTCCACCAGAAGACTCTATGTAGTGCAGACAAAAAGATTTTGACAAACCCTCACATCTAGGCCCCTGGAACTTCCAAACATCAAGTTGCCATTAACCAAAGGAAAATGACACCTTTATCAAGCAAGTCACTCCCCAAAACTTGCAGAAACATGACCAAGAGATGGGCGTGAGGAGCCGTTGTTTCTGAGAGCCCAGAACTCATACTGAACAAGCTGGCCACTCTGCCCACACCACCACTCAAGCTGAGCACACACACCACATAGCACGCACGGTCACAGCACTGTGGGCACCCCACCACCTACTCAACTCTCACGAAGGAAGTCCTTTGTCTTCCTGACACACATTGTGAAAGAAAACTGCTAACGTGATGGATTAACATTCTCTGGAGCAACTTCTCAGGCAATTCTCCTGTGTCTTCAATGTGTATCATCCGAAATTCCACAAATTTGGTGAAACACACAGACCATATCATGTTCTTTGGGACTTTGTACAACTTCATGCACCCTATTGGGAGTGTAATGATTATGTTTGTGAAAGTCACAAAGCAGTTTTATCTTTACAAACACTTTAATAACTCACTCACACCTTACATCAAATCTGTGGGCAGTCACAAGTACATCCACTTCACAGGGAAGGAACTAGACACTGAGATAAAATGCCTATAAATCCATTCAGAACAAGAACAGGAATTCATGGCCTTCAAACCTCCTGCCCTCATATGTTCGCCTCTCCTCCCTCTCCTAATTAATTCAGCAGAATGCCATCTGAATATGCATACAGGGTTCCTTTAGCAATCAACCATTCTTCCCTTCTTACAAGCAGTAGGACTAGCAAGAAGAACTGAAAGCCCTATGCAAGTTAAAAGACAGACAAACCTGAGCAAAGATGATTTCCTAATCAGGCTGCTTTGGCTGAGCCTGACTCTGGGGCTTGGCGCACATGGCTGGGTCACACAGGCGTCCCTGCAGAAGCAGACCTAACTGCTGTTTGAATCACTCCAACATTTGGTTCATTTTCAAGGTTCAGAATGAGGTCCTAACTGAGAAAGCTCCAGAGGCAGGAGTGTGGAGCAAAAACTAAACAAGACATGGGAAGTCATCACTCAATTCAAATTATGATCACCCAGGAATCCCGTCAACACTCTGCTCTAACCGTGTTCAACACCCATGTGAGGTGATATGGACAGCTATCACATCTTCCAGACTCTTAAGACACAAGTTACACCTGTTACCTATAAATGTTTGGCTTCTAAGAACAGGGACACACATACTTTTCAGTGTACTAGTGTAAATCAAATTCCATGGATTCTAAAAACACCCTTCACTATAAAGAGGAGCTTATTCATTGGGGAAAATGGCTGCTTATTAAATTTTGGTGAGAAAATAGGAAAAAAAATATTAGAATAATCCAGGTTGACCGGCTATAACAGAATATCCCCTAAAGTTACCTCAATTAAGAAAGCATCACAAATAGAAATCATTATTTTAAACATAAATAAAACATTTTCATATAAAATATAGTTAAAATTTTAAAGTTGAGTCCAAACTGTCTTGTGAAATTGCCTCTAGGACACCAGTTGGTATAATAGGGACTCAAGAATACAGAGTAAATGAACATATTTTGCATTCATGGTTTTTAAAGCTCACTTTTTAATTAATCTTTTACTATCTCTCTTAGTAGTAAAAAAAGAGTCTGTTAAGAATTTGGATTCCATTCTGATCTCTGACAAAGATAGAAAGAAAGATAATCTTTTTTTCTGTCAGTTCTATCCATTTTATTGACTTTTCAATGAACAATAAAATTTGTTTGGACAGCAAATCAGAAAATACTTTCTATGATGGCTTTAAACTGCATTTGTAATCTCAAAATGATATCCAGAGCCATTTTAGGGAACAATGTAACCAAAGCAGAAAGAGCAGGTCTTCCCTTCCCAGTCCCTCCAGCCCCACAGACGTCGGTGGGCAGAGGCGTTCCCCTAACTGCAACCCCATGGACCTGCACACATAGCAACACGGTAAAGGGAGAAGCAAGCGGAAACCGTGGCACTGACCTGAAACCACATGCCATCTGAGAGTCAGCTTCCCACAGAAACACTTGGCTCTGTGTTTCTGACATCACTTCTCAAGCGTATTTGTTTTCATCCAAGGACTTTTTTCCTGCACTTTCATTATCTTTTATGATGAAAGGCTCCTTTTCAAATTACTGAAATTGTTACCAAAAATACTGCCGTAAGCTCCAGCTCAAGACATGAATGTCACTGTAATACTTAGTTTCTGTTATAAATAATAAATGTATAAAACAAATAGGGCTATTATTTTATACTGCAATAAATACACAAAAATGAATATACATTATTTTTCATAAAAATACAATTTATAACCAAGTTAGGAGATTTCCAAACTAAGAGGACATGAAATCCTTCCCGTCATAGCACAGCAGTCACAGGGACCTGGGAGTTTCTTTATTGGCAGGCACACAGCTGAATATGCCATCTCTGTGTATTCCTCCTATTTAAGAAACAATATGGAACCTGCACATTTAAAACATTATCAATGCAGAAATTGGTACAGACTCTCACGGGATCTTTTCAAATTGTGTTAAAAATTGCTAAGGTCATGATGAATACAATTATTGCAGCTACATCATTTGAAAAAGTAATATAAATTATGGTGCTGAAGACAAAAAACATCACAACACACAAACATCACAATGTGACAGCAGTTAACTCACAACTATTTAATAGGAAAAATTAAATTTAAAAAGTTATGTTAGAGGACTTGGGAAGTTTTCACTTTAGCAAAACAATCTATGTATCTCCAACTTCTATGATACAGTAAAATACTTTTAAAAGATATGACATTCAAATGCTTCATTTACACAAATAATATCGCCCACACTAATAAAAGGGATGCCTTAAACATGAACTGCTCTGCTAATTGTGATTAAAAAATGCTTTCTTTACTTCATTTTACATTTTAGCTAGCAGTTAGCATTCCATATTAATCAGGTATGTATTGACAAATAGAGAGGATCCCAGTCAAAATACTGTTTCCCAAAAGGTACATATTGCTCGAAACTACAACCATATAAAAGTGGTAATTAGTTATCCAAATTATGAAAGACAACTGGCAGATATTCAGGTGGAGTTGAGTTCATGATGGTTTATTTACAACGGAAGTACTTTTACTGAAGCTAACATGATCTATAAGTTTCTATGTCAATTACTACAGTCTCTTTTAAAGTTATAAAAATATTATATAAAATGCCACAGGCTTTAGAGGATATAACTTCATGTGGTTCTGATACTAGCAGCTGAAAAGTGTTTATAATTTAAAAATAAATAAACTATAGAGGTAAACTAGTTACAAAACAGCAGAAGACTGCAATAGTCACAAGACTGAAAAGAACTGCCTAATTACACGATAGCTAGCAAAATGGTGAAGCAGTTGGATCAAAAGTTTTAAAAACCTCTCTCAGAGACTTGTCATCTGTTTCCCTACTGGGGCCATCATCGGGGGTGGGGCTCAGCTGTCCGGGCTGCTGTGACTGCCTTGGGTCGCTGTACTGGGGTCTAATCAAGCCTGTCAGCGCCTGAACGGGGAGACTGTGCAGTGCGGGGCCCTGGCCAGCACAGGCGCTCCCGGGGGCATCTGCCTGTGGGTCAGCGGGCCCATCGACAGTGCCTTCCGTGTCCGGAGTGCTTTTCTGTGGCAGGACTGCCTCCCCAGGAGAAGGCTCCTTTCTGTCACTACTTCCTGTCTTGTGGTTCTCCGCAGTCCCTGCTGCTGGCTCTGATGTAGGTGACGCAGCCTGCTGCTCCCTAGGGTCATACAAACCAGTGCCACTGAGAGCTGAACAGGGAGGCCCCAGTGGAAGGGCAGCTGAAGCGGGCTGCTTAGGGGTGCACGGAGGCGCAGCCCCGAGCCCAGAGCTGCTGCTCCCGGTCCCTGAGGGCTGCGAGGCTGAGTGAGGCCCAGGCCCACTCTGTGATGTGTGCGACTGCTTCACGACCACCTGCTGAGCCGCCCTGCTGTGCAGCCTGTGAAGTCTGGGATCACATTTTCTTTGCAGCCGAGGGTCTCCTAATTTACTTGGACTGTGTGAGTCGCCACACTGTTCCGGGTGGCCCTCTCTGTTGGCTGTGTTAGTTTTGGCTTTGGCTGTTAATTTTGAATCGACGGGCACTGCGCTGGGGTGAAGATCGCGTTTCGCATCCCACAACTTACTGAGCCTTTGGTCAGCGATAAGCGGGGGCAGAGGTAAACTGATCGACGACACGGGGTCAGGTTTAGGCAAAGGGACTGGGAGCAAGTCTTCTGGAGCCCACACGATGTGTTTTGCGAAGTTGGGCTTGGTAAGGATAATGTCCATTTTAATGTGACTGAACTGTCTCAGCTGTGACCTTGGATCCTGGAGCACAACACTGGGGGAAGTGTCCAGAGGTATCAAGGAAGCCTTTTCTCTCAGCTCTCTTTCCATGTCCTCCTCCTCCTCATCTCCTCTCCTGTGTTTGACGTCAGCGCCAGCATCTGCGTGACGTAAACCGCACTTTGCTGCGCCAGCGGAGGGGCCAACATGCCCACTCCCGTCCCCTCTCAGCCTCCTGGGGTCCCATGCCAGCCTGAGACCCCGGGCAGCAGACTCAGACTTCCTACCGTCGTGCCTTGGGACAGTCCTAAGTCGAGGGTCAACGACCTGGCTCCCTTTACTCTTCTCTTTAGCAAGTCTCGGGTCAGCAGGGGTACTGGGTTCTGAGGAAGGCTGCTGATTCCTTAAAGTTTCTGTCTGTTTCTGCAGTGTTTTCAGGATTGACTTGACACTGCTTCCTTCTTCCTCTTCACTACTGGAATACCAGTTAACAGTATCATCTAAATGCAGACAAACACTTATTATAAAAAATGCAGCATTCGTATTAGACCTTAATTAAGATAAAAAAACACACACTGTTGCTGAAATAAGTGAGGTCTAATTTCAAGAAAGTGCATCACCGAAGTACCAGTTTCAACACTAGAACAAGGTAAGATGTCAGGAATTGTAACGATCAATTCTGTCACTATACTCCATAAAAAGCAAGCTGTGACATTAGAACATGTGCCATGTCCTTACAGCCAGAGAAAGTCAGGGCCTTTCATTCCAACGGGTCCAAGGGAACTCATGGAGTGTGTGACATGCCAGGGAGTGGGGTGGGGTGGGGGGGAGATAGTCTGTGGAAAGAACACTAATGCTTTGGATCTCTTTAAGCCAAGCAACCCTTAAACTCTGGATTTATCAATGCAGCAGGAAGAGATATAAAAAAATATTTGGAAAGAAAACAGAACACTGATAACATATATGGTTGAGGAAGCACAGGAATTGAGCAAATGAGGGGCAAGGTGGAGGCCTTTGTGTTTATACTTTACTACATTTTTAGATGTTTGATCTATGTGAATATATTAGCTACCCAAACATTAAATTTAAAATAACAAATAAGAGGAACATCCTCGAGTTTATATACTTGTCCTTCCTGAGAACACTCTGGGGCTTACTCCCAAAGCCCACTTAACCCTCCCTTGTGTGTTAGACACGAAGTTGTGCTTAACTACCAGAGGCCTACTCTCTCGTGAGCAGGAGGGATTAGAGCGTGATTACTCTCCATTCCGACACACACGGGCTGGCTGACTTTCCCCCACCCTAGAATATCCTGGATTGACAGACTATCATCATCTCATTTTAACTCCTCACACTGCTCACTAATGTGTTTCCACTACATGGAACTCGTGTTACACACTTAGTTTGCACAGAGCAGTGCTCACAAGACGAGTAGTGGCCTTTAGGGTGGGGTGTGGCTTATGATGGAATACACTATGTCACTATGGCAAGAAGTTTTACTGGTATCTCAGTGTCTGGAAATATGGCTTCTGGATACCAGGTCCCTTTACTTCTTCTCCTTGATCTCCAGGAAGCCCAGAGCTGGGCTTGTGATTCACTTTGAGTGTTTCTGTACATTAACTTCACTCCTCATAGAATTTGTTACCTGACCCCAATATGTAAGAAGCTACTTTAGTCTCACTTTCATATCAATATATTTTATAAGCAGTCAAATCCTTTTTGCAATGGATATAGTACAGAAGGAAAGGAGAACAGCAGAAACAGGCCAACAGACAGCAGATATTAGATAGGAAATGATGGTTAACAGCTTTTTATCAAAGGGCAGCTAAGATTTATAAAGATAGTAAACTTTATAAAAATAGTGCTCGCTTCGGAGCACATATACTAAAATTGGAACGATACGGAGAAGATTAGCATGGCCTCTGTGCAAGGATGACATGCAAATTTGAGAAGCGTTCCATATTTTTTCAGTTTCTTAGACTACTTGTCATGGTATTTTTCTGTAGAATGCATCTTCCAATAGTTTTATTATTTAAAAAGTTTTTTCCCCACAAAACTGTCTGTGTTTTGGGCTTAATAAATTTGAAATTGCCGATTAAAAAAAACCTTTATAAAATAAACACAAACACAAAAAACCTAGTGGGTCAAGACTTTTTCTGTATGCAGAGAAAATAGCCCTCAAAAAACATCACCAATTGTATATTATATTATAGTATAAAATTTTATATCATCTAGAAAAGTTTTAATCTTGTTTATGAAAACATGAAACTCTGTAAGACCTTATAGAAAGATTACCATTAAATGGTTGTTTCTTAAAATTAAGTTTTAGTGCTTAAAGGAATGAATATAAACTGTATAGGAAATTAACAGGAATCCTTCATTTCCCTGCAGTATAAAGTTAATATTACCTTCTTTGAAAATATAACAAATAATGTTCATATAATAAATAGCCCGTAGCTACCGAGTATTACCTAATTTTGCACAGTTATTCATAAATTTTATTTAAGAATGGTCAAAACTTATCAATTTTGTAATTCATGAGAATAGGATGCTTTAAACTTTTCTCTCCTTAACTGAACAAATTGCTGTACATTTATCAATATCAAAACTACTAAGTAAACTAGTGTCTCCACATAATCTTTTATATTAAAAAATAATATTCCTCGGGGTGGCCGGTTAGCTCAGTTGGTTAGAGCATGGTGCTGAAAACACCAAGATTGCTGGTTCGATCCCCGCATGGGCCAATGTGAGCTGCGCCCTCCTCAAAAAAAAAAAAAAAAAAAAAATAAGGAAAAAGATTCCTTCATAATATAGCAGAACTTGAAGTATACAGACTACGCCCATCAAAATTTGTCTAATATCTGAACTTGGTCTAGAAGTCAAAATTCCTGAACAGGAGGGTGGCTTGTTCCTTTTCTTCCAAAAAACCCCAAAAAGGCCTCGTAGAGAGTCGCTCACCCGGGCCTCCTACTCTAGCTTCAGATTTACTCACTGCTTCCAGTCAAGGCCTTGGCAGTGACTCACTAAGGCACTGATGGTCCTGCAGACCACAGACCATCCCAGCAAGACAGGACAGGAGCTTCCAAGGTGAACTGGAAATAAGAGTAGACCATTCAGAGCAACTCCGTTCTCAAACTTTAACCCAGTCAAGGGTTGAGTGACCCAAACAGGAGAGAAGCTTAACACCTGACACACCTTCTTCCTTGCTTGGTGCCCTCTGAGGCTGGGTGCTGCTTGGTTCTTCATCGTCTTGGTACTTCTGAGTAAGTCGGACAAAAAGAGCTCTCTGCACTGCGGGGAGGAGCCCTGGTGCAGGCAGGGGTCCGGGGCCTGTCATGTTGCTGCTGTCATCGTACCCACTCCCAGGGTTTGGTGAGTCTTGACCAATAGGAGGCTGATGCTGGGCAAACTCACCGTGCCACAGCCCATCTACACGTGAAACACAGAAAGGGCCACGCAGTGAGTTAGCACAAAACTCCACTAGAGAACATCACAGCGAGTAGAAGAAACTGAAGCTCTAAGAATGATATTTGACGGTCAAATTACTGTGATTGTACATATTTTTAAAAGTCATCTAAAGCTTGACTGTTACAAGTGTTTGGTTAAATTTAAAATGTATTTTAAGGTCTCAATTTCACCACATTTTACTTAGCTTTATTTAAAACATACACTCTTATCACGCTTTAAATGGAAAACAGGACTCCAAATTTTACATTAGAAATGAGTTATTTCAAAAGGTAAACTTACCACTAGAGTTACTGGGCGGCTGAAAACTGTGTACAGCATGCTGTGAGTAGTAATTATCATAAAACTCGGCGGGGTTCTGTAGGGCCTCATAACTGGCGCTGAGCTGCATTTCACCAGGACCCGGTGGGTGTGATGAGCCTGGACAACAGTGATTCTCTCTGGGAACACTCATCACATGCTCTGCAAAGCTCGGGCAGTGGTAGGCACCACTCATACCTGGTGCTGTCAGAGGTGCTTCCGGGGGCACAAACACTGCAGCGTGACTGTGAGGACCCACAGCCCCAGGGGGAGCAGGTGGCGCAGGCGGGCTCTGTGGCATGGATCCTGCACACGGGTGACGTCCAGGGGATCCTGGGTGCGTCCCAGGGCTGCTGTGCTCCTGAGACATATTAGCTCCAGCACCTGGACTTGACCCAGAACTATAGATGTGCTGCGGATGCGGGCTGCTTTCCTGAAACTGTGGACCTGGTGGTGAGGCACTGCTGTAAAATGCTGGTGGCCTGGAAACAGAAAGAACAGTATTTCCTAGTTCCAAGGAAAGCAGCAAACAAGCACGCCAAGTTTCTGAATAGATATTGGTTACGTGTATTTTTCTATATCAGAATTGGATACTAAGAAGCAATTTATTCTCTATTATTTATAACTGGAAACACCAACATGTACACCTTGCTTTCATTTTAGCCCATAGTCTTCTTAATTGCTGCTACTATCAGCTGTTCTAGAATTTACTCATTATTGATATTTTGCAAACTATGCAAAGTACAAAGATAATCACCTCTAATCCTACCGCCCAGAGGCAAATGCTTTGATTGGTCCTGTTCTAGTCCTGACTGCTGTGTGGAATTTCGGAGTTGTGCTAAGGACCCCGTAGGAAAAGCCCCATGGCAGGAAGCAGAGGGTGAGGAGGCCACAGAGGAAGTGGGCAGTAGAGGCGCATGCCAGACAGCTGCTACCTCTCCCTAAGCTTACTTACATGATCAACGTGGATACAGGTGAGTGTCTTAATAAGAATTTCTTGGGGACAAAAATGCCACCATTTTTGAAAATTTTAACTTACTTCTTTCCAATCTTATGTGCTAAATCCACAGTAGGTTTGACAACTATTTCAAAAAGAGATGGAATTTTCTTGAAATCATCTGAGAGCTCTGTCTGAAAATCATCTTCAGGATCGGAGAAGGGGACGTGTTCTGGTGGGGTTGGCAGGAGCCCCACTCCTGGAGGTGGTTTGGGAAGAGGGGTTATGCCGCGCTTCCTAAGCTCTTCTAACTCTCTTTCATCCTCATTTGTGGGTCCCTCTTCAGTATTCAACACCTAAAAATAATTGGCAAAGATGACCATTTTAAAACAAGCTTCCTTCCTCACATTTAAAATCATGAAGACTTCAGTAAACTAATTTTGTTAATAGAAAAATACTAAGTTGAAATGGGTCATAGATAGCTAACTCAGTTTTGATAAAGAGAATGAGGTTCAAAGAGGTAAAGGGTATTTTTCAATGCAAATTAGCTTTTTAATGACACAACAGGATGAGAATGAAAGATTAATTCCTGGTCCATTATTTCTGTGTTTCTAACACAGATATTAAGGAAACATATTAGGTTGGTGCAAAAGTAATTGCGGTTTAACAGGTTAAAAATAACTGCAAAACCCACAATTACTTTTGCACCAACCTAATAAATAACAAGTCCTTGGGTTGTCAGCAGTTTTATAAAACATGATTCAAGTCAAATGAATCTGTAAAGAGAACTAACAAATAATCAAGGTGCAAAATTATTACTCACTTTGTCCAAAAGTTTCTTTGTTTCTTTAGTCAGATCATCATGTGAAAATTTACACTTGTCTCCTTGGTAACATTTTGCCCCACTATGATAGAACTTGCATGGAAATTCATGTAAACAAAAATATTAAGGAATAGACCAAACAAAATCAAACTCTAGTATTTTTCAAACAAAAACCGTAACTGCTGTATAAATAAGACTGTATTACTACATACTACACTGAATTTTCTATAATCACATGAGACAACTTGTTTCATTTTAAGATTAAATATTTTAGTTATGCAGCAAAACATTTAAAAAATCTTAACTCTCTTTTACTTTATTAAAACTAGAAAACATTTCTTAAAGAAAAAGTACTTATAATGGTTATAGCAAATACTATAGTATTTTAACTATGTAAGCCCTGTTGCTTCCTACAATGAAATAAAATATTACACAGAACAAATATATTTTATATTAGGTTGGTGCACAAGTAATTACAGTTTAAAAGGTTAAAAGTAATTGCAAAAACCGCAATTACTTTGGCACCAACCTAATAGTGTTTATTATCTACGAAGAAAATAAGGGGTTTAATATGTCAAGTTAAAGTCAAGCATCCCAAAAGTAAGAGATATAAGCTCATCTTACTTATGACTTTGGGGACAAATGTCTAAAGAAAATATTAAACCTAGAAGTACAGTGAAAAATACACCATTTTCAGGTAGTGAATGTTCAGGGAATTCCGGGGTCGTTTTAGGAAATTTATTACTGTAATCATCACACTGATAATGTCAAAAAGAAAAATCATACAATCATCTTAGCAATTACAAGATGCAACTGACAAAATTCAAAATCCTCTTTTGATTTAAAAAGCTCTTGGTAAAATAAGAATATACATAACTTGATTTCAAAAAAACTACAGCCACAAGCCAATGCAAAAGCGTGTATTATATGCAACAATCACTATTATTTAACATTATTCTGGACATGTAGCCAATACAATTAAAATTAAATAGGACATAGAAATGATTATTTATAAATGGCATGATCCTAGGAAAAAAACATAAGAATAGACTGAAAGCTTCTGGAAAGTTCAATAAGGTATCTGGTTTCTAAAGAAATATGTCAAATCTGAAAAGTTATTTCTTTTTCTTGAATAAGTCAGATTTATCATAACATTTTGATAAAGAAAGGAGGATTATTTGACCTACTAAATATCAAACACGCTCTTACAGAGGGAACAGGTCAAACAACACTATGTATGATAGTCGTATAGAAACATTGCTGTGCACACAGGGATATTTAGGATCTAGGATTAATGCTGCCATTTTAAATTGGTGAAGATGAGACACCAAGTTAAACCAAGGTACTTTTGGAAAAAAGTAAGCTCCTTACTGCGCCTCATATATTAAAATAGAATCTATATGAATTAAAGATGTGTTAAATTAAAAAATATAAATTTACAATCATAGCTGGATCACATTTTAATAAAAATTTTTATAAAAAATTATGTGTAAAAACATATACATGTATACATCCACTCACACATACATACATTAGCACAGAAAAAAAAATTGACTTTATGCCATATTGTTAGCATGGTTATCTCTGAAGAGTTGAGATTACTTAGGGTTTTTTTAAAGTTAGTTGGAAAATTATCAAACATACCAAAGTAGAGAGAATAATACAATGAGCTTCCTCATGCTGGCCACGTCAATTCAATTTCCATCATCTGGCAATTTGGTGAGGTCTATGCCACCCCCATGCTCTCCTCACAACTCTCCCTAAAAAACACTGGAGTGTTGAAAGTATAATCCAAATACATTTAATCTGTAAATATCTCCACATTTATGCCAAACAGATAAGGAATATTTTTCTTAAGTCACAACCTTATTATCAATCTGAAAAATTCACACATTAATTTTATCCACTACCCTGTCAATATATAAAATTTTGGGATTGTTTCCAAAAATGCCTTTTTATAACTGCTTTGTTCATATTAGGATCCAGGTATGATCCACAAATGGCATCTCGTTAGTATACCTCTCAAGTTCCTTCATTGATTTCTAGGAGTTCCCCTCCCCTTTTATTTTTGTATCATTTATTTGTTAATTTTCATATTTTCATAGGAGTTAAAAGACTCCCGATTGCATCATATCGAGAGGCATTTAACGTCTGGTTGCTTCTTTTTAGTGCTAAGACTGACAAATTGGTGAGGTGTTGTCAACTCAACTAATCCATTATAAAGTTTCTCATCAACTTTTTACCTAATGATTTTAGCAGCCATCAGCAATCACTGCCCAGATCCATTAAATCATCCGAATTTGAGAAATGGTAGCACCGCTACGTCAGAGGGTGAACTCGTGTGTAACTCTGCCAGATGATGCCAAGCTTCCCCCCACAAGGGTGCATCATTTTGCATTCCCACCAACAAGGTCTGAGTGTATCTACTTTTTTACAGCCTTGCTAACAAATTTTGTGGTCACATTTTTATTTTTTTTTTGGGGGGAGGGGGTTTGCAAATCGGATAGCTGCAAATGGTATCTCAGGGCATAGATTAAATTGCATTCCTCTTATTATTACAAAAAAGACTGAGCATCTTTTCATACGTTTTGGGGCCATTTGCATTTCTCTCTGTGAATTATTCTTGCCCCATTTTTCTTCTCCATGTTTAGAAACTCATATATTGAGCTATTACCTTTTTGTAAGTGATGTAAGTTACAAACAACTTTTCCCGTTTTATTATTTACCTTTTATTTTGCTTACGACACATTTTTGTTACTACACAAATTAAAAAAATTTTATGTAGTCAAATTTTCAATCTTTTCCCTTATTGCTTCTGGATTTTAAGTCATACTTGGAAAAGTTATAAAGGAATTCACCCACGTATTCCTCCAGTATTTGTATGGTGTCACTGTTTACATTTAGATCAATAATAACAGGGGTTATTTACTTTCTTTTCTTTGTTTTAACTAGACAAGGCTATTTTAAAATTTGTCTGGAAAAGTAAACATGAGAATCTACCAAATATCACAGTGTGCTGGTGAGGCAGAAACAATCATAGCAAAGCAACACAAACACGAGGGCAAATAGACCCACAGAGGCAAACACAACGTCCAGAGCAAAAGCGAACGTATAACATTTCATCATGATAAAGATGGAGTTTTCAGATGGAGGGGGCAGGAAGGCTCCACGGATCCTAAAAGGTACAAGTAACCAGCTAGCTATTTGGGGGTGAGGGGGTTAACAAGGAAAGTACACTATACATGTATGTTTTTAAAAGGACTATATACATTCGAGGGCTGACAAAGAAGTTCACAAACTTGCCACCATGCGTTTACATGGGCAGCACTGTACAAACAACTCGGTAAGGTTTCATAACCTTAGTATATCAGTGTCTCACGGCTGTGTTCGTGTCAACGTGTGATGATGTCTTGATGTGTGGCGTTCATTATTGTTGTTGCATGTTTTTGTGTGCCATTGCAAGAATATCTGAGCTTGAATTAGAGCAATGAAGAAACATTAAATTTCTTGGAAAACTTGGCAAGAGTGGAAGTGCAATCAGGGACATGTTAGTCCAAGTTTATGGGGATAATGCCATGAAGAAAACAGCAGTATACAAAACAATTAAACGTTTTTCTAAGGGGAGAGAACGCGTCATTTATGAAGACAGGTCAGGGCGGCCAGTCATGAGCAGAACTGATGAAAACATTGCAAACATTCATCAAATTGTGCATCAAAATCATCGGCTGACTGTGAGAAGTATAGCCAACCAAGTAAACACTGATAGAGAAACAGGAAAATCTTAATTGAACATCTTGGCATGAGAAAGGTATGTGCAAAAATGGTCCTGAAGGACCTCACCGATGAACAAAAGCAAAGGAGAGTCGACATTTGCCAAGACCTTTTGGAGAGGTAAGATGATGTTTTGGGCCGTGTTATTACTGGTGATGAAACACGGGTATACCAATATGACCCTGAAACAAAGCATCAAAGTGCACAATGGAAGTCAGCCAATTCTCCATGACCAAAAAAGTTCCGTCAGTCCAAATCAAGAGTCAAAACGATGCTGCTAATCTTTTTTGATATCAGAGGGATTATTCATTATGAATTTGTACCAACTGGACAAACAGTTAACTAAGTTCACTATTTGGAAGTGCTGAAAAGGCTGCATGAAAAAGTTAGATGACCTGAACTTTTCACCAACAATTCGTGGCTCTTGCATCACGACAATGCACCAGCTCACACGACACTGTCTGTGAGGGAGGTTTTAGCCAGTAAACAAATAACTGTATTGGAACACCCTCTCTACTCACCTGATCTGGCCCCCAGTGATGTCTTTCTTTACCCAAAGATAAAGGAAATGTTGAAAGGAAGATATTTTGATAACATTGAGGACATCAAGGGTAATATGACGACAGCTCTGATGGCCATTCCAGAAAAAGAGTTCCAACATTGCTTTGAAGGGTGGACTAGGCACTGGCGTCAGCACACAGCCTCCCCAGGGGAGTACTTCAAAGTTGACCATAGAGCTACTCAGCAATGAGGTATGTAACACTTTTTCTAGGATGAGTTCGTGAACTTAATTGTCAGACCTCATACAGTAAAAAGCAATTTGGATGGTGGGCAGGAGTACAATTTAGATGTATAGATTTCCTAAAAAAGAAATAGGGAAGTATTTATCACTGGGGGTAAGATTTGATGAGACCTTGATTTTATAATATTCCACAATAATTTATTAAGTAAAATAATTAAGTCATAGAATAAATATTTTGCTACCTATTCCTTCAGGAAGCACACAGTCTATTGAAATACTTATAAGCTGAGTATATTAAATATAAAGTACCTTTATTTCTTTCATAGTTTTTTTCCAAAGGGAAGTTATTCCATTTCCCTAAAGAATAAACTCAGTTTGCCCTTTTGAAGTATAAGGGCTGATTTTACTTGGTTTATGTAATGTGCTATTTAAAATTTAAAACCAAACGAGCATTTCTGGGTTGTACTTAACGATTTTTAAAACCCTCAATGATGCTTTCACACCTCAATATGCTGGTTAACTATTTTCAGTAAAGGATATTATGCATGTAAATGCAGTTCTCTCCTTTGGTACAGTATCCTTGTAAATAAAATTTGCAGATCTCTTTTCTCTTCTCCAACTCTGCATCGTGGTCAAATTTACATTGTTCTCCCTGTTCACAAAAAGAAAAGGAAGGAAGGAAGAGAAAAAAAAACCATTGGACTGAGTTTTCTCCATGGAATTTCACAGTGTACTCATAATTATGGTTCTATCTTCAGTTTTTAAATTATGAGCTAATAATAACTCAAACAGTCCCTGGAGTTCCTGCCCAAGATGGTGGGCATGGCTCCGTGCAGAGGCAGCACAGTGAGGTGGCCTCAGGGGACCCCGCATGGGTCCCACCAGCACTCACCATATCCAGCTGAGCTACTGTGGGGACTCATTTAACCCTCTGTTGTGGCCACATTTACAATTGGGACAATAACTACTTCCTAGGGTCGCTGTAAAGACTAAGACATTTAACATTAGTAACCATTTGCCACACAGTGAGCACTGTGTTTGTTAAAAAAAACCTCTGGTTTCAACAAATTATAATGTTGTCCCAGAATATAATTAAATGATTTTTTTAAATTAGTAAATCAAAATGTATTAATGGTATGAATTTCTTTTAAATATTTAGACATTAATTTCAAACCAAACAAATCTCTTAAATATTAGAAAAATAACATGATTGAATATATCAGAGTTTCTTTTTTTTTCTTTGTATTTTTTTTTTTATTATTATTAGTTTCAGATGCACAAGACAAGGTAATACTTTGACGTTCATCATATCCCTCACACTGTGATCCCCTCCATCCCCAATTAAATGATTTCTGCTGTACAGTATTTCCATGCAAGATACAATTTGAAGAACCAGATTTATTACAACTTTTTGAGAAATGAAAGAACTAACCACCCCCCAAAAGACTTAAATATTAAAGAGTACTTTGGAAATAAAAGTGTTTATGATATTCCTATGAATTTACCTTAATACATCTCCCTTCCAGAAAGTATTTACAGATTTGTTTTCCTTTGTGTTCCACCGTGTGCTGATTGATAAATTCCTGAGTCATAACCTTCCATTTTTTCCCTGGTTTGTTATACTGCAAAAAAAATTTCATTTAAATGTAACATGAAATATTAAATAGGTACTAAAATATTACTAAATAGGTACTAAAATGTATAGGAAAAGAATATGTATTTACAGAAAATGTAATAGCTACTATAAAGATTAAAAGATGTTAAAAGTTTTATGGCAAACAGAATTAGTAAGTCTTTAGAATTCATCAAAAGATTGCTTGTTCTGTGACCATCCTTGAGCTTTCAAGAAAGTGAGTTTGGAAATGCAAGGATCCCTGAAAAGGCTAGGACTGGCGGTGGACATTCTGACCACTGAGCATGCCTACTTGCCCTGGACAGGCCTTCCCCAGTCCCTCCTGAACATGACTGCTGCCTTGGGCTCTGGCACTGTCCTGTTTGTTTCCAGAATCACAAGAAGAAATCTCTCACGATAGCCAATAAACTGAGGCAGTCAGTAACATATTTTAATCTTATAATGTATTTTAAAAGTCTAAATCTGATGAATGCAAAAGAAAGAACTTACTGATTTTCTACTACACCACAGAATGTTTTTGTTGCAGCCCACATCTGTAAACATCTAAAAAGTTAGTGCTTGAAGGGGTCATTAGAGCTAATTTAATACCATATGTCCTCTCCTTCTACTGATTAGCAAACCCGAGCTCACAGGCAGGCGGTCATTTACTCAACGCCATGCTTTCCCAGAAGCTGATTTTTCCAGGTACAGAGAGATGGATATAGGAGGAGGCTTTCTTAGAAGCAAAGCACCACACTAATTTGGTCTAGGGAGAGCAGCACATTCCAGAGGTCTGCTGGTATAGGAAGATGGACAGGCAGCGTATAACCACCCAGAAATCCTCAGCTTGTTTCCCAAGCTGCTGTCTCATGGAACATAAAGCAACCTTCTTAGTGCCTCAGCTGCTCAGAACCTTTATATATTAATGCTAACTCAGAGACCTGAGGGTAGAGCAGCGTGTGCAGGGTTTCACAAGCTTATCTGAGCTTTTTACAGTCACACCTATTTACATCTCCCTAATTAATATTCTAAGGAGTATATACGAAGACATCTATGCCCATAATCTTGAAGCCTAGAGATTGGAAAACCAAGCATTTTCCAGTTATAATATATTGCTATCTCCTTGCTCTCAATCAAAGTTGCAGCTTTATATCTCAGCCTTGCTCTGTAAATTCAACCAAACCTCACTGTGGAAATGTGGCAGAATATAGGAACTGAACCACTCTAAACCAGAAAGTCACTATGTTCAAGTTCTACTCAACATGTATTTACTCAATATCTATCACATTCATGGGTCATAAATTCATCTTCCTAACCATTTATATTTCCTTTTCTTCTCTTACAGTGCTTTCAACTCGAGTAAGTAAGTTCACTTACCACCACCTCCCTTCTTGGCCCTGCTACATATCGGGCTGCTAGCGTTTTATTGCCATTTGCATCTGGGGAAGGTGACTCCTAGGGAGGAACCAACATTTCTGCTTTCAGACTTATCACTTTTGCTTTTAGGCACTTTCAAACACACCAATTTTATTTCCAAGTCACCCGAATCTGCATCTCTATAATAGTATCGTAACTAATTAAAACAACAATTCTTTTTTTGGAACTCATTTATACTCATCAGATCTGAACTGGAAGTTTTCCATTTGCTAGGAAAGTAGCATTCAAATCACAGTGCTTCCTTTGCAGTAAATCAGAAGATAGAGAAGCCCCTCTCCTCACTGAGTATAAACTCTCAGTACCTCTTGAAAGTCATCCGTGCCTGAAAACACATTGGGCCCTTTACTGGCTCTTCCCCCACGGTCTCTGCGTTTGATTTTCTTCGGCAAACCTCGTCCACGACCAACATTAAAACTTTTGACCCTCTGTTCGATACCTAAAAAAGTTTAAAACGTACTTCAAATATTATAGAAAATAGCATACCTGTCAATGTGTTAGTTTGTAAAGGACAGCTTATTTTAAACAGTCTATAATGTACAGTACATTTTTCCCCCCTTCAGATTCAATGAAAACAATTAATTCAATCTCTACATTTTATTTCCTGGGCACTGTTTCTTATTCTTTTGTTTCTTAAGGGATGTTAAGAACAAAAGGCAGGCAAGAAATAGAATGTACATGGCTGGAGAAGTCAAATCTAGTTTGATTCTTTTCAATTTTCCTTAGAATAAGCAATTATCAAGGCTTTTAAAGAGAATTAAATATTATATTAATCTCTAAGGAAGACATTGTTGGTATCATTTCCCCCCCCCCCCTCCAAATAAGACCTAGCCGGACAATCAGCTCTAATGCGTCTTTTGGAGCAAAAATACCGGGTCTCATACTAATTTTTATTCCAAAAGACACATTAGAGCTGATTGTCCAGCTAGGTCTTATTTTCGGAAAAACAGGTTATTAGTGGCTACTTTGTAGTAAATTGAGTTTCTACTGATAATTTTGAGTGGTTAATACACACACAAACATCTCCAAATAAAATTTATACTTGTCTTTTACTTTTGAAAAACTTCGTATTTAAAAGCATTTTAAAAGATATCCAAATTACAAAAATTATATATTGGGGTAGGAAGTTACAATACAGAGTGACTTCTCAGTTAACCAAAGTCATATTGAACTAATAAGTTTTCTAATTATCTTAAACCTACAAAACAGTCATAAAATAAATATATGAAAAAAATGTTTCATCTCATTAAAAGAAATCAAAGAAATGAAAATTTAAAAATGACACAGCAATTTTCACTTCAAAGAATAATAGCATGGTAGGGATTTGGAGTTTGGCATTTTTGCATACTGGCAGGGGTATTATAAATGGGTACATCGTTTTTTTGGATATCAAATTGGTGTATGAATCAAATATCTTCAAATGTGTGGTTATGACTTTTGACTCAATTCTGCATTTCAGAATTTATACTTAAGAAAAATGTTTGCCGAGATGTCTTCTGAGATATGTATAAATATGCAGGGTTAATCACAGAATTTTTAAAAACTCATGCAACTTAAGTCTCAAATAATTACTATCAAACTAACCTAACAATTTGTGAGACAAATTATGGTTTATTTATTTAATTCAGTACAATGCAGGCATTAAAAGTTACTCATTAACATAAGTATAAGTTCAAAATTAAGGGAGGAAAAAACCAAATTACAACAGTATGTATATTTTCTTGTTAAAAATAATTGTCAGAGGGACCAGCCCAGTGGCTCAGGCGGTTGGAGCTCTGTGCTCCTAACTCCGAAGGCTGCCGGTTCAATTCCCACATGGGCCAGTGGGCTCTCAACCACAAGGTTGTCAGTTCAATTCCTCGAGTCCCTCAAGGGATGGTGGGCTGCGCCCCCTGCAACTAGGAACGGCAACTGGACCTGGAGCTGAGCTGCACCCTCCACAACTAAGATTGAAAGGACAACCACTTGACTTGGAAAAGTCCTGGAAGTACACACTGTTCCCCAATAAAGTCCTGTTCCCCTTCCCCAATAAAAAAATAAAATAAAATAATCATTGTCAGAAAAATTCTCAAAGAATGTATACTGAAAATGTAATAGGTAATTTTCTCTAGATGTAGGGATTCAAATTATTTTGTTTTATCTTTGAACTTTGCTGGGTTATCTTTTCTACACATAGAAAAAGTTTTCTGCATTTGACCATATATTAGTTTCATAATCAAGGGGGAAAACGAATATCAAAAATAAAATGCAGTACTCAGTTCTGTAACAGAACAAACAGGGAGAGCCTGGAAGGAAAAACCCCAGCTGGGAAGACATGACCAGGCCTCTACATTCCATGTGGAATGACCCTGACACCACTGTGTCTAGACTCCAGGAACAGGCTTATATAATAATTACAGTAGCAGATGTATAAATTCCTTTCTCTTTAGTTCAGGAAAGTCTAGATTCATATTTTTCAAAGGAATGTTGCTAGGAAATCAAGAAAAAATAAAGCCATGGCAATAACCAAATTCACTTATATCTGATTCCTTTCTCAATGACAAAGGATGGGCTGCGTGCTCACTATTTAACCTTAGTCACATCTTGCTCCAGTTTTCTTGAAGCAGACACACTGACTGGCCAACTCTCAAGGTTGATTTGACCCTCAAGTGACTCATGGTTACTATGGCAACTTGTCTTGATCTTTCCAGGAACAATGTGCCTCAATATAGCAGATGAATAAGTGATGACTCTAGAAATTTCTTTAGATTATGTTCTTATTTCCAACTTTGAAGGATGTCCATAGTACTAAGTACACTTGCATAACAGAGATGACTGTCACATTTTAAAGCCTAAAAATAGAATAGCTCCCCAGAATTCCGTCCTCACAGGTCTAAAATATATAAAGTAATCCATAGAGTAACAGAGACAACTGAAAAAGGTAGGTTACTTTTTATCAGTAGACTTCTATCATACCAAAGGGGTGAGCGACGGGACATAGCATGAAACATGTTTTATACTTTTTAAATATTAGGATATCTTTCTAATTCAAATATTAAAATATCATGAGATTGAAATATTTGTGGATTTTTATCCTCAAGGTCTACAAAATAAATAAAAACAAATTCAGAAACGCAAGAATAAGCTGATCTAGAGAAAGGGCTAAGAAATTAAGTTTTCACTCCCATAGCTACATGTTTTAATAAGGTTCTCATATTCAAAAACAGACTGACAGCTGCAAACTTACCTTGCTGAATTCCTTTCATTCTTGGTTTCTTCCCTGGCTCTTTAGAAAACGGTGATCCTAAAGCAGTACTGGAGGTTTCTTTAGCTTGTCTGTATTGTTTCAGCTGACTGGCAAAATCGCCCTCTGTCCCCTGACTGTAGGCGCCGAAGTTGTCATCACTGTAGGTACTGTATTCACCATATTCCCTGCTTTTAAACTGTTTGCTGTGTTGACTCTTCCTTGATGTCAGGTAGCTTCCTGATATATGTCCACGCTAAGTGAAAATGGACAATCGTTACCAGGACTTTTCAGTTATATATAGGAATTGACAGTGACACAGGACATCTCTCCTCCCCCAGAGAGTCGGGAGAAAGAAGGGGAAAAATAGTTATTACTTCTGCCTCTTGCTCAGTATCTATCTAGGACTCTATTGAAAACTAAATGCTACTCTGATATTATCTAATCCCATAGTGCTCATTGATCCTTGCTGGTCAGCATGTTTTATTCACTTTTCGTTTTCCATGTACCATGTCTCAACACTTGTACACACAGGACACTTAAAAATCTGTACCATAATATGTGAATTTCTTCTCCAAAAACAGAAAAGGTCTTTTTGAAAATAAGGGAAGACAGGAAAACAGCTTGGGGAGAGGAGAAAACACATATATTCTCCTAGCATTGAAAAATTCCCAAAAGACATGTTTAAGCATATTATATTTAATTTAAAAAAAAACTGGAAAATCTTATGAAAAATGTTTTTATCTGAGGTCTAATACAAAATATGGAGATTTCCGTAGAAATGAAGGACTTCTAGTAAATAAATCACTCATTAGGAACTCTTTATTACAATATATAGTATTAATTTCATTGCTTCTTTACTAAAGCATTTAAAAACAAAGAAAACACTTTCGTCCTAGAAGTTTATTTAATGATAGTTTTCAAGTGTACCTCTCTCTATTCACTGAAATATTTTTGTTAGTTCTTCTGTCAATTTCCTATAAGAAAAAAAATTGTACAGAATTACAACTTGAGGATCTAGAAAAACCTAGACCATAATTTACCTTCAGCTTAGTTCATTTTATGTCATATAAAAATACTGCTCTGTAAGGACAACAGCATGAGACTATGTGTTTTTAATAAAATGCAGCAAAATATTAAGTTTTTTTCAGTTATTATAGAGAAAATATATAACAAAAGGAATTAAGAAAATCAATTAGCTCATCAATGTAAAATTTTGAAGACTCTGTATTCGATTTCTGACTTGTCTGAAGCAGTACTTTGAAAGTTTAAAAAACTTCTCACTTCAGAAATTCAGATGGGGATTTACAATTATAGCCAAAGGCAATGTTTCGGACAGTTTTCAAAAAGCCACCATGGGACCGCACCAGTGGCTCAGGTGGTTGGAGCTCTGTGCTCCTAACGCCAAAGGCTGCCGGTTCAATTCCCACATGGGCCAGTGGGCTCTCAACCACAAGGTTGCGGTTTGACTCGACTCCTGCGCCCCCTGCAACTAAGATTGAACACGGCACCTTGAACTGAGCTACTGCAGAGTTCCCAAATGGCTGTTGGTTGGAGCGCGTCCTCTCAACCACAAGGATGCCGATTCAACTCCCACAAGGGATGGTGGGCTGTGCCCCCTGCAACTAACAACGGCAACTGGACCTGGAGCTGAGCTGCGCCCTCCACAACTAAGACTAAAAGGACAAAAACTTGACTTGGAAAAAGTCCTGGAAGTACATACAACATGTTCCCCAATAAAGTTCTGTTCCCCTTCCCCAATAAAATATTTAAAAAAAAAAAGCCACTATAAAAATAAAACAAAAATTAATTGCTTAGATTAAGTTAAAGATTAATTAGTTGAATAGTGCTTACTTTTCATTTTATAAAAAATGTGATGGCATGAATACCAATGATATATTTCAACGCTTTATGACTAAAGATTCCGCAGTTGATGGTTAGGAATTTTTCTCTAGAGATTAGTTGTTCGTCACAGAAGTTTTTAAATCTTAGTATTAACTCAATTCTCTGATTTTTCACGGCCTTTACAAACACAATCTCCATACTCTTACTTTTAAAAATAGATGTATCATCAACAAAATGGTGGCGTGAGGTGAGCCTCTGGAAATCTCCCCTGGAATGTACAACAAATTGAACAACTATAACTCCACAAAGGACTCCCTGCACAGCAGACAGGCAAGATGAAGAGTCTCACTACTGAATTCACCTAAAGGTGAGCAAATTGCACAAGCAAGGGAGGAGGGAAGACAGAAGTACAGAGACGGAGCCGCGCGGGCACAGATCACAGACCTAGCTCAGTGCTCCGAGCTCGCTGCATCCCTGAACTACCGCAGCATGGGAGAGGGAAGAACTCGGACTGCTAGGGCTCCGCTTATGGCCCACAGGGCTGAGGGGGCAGCATATAGCACGGCTGAACCCAACGCTCACGGCAGAGACCTCGGAGAAAAGACTGAGGGAAGAAGGCTGAAAACGGTGGTTTAAGCCCTCACTGCCGCAGAGATTGGAAGTCTTAGGCACGGAGACTAGCCGCCCCCCCCCACCCTCCCAGAGCTCGTCCGGCCCCAACCTGCCCGGAGCTAGAAGCCGAACAGTAGCAGTGTCAGATCAAAAGAACAGAATATTTGAAGTTTTGAGAACTGTGGTCTGCAGACACAGATTCGCAGCCCAACTAGTTCTGGCAAAGGGGAGGGAGCTGTGGAAGCAGGACCGGCTGTGGTGGTGGTCGCCGCCATTGCTCTGGGCCACCTCTCACAACTCACCCCGCCCCTGACCCCACCTATCTGGGTGGATCTCTGAGGAGTAAACAGAACTGCTGAAACATGCGGGCTCTGAATCGGGTGCAGAAAGAGCTTTGGAACTTCAAAAGCTCTCCACATACCCACAGGGACATGGCGACCTATGACCCAGGTGAACTGTTAACAGAGGAGAAGCCCATCTCCCAGGGAATAACCCCATTGTGAGAGAAGTTGGAATAGAGCCAAGAAAACATAGCACTACTGTGTGAGAGAGAAAAAAATACTGCAGTCAGAGAGAAAATAAAACATTCTACCAACACGTACTGGAAAACAAAAGAAAGACCTCTTTCTATCAACCTGTTGCAGAACCTACTCCTGTAGATGTCTAGGAAGAGAAATAATAAATCATTAATTATCATGAATAACCACGGCAACAAGACAGCTCAGAAAGAAAGTGAAAAGTCTCCAGAAAAGGAACTTAAAGATAAGGAAATATATGACTTAAAGGAAAGAGAAATCAAGATTGTAGTTCTGAAAAAACTCAACGAGATGCAAGAAAACACAGAAAGGCCGTTTAATGAACTCAGAAACACAATCAAAGAAAAACATGAGCATTTTACCAAAGAGATTGAAATTTTAAAAAAGAACCAAATAGAATTTCTGGAGATTAAGAACTCAAGAGAAGAAATTAAGAATGAAAAACCCAGCCTAGGCAGTAGAGTTGACCAGATGGAGGAAAGAATCAGTGACATCAAAGATAGAAACCAGGAAATGACATGGATGGAAGAAGAAAGAGACTTGAGACTTAAAAAGAAATGAAAGAACTCTACAAGAACTTTCTGAGTCCATCAGAAAGAGCAATATAAAAATAATGGTCATACTTGAAGGAGAAGAAAGAGAGAAGGGAACAGAGAGTATACTCAAACAAATAGTCGATGAGAACTTCCCAAACTTGTGGAAAGAACTTGATCCTCAAATCCAAGAAGCAAATAGAACACCTAATTACCTCAACCCCAACAGGCCTTCTCCAATGCACATTGTATTGAAGCTGTCTAAAATCAACGACAAAGAAAGAATCCTCGAGGCAGCCAGGGAAAAGAAGACAGTAACCTACAAAGGAAAGCCCATTAGATTATCATCAGATTTCTCAGCAGATACTCTACAAGCCAGGAGGGAGTGGAACCAAATATTCAAACTATTGAAAGAGAGAAATTATGAGCCAAGAATAATATACCCAGCAAAGATATCCATTACACATGAAGGAGGAATAAAGACCTTTCCAGACATACAGAAGCTGAAGGAATTTTCTAATACACGACCTGCACTACAAGAAATACTAAAGGAGGCTATTAGACCACCGTCAACAGGGACAATTTGTGGCAACCAAAATATAAATATGGGGAGAGTAAAGGCCTGAACTGGAATATGGGAATGGGGAAAGTAGGTGTGCTGAGGAAAATGGAATACTCTAAATATCAAACTTTCTTTTACATAAACTTAAGGGTAACCACTCAAAAAAAATATCCAGAACTGAAATATATACTGCAATAAAAGAAGAAACAGAGGGAAACATCATAGAATATCACCACACAGAAATAATAGACAACAACAAAAGGGCAAAGAAACAATGGAGACACAGTGTTACCAGAAAACTAAAGATAGAACAATAGGAAATCCTCACGTATAAATAATCACCCTAAATGTAAATGGACTGAACTCACCAATAAAAAGGCACAGAGTAGCAGATTGGATCACAAAACTAAACCCAACCATATGCTGTCTCCAAGAGACACATCTCAGCTACAAGGACAAGCATAGACTCAAAGTGAAAGGGTGGAAATTGACACTCCAAGCAAATGGTACCCAGAGAAAATCAGGTGTAGCCATAATGATATCAGATGAAACAGACTTCAGGGTGAAAAGGGTAACAAGAGACAAAGATGGACATTTCGTAATGGTAAAGGCGACTTTACAACAAGAAGACGTAACAGTCATCGATATTTATGCCCCCAATCACGGAGCACCAAAATATACCAAGCAACTATTAACAGAACTAAAGGGAGAAATTGACCAAAACACAATTATACTAGGGGACCTAAATACATCATTGACAGCTATGGATAGATTGTCCAAACAGAAAATAAATAATGAAACAGCAGCCCTAAATGACACATTAGATGAAATGGACATAATTGACATATACAGAGCACTTCATCCTAAGACATCAGACTATACATTTTTTTCTAGTGTACATGGAACATTCTCAAGCACAGACCATATATTGGGACATAAAATCAGCCTCAGAAAATTTAAGAAGACTGTGATCATACAAGCATATTCTCTGATCACAAGGCTTTGAAATTGGATATCAACTGCAAAAAGAAAGCAGGAAAAATCATAAACACATGGAGCTTAAACAACATACATTTAAAGAACAACGGGGTCAAGAAGAAATTAGAGGAGAGATCAAAAGATACATAGAAATAAATGAGAACGAAAATACATCCTACCAAAATTTTTTTAGATGCAGCGAAAGCAGTTTTAAGAGGGAAATTTATATTATTACAGGCCTATCTCAAGATACAAGAAGAATCCCAAATAAATAAGCTCACATTACACCTTAAAGAACTAAAAAAAGAAGAACAAATTAAACCCAAGGTCAGCAGAAGAAAGGAAATAATAAAAATCAGAGCAGGACTAAATGAAATAGAGAACAAAAAGACAATAGAAAAAATTAATGTGACAGAGAGCTGGTTCTTTGAAAAGATTAACAAAATTGACAAACCCTTGGCTGACTCACTAAGATAAAAAGAGAGAAGACACTAATTAACAAAATCAGAAATGAGAAAGGGGAAGTCATCACGGACACCACAGAAATACAAAGGATTATCCAAGAATACTATGAAGGACTATATGCCACCAAATTCAATAACCTAGAAGAAATAAACATGTTCTTAGAAACATATAGCCTTCCTAGGATGAACCATGAAGAACTGGAAAATCTAAACAGATCGATCACCAGTGACGAAATTGAATCAGTCATCCAAAACCTTCCCAAAAGCAAAAGTCCGGAACCAGATGGCTTCACTAGTGAATTCTACCAAACCTTCAAAGAGGATCTAATACCAATCCTGCTCAACCCCTTCAGAAAAACTGAAGAAGAGACAGTACTCCCTAACTCATTTTATGAGGTCAACAGTACCCTGGTACCAAAACCTGGTAAAGACAACACAATAAAAGAGAACTACAGACCAATATCTCTGATGAATGCAGATGCAAAAATCCTAAACAAAATTCTAGCAAATTGAATGCAACAATGCATTAAAAAGATTATTCATCACGACCAAGTGGGTTCATCCCTGGGACACAAGGATGGTTCAACATTCGCAAATCCATCAATGTAATACATCACATAAACAAAAAAAAGGACAAAGATCATATTACATCAATCGATGCAGGAAAAGCATTTGACAAGATACAACATCCATTTATGATTAAAACACTTAATAAAACACGTATAGAAGGAAAATACCTTAACATAATAAAGGCCATATATGACAAACCCTCAGGTAATCTCATAATTAACGGTGACAAACTGAAGCCCTTTGCTCTACGTTCAGGGACATGACAGGGCTCTACCCTATTACCTCTGCTTTTCAACATAGTGTTGGACGTCCTCGCCAGACCAATCAGGCAAGAGAAAGAAATAAAAGGCATCCAAATTGGGAATGAAGAACTTAAATTGTCACTCTTTGCATATGACATGATACTATATATAGAAAACCTTAAAGACTCCAGCAAAAAGCTATTAGAAACAATCAATGAATACAGTAAAATTGCCGGCTACGAAATCAACGTACAAAAGTCCATTGCATTCCTATATCCTAACAATGAAATCTCAGAAAAAGAAATACAAAAAACAATTCCTGTTGCAACTGCAGCAAAAAGAATAAATACCTAGGAATACACTTAACCAAGGATGTGAAAGATCTATATGCTGAAAACTCTAAGACATTTTTAAAAGAAATTGAAGAAGACGCAAAGAAATGGAAAGACATTCCATGCTCATGGATTGGAAGAATCAACATAGTTAAAATGGCCATATTACCCAAAGCCATATACAGATTTAATGCAATCCCCATTAAAATCCCAATGGCATTTTTAAAGAAACAGAACGAAAAATCATCAGAATTGTTTGGAAGCACAAAAGACCCCGAATAGCCAAAGCAATCTTAAGAAAAAAGAACCATGCAGGAGGTATCACACTCCCTGACTTTAGCTTGTGCTAAAAGGCTACAATAATCAAAACAGCATGGTATTGGCAGAAAAACAGACCAATGGAATAGAATTGAGAACCCAGAAATAAAACTACATATACATGGACAGATAATTTTTGACAAAGAAGCAAAAAACATACAATGGAGAAAAGACAGCCTCTTCAATAAATGGTGCTGGCAGAATTGGAAAGCCATGTGCAAAAGAATGAAATTGGACTGCTGCCTGTCACCATGTACCAAAATTAATTCATAATGGATCAAAGACTTAAGCATAAGACCTGACACAATAAACTGCATAGAAGAAAACATAAGTACTAAACTTATGGACCTTGGGTTCAAAGAGCGTTTTTTGAATTTGAAGGCAAGGGAAGTAAAAGCTGAAACAAACGAATGGGACTATATGAAACAAAAGCTTCTGCACAGCAAAAGAAACCATCGACAAAATAAAGAGGCAACCAACTGAATGGGAGAAGATTTTTGCAAACAGTGTTTCTGACAAGGGGCTAATATCCAAAATATACAAGGAACTCATGCAACTCAACAAGAACAAAAAAACAATCCAATTGAAAAATGGGCAGAGGACCTAAGAGACATTTCTCCACAGAGGACTTACAAATGGCAAATAGACATATGAAAAAATGCTCAACATCACTAATCATCAGAGAAATGCAAATAAAAACCACAATGAGATATCACCTCACCCCAGTCAGAATGGCTATCATCAACAAGACAAATAGTAACAAGTTTGGAGAGGCTGTGGAGAAAAAGGAACCCTTATACACTGTTGTGGGAATGTAGACTGGTGCAGCCGCTTTGAAAGGCAGTGTGGAGGTTCCTCAAAAAATTATAAAAGAAATACCATGTGACCCAGCAATCCTTCTCCTGGGTATCTACCCCAAAAATCTGAAAACATTTATCCATAAAGACACGTGTGCTCCAATGTTCATTGCAGCTTTGTTTACGGTGGCCAAGACAGGGAAACAACCAAAATGTCCCTCGATAGATGAATGGATAAAGAAGTTGTGATATATATACACAATGGAATACTATTTGGCGGTAAGAAAAGATGATTTAGGAGCATTTGTGACAACATGGATGGATCTTGAGAGTATGATGCTAAGTGAAATAAGTCAGATAGAAAAAGCAGAGAACCCTATGATTTCACTGATATGTGGTATGTAAACCAAAATCAACAAAAGAACAAGACAAACAAATGAGAAACAAAAACTCATAGACACAGACAATAGTTCAGTGGTTACCAGAGGGTAAGGGGGGTGGGGGGAGGGAGATGAGGGTAAAGGGATGAAATATATGGTGATGGAAGGAGAACTGACTCTGGGCGGTGAACACACAATGGGACTTATAGATGATGTAATACAGAATTGTACACCTGAAATCTATGTAACTTGACTAACAATTGTCACCCCAATAAACTTTAATTTTAAAAAAAATAGATGTATCCCTTTCAATTGATCTGCTCCCTAGTTTTCCCAGCTGAAATACTGCTAAAAGCCCTCAAATGAGGCAGACCCCGGCCAGGGCCGCTTTGCTCAGGAAGGCTCACGTCACTTCCTGAGGGCTGGTGTGGCCCGGAGTCCCAGGCACCGTGTGAGCGTGGGGAAGCCCTGATTGGAGCAGGTCACAGAGCGGCGGCTGGCGCTGGACTGGCTCCCTTGGCCGCACATGTTCTTCACTCAGAAGGAACAAAACACGTGCCCCAGCAGAGTCCCGCAAGGAGGTAACAGCCCCGGGAAGGTGATAAGAGAAAACACTGACTTCTCTGACCGCTGTGCTGTCTGGTTATCAGTCCACTCCTCCGCTGGCTGCACGCCATCTCTGCAAACCCGGCCCTGGGACTAGGAGCAGGAGGCTCAAAGGGAAGCCCCAGCAGGCCCTCTCACTTCCTAGCTGGATGGTACCACTACATTCAGTTGTGGGCCTGTGATTTTGTACAAGTTATATAGCAGATCCCTGTTAGTTAAGAAAATGGGGTTTTAGGGTGTACCTAGGGCATTGTCTAATCGCAGCGAGTCAACTGTAAACACGTGGGGGAAATGGCACGGACTTTCTCTCCGCCTAACGGCAGGCTCCATTCTCCCATCAGAGCATCCCCCTCCTAAAAAACAGGGCAGAAGATAAAGATAGACAGGTGTTTTTTCCGAGGCCACCGTAGCCATCAGAGAGCTAACAATGAGTGAAGGTCACTGGACCGTCATGCAGGGAGCAGGTCACAGTCCCGAGTGAGCGGCATCAGGTGAGATCCAGAGCACTTCCCATTATCCCTGGAATCTCAGGAAGACAAGGAGAGTTCCAGAGTCTGGAAAAAGTGGACACCTTAGCAACTCCCAGCTGCCAATTTGAGGGGAATCTCAAAATGTGACACAGAGGCTGCCGTCCAACCTCAAGTCATCGCTGGCCCGGAAAGGTCTCGAGTCCTGACGCTGGAATAAAATCTGGGAAGGGCACCAGGAACCTGGCAGGAGCAGGTGAAAGTCCTCTCTGGAGAAAATGAACATCCCCCGAGGCCTCAAATTATTGCCATAAAATGCACGACATTTTGCAAAACCATTGCTTGGCACACAGGACAAAAACAAACACCCAGGCAGATGAGACAAATCCCGTGAAAGAGAACCACAAAAACAACAGCTAACAGAAATATGGACTCCAGACACTGGATTTATTTGACACACATTTTAAAATATCTGTGCTTGCTCTTTTCGAGTAAAAGACATGAAACTTGCAGCAGAGAACTGAAAACTATAAAAATTACTTTGAAGATCTAAAAAGGAATCAAATAATTTCTAGATGTGAAAAATACAAATACTGAAATGAAGAACTTAATAGGTGGGTTTAAAGGCAAATCAGACCCTGGGAAGAGGAGAGGAGGGGTGAAATAGAGGTTAGAGAAAACCACAAGCGGTTAAGCATTAACCACTGGTCTGACTGAAGGACACACAGGGGCCCTTGTGGCAACGTTTCTGTAAGTCCTCAAAATAGTTATTAAAAATAGGAGTGAAAGAAACAATTTCCCAACAAATAACAGCTGAGAGAATTTATGGACAGCAAGCCTGCACTGCAAGAAATGTTAATAAAAGACTAAAAGTCCCGCAGGTTACAAGAAAATGATAACAGATTGAAACTCAGCTCTACATGAAGAAACAGCAGGGAGAGCAGTGGAAATGAAACATGGGTATGTTTCACCCTTTTTAAATTTAACTGATTTTTTAAACAAAACAATTACATTGTGTCTGTGGGGATATACAGAGGTCATCCCCACAGACACAATGTAATTGTTTTAAGCACTAGTTATTGTTAATAAATAATAAATAACTCGTGTTTAAAAAAACATGAGTCACTTAAAACAAATGTGCTCTTGTCTGTATGTAAGGACTGACTGCCATGCAGAGTGGGCCCCAGACAAGGCTATGTATTTATTGCGATACTTCTGCCACTGTTTTAAATATTCTGTATCTCCTCTTCTGCTGGAGTTACTTTTAGTGACAGTGTATGAATCAAGAGCTCAAAAATCTGACTGCCTGATATTTTCAAATTTTAAAAATCTCTTACTTGACACTATCTGAAATAACAATGCCCATCCTGAGCATTTTTCTCATTCACTGGAAGAGTCTCCAAATGACTTTTGAGTATTTCTAAAAAAAAAACACACACACACACACACAAAAAGAACCAAAAATCCAACTGCAAGTGATGACATTTAAGCACCACGTCAGCATTTGCTGAACAGGACTAATTAAAATTTTGCCATTAGTGGTAAAAATAATTCCAATGAATAGTTGTTAAAATGTTCTGAGAAATGAAATGGCAGCACCATTCACTCCAAAACCATGAGGCACACTGCGGATTATACACATATATTCTAATATACACCTAACTGGATAAAACTGTTAACTAGAGAATGATTCCTTTCAAATTTTAAAGAAGACATTTTATTAAAACCTACTTATTCGATGGCCGCTCACTGAGCAAGCTCAACTATAAAGGCAGCAGAAGAGAAAGACAGAAAGGGCTGGCAGACACAGTGAGGTGGTCTACACACACAGGGGATTGTCAGTCAGCTTAAAAGGAAGGAAATTCTGCCACACGCTCCAGCATGGATGGACCCTGAGGAAGCTTAAGTATAAAAACCAGATACTGCATGAGTCCACCTACATGAGGCCCCTTAAGTGGGCAGACTCATGGAGACAGAAAAGAACGGTGGTCGCCAGGGGCTGGAGGGGACTGGGGTGCTGCTGCCTAATGGGGACACAGCGTCTGCTTGGGAGGGAGACAAAGTTCTGGAGATAGATGGTGGGCATGGCTGCACAACACCATGAATGTGCTTCATGCCAGTAAATTGTACTTGAAAATGGTTTAAATGGTTAATTTGATGTTATATATATTTTATCACAATAAAAGGTGATACCTGAGGAAATGGAATGTCATAATCCCTGTAGAAACCAGTTCTTTTCTTGTGGAAACTTTCTGTATGTTCAACATCTGAGTCAAGACTGTAGTCTGAACTGTCATCACTGGATGGAGAATTATGCTAAAAGGAAAAGCAAATAAATAGATTACATTTGCAAAAGGAAGAAGGTCTAACTTGTAACTAGATAAGCTCACTTCAGCCAGAGGTGCCAACCAACACATTATATTATGTAGTAGGTTCTCAAGTGTTAATTGAAAACTTCTTGCTGCAAAGGCCATCATCATCGAACTTCTCAACAATTTTCTGAGGAAAAGTGTATCTTCCCCTCTTTTCAGGGACTTCCTGGCAGCATTTTCCTCATCATCCCTTTAGCCCAAGGACTTCAAAAAGGAAATACTGCACTAACATGATCTTAGATTTACATTAATCTTAAAGACAATAAAATTGCTTTCTCATCACCAAAAAGGGTCCTAGAACACGAGTAGAGTATGAATTAATTTATTTCTACCTAAAATGGCTTTGGAGTTCTTATTCTATTGCATAAGTACCCTAAAGCTGAAAGACACCAAACATTCCAAATTACAAATATAAGATAAATCCAACCCACAAAACTGACTGAAACACAAACCACAAGTAACTGATAATGAGTGAGAAATATCAAGAATAAGTTTTTCTAAGTATGAGTGCAATTTTTTAAAAAGGAAGTCACCAAATCTCCTCCATTTACTCAAATTAACTTCCCTCCAGGCTGAGTGCTCCCTTTAAAGCATGCGGAGAGCTCTGGTCAGTGAAGAGGTGGCTCTGTATTTTATGGTCCTCGCACCACCAGTTTCCAGCCCTATAACAAACTCAGTGAAAACTGGCGGAACTACATTAAACTCTGATGCTTCTAAAGCAGAAGGATGTTTTTTTCCTTTACTCCATTCTTAAATGCTCCTTTAAGGAAGATACACTGTTTTCCTCCACTTTGTTCTTCAACTTTCTGCATTTAGTTTTGTGGTGTTAATACTGTTTCTGTTGTTTGACAGGTGATATGAAGAAACGTTTTTCTAATGATGCTATGAAAGGTTTCCGGCTTAACTGCCTAATCTTTGTTGGCTGGGGTTTGAAATAAATATTGTCCATTCAAAAGCCAAGTGTGCTGAGTCACTACAAGTCTGTTCCTGTCCAGAGGAGAACCTGTCACTTGAGGAACACGACCTGATAAAGGAGCTCAAATGAAGACACTGCTCCAGGAAGAAGCACCAGAGGAAAGGTTCTGATGAAGGGAGCTTAGCCAGACCACTACACAAGAGAGGTGAGGACAGACTTCAGGAGCCTTCCAGAGGGCCATTAGAAAAATCCGTGTGGCTCACAGATAGGCATAAGAGGCAAAGTAACCACTGACCTGAAACTAGCAATTGGTCTACATTACAAATGGCTGGAAATTGCAGACAGTAATTAAAAGTTATTCAACTCTTAAGTGAAAAGCATGGTACATGGTTTTATTTCAGAATTTTTGGTTCCTTTTTGCCCCCTCCTTTTTTGGTATTGTTTGGTATCTGTTTTGTGTTTGAAAATGTTCCTTTAATTTTTGTGATTTTACTTATAAATACACTGGTGGATTATTTCCTTCAGTGTGCTAGGGTAAATACTAAAGTTCAAGTCTAAATTATGTTTTCTACAGAACTCTTTAATAACAAACAACATCACACCACCTCATGGTGAGTGAAGAGGGCAAAGGACATACAATTTAAGAACTAATAAACAGGGAGCCACTTAGTGACCTCCTTATATATTCAAATAGTGCCAGAATTTAGGACTTCAGTGACTGCCCCAAACATGCCATCCTTTCCCCCTTTTTTGCTTTTGTAGTCTCTGTGTCTCTTTGGCCAACCAGCTAATTCCTACCTGCCCTCCAAGCCTTCCACCAACGACCTCCATGTCCAATAGGAAGAGGATTTACTACAGACCAGTACACAGCAATCAATTAAAATGACACGTTGGAAGATTTGTCAGTAACATGTTTATCTGTAATATTAGGTGAAAATACAAAATATAAACAGTATGTCTCCAATATTAAGAAAAAAATTACAGAAAAAAAGACTTGAAAGAAATATACCAAAATGTTAACAGTGGTTGCTCTAGTTGGTTTAATTTGGGGGGTTTCATTTTCTTTTTTATGTTTCTGAAGTGTCTAAGTTTCTTGGAGTACATAGCTTTTATCTTGGGGAAAAAAGACTATTTTTAGACTACATTCAAAGACTCGTGAATTTTTTTTCTGATTTCCTCCATCACTAAGCAGATGCTCATCCAGTACTTTTCAGAAACATGCTGAGATTCTTCGGGATGGTGACGGGGGAGAAGGCTTCTCCCACTTTCGAGTCTCTCCCACCTCATTGTAAGCTGTTTCGCCCTAAGCACCCGAGGGCCCTGCTCTCCTCACCGTGCCCCTAGGAGACCACTCTGGGAAGGCTTCAGCTCTCACAAACCTTTCAAAACTACTGCCAACAACACGTCCCAACAGAAACTCTCCTCCCTGTATTTCCAAGCCATTCAGCAGGATTCCCTAGGGATAGTGCATCTTTGCCTCCAACTCATTATGTCTAAATTAAAAGCCATACCCTCTCTTCTAAAGGTCTGGCTTTGATCTATGAGTAACAGTATCACACTCCTTGGCTGAAAATGTGGGTGACACCTCTGACTCCTTCCTTCCAGTCCTCTCTAAGCTTCATCAATTCCTCCTGCGGGGTTTCTTAGATTTCTTTATTTCTCACCCTTCTTACGACCACAAACTCGGATCAGCTGCTCATCCTGCAAACTGTCAAACAAATTCCAGTACTGTCTGTTTGAAACAGAGCAAATCCAGTACCAATATTACATTATATGCCAGCACCAGCCTAAGAATAACATCTCAAGGACTATACACCAACTGTTGTCTCTGGGGGCGATATACAGGCCCTTCTCTTTTTACTTCTGTCGTAATTGAATTTTTAAATAACTAACTTCATGTTGGCTTGGTATTTTGAACAAAGTGTACACGAGTGGACTTCCACGGCTGTCTTCTGGACCGTCTGCCTCTCATCTCAAACTCCCCGTCTACCCAGCACCCCACTGCTCCCGCTGGTTGACCCCCCTGAAATGGCAACCACGCGAGCCGGGCTTTCTCACCTGAAGTTTGCCTCACACTGGCGCAGCAATGCTAAACTACGCCGTTCCTTTCAAGACTGCCCATAGTCCCAGCTCCTGTGCCGAGAGAACACGCCGAGACCTTGCCTGTCCCGAGGTCTTCCATGTGTGAATCACATGGCATCTCCCATCGCTGGAAACATTTTCTTCTCTCTTTCTTACAAATCCCATTTTTCACATCAGTTCTAATCCTTACTACTCTCTCCCTCTTCTCACTGTATTTTATATGTTATTTGAACCGTACAACTAGCACATTGCAAAATATCTAACTTTATAGTTATTAGCACTTTATTACATACTATTTCATTTGATAATTGTTTTATAGTTAATGATCAATGTCCCTAATCTCATCAAATAAAAACAAAGCTCTTTGTAGACAGAGATGTATTTTTCTTCTTCTTTAATCATAGCACTAGCCAATACATTCTTATGTATTACCTGATTATTTCAGGCTTGTTGAAGTTGATAGACAAATAAATGAACAAATCTTACAGGGAGAAAGTTCCATAAAGTTAACCTAAAGTGGTCGGAGCAGTAGCCACAGAGTCCCAGGAGGAAGAGGTATTGATCTGAGTTTTCCTCCCTGAGCTCATGGAACCTTCTCGCCTAGACCCCTCCAGGGCAGTCAGTGAGAGAGAGGCCTGGGTACAATGTCCTGTCATGTTTCTAACAGAAGTTGCCAATTTTCTGACAACAAAGTGGATGCTAGAATGCATCCTCTGCATTAAGTGGCGTTACTTGCTTTCTGATGCAGAAATCAAGGAGCTATGTGCACACTTTGAACCAGCAGGAAGAATCTGTGGGTTCAGTAGAAATGGACTCTTCTCATACTCCCAGGTGGGCCTCGTCTTGTCCCTAAAACTTTAGTTCTCTTGGACTGCAGGTCCTCGAGTGAGGGCCAGAGGGGAGTACAGAGTCTTTCTTTTTCGTAGTTGTGTCCCTTTTACTTTTGTACTTTTATGAAGAGAAGTTTCTTAATTCCTCACTGTACTGAGAACTTGGATCACAGTTAAGAAAGGGTCTCCAGTCCCAAGCGGGGGACCTCACCCGTCTTTTATTCTAATACGTGTACTGTTTCATGTTTTTACATGTACATTTGTGACCAATCTGGAATTATCCATGATGTTGAAAATGAATCCACTTTTATGTCCAGTGTTACTACCCAATTCTCTCACCACTCCTTATTAAAAAGTGCATCTTCTCACACTGGTCTGAGGTACCCCTCGATCATATACTATTTTCCACATGCATTCAGTCAGTCTAAGCTTTCTGCTGCACTGGTCTACCTTCCCATGCCCCAGCATCACACTGCTTGAACACCCGAGGCTTTACTGGGCTGTAGTACGAGGCTCACCTCACATGTTCTTCCTTTTTGGGTTTTCCGATCTATTCTTGGATGGCAGTTTTTAAAGTAGGTCCATAAGTTCATTGTTCCTCCTGCCCTCAATAAGTGGAGGTTCATCCCTCTCCCCTTGAGTGGGAGCTAGACTTAGAAATCTGTTTCTAGCAAACAGAATATCAGAAGTGATGGCATATCACCTCTGAGATCAGATTATAAAAAGACTGTGGCTATCAGCATGAAGGCTTGCCTGCTCTGTCAGTTCACTTGCTTAGAAGGAAGCCAGCTGGCACCATGAGGATACTGAGGCAGCCTGCAGACGGTCCACATGGCGGGCCAGGAACTGAGCCCCACCAGGAGCCACAAGAGTGATCTTGGACGAGGATCCCGCCTCAGTCAAGCCTGGAGGCGACTGCAACCTCCCAGAAACACTAAGTCAGAACCACCCAGTTAAGCCGCACCCACAGTCCTGACCCAAAGGCCGGGAGATGAGTTTTTGCAGGTTTAAGCGTCTAAGTTTGGGGTAGTGTGTTTGTAGCAGTAGTTATGGACACAGACGGTGACCTTTACTTAAAAGGTAGATGGTTTGGGAACCAGGCAGCGGGTGCCACTGGGACTTTAAAGGCATCAGTGAAAGACTAAAACTGCATCGAATGACTTAGTAAACCTTTAGATTTTGAGGCAACTTAAAGGAATGTGAGAGACATCTTACTAAAACTGGAAGAAGGGAGATCCTTGCTATGTAGTGGCAGAAAATTTAGCAACACTGTCATGTTGAGGAACATGGAAAGCAGACAACGTGTCTAATGAACTAGATGATCTGGTTAAGATTTTCAAGCAAAATGTTCAAGGTATCCACCTCTGAGGGAAGACAGATAAATTAAGGGAGGACTGTTACAAAAAGGAGCCAGGACTTGATGGTTTTGGAAGTTCTTAGCCTCAAAATATCTAATTTTATTTTTGCTTTTCCTTTTTTTTCTTGGTTTGTTTTCCCAATGACTCATATATGCTGCTGATCTTAAAAAACAAAACAAAACAAAAACTGTTTTTCCATTCTAATTCATTAGGTTCTGCTTGTAACTTAAGTCCTTCCTTTTTATTTCTTTCACCTTGGTTTGCTGTTTTCTACCTTTGATACTGTAATTGTATAATTTTTCTTCTCATAATTGCTTTAGCTCTATCCTATACTTACATGTCATGGTTTTATCATCATTTTCATAAAATTCTGCAGTTCTAATCTGTGTTTCTCTCGTGTTCCACAGGCAATTTAGAATTTGAACTCAAAAACGGAAAGGTATTTTTGTTTTTTGACTTTGTTCCTAATGTCTAGTTTTATTAAAGTGTGGTTTAATATTGTTCTTTGTGCTATTTCTACTCTATCGAATTAATTGGAGTTTTCTTTATAGCCTATGATATGGTTAATTTTTATGAATATTCCTAGTATACTTGAGATTAAGATGTATTCTCAGGATTCAGAGCTTATTATTAAAGATGTAATATCTCTTTAATATCCTTACCACCTTTTCATCAACTTGTTTGGTTGAGAGAGGCATTCTGGTATGTCTCCTGTTATTAGAGTATTCCTGGTATTTCTTCTCGCAGCTCCTTCAGCCCTTGCTTTATGAAAGTTGATGTTTTGGGGTATATGAAATATGAATAACTTATATCTTCACTATGCACTGTAACCCTTAACATTGTAACAATGCCCTCCTTTGTTTCCTTCAATGCCTTTTGGCCTAAATTTGATTTTTTCCGCTATTAGCACTGTGATCTCCACCTTCTCTTACTCTGCAAAATCTTTCTCTAAGGTCTCTTCTAGCTTAGAGTTGGATTTTGCATTGTTGGGGGTCTTTTGGTATTTAAAAAGACGGGTGTTTTTGTTTCAATTATTTCCTCCAGATTGTGTTTCCCAATAACCTGCATCCTGGCCCCTCTGTGCATACTATTTGTTTACTAATAGAACCAGTACTGAAATTAAGCAGGACCCTCTTCTTCTACTTTCCCTCTTTCAGCCCAGGATAATAATTTGAAGTATACTCTTTCATTCTCAGTTAATAACTATTAGGCAATAAATAACTTATTCTGCCTATCATGTACTCTTCTGCTTTTCCTGACAATTTTTTACAGTTGTCATGTTCCAAATCATAGCATGCTACCCACCATATGTCCATCATTTAGTCTTAGTTTTACAAGTGTGTGTGTGTGTGTGAGTGTGTGTGTGTGTGTAGATCATTCCTGCTTTCTCACCCTGTCATTTTGGTTTACTGAACTCGAAGAACTAGTAGATTCTACAAGAAGGCTCATGATAACAATATTTCCTGAGTTCTATCACAGACACTTTTTCTGAAGAGTTTCTATTTGAAGATCAGTATTCAGCTGGATATAAACTCTTTGACTCACATTATCTTCTAGCATAAAATGTTGATATCAAAATTTGTTATACAAGTCTAGTTTTCTTTTCTTAATGAGGGACTTGATCTTTTTTCTTAGGTGACCAAATGACTTTCCCCTCAAATCCTATTTATTCTGTTTGACCATAGCTTGTATTGTTTTTTCAAATCATTTTGAAATATTAGGTTAAATTTTTCATCTTTTGTGGACATTCTTTTCTGGAAGAATATTATTCTCTTTTTTTATAATAATAACTTAAATGGATCATGGTCCTATCCTGTTGCTCAAGTGTAAAAGGAGAAATGGGCCAGAAGGCTTTCTTAGCTTCATTTCTCTAGGGTTATCTCTTCTGTTGGTAGTGTGAAGTATTTACAAATATGGTTGTGTATCTTCTGAGATATGGCATCCCTGCTCCCTTCCACCATTTATCTGACCATTTCTCTCCTCGGCCCTAGTGTGTGTGTCCTCTCAGTTCAGATTCTGCTCCAGCAGTCATGTCCTCAGTGTGGGACTGTCCTCGGAAAGACAGTGGGTTGATAGGTTTGAGGAGTTCACTAGGCCCAGACTATTCTAGCACCATCCCCCTGCATGTGGTCAGTGTATCCTCTCGGGTGAACTGGGGGCTAGAAAAGCCCAAGTTTCCGCTGCTGTCCTGTCTGGCCCACAGACTTCGTGTTCACTGGGCACGCCGCCATTTGAGATGAACACCTGTTGCAATTTGTTTTCTGGAACTTCCTTTACCCTCTGCTTCACTGTGCAGTTGTTATCTATGGTTGGTCTTCCCATTTGTATTTTTGACATTTGTGGGGATAACTTGCTTCATTTTTTTTGTAGATGCTGCCAGTGAGGTATTGGTTTTGCTATCCTAATTGCTCTGTTTTTATGGAAGAAATTCAGGGAATTTCAAAAACTACCCCACCACTGCTGCCAACTTTCCCGAGTCCTGTCTGCATCAGCCCCCTCTTTTTCTCCACCTTAATCTACATTATCCATCTAGCACCCTACTGTTTTTTGATAGCATTTATTTCCTCTCTCTCCTTCCGTTTTCAATGTAATCTCTGTAAGAGCAGAGACCGCTTCCCTCATTATCACCCCCAGCAAACAACACAGATTTCCACAGCAAGCACGGATGACACATGTGAATGAATGAATAAATGAATGCACAACACCAGTGCACTGATCTATTATCTGTAGAGTGAAACTTTCTTTCCTAAAGCTTTGGCATCTTACAAGCTTCCATCAATTAAAAAGATTTAGTTTGGGGCCGGCCCGGTGGCACAGGCGATTGGAGCTCCGTGCTCCTAATGCCAAAGGCTGCCTGTTTGATTCCCACATGGGCCAGTGGGCTCTCAACCACAAGGTTGCCGGTTCAACTCCCGCAAGGGATGGTGGGCTGTACTAACAACAGCAACTGGACCTGGAGCTGAGCTGCGCCCTCTACAACTGAGATTGAAAGGACAACAACTTGACTTGGAAAAAGACCTGGAAGTACATACTGTTCCCCAATAAAGTCCTGTTCCCCTTCCCCAATAAAATCTTAAAAAAAAAAAAACAGTCATTAACCGTTAAAAAAAAATTAATTTGCATTAAAAGCTGCCTTGATTGTTTTTTTAAATCTTTAAGATAATTCAAATAATCTTCATGTTCAGAAAATTTATTAATCACATAAATAAAAAGATCTAATCCATATGTTTTGTAAGGAAATAGGCAGGATTTATACTTCTTAATTTTTGGTATTTTATGTATCATAAAAATGTACCCAAAGAGTAAAAAGTAGATTGTAACTAACCTTATGTTTCTCACGTTTTCTCCTTTTGGATTTTTTCTTTTCTCTTTCTTTCTTGTGTTTTTTTCTTGATTTTCTGTAGGCTTTCTCATTTTTCTGCTTCTCATCCTCTTTTAATTCCTGTTCTTGTGTTTCTTCGAATCCTGCATCGTCTATTTCACCATCTTCTAGTTCACCATCTTCTCTGTAGAAGACAATGAAAACTTTGATTTTCAACTGTCAATTCTAAATAAAATCTTATAGAAACAATTCCAAAAGAAAAAAAGCATGTGCCAAGAATTTAAGTTTTATTAATTTAGATCAGGTTTGACAAACTTTCTGTAAAGGGCCCGATAAATATTTTAAATTTGCAGACCACATATGCTTCCTATCATAAATTCTCCCTCTTCGTTTTAAGTAGCCCTTCAAAAATGTAAGAACCAGCCTCAGCAGCCAAAGTTTGCCAACTCTCTGATTTAGATTAAGATTACTGACTCTCACAATATGCACACATGAATGCAGTGCCGTCCCAAAAGACTGCAGTAATTACCATCCACCAAACGGCCTTTAAAAAAAGTGAAACTGAAATACCTTAGGAAGCAAACACTCTTAACTACAGGGAGGGATTTTTTAACTTAGGGGCCTTCAGACATCTATAAATAATTTTAAAACTAAAGCAATCTATATTAATTCTCATCATCAGAGAACAAAAAGCAAACACATTTCAATAAGTAGAGAGGTAATAAAACGTTAGCCACAAAAGCAGAATAGTAAATTCCTCAACTTGAATCTGTAAAAAATACTCATAGTAAAACTACAAATCTAATTCTACTTTCCAAATACTAGTACCTTTTCTATTATGGAGACTGAATCCTAGAAACAAACCTTTATAGTGATTATGACATTCTTATAGTTGTAGAAGCCAAAAATGCTTATTGATAGTATTTTTAAATGCAAATTAACCAGCTGATCTATGTGGGAGGATAAATAAAATAGCTTTAACATTTAATGCAGTTTCCATACCATTTGAAAAAACACAAATTAGAACAAATAGTATAGGTGCAGAAAGACAAATGTCTTGTGTGACTGGAGGCCAATGAAAAGTGCCCGAGCTGTGGTGTGTGTTTTTTCCCCCCTTTTCTTCCGCCTCCCCTGCACTCTGGTTCAAGCCGTTGTTCCTCAGTCTAGTTGTGTGGGACCCAGCTCCCTGGCCCAAGCTGGTATTATGAGCCTTGCGCTCCCCCCGTCTGGGGCAGTCTGTCACCAGTCATCGGTGGGCCGCTCCAAGCAGCTCACGGCAGCTCTCGCTGGCTGCCGGCCGCTCACACTGGCCACTGGTCACTCACAGCAGCACACGGCAGCCCATGGTAGCTGATGCCAACCTCCAGCTGCTCACGGCAGCCCAGCTCCAGGGAGAGCCATTGTTTACAATCTTAGCTGTAGAGGGCACAGCTCACTGGCCCATGTGGGAATCGAACCAGTGACCTCGGAGTTAGGAGCTCGGAGCTACAACCACCTGAGCCACTGAGCTGGCCCCGGTGTGTGTGTTTTTAAATAAACTCTAAAATTACTAGGCATGAGTGGTTTCTGAAGTGCAAAGCTGACCATGTCATTCTCCTGCTAAAAATCTTCAGTGATGATGTGGTAGCTCATGTTTGCTTCAAAACAATGCACTGGGGATGGAGGAAGTGGCCTCACCAAACTTGTCCATGAGCTGCTAATTGCTGGATGGTGGGGTAGATATATGAGGGTTCATGCTACTATCCTCACTACCTGTGTTGGAAGTTTCCAGTGATAAAAGGTGGGATTGGTGACTCCCTTCTGACCCAAGGAGGACATCAAATGTCCCCGATATTGCCAAAAGGCCCTTTATAATCAAGTCCCTGTGACCTGGCCACTTCTGATTTCCCCACTCTTAGCCTGAAAGACTGACTTAAAGACTCCCACTGCCCTGCTCCTCTCAGCACCCACCCCACTCATGTACCTGGCTTGCCCCAATTCAATCTCTAGGACCCAGTTTAGATGCTACTTCCTCTGAGGTGCCTCCACTGACTACCCAGGTTTAGGTGAGATGCTCCATCCGAAGTCATGCCCCCATATTCTCATTTCTTTATCACCACACTCTGCAAATTATGTGCCAATGACTTGTTCACTGGTTGGTGAATGCAGGGCATGCGACTATATAAAGACAATTAAGTTCACAAACTCATCCTAGAAAAAGTGCTACACACCTCATTGCTGAATATCCCTATGGTCACCTTCAAAGTACTCCCCTTGGGAAGCAACGCACTGAGGCCAGTATCTAGTCTACCCTTCAAAGCAATTTTGGAACTCTTTTTCTGGCATGGCCATCAGAGCTGTCATCGTATTAACCTTGATGTCCTGAATGTCATCAAAATGTCTTCCTCTCAATATTTCCTTTATCTTTGGGTAAAGAAAGAAGTCATTGGGGGCCAGATCAGGTGAGTAGGAAGGGTGTTCCAATACAGTTATTTGTTTACTGGCTAAAAACTCCCTCACAGACAGTGCCGTGTGAGCTGGTACATTGTTGTGATGTAAGAGCCACGAATTGTTGGCGAAAAGTTCAGATCGCCTAACTTTTCCACGCAGCCTTTTCAGCACTTCCAAATAGCAAACTTGGTTAACTGTTTGTCCAGTTGGTACAAATGCATAATGAATAACCCCTCTGATATAAAAAAAGTAGCAACATCATTGCAAAAAGTTCGTGAACTTAATTGTCAGACCTCGTATCTCCAGCCCCTAGCATAGCGCCCTGCTGTGTTTTTTAAATTCTTTTAAAAATAATTTTATTCACTGGACAGTTATGTAATGTCCATACCCATGAACATAACTCTTCCAGAAACGGACATAATCACTCTATTATTTTTACATTAATAAAGTCATCCATATATAATGGACCTAGCAACTTCTCTTTTTGATTTATTAGATTTTAAAAATTATCTTGGGTTTAGTAAACAAAAGAGCTTTCATGATAGTGTTGAGCTACTTCAAAATCTAGACATGCGAGCACTCTTAATCACTTCCATTACGCCTTCTGTTTTTCATTTTCAGCCCCTAGCATATCTCCAGCCCCTAGCATAGCGCCCTGCTGTCCACTGAATATACAGTACCCATCACTCCTGCCACTGTAGAGCACGCCGGTGACATCACACTAAACCAACTGTGAAATCAATGTTATTTCCCCCCGGTTTCTATTACAAAATCAAGTTATCCAGTTAGTTGAACTTAAAATTTATTGGGAGGCAGGCGTGGCATTCTGGCTGTTTTAATAAAAAAGTTCTGAACTTTTATAATACCATGAAACCTTATGGCCCAAGAAAAATGAATGCATATATTCATCAAAAAACAAGTATAAGAATGTCCTCAGCTCTTCAGGCATAATAAAAAACTGTAAACAACAGAAATTTCTATGAACAGGTGAATGATAGAGTGTGCCTTATTTATATAATGAATACTACAAAGCAAAAAAACCCTACTACTATATACAATATGAATGAATCTTACAGATGAAGCACAAGAAGCCAGACACGAGAGACTATTGTTAGGTTCCAGTTGTATGCACCATGACACTATGGTGACATAAGTCAGAATAGTGATCACCTCCTGGAGGGCCATCGCTGACAAACACAGTGTACTAAGGAGCCTTCGGGGTGTTGAGATGCTCTGTGTATGATCTGTGTGGTGAATACTACAGACATAGACGTGGAAATTCATCAAGCTGTACATTTACGAATGGCGTGCTTTACTGTCCATATTTGTACCACAATAAAATTTAAAATACAAACAGTAACAAAACCCTATCGGTGTTCTATCTTTTACCGCCTCCCCTCCAACTTGAGTTCCTTAAAGCATTTTTACATCTTAAAACTAATGCTGGTTTAGCATTTTGACTAGAGCTATTTATTTATTTATTTTATTTATTTATTTTATTTGTTTTGACTAGAGCTATTTAAATACATAAAGTGCTCAAGCTAAAAATGTTGCATATAACATGTCCTACTTTACATAAATTCTTTCACCGTGAAATATAGGGCATTTACATTTGTTATTAGACATAAAACTGAATCTTTAAAAATTTTTCTTTTACCTCCCTTAGTCTTTTTATCATTGCAGCAATCATGCAATAAAAAGTTTAAACTTGTGAATTTATGTTTGGTTACAAAAAGGGGGCGAGAACAAGGAAATAATGAACAGTGATCCACACTTCTATCAACTTCTTCCAAAAGCTTTCGGCGGATATGGAAGGCATGCGTGACATAAAGGAAAGAGACTTAATGGAAGGAAAGCTAGATTCTAAGTCCAGCTGTCACCAAGATAAAATGAAGCTCCCTTAATTGAGCACCTATTGCTATATTGGTTACTTACTGATCTAGTTCTGTGAAAATGAGAAACAGAAGGCGTAATGGAAGTGATCAAGAGTGCTCGCATGTCTAGATTTTGAAGTAGCTCAACACTATCATGAAAGCTCTTTTGTTTACTAAACCCAAGATAATTTTTAAAATCTAATAAATCAAAAAGAGAAGCTGCTAGGTCCATTATATATGGATGACTTTATTAGTGTAAAAATAATAGAGTGATTATGTCCATTTCTGGAAGAGTTATGTTCATGGGTATGGACATTAGATAACTGTCCAGTGAATAAAATTATTTTTAAAAGAATTTATCTCTTAGGCAAATTCACGGAGACAGAAAGTAGATTAGGGGCTGCCAAGCATATTAGAGGGAGAAACGGAAAGACTGCCAATGGGTACAGGCTTCCCGTTTTGAGTGATAAAAATGCTCTAAAATTAGATACTGGTCATAGTTGCACAACTCTGTGAATATGCTAAAAACCAATGAATTATATACTTTTAAAAGGGGGAGTTTTATCTCAATGAAGCTATAATTAAAAAAAAGTAATACTCAAAAAAGATTCTATTTCTAGATTTAAGTACCTAGATTAGAGACAACTGGAGAAAATCCGGACATACCATGGTATAAAGACTCCAAAATTGGTGAATACCCTCAAAGTCCCTGACACGTCCCTATGCTGAGGCCATTGCTCACCAAATCATCATAAACTGACACACCTCATGGAGGAGGCTACTTTCCTCACTCTGGTTTTATTGGCTAGTAAAAGAAATTAACCTGAACCAATCAGAGTTACGTCCTCCTTGGGATAGGCTGTGTTCACTACAACAAGGACATTTATCACATCTTTTCACAGTCCAGGAGCAGATGTTAGACCAACACACCAGTTTCCTTGGGTTGGAAACTCTCCTACACTTGTCTCTTCAGGCCTCCTCCTGATCTGGCCTGTCCCTCTCCTGTCCCACAGATGGTAGTGTGGGGAGCTGCTGTGCCCAGTGCTGGGACACCTCGTATGTCTGCACGGTGGCCACGCGGGCACCCTGCCATCCTCCAGAGCCCGGAAAGACAGGCATGGGGCCGCGGCCACAAGACTTTCCACCCACGGTGCTCCATGGGAGGCTGCTGGCAGGCAGGTTGTCACCCACCTCGCCTGCTCCTCATGCTACAGCTCAGGCTGAAAAATGCCTAGCTGCAGTGTAGAAGCTGCTCCTCATTACCTGTGATCACCACGCCTCTTTGGTCTCAGGATCCTACTGAGGAACGAAGGACACGGAGCTGAGGCCTTCCTCATCTTGCATTTGTGCTCTATGTGGTAATGAGCCAGCTGTATCTGTCAACAGGCCTCACAGAACACGCTGGGTCTAGGGTTTGCCTGCACCTGCTCCATCTGCTCCCCCAACCTGCAGAGCTTACACGTGACTCTCTGGACTAAGCCTTGACCCAACTCCCCACCTGACACCTCCCAAACTTGGTACTTCCACCTGAGGGAAGTACTGGCTGCTCAAACTGGGCCATGAAAGCGACCCTGAACATTTGCACCCTATATGGCTTATCGTGTTTGTTTCAGAAAAAGTTTTTTTACATGTCACCAGTGGTACAGTCTGAGTATCTGTGGCCAGCAAAGTGCTTTTGTCCTTATCCTTTATCCAACGCATTCTGACACTCTGGAATGTATCTGATTTGCTGAAACCCAGCATATCCCTTTATGACCATCTAAAGCCATGGAGATTTTTACTTGGTTTGTTTTACTCAAGCCAGTCTTAGAATCTGTCAAAGCCTCAACCCAAATACAAATCCCTTCAGGAATGGGATTCGGTACAAATGATTCCTCCTTTGTTTTTACAACTGTACGTGGCTCTTCTAGTCTTTACTTCCCGAATCAACAATATGCTTACTCATGTCTGCCTCACCAAAGCCTAATTTGCACATGCAAATAACACCTGCATGTAACAATGCAGCAATCAGTCAATTTCAGATCTTCCCTTCCCCACTCCTTTAGGAGACCATGCTTCTCTGCTTCTGTCTGAAGGGACACTGACATCTCTGGAGAAAAAAAGTGTTCCTCCTTCCTGCTGCAATCAAGAGGGCACCATTTTCAACTATAGGAGCTATATAACTTGAAAAATTTATCAAGGTTGTTACTAACATTGACTGATATGTAAATAATACTGTAAAGCCCTAGCAGCACAACCCATTAGAGTCACTGGTCCAAGTGTCTGTAGACAACACACAGCCCTAGATCCCTTGCTGGGAGGCCAAGAAAAATATATGGAACACTCTTAACAGTTTCGGCTGCCCATGGGACGATGCCATAGGGAACTCAGACTAAAAGAAAGAACAACTTGGGGCTGGCCCACTGGCTCAGGTGGTTGGGGCTCCGTGCTCCTGGTGCCGAAGGCTGCTGGTTCGATTCCCACATGGGCGTGTGGGGTCTCAACCACAAGGCTGCCAGTTCAACTTCTCGAGTCCCGCAAGGGATGGTGGACTCCGCCCCCTGCAACTAAGATTGAACATGGCACCTTGAGCTGAGCTACTGCTGAGCTCCCAGATGGCTCATTTGGTTGGAATGCCTCCTCTCAACCACAAGGTTGCCAGTTCGACTCCCGCAGGGGATGTTGGGCTACGCCCTCGGCAACTAACAATGGCAACTGGACCTGGAACTGAATGGCGCCCTCCACAACTAAGATTGAAAGGCTTGGAAAAAAGTCCTGGAAGTACACTGTTCCCCAGTGGAGTCCTGTTCCCCTTCCCCAATAGAATCTTAAAAAAAAAAAAAAAGGAAAGAAAAGAAAGAAAGGACAACTTGACCATGAAAAGTGCACTCAGGAACATCATGATCTGCTGTCCTGGTCAAAGTGAGGGTCTCCTCGGTCATCACCGAACGTGCCTCCAGCTTCTCCTAATAGCCATGGCTGCCCTTACTCATGCCCCAGTGCCTGGTCCCCAGAGTCAGATATGCTCCTGCACGGCTGTCATTTCATCACATGGCACAAAAATTTATTTTGCAACAGAAGGAAAACAAAGGGATTCTGATACTCAGTCTAGCCAAATACCAAGGAAGGAGTTTGAGTGGAACCCCCACAAAGATCGTTACCCACACAGCAGTGAACTGCTGCTCTCCATGTGGGTAGGACTAAGGGGCTAAAATAAATCTGCCCAGTCCCCAGCACGTGTATCCAGAAGTGCTAACAGATGTCCCCGAGCCTAACAGCTCTCTCGGATCCATCCTCAAATGTCTTTGTAAAGCAATGCCCGCACTTTTGTGACAAAAGCAGGAAAACAATCAAAAGAATTTCTAGTTCCTAAATGAACCAATCAGAATTAACACCTAGAATTTCCCCCAACATTCAAGAAGCTTTTCATTTTCTTCCTTTTACCACCCCACTTTCAGCATGGAGAGACACACTGAAGGTGTTTCTTACCCAAGCAAGCAGATTAACTTTTTTTTTTTTAAGCTCTGATAGAGTTTTATTATTCCCTAAAAGGTATTTATAGAGCCTTTCATTAAACAAACTATAAACTATATAAATAAGTCACAGTTAAAATTCTAACGAGTAAGATGACACTAAGACGAAGATGACTACACAGCTGATTGATTTTAGACGTGATGGCAAGTTTGGCTCTGAGCTTCAGCAAACAAGGCTGGGACTTAAGACAAAGAGCTTCAGGACAGAAGCAGACCAGCTGTCCAAGAGAAGCATACTTTCTTCTGCGCGAGACAGGAGTTTCCGAGTCCTCATGAATACACTGCGGATACAATGGACACTATCCTCAGTAGTGTCCACACAACCAACACAACAGCTTTTCACTGATGGCACACCCCAGTCGGAACCAAGGGCATGCTGCCAGTTCAACAGAGAAAAAGCAGCGCCAAGAGGAAACCAGTGATACTAAGAACCAGTGTGCCTGATGCTCAGATTTAACCCAGGGATGAGGCCCACAACACCCAGAGTAGTGATTCTCGAACACTGTATGGATAGAATTTTCTGTCCCCCTAGGAGAAAAAAAAAGCCACTCATTCATTCAGCAGGTATTTATTCAGCGCCTCCTCAGTTGGGGACACAATGGCAAACAAGAAAGAGATGGCTTTCTTTTTGCATGAAGTTTTCAATGGAGAGGTGGGGCAGACAGACAGACAGACACCAGAGCATCAGGTAAATATAAAGTGACAGCCACCCAAGTAAAGGAGGAGGAAAACAGTGCTGGAGCCACACGTAGGGGAGAGTCTGGAAGGCTCCCTGAGAAGGTCCTGAATGCACTGAGATGAGGAGTTAGCCCAGGTAAGGGGTGGGGAGGGACCTCGGGCAGACAGGAAATCGGATGCGGGAGACTTCTGTGTAGAACCGAGACAGGAACCGAGACAAGACCAGGGTGGCTGGACCATGAAGAAAAGTGGGGAGGCCAGCACATTATTCAGGAGTGATGGGTAGCACAGACCACGCAGAGCTCTGAGCAGCTGGAGTCTAAGAGAAAGAGGAAGCATGGGTGTTTCCAGGAAAGGAGGTGGTGTGGACGGAGAGTGAAGAACAGATCCCAGGGACAGACCGGTGAGGGGAGGCAGGCCGGCCGCACTGCAGTGATAGAGGCAGCCTGAAGAATGGCGCACTCACGCAGATACACCCTCGGTCACTGACGGGGACGCAGTTTCTCTAACAGTGTTGAGGCAGAAAAAATTGGTTGAAAACTACTAATATCGAGAAATGTATAGACTATTTTCCTTCAGGCACTCCTCCATGAATACTGCAAACACTCCCATGATTTATACCTTAAAATGTCACCTGATTATTATTGCTGAGGCCATTCTTTGACTAGAATGAAGATTTTCCTTCAAAATGGTAAGAATAAAAATGAATGTGTTAATTTTCTGTATCACAGCAAGACATAATTGCAATCATTTCAGCCTCAAAATTTTCAAAGTAGGCACAATTACCTGGAGTAGGTAATGAACAACCAGTAACATTAAATGAAACATCTAATTCAAGCAATGTACCTTCCTGGGGAACTTCCCAGTATAGACTTGGTGCAGATACACCACGATGTTATTAAGTTAAAGGACCTCTGAACAAAGGAAAGGAGTCCTTATGGGACATTCATGCTTTTATTTAAACACATTTTCAGGAAATAAGAAAGATTAAGGACAAATGAGCCACACACACATTATTCAACTAAAGAACTTGGAAATGGGCAAATTCAAAAGAATAAGAAAGAAAATAAATAATGTAAGGACAGAAATCAACAAAATGGAGAACAAAAACGATAGAGAATGTACATAAAATGTTAGGGTATTGTTGAAACAAGTATTACCATTCATTACTCACTATCGTACCAGTTGGCCTCAGTGGTTCTACAATCACTCAAACCTATGAACAAACAGAAAACGTACATGATTCCCTTTTAGCCATTCCTTTAAAGAGGACACGTTAACTTTGTTGTTTTCCCCATAAAGGCCAAAGAGTGTCTGGAACAGAACCTTTAAAAAGCCTGGGGCCATCAGAGGATTATGGATATCTGACTTTAACAAATAATTTAAAAATAATTCTCAACAATTTTTATTCCACATTTTTTATTATCTAATTCTCTCACTAGTTGCCTATCTTTGATTCCAGCTGTGTTCCTAATAAAGTAATAGTAATTCTGAAGCAAAATAACATCTGGATTCCAATTTGTAGTAAAAAAATAAAAAACTAGTATGATGATAGTTAACAATTTGCTGCCAAGCATGTTACTGGGTCAGTTCATTTCATCTTCATGTGAGCTCTGAAATACTGCCACTACCCCAGTGAACATGCGAAGAGAGGAGACAGAGAATCTAACTAGCTCTGCGAGCAGACGGCAGAGCTGGAGCCCAAAGCCCAGACAGGCAGCTTCCCGGGCCCATCACTCTCAACCATGTGGTTGTTCTCAGGAAGAACTTGCCAACAGTCAAAGCAGCTAATGGCAGCTAATGTGAAGAAGATGCTTTATGAACCTCACCAATCAGGGCACAGGATGTGGGGCTGTTTACTGTAAAAGATTTTCCCACATTTTTATACATTTAAAACTTTTCATAATAAAATGTTGGCGAAAAGACTTCATCAATGCACCATTTACGTGGTATTTTAAGAGATGATACAAAAAACTGTTAGGGTCTGGAAGTTGCATTTCTGACATGCAAAAGTAAACCTGCGTTACTTCAGCTCTACAGGAGCCATTTTACTGTTTGTCAGGAAATGGTAGCCAGCAGGCTAGACCAGCTGGAATGATAATACAGGACTTGTAGTCATGACACGCTATAGGATTTTCTTTTTATTGAACAGTATTTTTTTAAGTGCTCAAAAGAAATTAGTCAAAATTTTTATTGTACAGATTTTTAAAAAGAGATAAAAGGCTTAAATCATGCGGAGATGGAAAATGAGCCTCCCCATTTCATTCCAGGGTCCCAGACAAATTGATGAGAGTGGTGCAGTAGAGGTGAAAGCCTCCACATCACAGTCAGACACGGAAGGAAAGAAGGGATGCTGGAGAAATGGAAATTGCTGTTATTGCTAAAGTTTGCCATTTAATCAAAACAAAAAGGGGCAAAGCACCAATATCCAGGAAAGAGAGTAGAATACTAACAAGTAACAAGGTAGCTGGCTGCCAGAACAGCAATTTTCACCTAAAGTTAAAGAGAACCCACACCAAAATCAAACAAAAAAAAACCCTCCTGTTTAATGAGGACCCAGGGTTCTGCCAAAGTGAGGTCACCTGAAACTGGAAACTGAAGCAGCAGTTTTAAACAAGAACAATAAGCAACGATAGATTTCTTAAGGGGAATAATTAATGCTGTACATTCATGGCATATTGAAACCGAACATGTAAGAAGACGTCATTCATCGCAGGATAGAACAGAAGGTTAGAGCCAGAAAGACCTGGTTCAAGTTCTGCTTCCCAGCCTTATGCTCCCTGTATGACCTGGACCAAGGGAGTTCACCCCTAATACTCAGTCTCTTCTGTCCACCGTGCTGTTGGGGCCAAGTGGGAGAAGGTTAGGTGAGCACTGAGCACTGAGTCTAGCATACGGCCCTTTGCTCTTGTGATTACTTGAAATAGATACATTGAATAAAATGGGTACACTAGCTTACAGGGATTCTCACTGAAATTGGGGAAGGTTATAAACCCAAGAAGCATAGATTCTTAAATAAGAGGAAATTTCCATTTTCCTTCAGAGAATAGCAATGAAAAACTGTCCCAAACAAGGAAAAGCAGAAAGGAAGCTGCGATGGACCAAGCTGGAGTCTGTTCCTGAGGGTGCTTCCACTTCTCCATCATTCAGCAACACTTAGCAACTGCGTGAGTGGCAGCCCCATGTCTCCAAAGTCTCCTGACTGCAATAACACAAGACGGAGTGCAGTGCCTAATGCTGGTGACTGTGGTGACAACTGATAACTCATGATGACCCAGAGTAACTTAGAAAAGGACAGATCAGTACGACGGGAAGGTATGCCATGTATTTACAGAGTTCCTTTGCAAAAATTTAACAATAAAATTGGTTTCTGATAAAACACCTGGTAGTGCTGAATTCCCTGCCACCATCCAATGGCAGACAGAACGTTGCTATATGTATTAACCTATGAAATTAATACTTTTAAACAATATCCTTAAACTTGTATGTATGACAGTTGTACGTTTGGCACCACTGTGATGTACAACTCCAGGGCGCATCTCTGCATAAAAGAATATGCTGGCAGCCTTACACTGGAGGGTGACCTGCTGAATTCAAGGTCACCATTTCTGTGGAGCGTTTGGCAGCCAGACTGCCAGTCTGTCCAGGTGAAAACATAACTCCACTGAGTAAGAAGGGGGTCACAAACCCAAGCTCCTAAGTAGTCAGGCAGGTCACTTACTGAGTGGAGCCGACCTTGGGTGCCGAGTCTGCACAGAAAGTAAGAGTGGTAGGACTGTGGAGATTGGAGAGCATGAGGCAAGCATGGAGGCATTCAAACACAAGTATTTTTAAACCTCCTGTCAGGCAAACCACAACGTGGGGAGACTTTAGGCCTGAAGGCCACCTGTTTGCAAATCCTGCAGCTTTCTTTCATTCAAGTTTTTAAATGTCCTAATTTAGTACATCCTGCGGCCAGTTTTCAACCCTTACTTTCCTTTACCGGCTCTGTGATCATCCCTTCCTTGAAAATGTCTCCTTCCTTGGCTTCTAGAAAACTTATCTCCTTAGTGGTCTCCTGCATGTATCTCGGAGATCTCAGCATTTCAACTAACATCTCTGCTGAAAACCCCCAGATCTTTTTTCCAGTTCTATCAACTCTAACAAATATCTCATGAATTTTGCTTTTCGTCTGCTTTCTCATTGCCAGTGTTTTTGATCAGGAGCTCATTACCCAATTTCTAGACGGTTACAGTGGCTTTGACTCATTCCTTCCATGTTTCACATCCATCCAGCAGCAAATCCAATTGGTTCTACCTCAAACCATATCCCACACCCAACCATTCTCACCCGCCAGCCTAAACCATCATCACCTGTCACTCAGATTGCTGCAGCAGCTTCCTTATCCCCACTCTTTCTACAGCGACCCTCGTCTGTTCGAGACCTCCAATGGCGCCCACCCCACTCACTCAAATCCAAGTTCTCACAATCGCCTTGTTGCCCATCTAACCTCACCCTCACTGCTCTCACCTTCCTCATTCTCTTCTTGAGCCACACGGCTTCCTTGTTTCCCCTTAATGACACGAGGTTCATTCCTGGCTCACTTCCCCCCGCCCCTTTTCCGCTTATCAGGACTGCTCTTCCCCCAGATGTACTGGCCTGGATTATACCCTTGTTTCAGGGCTTTGCTCAAATGTTATTTTTTTCAGTAAGTGCTTCCCTAAGCACCCTATTTAAAGTAGAAATACCCTTCCCACACCCATAGGATGTCCCATCTCCCTTTCTACTTTATTATCATCTAATACACTTATTTTTCATGTTTATTGTCTCTCCAAAGAAAATGTAAGCTCCATTAGGTAAAGAATTATTTTCTTTACCGTCAGCTTCCCCAAGCCGAGAATACATATTTAATATTAGGCGCTTAATATTTAATGAGTGAAAGTCCCTTATCTTGTCTCCCTTCTACTGACCTCCCTTTTAGTAATCCACTTTCTCCTAGCCCCTGGTATCATACCCAAATTGCATCTGATCATTAACCTGCTTCAAAACTTTGATGAGATCTTTACATCTGTCAGGGTCTGAGCCCTAACTCATTGAAGCTTTTTTCTCATTCCCCAAAATATGTTGTACATGCTCCACATACTAACACTTTTCCCAGCCCTGAATCTACCCTGCCATTTCATGCTTTTCACGTAATTCTGCTTCTGCTTGGCCCAGCTTTTCCACAACGCCTCCCTGAAGGTCCCCCTGTATCACCACGGCACCCAGTCCCCACCTCCATTGTACCTGGTGCTGTCACTGTGTATTTACCGACTTGTTTCTCTATCTGGATCGTAAGATCCCAGAGAGCAAGTTCAGTGATGCTGTATTCAGATTTGTTTCCCCAGTGCTTACCACTGTACTCCGCACAGAAAAGTATGTTGAATGAAAATTTAATGATGGAAGTTAAAAGTGAATGAAATAGTTTATAAGGGGCTAGGAAAAGAAAGATGTCTTCCTAAGAGTCAAGTGCTTTCCAACATCAAACCTGAACGTGATGTATAATTTGAATTTTTTCCTAAAGAAAAAATCACTTTGGTAGAATCAAAAATAAATTAATGATAGTTTCAGTTTTGCAAGGTGAAAAACGTTCTGGAGATTGGCTGTACAACAATGTCAATGTATTTAACACCACTGAACTGTGCACTTAAAACGGTTGAGAAGGTAAATCTTGTTATGTGCATTTTACCACAATTAAGAATAAAATTAATTAATGGCCTAGTGAGGGAAGATATTTATTTTAGTAAACACACTAATTTAAAAACCAGATACTACGTAGAGCATCAAGTGAACTCTCTGATGTGAGACAGGCATCTGCAATTTTCTAAATTAAAATTACCAACTTATTAAAGTAGGAAGGGAGATTGGAAATGATCTAGTTCAACTATATGATTTCACAAATAAGAAAAATAATAATGAAAAAGAACATCACTGAATTTGAGGAAAAACTGTGATCAGACCGAGGTTTTATGCAGAATGCAAGGCCCTCAAAATGCGAGCACACGACATCACAATTCCAGAGCTGAGGGTTTGTACCTACTGCATTACTTCCCTGTGCAGACCTAGCGAAGAGGGAAGTAACGCTGCAGGCAGGAGCTTGCACGCCTGTGTTCTCACTGAGGCTCTGCCTATGGGATCTCACACGACTTACGGCACACGGTGACGCAGCTACCTCGGAGATGAACGTGAGAACCAAATAAAAGCACTACTGCCGACAGAGCGCAACCATATCCTGCATCCTCATCCTCCAGATTCTCCATGAGAGGCAGGTAGCAAGGCTCCCATCCTTCTGTGGGTGTGAGGGAGACAAGGGAGACATAAGCCCCCACCATTCTGACTAGCTAGAGTTTTGTTGTTCTTGTTTTACATGAGGAAGAAAAGCAGGAAGAGGTGGGAAAGAAGGTAAGAAGGTCGCTCCTAACAGGCAAAGAAAGAATAACCTCCTCCCAAAACAAAGGATTATCCATACCTCCTATCAAGGAAAGATTGTGAGAATTATAAACTCTTATGTCGTTCATGTTAAAACTATCTTTCCCCCACTGTGGGCCCTGTAAAGCTTTTCCCCTTTAGCATACTTCAGAAAACCCTGCAATAGTTACTAGTACTGTATTTCCCTGAAAACAAGACCGGGACTTACATTAATTTTTGCTCCATTAGGGCTTATGTTCAGGGGATGTCATCGTGAAAAATCATGCTAGGGCTTATATTCCACTTAGGTCTTATTTTCGGGGAAACACAGTATCTCTTTCCTACTCTCCTGTAGATGTGTCCAAGGCAGGGACTCACAGTATTCAGCCTCTAAGTCTTCTGTGAATTGTTTTAATTGGGTCAACATCCAGCTACCATATAAAGCTGGATGGCTGGAGTTGTGCCTAACAGAACTGGATGAAAGGGAAGAGCTGAATGAATAAAAAGACAAGAATTTTATCTCCATTTGGACCCTCAACCCCTTTTCCACCTCTACCATTTATTTCTAAAGACCTCAGGCAGAAGTCTTCTACTAACATTCCACATATCTACATGTTTACTTGCAAGTACTTTCACGTTAATAACACTTTATAGAAATACAATGTTTTCATCCCAAAGCATGAAAATATTTACAGGGAAGTACACCAAATGAGTAATTTTTTAAAAAGCTAACTAATTTGGCAAACAAATCTTGTGCAAAATGTTCACCATATAAAACGTGCAAGAAAACATTTTTTAAAATGGAAAAAAATGTGCATTCTGTGTATTTCCATTTCTCTTTAGCATATCATGCTCATGTAAACTGTAATAGTAATATTTTAATTTGTATAACCAAAACAGCTGTAAGTAAATACCATAGATGTAACTTTTTTCCTGTACTCACAATATATCTTAATCTTTAGGAAAGTCAGAAAAAGAATATCCTTGAGACGATGCCTAGCTCCAAATACGAGAATTCATCTATCTAAACCACCTAATTCACTAAAACTTTTATTACAGTATAAAATAAATGTAATATGGGAGCGCAAGATATTTGGGGGTTCCACAGATTAGTCCATTCCCCTGCCCCCCACAATTTCTTAAGAATCACCCAGTGAGCATATTGAAAATACAGCTTACCCTAGAGACACCAACTCAGTTGCTCTGGGCAGGACAAATGTTTCATTCCTCAGAGATCCTATTAATTAGCTAAGACTGGAAAGCAGTGATCTAGGAAAGGGGTTCTCAAGTTGGCACATATTAGAATTATTTGAGGAGCTTTAAAAAACTCCCAAAACCCTAGCTAAAGATGACACAGAAATGACATCAACACTTTTTAAGAAGCTCCCCAGAGATGGATGAGAACCACTGATCTTGCAGAACCCTCTTATTGATGAAGAAAGGAGGCTTGCTCAAATTCACCAAGCTAAGCAGTAACAAAGCTGGAGCTAGAACCATTTCTTCTGACCTCTAGCTCACTTTGTCTTTTGATGTATTTGTTTCATTTTCATGTTGGTTGACAAAAAAATGTATGAAGATAAATCACCTTTTTCATCAGCATAATACTGCTACTTAACAATTGAATGAATTAAACTGGAGCTAACGTTTTTGTTTCCTAAATTATTAGAAAATATTTTCTTAGTCCTAATATAGAACAAAAAAGACTAAACATCACTACTAATCTTTAGTTCCTACTAAGCCGTTAATACATTTTACAAAGAATTCTTTAAACTTTTCTTCGTAACTTCTAATTTACTATTTTAAAATTTCAAACACCTTTTTAAAGTCTGGCATCACAGCTCTTTACTAGCAAAATTATTTCAATACGAATTTGGCCACATGGTTTCTTCCTTATGTAGAATATATATATATAACTGCACTTCCTGAAGTGCTCTGTGAACAGAGAACACATTTCCTTCTTCCATACAAAAGGATGAATTTTAGGCTGCAGTAGCAAAACCCCATCACTGGTTTGTCCACAGATATGCAGAATAGGAAACTTCTCAAAATATTAGTTAACCCATTCCAAGAACTTTCTCATTTTAATAAGATCATGTAAAAAAAAAATCATGAAAAGTGTGTCAAGTGCATTTTTAGGAGTGTTTTCTACTTTCTAAAAATTACTATATGTTTAATTGACTTACCTTCTGGCGGTGTACTTTTATTATTACACCACCAAAGTGTAAATATTTTTATTCCTCTCAAGGTTGCTATTCAGACATTTCAAATTTCTGTGATGTTTTGTGATTTCTGCTTCTGGATTTTATAAAGCAGTGTTTGGAATGCTTTACCAAAAGCAGATCACATTACTCCACAGGGAGAACTTCAGCAATTTGTACACAGTCCAGAGTACAATGTATGCTGTTGACTATTTTGTTCCCAAAGGAGCAATTGCCAGATTCTAGATTTTTAAGTATTCTACCTAAGAATTAGATGCAACGGATTTTGCAATCGTATTCAATGGATTCTAGTCATTTTAAAGAAGGAAAGCTCTCCCTTTTTCTTAATCATTAAGAGATCAATGTACAGCCAGGCATGTGCTGCTTAACTCATGGGGATACACGGAGAACCACCTGGCGACTTCCTCACTGTGTGGCCATCAGAGTGAACTTACACAAAGCTGCACGGTATCGTCTCCTGCTGGGATTGTATGTGCTACGCACCCACAGGACTGGCATCGCAGGTCTGCTTAGGCCACAAACACGTGAGCAATGCCTGGTGCTGTCATTACTGCGACATCACGGGCCCACGGCAATTTTCCAGCTCCATTACCGTGTAATCTCACAGGCCCACTGTCGTCTATGTGGTCCATTCATTGTTGACCCAAACGTCACCCTGCGGCACAAGACTGTAAAAACCCAACCAGAACTTCAGTTTGCGCTATTTAAAATCTGTAAAGGCCGCAAGCTAGTCAATGGACCCAAGAGCATGCCTCTAAAGGTGTAGCAAAAATGGAAAAAGTCAGGATCTCAGTTAAATGTTCCAACGCGATATAGGATTCAGAAAAAACGGGGCAATAGGGGGTAATCCATTGAGACACTGTGCTGTACACTAAGGTTGGCGAAGCCTAAGTAGTTTGTGTTAACATTTTTAACGTGAAACGTGCCATTTCAAATACATGGCCTATCGGGGTTGCTTAGAAATTTCCTTAAAAAAAAAAAAAAGCCAAATATGTTTATTGTCAGGAGTGTGCTAGGGTACCGCAGACAACACCGGCTATTACCGGTCCGTGGCGGCCCGGGCCGGCCTGGCCCCGGCGCGGGGCGCGGGGCGCACGTGCGAAGGGAGCAGCGGGGGCCGGAAGGGCCCGCGCCCGGGACGGGACGGACGGGACGGGACGGACGGGACGGGACGGGACGGGACGGGAGTGAGGGCGCCGGCCTCCCCGCGGCCGCCAGCCCGGCCTCCCAGGGCGCGTCCTGCGCGGCGGCCCCGGAGACGCCTCGGTCATGCAGGGCCCGCCCGCCCCCGCCCAGCCCTCTCCTCCGACACACAGACAGACAAGGTTCCGACCTGCCGCGCCCTGCGTGTTCACAGTCTGTCATGTTTGGTCAGGAGCGGGGCGGGGCTGCGGGCCGGTCTGCGGGGCGCGGGACCCCGGCCGCCCGCCGTGACGAGGCGGTAAAAACTCACGGTTACTAGTGAGCGACACAGACACAGACTTTCCAGTCTGTTAACAACCACGCCAGAGAGATGGGCTCTCTGCAAACACTGGGCGCGGCCGCGGCCGGCGCCGCCGCGCTAGTCTCTACTCGCCGCCGGCGGCCGAGGCTCGGGAGCGGGCGGGCGGGCGGCGCGCCGCGACGTAGGGGTTTGGACAGTGGCCGTGGCGGTGACTGCTCCTCACCCACATGGCGGCCCCGGGACGGCGCTTGACAAGATGGCGTCGCGCACCAGCCCGGGACTAGAGGCGCGAGATCCCTCCGCGCGCCGCACCGCGCCCCGCCCGCCGTCGCTAGTGTGTCGGCCATTGGAGGACGCCGCCCGTCAATCACCTGCCGGGGCGGGATCCCGGTCTGCTCTGCGTAGCGGCGGACGGGGCTCAGCGCAGGGAAGCGGCGTTCAGTCCGCGAGTGGGTGCTGTCGCCTTCCCAAGGCTGGAGAGGCCGGAACGCGCCCTAACAATTGGTCTCTAGAGTCATTCTCCGTTGTGGGCTGGGGGGGAAGGTAAAGGACCTGTGCTGTTCACATGTCATTTAAAAAAAAGAATTTTTGTTTCTTAAATGATGGACAAACGTACTTTGTCCTTCAAGGTTGCGGCGAGTCCCTTTGTAATGTTCATTGCTCAGAATCGCGTTTTTAGGGAGATAGCTTGACGTGTATCTCTTTTTGATACTTGATACTGTTTACCCGGTTATTTAATAAAAGCAACTATAAGAGAATTGTATAATCTTTAAATTATTTTGTAAGCTAGTGACGTAGAATATAGGCGGATATTTTATAAATAAAAACAACTGGCCATTACATTTCTTTACATTTATGAACGTGATCTTAAATAACTTCTGAATAACTAGTTGGTGTTTTGGCCTATTTAGTATAGTGCTTACTTCTGGAGGCCAGGCCCTTGCTTTTGTCTGCTTAGTGTGAAAGAAAAGGGTGACATAGGCTCAACAGGGGGGCGGGGGGCATGTGACAGGCCGGCCAAGCTTGGTGATGGAAGGTGACCACCTAGGGCAGTCCGGTCGCAGCTTCCTAACTGGGCAGGTTGGGACTGGTAGTCACCACCCGGGCCGCAGCTGCCTTAGCACGCGTCACTGCCGGAAGCGAGCCCTGTCCCCTGTTCTTACTCGTCTAGGACGACACACCTGTGCAATGTCAGAGCCATCTTCCTACCCCTGGAAGGCACAGCTGCCGGCTTGGGCACCAGACCACACGCCCCGTCGTGGTTGTCTTGTTCCGGCACACCCTGTCTCTGCTGTAAATGTTGCGCTCACTGTCCTGTACCCGCCACGTGAAAGAAGTCTTCCTCTCCACTTTGCTCTCCATCCAGTCCTGGGCGTTTCCTGGCCTCACTCCTCCCACCGCCCTCACGTACCCCCAGTGATTTCCAGCGCCTTCCTTACACGCTCTCTATTATATATTGATTCTAATATATAAACGAACTGGAGACCTGGCCACTCTCCTGAGCCCATTTATCCTCCTAGCATCATCTCTTCCTGTGGAAGTTAAATCAGTGCTGAGCTCAACGATGCCCTTTCAAGAAGCCTTTTCCAACCACGTGCTGTTTTGCCTTCTAAGTCCTCTTAGCACTTGGTACTTTTTAGTGGACTTTTCTGCCTTCAAGTTGCTTATTTCAAGTCCACTAGATGACGGCGAGTCTAGAAGTCACGTGAGCGGTGCGCACTTCTTTTTCTTTACGTAGAAAATGTGGAGAAGCCGTGCGGTACCTGTCCCGGAGGACTGCTGCGAGTATTAGGTGAGCTGAATGTGAAACATGCCTGCTGTACACTGAGCTCCCAAATCAATGTTAGCTGTTGCTATCACTGCTTAGAAACATTGGGATGTCTATCAAAAGAAGAATCTCAAGAACCAGCCTGAAAACTACAGCAAATAGCCGAGCTAACGGATGGAGAAGAGCAACAAGAAGCGTACAATCATGGCGGAGCCGCTGCGCGTCGCAGGACGCGTGCGCAGCGGGAGCGGGCGGCGCGTGCGCGGAGGCTCCGGGCGGCGCATGCGCGGCCAGTGTGCGCAGCACCAGGTCCTCTGTTCTCTGTCCCATCGCGCCGTCGTGCTGGTCACTCGGAGGCTGCCGGGCTCTCCTCCGGGGCATGGATTTTGAGCATCTCTTCTCCAAACCCCCCAACCCGGCCCTCGGCAGGAAGCCGGCCACGGACTCCGATAACAGGTGATGCCTCTTGTTTTCATGCTCCGAGCGCCGGGGCCGCGGCCGGTCCCGCCCCCTCGCTCCTGCAGGACTGCGGCCGCGAGGTCGCTCGGGGCGCGGGGGCGTGGTCGCGGGGGTCTGAGGGCGAGCGTGGGGCGCGCGGGACGCTGGGCGGTGGGGCGGCGCGGCGCGGCGGGCCCGCGGCTGGAAGCCGGAGGTGCGGGGTGCGGGCGGAGCGAGGGGACGCTCGCCCTCCTCCCGGCCGTCAGGACCCGCCGGTGTCCGCTTAGCACGTGCGAGCTCCGGGGGACGGCGGGCCCGTGTTAGTTCTCGCCGGCGCGCGCTGGGGGAATAAGGTGCCTTTGCTCAGTGGTTGGCGTCAGAAAACCCGAAAGACCATCACAGAGCAGCCAGCGCCATTTGGGTAGAGTATTTCCTTTAGGTTGAAAAGGGAACAGACCGCTGGTCCGATGGCGCTGATTTATTGATTCACACCCCGATCCATTTACGTTATTCCCTGGGACTTTGAAGTGCTAAAAACCTCTTCTAAGCCTGCGTCTTTGCCCCGGTTTCTATAGACTATAACCGTGACACACAGTCTTTATTTCTCTCAAACTTGATAAATCTTACTATGGATGACTTTATTTCTCGAATACCACTCAAATCTGTTAACTTCTGTCTGTCCCAACCGCCTTAATCGAAACTATTGCATTAATTCAGGATACCATCAAGAGCTTCACTACATACTTGACGCAAAATAGGTCATTTCATTTTCACAGCAATCTTGAAAAGATTTCCTTGGTTTTGTAGATGGGAAAGTTAAGGCACAGAGAGGATAAATCACTTGCCAGAATTACACAGTCTAAGTGGCAAACCAGGATTAAGTTACTCAGTCTTAGTCCAGGGCACATGATTGAATCACTGTGCTTCTAAGGCAAAATGACTAACATGAGATCTAGAAACATTGAAAAGAGACAGTAATGACTTGCAGGTGATGTGATCGTCAACAGAGAAACACGAAGAATCAAACTACGTAAGACAAATTAGTAAGGTGAATCATCACAAAAAAAGAATAGTAATGTATAAAAAAAAAAACAATAGCAGCCATCAATTTGAAAATGTGTTGGACAGAAGAGTCCATTCACAGAAATTTTACTCAGTTACTTTTATGTCCGTTTATGATACTTGGATTTTTGCCAAAATGTCAGGTGAAGGGTGAAGCCTCATGGTTATAGGAGTGAGCATCTCTATGCTCTCATTCATGTCCTTTGCCCATCTTGCTTTTTATTGGTCTTTCTCTTTAAAATTTTAGGATGTCTAGTCTGCAAATGTGTCATCCCCAATTTGTCTTTTGACTTTGTCTATGGCATTGTTTTCAATGGATAAACATTTTTTGTTTTAAACGTAGTCAGATGTATCAGTCTACTATGGTTTCTGGGCTTTTTCCATAGTAATTTTACGATGAAACTACTCGTTTATTGAGCACCTGCTGCATACGAGACATTATTCTCAGCCCTAGGGTATAGTACTAAGTAACCAAAAAAGATAAAAATCCTTGCACTTGTGAGATTTATGTTCTTGGGGTGCACACAATACCTAAATACACAGCAGGTCGAGTAACATCATGTTGTTCTAACGTTGATGGCATAACTAGGAACTTAGCTTCCACGGGTATCAGTCAGCCTGTGGTTCGGCTGGTTTGTTACAGTTGTTTTGCTGCAGTTCCAAGAAGCAATGGATGACGGTAAGGGAGGACCTACTGTGTGGTATTAAGTGATGATCAGTGCCCTAGAGAGAATGAGAGCAGGGCAGGTAAGTAAGAAGGGAGGATGGCATGGACGGGAGGATGTAGATACTTTAAAGGAGATAGTTAGGGAAAGCCTTACTAATGACAGTGATAAATGAGATGAGTGGGGACCTGAAGGAGGTGAGGGAGCTTGATATCTAGCAGGGAGAGTGTTCCATATAAAGGTCCCAGGGTGTGATTGGGTGGTGGGAGCAGTGGCCACAATTCTGTTGTCATTATTCTGCCTAAGGAGACGTTGCTTCCTTCTCCGTGTGAGTCATTACTGAAAACTGGAGCAATGAAGGTTCACAGTATTAGGTTTAGGGGCTTCTGAAGAAGGCTCATAGTTTGTTCATTCATCTGATGGATGTGACAGAAACTCTGACTGGAGACAAATCAGTGGTGAACTTGGACTGGGTGGAGCTGTGAAGCCTGCACTAGTCCTGTGACTTTGAAAGAAGCACAGAGCTGCTACTGACATTCTTGTGCTAATGGTGCTTCTCATTTGTAATAATGTTATTTTGAGAATGCCTAGTCTTTGCCTTTATCTGACACGTAACTCGTATCTTAAGCTTTATTCAGTGGTCACTGTTTACTGAGAAAAAATTATCTTCAGCCCCCCCTCCCCCCATATCTGCAGCATCAACCATTATTTCTGTTTACCTGTAAATTTCTTTTCTTTTTTATCTTCCCAGTTGAGTATACGTTTGGCCCTCTCCTGACCTGGAGAGGCAGCTGCATCTTACCTGAAATGCTCCGCTCCGCTCATGTTCCTATTTGTTTGCTACCCCATGCGTTTCTTAGGTTCAGAAAGACTTTGGCCTCCAAAGCTAGGCTGTGTTCCCCATATGTCCTTGTCTCACCATATTGAAATTCTTTTTTTCTCCCAAGCACATAGAAAGTTCTCAGGAGGCAGGGACAGGTCTGTCTTGTTCACTGTTGTGTTCCAGGATTTAAGGCCCAGAGCCTGGTGTGTGGTGGGTACTCAGTATATGCTGGGTGAATGGAATGAGAAATGAATGGATGAATGATAATAGCTGCTAATACGTCAGCAGTAAGGTTAACTAAAAGTTCAGTTTTACCTTTTACTCATAAACACGTTGACATTTACTGCTCATCATAATTTTGTACATTATTCCTCTGGAGTATTCAGAGTAGAATTTGAATTTGGGATTTCTTTGAGGCTAAGCTGAAGGTAAGCCAAAGCCATGGATTTTAATACTGTGGTATGAACCCTTTTCAGGTTGGAAAAAACCCTCTTGTGTTATTTGATATTTTTGCTACAGAATCAGTGATGAAATAGATGATACAGAAATTGAAGAAACAGAAGAAGAGAAAATAAAATGGGAAGTAAAACTGGAGCGTGAGCCTATCCCCAAAAAGGTAAGATAAAGTTGGCATATTGAACAAACGGGCAGGAATGGATGTGAAAAATTTATTCGGGATCCTACTGTCTCATTTTAGTTAGCATCTGAGACCCAGTTACTTATATCAAAGAGACCTGGTCACACTTTTTAAAACATTTATTCAAGAACTTGGTTATCATTTAACATGAGCTGTTTTTAGTACATTGATTTTTAGTTTTCCCTGTTTCTGAAATGGGTTGTAAACTGTTTCAAAAACTTCTTTTCAAATTAGATCAAAATTTTAAGGATGTCGATTTGCTAACTTAACTAATCTTAGTGATTTAGCACTTAAAGTTTCCTGGGGTTGCCATGATAAAGTACCGCAAACTGGGTGACTTAAACAACTGAAATTTATTGTCTCTGAGCCCTGGGGGCCAGAAGTTTCGGAGCAGAGCAGGTGAGGCAAGGTGGGCTCCTTCTGAGGCTGTGAGGAAGGGTGGGGCCCATGCCTCTCCCATAGTTTCTAGTGGTTTGCTGGCATCTTTGGTGTGCCTTGGTTTGGCTTCCAGAAACGTCACCTCCATCTTTATCTTTATGCATGTGTCTGATACTGAATTTCCCATTTTTATAAGGACATGAGTCATATTGGATTAGAGCCCACCCTAATACCTCATTTTAGTTACACATTCTATGGCTGTGTTTCCAAATAGAGTCACATTCTAAGGTACTGGGGTTAAAACTTCAATATAAGAATTTTGGGGGTGGCGGGTTAGCTCAGTTGGTTAGAGGGCCGTGCTCTTAACAACAAGGTTGCTGGTTTGATCCCCACATGGGCCACTGTGAGCTGCGCCCTCCACAACTAGATTGAAACAACTACTTGACTTGGAGCTGATGGGTCCTGGAAAAACACACTTAAAATAAAAAGTTCAAAAAAAAAAAGAAAGAATTTGGGGAGGACAGAGTCAACCCCTAACAGAACTAATATCTGCTGCTCTATGCCTCTTATTCTCTTTTGAACTTTTCTTTTTAAATTATGAATTTTAACACACTACAAAAGAATGGGCTTCAGTTGGTAGTGAAACTCACAGACACAAATAGGCTTTAAGAAGATCCTCTTTAAGTTTTAGATTGTGCGCCGTTCTGAGTTGTGTGATAGAATCTCGCGTCCTCCCACTCCATTCATCGCAGGACGCGACTCAGACCTTTGTCTAGCCCATCCACGCTGGACATGCACCCCTGCCCGTTAGTCACTGATGGGTTGTTTTGGTTACCAGATCGATTGTCCTAGTATCGCAGCGCTTGTGGTCAAGTGACCCGTATTTTCCTTAATAATGGCCCCAAAGCACAAGAGTAGTGATGCTGGCCGCTCAGATGTACCACAGAGAACCCGGAAAGTGCTTCATTGAAGTGAAAAGATAGATACAGTACAAATGAGATATTTTGAGAGAACCACATTCATATAACTTTTATGACAGTATGTTGTTATAATTATTCAATTTTTTTAGTTATTGTTGTTAATCTCTATGCCTAATTTATAAATTAAATGTTATCATAGGTATGTATATGTAGGAGAAAACATAGTATATCATAGGGTTTGGTACCATCCGTGGTTTCGGGCATCTAGGATCTTGGAATGTGTCCCCCACAGATTAGGGGGGACTGCTGTGCTCCGCATTTACCTAGGAGTGGAGCTGCTGGGTCTCAGAGTGTAACATCTTTACCTTTTCTGTGTGCCAACCTGTATTCCAGAGTGGTTCTGATTTTTGTTCCCAAAGGCAGTATGTGAGAGACTATTTCTGCTGCTCCACACTTGCTATTGTTGCCCTTATTTTCCCCATCTGGTGAGGTATTGCCATAATTTAGTTTGCATTTTCTTGGTAACTGCTGAGATATGGAGCATCTTTTCATATGTCTGTACATTTGGATTTCCCTTTTTTGTGCCTGTTCAAGTCTTTTTGTCCTTTTTTTATTGGTTTGTGATTTTTTTTTTCTTGTAGTTCTTTATTCTGTATATAAGGCTTTTTCTCTTCATTGTGGATCATGTATTGCAAGTATCTGCTCATTTTGTGGCTTTCCACTCAATGGCTTTTTTGATAAAAAGTTCATTTTAATGTACTCAAATTTATTAATCTTTTCCTTTATAGTTATTGCTTTGCATTTTATTTAAATATCCTGAGATACAAATATTTCACAACAATATTTTCTAAAGTTTTATTGTTTTGCCTTTCACACTTAAGTTTATAATCACCCAGAATTTATTTTCGTATATACTACAAGGTAGGGGGGATTTTGTTTTACTTTTTTTGTTGTTGTTCTGGCATCATTCGTTGGGGGAAAAGGGCTGTCTTTTCCCCCACGGGTCACTGTTGTCAAAAATCAAATGTTAATGTTCAGATAGGTCTGTTTCTGGACTGTATTCTCTTCTACTGATTTACTTGTCTATCCCGTCCTATGAATTATGGGAAACGAGTAGCTGTGATATAGCTGAGCATGCTGGGTTTTTAATGAGGTTGCTACAGTTTATTTGCAGTTGTGAAGTGATGAGTTATTAAATCAAACCACTCAAAATATAGTCGATGCAAAGGAGAAATAAAATGTGAGCTATAATACTATAATTCCTTTATATCAGATAATTAAGATTTGGGGTTTAGTCTTTCAGTTCAGTAAAGTACATGTAGTACACAAATTCAGAATTTTCCCTCAAATTATCTTTAAGGATTTTGTTTGAATTCTGGAAAATTACAAATACTTAAGAGTGGAAAGAATATATATAAACCCCCATGTACGCATCACCCAACCTCAGTAATGATCGATTCATGGCCAGTCTTTGTTTCTTCTTCATAACCGATTGTTTTGCATCGTGCTAGGTTTTTAAATTGAAATTTTAATTTTTACTTAGTTTAGGCACTTTGGAAACTCCCCGAAGAATTTGCTACATAGAAAATCAAGAAGTAAGGACTATGATGTGTACAGTGATGATGTTTGCGGTCAGGAATCGGAAGATAATTTTGCTAAAGAGCTTCAGCAGTATATACAAGCTAAAGAAATGGCAAAAGCTGCACAGTCCTTACCATTTCCTGAAGAGTCCATGAAGAAAGAGGAAGATAAAGGTGCCCGGAAAGGTAGAGTCTACCTGGAGGGCCATCATGTGTCCATGTCTGTAAGGGCAGGGAGGGCTTCCTCCTGCATTTTATCTCACGATGAGACCATGGATCTTCCTTCAGCTGTGAGTTATGCAGCCTGAGAGCCCCCAGGCCTGTTTGCAGACGCTGGTTTGCAGGAAGAGCTCAGAGCGCAGGAGGGTTATCAAAGGCCGTGGCTCCTTTGAACAGGAGAATGCCAAGTCCTGGGGCCCTACCCGTGTGAAGGACACACTGGCCTGTTTGTACTCTATCTGCTGAAGAGGAGTCGGCTTAGTAGATGTCAGGGCTGGTGAGCTCAGAATACTCAGACATACATTTTTTAGATTCTTCAGTGAAATTTAGCCATAGATATGAGGACAAATGACAATTATAAATGAAATTCTTAATTCTCTGTTTACTGCTTTTTCTCCCTTTAAATGTTTTTCTTTTTTAAAATAGGTCATAGGTAAATTTAATCTACATGAAATGTTTTCAATGAAAAATCCAATAGTAATACTGTGTTTCCCCAAAAATAAGACCTAGCTGGACTATCATTCTAATGTGTCTTTTGGAGCAAAAATTAATGTAAGACCCGATCTTATTTTAATATAATATAAGACTGGGTCTAATATAATACAAGACCAGGTCTTATATAAGACCCATTAAGACCCAGTCTTATATAACATCACATCACAGCACAACACAACCTAACACATAATGTAACAACATAACCACCGGGTTTTATATTAATTTTTGCTCCAAAAGACGCATTAGAGCTGATGGTCCGGCTAGGTCTTATTTTTGGGGAAACATGGTATATGCAGTTGGTTTAAGCATTTAGAGCTTTTCCTGTTGTAGCTCTCTGGCAGGCCCTATTTAGATCCAGCAAACTCCGAACACTTCAGACAGATCTGGTTGGTGGCTAACAAGATTGATTTCATTCATTATCATGCTTCTTTCTTGACAGTACAGTATATATTTTCACACAGAATGAATTGGGGTCCCGAATGTATTGATTTTCCCTTTGGTCTCTAATCCCAGAGCTTCTAGAAAGACATGCCAGCATCATGCCCATTTTATTTGCTGAGCAGGACTCCTCCTGGATCATTACAGAATGTACTTCTTAAGTAAACTGCTGTTGTACTTTTATGGCATCTTTGAAATTAACTTTCTGTTTTCAGCTGTTAAACAAAACAATAAAAACCTTAAAGCTGCCCGCAAGAATGGTAAACAGAAGAAAATGAAGCGGAAGTGGGCTGGCGCTGCAGACAAGGGCTCAAACGCGTCACCAGGGAACAGGGGCACACAGGAACAGGTACGAGGACGTATACATAGGTACACATGGTGGACAGCAGCGGCGTGCTCTTGTATTTGTATCTTACCCTCGGTGACAGGCCACAAAGTGAGGGTTGCTGGTAGGGAAGTCCCCTCCCACCATGTTGGGCTCCATGTTCTCCCTCTCACGCAGGAGCTGCACAACCACTAGTAGCCTCAGTCCTGCATCTGTGGCCCCGAATACATACCCAGAGCCCCTGACTTCTGAGTGTCGTGCTGTCAGTGACAGAAAACTGACAGGGGCGGGGAAGCAGGGAGAGGACGCAGTAACCACGGGCACACTTCCAAGGCCACGCATCTTACAGCTCCTACTCTTGCAGGCCCTCGCCGGCTGGTTCTTGATGCCCTCTGGGCATTACAGAGGAGTGTTTGGAGCATTGGCCTTACAAGTACTCCCCAACACCTGGTACTTAGATTCTACTTTGTGGGAGTCCCCCTCTGGTCTGCATAGGTAAACGGGTAGGGCAGGAAGTGACTCTTGGACTCTGCTTTCCAAGGGCTGCACTGGGTGTCAGCCTTTTTTGTTAGGTTTAGGTCACAGGGGACAAGTGTTAAGGCTGATAAACTATTAGAAGTGCCAGATGTGAGAGATTGAAACATTTATATAAAACCTTGCTCTGCCTCCATATTTACAAGTGAGGAACCTGCAGTTCTGGCTGAGGTGACTGCCCATGGTCACGTAGGGCCAGGGCAGCCCTAGAACTTCGTTTCCTGACCCCCATCAGCACTCCCTTTCATTTGGTTCACATCGACTCCAGTGATTATTCAGCTAAAGCCAACAGCCCTCCTATGTGGGGAACAAATTCTGAACATGTACGTTAGAATTTAATGACGTGCTCAGACAAATCGAAGATTGAAACTGCCATATGGTTTAGAAGACATACTTGATGGTGCTAAGTGGAAACGACATTGTTCGTGAATCAGATCACGTAACGGTACAGTGAGCTCCCTTCTGTGCACATCTTTCTTTCTAAAACTGCTCAGAAATGGTGTGCTGAGGCTGTAGGCTGTGCCACAGGTAACACGCTAAAGGTGGTTTATGCCTCTGAAGAGCCCAGATGCTGTGAAACCCCCCTTGTTTTTCCCCTCCTCCTCGCCTGTGAGGGTGTGCTCCTAGTTACGTGTGTAAATGTGAACTGTTGGCGGACTCAGTCCAAACCCAGTGAGCGTCTCTGTGACATTCAAGGGTGCGCTGCTTTCAGTTCACCTTATTTCCGGTTTTGTCTCCATCGCTCTTAGGAGCCTTGTTCCTAGACTTCGGTTTTTATCACAAGTAGTAGCACTTTTTAAACTTTTTACTCATTTTTTAAAAATAAGGGCAAAGTAGAATAAAATATTCAGATTGCTTAAACAGTGATGGAATGCTGTTGAAACTGACAAAACATTCATTTTCAGTGTGGGTACACAAATCTTACACATGAAGGCCAATTTCGAAGTCATTTCTTAATGTTCCAAAGGTGCTTTAACTTAATTTTGTGCAGTAGAATAAAATATTTAATTCTGTTTCTATCATTTAGTTTTGTCCTTGTTTTCGAAGGGTGGTGAGCCCAGAGAGAAGCAGCAGCACGTGCACATGAGTCAGGGGTTCATCAACCAGCACACCGTGGAGCGCAAGGGAAAGCAAGTGTGTAAATACTTCCTCGAAAGGAAATGCATTAAGGTATAAAAGAAAGTAAGCAAAAATATACTGAAATGTATGATGCCACAAAAATGTACTAACACCCACCCCAGTTTCCGTTAGATGCTCTAAAAGCGTCTATAACACTGTTTCCTTCTGGAAAAAGTTCACTTGGAAAATTTACAGAGCTACTCTTTTACATTTAAAAAAATAGATGATTTTTTTTTTTAAAGTTTGTATTACAAATATTTAGGACTTAACAAAAGTTTAAGCAGATAAATGTGATGTGACCATAAAGATAGCTTATAAGAATTAGACGGTACGGCTTCTAAGATACTGTTTTTTTCTGGATTTATTTTCTTATCTAAAGTTCAGTAGGAATTGTAAAGACTTAACAATGAGAAATAATGACTTTCCCTTGTTCTTTCTTTTGATCCAGGGAGACCAGTGTAAATTTGACCATGATGCAGAGATAGAGAAGAAAAAGGAAATGTGTAAGTTTTATGTACAGGGATATTGTACCAGAGGCGAAAACTGTCTATATTTGCATAATATCCTTTATCACAAGGTATTGTCACTTTACTCTTCAGGCATATTTACGGGAACATTTTAAATATGTGTAATTTTGAATGAAATCAGTGTTTTAGCTATGGCAAAATTACATTATCCAAGCCCAACTCAGTATTGAAGGGATTAAATTGTATACAGATTTTTCCCCCAAGTAAGAAAAGAGGAATTCTTTAGAAATTCTCTCAGATGAAATATAGCAGCTCAGGAGACCTGTCTGTTCAAGTCCCAGAAAGACTGTCAGAATTTCTGCTGTGTGACATTCAGTTGCTGAATCTATTCATACAAGACCTTCATCAAAAGAGTCAGAGACTGCGGACCTGGGGAGAGCCGTACTGTGCGGAGGTTGACTGTCCCTTAACTTGAAGAATAACCCTCCTGTGCAGATGGCACGGATGTGCCGTAAAAGCAAGGATGCGACCATGGGGGTAACAGCACCTTTGGTCACCACACAAGTGGTTTCCTTCAATCCGTCTTTCAGCACAAGAACTCTCAGACTCTACCTTGAGACTCTACCTAGAGAACAATGTTGGCATCGTATAAATTGATCCTGTTACAGCAAGAGTCCAGATTTGTAAGACATGCAATTGTCCTGGACTGGAATTCCTCCACCCTAAAAGAATGTTTTAAAAATAATCACATTTCTCAAGGTCTCTTTCTTGTATCAATGAAACGTATCTGTAGTCTATTATAAGCACGAATATGAAGGCAGAAAGTGTCCTGTTCTCTTACATTTTCTTCCCTTTCCTCAAACCCCCAGCACACCTTTCCCCATCCTCATTCTCAGTGCTGACCTTGCTTGATTTACATTATCACCCTAAAATTAGGTTTTTTCTGTGTAACCCAACTAATTCATTGGCTTATATTTTAAATGGAGAAGTCAATGTTTCTATTAGTCAGAAAGGCCTTTAAGTAGGAAAAACAAAGTCATTAAATTAATACATTATTTTAGTTGGATTAAAATTGTTCTCTTCCTTAACATTTGGATACATGAATACCCTTGCAAGTTTTACCATACAGGAACAAAATGTTACCAGGGAGAGCACTGCAAGTTTTCACATGCCCCGCTGACTACTGACACACAAGAACTGTTGGCTAAAGTAAGTGCAGCGTTAGTAATCTTTTGTTTTTCTTTTTTAAAGATATGTTTGAAGGGTGAGAATTTGAAGATACTGTTCTTTAAGGAAAATGCCTTGGGTTAGCATGTGGTATGTGTGAGGACTAATAATCTAAGAATGACTTCAATTTAGAATATTATTATTCAGTTGAGTATTTTTCCTTGTAGCTAAAGGAAAATTTACACTCATTCATTGCTGGTATAAAGTGGAATGTTCTTAAAACACTCAATGTAGTTAGAAACATTAATAGCTAAGCTAAACAAAGTAAAACAAAGCAAAGAGGAGAAATAGTCCTCCTGCTATATTCTTCGGAGGAAGTTAAGGGTCAGTGGTTGCTAACCATTTTAAAGTTGTATCACCGAATACTCAAGTAGTTATTTCAAAGTGTTGTCTTCAAATATTCTTTCAGCCTATGAGAAAGGATAATTGAAAAATATTATAATAGTCATTTATATTCTACCATTTCCCATTTGTTATTTGGAGCAAGTCTCTTCAAAATTAAATTGAAATATAAGTGTAAATAAAAGATTCTTTTAAAACCAAACCATACCATCTTGTGGCAGAAGTTTTTCTGAACACATGCAAATGTTAGAAAGTCAAAGGTGCTTATTTCTAGATGTTTTTAGACTGTAAAATATGGAGGGTTACTCTGGAATTAGAAGTCGTACCAAATATTTAGTTGTTTATTAGTATGAAATTATATGGGAAAAATGACATAAAATTTGTTTCAGTTCTTACAGTCAATATTATTTAATGATTACTAGGATAAATATTAATGGGATCATGAGAAAATTAAAAAAGTGTGATGATGTACCTGAATTAGACATTAATGCATAGTTGTGACTTTTCCTATTAGGTTTTGGATACTGAAAAGAAGTCATCATGAAAATAAAATAAAAGGTAAAATTAGGATTTAGCACATTTCTTTTTCTCTAAAATATCTCTAGAAGTTAGTAAGGAAACATAGGACTTTTTCCTTCTCAAATAGAAGTCATTTTCTCTCCTTCCCCACTAAATTATAAAATATTGGATAAGCACGCATCGATAGTGATACATATTGTGCATAGATACATATTGGGCATGGATACACATTGTGTATAGATACACTTCGTGTGTGGATACATTTCGTGGATCTCTAGGGATCTGCTTCCTCTTTCCGGCTTGTCACTATCCTTTATATTTTTATTCTCCTCTATTGTTTCTTTGTAAATTTACCGAAGGTACGTGATTCACTAAATAGTATATTTAGTTGTGCTTGTGTTTGGATTTTATTTAAATAGCATCATACTCTATTAATTGGTGACTTGCTGTTATCACTCGACATTGTTCTTCTAAGACTCATGTAGATGTGTGCAGCTGTCATCATTTTTACTCCTATAAAGCATTTCAGTCTTTGAATATGTTATTTAGTTATTCTGCTTCTGATGGACACTTAGGTTATTTTCAGTTTTTTAAATGTAAACTGTAAATAATCATGTAATTTACCATGTGCATGTCTGTGATATAAATGCGTGTGCATGTCCTGGTACCCGTCTTCCCGACAGCAGTCGTAACACTTTATACTCCCACCAGCTGTGAAAAGACTCCTGTCACTCCATACTTCCAATACTCTGTATTATCAAGACTTTAATTGTTTTCTTTCTTTTTTTTTTTTTAAACCAATTTAGTGGGTGTAAAAATGGTGTTCCATAGCTTTATTCTCACGAAGTTTAGCATCTTATGCTTATTAGCTTCGTCTTTATTGAAATGCCTTTTAATGTCTTTTGCCTGTGTTTCTCCTGGGCTTTTTCTTTATAAATTGGTTCTATATTCCTGATACTTTTCTTCGTGAGATACGTGTGGCAGGCCTTCTCACATTTTGTGGCTGTCTTTTCACTTTTTTCGAGGTGTTGCAATGAGCAGAGTGACTTACTTTGGCAATCTTTTTCTTTGTGCTAGGTTATGTATCTTATTTAAGAAATCCTTCCCTACCATGAGGCTGTAAAGTACTTGAATATTTTTTTAAGTTTTATGTTTTAAATATATATTTTAATCTTTTAGAAATTGTATCAGTTAACAGTTGCCACAGTTGCGCTGTGTAACAAACAAAAGATTCTCCATAGCATGTAACGATAAACATTTCTTTTTCCTGAATCTGCACATGACAAGGTTGACTCTCCTTGGCTCTGCAGCAGGCGGTCTGCGATGGTTTGCCCCTCCTGGGGCCAGTGGGCTAGCTGGGTGTGTTCTCATGGAGAAGCTCAAGAGGGCAAGGCCCTCTGTGCGTCACATTTACTTACAGCCCATGGACCCTAGTCAGTCACATGGCGAAGCCCAAAGTCAAGGGGTAGGAAGTACCCTCTACTTTTTGTACTTTCCGTGTAGGAGGAACTGCTAGATTACATGGAAGAGGGGGGCTGTGGCTAGGGAGAAAGGAAGAATGAAAACTAATCATCCTTTTTTTAATGGGAAGGCTGAATTCCATTGTCATGCTGTTGTCTGGGTGACACCACATTTTGCTCATTCATTTGTCAGTGCTCACTGGGTTGCTTCCATGTTTTAAGTTTGTGAATAATGCTGCTGTGGACATGGGTGTGCAAATACCTGAATTGGTTGCATTTTTAATGAATACTCTTTTACTTGAAAGAACAGCTGAGTGGCCAACTGGTGTCTTCGGCTGTGGTGGTTTGGCAAGCACTTTTCCACAAAGAATGGAGTGACCCTGTCACTTCAAGGAAAACAACTGAAAATACTTATTTTCGATGATAAAATTCTGGCTTTTAAGTGAAAATGACAATTTCTGAACATGTGACCTGCCTCTGAGCTTGAAAAGCTTTCCTCTACTTACAGTTTTTCTGGTGAGGTTGGTTGCTGATATTAAAGAATGTGAATTTTAAACACTGTGTAATGAAACACTTGAAAGATCTGCATAAATTAGTAATCTAGCATTTTCCAAATAAATAATGCACGGTGGTACAGAGTTGGGCGTGAGCGAGCCATCCATCCCACCGAGACCAAGGGGTGTTCACGTAACTGCAGGAAGTTCCTTGCTGGTTTCAGGTTCTGCATTGCAACTGGAAATTCGTCCACATTTGCTTTTAATATTCATCTGCCCATCACTTTATTTTTAGCTTTTCTGAGTAAGTTTTAGGTTTGTTTCTTATATGGAGCATATAGTTGAGTTTTGCTCTATGAGCCAAACCAGAAATTCTTTTTTTCTTTTGATAAGTGAATTAATCTATTCACATTTATTGAGATAATTGAACATTGCTTTAGCTTCTGTCATTTTATACTATAGTTACTGTGTATATTATATTACATTTGCACATTTTCCTTCTCTATGGTATGTTTTTTTCCTTTAATAAATTTTACTTTCTTCATCTCATGTTTAGTCTTTTTTTTCTACTTTGGACCAATAACCCTTATTAAGTTGCCATTCAAATCTGTTCTTTCTTGTAATATAGTCTTTGTATATGATTTTTTTCTTGTGTTATTTCTGTGGTTGGTCAACTCTTGTTTCATTACTTCCACTTTTTTGGTCAGTTCTGCTCTTAGTTTTTGAATTTCAATTCAAGATTTTTGTGGTTTTTTTTTAATTCCCAAACAGGGATATTTAATTCAGTTTGGATTTTTATTCACAGTTTTCTTTTGCTGCATGTTTTTTGGGGGGGTAGGAGTGGGTGGCTGTGTTGGTGATTTTCACCAGTTGATTGTGCTTTTGTTCTGTTTCTTCTGTAGCTTTGTATAGATGAAGAGTACTTCTGTTGGTGCCTGTTCAGGACTCTTGAAGATTGGTGATTTGGACGGGCTTACCAGAGTCCTCGTTTAAAGCACCTTCCTGTGTCATTCTGACGATGCTCAGCTTCTTTCATGGGTGACCTGGAGGGACAGAGTCTAGTGTACAAGTATAAGTGAAGGGGTTGGTCTTTAGCCAGTGGGACCAGAGAGGGGATGATGGCAGAGCTGCTGGTGGGGGAAACACTGTGGTCTCTTCTGCTTCGTTGAATTTTCTCACTAAAAAAAGAAGCAAGCTTAGGCCAATGAGTGTGGTTGGCATGGGTAATGGATGAAAGGTGAGTGTGCAGGGAGCCGTTCACGTCATAGTCACAGCACTTAATGGTTGCTCCCAGTGCTGTTTTATGGCTTACATTATGGCTCTGTGTGTTTGTATCAAATTTCCTGTTGTTGCATATTTAAGTTGTTTTAATTTCTTACTATTAAAAATAAAGTGGAACATTGTCTCTTTTTTTTTTACCTGTATGCATTATTTATGAGCTTTATTTGTAATAGCCCAAATCTGAAAAACAATACAAAGTCTATCAACTAATGAATAAACACAAATTATCGTCCATCACTACAATGACATACTCTTCAGCAACAACAAGGAACAAAGTGCTAATACACAGGAGCAGGATGAACCTCAAAAACATAAGGCAAAGTGAAGGAAGCCAGGTACGATAGGATACACAGGGCATTGGAACAATGTCTCTTGCTATTCCTAAACCTGGAGTTCTTAACGTTTTTGTTATTAAGATATAAGAATGGTTATGTTTCTCGGTGGTGCACAAACTAGTCAGATTACATACTTGTGTAAATGTAAATTTAGGAGTGTGATGATACCTGTAACATAATAATCAAATACAAAAAATTTTCCAAGCACACATAATAAGATTCAAAATACATACTTTTATATAGTGGTACTGATTATTACTAGAAAAATGCTGACACTGAAATTGTCATCATCATGTTGTCTTATTATTGGGAAAATAGCATCACTAATGTGTTGTCTATATAGAAAGCATCAGAGTTAGCGACACTTTTTAGCAAAGTCCTATTTGAAAACATGAGCCAGTTATTTTGGTTGTAACCTAACCCCACTAAAGTGAGACAGGGAATGGCACATACTCCTAGAAAGGTGTATCAGGACCTAGGAAAAGAGGAGCTGGGCTAGACTCTGGGTCCTCAGGTTAGGGGTCTGAGCTGAGCATGTGTGTGCCCAGTGCCTGCAGCTGTCTGCCCTGTCCTTGGCTCGCCCTCTGAAGGTGGCTGGGGGGAAAGGGGCAGCGGGAGGAGGTGGGGTAGGAGGGTGCACCAGAAACTGCCAGAGAGGACAGGCGGTTGATACTTTAAAAGGACCCACTATAAAAACCCTCAATAATTGCATGAAATTTTCCAAAGGAGTGGTTGTGTTACCTATAGAATCACCACTTGGTATCTTCAAGATTACTTCCAATTGAAAGATTATCTACAATTCAAGATCTTGTCATAGCCCACAGCTAGAAGGTAAATTGCGTGGCAAAGCTGTGTGCAGCTGACGTTGGCTGACGCGCACCGCATGCTGACACTGACGTAAGCTCCCCCGTGTGCAGGCTCTGTGCTGTTGTCTCGTGCTGTTTGACGTCCTCCTTTAAGCCTCATGACCCCGTGAGGGGGCAGGGGGTCCATGCCTGGGATGGGAATGCAAGTAGGAACATTGATCTTCCACCTGTTCTGTTTTCCAAGCTTCAAAAATGCTTGTATTTAATCTTGGATGACAATTTAACAGTTTATTTCCTGATGATATGACCTTGTGTAGTTTAATACTGGTGAGGTATACAAGTTTCTATGTGAGATTTATGTATAGGAAAAAAGCAGTTGCTATATTCCAGGAGGCAGGACCCATCTCACCTGGGTCCTTAAAAGACCCAGCAGAGGTGTGAGGGACTGAGAAGTCAGAAGTTCAGAAGTCGCCTGTTTTACAGCTACTGTGTGTCTTTTGGAGCAAAAATTAACTAAGACATGGTCTTATGCTAATTTTTGCTCCAAAAGATGCATTAGAGCTGATTGTCTGGCTAGGTCTTATTTTCAGGCAAATGGTATTATTTTCAAAAGGCAAACATTCGTGTTGGTGAACTCTCTCAACTTGAGTTCAGTCAAGTTGAAGGAGAGACTCCGATGAGCCCTGTGTGCCTGAGGCAGCCCTGCAGCGTTCCCGCTGGTCGGCCTCCGTTTCCCACTTCTGTGCAGCTCGTCTCTGCCTCATTAGAGCCCATTCCCAGGGCACTGCTTCAGCCGTGCCGCGGAACCCCCGCCAGGACCGAGGCCCGCTTGTCTGCCGGCTCTGGAGTGCTCCGTAGTGTGGCCATCTCAGCCCACCGAGCTTGGCTTCCTGCTGCCCTCTGCTGCTCTCTGCCCCGCTGGGTTTCTTTCTGTGAAGTGGGTCCCCTGATCCCTACAGCTCCAAGTACATGTGGCATGAAACCATCATTGGTTAACAAAATGTGGCCCAGAGCGAACCTAAGTAAGAAAGCTGCTATGGGAAAGCCGTGTATGGACTTAGCTCTCGTTTGGCCAGCATGGGTACCGTGGCTGTACAGAATTTATGTCTGACCTCTTTTGGAGCCAAAACAAGAAGAATGAAGAGGTCATCTATTTCCCTCTCAGTATCAGGAGGGTAGGATGCAAAACCTCTACTGATAATAACTTCATGAGAACAGTTCTGAGGTCTTCGTTATGGAAATCACCAGGTAGGATGGACAGAATCATCCTAAGATTCCATGTGACAAGGTTCATGTCATTCTTCTGTGGTCAGTTACTAAATGTCACAGACAGTAAAACTCAGTTTTGTCAGTCTATAAGAATATAAATCATGTACGTGGTCTTTTGGTGTTCTGACTTGCTCCGTTCATAGACCTTACAGGGTTCAGCCCCAGAGATGGTAAGTGACTTGTCCTATCTTCAGAGATTGCCCGACCACCAGCATATTGCTCAGCCCACCAACTCGTTTCCGCTCAGTGTACCCGTTGGGGGTCTTCTGAGGTCGCTTGTGGAGGTCAGAATACTCTGGTGATGTGGCCTAAATAATAGGGGTACAGACTGCCAGTGAGAAGCAACACCACATTTAGAATTTAGTGAGACCAGAGTGTCTCAGGCCAGCACCTGCTGAGTGCACACGTGTGACACCCTGCTTAGTACCTGTACAGTCCTGTCAGGGGTTACGACCATAAAAACAGTTGTCACTACTGTTTACAGATGAGAAAACCATGTCTGGAAGGTCTCCTGGCTCTCGTTCTCAGGTGTGGCCCGTCACACCTGTGCGCTCCCTTCCTGCAGGCCCAGTGCTGCTGAGGTGTCCCCTCCATGGCACTATCTGCTTGGTGGGCGGTGGGCCTGTCCCCAATCCTGAGGGCTGTATCAACAGGGTCTAAAGTTGTGCTTCTTGACCTTCGTTCACACTGGGTCATCTAGGATGCTTTTAAAAACTGATGTCTGGGGCCCACACCCAGAAATTCTGATTCAGGGTGGGGCAGATAGGCTTGGGTGTGTACATGAGATTCTCAGTAGCTTCCAGATGATTTGAAGCACAGCCAAGGTTGAAAACCACTAGTCTCAACAAACATTGGAAATCCCATTCTTCTCGCCAGCAGTTGGTTTAGGCTTGAGTAGGAAGGCAGGTTCCTGTGTGTGTCTGGAAAGGTGATCACATCCTGACATAGGGAGAGGCTAGACACTGCCCTGTCTGAATGTGGCACCCGGAACCATGCAGCTGCCTAGGACTTCGAGGGGAGCGAGCACACCAGCTGAAGGTCACAGAGGAGGGTTGCAGAGAAGCTGGGTCCTTGATAACTAACTGCCCCGTGGACTTCACAGGCCTAAGGGAGGAGAGAGCCGGCCTTCAGATTGCATGTTACAGCACGTGAAATAGCTTATTTTCCTTACTGTTTAAGCCACTGTGGTTGGAGTTCTCTGTCACCTGCAGCCAAAGGCAGGAGACTAAATGAGAGCCAAGAATCAAACCTACGTCCATCTATCCCAAGTCCACATCTGTCTATCCCTTCGCCCTCTTCATTGAACACTGCCCTCACTGCCGGCTCCTGCACACAGCACACGGCAGGGTACCTGACAGCGTAGCGCAGACACGGGAAGGGATGGACACACTAAGAGGGGCTACGAGGAAAGGAGGGAATGCGCGTGTTGGGTGGGGAGGGAGAAGCTGCCCCCTCACCTCAGAGTGCTGTTGGTGCCGTGGACTTTGTATGTCCTTTGCATGACATTAATAAAGGAAAAATAGATATTTTAGTTATTACATGTCACTAATTCTAAGGTACACATTTTCATGGTTAACATGTCTGAAAGTGGAATGTCTCACAGTTAATAGAATACCTTATTTTACTTTTACTGGCACGTAAACATGGTAGATCTTACTAAGGGATGTATTTAGACTTGAATGTAAACTGAAATTACACACGTACATAGTCAAAAGTTTATTGTGGGATAAAATCTGTTACGAAGTTTACTTTGGATTAATAAATTATGAAAACAAAGTTGTTTCTATGAAAAAGTACGGTCTGCCCCTCCCCCCAACCCCCCACCTCCCTAGTGGCAGGTACAAGTAAGGCTCCAAAACTCCTGGCCTGGAGCTCAGGCACCCGTCGGACTTCACTCCCAGAGTAGCTTCCTGCAAAGATTAAGCCACTTACCCCTGATGTCATTAAGTTGGTTTGGGGGCCATCAAAAGGGAAGTGATCCCTGATAGATACTTAGAAGTCGTGGGGGGGCCCGGCCCAGTGACTCAGGCGGTTGGAGCTCCGTGCTCCTAACTCCGAAGGCTGCCTGTTTGATTCCCACATGGGCCAGTGGGCTCTCAACCACAAGGTTGCCAGTTCGAGTCCCGCAAGGGATAGTGGGCCCCGCCCCCTGCAACTAAGATTGAACACGGCACCTTGAGCTGAGCTGCCTCCCGGATGGCTCGGTTGGAGCGTGTCCTCTCAAACACAAGGTTGCTGGTTCGACTCCCGCAAGGGATGGTGGGCTGCTCCCCCTGCAACTAGCAATAGCAACTGGACCTGGAGCTGAGCTGCGCCCTCCACAACTAAGACTTGGAAAAAAGTCCTGGAAGTACACACTGTTCCCCAATAAAGTCCTGTTCCCCTTCTCCAATTAAAAAAAAAAAAACTTTAAAAAAAAAGTCACTGGGCCCTTTCTGAGGTCAAAGATGACGAGCATTGCTAGCCTTGAGGACGCAGGGAGCCATGGGAACTCGGTGTCACAAACACAAGGTTCTGAGGCCTGCTCACTGCCCGAATGAACTTGGCGGAGGCTCTCCAGGCTCCTGTGTATGTCACCAACTCAGCCCCCAAATTGGCCATTTCCTTAAGGAGCCCAGTTCCTTGTAGCAGAGGATCACATCCGCAACCCAAGACCTAGGTACCTGGCGTGCTCCCTGCTGTGGAGTCTGGTTGGATGAGGACACCTGAGAACACCGCTTGTCAGCGCTCTATCCTACAGATCAAAAACGACAGCTCGGGGGCTTTTGAGGCGCTGCAGTTCTGCTCTACTCACCTCGGTCCCAGGTGTAGCTGTGGGCGGGGGAAGAGTCAGGCATTGGCCACTTCACAGCTGTTGTTCTTGAGTGAATTCTCTTGGGACTGAGTTCCAGGGCTCTGAAACAATTGTCGGGCCTGTTTCTGCTCGTGCCTTCTGTGAAGTGGTGGGTTTTCAGGCCCCGTGAGCCCTGTTCCCCAAGTGGCACTGGCTCACTCTTAGGAATGTTTGATGTCACTTTATCAGTACATGCACCTTAGAAATGTTTGTGACGGGTACAAAGTCTGATCACGTGCCATCTCCCAGGCCCCCAGCCCGCCTGGCTGTGCAGAGACCCCTCTTCCTGAGTCTTTGGGACGTTCCCTCGGGCTCCATTTTTAAACTACATTTTTATGGGGTTCCAAAGAAGTGGCCTTATTTACTATTCACACGGGTCTTAAATAAATACAGGGTTTGTGTCCCAGCTGTATCCTACGAAAACATTCCAGATTTATTTGCCTGGACATGTACTTGGCGGGTATATTTGTTACATAATAACATAAACTGGACTTTAATCTCAGACTTCCTGAACAATTTGTGATTCAGCCCCACGTCTGCTGACACACAGCCCTTTCAGCTTTCCATGTGCCTGCAGACTGCGAGCCAACTTAAACTTCCTCATGTGGCCAAGCGCAGTTAGGTAAACCAGGGCTCGACAGAAGTGCCCTTGTTTCAGCCAAATGCACATAACAGACATTTCAGTCCACGAAGAAGGAAAACCTGGTCCCAGTGAGTTCCTGATCGTCTCACACTGAATGCCTGTCCTTGTGCCACTGTGAAGGGTTCTGTGTCCTCCCGCAGCTGAGGAGGTGATGTGAGCAGCGGCTGCCTCCCCGGCCCCAGGGCCCCTGCTGCTTGGGCTGCCAGCAGTGATTTGGGACGCACCCTAGGCTAGATCTGAACCAGGAAAAGGAAAGCAAAAGAAAAAATGACCGTGATTTTTCAGATGGGATATGCAGGCGTCTCCTTCAGGGGACAAGACAGGGAAGGGGAACCCATAACAAATAGGGGGACCTGGGAGCTACTTGGCCTGGAAGATGCTGCAGGTGCCTTGTGACATCTCGGTGACAAGGCAGTGGTGTGGAGGCTGCAGGCAGGGCCCACCACGGGTCAGCAGGGCTGCTGTCCAGAACTTGGGAAGTGGGGGTTCCAGGCAGTGGTCCTGCCCGCAGTAAGTCTCCCATCGCCCCCTTCCTCTGGGGCCTCATGGCATCCCCTGTGCTGTCAGGACAGCCGTAGTGAGTGACAGGGGAGGCACCCTGTCCTGTCCCCCTTCTGGGCCCAGCAGCCCTCTTGCTCTGTCTCAGTGTCCTCCTGGAGGGTCTGGAAGCAGCACAAGGGTATGCAGTGTCTGTCCTGTTCAGGCCCAAGGAAAGCCCTGCCCTCAGGTTATCAGAGGGCACCGTCATCCCCCAGCTGCGGAGGGCAGACGCCTTGAGGTGCAAGGAGGGAAAGGGTCTTTTAAATGTTTGGACCTGGAATGGCTGGGGCCCAGTCTGTGAAGTGACACAGATGGGAAGGGGGTGTGCTACTCGCTGCCCCAGGCAGGGGCAGAAGAGAGGGAGAGAGGAAGGGATGGAGAGGACAGAGAGAGAAGAGACGGGGAGGAGGGAGGGCGCTCATGTGCATAGCCAGTGGATCCCTTATGCAAAAGCCAGGCATAGATGCCTCCCTCTGTGACATACACGCCAGTATGAGGTGCCCTCCAAGGCCCACACAGTTCCTCCTGAGCAAGCCATCCTCCTTTCTGGGTTCCAAACTTGGGACTCTTAGCTAGTCCCACTCACCTAGCACATACCTCACAGGTGACCACCACACCAGTGGATCCAGGTACTGTGGTGGAGACCACGGGTGGCTCGAGTTGGGAGTTGAGGCCCATCTGTCAAAGGCCATCCAGACCCCACTTAGAGTCAGCAAAGTCATGTTTACCATTTGCCATAGCAAGAGAGACACAGCATTTCAGAGAACTGGGAACAGCTCAGCAGCAGGGCATCACGGAAGCGTAATTACGCAGCTTTTGAAACTAGGGGAGGTCACAGGATGGCCTTGGCAGGGGTGGGTCGGCCTGTACCAAGCAGAGACTTGCTGGCAATCAGTGGTCTTGTCCTTCTGAGGGAGGAGGTGTCAGGATTTTGTGCTTAGATGCATGTGACCACCACGCTCCAAAAGGCGTGGTGTATGGGTAGTGAGTCCTAAGGCAGCCCCTTTAGAAAAGTCATGTTGGGAGGCTGAGGAGACGTTGGCTGGGAATGGACCCCGCAGACCCTCAGTGGACAGTGGCTCTCATTCTGTTTCTAGTGCTCTGGGCTAACCCTCCCTTACCCTCGTCAATGAGTCTCTTTATGAAACATGCTGACCAAGCCCTTTGTTTCAGCTGAAATAAGTAGAATTAAGACATTACCAGTTATAAAATTAGCAACCTCCCCTTCAGAAAAGGAAAAAGGCTCCCATCAGTTTTTCACTGATCGGCCTCCTGATGTCCCCCGTGTGACCCTACACTCACAGCAAACTCGCCCTCATGTCGGACACCAACATAGCCATCCAAGCTAATTGGCAAAGATCACGGCTGCTTTGGTGGGGCTTTTGAAGAGAGTGTGCTTGGCGGTTGGTGGTTGCCCATGTTCCCCGGGACAGACCTGATTGGCCCTCAGCAGATATTCTGGAGGGGGCCTGGAGTACAAGATATATTAGCTTCCCACAATCCAGGTGCCTAAAAACAATGAATTGATTCTCTCACAGCTGGAGGTCAGACGTCTGCGATCAAGGTGTCACAGGGCCAGGTCTACAAGTCAGGTGACACTTTCTTCGGTTTTGTCACTGCTGGGCTTGTTGGAAATCCTCTTCGTGAGAGTGAGGAGGCCAGGATGTGGCCTGCACTTCCTGCCAGAGTTTCTCTATTAGGGACCTTCTTAGGTGCCATCGTCTCCATGAACTGGTCCCAGTCTCTGATCTTGGTAAGCTTGTAGTGACATTGGGCTCTGACTCTTGTTTTGACCATTGTCAAAGGGACCCTCTAGTTACATGTGACAGCTCATCACCCAACTCAAGTCTAAACCATGTCCTCAGCAGGAGTCCCATCAGAAAAACACATGCAGAGCTGGAGCAAGGAGGACGGAAGGACACAGGGCTTTTCAGGCAATCCACCAGCCAGAAGCCAGATTTCACGAGGCACTGGACCCCAAACAGGAGACCATGAGTGACGATTATAAATATGGCCCTGAAGCCCTTTGAAACTTCTCAGTTCAACTCAGCTCAGCCAGAACACACTGGTCCATGTCCACTTCCCCTGACTCACTAGTGCTGTGACTGCTTTGCCCAACAGAGCATGGCCCAGAGGTCCCTATGTGACTTGAGGCTGGGTCACAAAGGCCACGCAGCTTCAACCTGCCTTTCTGGACACTTGTTTCCCTGAAAATAAGACCTAGCCGGGCTTACTAATATAAGACCCAGTATTATGTTATTATATTACATTACGTCACGTCACATCACGTCACGTCACGTCACGTCACATTATATTATATTATATTATGACATGGTCTCATAGTAAAATAAGACCGGGTCTTATATTAATTTTTGCTCCAAAAGATGCATTAGAGCTGATTGTCCTGCTAGGTCTTCTATTCAGGGAAACGCAGTAGCAGCCCTGAGCCACCATGCTCTGGAGAAGCTGAGCCACCTGAAGCACCAAGGACGCTGTCTGCTCATCATGCTGCGCATCCAGGCCAGACACACGTGTGAGTGATGACCCTTCCAGTAACCCCGCTCCCGGCCAACAGGCTGCAGATGTTGTGAAGCAAATGGGAACCATGCCCTGTGCTCCACCTGAGTTCCTGATCCCAAGCAGCACGAACATGATAAAATAATTGTTCTCAGCGGCTGAGTTTCCTAACAGCACTAATAGCCAGAATAGAAAATTAGGCTGTGGGACACCAGTCCATGGCGGTGTAGGGAAATGCTGTGTTCACCTTCTATCACAACCACAACAGAACTACAACTAAACTACAGAACAACCATCATGGAGAATCCCCTGAAGTCCAGCTGAACTGAAGCCCTACAACTAAGGACATACAGAAAAAGCCACCTCAAGATTGGTAGGAGGGGCAGAGACACTGAACAAGCTGGTCTCACACCCACATGTGACCATTAAAAATCAGGAGGGATATCTGGCTGTGAGATTCTCCACCCCCGGCCCCTCAAGGAGTGAGGGGTCCCAGCCCCAGACCAAACTCTCCAGCCCAGGGTTCCAGTACCAAGGAGAGAATTCCCTACAATTTCTGGGAGAACCAGAGGGAATGGTGGCTGAGTGAGTCAGAGGGTGGCTAGAGTCCCAAGCGTTCCTCTTAAAGGGCCCACATGAACTTACTCACTGATGGACTTGCTCTGATTTCTGGCGCTGAGGCAGCAGCTCAAAAGTTGGCAGGGACATACAGGGAGGAACTGAGTTGTCTGGCCTCAGGATGAGGGGTGGAGGGGTATCTTTCTCCTGGATGGAGGAGCTGGCAGAAGCCATTGTTTTTTTGGTGAGCACTCCCCCTTCACGACATGCAGACACTGGCAAAAGTCATACCTGAGTCTCTGTCGTGCCGGGTGTCAGGCAGGGTCTCTGCTCCTGCTCCCCACATAAGAACGCAGGACATGGTAAGGCCAAAAAGGAACACCCACGGAGCCATAGGTAGGGGAGTCAAACCAATATATTCTCACTGGCGGCTGGCTGGAGACACAGGAAGCAGGATCTACATAATCTGCCTAACAGCAGCCAGCCACCATCTTCTTGCTAGCCCCCATTTCTTTCTGCTAGCGTAGCCACAAGTGTTATATTAGTGGCCAATGGCTTACGGGTTACAGTTGACGGCCAACTAGCCACAGCTGCTGGCCATCTGATCACAGTTGATGGCCATTTACTACCCAAGCCAGCACCTTTCTATTGTGAGGCCGAGAGCCTGGAAACTGTTTTTTGGGGCTTTGTCCCCACAGTCTCCATCATACTGGCTAATACCATTGGCTCCACCTTGGTGATTCTGAGACCAAGCCCCACCCAACTTTTGGGCACACTGAAGCTGCTTTCAGTGGCTTTTTATACAAACTTCCTGCTTTGGCTCAAAGGTTCACAAATCCCAAACAAGCAGCATCTGGCTTCAGCATGTCCCATACCTCTGGCTGAGCAGCCCCAAGCCCAGCACTAGTGACAGCCAGCTGTGGTGCACGGCTTGGTCTCTCAAGGCACTTCCAAGAACAGTGTAATCAGTTGCCATAGGTAGATTGCTTTGTGGCTCATGCCAGATGGCCCTGTGAAGGGCATAGGCTGCAGCTGAACTGGCCTGTAGCAGGACCCCTCCCAAGTGGCCTTGGGGTTGGCATGCCCAGTGGCCAGCTTCAAACTGAGTTGGAGCATCACCTGGCCACCTCAAGGATGACAAAAGACACACTGGACAGACACCAAGTCCTGTTAAAGCAAATCCTGCTCTATAGTGTCAGTCCCTGCATAACAACTCTTCCACTGTAATCACAGCCAATCCTCATAACCAATGAACCTGAGAGTCAATCCCTTCCACTGACGTGTAAATAGCAACCAAAGCTCAACTATAACAGGTGGACACACACAGCCCACACAAGGGACACACCTGGAGACCCGGCTCTAGTGACCAGGGAGATTGCATCACTGGGCCTCAAAGGATATCGACTACATAAGACCACTCTACTAAGACTCGGAAACATAGCAGCCCTGCCTAATATATAGAAACAAACACTGGGAGACAGTCAAAATGGGGAGACAAAGAAACATGTCCCAAATAAAAGAACAAAACTGAGCTCCAGAAAAAGAACCAAACAAAATGAAGACAAGCAAACTACCAGATGCAGAGTTCAAAACACTGGTTATAAGGATGTTCAGTGATCTCAGGGGGAACTTCAACAAAGAGATAGGAAACATAAAAATGGAGATAGAAAACATAACCAGTCAGAAATAAGGAATACAATAACTGAAACAAAGAATACATTATAAGGAATCAACAGTAGATTAGATGAAGCAGAGGGTCAAATCAGCAATTTAGAAGATAAGGTAACAGAAAACATCCAATCAGAACAGCAAAAAACAAAACAAAAAAAAGAATCCAAAAAGTGAGGAGAGTTTAAGGGGCCTCTGGGACAACATCAAGTGTGCCAATATTTGCATTATAGGGGTGCCAGAAAAAGAAGAGAAAGAGGAAGGAATTTAAAACCTATTTGAAGAAATAATGATGGAAAACTTCCCTAACCTGGTGAAGGAACTAGACATACAAGCCCAGGAAGCACAGAGAGTCCCATAAAAGATAAACCCAAAGAGGCCCACACCAAGACACATTATAATTAAAGTATCAAAGGTTAAAGACAAAGAGAGAATCTTAAAAACAGCAAGAGAAAAGCAGTTATTTACCTACAAGGGAGCTCCCATGAGACTGTCAGCTGATTTCTCAACAAAAACTTTGCAGGCCAGAAGGGATTGGCACAAAATATTCAAAGTGATGGAAAGCAAGGACCTACAACCAAGATTACTCTACCCAGCAAAGCTATCATTTAGAATCAAAGGGCAGATAAAGAGTTTCTCAGACAAGAAAAAGCTAAAGGAGTTTATCACTACCAAACCAGTATTACAAGAAATCTTAGAGGGACTTCTGTAAGACGAGAAAAACAAAGATAAAAAATATGAATAATAAAATGACAATATCCACAAATCTATCAACAATTTCTTTAAATTGCTTGTTACTTTAAATGTAAATGGATTAAATGCTCCAATCAAAAGACGTGGGGTTGCTGAGTGGATAAGAAAATAAGATCCATACATATGCAGCCTACAAGAGACTCACTTCAGATAAAAAGACACATACAGACTGAAAGCTAAGGGATGGAAAAAGGTATTTCATGAAAATGGAAACAGAAAAAAACAAAAAAACAAAAACAAAGCTGAAGTAGCAATACTTATACTAGACAAAATACACTTTAAAACAAAGGCTGTAACAAGAGACAAAGAAGCATCCGGTAAACCCACTTCTGGATATTTATCTGAAGAAACCCAAAACACTACTTCAAGGGGACATGTTTATCCATATATTCATTGCATCATTATTTATAATAGCCATGATATGAAGGCAACCTGGGTTTCCTGGAATGGATGAATGGATAAAGAAGAGGTGGTACATATCATATTTTGCTGTGTATAATGCACACTTTTTAACCCAAATTTGTGAGAGAAAAATAAGGATGCATATTATACATGGGTAGTACAAATTCTGTATCCATATAAATGTTTTTAATTCTTTTATTTATGCTTATGAGTTAAAAGTGTAACTCTAGAAAGCAATAAAAGTATCCGTATGCCAAATAATACCTTGGAATATGATAATCAGTTTTGTTGAACTTACAATGAACTTGCAATGACCTTCTTGGCCTTCTACGATGGGTAAATATCGTAAATTTGTTACAGGTACATAAAATTTCTTTCTTTCTCTCTCTCTCTCTCTCTCTCTCTCTCTCTCTCTCTCTCTCTCTCTCTGTCTTTCTTTTTATTGGGGAATATTGGGGAACAGTGTGTTTCTCCAGGACCCATAAGCTCCATGTCAAGTCATTGTTTTCAATCTAATTGTGGAGGGCACAGCTCACTGGCCCATGTGGGAATCAAACCGGCGACCCTGGTGTTATGAGCACTGCACTCTAACCACTGGGCAAACTGGCCACCCCCTAAAGTTTCTTATACCTTGTATCTGTTCTTGTGTTTTGTAATTATTTGTTACATAAAATTTCTTGTACCATAATATGTTGAAAATAAATGCTAAAATTCCTTTGTAATACAAAAAACAAGTACCTAAATGTAAACAAATAAAAATTTGAATTAAAAAATTAAAATGAAAGAATTTTTCCCTGAAAGTTTGGATCAAAAACATGGGGGCACATTATACACAACAAAATAGAATGGAATATTACTCAGCCATAAAAAAAGAATAAAATCTTGCCATCTGTGATAACATGGATGGTCCTAAAGGGTATTGTGCAGCATATGGTACATCAGACAGCAAAAGACAAATATCATATAATGTCACTTATAAGTGGAATCTAAAGAACAAAATCAACAAATGAAGCAGAAACAAATTCACAGATACAGAGAACATTTTGATGGGTGCCAGGTGGGAGAGGGGTTGAGGGTGGGTGAAAAAGGGGAAGGGATTAAGAATTACAAGTTGGTTGTTACGCAGTAGTCATGGGGATGTAGGGTGTAGCATACAGAATATAGTCAATAATATTGTAATAACTGTATAGTGTCAGATGGGTTCTAGATCTATTGGGATGATATATGGGACGGGGGTTCAGGGCAGGGTGAAAAAGGTGAAGGGATTAAGAAATATAAATTGGAAGTTACAAAATAGTCCTGGGGATGCAAAGCACAGGGAATACAGTCAGTAATACGGTAATAACTATGCATAGTGCCAGGTGGGTTCTGGACTAGTCAGGGGGATCACTTCTTAAATTATATAAATGTCTAACTACTACCATGTCCCTGAAAATAAGACCTAGCCGGACAATGAGCTCTAATGCATCTTTTGGAGCAAAAATTAACATAAGTCGTTGTCTTATATTATAAAGACTCGGTCTTATAGTAAAATAAGACCAGGTCTTATATTAATTTTTGCTCCAAAAGATGTACTAGAGCTGATTGTCTGGCGAGGTCTTATTTTTGTGGAAATACGGTATGCTGTACACCTAATGAAATATGCAGCATAGAGAATGTAGTCAATAATATTGTGATAGCGTGGTACGGTGTCAGATGGTTGCTGGCCTTATGGTGATCACTTCTCTAGGTATATAAATGTTGAATAACTAGTGTGTACCCTTGAAACTAATATAATGTTGTATGTCAGCTATATTTTAACAAAAATCTTTTTTAAAAAGAGAGAGAGAGACAATCAGGTTGTCCCTGCAGGTCCCCTGGGCTCCTGGTTCCTGTCTCCAAGCCAGCACTGCAGCTCGCTCTGGGTGGTGGTTTTCCTTTGTGCACGTGAGCCCGGTTTCTCTTGACACCACCAGGCATTCGCACCCTCAACATGCTGAGTCGATTCCAGATGCCGGGAGCCAGGACCCAGCTGTCACCACATACGATGGCAGTGTGTCACATCTGGGCCACACGGCCGGTGGGCCTGCACACATTCACCATGTATGGCCACTATCTTTTGTGCTTCTATTCTCGTAGACGCATCCCTCCTTGAAATCACATACTTTTCTTTTTATGTGTGTATTATGTTCTCACTTGCGGGGAATGTAAGCTCCATGAGGTCAGGGGCCCTGTCAGGCTGGTCACCACCGTGACCTAAGTAACAAAACAGTGCCTGGAACACATGAACATTCAGGAACTTTTATGCAGCTTATAAACACTGACACAATCTCATACATACAAGGTCAAAGTCACAAAAGTCTGCCTTTCCACCTGTGTAGTCTGAGCCCAGTAAAACGTGAACCATTTAGTGTGGCTTCGTGTCTCTCCGAGGTACATGCTCAGACCCCCATAAATGCATCGTTTACTGTGACTTTGTGGTGATATTTTGTTTTCAATTTATTTTCCTTTTCTGTTTGCCAGTGTTGGGGGTGTTACATGAAAATAAGATGATTTTTAAAAGTTATCGAAAAATCCTAGCTGCCTTCCCATTGCTCAGGAGCCAGCAATCCAGCTGGCTTACCTCATCTCTTCCTGGTGGCTATTGATGGCCAAGCCCACAACAGCCCTCCATTCAGCCTCTCTGCCTTTCCCAGGGAGGGACTGGGATGCGCTGGGCCTTGTTTGATACAGACACAAGACTCTCACACATTGTCGGGGAGAGAAAGTAGTAGGATCTTTATGGAGGAAAAACTGACCCCAGAGAAACAAAGGCAAAAACACAAAAACACAAATGCACATTGCTGCACTATTTTAATAGCAAAGGACTGGAGACAACCCAGTGTCAATCAAGGGTGACTGGTCGGATAAACAATGGTATGTCCTCATAACAGGGCATTTTAGAGGAGAGCGTTTCATGTGGCTCTACAGAGCAACATCCAGTATATTGACGGGGAAGAAAGCAAGATCAGGAACATGTAAAATAGTATGCTATCATTTATCATTGGCTTACGTATATTTTTAAAAGGAAGGGTAAAATAAAAATGGTGACTATCTATGGCAGAAGAAGGCAGTAGGTGGAGTGGCATAGAATACAGACTTCTCTGAATTCAGCCCACTTTGTGGACTTCACTAGAACTGTATAAATCATTTACCTAATTGTAAAAAAATTACAATGAAAAAAGCTGTCTCTCAAAGTGTAAGCAAAACCAAGTGAATAAGCATAACCCCGCTTCATGTTTGGGGCAGAGAGAGGAACTTCCCAGGTTGTTTTAAAACAGAAATTTGACTATGTCCCCAATGGCATAAACCCTAAAGACAAAAAGAACGGCAAAAGAAAAACTTTAATTGTGTTGAGTGATAGTTTTGTGATGATGTTGGCATTGTCTTTCTGGGGATTCTGAGAAGGAGGTTTTCAGGTGAGGGAAGAACAGCATTGAAGGACCAATGAGCTCTCTTTGAACCCTGCAGTCCTGAGCTGAACTGGAAGGATTAATACAAACTCATGTAGTATTTTTTCTTTAAAGAAACAAACAAACAGAAGTTAATAGTACGTATTTCCAAGCTCTGCCCACTAAAACCAAGACACAACGAGCAAAGAAGACTGATGGGTACCCCTCGCACCAAGGTCCGATTACAAGAACCAAGGATCCCAGGGAAAAATGGGCGACCACAGGCTGGGGCATAAAACATATGAGATGAGCTTGAGATACCTCATAGTAAAGACATGTAAAGACAATCACAAAGCTATCCAAGGCCCCAGGGTCATGTCAAGGGTACTCAGCCACCTTGAAGCAGTTCCCAAGAGCCAAAGACAGCCGAGACACTTAACTGCAATGGTCTGGAATATACATATCAAGTGTGTCCAAACCAAGGGTTCATCGTGTACTCAGTGACCCAAACGACTCCCGCTGGAGACTGACAAAGGGGAAGAGCCGAGCGTTTCCCCGGCCTTTTTTATACAGACCAGACCTCAAGCAAACGAAACAGTTGATGAGAAGAGGTTTCTCTTCAGGGAGAACGGCAGCTAATAGGTACAGAAGAAACATCTACATGCAACCCCTGAAGGGGTCATGGCTATATGCACAGTCACCAGTGGCTGCTCAGAAAAGAGAGGCGAGGGGGGTGGGTGATGAGGGTAAAGGGATCAAATATATGGTGATGGAAGGAGAACTGACTCTGGGTGGTGAACACACAATGGGATTTATAGACGATGTAATACAGAATTGTACACCTGAAATCTATGTAAATTTACTAACAATTGTCACCCCAATAAAATTAATTAATATAAAAAAAAAAAATTAGAACCATTTCTAGGTATAGTAAAATAATTTTATAATTCTCAATCTTATGATTTTAATTTTCCCAAGATTCCTATAAAATTGAGAACATTATCACACTCAATTTACACGTAGAAAAAGAAAACAGAACTTAAGGAGATTACACAATGAAGATCCTAGAATGAACAACAACAAAAATAGTTACCTGGACTTAACAGTTTAGACAAGCTATTGAGTTAGCATAGATTATTGGCTGCCCCAACTTCCCCACTGTACCTCAATCTTGGAGACACAACATGCGGGTATAAGAAGCTAACGGAACACAGAAACTTAGTAATTTACCACTAACTGCAAGTAGCCCTTGGGAAGACCAAAAGTGATAAGAATAGCGTTGGAAGGTGGATCAGAGATCAGGGAAAGGGAATGACTGGGGAAGAGTTTCCTCTGCTTTATGTTCATTGTTTTAGCAGATCCCTGCTCACCCACTGCTGCATGAAGGCAGGCAAGAGCCAGTCAGAGTTGACACAGCCTCCGGGCAGTAATGACCACTGGGAATGTGAAGCAAAAATGTCCAGTTGGAGAACTGTTCATTAGAGTTCAGACGATCAAGAACTCAATGGATTCTCTGGGCTTATCACTCATTTACAGGCAGCGGTGGAATTGCGAGAGCTATTCTATCAGTTTTGAAACAAGTTTGCTGCAGAGGAGTGAATGAGCAATGGCGTTCGTGTTCTACCCAATGAATCTGAAAACGTTTATCCATAAAGACACATGTGCTCCAATGTTCATTGCAGCTTTGTTTACGGTGGCCAAGACATGGAAACAACCAAAATGTCCTTCGATAGATGAATGGATAAAGAAGTTGTGGTATATATACACACTGGAATACTATTGGGTGAAAAGGGGAAATTTGGACACAGACAGACGATCACAGAGAGAACACCACATGAAGATGGAGGACTGGAGTAATGGAGCTACAAGCCAAGGAAGGCCAAAGATGGCTGACCTGTCACCAGAAGCTCGAAAGAAGTGAGGAATGATCCTCCCCCTACAGGAGTCAGAGGGAGCAAAGCCCTGCCATCATCTTGATTTCAGACTTCCCGCTTCCAGCACTGTGAGACAACAAATTTCTATTGTTCTAAGCCACCCAGTTTATGGTACTTTGTTATAGCAGTCCTGGAAAATTAATTCATTGTAAATATTAAAGCAATTATTTAATGTAAAAAAAAAAAAAAAAAAAAAAAAAGAGAGGCGAGAGCCCAGGGCTCCCACGGGGGGACCTAGTACGTACCTGTAGGAGGTCTTGCAGAAATAAACCTAACTGGAGCCTGATCGAATCTCCAGATATAATTGCTGGCATATGAGAGACAGAGAAGACAGAAGAAATGTTAAAAGACATGACAGAGGCGCACCCAGGAAAATCCAAATGCTGAGAAATTTTGCAGGACAAATGGCCCAGCAGTCTGTCTCCTAGCAGACCCTCCCATCTCAGGCTGCAGTGTGAGGAGCAGTGCTGCAGGTCAAAGGAGGCTTGAGAGGCGTATGGGCAAATCACAGAGCCTGGGCCTAATTCAAACCAACAGGCGGAAAGTCACGAGTCACTCAGAAATGTGAAAAACGACTGAATGCTTGAAGGGATTAGGAACTGTTGTTATTTTTATAGGTGCCTTTGGTATTGAATTTAGGTTTTAAAAGTCCTTATGGTTTAGAGATACAGGCTGAAATATTTACAGATGAAATGATGTGATGTCCAGGACCTTCAAGGTTGTCCTGGGTGGGGTAACACGAGAGGTGGAGCAAGACTGGCCATGATCGAACACAGGCTCATTATACCAGTCTCCCTGCATCTGTACGAGTCTGCTACATGCAGGATAAAAACGCTTTAAAAGCCCCTGCCAAATTCTGTGAAACCGTGTCTCCTGGAGAGGGGTGTACATTAATACCTGGAACTACCGGCTACTCTGACCTGGCACACATTGGAGCTGGTGGCTTCCACAGGCGCAATCCCCAGGAGGGGCCCGAGCACCCCAGCATTCCTGCGTGGTGCTGAGATGGCAGGTCTGGGTGAGCAAGCCACTGCTTTAGATGGGGCCTGTGCAGCGTCCACGTCACACACCAAGCGAGGCGGGGCACCGACTCTGCACACCTCTGCCCTCCTCACCTGCTGGAGGTGAGAGGCTTGTCCCCAGGCGCCACCCCTGTCCCCAGGCGCCACCCCTGTTCCCAGCAAGAAGGAGGAACAAGCACCTGCTGTGACATCTTAATTTCAGGAACACAGACAGGCCCCTGCACTCTCCTACTGGAGAGTTCTGCACAGGGGACTGGGTGGCTCGTCACAGCACCATTTGGAAACACAGTTTTAATAGAGTCCTGTATCAAACCAGTAAAGCAGATTTGCAGGCCCTCATCCTGTTGCTGGAGACATGGCAGCTGAGCCCATGGGAGGAGGAGAAAAGTGTCAAAGGCAACTCTTGACTGCATCTCGTTCTTTTCATCTGACAAAATAAGACGAGGACAGTGTCCCCGAAACATCTTGATGTGGGCCAGCCCACTCACCTAGCAACACACCTCCTCTGCCCACTTCGTACCAAGGCAAACAAAGATGTCTGAATGACATCTGCAACGAAGCCTCTCCTAGACTGACGTGTATTTGGACACTAAGACCTCCTCACAGCTCACCAGCTTCTGAGTTTTAATCTGGACAGTGTCTTCCAGCCCAGACCCCTCCATGCCAGCCCAGCCAGTCCCTGGAGAGCATTGCCCCCCCTCTTCCATCAGAAGTAGACTCCCCGGAATCAGTGACAGTTCAAGTGTCTTCATTAACTCCCTGCGGCCAGATGTTGCCTTACGGGCCAGACCAGAGTCCCAGTGGGGGAGTGATCCCAGTTACCCGTGTTTTCTTTCTTAGTCACGTATCCCAGCAGGTCCAGTCTGGACAGGAAGAGGCCCAGGTGTTCCCTCCTAAAATGAATGTGGCCAGCTCATGTTCAGGGACATGCCAGGTGGGCAGCGAGGAGCAATAAACTTTATTTCTTCAGTTAGAATCCCAGGTTGTGTTTTTTGAGCTGTGATTTCTCAAAAGGAAGCAATTCAGGCGGAATCTATGCTTTAATGTTGGTCTCTTGGACTAGAAGAATCTACGCGGGGGTCCCAGGTCCCGCATGGCTCTCTGGTGAGAAGACTGGCAGCATGTCACAGAGGGGATGCAGACAGGAACAGAATGCGGGGTCGTGGCTGAGGGCCAACCCCCACGCCACGCGTACAGGGCATGACTGGACCCTCAGCATGACCCAGACAATCAGGAGGCTGACAACGACCTCAGACACACACTCATACGCCATTCACACCTTATTTTCTAAAGCTGCCCATTCCCCTGTAAAAGATTTCAGAAAGTTAGTGCGTAATCTAAGGGAAGGGCCCTAAAGCAGGAAACCAAAGTGATAGCAGCTTTGGGTTTGGTGGCTGCCCTTCTGTGCGGGTCCCTGGGCCCAGGTGCAGCACTGCCCAAGACACCTGGGCAGGGTCGAGGAGGGCACATGGCTGTTGCAGTGAATGCCCACCGCTGAGCCTTCCGGGAAGAGACCTGAGCCCAGGTCTGCACATCCTGTGCCCCCTGCATCCTTAGAAGTCGTACGGGGACACAAAGATGGTGACCTTGGACAAGTGGTTGGCCTGGAAGGAGCGGCCCAGGTATTCCGACATGTCAACATCCACCTCCAGCGTCTGAGGCCCCTCCAGGGTCTGCACCAGGATCAGCTCCCCCGTTTGGCGGTCTGCGCGCTGCATTACAAAGTGGCCCCGGCCGTTCCCACCCACGATGCCGAACCTCAGGCTGTTGGGTCCGGGTCGGCCAGGCGCTGAGGCTGTAGCCACGCGGAAGAGTGCGATGGGCGTGGTCAGGTTGGAGGGCAGAGACAGGTAGTGGAAGGAGATGGTCTTGGGCAAGAGGCGGCAGGGTCTGCTGTCCATGGGGCAGGGGTTCCGCTCACACTGGCTGGAGCAGAGAGGTGAGATGTAGGCAGTTAGCCTTGGGGAGATGTGGAGGGGCCGTCCTGACCTGGCTTGTCCCCTTCCTGCCCTCTTGCAGAGGCCACCGAAGTGACCTTGAGTGACCTTTCCCAGCCACGGGTCCCTTGCCACAGGCGCTGGGAGCTACAAGTAAGTGGGTGCCGCTGGCATCAGGGTTGCCAGGAAAGAGGTGCTCCCCTAACCCACCTATGCACGTGTGCCTGTGTGTGCATGCATGTGTGTGTGCCTGTGTGTGTATGTATGTGAGCACGTGTATGTGTGTGTGCTGTTACTATAGCTTTTACAGAAAAATAAAGCCAGGGGAGATTAAACAGCAATGGTGATGTTGGTTATTCCGACCAGGCACCCCTGTACGCGTGCTCAGACCTCCCTTGGTGACTGGGATCCCAGCAGGTAGCTGACAACCTCCTGGAACACGTGCTGAGCTTCACCAACACCCAGGATTATTCATTCCTGAAGCAGGAAACCCTGTCTGCCTTAACCCTCTGGGGCCAAGGTAGGGTCAAGGGCTTCTGATTTTTCCCACCTCAACACAGATGCCCTTAAGGCTATCTGGTGAGTCACATCATCATGGTAACTAGTGCAGGTCAGTCAGGGATGTCCCCACGGCTATGACATGCAGGTCCCTCTGTCCCTTGCTCACTGTCCTGAGGTCTTCACTCTCACTAATAGCCGCCGCTCTTCAGCCACTGCCTTTCTCTCTGCTTCTAACCTGCTGCAGCCCCAAGCATTTCAGGTACCTCAGCGTGGAGGTAAAGACACATGCTAAAGACAATGCTACCACTGCTGTGATCTCTTTTCCAGAAGGAAATGCACGCACTTTGTCCTCGTTGTAGTTATTCTCCCTAAAAGGCCTGCCCCCACCTTCTGAAAAGAGAAAGCTCCATTAAGGGCTGAGGTTCCTAGAGGCCAAACTTTCTGGCGGCAGCAGAAGAGCCAGGGGGCCAGCCTGCTAGCAAGGTGTGTGATGCGCTGTGTGGGCGCCAAGAGGCGATCCGCTCCCAAATAGGTGGGATATACCCTTGCCCCGGGCACGTCACCCCAGGTCTTCCTTCCCCAAAGTGCCACACGGGGGTGGCCACAGTCTCATCATCCTCCGTGTCAGCAGGCAGCTGGGAAATGACGTCTGACTGCGCAGGGCTCCCGTCTCCACTAAAGGGAGCTCCGAGGAGCCAGACCCCAGACCCAGCCTCTCGTCTTCCCTGGGACACGCTGGACCTTCTCCAAGCACCCTGGGATACTCACAAGGGGGACGTCTTCACGTAGCTCACGTTGCCGCTGGCCTCCGGGCACGCAGGGCTGACGCACTGGAAGCTTCCCCCGGTGTTGACACACGTGGTCCCCCGGGGACACAGGTTCTGCGGGCTCACACACTCGTCGACATCTGAAATACAGTCACTCGTGCAGGAAAAGGGCCCCGACGTCCCCTCCATCGCTCACAGGGCCCCTGGAAAGGGATGGTCCACACGTGACGAGTGTCCCACCCACTCTCTTTCTCAGGGCAGGAAGCCTGGTCCTCAGAAGTGCCGCTGCACCCCCAGGGGACGCCCCTCCCGCTACACAGCTTACCTGGGCAGCGCTTCCCTCAGACCTGCCTCCTCAGCGGAGGGGTCCTGCAGGCTCCCCTCCAAGGCTATTAACGCTCCCTTTATGATCGTATCAGCCAAAGCTTCTTTTACAGTCTCATCCCATGCCCAGCGCAGACCAGACGGGCCCACTGTCCTTTGTATGAGTTCTCTGCTCTCTTCACGTGACTTCCTTGTATTTCTTCCCAACCCCACACAATCCCGAGTGGCCTTCATGAGCACTTGTGGGGCAGGTGGATGGATGGATGATGGATGGATGGGGAGACAGATAATGGCTACCTGGATGCTTTCTCACACTACAGTCCTGATTTGCCCAACACTGTGGACCCCAGTAGAATATCCCTGGGGAGCTGCCTCCTCTCACGTTCCCTCTGCTCTCTCTCCTCCTCCTTCTCGCCCAGCAGTTCAGAGCCATTGTCTGGGACTTAGCTGGGCTCTTTTCTGTGTCCTGTCTCCATGGGTACACCTGGGGGACACAGGTCTGCCCCTTCTCTCTAGTATGAGGCAGGCTGTGTTAGCAGACACAGCTTCCCCTCAGAGACCCGCTGCAGCATCAAGGCTCCAGGGCTGAGACTGGGGGCGATCCCACTAGGATCTAAGTGCCTAGAAGGTGCTTCCCTTTCAGTCGTAGATGCAGGCCTGTGCTGTGCCAGTACCTCACGTCTCATGAAGAGACTGCAGGACATAGGCACCCCCAGGCTGCTCTGCCTTTGGGTCCAGCCCTGTGTTTGGTGGCTTTGCTGAGTGGGAGGACATGACCTGGGCTTGAAAACAGTGACTCACGTAAGGTTGGGAGGGACTGCCAGGATTGTTACGCAACTTGCATTCCTATTTATGTGGGTGACGATGTAGCCTGATTTGAGAGGTTCTTTTGTTGGTAGGTTTTAAAAGATTGAACATATCTGAGACTTTGGCTCCCCTAAAATCCACCACACTCCCATTCTGAGGTCCTGGCATGTCACAAGAGCAGCAAGTGAGCAGGTGTGGAGAGCTGCCCTCCAGCCCGGAGCACCCGCCTCTGCAGCAGGCTCACTCACCCTCGCAGCTCTTCCCATCCTGCAGGGTCCGGTACCCGCTGGGGCAAGCACAGCGGTAGGAACCTGGTGTGTTCACACAGGCGTGCATGCAGAGCCGGGGGCGTGCCTCTTGCCCATAGAGTTCACACTCGTTCACATCTGGGGACAGAAGTGCCCGGCATGACTCTGGGACCCATGCGGTGAGCCCTGTCCCCAGCAGAGCATGGCACCACCTGACCATTTCTTGGATTTGAACCACCAGTCTGAGTTGTTTTCAGAAGGAGCTTTGGTGACCAGGAGGGTTAGCACAAGTGGCCCTGTCTACCCACTAAGCTAAGCTGGGAGGGGACAGGGTTGAGCCCCAGGTGCCTGCCCACCTCCACCTGTGTACCAGCAGAGGCCCCCATCCTCACTCCCCACCCTGTGATTACAGCCCGGGTGGAGGGACACGGGGCTCAAGGGTCTTCCAGACCAGTGTGCAGGGCTCGGGTGGAGGCCCACCAGCTTCTGACTCCTGGGCCACCCTGGCTGCCTTCTCATGAGGCTGGCCCATGTCTGCATGTTAGCTCTGTTTTAGCCACCAGGTTAGCACGAGCCTGCACCCCCTGCTGTGCCCCGGGTGCTGGCTGGGTGCTCAGGCAGGTGGGAGGGCGGCTGTGGGAACCCCTTCTCCTGCTGTGTCCCTCCCCCATGCCGCCCCCTCCCCTGGTGGGTGAAAGCCCCTTCCCTCAGTGTTCCCCATGGTGTGCCCTCTAGGCTGCGGGAGCCTTTCTCCCCACCTCCCCGCCCCTGTGCCCCCTCCCCGTGGGCGGCCCACCTACCCTGACAGACGCTGTCGCCAGCCGCACCGCTCAGCTGGAAGCCGGCCTCGCAGCTGCACTGCCGAGTCCTCTCCACCTGCGCGCAGCGGGGCGCGCGGCTGAAGGCGGGGTCGCCCACCACGCGCTCCGGGGTGGCTGCGGGGACCAGACGAGTTAGTACCGGCCCTGTCCCCACCCCCGCCAGCCGGACAGAACTCACTCTGCAGGCGGGGAAGGAGGGACGGTGACTGAGCAAAACCCCGCCAAGGGCGCGGGGACCCGGCGCGCGGAGCATAGCGCTGCGGGAAGCTGCGGACACGCGCTGCACGAACGGCCGCAGGGACGCGAAACCTGCGACCCGCTCAGCAAGGCTTCATACACACCCAGCGTCACTGCGGTTCAAAACACCGCTTTGGGAGGGGGGAGGTCTTTGCTGTATTCTTTGTGCTTTTCTAAAGTGTCTCAGCTTTCTGTTTGTTTTTTAAGCAAGAACAGAAATCAATTTCTAACCAGAAAGAATCAGTTTTTGAACGTTTTCAAAGGGTGTAGAGCTCTCATAGGTTTGGGGGAGGTTGTGGACACACAGAAGACACACTCCGTTTATATGAGGTCCTTAGAGGACACTGTTCAGACACAGAGGTAGGGGGTTGTCACCGGGAGGGGAGAGTGGGGCGCTCTTGCTCACCTGCACAGTTGCAGTTTGCAGGATGAAAAAAGTTCTGGAGGTGGGGGCCCAATAAGGTGAATGTACTTAATGCCACTGAACGCTTACAGTGGTACAGTACGTTTTTGGTTACGTACATTTCACCACAATGGACCAAAAAAGGTGAATAGATAAAAAGAAAAGGAGTGGGAGACGGGCTCCTGGCTGGAGCTGGAAAGACCCAGGCAGAGCTGGGAAGGCTCCAGGCAGAGGGAGCAGGTGCACAGGATGTGAGCGTCTGCTGGGCAGCCGTGGACACTGTGCAGGCAGGAGCCAGCTTCCCATGTCTGGGAAAGTTCAGACATCAAATGCCCGGCCTGGAGGTCCTGACAGCAGCAGCCATCAGTGTCCAGGCAGCACACTTGGGATGAAAGGCGGCCTATTTCTTTTCCCCGCCCTGTTTATGAGTAGGAGAGGCAGTGGGGCTGCCAAGAAGAGCCTGCCTTTGGCCTCTACACAGAGAGTAGCCCCGGGACAGGAGCTGGAGGGGCCTCTGGGCTCCTGGGAGGGCAGCCTGATCGTGAGGAAGCTCCCAGAAGGCTGACTCGGCTGAACGGAATTAAGGCACATAAAGCAGCAAATCTCTGGGGGCAACGCTTAGAAGGGACCTTGGGCTGAGTCCAGTGCAAGGATGTCAGCACTGGGAAAGCTCCTATGCTTATCACCCGTTTCTCCTGCCCACGCAGACGGCACGCCAAGATCACACAGGACACTCCAGGCTTTTCTGGCAAAGCCATGGGACGTCTTTTGTAGAAGACATTCGGGTTGCCTCACGGTGTGGGAATCCCCAGCCATGCCCTACATTTCCCATTGGATTTTCTGGCCATCTGCCCAACCGTCACCATGTGCCTTCCAGACCTTCTGGCTGCAGCTATGGTGGGACTCAATGTGGATGACCTCACCCTCTGTCAGGTGGCTGGTCACCCAGCATTAAAGACACTTGGCCTCTATCAATAAGTGTGGATGTGTAGGGTGTGGCTGGAGCATTTGCAGGAGGTGCCCTGCTGACCTGCAATGGAAATGACTTTGGGAAGGTGGCAGCCAGGGAAGGTCCCAGGGCCATCCCCCAGTCCTGGGACTTTTCAAGTTGCCAGTCAGTCCTTCCACGTGAACTTTCTTCCATGAGAAGGGTCAAAACCCTGGTTATACAAAAGAGCTAAACTCCCTCCCCAGTAACCACCTCAGGGAACCAGAGGGATCGATGGGTGTGACACAGAGAGGAAGAGCCCACTCTCTGGTGGTCCATGACCAGGGTCCCCCTCGCTCAGCAGTGGGACGTCTTTGCCCAGCCCCACGCAGCTACATACCAGTCTGGGCCTGCTGCTGACAGCGGCTCCCAGTCCTTCCTGGGGGACAAATGCATTTGTACTGGTTGACTCCTTCTACACATGTCCCACCATTCTGACAGAGCTGGCTGGAGCACTCGCTGATGTCTAGGAAAATAAATGCTTTTCAGACACAAGTGTGTGAGTTCTGATTTGAACACAAACAAAACACAAAAGTGGGTGCACTTTGTTCATCACAGTCTGACTCCAGCTCCCCCACCACCTGCCCTTCCCACTGCCCCCACCGCACGGGCTGGGCAGCCACCCTCCATTTAGCAGGCCAGGTGCACGGCCCACCTGGAGCTCTGCCAGCTGGAGTCACTCAGCACCTACCTTGTGTGCCAGCACCCAGGCAGAATTGCCCCCCAACTCCACCCCTCTCTGCCAGCACCCAGGGGGAACCCCTTTGAAGGGCTCTGTTCAGGGGTTTAGTAAGAGGGAGGGAGAGTGGCCATGAGGACTTGCAGAGATGGGGAAATGCATTTCCTTTCCGTCCAGCCCAGAACCCCTCCTGTGCTGCCAGGTCCTGTGAAACCAGCGAGTCCTGACCATGGCTCTGTCCTCGAGGTTGGAAAAGGGGACTGTCCCTTCCATGCAAACAACAGTCCTGTGGAAAGGCTATAGAGAGATACATATTTACAAGTTCAGTAGGTTTTTCTATGTGGTACTTTTTCTTTGCTTATTTATGCTTTTCTGTCCTCTTCCATTTTCCCACAATGAACATTTGTAAGTTTCCTAATTAGGAAAAGATGATACTGAACCCCCCACCCATCTGCGTGAATTCTGCAAGCCCAGTTCCAGTGGCAGAGCTCAGGCCCCGGGGAGCAGGTCTGGGGTTCACCTAGCTGACCACAGCCTCCTGGGAACGAGTCGAGTCGGGACCGTGTCCTTTCCTGCTGTGCCCACTGACAGGAAGAAGAGGTCCCTGATCCTCATGAGAACAGCAGCCTCGCGTGGGCAGGTTGGCAGGGACCCCTTCCCTTCATCCTCCTCGTGACTGAAGTGTCATGTTAGACTGCGGTCTGCATTCCTTGTGGGAGGACCAGACCACGCAGATGCTGCCTGCCCTGGGAGGAGCCTGTTAACTTGCCAGTAACCTCAGCCTGGCTGCACCCTCCATTCACTCTGTTTTCAGCCCAATGGCTTCCAGGAATGTGTCTGGAACCAGGGCACACAGAGCCACAGGGCTTGGAGTTCCCGTTTGCGCCTGCAGTCCAGCCCCATCATTCCTCACGGGCTGACCGCAGGGCCGTGAGGTGGGCACAGAGCCCGATGAGGACACTGGTATCTTTCAGTCTGGCCCCCGTAGGCCCCCAGCTGAAGGCACTGGGCCTCCCGCACCTGGACGGTGGGTGGGGGCGGCTGCAGGTTGTGCCCCAGGCCCCTGGCGCCCTCTGCCACCTGGATCTTGTGGCCCAGGGTTTTCATTTCTTTACAGGCTCCACACAGACGCTTTCTTCCTTATCTTTATGGGCATTCGGAGGCATGCGGTGGCCAGGTGCCCTGTGCTGGCACCCCTCTGTGTCCTGATGGAAGTATACTTTTCATCACATCGTGTCTGTCCGGAGCAGTGGCACTTAGTTAATTAAGTGCATGGTGATTTTAGAGCTGTAAAGAGCGCCCTGGAGAGGCTGTGGGGGGGCTGGCAAGCCGGAAGGAAGCACGGTGGCCTTACTGTCCCCTCCAGCCGAACTCAGCGTTTCACATGCGTGTTCTTATTCCTTGTCCTTTTCTTTCCAATTCTTTCTTGTGTCCTGTCATCTCATTTCACACTTCCATTTCTCCAACCACCTTGTTTCTGAGGTTTTCTAAGTTTAATTTATGCTATCCTTCATAGCTTTCCCATTTTAAATATTTCTTTGAACTGGCTTGGAAATATTTCTAGCTTCCATGTGTTTGATGAGCAGGTCTTGCTGGCATTTCTTCATCATGTGTAGACTTTATTCTGTTTTTTGTTTATTGTTTATTTATTAATATTTATATAAATATTTATATAATATTTATATAATATTCATAAATAAATATATATATTTATTGTATATTGTTTATTCTGTTTATTATTGTTTTTTACAATAGTACAGAGTCCAGGGCTCTCTGTTACTCATACCCAGGGGACGTGGCTTTTCCACACAACTTTTCTAACACCAGGCCCCCAGTCTCCCAGTTCTGTTGTTTTCAATGTGGCTCAGCTCAGCTCCCTTCTAGTGCCCCCATTTCTCTGCCATTTCTACCAATTTTCCTTTTGGGGCTCAATATGGATTCTCGTCCTGTAGTATCTCTAATATCGGGGCTTGTCCTGGAATGTTCTGAGAGTTCCTAGGGGCCAGACTGCTCCAGATATGGAAGCTTCCTATTAAACAAACGAGCCCACCCCTAAGACGAGCCCCAGGAGGCCGGTGCTGACACAGAGCCTAACCAAACGATTAGATTTTAAAGGAAAAGAAATCCTTTGGGCATCATCCAGACAAACAACCAAGATACTCCTGGTGGCAGCAAGAGCACTTATTAAAATGGAAGACGTGGGAGAATGCATTTAAGACACTCAAGGAAAGAAATGTGAGAGAGGAATTTTCAGAGGTGTGATCAAAAAATATGGTGAATGTTTAAATTTAAAAGAAAATTTTTCCGTTAAAAGACATATTGCTATTAATCCCCCTCAAAATACTCCTCCTTGCTTTGAACACACTTATCCCATTGTTTTTGCCACTTTCTGAGGCAGTTCTGGAAGTCCTCTTTCATGAGTGTCTTTTCTTCATCCTCCATCATGACGACGCCCTATGTCACACATCGCTTCTGATATGGCAATTTCTGTCAAATAAAAATATTACAGTGTGTCCTCATCCACCTTATTCACCAGATCTGGCACCGTGTGACTTCTGGCTCTTCCCTAAAGTCAAAATGACCATGAAAGGTAAACGTTTTTAATCATTTCAGGACATTGAGGCAGCCACGACAGCGCAACTAAAGACACTCAGGAAAGAGGACTTCCAGAACTGCTTCAGGAAGTGGAAAAAACGTGTTGGAAGTGAGGGGGAATATTCTGAGGGGATTAATGGCAATGTGTCTTTTACTGTAATACATTTTTAAAATGTAAACATGCACTGTATTTTGTGATCACACCTTGTATGTCCAATCGCAATGACACCCAGTGCTAAAGCTGCACTCTGTGAAGTGTGAGAACTCAGGGCATCGCCCCTGGGTTCCTCTGGAGAAACCGACCACAGGGAGCTCTGGTGCAGACCGCGGTGATGTCACCAGGACGCAGCATGATGGGACAGAGGACGACCGCGGGGACTGCCTGCCAAAAGGCTATACCGCTGTCCTGCCCAATGAACAAAAAATGTCACCTGAGTGTGACCAAGGCTCTGGAGTCAACGGCACAAACTTGTAAGGCAAGTGAGCCCTGGGGGTGACTCACAGCAAGCCAACTGCAGTCAGCATGGACGTTCGGGGAAGCAGTAAAGACAGTTCTCATCACAAGGGTCCTTTGGGTTCTCATCACAAGGAGAAACCTTTGTTTCTTTTCTGGTATCCGTATGAGATGATGGAGCTCTTCCAGGGTTCAGGGTGAATACAGATACCAGTATGTCCCCTGGTGTGTCTACATGTCACATGGCTTCTGTTCCCAGCTGGTCTGAGACCTGGCACCTGTAACCACCCTTCAAACTGTGTTGTTCCCGGGAAATGGGAAATGAAGTCTGGACCCATGAGAGGGGCTGGTTGTCCCGTGCTTTTTAAGTCAACCCACGCTCGTCTGGACAGACGTTCCTGTATGTTTTCAAGTTATGTATGCATTCAAAGTCTTCTCTCTGCCGCTCTTCACAACCTACTTATTTATGTAATATCTGCATTTCCCCTTCTACTCTTGGGCTGAAGTCATGGCCCCCGTGCCTAGCAGATGCCCATGAGCCCTGTCCTGAAAATGACTGGCGTGTCTGAAGCTGTGATGCTATGTTTTAAAAAGCCGACACGTGACGTGTGCCAAGTCTGCTTTTCCTCAGCAGCGAAAAAGTAGTGTTTTCAAGCCCAGCACAGACAGAAGACAAGCTCGTGCCTCATCTCACCCAGTGTTCTCTCCTGGGGTCTGTCCACACCAAGTCCCAAAACAGACACGAGGGACACCTGAGGAATGTCCTGGACCCGCAGGTCACCAACAGCCTTGCAAATAAACTGCAGCCCTGGAAGGGAGCAGCCACGGGGCACATTTCCGTGCATTGCCTCCCTCACATCCCTCCCCCCACCGTCGGGAAGAGCAGAGTGACTATTGAGGACCAGACTCTGGGGTCAGAGTATCTGAGTGTGAGTCAGCTCAGCCTGTCCTCCGCTGTGTGGCTTTGGGCAAGTTGCTTCACCTGTGCCTCAGGTCTGCAGTCGGGGAATGGTGGAGAAGTGAGGCAGAAAGGGTCTCAAGGAATGGCCCTTTGCCCCCAGCAGTACCCTGCCGGGCTGTGACAGGTCCAGTCAGGATGGGGGGGGGACCAACCTGTGCAGTGGGGTTCTGCCCCTGTCCACGTGCCGTTGTGGAGACACAGCACGCTGCTGGGCCCAACCAGCCGGAAGCCGGGGTTGCAGGTGAAGTGGACTTCATGGTCCACTAAGTACTTGCTTCCGAACTTCCTGCCGTCCACAGGGGCCTTCAGAGCAGGACAGGTCACTGCAGGGAGAAAACAGACGACCACGGCCCTCAGACAGCACTGTCCATCACCCGGCCTCCCGTCGTCAGGCCTCTGCTGAGTGCCTCCTCCAGGCTGTGCACCGGCTGCACCATTTTAAACGCTGGGTCTCACTGTGTCCCCATAGCATGCTTGGCCACGGGTGACAGCTGCCTGCTCAATGAATGACAAGAGGCTGAGTGCTGTGCGAAGCCACTGCAGGGGAAGGTTGGGGGGGGGACTCCCACAGCTGCACTGACCACCCACCCCTCTGTACCCAGGAGCTCCGCGTGGGGCTCAGCCCCACCTCCAGGCCTGGCATCTGCTCCTCCCTCTGCTGGAATGTTCTCTCCACAGAGTGCCCCAGCTCTGACTCCTCCTCCTTGACCTGTGTCTCCACAGGAACACCGCACCCTCCCAGAGAGTTCTCTACCACCAGGATTCACTGAAACTTCCTGGGGGCAACTGTGAGTCCTTTTCCTTCCGTCCTAGAGTGGTGACCACTGGGGGCATCTTGTTTGTTTCCACAAACTGGTCCCTGCTGCACGCCTAGCCCAGCCAGCACTGGCCCCAGTGAGCACCCAGTCAGTAAACCTCGAGCACATGAATGAATGGCAAACCATCGATTGTGTTCTTACTGTGTGCCAGGCACTGCACTAGTGACCCAGCTCTCAGGGTCTTCTGGCAGGGCAGTCAGTCGATGACCGAGACCCATGAGCAGGTGGCAGAGTGAGATAAGAGGTGAGAGTGTCCATAGCAAGTAGAGTGGGGGTAGTGCTGGGGGCACAGCGAGGGTGCAGCCGTGCATGCGTAGGTCAGGGGAGCTCTCACTGGGGCCAACACTTGAAGACGATGGAGGCATAACCACGCAGAGCTGGGGAGGACAGAGGGGACGAGCCAGTGCCAGCACGCCTGGCAGGTCTGAGGAATGTCAAGGGGGAAAGCAGTGGGGTCTCCTGGGTGAGAAATCTAAAAACCCTCAAAAAACCAGATGGGGAAACTCACAGGTAAATCATACCTGCACACAGTGGGTGCTCAATAAATGTTAGAGGAATTAATGAATGGACACAGATCAATTAAAAATCAGTTTGCACTCATTTCCCAAATGGGAGCCAAAGACCTCTGTCTTGTGGATGGTGTGCCCCGTGGACGAGTGCCTGATGGACAGGGTGTCCCATGGACGCTGTACCCCATGGACAGCACACTCCGGAGCTGGTCCATCACCACGAGCACCTCCCAATGAGCACCTTCCACAACGAGGTTAATGCATAAGGAATGACGTCAGCAGGGCCGCAACCCTGGCGACGTGGGTTCATGAGTGGAAAGAGGCTGCCTGGACAAGCCCCAATGCTGATCTGTTGTGACGGTCTCAGGAAAGGAAGGCTGGGAAACAGAGGGAGCTACTTAAGACAGAAAGAGGAGGGCTGAGGCTTCTGTGGGATAAGAAAGTATTCTTCCCGATGCCCAGCAAATGCCCTTTAAAACAAAAACAGCAAAAGACAATTTTCCCACAACCTGCAGCTTGGTCTGGGGTGAGGGTCCAGGTCCAGACCCCAGCAGCGGGGATCCTGGCAGCTGCTTGTGGCTGTGTCCAACACACCGAGAGAAAGAATGCAAGGTGGCAGTTGTTTACAAGGAGAATTGGCCAATTAAAAACATTCTACATGGTTCAAGGAAGAAAGCCCCTGAATCTGGGGCTAAGGAGATTTATGATTTAACAGTTCTTCTGTCTGTCGGCACTAGCAGACAGAGCCTCTGACACGGGCAGCCAGTTCTATAAATGACCTCTGGTCGGTTCTTCTTATAAGAACCCAGGGTCTACAAGCTGCTCTGACCCCATAAACACAAAGAGGGCCTAGGGGTTGGGCCTCCAGCACGAAAAAAATCCCTAGATCTGGGACCTGCTACTGCTAAGTCACTTCTCTTAGCCTCAGTTTCCCCATCTGTGGCCACAGGGTGGACATCCTGCCTGCTTCTTGGGGGTCCAGCTGTGACAGCCTGCAGGACTGGGCTCCATGGTGCCTGGGAAAGTATTGGAGGTCTGGCTGGAGGTCCAGCTCTGCCCTGAGGCGCCAAGAAATCAGAAGTCAACCGTTGCTGTTGAGACTCTGGGTTTGACACGATCACCTCTAAAAAGGTGGGAGCTTTAGAGCTAAAAGCTTTCCCTAGGAACTTCTTGTCTCACCACCAAGAAGACCCTCCATAATGAGTCTTCCATGGGTAAACGATGTCATATACTCCATAGGCTTTGGCCTTAAAGCACGAAGACCGCCCCTGCCCCCATCACCCTAGCAGAGGCCAGAGGAAATCCTGCCGCCCACATCTGGCCCTTGGCAGAGTGAAAGCCATGACTGGGACAAGCGGGAGGATACCTGACTGTCTGTCAGAGCACACCCCCTGTAATGTCACGAGACAGACGGACCTACACTCAGCAGCCCCTCCCGCCCCACTGGCTCTAATGGGGACTGCTGCTTAGGGCCTAGAGCTCACTGCAGCCAGTGTTGTTCATGCACCGGGAGCCACACTGGTGTGGGTGCAATGGCGGGGCCGTTGTGTGTGTCCGGGGAGGGCATGTATGTGGGAGCTCTCCATGCTTTCCATGCAATGTTGCTGTGAACGTAACACTGCTCTAAAGAGTAGTCTATTACATTTTTCAAAAACCCAAACTGGAGCCTTGGCATCTAGCTGGGTCGGAACAGGGCAGAGAGAAGCAGGTCCTGCTCTGAAAGGGGTGTCTCTCGACGACTCTGTGATGACAGCATGCAGACATGAGACTGTGAAGCGTCGGCGGCAAAGTCTCGGAGGAAGTGGGGGACCAAGGGCGGAGGGACCACAGGCGAAGGGCCTGAGTGTCCTGTGCCCAGTGGTGCGGGCGTGGGACCTACCTGGGGGTGCGTCTGGGCCCACTCTGCTCACGGAGCCCTGCAGCGCGGCCAGCCGGCTCCTCACGCTGCGGACGCCCTCGGCGAAGCGCGTCTCCTGGGTCTTGAGCAGCTGCTGCAGCTGGCGGATGGCCGTGAGGAGCTGCTGCTTGTTCACACAGTTCTGGGGAGAGAAACATCACCACACGCTCACTCTGGGTGTTCAGAAGCTGCCCAGACCCCGGGGCCCAACAGGCAGCGTGAACGTGGCCTCGGGGATGGGCCGCTGCCCAGAGCTCCTGCCAGCTGTCAAGGGGGGGTCGATGGCCTCAACCACCTAACTCGTAGCCCCAGTTCCCCCTCCATGGAAGCAAAACCCCCATGTTCAGAGTACAGAGCAAAATGGATGATTCTAAATGATTGGGTGGGGTGAGCAATGATGTGTCCCCAAGGGCCTGTGATCAATGGTCTGTTACTCCTACATGCTCCCTAAGTCCTCCCTGAATAATGCTGTGAATGTGGGTCCTGGTGAACTCTCCTTTCTTTCTTCCTTGGAAGTTTTTAAAAGGACATGAGTGACAAAACCTACAAAACAGGCAACACAGGAATGCCCCATGGTTCCCATGCTTTTAAAAATGTAACTGGGCAACTAAGAAAAAAGCTCAGCTTTCAGGAGGCATTCAGTAGTAGTCAACACACAGTTCTGGTGATGGTTTCAAAATGGGCTGGTTCTTGTTCCAATAAAGACTAACTTAAAGCGACACCGTGCTTCGTGACGAGAATCTAAGGATTCCAGTCTCCATTGCCTGTAAAACGCAGGACATGACGAAGAGGAAGGGGAGCCAGGCAGGGCCTCAGTCTGGGGGTCATTGGGGCCTGTGTGTTACCTCAGCAGGCTGCGCCTGACCCTGTCACCTGCTGTGGATGAAGGAGAATGTCCAAAAGATAATGACAGTTATCTCTTGGGACAGGCTTATGGATTGTTCTTCATTTTACTTTTTATGCTTAATTTTTTTCTATAACAAGTATCAGTTTTATCATTTAATCTTTTTCTAAAAGGGCAGCAGAGCAGCTAAAAGTCATGGGGCTTCCAGCCTGACTAACACAGTAGGAACAGGCCCCACCGCTGTCCCAGGCAGGCGTCTGGCCACCTGCTGCACCCTGGAGACTTCGCCAAACAGATGAATCACTGGTCTGATTCAATAGCTGCTTTTGATGAAGCTGAATTCCTAGGTGCCCCTGGAACTCGCCAACCAGTGGGGGTTCCTTAGCCTTCACCCTGACCGGAATCTGACCAGGGCCTGATTGGGCCTGGCCCCAAACACAGCTCCTGGGAAGAGAAGCTTTTTTCTGTCCCTTCTTCCTCCCCGCTCCACCCCATGCGGTCCCTCCCACTGAGGCCTGGGCCCCCGGGAGTGGCCTCCTACAGTCCCCTACCTGCCCAGCATGCATAGCATAGCCATGCCACCCAGACCTCATTTCCCACACCCACGTCCCCACCCTTAAAAAAAAAAGAGTTGCTTTTATAGATGGCCTCGTGGCTTAGGTGTGATTTACATTTGTCAAGTTCACAGTTTACAAAACTCTCTGTAGGACTCCTGGCTGCAGCAACCCTCCAAAGAAGGCCTAGGATTGTGTCTGTCACAGATGAAGACAGAGGCTGAGAGCCCAGCTGACTCCCCCACCCCCACCGCACCCCGTCCCAAGTATCAGTGCCCGGCGGGGCCGTCCTGTGCCCTGTCTCATGTTCTTCACTGGCCCCTGTGGTGAGTGGCCCTGATCCATTTGCACTAGGAATTGGAACTCAATGACCCAAGTGAAGTACCCCGAGGAGTGGATTTCTGACTGTCATGCAAATTTCAGGTTGGGAAGCGTGGATGCTGGGGCAGCCGGTGGGAGGGCAGCCAAGTGAGCAGCGGCCTCCCTTTTCTACAAGCCACCTGCTGGGCTGTGACAGCTGGGAGAGGGCTCGCTGGGCCTGCTGTCCCAGGGGACATGGAAGAGCTAAGTTTTGAAGTTTGGGAGAGAAGATCAGTGCCAAGGCCTCTGCCAGGACCCTGGGGGTGGTGACATGGGGCTCTAGTAAGTAGAAAAAGAAGGAATGTGTGTGGAAGGAAAGGGACCTGTAAGTTACTTGGCCACTGGGCAGCCAAGTGTGTCTAACCCCAGTGCTCCCAGGTCCGGGCACAACTGTCCTCTGCTTCCAGTGACACTTCCTGGAACCCTTCTTAGCACTCACACTGTGGAAAACAGGCACCAGCTGCTTTTCCCCAAGTGCTCACTAGCAGTGTTGTGGGCTAATCCAGTCAGAGGGAAAGCCCTTCAGACCAAGCACACTAGGGCCACATCCCAGGCGGGGAAGGACTCGGAGGGTTGTGGGAGGGCTTGCTGTATGGAGGTCGGCAGGTCTGGCCCATTCCTGCCTCCGACTTGTGGGAGTGATGCTAACAGAACACCGGGTGGGGCAAGAATGATCCCTGTGAGCCCAGAAATAAACCCATGTGCAGACGGCCATTTAACCTATGACAAAGGAGGAAGAATATACAGTGGGGAAAGGACAGTCTCTTCAATCAGTGGTGTTGGGAAAACTGGACAGCCATGCACAAAAGAGTGACACTGGACCCCTATCTTATACCATATGCAAAAATCTACTCAAACTGGATTGAAGATTTGCATGTGAGATCTGAAACCACGTTTCAGATCTAGAAGATAACATAAGAAGTAAGCTCCTTGACTCTAATATTGGAGATAATTTTTGGAGTGAACATCAAAACACAAAGGCAACAAAGGTAAAATTAAATGCGTAGGATGACATCAAACTGAAAAGTTTCTGCACAGCAAAGGAAACTGTCTACAAAATGAAAAGGCAACCAACTGAATGGGAGAAGATAATTGCAAATAATATATCGGATAAAGAATTAATATCCAAAATATATAAAGAACTCATACAACTCAACAGCAAAAACAACAAAAAAAATCTGATTGAAAAATAGAGGACCTGAGCAGACATTTTCCAAAGAATACAGACAGATGGCCAACAGGTACATGAAAAGCTGCTCAACATCACTGATCATCAGGGAAATGCAAATCAAAACCACAGTGAGATACCACCTCACACCTGTTAGGATGGTTATTATCAAAAAGACACGACACAGGAGACCCTGGCGGCGGCGGCGGCGCCTGACACTCGGCGCCTCCTGCGGTGCTGCGGGGCGGCATGTCCGAGGCTGGCGGGGCCGGGCCGGGCGGCGGTGGGGCAGGAGCCGGGGCTGGGCTCGGGGCGCTGCCCCCACAGCCCCCCGCGCCGCCCCCGGTGCCGCCGCAGGGCTCCCCGTTCGCCGCCGCCGCCGCCGGGGGCTCGGGCGCCTGCGGACCGGCGACGGCAGTGGCGGCGGCGGGCACGGCCGAAGGACCAGGAGGCGGCGGCTCGGCCCGGATCGCCGTGAAGAAGGCGCAACTGCGCTCCGCTCCGCGGGCCAAGAAACTGGAGAAACTCGGAGTGTACTCCGCCTGCAAGGCCGAGGAGTCTTGTAAATGTAATGGCTGGAAAAACCCCAACCCTTCTCCCACTCCCCCCAGAGCCGATCTGCAGCAAATAATTGTCAGTCTGACAGAATCCTGCCGGAGTTGTAGCCATGCCCTAGCTGCTCATGTTTCCCACTTGGAGAATGTGTCCGAAGAAGAAATGAACAGACTCCTGGGAATAGTGCTGGATGTGGAATATCTCTTCACCTGTGTCCATAAGGAAGAGGATGCAGATACTAAACAAGTCTATTTCTACCTTTTCAAGCTCTTGAGAAAGTCTATTTTGCAAAGAGGAAAACCTGTGGTTGAAGGCTCTTTGGAGAAGAAACCCCCTTTTGAAAAACCTAGTATTGAACAGGGTGTGAATAACTTTGTACAGTACAAATTTAGTCACCTGCCATCCAAAGAAAGGCAAACAATCGTTGAGTTGGCAAAAATGTTCCTAAACCGCATCAACTATTGGCATCTGGAAGCTCCATCTCAGCGAAGACTGCGCTCTCCCAGTGAGGATATTTCTGGGTACAAAGAGAACTACACAAGGTGGCTGTGTTACTGCAACGTGCCACAGTTCTGTGATAGCCTGCCTCGGTATGAAACCACGCAGGTGTTTGGGAGAACACTGCTTCGCTCCGTCTTCACCGTTATGAGACGACAACTCCTGGAACAAGCAAGACAGGAAAAAGACAAACTGCCACTTGAGAAACGAACTCTAATCCTCACCCATTTCCCAAAGTTCCTGTCCATGTTAGAAGAAGAAGTTTATAGTCAAAACTCTCCTATCTGGGATCAGGATTTTCTCACAGCCTCTTCCAGAACCAGCCAGCTAGGAATCCAAACAGTCATCAATCCACCTCCTGTGGCTGGGACAATTTCATACAATTCAACCTCGTCTTCCCTTGAGCAGCCAAATGGAGGAAGCACCAGTCCTTCCTGCAAAGGCTCTTCTGGGCTCGAGGCAAACCCAGGAGAAAAGAGGAAAATGAATGACACTCATGTATTGGAAGAGGCCAAGAAACCCCGAGTTATGGGGGATATTCCAATGGAATTAATCGATGAGGTGATGTCTACCATCACGGACCCTGCGGCAATGCTGGGACCAGAGACCAATTTTCTGTCAGCACATTCGGCCAGGGATGAGGCAGCCAGGATGGAAGAGCGCAGGGGCGTGATTGAATTTCACGTGGTCGGCAATTCCCTGAACCAGAAACCCAATAAGAAGATCCTGATGTGGCTGGTCGGACTCCAGAACGTGTTCTCCCATCAGCTGCCCCGAATGCCAAAAGAGTACATCACACGGCTTGTCTTTGACCCGAAACACAAAACCCTTGCTTTAATTAAAGATGGCCGTGTTATTGGTGGTATCTGTTTCCGTATGTTTCCTTCCCAAGGATTCACCGAGATTGTTTTCTGTGCTGTAACCTCCAATGAGCAAGTCAAGGGCTATGGAACACACCTGATGAATCATTTGAAAGAATACCATATAAAACATGACATCCTGAACTTCCTCACATATGCAGATGAATATGCAATTGGATATTTCAAGAAACAGGGTTTCTCCAAAGAAATTAAAATACCTAAAACCAAATATGTTGGCTATATCAAGGATTATGAAGGAGCCACTTTAATGGGATGTGAGCTAAATCCACGGATCCCATACACAGAATTTTCTGTCATCATTAAGAAGCAGAAGGAGATCATTAAAAAGTTGATCGAAAGAAAACAAGCCCAGATTCGAAAAGTCTACCCTGGCCTTTCATGTTTTAAGGATGGAGTTCGACAGATTCCAATAGAAAGCATTCCTGGAATTAGAGAGACAGGCTGGAAACCGAGTGGAAAAGAGAAAAGTAAAGAACCCAAAGACCCTGACCAGCTTTACAGCACGCTCAAGAGCATCCTCCAGCAGGTGAAGAGCCATCAAAGCGCTTGGCCCTTCATGGAACCCGTGAAGAGAACAGAAGCTCCGGGATATTATGAAGTTATAAGGTTCCCCATGGATCTGAAAACCATGAGCGAACGCCTCAAGAATAGGTACTACGTGTCTAAGAAATTGTTCATGGCTGACTTACAGCGAGTCTTTACCAATTGCAAAGAGTACAACCCCCCTGAGAGTGAATACTACAAATGTGCCAATATCCTGGAGAAATTCTTCTTCAGTAAAATTAAGGAAGCTGGATTAATTGACAAGTGATTTTTCCCCCCTCTGCTTCTTAGAAACTCATCAAGCAGTGTGCCTAAAGCAAGGTGGTTTAGTTTTACAAAAAATTGGACAAAATGTGTTGAAGATATTTGTAAATGTAATAATTAGCACTTTTGAAAAACAAAAACCTCCTCTTAGCTTTTCAGATATGTATTTAAATTAAAGTCATAGAACATTTTTTATTTTATGAAATAGGTTTTAATCTATTTACTATTCACGTAAATTTTCTATGGCATGAATATTAACTGAATAGTCAATAATAGATGATCAGAGGTTTCCTCAAAACCTGTACATGAGGAAATCGCACATAGTACCAAGATTTGGGGGAATCCAGAAAATTTCAGACCGTGAATGTTTCCATTTTTCCTAATGGAATGTGAGAGTTTATTTTTATTTTTTTCTGAAGGACTTTAAGGAAGGAATACATGATAAAAAGCCCGTAAAAGGTGAAATATGTGATGTCTGAAGTCTCATTTAGACTTTTTATATATATATTTTAAAAACACTCATCTAGATGAGGTGCTTTGAGCAGTTCTGAAAAAAATGCAGTTCCAGAAAAGCAACTGCTTCAATTCCTAAGGAAGAAATTCTAAATAATGCAAACTTTTTTTTATAAGCCTCTGGGTTTTGATAATTCTGTCTACCTACAACAAACTTGTGAGTACTCAACCACTATTTTAATAATTATTTTCTCAACACAAATGTGGAATGTTTTATTTGACTTTGCTTATGCAGGCCATAAGTTCCAGAAGGCAATTTCCTGGGCCACAAAGGCATAAATTTGAAAACACTTGAAACTGAATCAACATACTTTAATAGGAAAAGAGGTATATTCTATATATGTATCAAATATTGTGAACCCTTGTTCTAATAAATAAGGATTTTTTTTTCCTTTTCTATGATACACACCACCTCACTCATAATGTATATGTGGATATTTTTCCTTTTGCCTCTCTAGATTATGTATATTCATTATCTAAGGTGAATTAAATTACCAGCAAGATCTGCTGTCAGTATTTTCACACCAACATTGGTTTATAGACCCAGGGTAATATCCCACTAAAATCCATCCTACAATCTTATTAACCTGTTGTAGGATTCCAGTTTAGTGCTTGGATTCATTTCTTGATTAACACTACATAGAAAAGTGGGACATCTGCCATCCCAACTCTGGGAGAACCAACTAATATAAAACAAATGAAGGCCACCTTGATGGTCTTGACACTAATTTTTATGATACAAATTTATAAACTGATTTTTGTAAAGGACTAGCTTTTAAAAGTGTATTTAACTTGATGTTTTCTATCAGCATAAGTGAATTAAGATGATCATTTAATAGTCATTAAAAACAGTTGCCAGAGATAATCTGCATGAAGGAAAAAGAACCTGCAAATGGCTATTAAGTTGGAAGTATTGTTTTTAATATGTAAGAGATATTCAGAATGCTCACACTGAAAAATGCCTCAACTTTTTTAAGTATAAGAAACCACCTTGAGTGGCATCTAGATTTCTAATGAAGAATGATGATACAGTTTGGATTAAGTACCGTGTTTCCCCCAGGGTAGGACCTAGCTGGATAATCGGCTTTCATGTGTCTTTTGGAGCAAACATTAATATAAGAACCGATCTTATTTTACTATAAGACCGGGTCTTATATAACATAAGACCCGGTCTTGTATTAATGTTTGCTCCAAAAGACACTTTACAGCTGATTTTCCGGCTGGGTCTTATTTTGGGGGAAACATGGTATCTCAGACTGGTTTTAAACAGTGCTTTGTACTGGATCTGCCGAAGCATCTGTCCAGCTTGGTATCCTGTGAAAGTTTGTTATTTCCTGGGTAGACATTCTTATAGAGTATTGTCTTTAAAGTCAGATTGTCTCTTCTATATTGAAAGCATTTTTATGTTTTCTAATTTAAAAATTAATATTTTCTTATAGATATTGTGCAATAAAGCTGAAGTAGGATGTGTGGTTTTTGCAAATGCTTTAACAGCTGATAAAATTTTACATTTGTAAAATTAATATATTGTACTGGTACAAAATAGTTTTAAATTATATTTTGAAAAGCTAAAAAAAAAAAAAAAAAAAAAAAAAAAAAAAAAAAAAAAAAAAAAAAAAAAAGACACGACACAAGTGTTGGCGCGGATGTGGAGAAAAGGGAACGCTAGTGCACTGTTGGTGGGATTGCAGATTGGTGCAGCCACTATGAAAACAGTATGGAGTTTCCTCAGAAAATTAAAGATAGAACTACGATGTGACCCAGCAATCCCACTTCTGAGTATTTATCCAAAGGTAATGAAATCACTATCTCAAAAAAATTTCTGCACCCCACGGACACTGCAGTACTATTCACAACAGCCAAGATGTGGAAATAACCTAAGTGTCTACTGATGGATGAATGGGTAAAGAAGATGTGGTATATTGATCACATCACATATCTATCTACCTATCATCTATCTATCTATCTATCTATCTATCTATCTATCTATCTATCATCATCATCATCATCTATTTAATTCAGCTATAAAAAGGAAGGCAATCCTGCCATTTGTGACAACATGGATGGAGCTTGAGGGCACTGTGCTAAGTGAAATAAATCAGACAGAGAGAGACAAACATTGTATGATCTCACTTATGTGTGGAATCTAAAAAAGCTGAACTTACAGAAACTGAGAACGGATTGGTGGTTGCCAGAGAGAGGGCCTGGGGGTGGGGAAAATGTGTGAAGGTGATTAAAAACTAAAAAGTTCCAGTTACAAGATAGTAAGTCCTGGAGATGTAAAGTACAGCATGGTGACTGTAGTTAATAATCCATTAATTATGATCCAATCCAAGTATCGCATATTTGAAACTTGCCAAGACAGCAGATCTTAAAAGTTCTCATCATAATGAAAAAAAAACAAACCCACAACAACTTGTAACCATTGTGCGGTGATGGATGGTAACTAGTCTCACTGCGGTGGTACTTTAACAATATAGACAAATACCGGATTGCTATGTTGTACATCTGGAACTAATATAATGTTGTATGTCAATTATAGATCAATAAAACTAGAAGGAAAAAAAAGTTCCCAAGGGAAAAAATAAGAAAGGAAGATCCTTGTGGTCTTGGCAAGCCAGCAAGTGGGCTGAAGGCCGGTGCCAGGGGGACTGAGAGATTCTGTGCCTTTTGATGCTAGTTTGACGTGTCCACTGCAGCTGCTACTGGGCGGGCAGCTCCTTGATCCCAGTGGGAATGGAGCCCTTGGGAGCCACGCTCAGACTCTGTCACCTGTCCCGGGACTTGGGCCCAGGTGTGACTGAGTTCACCTACACAGCCGGTGACAAGGCCTGAAGTCCTTACGGACCAAGGTGCTCAAGGGGTCTGCATGATGGGTACAAATGGGGTCATGGAGGGGACTGAAGCCCTGGGTGTGTCGCCTGTTCACACTAAGAAAGCTTTATCATTTTGCTCGGTCATAAAAATAAAACACGCTCTCTACGAAACAATAAACAAAGAGCCAGTCCCGTGACGCGAGACAGCCTGCGAACTTCTGTTTGGTCTGCAATTCCAGATGGGACACACGTGCACATGGGCACAAGCACAATCTCACTGGGTCACAGGCGGCAGGTCTCCTCGGCTGTCCTGTGGACACTGGGCTGTGGCCTCGTTTCACAGCAGCCAGTACAGCACGTAGGGGGCCCGGGGGCTCAGTTCCACTCCTGTCCCTCCGTGCCCTTTTCACGTGGGGAGGGGGCCTTCCCCTCCACCTGGCTGCGCACCTTCCCATGCCCTGGCAGCAAACCATTTCCTTCTTTGCAAATGGAGCCTTAAGGAGGTCAGCTCGGGGGCTGGCGAGGGGCTGCGAGGGCGTCTGAGGCCGGGGGACAGGAAGCAGGCCGGACCCTCCAGTGTCACCATTCAGCCCGGCCCTGCCTCAGCACATGGCTGGCTTTGGGCAGTGTGTTTCCATCTCAGGGGCCCGACCCCCAGCTGTATAACCCAACCATAGGCTCCACTCACCCTTCCGGAGCTGGCCTACCCCTCGAGCAAGTGTCGAAGCCACAACTGGGAGGGAAGGCACATCCCAGAAGCCAAGGAAGGGGAGTGTCAGTGCCCCCACCTCCACAGGCCTCTTCCAAGCTCTCAAGGGGCCCTCATTTTCAATATTTTCTCAAAGAGATGCCCTCAGATGGTGTAAGTTTCCATGCCGTCAAAGCCTGGCTCCACGCCTGGCTGACACTGCTGGCAGTAAAGGATGAAAAATGGTTTCCGTTTCTTTGAGTTAATAACTTATGTGAAAAGGAACCAAGAGAAGACACTCAGTGAAACGTTTCCACGTTCAAAGAGAGTAAGACCAAGGCTTACCGTTTCTGTCATCAGACTCGTCAAAGGATGGTCCAGCTGGACACCAATGGCAGTGTTTGCAGAGAAGGCCTGAGCCAGAGACATCACCCTGACAGCCCTTCTCATGGATGGTTCTGGAAGACAGGCCAATGCTGAGAGCTGCAGGGGTCGGTGCTGGTCGTGAGGTGCTTGGGAGCAAGGAGGCCACAGAAGCGTGTGCAGCTGCCCCATGCCACCCCAGGAAGAGCATGTCCATCCTGCCCCCGTGGGCCCACAATACTTACTCGGCTAGATGTAATGGACACGCCCGGAGTTCACAGCACTACACAGTCCCTGAGCCAGCACACAGTGTGTGTGCGTGTGTGGTGGGGGGGGAGCTCCAGAGCCATTTTGTACCCAAGACCCTACCTGCTGCCCGGGGGTAGATGTGTGTCCCCCCAGTTCACTCCATCCCCAGGCCCAGGCCTCATAGCCATTGGACTCAATGTATAAATGAAGGTTAAGACCCACAGTTTGCTCTGAAGGCACCAATGGGCACGGGGTCCATGGAGCCCTTCAGTCTTCTGTTCTCATGTGACCCAGGTCACACAGAGCCAGTCTGTGGTCTCCTCACCATGACAGTCGGAACAGTGACTCTTCCCGAGAGCTCCCCCATGACAGGAGAGCCCTGTGACCCCTCAGGTAACCACTAATGACCCCTGGGAGCTCAGGGGGCCATCCCCTGAGCTGGTTTTCTGTGAGCCACAGCTCTGTGTCACGTCAGCATTTTGCTAAAGGGAACACAAATGTCTTGATGCCCTTAGTTCTGTGAGAGTACGGAGCACACTTGCCAAGCGTGTGCCTGCCCGCCAAGGCCCACAGCCCCAGCCTCTGAGTCATGTCGGGCGTGCATGTGGCTTTCTCCAGAAGTTATTTTCATTTTAGACCAAGTCACAGGCGGGGTAAAGCCCCTGGACTTCTCTCATCCCAGTGACCAGGGCCCAGCACCCACATGGAGGGCGAGAGAAAGTGGGTGCCCCTGGGGAAGGCCTGTGGCCATCAGGGTCCCCCAGAGACACAGAACCAGTCGGATGTACATGGCACGCATTCACATCCGAGACAGCCAGAATGAGAGGGGTTTATTTTAAGGACAGTGGGGCTGCACGTTGAAATCTGCTTGTGGTGGCCAGCTAGGACTGAGGCCACAGCTCCAGTCCCGGCGTTGGGACAGTCCCGGGCTCCTCGAGGACCTGGATCTTTTGGACAAGGCTACACACATTACAGAGAGCAATCCGCTTTATGATTTGAGGCTCGTCTTGTCTAAAACCTACCTTCACAACAACATCTAGGCTGCTGTTTGACCACTTATCCGGGTGCCATGGCCCAGCCCAATGGACACACGAGATTAACCGTCTCAGTCCTGCAGTCCCCCTCTGGGACCCTGGCCCAGGCGCTCGGGGCTTTTTGGGTGTTTCCCGAGCTAGCTGCCCATAATTCTATATTTACACCCAACCCGCTTTCTTGTCTATGTTGTAAAACGGTCATGGGAGTGATGACAACCTGGGCACCTGGGCACCGACAGGCAGCACTGTGACCGCACGTCACACGTCACTCATGAGCTGCGCACATCAGCCGTAGGATGTGGCACCAGTATTGTGCCCTCTGTACAGGCCACGGAGCCAAGCAGTCACTTGGCCACGGTGACATCCAGCACTCAACCCCCTGCATCTGCTCCAGGACAGGGTGGCTGGCCCACTTCAGAGCGGGGTCTGCAGGAACACCCCACAAGCTCCACCTCCACCCACCTCCTGCTCTCATGTCACAGCACCCCTTGCTGGCCCTGACACCCACCTCTGGTCACCTCGCCAGCCCCTCAGCATGCTTCAGGGCAGAGGACAAGCTACAGACAGCTTGGAACCCCCCTCACCGAGGGCAGGATCTAAGCGCACACGGCACGCCCACGTGAATGAACCACAAGCAGACAGGTGAGCGAGGACGGAGGGAACGCACTAGTGCAAACCCAGGAAAATCTCGCTCGTCTCATGCCCGAGCCCACCCGACTCTTTCCCCCGTGAGCTGCCCAGGTGCCCTCCATCCAATTGCCGAATTCACCTGTGGTTTTGCTGGGCCTTTAACGGCGTTAGTAAACATCTCCCCTGATGCCCATTCTTTCGGTGAGTGTGTTCGTCCCGCAGGAATCGGGGAGACGCTCAGAGGAGGCCCCAGTTTGCTTATGCCTGTCTCGGTCCCCGGACATTGCCCCCGACACACACAGACACTCCCAGGAACAGTCACAACGCGTGCTGTTTGTTGGAGTGTGTGGCACACATATGATCCAAGCTGAGTGTGTGTATGCCCACATGTGATCAGACATTTATGTAATTTGTGAAAACCCACATCTGGATTTTGCCCAAAGGCTGGATCTTCTTCAGTCGACAACGAGGAGGTGGGGGCGAGCAGGTGGGCGGGGGAGGGCCTGGCCTTGGCAGGACACATGGGCAAACCCAATGGGAGGGACAAATGACTGCTGTGCGCCTGTCCATGGCCTGGATTCTGGAACCAGAGTCCTTATCTGGAGTAACTCATCTGGAGGGACGTAAAGGCTAAATTAAATACATTTTCCTGCACTCTCTGAAGAAAAGCACCCAGTGATTCTGGGCAGGTAGGCAACCATGCGACTGAAATTGTCCGGTCCTGAACCGTGCCATTTACGTCCCACCTGCTCTCCAAGTCCTCATTTTCCCTCCTACCATCTCTGAGGTCGGAAGCTAGACAGCATCCCTTCCTTGTTTAAACCCGGCAGCGGATCCCCAGCCAGGAGGGTAAAGGCACACTCCTCACAAGGAGCTGACAGAGCGCTCACTTCCTGTCGCTGCTGTGACAGATGGACATGAACTTGTCAGCTTGGCACAACACAAAATTATTGTCTGACAGTTTTGCAGGTCAAAGTCCAACACAGGTGTCACTGGGCTAAAATTAAGGTACAATTCCCAGGTGTGAGTAAGAACACAGACATCTGGGAGCCTTACTCGGCCTACAGAGCCATGAGTGGTCAAGCCCTACCACCCTCACCTGTGCCCCAGGGCAGCACATTCCTTTGTGCACTGGGCTCAGGATCTGAACCCCCTCTGTTTCTCCACACCCCTCAGCAAGCTCATTTCCACCTCAGGACCTTTGCACTGGCTGTTCCCTCTGCCCAGAAAATCTGCCTCTGGTCCTTGGAAGCCAGGCGCCTGTCTTTCCACTTTCTCGAGAAGGAGCCTTCTCAGAGTCCTGACCGCCTCCTGGCCTCCCTTCAACACAGCACCCATTTTCCAGGTTCTGCCTTCTGATATTTCTCAGACGCGTTCCTCTCCCTGGTGGCAGCTACACGACCACAGGAACCGGGACAGCCTTGTCTTCTTCCCCAACATGTACTGAGTGCCCACTGTGGACCTGTTCTTTGCGTGCCGTTCGTCTCCTCCTTCCCACGACCCCACGAGAGGGGCATGTCTGTTATCCGCACGGTGCAGAGGAGCAAACTGAGTCCCAAGAGGCAGGACCTCCCCCCAGGCAGCTCAGCCAGGCGCCGGCATCCCCTCCATGTGCTGCTCTGCCTCCTTAGGCCCCAAACAGTCCGGGGGCAGCCGGCCAGACTGCGGATACAGGCGTGGAAGGCGGCTCCTCTGGGCAGGTACAATCTCTCATTATGCAACCAGAGAAAAGGCACGAATTGCAGCAGCCCCAGCTGATAGTGACACGTTGTGTGTTTTCACTACAGTGCAAATGCCTGCAGCGGCTCTCTGTCCCTTTTCTGCCTCCAGCATACAGGCACCCTGCCTTGGAGCCCCGCAATACTTTCCTCCTCTTCCAATCAGTCAGGAACCACCTGATTCCCTCAGCTGCCTGGCCAGCGCCTGATAAGGTCCTGGTTCTGGACCCAGCCCCTGCTGCAGAAATGGGTGAGCGGAGGGTCCAGAGGTAACCTAATCTTCAGCAGTAAGACAAGTGTCTGAGTCAGTGGCCAACCAGATGGCAACAGTGGGGCCAAGGGCCAGCTTGGGGACCTGGGAGCCCCTCGAGTTCCACAGGCCTCCCCACAGGCCTCCCCACAGGCCTCCCCTCAGGCCTCCCCTGACCCTGCAGTCCTGGATGTGACCGCTTGCTTGGATACCCAACCCCCAGTCGCGTTCCTCCGGCCTTACTTCCTGCCTCACTGGACAGATTCTGGAGGCCACACTACCAGCGGGGCACATGCTTTCCTACACACAAGGGACAAAAATGATTTGTTGCCACAAGGGACAAAAATGATTTGTTGCTCGACCTGTAGATTCTACTTACTGAAATGGGTAGGTTTGAGTCCTGTCAAATTATAGGTGCTTATTTTTTCTTTAGTGAAAATATGCATAATGGCCTAATGGTTTTTGAGAAAGCATGTAAGATGCTGGCAGAGGGTTTGAAAGGATCTAGAAAGTTCCACCATGCAGGGAGTCGGATCTGATGGCCCCGGGGCTGGTCGACACAAGTTCAGCAGCCCCACCATTGTCCCGCTGGGTCCAGGGACTAACTGGCACAGTGAGGAGATGGACAGATACTCTTCTTGGGACAGCTGGCTGGGATGCAGGACTGGCGAGCATGGGGGAAGAGAGACAGTGCCCAAGGAGCTCAGGGAGAAGCTCCACAGACCAAGATGGCTGGATTGGCCCGGACTCAGGTCCAGTGTCAACAGGATGATTCAGAGCTAGTTGGCCTGGGAGGGCACTGGATCCTGACTGCAAGAAGCCAGGAGACCTGAGAAACCATGTCTCCTTCCCCCTGGGTGCTCTCAGACCACACCCCCAACACCACTGCCCCAGGGAGCACAGGGGCCTCCACTCTGCTCTGTCATCAAGGCTGCCCATGACAGGACTGGAGTCCCCTTCCTGAAGGTGGCAAGGAAAGGTGGAGACGGCTAGAGAAAACTCAGCCCGCCGGCTAGGCCTCCTTGGCCCACCCTCGCGGGACTCCAGGGCCCTGTGAGGGAAGGTTTGAAGAAATCACCACAGGCCTCCTACCCCACACCCACAGCATTGGCAAGGAAACTGCCGCTTTTCCCATGAAGAGGACATCTGCTTTCCCACCTCTTGGATCTGGGCTGGCCTTGTGACTTGCTTTGGCCAACAGGATGCAGGGGAGGCTGTGTACCCGTCCCAGGGCTGCGTCTGTATTACCTACATTGTCTGGCTTCTGTACCTAATGTTTTGGCATGTGGGGCCTGGCTGCCTTGGGACAGACAGACAGCCCCCTTCTCCCAGGCTGGCCAACTGCTCCAGGAGCAAAGCACTCAACACCCTCCCTGTGCCCCAGCATACCTCTGATTTGCAAGCCAGCCCGTCCACGGCCCACCCGCTGCTTCGTCTACTCTTGCACTCGTGAGACAATAGCTCCCCACGCCCAGCAGCCCCCAGCCGAATGGCCCAGGTGTCAGAGAGCCAGGGTGGCTCCACACGGAGACCCTGCCCAAATTACTCAAACTAGCCAATTATCACCGTGCTAGCCCCTTACCCCGCCTCAGCCATTCCTTCCCCAAAAAACCCCAGAAAAACTTTCCGGATGTTTCATCCGTCTCTGCCTGCTGGGAGAAAATATCAGTTCACACATCTGAAAAAGAACTTGTATTTCGAATACATAAAAAACACTCAACACTTGACAATAAGAAAAACACCCTGTTTAAGTGGGCAGAAGGCTTGGACAGACACTGCGCCCCACAGACTAGCCCGCGGAAAGCTGCCAGCACTGTTAGTCATCAGGGAGCCAGCAGTGAGAACTGCGGTGAGATATCATGAACCCCGACTAGAATGGCCCAGGACAGACAAGCCTGCAGCAATGAGTGCTGGTGAGGACCCGCGGTACCGCCAGTGCTGGGGGGCTGAAAAGGGCCATGACTACTGTGGGACATTGTGCGGCAGGCCCCCACCGCTGAGGGGACACTGACCGTAGGATAGCGGCCTCACTCATGGTGTTTAGCCCGGAGGAATGAACATTTGCACTCACACAGAGGGCTGTGTGGGAATGTGCCAGGAGGCTCCCTTCAGAGTCACCGCAAACTGGAGCTGGCACCAAGGGCGTTTGCGGGGGCATGATCAGCCACCGTCTGTCCATAGCAGAATGCTACCTGGCAATCACAAAGGAACCGGTGTGCTCAGATGCCATGGGAGAATCTCAAAGGCTGTGCTCACTTTGAAAAGCCAGAGAGGTGGCTATGCAGTCCTTAATTGCATTTATGGGACACCGTAGGGAAGACAAACTGTAGAGACGACGAGCAGATCAGGTTGGGGTGCTGGAACTCTCCTGTATCCTGAACACATACAGGATATAGTTTTATGGTTACAATCATGGAAATGTGCCGCCAAAACTCTTTTCCCATTAAGCTGTAAAAAGCCCCATGTCAAATGGGAGAATGCAACCAGAAGAATGAGCCTCTAATAAATGAGTATCCATAGAACACGGAGTCTTGTGATAGCTGACCATGAGGAGAGGTGTTGGGGGAGGGGAAGCCTTCCAAAACACCATGGCCCCCACCACACAGGAAAGGAGGATCAGATCCCCACCTGCTCACTGTCCCCTCCTTCCGCACGACCACCTGTTCTCCACCAGCCGGTCACCTACAAAGTGACTCCGGACAGATGTGCTGACAAGGACACAAGTGGAAAGCCATGGGGACCACAAGAGAGTGAATGAGGCTGTCCACCCCCATGACACCACTGCTGCAGACCCCCAGCAGGCACCCCCCACTACCTGGTAATGCACACGCAGACACACCACAGGGGTGCACTCACAGTCACAACCACTCACACACAGACATGGGCACATACACACTGCAGATGTGCACTCACACACGCTGTCACACAGACGTGCACACACTCACAGACACCTACAGACACACATGCACACCTCGTGTCTCTCGTGGGCGCTCACCTCATACAATAAGGTGAGCACACACTGGGAACTAGGCACCCAGGCGGGGCTCCTGCCCCTGTACCCTGCCATCTCCACTGTGGCAGGAGATGGTCCTATAGGTACCGGTCATTCTGCAAACACTTGCTGAGTGTCCAACAGCCAACAGGTCTGGTCGAGGCTCATCCTGGGTTCAGATCAGGTGAACTCCAGGTACACAAATCACCTCACATCCTCATAAGTCCAGTCTTTTGTCCCCTCAAATTCCCTTGCCCTCGATCCCTTCCTAGGTCCACAGCTTTTAACTCAGGTCTCAGGCACCTGCTGGATAAAAATCACTAGGGACAATTTTTAACAATACTGAGCCTCAACCCTGACCAACTGAGTCAGAATCTCTGGTGGAGGCCAGCATGAGGCTTTCTAGAAGAGCCCTGACTTGATGTGCAGCTGAGGTGTGCCCAGAGACGGCCTAGTCTGGTCCTGCTCAGACCAGCAAAGCCGGACCAGCAAAGCACGACTGCTCCATCTACCCCTCTTCCCCCCCTCTCCCACCCCAACCCCAAGCTCCGGCTGGGTGCTGGTCACATCCCCCGGGCCCTGGAGTGAGGAAACCTACTGCAACAGATATTACTGTGAGGAGCCCTGCAGCGGCTGAGAAGGGAAACAGGGCAGGGGGGCCTGTTCAGAGTGGGGTTTGGGGTCCGGCAGGCCTCTGCAAAGGGCGCTGACTCGAGACTGGAAGACGGGAAGAAGCCAGGCGAGTGTCCTGAGGCCTGCTTTATGGGCTCCCCCAGACAGGCCCTGGGAGAGACCCCTAACCACACAGGACTTTGGGTGAAGGATGGTTTCACCAGAATTTTTAAAACTGACCTCTGTGGCCAATCTCTGCCCCTTTTCCCCTCACAGAGGCCCGGGAGGCACTGCGTTTGCAGTAAAGAAGCCAAGATTTGAGGATAAGAGCTTAGAGAAAGCCTGGATGGGGACAGATTGCCCAGGAACAGCTCCAGACATCTGACGACTGCCTCGTCCCACCTGATTTCCAGGTGACCTGGAGAGACAGCAGAGCCCCCCAAAATCAGATGATGGCAGGTGGGCTCCCAGCACCTCCTTGCACATACTGTCCTTCATTGGCCCTGACTTGGGGACGGCTTGGGGACACCCCTCCCTGGGCTTCTGGCCTTATGTTGTGCTTTGTAATCTGCGAAGTGGGTGGGAGACCCCTTGCCTGCTGGGGGGGTTCACTGTGGCCCTAGACTAGGTGCTGTTTCCTGGGGCTTCCTGCCCAGCCTGCTCACCAGTTCTGCAGTAACACCACCCAGGTCAGGCTTGAATGAGTTCTCTCTGCTCTGACTCTGTACCTCACGGACTCCCAGGTGCTCACGAGGGGGCTGGGGGTGGGGTGACGTGAACAGGGAACCCCCTGGTTCATGGTCCGGGCACCAGTGTCTGTGGGGAAGGGGAAAAGGAAGGGCAAGGCCTGGAGCCCAAGGAGCAAGACTACATTTACTCCATTCCTTCCTGGCCACACTCTCCGTGGGCCTGAGTTGCCTCACAGGGCTGCTCTGGGAGATACTTAGCAGAGACCACGCGCCACGAGGGCGCAGCAAGCGCGTGCAACCTCCCCGGGCCCCCTGCCCCGTACTGTTACTGATGTGGGCGGTACTGTTGGGGCACCGGGGCGCGGGCCTTGGGCCATAGGGCGCTCCTGGAGGCGCTGGCTCTGAATCGGGCAATTCCAGTTCCAGCTTCGGAGACGCAATTTCATCTGCATTCTTGTCTTAATTTTAATCATCGGTTCTTATTGCTTAATATAAAAGTGAGTCTGGTCAAAAAAATAAACCCAGAGAGAGTCCAACACATAGAAACGGAAGGAGGGAACGTGAACAGCGAGTCGCGCGCGCGCGGTCGCGCGGGTGGGAAAGATGCAGGGAAGGGCGGCGATCGTGGGAAAGCCACCGCGGGAACAACGAGTTAGCACTTGAGATGGGAGACTAGGGCGGGGACACTGACCCATCTGCTGACCATCCCCTCTCATGGGTGCGCGGAAGAGACCACTGTCCGTTCCGAATCCCGGGGAGACCTCCCCGCAGCCCTGACCCCCGTGGAGTCCCCCGCGGACCCGGGCGCACGGCGAGCAGAGGTCCGGAGCTGCCCACGGTGCGTCTAGAGGACGCACGTCCCGCTCCTCTCTCCGAACACAGAGCCCAGCCCCGCATCGCTCCAGTGGAGCGTGGTCCAGGTCCTGGGCACAGGCCGGGAGGCGGGGACACTGAGCTGGGCACTGACCTGGGCACCGAGCTGCGCGGGGCTGGCGACGAGCAGCGGCAGCAGCAGGAAGAGCGCGCCGGGGCCGCGGGGCCGCATCTCGCCGGTCCGGACCTCTGCCGGGGAGGGAACAAGGCTGTCCGCCTCCTACCTCCCCAGTGTGTCCACCTCCAGGTCAGAGAGGCGGGAGTGCAGCCGGCTGCCCCGGAGGGGAGGGGACGGGAAGGGAGCGCAGCCCGATCGGCGTGCGGCCTGGGGCGCCTGCGGCCACCGGCGTCCACGGTCCGGTGGGGCGGGGGTGGGGGGCGGCGCCGCCCCCGGGCCTGGGAGAAGGAGGGGCCGCCCGCCTAGGAATGCGCTTGGAGCGCGCCCAGCCGGGGCCCGGAGGCGGCGCGACGCCAGGACGAGGATGGCAGGCGTCCCCAGGGTCCCCCAGGGAAGGCAGCCTAGCCGGGCCGCATAGGAGCGCGGGGCGTCCTGACCGGCCCCTTCCCAGCCGGGGAGACTGAGGCTGACACACCCCCACCCCCAGCAGCAAGTGGCTGTGCGCGACCCCCACCCAGGTCTGTCCACTCCACGGCTATCAGCGGACACCGTCCTCCACTACATTGTGGCAGGGAGATGGCTTCACAAACTCGACAGGAATCAGACTAAGTTCCCCATCCGAGCAGACTAGTGTTCTTAATAATAAGTGGAGGTACGGGGACATCCATGCACAAGGACTGGGAACCTACAATCCCTCGCCCACCAGACAGAAGGGGAAAGCCTAAAATGGAGCGGGCTATGGGGACACTGGGCGCCTTGCTCACTAAGTGGGAAATAGCTCTGGACAGGGCAGACACAAGCAGCCCCAGTCCCCTGCGCCCCGGGGGCTGTGGGAGGAACCAGATGGCCTCCCGGCTCTCCTGGAAAACATTAGCTAACTTCTTACTGGAAAATGTCTGCAGAAGGCACTGCTGCAGATGGCAGGCGCACCCAGGCGTGCCACCCTCAAATCTAGTTCTCCTCTGCAGGTCACTCAGCAGAGCCCCCCTCAGAGCGCCAGCTGTGAGCTGTTTCCTCCTAAGGAAGGGAGGAAGGGAGAAGGGACTTTGGAGTTCCCTGGGAAGCGTGGCCTCCTGAGCTTCACTACCCAGGGAACCCCGGCCTCTGTGGCCACCTTCCTGCAGGAGGAAGTGAGCGTCCACGTAAGCCACTCTGCAGCCCTGGTGAGACACTGCGGATCCCCTCCAGGTGGAGGGGGCCAGACAGCCCACAGAGATGGTGGTTTTCTGCATCAATCTCCATGCGCTTGCTGCCTGTGCTCAAGCCAGTGTCTCCTTGCTCTCTGTACCCCCTCATCCCACTAGTGAAGGTTTCCTTGTGGCCAGTGTGGCTCACGTTGTGTTTACCTGGTGGCCTCCTCTGGAAGGCCAAGCCGCTGGGACCAGACGCTGGCCATCTTTCCTCGCTTGGCCCTCTCCAGGGGTTCATAAAACTGGAAGAGGCCCGGTTTCACCCATGAAGAGACTGAAACTGGCATGGTTGGATGCCTTGCCCACAGTGTGGAAACTTGGGTCTCGGTGCCCCCAGAGCGGGAGGCTGCCTTCAACTTCATCCCATCTTTCACTTAAATACAGTCATAGCACTTCAGGAATTTTATTTTCAGGAACTGAGGTTTGGGGGCTCTAGGGAGTGTGTTTTGTTTATTTGTTTGTTTTCCTATTTACTATTTGTTAGATGAAACTTCTTATGTGGTTACTTAGGTCTCTGAGTTTGTAGGGCCTGCCATGCTGGCCTCCCCTGAGCTTGTCAGGTTCAGTAGGTGGCTCCTTTTTCGCCCACCCTTGTTTCCTCTATATTTAGTTTTCAAGAGAATATTCTTGAGTGTTGGGGGACTGGGGGGGGGGTGGTCTACAAAGAAAATGTTTCTAAATAAATATTTTTATTTATTTTAATAAAGAAAATATTTTTAAAGGTCTTGGCAGAATCAGTTGCTGTCTCCAGGCCTCCGTGCTCTCTCCGATACGCCCACATCCTTGTGTAATGTGGGGACGCAAAGCCAGACAGGAGGATTTGCTGTGGAAATTAAGACCTGACCAGAAGAGGCAACCAGGCGGGAACAGCCGGCCTGCAGGGCCCTCTGGTCCTGCGTGGACCACAGTGAGCCACGTGCTCACCCTTTGGATTTCATGGGCTTCTCTCAACTTACCTGTGGCCTAATCCTGACTGATGGGTCTTTTGGGGCCACTTCTCTGCCTTTACCTCCTTCAGCCCACCATCTGTGCTTCTAAATGTCATCAGGCCACACTGAGCACCTCCAGTGGGGCTGCAGGAACAGAGCCCCATGTGTCAGCCTGTGGCAGGATGACAGGGTATCACGGGAGAGGGTGGCCAGGCAGGAGTGCAGTTCACACAAACTCATGCGGAGTGTAACTCGGGCACGGCCCTGTGCCAGGGGCCGCGTCGTGCTGTCACATATGTCTAGGAACCCCATCAACAAAACAGGGCCGTCCTGTGTTGAACTTTGAAGAGACTGTCTGCCCATGTATGATGTCATGACAGCTAGGAGAGACATTTCCCCCTAGAAAACCATTTCCGGTTTTATAAAATGAGAATCTGTAGGAAAACATTTACTTGTGCCATGATTAAAGACCAAACCTTGTTGCTATCTGCCAAAAGGAGGAAAGCGTTGCGAATCCATGAATGCCATTCCAAATGCCTCTGGAAGTGGCAGAGTAGTGGGTGCAGTCGAGGATACACAGCCCTTGAACTCTGACACACATGGGCCAAGTCTATTCCCACATGCAGCTGCTGCGGCCCTGCAAGTCTCCAAATGTTTGCAGGTCTCAGTTTCTTCACCTATAAAATGGGAAGAGTATTTATCTGAAGAATTATTATGAAGTTTCAAAATAATGAATATAAAGCATCTCACAATGTTTGGCACATAGTAGGGACTTAGTTAAGAGGGCTTTGCCTAAACTGGACAGAGGGTCCTTCATATGGGGACAACATAAGAAGGGAACCAACATTTCTCAAGCACCCACTGTAGGCTAGACCCTCTGTTAAGTGTTCCCATTTATTCCCTCACAACAACCCAGTGAATGGGTCCCCCTTGACCCCCATTTTATGGGTTGGGAAACTGAGGTTTCAGCAAATCACCTGAGCTCAGACATCAGGGCGGTAGTTGGGAGAGACAAGTTGATGCTGGGGTGTGTGGTGGGGGGGCGTGCTGTCTGCTGCACCAGGCTGCAGGAGACCCAGACTCAGGGAGTCACTTGCTGTGCTTCCTCGCCCCTGCTGGATAGTTCCTAAGGCGGAGGTGTCAGAATTAGCTTCAGGAGCAAACTCCTAGGGCACACTGTGGATGTAAACTGAGATTACAACTGCACAGCTTAGGCCTAATTACAATAACCTCCAAGGAACTGTTGAAAGTAATTCCTGGGTCCTGCATTGTTCAAAATGGGACGGTTTTGCCAGATGACTCTGCCCCTCAGGGGCTCCCCAACTCTGAGGCCAATCTGTACAGACTGCATCAAAAGGCGAGCATGCCCTCTGTCCTCCACTTGGGTATGGCCAGTGGAGAGGCCCATTGGGAGAGCAGTTGGACGAGGGTGACGTCATGAGGTTGAGTCAAGCTGGCCGTGTCCCTTGATAGAAGATCACGGCCCATTTCAAGGTGACCAGTTCTATACACTCTCCCCTTTGGGATTCCAGCGGTTACCATCCCTCTCATCCTCTCAGGCATCTGCGTAGTAACAGCGCCTGCGTTAATGGCCCTGGGATAGGGTGTCCTCTGGTTGGTACTTCTACGTCCTGCTCATACCTTTGTAAATAAGTTGTCTTCAAATTATCTTCATTTCAGGAGGCCGGATGGCTCAGTTGGTTAGAGCGAAGAGCTCTCAACAGTGTTGCCAGTTCAATTCCCACATGGGCCAGTGAGCTAAGCCCTCCCCAACTAGATTGAAGAAAATGAGCTGCCGTTGAGCTGCTGGAGGGGCGGCCGGATGGCTCAGTTTGTTAGAGCGCAGAGCTCTCAAGGTTGCAGGTTCAATTCCCACATGGGATGGTGAGCTGTGCCCCCTGCAACTAAAGATTGAAAACAGCGACTGGACTTGGAGCTGAGCTGCGCCCTCCACAACTAGATTGAAGGACAACTTGGAGCTGATGGGCCCTGGAGAAACACATTGTTCCCCAATAAAAATTAAAAAATTATCCTCATTTGAGCAAGCCATCTCCTCGCTTTTCACTGATAGAGTGACCATCAGCAATAAGTCGAAACATTTTTTGCTTCCAAATTGTGGCTGTAACAGGACATGAGGTGAAATACACACTTGACTGAGTTTGTACACGTACTCTCTGGCGGAGGCATTGAGAGGATATCAACTACCCAACGCAATCAGACTTGTGTTCATGGTGGTGACATACCCAGTTAAAAATGCCCCCCATCCCTTCAGACTTCCCAGCAGTTCAGACTCCCTTATTTCAGAGCCTGTGTGACCTACTTCTGACTAATGAGATGTAAGTGAAGTCTACTGGGTGGGGCTTCTGCTGGGATTTCCTGGTTACCTATTTATTATAGACGTTTTCCTTTAGGTCCTTGACCATAGGTCCTTTTAGAATCCTTGACTGATAATTCACCATCTGCTCTCCTCTCAGGGTCATTAACCGTTGACTGCTTTCTGAGTATGGATCTTTCTGGTTTACGGTACCTAGTTATTTTGGGTTGTCCCATGGATTGTGAGTGACATCTTATAGATAGCTACTCCTATTCCATTATGTTACTCTGAATACATTTTAAAATCGAGATGTGATTCACATAGCATCAAATTCACCACGTCAAAGGGTACAATTCAACGGTGCTTTTTAGTATATTCATAAAACTGTGCAACAACCACCATTAATTCCAGAACATTTCATCACCACAAATAGAAACCCCATACCCATTAGCAGTCATTCCACATTCCTTCATCCCTTCACCTCTTCAACACCTGGCAACAACTAATTTACTTTCTGTCTTAATGGATTTATCTATTCTGGACATTTTGTAAAAATAGAATCATACAATATGTGGCTTTTTGTGAGTATCTTCTTTCACTTAGCATATTTTCAAGGCTCATCCATGTTGTAGTGTGTCAGCGCTTCATTCCTTTCTATGGCTGATTAATATTTCATTGTGTGGATTTATCATGTTTCATTTAGTCATTTGCCAGTTGATGGACACTGAGGTTGTTTCCAACTTGTGGTTGTTATGAATACTGCTGCTGTGATCATGTGTGTAAGCACACGTATTCATTTCTCTCAGGTGTATACCTAGGAGTGGAATTACTGAGTCACATGGTTATTCTTTAATCACTTGATGAACTGACAGACCATTTTCCAGAGTGGCTGTGCCATCTTACATTCCTGCCGGCAATTTAGAAGAGTTCCAATTTATCCACATCCTCAGCAACACTAGTGATTTCCCTTTTTCAGAATGAATGTAAAGGAATACAGTAGTACCTCGGTTTTCAAACATCTCCGTTGACGAACATTTCGGTTTACGAATGCTGTAAACGTGGAAGTAAATGCTTTGGTTTTCAAACACACCTTGGAAGTTGAACATGTCACGCAGCTTCTACTGAGTGCAAGATCCTCAGGCCTAGCGGTCGGCTGTTTTCAAACATTTCAGAACTTGAATGGTCTTCCGGAACAGATTACATTAGAAAACTGAGGTACCACTGTATTATTATCATAGCCATTTGAGTGGGGATGAAGCTATATTGTGGTTGTGATTTGCATTTCCCTGATGACTAGTGATAGAGAGCATCTTTCCATGGAGAAATGTCTAGTTAGGTCTTTCGCCATTTTTTTTTGGTTGGATTATTTGTCTTATTATTGAATTGTAGGAGTTCTTTATTTGAAAATTTTTACTTTTTTCTTTTACAGAAAACTGACTTGATATTTATTAGTTTCTCCAACTATGGTTTAGCAAAGGAGTTCTTTATATATTCTGGATACAAGTCCCTTATCAGATATATGATATTTCAAGGGTTTTTTTTTTTCCCATCTGTGAGTCGACTTTTCACTGTCTTAATGGTGTCCTTTGAAATACAAAAGTTTTTGATTTTGATGAACTCCAATATTTTTCCCCCTTCTATCGCTCATGCTTTTAATGTGACATCTAAGAATCCTTTGCCTTGGGCCGGTCCAGTGGCTCAGGCAGTTAGAGCTCCATGCTCCTAACTCCGAAAGCTGCCGGTTCGATTCCCACATGGGCCAGTGGGCTCTCAACCACAAGGTTGCCAGTTCAATTCCTTGAATCCCGCAAAGGATGGTGGGCTCCTCTCCTGCAACTAAGATTGAACACAGCACCTTGAGCTGAGCTGCCGCTGAGCTCCTGGATGGCTCAGTTGGTTGGAGCACGTCCTCTCAACCACAAGGTTGCCAGTTCGACTCCTGCAAGGTATGGTCGGCTGTGCCCCTGCAACTAGAAACAGCAACTGGACCTGGAGCTGAGCTGCGCCCTCCACAACTAAGATTGAAAGGACAACAACTTGAAGCTGAATGGTACCCTCCACAACTAAGATTGAAAGGACAACCTGACTTGGAAAAACGTCCTGGAAGTACACACTGTTCCCCAATAAAGTCCTGTTTCCCTTCCCCAATAAAAATCTTTAAAAAAAAAAATACTTTGCCTGAAGGACTCTCTGTACTATCTCTAAATTACTAGCAACAAATTCTCTGGGTTTTTTTGTTTTTAATTTTTTATTCATTTTTGATGGATAGTTTGCCTAGGTATAGAATTCTTGGTTGACAGTATTTTTTTCTGCTTTCAGAACATTGGATGTCATCCCATTACCTTTTTGCCCCCAAGTTTTCTGATGTGAAATCAGCTTTTAATATTATTGAGTATCCCTTGTATGTGATGAGTCACTTCTCCCTTGTTGCTTTAAAAATTCTGTCTCTGACTTCTGACAGTTTGAGTATGATTTGTTTCAGTATGGGTCTCTGTGAGTTTATCCTACTCCAAGTTTGTTAACCTTTGTGGATGTGTAGATTAAGGCTTTTCATCAAATTTGGAGAGTTTTCAGCCATTACATCTTTTACTATTCTTTCTGCCTCTTTCCTTCTCTCTTTTCCCATTACGTTTAATGATGTTCCAAAGATCTCTGAGGCTCTGTTCATTTTTCTTTATTCTGTTTTTATTCCACTGACTATATAATCTCAATTGACCCATATTCAAGTTCACTGATTTATTCTGCTTGTGTAAAACTGCTGTTGAGCTTCTCTAGAAAAAAATTCACTTGTTATTGTAATTTTCAACAAAATGAACATTTCCAATTACTTTTGATTTGGTTCATTTCTGTAATCACCATCTCTTTACTGACATTCTGTACTTGGTAAGACATTATTCTCATACTTTAGTTCTTTAGACGTAGTTTTCTTTAGCTCATTCAACATATTTAGCTGATTGAAGGTTCTTATGTAGTTAAGTCCAACATCTGGTCTTTCTCAGGAACATTTTATATGGATTATTTTTTGTCCCATGAATGAACAATACTTTTTTGGTGAAAATGGGATATTTTAAGAAATGTAGGGGCCGGCCCGGTGGCTCAGGCGGTTAGAGCTCCATGCTCCTAACTCCAAAGGCTGCCGGTTCGATTCCCACATGGGCCAGTGGGCTCTCAACCACAAGGTTGCCGGTTCGACTCCCGCAAGGGATGGTGGGTTGTGCCCCCTGCAACTAGCAATGGCAACTGGACCTGGAGCTGAGCTGCGCCCTCCACAACTAAGACTGAAAGGACAACAACTTGACTTGGAAAAAAAAGTCCTGGAAGCACACACTGTTCCCCAATAAAGTCCTGTTCCCCTTCCCCAATAAAATCTTTAAAAAAAAAAAAAAAAAAAAAAGAAATGTAATGTGGCAACTCTGGAAATCACTTTTCCCCTCCCCAGAGCTTTTCGTTGTCACTGTTTGTTGTCATAGTTGTTCATTTGTTTAGTGACTTCTCTGAACTGATTCTGTAAAGTCTGTATTCTTTGTAATCCATGGCCACTTAAGTCTCTATTCAGTTATCTACTGGTCAGTTAATTATTGATTTCCTTAAACTCTTGGAGCCAATAAATCTCCCGGTCTTTCTCAAGGTGTGTGTGTGTGTGTGTATGTGACACCTTCAACTCTCATCCAGCTGGTTTGCAACTCTGCCTTAGCCTTCACTTCCTGTTCTCTGCAGTCTTTGCTGAGCGTGCAGAGCCCTGTCCCTGTCCATGCATGTGACCTTTGAGGTTCTCAGAAGTATGTCTCTAGGTCATCCCTTTCTTTTTTCCTTTTAAGGTTTTTTGGTTAGCCTATTGTTTGCCTCAATTGTTATTTATTGCCTAAGGTAGCTGCAACATTGAAACACTTAATTGCAATTTTTAAAAAAAAATAAACATCGCCAAGGAAGATTTTAGTCCTGGGCAAGCTCTGACACGGGTCAAATAAAGACAAGCCTTTCTAGTGGGAGCTTCCAAGGAAGCACTAGACAAGTCCAATCATGACAATTCCTCGGAAACGAGGCTTTGAGGTATCTCCAGCTCCATTCTGATCCCTGCAGTATTGGAAATGTGGGTCCTTAGTTTTGAAAGCTACTGCTGAGGGGAGTAGGATGAATTAAAACACTCCCTGCTCTTCTTACCAAAACGCAGGCATTTTTCTTGAGTAAATATTCCTTAGGTTGCTGCAAGACTGGTTTATTTCCAGAATTCCAAAAAGGTTAATGCTGAAAGTTTTTATGAGTTTTGTTTTTTTTAGTGAAAGGACAAATTTTCAGAGGTCCTTAGTCCCCCATTTTCTTTGATGTTAGCCCCCCCAAATTATTTTTAAGCAGGGTTTACAGGGTTGGACTCAAGCTAAACTTTGTCTCCTGTTAGCAGAAACCCCAGCTCCAGGCTTAGTGGGTGCGTGGAGTCTGTACCACACATGCAGAGTTCATTTAGGGTGAGCCGGTGGACGTACCCAGAATGTGGTGCTTACCTTCTTTGGTTCTCTCGTTCAGTAACTCTTTTACTTTCCCACTGCTATGCTTCTTCTAATCTCTGTGTTCCAGTTCAACAAGTAAAAGAGCAGGTTTCATGTTTGGATTTAATCTCCCCACTTGGCACAAACGATGGCCTGCTATCAGTGAAAAATATCATAAAAACGGGAGATTCAGGCAGTGCAGCTCCTTTCATGCAAGTTTTGAGTAACTTCCAATGTGTTCCTGCTTTTTGTCTCTCTCCACTGTCTTCAAGTGGTTATTATTTTAATTTTGTCTGGAGTTGTTTGTGGGGAAGGTTGGCCCAATAGAAGGTACTTCATTATCAGAACTTGAAATGCACAAGTGCATTTTGTAATAATGAATTCATTATTTTTAAAAAGCAATTTCACAGTTAGTGAAAAGGCGAGTTTGTTCATTCTCTTAATATAAATATCTAAAACAATTCTTTGGGAGCAGATATATTAATGCCCCAACTTTCTTTCTTTAAAAAGGGAAGATAAAATTTATGGAATAGGATGTTTTATTTTCAGTATGTTCGTAGTGCTAAACATAAAATAGACACTGTCATTAACTCTGGATTCTATGACACATCAAATGAAGCAGCAGAGAATCAGAATTAGGGCTGTTTATGAAGAGACACGAATTTGGAGGCTAGAACAAAAAACAGCAGTCATAGAAAATTGTGTAGCAAGGGATAAACAAAGCGTGTAAAGCGTATTTCAAGTTTGGATGTGAATCCAGCCCTCCCGTGGTACCTCTCTCCCTCTGACCCCGAGGACGCAGAGGTGAGAAAAGCAACCTAGGAGATGGGCTTCGACTCTGCCTGAGAGACCTGGGCTCCAGCAGCTTCGTGGCTCCCATTCTTGTCCGGAAGATGGTCTCGGAGGCCCTTTCCAGCTTGCAAGTCTTAATCCTGAAAATACACAAGGCCGCGTTCTGCCAGGATGACGGTACTCCGTGTATACATTTTTTTTAAAGTTTTTATTTCACCTCTAAATTTGCTTAGTGGCATTTTGGTAAGTAAAAGTCAATTTGTTTTATAAAAGCAAGAATTAGACACCAAAAAAAAAAAAAAGTTGCTGCTGGAACTCTTCAGACATTACTCTGGCACCACCTGCTGGAGAGCTTCGGAATTTTTATTACATGAACTTTCATTATGTCCCCAGAAAGATTTCAAGGAAACATGGTCAAAATCATCTCCATCTGAATTCAGTACCAGCTGTTAGTAGGAATTCAGGCATGAATTCAGTGTCACTGGTGGGGCAAAGAACTTGCCATAGGTGACTGGATTTTAGCACAGGGAAACAAATCTTAGACTTGCTGGGATTCCCTTGGAGGTGGCTGCCGGCTGACCGTCACTGCCACATCTTTTAGCATCACCTTGGCTACCCTGTCAAGGCCTGTGCACCAGACACTTTGGACACATCATCTTACTTAATCTAACAAGGAAACACGGATTTGTTAAATGAAACTTTCTCCCGCCCAGGACCTTCACAAGCCTTCAAGGATGCTTCTCAGCAGCATTGCACCAGCTTGTCACTTGCCGGGAGGGTGACCTGGGGCAAGTTGTTTAACCACTGTCTCAGCTTTCTTATCTATAATCTTGTTGGCTGTACTCATTGGCTACTATGAGACTACAGTGGGTAAGACAGTCCATCATCAGAAAATAATCCGTGGCAGAAGCCACTGTTACCCAAACCCACCCTCTCCAGTCCTACAACTAGAATAGCAGCAGGCAGAGCTCGTGACAGTCCCAGTTTCACTGGCAGTCTAGTGTGGCCATGTGACATTTTTGCCAGTGGGATATACTGAGAAGTGATGGGCACCACTTCCAGGAGGAACACAGGCTGGATGAACTGCCCCCTGTTGCTGGCTGCATGTGACAGGCCCTGGAGATGGTGTCCCACAAGACAGAAATAAGGGCGCCCTGCCCACCTCTGCACCCTCCCTAGAACTGCTACATGGTCAAGAAACACTTCTGTCTGTCTGTCTTAACTACTGAACGTGTCATCAGGCTGTGGCCAGAGCCAAGCTGAACTTAAACAACACTCACTGTGTATGCTATCATGAGGCATCTCCACTCGGTCCTTCCGCTACTTTGTGTTCCCACGGGTAAGAGTTCACATCTGACTTTGTGTCATATTGTTACAGTAAGTATTTTCTGCATATTCTATATTCTCCCTAATAATTTAATGGTTGCAGAGTATTCAGAGTATATAAAGTAGCTGGTTAAACTGTAAGTCACTTTCTACTCTATTGTTGACATGTTTCTAATTTTGTCTCTACCCTAATGCGACAATAAACATTTTTGTGCAGAAGTCTTATTCTATATTTTGAGTCATTTTAAAAAACATCATCAGCATTAGCATTATTCACAGGTTATACATACAGTGTTGAACTTTTCACAAAGATTGAATCAATTGCATCATCATCATTAATGGTACGCTCATTTCATCAGACTTTGAAAACAACAGGATTTTTACAAATCTATTAAGAGTAAAACTGATGTCAATTTGATTTTTTTTCCTTAAATTTTTCTATTGGGAAATGCTGGGGAACAGCGTGCCCCCCCAGGACCCATCAGCTCCAAGTCACTGCCCCCCAACCCGGAGGGCGCAGCTCAGCTCCAAGTCCAGTTGCTGTTTTCAATCTTTAGTTGCAGGGGACACAGTCCACCATCCCATGCGGGAACCGAACCGGCAACCCTGCTGCCAAGAGCCTGCGCTCCAACCAACCGAGCCACCTGGCTTCCCCTCCTGCAGCCTAGCAGCAGCTTGCCGTCCTCAATCCATGTCCTCAATCCAACTGCAGAGGGCGCAGCCCACTGGCCCACATGGTAATTGAACCGGCAACCCTGCCGTCCAGAGCCCGTGCTCCAACCGACTGAGCCATCTGGACATCCCTCAATTTGATTTTTAAAAATTTCCCCTATCTTTTATTTTGCACTTGTTTGATCACTACTGAGATTAAACACTTTTCCACGTTTGTTGGTTAGTTGTACCTCTGCTTTTAAAAGCTTTGTGTCCTGCTATCAATTGGATCCACTTCCTGTAGGTTTACAGAATCTAGCACTAATAGATATTATCAAGAGCCAATTATCTAAAACTTCAGAACACCATTTATTAAAAGTTGGAACAAGGAGATCCAAGATGATGGAGTAGATAAACACGTTGCCTGCGTTCTTTAATGTGTGAACACATGAAAATTACAACTAGGGGGCGGTCCAGTGGCTCAGGCGGTTGGAGTGCCGAGCTCCTAACGCCAAAGGTCGCTGGTTGGATTCCCACATGGGCCAGTAAGCTGCGCCCTCTAAAGCTAAGACTGTGAACAATGGCTCTCCCTGGAGCTAGGGACACTGTGAACAGCGGAGTTCAGTGTGAGCTGCTGTGTGTTGCCGTGGGCTGCTGTGTGCTGACATGTGTTACCATGGGTGGCTGGTGGTGGCAATGGCCAGCAGCCACAAGTGACTGGCAGCCAGCGTAAGTGGCCAGCAGCCATTGTGAGCGGCCAGCAGTCAGCGAGAGCTGCCATGAGCTGCTGTGAGCGGCCAACCAACATCCGGTGACCAACTGCCTCAGCCGGCTGGAGCGCAAGGCCAGGGAGCTGCACCCTACAACTAGACTGAGAAACAATGGCTTAAAAACCAGAGAGGTGGGGGAGAAAGGGATGGGGGGAGGGGGCAAAAAAACTACAACTAAATTATAGAACAATAAACCTGGAGAACCATTGGGTCTGGCTGAAGTTTTATAACTAAGGCTATAAAGAATAAACCATGTCGAGACTCGTAGGAGGGGTGGAGATGCAAAACAGGTCAGCCCCAAACCTCTGGGTGGTGGTTGAGAATCAGGAGGGATATCGGCTGTGGAGCTTCCTCTCCTCCCCCCCCCCACCACCGTGGAGCAAAAGACCCCAGCCCCCCATGTCAGGCTCCCCAGACTAGAGTACTGGTGCCAGGAAAAGGAACCTCCACAACACCTGGCTGTGAAAAACAGTGGGGATTCTGATCATCTGGCAGGGATGGAAGGCTGTGGGAAACTCAGACGTCCTCTTAAACGGCCCATGTATAGACTTACTCACTCATCGGCACTCACCTTGGGCTCCAGCAGAAGGATGGCAACTTGGGGAGTGTCAGAGACATACAGGGAACAGACTGAGTTGTGTAGCTTGGATAGGAGGGCTGGAGGCCAGTTGGCATTTTCCCTGTGTGAAGTCCTCCTTCTGCGCAGCCGCAGGCGGTTGCCATCTTGCCTGTGTTGAGCCTGCCCCTATGCTTATAGCCAAATCTGAATCTGATTGGTCTGGTGAGCTCAGGGCCCCACCCTGCTGACTCCCTGGCACCCTGCCCCAAACAACAACCCGAACACCAGAGGTACTTTCCCTGAGAGCAGTCAGCCCTGACCACATCACTCTTTCTTGGAAAATTATCAGACTCTGTGGGCCCCAGGTGGGCAGCACTGACCTTGGTGTGCTTTGAGACTTTTGTTGAGTAACTCCAGTCTCAGCACTAGCACCAAACAACAGTCTACATTAACCTGGTGACCACAATTCTTCCCATTCTAGTGATTCCCTGAGACCCCGCCTCATCCAACTTGTGTATCACACGAGGCTCTATCAGTGTCTGAACCTTAAGGAAGCCAGCAGGTGGCAGCAGGCCTCAGGGTGTCCTGGTATTTTGCAGAGCGACCCCAGGCCCAGTACTGGTGGCCGATGTCCTTGGTTTGCAGTGTGGCCTCTCCCAGGTGCCTCCAGGTCAGCACAGGCAGCAAACAACTGCAGATCATTTTGTAGCTCCGACCAGGGAGCCCTGATTGGTCACAGGCAGTGGGTGAAACAGAGCTGCACCGAGCCCCTCCCTAGAGACCCCAGAACTAATACACTTGGAGGTGGGCTTCAGACCACAGCAGAGCATCATCACTTAGCCCCACAAGTGGCACACCCGAAGGGCAGTTTCAACAAGCACCAGAGCCCGCTGGGCGGAATCCCACTCAGGGGGTAAGCTCCCCACACAGCAGCCCATAAACTATGGACAGGGCCAAACCCCACAGTCAATCAGCCTGAGGGTCAATCCCATCCACTGATGTGCCAATAGCAATCAAGGCTCAACTATAGCAGGAGGGAACACACAACCCACACAAGGGAAACTCCTGGAGCACGTGGAGCAGGTGACCAGGGAGACTGCACCAGGGCCCCACAGGGCACCTACTACATAAGGTCACCAGGCCAAGACTGGGAGACATAGCAGATCTACCTAATACACAGAAACAAAAACACAGAGAGACAACCCAAATGAGGAAACAAAGAAATACATCCCAAATGAAAGAACAGGAGGAAACTCCAGAAAAAGAGTTAAATGAAATGGAGGCAAACAATCTACCAGTCACAGAGTTCAAAACACTGGTTATAAGGCTGCTCAAGGAACTTAGTGAGAACTTCAACAAAGAGATAGCAGGCATAAAAAGGGACATAGAAACCATGAAAAAAGTCAGAAGTGAAGAACACAATAACTAGAATGAAGAATGCACAAGAAGGAAGCAGCAGCAGACGAGATGAAGCAGAGGATTGAATCAGTGTTTTGGAAGACAAGGTAGCAGAAAACACCCAACCAGAATAGCAAAAGGAAAAAAAAATAATATAAAAGGATAGTTTAAGAGACCTCTGGGACATCATCAAACATAAACAACACTCACATCCTAGGGGTACCAGAAGGAGAAAAGAGAAAGCAAGAGATTGAGAACTTATTTGAAGAAATAATGACTGAAAACTTTCCTAACATGGTGAAAGAAACAGATATACATACCCAGGAAACGCAGAGTTCCAAACAAGATGAACCCAAATATGCCCACACCAAGACACATTATAATTAAAATGGCAAAGGTTAAAGACAAGGAGAGAATCCTAAAAGCAGCAGAGAAAGGCAACCAGTAACTTATAAGAGAGCTCCCATAAGACTGTCAGCTGATTTCTCAACAGAAACTTTGCAGGCCAGAAGGGATTGGCATAAAATATTCAATGTGATAAAAAGCAAGGACCTACAACCAAAATTACCCTACCCAGCAAAGCTATCATTTAGAACTGAAGGACAGGTAAAGAAAGAGCTTACCAGACAAGAAAATGCTAAAGGAGTTCATCTCCACCAAACCTGTATTACAAAGAATGTTAGAGGGACATTTTTTAAGACGGAAGAAAAGATCAAAATTATGAATAATAAAATGGCAATAGCTAGATATCTATCAATAATTACTTTCAATGTAAATGGATTAAATACTCCACTCAAAAGACAGGAGGGCTGAATGTATAAAAAAACAAGATCTTTGCATATGCTGCCTACAATATAATCACTTAAGAATGAAAGGCACACACACACTGAAAGTAAAGGGATGGAAAAAGGTATTTCATGAAAATGGAAACAAAAAACAAAACAAAACAAAACAAGCTGGGGTAGCAATACTTATACCAGGCAAAATACACTTTAAAACAAAGACAATAATAACAGACAAAGAAGGACCCAGTAATCCCACTTCAGGGTGTTTATCCAAAGAAATCCAAACACTACTTCAAGGGGACGTGTGTATCCACATGTTCACTGCAACACTGGTTTCAGTGGCCAAGATATCAGAGCAACCTAAGTGCCCATCAATAGATGAATGGATAAAGTGGAGGTGGTACATATATACAATGGAATATTGCTTGGCCAGGGAAGGGAATGGGTTCTTGCCGTCCGCAGCAGCATGGGTCGACCTGGAGGGTACTGTGCTGAATGGAGTATGTCAGACAGAGAAGGACAGATGCAATGTGGTTTTGTTTATACATGGAATCTAAAGAACAAAATAAACAAAACCGAAACAAAGTCAGATACAGAGAACATTTTGTTGCTAGATGGGAGGGGGAATGGGGGTGAGTGAAAAAGGGGAAGAGATTCAGAAGTACAAATTGGTTGTCACACAGTAGTCATGGGGATGCAGAGTATAGCATAAGGAACATACCGTGTTTCCCTGAAAATAAGACCGAGCCGGACCATCAGCTTTAATGCATCTTTTGGAGCAAAAATTAATATTAGATCTAGTCATATTTTACTATAAGACCGGACTTTATATAATATGATGTGACATATGATGATATAATAATATAATACCAGATCTTACATTAATTTATGCTCCAAAAGACGTATTAGAGCTGATTGTACGGCTAGGTCTTATTTTCAGGGAAACAACGGTAGTTAATAATATTGTGATAGCATAGTACAGTGTCAGATAGTTTCTGGACTTATGGTGATCACTTCTTTAGGTACATAAATGTTGAATAACTATGGTGTACACCTAAGACTAATAAAATATTGTATATTAGCTATATTTTAATGAAAATCTTATTTAAAAGTCCACAAATATTAAGACACAAAATACATCATTTTTTTCAAACAAAAACCTTTGAAATAGTTTTGTCCCACATTCAAAGCAACTTCTTCCAAGTTATACAATAATTTAACCATTTTAAATAGAAAAATAGAACTTTAGCCCTAAACTTTGTCCCCAAATACATATTTTCTTTGTTCTAAAGAAGTTTCTTAGTGCAGCAGTGAGCTCCTGTATTATAATGTACATTTCCTTAAAAGTCTCGTTTGTCATTTATACACGTGACGTGTTTAGAACTTTAATTAGCAGTATAAGGCCTGGTGTTTCGTATTGCATGCTGTTGATAATACAGACACAAGTACCAAAATTAGTGACTTATTAAAAGCTAGCATCATATCTCTCAACTTTAAACCTGTCATGTACAGACTCAAACCCCTTTTAAAAAAAGGAAATACAGATCAACCTTATTTGTATATTTTTTATACTTTTAGTCTTGACATGGCAATAGTGCAAACATAATGTTCTGTGTTACAAAGGGAAGGTCGGTATTTTCCACAGCATACACAAGATTAAAAATTATTTTCTTTATAATTTTTATCATAGCTTATCATCTCCCAGGCTTAAAAACGTCACATATTCATCTGCTTTTTCTTATTTTTGAAATAAACTAACTTTATTCTTTAAAGCAGATACTAACACTAATCTAACGCAAATCATGAAAATTCGCTTTTAAGCAAATTTCACACATCATATAAACCCAATATGAACTGCATGAGAACACTTAAGCATTTAGCCTAGAAATACATAAAGCTGGACTCTTGTCCCCAGATCCCTTTGTTAATAGGAGACCCATTTTGGTGGCTTCCTAAGAATCAATCGGTCTGACATTGAGCAGTTTCTGGAATCTTTGAGCAGAAGCAGGACAGCTGCACAGTGGCCCTGGGTGTCACGTTCTGTGAACCACACTCAGCCCCAGGCGCCCTCCACAGGAATCCTTGAGCCAGGCCACATCAACAGTGAGTCACAGTGCAAGCCCTTGGAAAACAATCCGACAGGTCTGCCTCTGGGAGGGACCCTGCTTCCTGCACAGCGAGGCTGAAGACAGCCTGCGTTTCAGCTGCAGCTGGTCGACCAGGCGCCACCACTCCCCTTCCTGCACCGAGCAGGGCTTCCACCGACACCGCTGAGGCTATGTTGGGGGCAGGCTGTCAGTCCCTACGCCCACCCCACTAGGTGGCAGCTCCTACTGGCTGGATGTCCAGGATTCTACATTCAAAACAGAACTAAGGCAGGAGGCATTGGGGATGAATCTGCCATGAAATCCAATCAGTGGGATTAGATAAAAATGTTAGGAATGGAAGGACAGTGGTCACCTCCGGGTCTGAGACACTGGGCCCAAGGGAAAACACACCAACACCAGAATGGGCATGGATGCTGGGAAGTGAACAGGGTGGGGCCCAGTATGGTGGCAGAGACTGAGCAAGGCAGGGAACCCATACTGTGAACACAGACATTCTTCTCCCGGAAAGAGAAGCAATGGCATTTGACCACCACGCCCTGTCAGTACGACACTGTTCAATATTTGCTATGAAAATAAATCTGAAAGTACCTTTCAAGAGACACTACTACTAGAAAGAGATCTTTTTTCCCCCTAGCTCCTGTGAAATGGGTAAATGAGAAATAAATTCCAAAGGGAAAATTTTGAAAGAAAAATTTTGTTTTGTGGCTTCACTATGAAAAAATATAAAAGGTTGTATTTAAGTGTCTGCACTGGTGAAGACTTAATGCTTCTCAATCAGAATTCTCTGGAGCCATTGTCAACTGACAAAGTTAGATCTCCTTCAAAGAAAGACGTACACGGTTGTCACCTTAATCCCTACTCTAAATGCCCACCAACCCTGTATCTTTGGTCACAAAAGCAGCAAACATTCACGTTTCCATATCACAGTTGACTGCCTTTCAAGTTTAGAATGCTCTGCGTTAAAAAAAAATTAAAACAAAAATTTCAAATCACACATTATAATGTAACAAAATAATGTATAAAACAAGGTTGACCATTAAGAAATTAATTACATGATGAACAATCCTGTACAGTTAAACGTTTTATTACGAAATCAAAGATGCCAAGATTACACAAGAGGTAAGGCTCTGATTTCCCCTAGCTTGCCGGCAGGAGGTGCCCTGGGGGAGCCACGTGGCCAGGTAGCCACTATCTGCCTAGGCAGTTCAGCAGCACAGACAGCCGAGCGAGGGGACAGTGGCAGAGCAAATCTTTGGAAGTGACCCTCAAGACCCCTCTCTCCATGTACCCGTGTCCCCGGAGCTCAGGCAGTGGGTTTGATGTGCAGGGTGACAAGGACAAACGGCTCTGTCAGATGCGTGCAATATCCCCCACACAGCAACTGGCCATATGCACATGCCATGTTCCAATGACTTCAGCAGAAAGAAAAGGAAGTTCTCCTGCACGTGGTGCCCCTAGACCCAAGACCAGACACACCGCTCAACCCTGCTTTAGCAGAGTCACTCCATCTACCTCAGACGTCTGTGGAAGAAAAGGAGCGTTTATGTAAAGAAAAGGTTTAAATCTGGAATGGTCACAAATTCCGGGAAAAGAGACAACCTAACCCACACGCCTGGCATCCATAGGCTCAGGGCATGGGGCACATTCTTTGTCATAACACTTGGTTTGCACAGGCTATTTCCAAGTCCAGGCAACTCGATGCCACAAGTCAGCGTAAAGAGGGCTGCAGAACTCCCACTTGTGCACGATTCATTTTAACACGCAGATTTCCAAGACAATGCAACAAAAACTTGCCGCACGATATCAGAATGAGGCTCTTAGTCTTGGGGAGTTCTTCACCATTAACTAGGACTCACTCACGTGGTTCCAATCACATTATCTTTTCTGAAGAGAACATTTTCTGTGCCATTTCAGATCTGGTCATGATTTCCTAAAAAGAAAGAAAATGGTCATCAAAATGGCGATACTTCCAGAACCTAACAAAGTTCTCTAGTCTTTTAATAGTCGCGACTTTGCAGGGAACTGAGTGTATTCCAGAATACACAGAGCGGTCTGGATGCGGGGACTAAAACCATCTGACGTGTGCATCGTGGAAGGTGCAGCCGTTTGCCTGCGCGGGCTGAGGGGACGTGGCTGCCCCACTAGCTAGGACACACCCCGCGTTCCAAATCACCTGGGGTGGGCCTCCCCTGACCCCTGCACATCCTCTGGACGTGACGCCAGTGACTTATCACATGACCACCGCAGTACCCTTGCAGACTTGTGATTCTGATGCGCGATGGTTCTGAGCCCACGTACATGTGCACTGCAGCCTCTCCAACGTCCCAGCCCAGGACAGTCCGTCACCAGGTTGCTGCCGAAGTCACTGGCCTAGCCTTTCAGTGACAGACGGCCACGTCTGGTCCTGCAGCTGCCAGTCCAGGTACCCGTCAGCGCCACTGTCGCCCTTGTCACGTAAGCTCAGGTCCTACATCCATCCTTTACACATCACACTCCTGCCTTCTGGGCCGCCCTTCAAAGTCCTGGTGACCTGGAACTCATTTTTACCCCCAAAATCTTCCTAAATCTCCACCCTCTATTCAAATTTCCTACTTAGTAAATGAAAGTCACTTAGAAACTCTATTTAACACCCCAGCAAAATATCTATAAGTATGACATTAATTTAGACAAACTGCCATCTTCTAAACTCCACCCACACAAAAGAATCTGAAAAGTCAGGCTCAAACCGTCAAAAAACAACTCTTCCCTAGTTTTACACTAGTTTTAAATGAGGACCCAGTTCCTCTGAACTTCACCCACAAATCAGTGCCATCTTTTGTCCTCCCCTGCACAATCTGCGCTCATTCTAAAAAGTAACTGTTTCTTTCTGAAATGCATTTCTACTTTGTGAAAACAGCTTCAAGGAAGTAAGCAAAACATGCTCTACCTCATCTGAATCCAACGCTGGAAGAGCCCTGAAACAGAGACAAGAAGTCACAGTGTTAACAAGGATTGGTGCGTCTATGAAGCTGAGTGTGAACGCACCCCACAACCCGCCACCCTGTGTCCTGGGCACATGGCCATAGAAATGGGCAGGGGCTCACAGCAGCGTTGTTCTCAGGAGCCTGGAGTACGTAAACAGTGGTACGCTCATACAACGGGAGACCCAACAGTGTGGCCTCGTAAGGGATAAAACGGAAAAACGGACACAAGTGATCTATGAGCACAGACAGTGGCACTTTGGGGGTGTGGGGTCACGGCCTGGGAGGAAAACAGGTAGGTCTTGGGGCACAAGCGATGTTCCAGTTTTTTGATCTGGGTGCTGGTTACACAAGGGTGCTCATATTAAAAATTTACTGAGCTATGCACTTATTTAGAATGTGTGCACTTTCCAAAATGTGTGCTAGACTCTAAAAAAATTCCAGTTATAAATGCACTGAGATATGAAAATAATCATAACTTCGAAGTGGAAACAAAAACACAAGGAAAGGTAGGCCAGCAACACTGGAGGCTGATGGGCCGAGGGGACAAACGACGGACTGGTCGGGCGAGGGGCCACACGCAGCCGAGTCCCAGCCCACTTCACTGCATGTGCGCTGCTACTTCTCTGGAGAGCGGGACAAGGGCCTGCGTGGCGACGTGCTCTCCGCTGGGAGCCTCGTGCCACGTGCTCGGTGACAATTAGTCGTCACTTCACTGTGCTCATGGACATCAGATGACCGTGTTGGAATGTACACCATGTTTATTAAAATAAACACATATAATAAAAGAGGTATGAGCAAACATGTAGGAAAGCTGGTAGTCATGGCATCAGGTACTTATTTAATTCCCAGGTCTTTGTTACCATTTACTGGACGTAAATCAGGAAGGGGAAGTACGCTAAGCCGATCTTTATGGTTTATCAGAGAATAGGAGATGCCATAATGAACACACACAAGCATCTCATCACACACCAGACCATAGAATTACTCATTACATTTAAACTGTCCCATGACTTGCCAAATTTTTGTTCCATTTTTACAGTGTAAAAAAAGGGTTTATCTGTGTATGAAGTCTGACTTCTAAACGTGCTATGTAAATTGTACACTAATTGGGAGAGCACGTGCGAAATATCTTGTGTTAGTTTTCAGAAGTGAACCCACACCGGTTTCCAAGAACATAAAACAGTGGAAACTTGGGTTTTACAGCTCTACCCATTTCACATAAATGATTCTTGAGAATGTAAAATGAACCATTCCTGTGTTTTACATTCCAGAGAATCTTTGCAGTCAAACCGATATTTCTATTTACATGAAGAAGAGTGATGACTTTGTAAGACATAAAGAGAACTGTCCGAGAGGAGCCTCACCACTTCCCACCAAGAAGTAGGGAGTCCACTGAGATGGTTTCCTTCGAAAGTGCTCAGTACCGAGCTGCCAAATCCAGAAGACAATGCTTGCCACCTAACCTGAATCTCCCACATGCCCTGGCTCAAAACCCATGGATCCCCAACAACTGCAAACAAAACCACATCAACTCAGGGTCGCCAGCATTTCCAGAATAATGCCACAAACATGCGACTATATGAAAGTAGAGGAATAAATGCCAGTGTGACAGACGCCTGCTGTCACTGCAGCTCCCAAGGACAGAGTGGGGAAGCGCTTCGGTGACTGTGAAGAGCAGAGGGGAGGGTAGGCCAGCCAAAGCACAGACAAGACCAACCTCTGCACAAAATCCAACACTAAGCACCAAAACACCAAGTAAAGGTTGGTGACCTGGTGGGTCACACCTGCCATGGGGAAAGGGCTTAAAGAGAGTGGAACCAGAAGCAGTGACTTGAATAGTGATGGTTTTCAGGGGACAGTCAGGTACACAGAGGGGAGGTGTACCTTGGAGATATGACAGCACAGAAAATAAAAGGAAGGAAGCAAAAGATCCTGAAAAAAAATAAATAAATAAGACACCACCAACCTTCCCCTCTCAATACCTTCCATCCCACCACATTATCCGTAAATGAAACTATAATTCATGCAACTGATGGAAGAAAGCACTCATATTAGGAACTCTCACCACAGAATTCCTAGGAATAGGAAAAATAAACAAAACCAATTCCACAGAATGGTGCAGGAAGAAAAAAGGAAAATGAAAATCAAAACATTTTACGGTACAAAACACAACTATAACACAACTCTCCAAATGAAATGAAATGAGATAAAAAGAACATTTGGTGATAATAAAAACAATCTATAATAAGAAATTTAAAAACCAAGAGCAAAAATGGACAAGAACAAAAGAGGAAGAAAATCAGAGTCAATCAAACACAGGAAAATTTTAAAAAAGACAAAAATCATCCCAGGAATGAATAAAAAAATTGCAAGGTGTCTAAGGGACAATAAATACAGTACAAATTTAATTTGTGGCAGGAAAACAACTAAGAGAGTGAAAATGATGTAAAGAAAGAAGGATCAGAGAAACTGGTAAAAATGGAAGACAGAAGGAAAGGTAGAGAGGTCAGATGGTTCCTCCCACTGAAACATTTATAAAGCTGGACAAAAATATTAAAAATAAGTAGTTGAAGGCACTAAAAAACGGGGATATTAATAAATCCAAGTAGCACAACAAATTCCAAAGAGAACACACATAAAGAAAAGCACACTGAGATACACCACACACACTGTGGGAAGACAAATACAAGGGAAATCAGAAAAAGCAGTAAAATAAGCGACACATGACAAAAGAATACAACTAATGGCTGACTTCTCTCCATAAACAACAGAAACAAGAAGTACCAAAAGGACACGTTGGAAGAGCTAAACAAAAGTCAATCAAAATGTTTATATCCAGCAAAAGCTATCCTTTAAAAAAGGAGGGCAAACAAATACAGTTTCATATAAATGAACTTAAAAGAGAATCTGTTTGCAGCAGAGCTATACTCTAAGAAATACTATATAAAACCATACAGGAGATGGTGATAGGTTGGATATGTAGGAAGGAAAGAAGTGCTAGTGATTGCATAGGTAAATATGAAATAACATGTATGCATCTATTATCCTTTTCTGACTATTAAAAGAAAAAAAAGTAACAGTGTATTGTTATTTTCATAATGTGTAGGCAGTCCTCACTTTGTGTGAATCTGATATGTGTGAATTTCAGTTACTGTAGTTTAGTTAAATAGCACCGGGCCCTCCACAAAACAGTTCAAATTTCAATTACTCAAAAACACAATGAGATACTATTTCATAGCCACTAAGAGCTAAAATCAAAAAGGTAAGCAATAGCAAGGGTGGACAAGGATGTGGAGAAACTGGAAGCCTGGTATGTTACTGTCAGGATTAAAAATGATGCAGCTGCTTAGAAACAGCTTGGCACTTCCTCAAAATGTGAAACATACAGTTACCATACTATCTAGTAATTCCATTTCTAAGTGTATACCCACGAGAAATTAAAATATATGTCCACAAACTTGCCTAGAATCATCAAATTCATAGTGATGAAAACCTAAGATAAGAGAGAAAATCCTGGAGGCAGCCAAAATAAATAACAAAACAAAAAACACAAATAAAACCCACATAACATCTGGAGGAATAAAGAACTAAACCAGACTTCTTTCTGAAACTATGAAAGCTGGAGACATTTAAGTGACAATCTTTGAAGTGTTGGGAAAAAAACAACCGTCAACTAAGAATTGTATACCCAGCAAAACACCTTTCAAAAATGCTGAAACAAAGACTTCTTCAGACAAAAAAAATCTGAGAGATCACTACTGGGATACCCACACTACCATAAAGGGAATTCTTCAAGCAAACAGTATCATCCGAGACAGGAACTGTCTAAACAGGAAGCAAGTGGGAGCAGGGAAAGTTAGAAAGAACATGTGAAAATGTTATCCTATCTGGCTATCCTCACTGCTTTCCACTGTGGAAACAGCTACCTGGAATTCTAGTGTCAAACATAAGACCCTGAAGAGCCCCAAGTTCCCAGAGGGGCTTCCTCTGCACCCTGTTTTTCCTACGCTCATGTTTTTCCTCCAAAAGCTTCCCCGCCATACATGGTATTGTGGTTACATGTGATAAAGAAAAGTGTTTTACATGTGTTTGAACTTTTTCCATAATAGATAGCTAAAACAAAAGAAATGAATCTGATCCTATAAACTTAGATCAGAAAAGGCTGGAGATGGTAATAAGGCATGGGCATTAAAATCGTTGTTGCAAGATGACAAAGAGGGGAGAAAGACAGACCAAGGCAAGACTGTGTTTCTTTGCAATCTACACTTGATCTTAGCCTAAAGGCCAAGAAGCGATTCTTTGCAATCTGATGTGAAGTAAATCACTCATTCATAGTGAAGGGGGCCTACAAAAACACATGGAGGTGAGAAGGCTGAGAAGCACACCACAAAGCATGAACTTATCCCTTTACACGTGAGCCTAAATTTAGATTCAAACTTGAACAGGATATTTACATGTCTGTGAAGGAAGAGGGGATATTTTCTTCTACCCACTTCAAATCTTCATCCTGTAGAAATAAATATTTACATATTAGCATTTGCTTAATATCACCTGAAAGCAGAATTTAAAAATAAAATGTATGTTAAATTTAAGCACTTAAATTCAGTGTATAACATTCCTTTAATTTTTAAATGTTGTAAGAAGTTGGCAGGGGCGGCCAGATGACTCAGTTGGTTAGAGTGTGAGCTCTTAACAACGAGATTGCCGGTTCAATTCCCACATGGGCCAGTGAGCCACGCCCTTCATAACTAGATTGAAAACAATGGCTTGAGCTTGGAGCTGAGCCACGGGTGGGTGGCTGGTTAACCACTGAGCAGTGGTTAGAGCATGGTGCTCATAACACCAAGGTCACTGGTTCGAGACTCACATGGGCCAGTAAGGTGCAGCCTCCACAACTAGCTTGAAAAAATAACAACTTGACTTGGAGCTGAGCTGTGCCCCCCACAACTAGATTGAAAAACAACGATTTGACATGGAGTTGATTTGTCCTGGAAAAACACACTGTTCCCCAACATTCTCCAATTTAAAAAAAAAAAAAAAGTTGGCACTAATGCTGGACAGAAATTATGCCAGTATTTTCTTAAACATGCAGACAAACAAAAATTTGGATTTAGAATTTTTGCATTTCTTGGTTTTAGTTAGATGCATGGTGTTATAATTTTTGTACTGAAAAACGACAGTAAAAATACAGAGTGGATTTATACAATACAAAACAGCAAGAATATTGATTTGTATTGACTTTTACTCCCAGCATTCATTATGCCTCCTAATTTGTTCAAGTTTTTATATCATAAGTTTATAATTTTTCAAAAGAAAAAGATGATGGTACGAATATTCTAATTTAACAAAAGCATATTTATTTCAATCACTTGTATTTATGTTCACCTCTCTGCAGGAGAAAAGAAAGGAAGCAGGTCAGTCAGGGTATCTTTTTTTTTTTTTTTTAACAGAAACTTGCTTATTTCACTGGGAGAAAAGTAAAAAGTATGGAATATTTAGGTTTATAATGTAAAATAAACTAGAATGTTTCTTTGTGGTGTAGCTGGCTACACCTCTGGTTCTAGTAGTAATTACATGGGATACTCTGTTTCTATCATTACTTACATCTTAGAGAGACAGAGAGAGAGAGAGAGAGAGAGAGAGAGAGACTGAGAAAGCCACTGAGCCAGTAATAATAGGAACCCCAATTCTCTGAGTGAGACTCAAGTAGAAATAAGTCAATGAGAGACAAGGCCCCAACTTCTGGCCAAGAGCTGACTATACTTAATTTAGAGAAATGAAAAAGCTTTCCCTTGATGAGAGCTTTAAAATAAACTGAGAACGATATCCCTAAACTAAGAGGAAAATATCTTAACAAACTGAAAGTTTTGAAGCTCTAACACTGGATAATTAAAATTGCTATAGTTTTTTTTTAAGTTTAGTTAAATTACCATTAAACTACTCAAAGAACACATTGTAAAGAATTGCCAAAAATAAAAATTAGAGAATCTACTAAATCCAGCAAATAAAACTGTTCTTATATACCATGTGTTATCCTGTCAGAACTCACATGCATACGTGAATTTTTATACCATATTAATCACAACATATATAACTATAAGAAAGCCACATAAAATTGTATGATCAGAATTTTCATTTTGCTTAATTACTTTCATAATTATCACTTTTATGCATAAATAATATGCATAAAATATTTGAAAACCCATCTCTACCCTATATTTTACCATTTGATTTAAATGTCCAGTGCTAGGTCCCTGAGTGTTAGAGACCGTGACTCAATGTTAGGCCTCTGAATGTGAGCTCTCAGAGACCCTGACTTACACACAGAGCCATGTCTGCAAGAAAACAACAACATGTCTGGCGGCCTGCACCTGCAGACAGAGCCAAACTTGCGATAACAGAAAATGCCACAAAACAGCTATTTGCTACAGGCCTCAGCATTTTCTGTTCAAACAATCCTACCCTTTCTGCTTCGCCCCTATAAACCCCTCCTCACTCCCTCCTTCAGGGCTGCACGTCTCCTTTAGACACGCAGCCCGGACTGTAGCCATCTCTTGCTCAGCCCGATATACTTCTCTCTTACAATAAAAACTTTCTTAACTTTCCGACCTATCACACAGTTTTTTAAAAATGCTAATTTTGTTAACTGCACTGGTAATACATACAGTAAAGTCCTTTCCCAACAAGTAACAAGTGTTACAGAAATGGCTTCAAAATCACTTTGAAATGCTGAAAAGTTAATGCAGGCTTTCACTACGACAAGGCTTCTTGGTCTCTCATGTGCACATGACCTATCTATGGAGTCCTATTAAGAAGTAGATTCAGACTTGGCGGCCCTGGGAATCTGCATTCTAACCAGTTCCCAGGTGTGGGGGTGGCCCCGGAGTGAGAAAAGGCGAGAGGCAGGAAGTGCAGCAGCGACAGTTGGACATAAGCAGTCTCACGGCTGCTAACATTTGTTTTCACCCGAGTAAAACATGGCCTCCTCACAGTCAATGGCGCTGAGGCACATATAAATTCCTCCAGCACAAAGACTGAGACTATTCAGTATGTGTGTTACTCACAAAATTATCAGAAGTAGCAGGTTTAGCTGTTCCATTGGAAACCGTTTTCGAGGCTCTTAATTTTATTCCTTCAGCTATAAATGAAAAACATTATAGAGGTAAATACATAAAACAATATTTTTCTTTGTAGCCTCGCATCTAATAACCCAACAAGGAATAATATCATATGTACATTTTAAAGGAGAGTTTGGTTCTTCCTCCCTTTTCCCTGCCTTTAAGTTTCTCTCTCTCTCCTGAAATTTCCCTTGTCTTCAGCAACCTACTCCTGTATATTCTTGAACATATCTGTAAGTCGTTTGTAAAGTCTTTCTTGCCAACTGTCACATCTGGGTCACCTCTACATCTCCATTAACTATGGGTCACAGTTTCCAGTCGCTCCCTCGCCTAGCAGCTTTTCATCGCACATGGCCCTGAGGGTGGTGTCATACAGACTCCGGGTTCCCCGTCTGCCTCTGGGAAGCGTGGCCTTGACTTCTAGCAGGCATCAAATTCCTGCGGGATCACTTTGATCTTGTGCCGGCATGCGCTGAGGTTTTATTTCGGGGGGGTTATTTCAGTTTGCGTTAGTCCCAGGGTGATTTCAATGTCCCAGAATGTGGTCTTTATGTTCAAGGAGTGGCCCCTCAGGGCTTGATGGGAAGCCCACAGTGTTCACCCAAGCACGATGAACTGCTTGACTCTGGATTCCCAGCTGTGCACCAGCGGTGCTGAAATGTCCGTCCTGCTTCCTCACCTGATGCCTCCTGGAATCTCACTTTGCAGTCTCCCAGCTCGGGCTGGTAAGACTCAGCAAGCACACGTTTCTGGAATGTTTCCCTTTGTAGCTCTCTCTTTTCCGGGTTTCTTCTGGGCATTCTTCCTGCCCCAAACCCCACTGAGATGCCTCCCATCAGTAAGCCTGCCCCTGTGTGCCCGAGCTCCTGTCCCTGGGCTCTCACACTGACTGGGCGAGCCCTCAGCCAAGACCTCTGTGCCTGTGGGACTCATTAAGACTGCGCGTCTCATCATTCAACAGTCAAATCTCCAGTTCCCGCCAGCTCTTCGTTGCTCTCCATGACTCAAACAGTTCATGAAAATACTATTCTGTCCAGAGTTCATACTAGGTATCAGCATGAAGGTTAGTGCAATTTAATTCCTTCCATCATTGTGGAAACAGAACCTTGACACATGAATTAATATATCCTTGCTGTGAATAACTATTTCAGGTTTCCTTTCTTAACAGGAAAGTCAGAAAAACATGAAAGAATTAGTTGTGAGAATAAGATGAGAAGAGGTAAAAAGGAAGTAGGGACACTGAAGACCCATGGATTATGTTGCAATTTTTGCTGATTGGGTAGATTATAAAATTTTCACAGTATTTCAGACAGAGAACCAAAAAAAATTATAAAAAATTATTAAAAAGAATGTTACTAATAAGAGAAACCAAAGTAAGACAAAGGCAGAATGGCACAAAGATAAAATTACTCTCAACAACTGAGTTACATACTGATTGATTAGAGTATTACAGCAAAATTAATAAAATGATAAAATATTATGCAGATGTATGCAGACATATTGATAAAATATTATACAATAGAAAGATGAAGTTAGCACTAAAACCATAATCTAAATGCTTTGGGCATGGCCAGAAAATTACAGATGTGACTAATTTTAAACAGGCGATTCAAAGAAATTGAGCGATCATCAAGAAGATGAGTATTATTTAGGAGCGAAGCACAAAACATACCAAATCACTCTTGTGAAAATCACTGTACCTACTATAATACTTAGACTTTCAAAGCAAACAAGTCACAAAGCTCAAACTACGTTAATAATCTTGAAAATTTCACCACTGACTTTTCTTCTTGTATCTACCATAATATATGTTTATGCATATATATAGTTTAAAAAATATTTTATAGGAAAAAAATGTCTCTGACTTTGCATCACAGGTTAAGGTACAATATTTCTTTGTTACAATATATACAACAGTCATTCAATCAATAAGCAAACATATCACTCACTTAAATTTTCAGATGTTACCATGAATTCAACTTCATCATCAGAGTCATCTATCAGGGGCATGAAGGCATACCTATGTCAAGAACAAGAAGCTGTCTTACTAGTGTGTTTCAGCCTGTTCAATTTTTCGCTTTTATGTAAGAGTCATTGCATTAAAACACATCTACATTAGAGTTTCCCGTAAATTAAAATAATAAAAACGTAATTATTTTATTCTCAAATTAGAAAGGCTGTTGTGAAGAGCCCCCAGCCCTGCTGGTAAGAGCAGAAATGGGGGAGACCTGTCTGGAGAGCAGTCCTACAGCCTGTTGTGTTCGGGAGGCGGGAGTTCCTGCTGCTCCCCTCTCCACAAGAGGTCCACCTCCCTGCCCACAACCTTGGACTCATCCCCCGACCCAGGAGAAACTGTGTGATTGCTGAAAATAAAGCACATGACTGAGGCACTGTAGTAAGTCCAAGAGCATTCAGAAAGCATTGCTGATAGTAACAGCAAAGAACCTAGAAACAAAGTGTCTACTGTTAGGACTCACTCATACCACGAAATGCCATGCAGCCATTACAAGTAATGGGCAGATATACAGATAATGTGAACAACAAAGTACGGGACAGTGCATACACATACATGTACATGTATTTTATTATTGTTGTGTATTTTTGAAAAGACACAAACACACACACTGGTATGTACTGTTTAATTTGCCCTCACAGTGCCTTTCTTGGGGAAGAAGAATGGGGCAAATAAGGTGGGGCGCCCCATCACATGCGGTCTAAAGCACGATCTTCTGGACTTGGCATTCAAGCTCGCCACGATTTTGGTCCCACTTTCCTTTGCAGCTTTACCGCCCTCCAGTGTAAGTAGCATTAACCAACTCCATGCCTGCGTGACCTCAACGCACGCATGTGTCTCCCACAACGCAGGAAATGTACTCCTTCTGCTCAGGCTTTCACTGCCCGGCTCTTTCCTTCAGGTGAACCGTAAATGCTGCCTCTTTGGCGTCCTCTTCACCACCCTGCATCCGCCCCTGCGCACACTGTATGCACCTTTCATTTCCCTGCCTGCCATTTGTCATGTGTGTCTCCCCACCTGCCTGAGCACCTGATAAAGCATGAGCACTTCCCCCAGTCTCTCTAAATGCGTGGTTAACATGGTAGCGGGCGATCGACAAATGCTTGCCAAACATGCCTTTTCCTGTGTTAGTTACCTCTGATTATTTGCTGACGGTCTCCACAAAAACATTATTACAACAAGGATGAGCGAAAACAGGAAGCTCCAAAACGCACCATCAACCCACCGTTCCATCCAATCCTACAGTAAGGACAATTCAAACACAAAAAGTTAATTTTCTGATAGACACATAGACTTTTGATTCAAAGAGTGTACAATAGCAAGTACTAATGAAATCTTTCCAACCAGGAAGTCTTCCAAATAAATAAGCACATATTTTTTCAAGGAAAATGAAAACTAAGAAATGCTATCTTCATAAAAACATTAAGGCTTACTTCAGCCTTATAGACAGTTAGATGAGTAAACTGCTGATGTGAATTAAATAGCATAGTATCATAAAAAGAATTAGAGTGTAAAGGAGCTTCAGAGGTTATTTAATCTATTTTCTAGGCCAGAACAGTCACGAGGCAGGTTAACAGCAGAATCAGAATCAAGTTGATAGTGGGTACAGTAGTCCCCTCTTATCCGCCGTTCCGCTTTCTTGTGGTTGCAGTTCCCGCGCTCAAATGCAGTTCGAAAACATTAAATGGAAAATTCCCAAAATAAACAATTCAAAAGAAATTTTGAGAGAGACCACATTCACATAACTTTTATTACAGTACATTGTTATATTTTTCTATTTTATTAGTTATTGTTATTAATCTCTTACTGGGCCTAATTTGTAATTAAACTTTATTGTAGGTAGGTGTGTATAGGAGAAAACACAGTATATAAGAGTTCGGTACTGGCTGTGGTCTCTGGCATCCACTGGGGGTCCTGGAACATGTCCCCTGTGGATAAGTGGGGGCTGCTGTATTTCTGACATTGATGACATCAGAATGTCTGATGCAAAAATCTCAATGCAGTCTTTTTGCCAGAAGGTTACTCTGCTTTACTGTGACAGGAGATATTATTATATACTATTTGAAATGCTTCTACGGGGCTGTTTAACATAAACGACACGTCAGACTGAAGGCGTACAGGCCCACTGGGCACGGAACAGCCCAAGTTCAGGGGACGTAGGAAGAAAAAGATTTCTTGTTACCTTAAATTATACAGGCAGAGAATTATTTTTCAAAATATATAAAAGGAAATCGAGAAAAGGGTTTACACGTTTTCTCTTATAAATTTAGGAGGAACTTTTTCAGATTCATTGAAAGGAGGCAAAAGTTTTTATAATTCTATATAAAATAATTCAAGGAAACACAAAATCTCCACTGAAATTACCTCTACTTACAAAGACAAACTAAATTCTTCAAAATTACATAAAATAAGGCAGCCGGATGGCTCAGTTGGTTAGAGCGCGAGCTCTTAGCTACAGGGTTCAATTCCCACATGGGCCAGTGAACTGCGCCCTCCATAACTAGATTGAAGACAACGAGCTGCCGCTGAGCTGCCAGAGAGGCGACCGGATGGCTCAGTCGGTTAGAGCACGAGCTCTCAACAACAAGGTTGCCGGTTCAATTCCCACATGGGATGGTGGGCTGCACCCCCTGCAACTAAGATTGAAAACAGCGACTGGACTTGGAGCTGAGCTGCGCCCTCCACAGCTAGACTGAAGGACAACGACTTGACTTAGAGCTGATGGGTCCTGGAAAAATACACTGTTCCCCAATATTCCTCAATTTAAAACATAATTTAAAAAAGAATTACACAAAATAAAATACATAATTAAAAATGAAAACTGGGCCGGCCCGGTGGCTCAGGCGGTTAGAGCTCCATGCTCCTAACTCCGAAGGCTGCCGGTTCGATTCCCACATGGGCCAGTGGGCTCTCAACACACACATACACACACACACACACACACACACACACACACACAAAGGCAAAAAAAAAATGTAAAAAAAAAAATAAACCCTTAAAAAAAAAAAAAAAAAAGAAAACTGTTTAAATAGGAAGATTATACTTACTGATTGACATTTTGCAAATCTAAATGTCTTAGTTGTCCACACCATAAACACTACAGAAGCTGAAACACACAACAAAAGTCACCTTTGAAGGAAATGCGACCCTGAAATAACTTACTATAATAAGCAAAGCCAAATACGTACCCAGCACGGCAAAGATCAGAGTGTTTGTAAAGTGCCTGTATAAAGAAAATTTCACTGTGTTCTTTCTTAGCCTCAGAGTCTTCATAGTTTGTGCCAAACTTACAAAAATGTGAAAAAGTTAAGGAAATACATTTTAAATAGCAATAAACAGTTAAAATAAAAAACAGAAACAGAATCTACCAGATTTCCAAAATTGATTGTGCTAAATATAGATCCTTTCATTTAAAGTTAATAAAAACACAGAAAATGTAACGTTAGCCGCCAACACATGTAATCATGATTCTGATTTTATCACAAATTTGCCTTACTACCTACCGCTGTCTGAACTCAATGAACTTGGATGAAGACACATACCCCAGGAGTCCCATGACGGACTCTTTAATGCCCAGCGCCCACACCACGGGCAGAGCAGACCCCCTGCCAGCCCCAGGCCAAGCGCCAGGCGCTCGCAGGCCCCACTGGGACATCCCACTTGGCTTCTGCTTTTTTGTCTGTTTCTTACTTATTTTGTTCTTTTGAGTCTACTCTCGTTTTATCCTTTCAATGACTGAAATTAAGAAGTTAGGTCATCTATCAATTCTATTTTATCCACTAAAAACTGAAATATGTCACTAAAACAAATATGGACTTAGGTAAGGACAGACTTCATTCGAGACGATTGTGACAGGGAGACTGAGATTCAGCAGGCTCAGGGCGCACAGGACAGGGCTCTGCTCTTATGGAGGGAGGGAAACAGGACTAGAGAGCTCTGGGCGGGCGGGGGATGGGGGGTGTTAGAGATGGGATGGGGAGGGAGGAATGACTTTCCTGAGTCTGCAGATTCCTGGGAGGGGCCCTTCCGGAGGACTGTGGGAGACGAAAACTCAGGGACCTGGGGGAGGAGACTGCTTGGCTTGGTCCAGACTGGTCAGTGGGTACATAGCTCTGAGTCTGGCCTTGTCCCAGATAACAAGGGGGCCCAGGGTGTCCCGTCTAAATCCTACAAAGAAGGGGTTCTCTGCAGTAAGCTGGCTCAGAAAGCGGAAGCCTGGGGCTTCCCACCAAGGTGGTATTCCAGGAGCACAGGCTCCGGTCAAGTTCAGCGCTGTCCGCTATGAAGAAGCCAAGGAGCTTCTCTTTGGGCTCCTGAGCTCGGAGGCTGGGATGAGCAGAGCTCTGCCTGTGGTGGGAGGTGCCCCTCCGGGGCAGGCAGCACCCAGCTCTGTCCATGAGCCACACACGGAAATTAGGGCGCAGTCAAAGAGGGCAAATTCTACATTTATGCCTCCTACTAAATTCCAAATACTCATTAGTCAAAAACTTCATTTTAGCACCTATACTACCCAACCTGCTTTCAATCTTTCTAAATGACCAATAATTTGCAATAGAAGGTCAATGTCTAAAACAGCACAACCCACCCAATTAAGACTCCTGCAGAAGTTACAAAAATGCAAATGTGCCGTGTCCCCCAAACATCACCAAGACAAATACTTTTTAGAAATTCTTGACTAAAACCAATTTTTTGTGTGAAAAAGTCTGGCCTCGTTTAATAATTCAAAAGTGATTTTTAAAAGCCAAGGAATAAAAAGATCAAAAGCAAATTGAAAAGAGCCTAAGCCTGCACTTACCAAGGTAGGGAAAGGTAGGGAGGGAGAGCTTAACCCACTTCCGGTGAGAGGGGAAGTGGGGAGGAAAGCACACGGCCCATCATCCCAGGTGAGAAACACAGGACCCAGCTGCCCTAGGAAAGGATATCCACCAGCACAAGCCAGAGTCAAGAAGAGACAAGGGGAGGCTGGCCACAAGCTCAAGATCAGAGTCATTGGCCTGCAGCAAAACAGCAAAAAAAATAAACAGAAAAAGAGGGGGGAGGGCTTCATGAGAAAGGCTGTGGCTCTGAAGTTTTCAGGCTATTTTGCTTTTACTTTAGAACTAGCTTCACACAGGATCAGCTCAGTAATTCACAGCAGCAGAGGAAGCAGGGTCCTTATGCGACCACTTGGTTCTCCCTGCAGCCCTGCCAGCCCATCCCCACGTGCGCCCACGCTGCCTGCCAGTCCCAGGGCGCGGAGCCTTCCCACAGGGCTGCTCCTCAGAGCAGGACCGGCACCTGGGCTGGAACGCAGCTCCGGTGCACAGCTCAAGTGTGCACTTCTCCTTGTTACCAACTGAATGTCTTCAGGTGTGTTTTCATGCAGGAACTATGACAAGTGCTGGAGGAAGATGTTCACAGCACTCTGAGAAGGTCCGATTTACTGAACTACACATTTATTCAATAAACTGGACTCTAAACCAGTAGCTGAACAGAAGCAAAATGCTTTTAAGACTTTTAGGCAAGTTTGGTTAGAAACAACTCTTTAAATCAGGCATTATTTCTTAACTGGACTGGGGCCCCGTGGACAGATCTGGGAGACTCTTACACGGCCCAACGTCGGCAAACGCCTACGTGGGGCGAGGTCTGCAACCTGTGGGGACAGGCTCCCGGCTCCATGACATTTTCAGGGGCATCTGTGCTCCCAGCGCCCAAGCACGGATGACAACCACCGCTTTGAAGAAAGATGATACATTAAAGGGTTTGTTTTAACTTGGAAGCATGCGAGAATTCACAAACGGAATTTAAAGAACATATAGAGTGGGCTCAGAAAAGACCACCCGCGAGGGATGCAGAAAAGCCTCCACGGCTGCTTCCTTGTGGACAGGTCACTCTCTCCCCAACGGGCCCCGCCTCTCCCACATCTGCACCTACAGGTAGCTACCCTGGGACACTCTGCCAACTGTCCCTCTCTTTTCATGCTTCCCACTATGTGTTCTCCTCCATTTTCCCCAGAATGCCTGTTCCCCGATTCTCAATTCCCTTCCTACCGAAACCCCATTTTGTCCTCCCAGCCTCAATTTAAATGTCACCATCTCTGAAATATTTCCGGACTTCATGCTAGAACACCTTCTCTCCTATTTGCATTACCACCTCTCTAAAATGGCAGAGACTGTTGCTATGTTGCTCCCAGCTGCACTGTCGCCTCTACCACAGCACAGGTCCCTTAAACGCAGGGAATTGTCTTTTCCTCCCTGCCTCCTCAGTGTGGGGCACACGGTGAGCACTTAAGTTCGCTGAACTAAATAGCAAAAAAGGATAGCTTCCACTGTTTGTCTGGGGAGTTGTTACTTTTTCACCTTCAATTAACGTCCCATGTGGAGGTAACAATAATGCAAAACTGTATTTCTCTCTATGATCATTACACATTAAAAGAAATATGACTTTAAGACATATCAAACTGTTTTAGAAGGACACGGTAAAGGATATGAACCATACAAAAATGGAGTCGATAACGGCTAAAATAATGTCACCAAAAACAACAGCTAAGTGGCTAGAGTCCTGGAAGATAAAACAGGAATAAAACCCTGACAGTTGAGTTTCATGACATTCTAGGCACTCTCTTCTGGTGAGAAAGCAGGTCAGCTCATAGCATCAGTGTGAGAAGGCCACACGCGGGATCTCACCCGCCAACTGTGGTTAAACTCATGGAAATAACCGGTTTGGCCAGCAGCCGCTGCTCACCTGTCAGCCTGCTCGAGGACAACCAGACTCAACTCCGGAATGGGAGTAACAGTACCACGCCCCTAGTTCCCTGGGCAACCGTGTCAACCCCCCTCTCCACATCCAAGCCAGGGTCACCGCTACTAGTGAGATGGACCTTCCTCTTTCCTGCTGGGCGTGAAGAACTTGGAAAAAGTAAAATAAGGCCAAGGAATTGAGTGCAGGGGACAAGCAAACTGTAGGCTAGCCACTAACTCTGATCAGGAGCTGACAGAGAGCAGTTACCGGTGTGAAGCTGACTGAGTCAGATTTTAAGGAAATACAATGCATATACTGTGTGTATGAGGAGTATTTCTCTTTTCTCTAGGGAAGAGGAGTTTCCTGTGAGTTACATACAAATACAGAGTTCTTTATTATGTATTGTAAAAATAAACAGCCCTCACAAGTCAGAGATGAAAGGAGCCAGGTGTTATCTCACACAGAATGCAGACTAGAGACAACAGGGAGGAGCCTGAGGCTTTTTAACAGGACTGGACGAGTATACTGCTTTCAGAGTCAGAGCGAACATGTGACATGACCACGTACACACGAACCCTCTGTGCAGTGACCTGAGCTATACATGTCAGCCAAGACACTGGAGCTGAAAATGACACGATGCTTGAAATCAATTGATGTACAGGAAGCTTGTGAATCACTCACTCATCAACCACGTGATCAGGAAAAACTACGAGCTGGAACCGGAGGGTCTTCACAGACGTGAATACACTGACTCTTGTCCAGGGCACCTGCTGACCCCCACTGTCACCCCCTGAATACCACCTGCTCGGGTCCTTCCGGGAGTGGGCTCTGTTGAATCCCCACAATACTGCACCCAGAGTCAGAGACAACTCACGGCCAAATGAGACTAAAGGGCGAGACGCAAGGTCCCCACGCGTGAAAAGCACACTGACTGTCTTCACTTGGCACGTGTGGAAGAAATGGGATGTGCACACTGCAGAATGACACGCAAACCTTCCTGGGGGTGATCGTGGATGTCTCTGAGGTGGCAGCTGCCATCAGGCAGCCATGTCACTTCAGGAAGTGCTCTGGCTTGCCTTTTACTTTCAGGAAGTCTTGAAAAGGAAACTATTCCATAGGAAGTAAAACTGGGCCTTTTTTATAAACCTCCTATCTTCACAAATTCACCTCAGGGGCTCCGACAAAGGAATGGAAGTGGAATTACGCAGAATTTACCCCAACGACTCTCATCACGCCTTCGACCGCTGCGAAGATAAAGTAGAGGAGCCCCAGTCCGATCACCCGGTGCATGACTGTCCCCAAGCGAGGCCTGGAGCGGGGAGGGCAGACAGAGTGACAGGAAAGGCAGGTGAGCCAGGTGTACCAGCACAGTCACCGGCCCTATTTCCAACCCCAGGAAGCTGCCACCTGGGCTGCTGTGTTAGGAACAAGGCAGCAAGAGGCTCAGGAAAATGGGCCTCCTTCTCTGGCACTGGAAGCAGCAGAGGGTTTTTTGCTGGAATGCAGCCTGTGACCCACTTATCCCACAGCCCAGGTGCAGTTGCACAGGCTGAGACCCGGGAAGGTGAGTGCCAACTTCTGAGTGTCACCGGCAGAAATACTGTAACCCTTCACTAATATTAGTCAAAATCGTTCTGAGGTGCACTTGTTGGAGGTGACCCACTGATTTATGACTTGGGCAGAGAAAAAGCAGGACGTTTAGGAGATCGAATCCCACGACCTTCCTTCTCTCAATATCTGAAACCAGATTTCAGTTTCCATTGGAAAGAATTAAAATATCATTTGCATCCTTTAAAAATCTGAATGAGTTGGGAAAATGCAAATATGGTGATTTCTGCAGTTAATGTGACAGAACTGAAATTTCGTGACATCTGCAAGTCAGTTTATCGCATGTACATTTTAGTTCAAAACCCCCTTCTCAGAGTTAACTACAGGAAAAAAACGGTTTTAAAAAGATACTTAAAATCATCATTTTAAAACAAAATGTACACAAAAATTAAATTACTAAAAAAATAAATTAACATTTATACAGTGTTCCCATGTAGTTCATCTGAATTCTGAGTCAGTCAGTTATCAGCAGAAGGGTTCGAGTCCCTCCAGGACAGCTGCCAGCAGGCTGACAGGGAGGGGACACGATCACAGGCCTGTGCCCCACATCCCGGGGCACCCACACTCGGCTGCGGTGAGGTCCACGGGCTGCCACATCAGGACCTGTGTCCTGTGTGCGGCCCTGAGCCTCTACCCCAAAGCAAAGCACGTGAAGGGACGAGGGGAGAGAGCTGGGTGGTGACGGGGCTGCAGGGAGAAGCTGGGGGGGAGGGGGTCCAGGCTGAAGGCCGTGCCCCTGGAGTCGGGGTTTTAGAGAAGAGGAGAGGATGGCGTGACAAGGACAAGTGATGCACAGGGACGAGAGGGTGGGAAAGGTGGTGCTGATGGGACAGGGCTTTACTCAGAAATCCTGCTAATGCCCAAATACAGTCGAAAAAGCATAACTACACAGTTCAGGAAACAGAAAATGGCTTGAACTGCCAGGATTGTTTACAATTCTCCACACTCTATTCACAGAACTATGAGAAGATACTGAGATTCCAATTCAGGACCCTGAGTGTGAAGTCGCCAGCATGTGCAGACGGCCTTTAGGAGCGCGTCCTTCGGGTCTGTATGACACTGACAAGTGTCCCGCTGCACGGAAGCCACGGGACTGGAGAAGTGGAGCCTTTCCAGCCCAGTGCGACTTACTTCACGATGCCATAGCCCAGGCTCACGATGATGACTAGGAGGCGAGCCAGCGTCCTCTTCACAGCAGATGTCAGCTCCGCAAATATCAACAGACCCTGGGCTGCAGGGAAGAGAGAAAGCAGCTCGCAGTGTGCCACCTGGGCCGGCCACCAATAGTAAACACGTGCCATGGACAGCGACACCCAACCTCAGGCTGACTGAAAGGTCACCTAATCCAAGCGACACTGAAAAGTCAGTGAAGGGGACTCGCGGCCTGGTCTCTGACCCACCCTGTTGGGCCCAGCTCTGTGCCGGCCCATGACCTGGGTCCCTCCCTCCCTTCCCTGTGCTCAACCTCCCCCTTCAGACAACAAGCACCACAGCCTCCTCCTTCCTGTAAACATCTGGACCCCACGATGTCCTCATCTTTTATTCTCTGGTGCTTCTGTGTGGCTGTCATAGTAACTTTGATAGCCCACTTTGTGAAGCGTGGACTCTGGTTAGAACAACTGAACCAACGGAACCCAGCCTGGAAAGCAGCAGACGTGACAGAGGGCCTCGCAGAGCTGTGAAGGGAGCCAAGCTAATCCACACATGGGGAGGCACATGGGGGTCCCGAAAAGCTTCTCAGAGGGGGTGACCCCTAAGTCAGGACCTGAAGGTGAGGAAGGAGTGAGCTACCTGGGGAGGGACAGGAAAGCAAAGGAAATGACACACGTGGGGGCAGGAAGCAAAGCACAACGTGCCCCAAGAAGTGGAGGTACAGTACGTTGGCAGGGAACTGAGGGGTGCGATGGCTCCAGGGAACAGAGACTGGGACCAAGGGCTATTGTACAGGGTTTTAGGCCACACTCTGCACCTGGGCTTGAGGCCAAGGGCAGCGACAGTACACAAGGCAGTAAAAAAGGAACAAATCTGTGCCTGTGCCTGGTTTTGTAAATAAACTTTTATTGGCACACAACCCACTTGTCGCCTGTGGATGAGCTGGGCAGTTGCAGCAGAGCCCGGGAGGCCTGACAAGCCAGAAATATCTACTATACGGCCTCTGCAGAAAAAATGTGCTGGCCCTGGACACACAGACAGCTTCACTCCATCACAACTGCTCTGCCTCAGGGCTCAAGGGCCACTGGACTGCCCGTGAGGGTCACTCTGGGGAGAAGCTGCTGAGTGCTGGCAGTGAGGACGGGCAGGGTCGGGAAGATACTCAGGCACCAGGCGGCCCCATCTCATGGTTCTCGCTCACAATCCTCCATCTTATGCACAAGAATCACGAGAGACCTCAGCAAATAACTCAAGGACGTCAGACACACAGTCACCACGTTTTCTCACTGCCAACTTAGAAGCACCACAGAAAGAAGTCGACCTGGCACAACCTGTTTCTGACATGCTCCCTGGTGGGTCCTAACAGTGCTGTTCCCTCCCCTTAGAGGGTTTCTGAACTCTGTCCTTCCAGGTTCTGTGCTCAGCAAGATAGCCGAGCTCACAGAACCCCAGCTGGGAAGTCACACAGCCCGCCAGCCTCCCGGGACGCCACTTCTTCCTCAGGGCTCCCCAGACACTGACAGTGGCCTGGGGACTCTCGACTCAGCCCTCGCTGTCATCTCAGACACAGGGCTTGGAGTGCCCGAGGACGGCACTGGTGCCCTCCTGCAGTGCCCCTGCCCCACCGCTCAGAGAAGAGGTGACCACCTCTAACAGCCGAGGGGCTGGATGGCCACCACCGGCATCCAAGAACGCGTCCATCCTCAGCCATCAGCAGCATCCCGTCCTTCCTACCTTGTATAAGCAAACATAAAACCATCACTGCAGTCCTTACAGAGAATGACACCTCTCACATGCCTCCCTGGACGTCCATCCTTATTCTTTTGTACGAGTCCTTTTAGACTTTTGACATGAGGAAATTAGAAACAACTCCCCAACACAGAGAAGCAGTAAATAAATTCCCATGTATCCATCACTCAGCTTTAGTAATTATCAGCGTTATGCCAAATCTGTTTCTCCTGTGTTCCGAGGCACTCTCTTTTTTCCTGGAGTTATTTCAAAATGGATGGCAGATACATGTCCGTGGGAAATCGGCCCCAAGGTCATGGTAACTGCGCCCACAGGAGCTTGTGCCTGTGTACGTCCAGCTCTCTGAGCTCTCTCCCTTCCAAGGTTCAGCAACAGAGTTCACCGTCCCTGCCTTCTCTGGCCTTCTAGAAGTCTGAGGCATACACTGTGCAGGGACGGTCACAGAAGTTCTGTGCACGAGGAAGAGGCAGGAGAATGGGAGGAGGCTGTGGGCCATACCCATTTTATTCCCTGCGGCCCGATTTCTTCTTTTTGGAGGGGAAGGAGAAGGGGACAGGGGTGGGGCGAGAAACACAAATGTATTACATAGTTGGTGGCACCCAAATCTGCCGTCCTGAGCTCCGTGTCGTTTTAATCCAACTGTGGGGAGCCAGACCTTAAGAAATAGGACCTTTCTTCTCCCCGGGAGAAAAGTGAGAGAGCGCGAGCAAGAAGTACAGCAGAGAATGGGGACAGGAGCATGCTGCCCAGGCCGCAGCCGCTCCTGCAGTCTCCGTGCCCCCTCTACTTCCTCCACAATGCGGCCGTCCCCAGGGCCCTGTGGTCACAGCATGTTTATAGGAACAGTCACAACTCACTTGACAGCCCAGTGCTGTTGATGTTTTGGTATTCGGTATAGAAAACTGCTTTTTCAAGCATTCCCAGGAAAATAACAGCTGCTATCCAGAACTGGATTCTTAATATGTCTTTCCAGTAGCAGGCAGACCACATCAGCCAGAGTACGCCATATAAAATGTAAACAATGCACATCACCATGTAGAACTGTAGGGAGAGAAGCAACTGCAATCAGGGAGACTCCCAGTGTGAGAATCGGCATTTCTATATTCAAGTGTTAGCCCCTGATTTTCCAGTCACTGCAGAACCAGAAAGAAGGCACGTTAGAGCACCAGCTACTACGGGATCACCTCCACTGAGCTCTTAGAACTTAAAATAGTCCAATTAGGACACAAAATTCATTTTTTAAAAATGATAGACATACTCACAATCATGAGAGGCCAATCTGAGGCAGAGAGATATCCTTTCGGCCCCATCATAGAAAGGGAAACTGGTGAAAGTGAGCGTGGGGACAAAGAAATTGAAGAGTTAAATTAACAATAAATCAGCTTTCTCTTAAGCTTTAAATACAAGCTTATTTCCCTGAAGCCTCCAGAATACAAAGCAGGCTAACAAATGGTACGTGTGTCCAACACACACACACACGCGCGCGCGCTGGAAACTTTCTAGCTGTTTGATCATGTGATCTTATCAAGATGCCTTCACCAGTATACACACGGTTGGGAAACCTGGGCCAACTGACCTCACGCAGAGAGCAAAGTCACACTGGCAATGGCCTGGCCCCTGTTGAGTCACTGACCTCCTGAGGACTTGGCTCTCCATGTAACTGGAGTAAGTGCCTGAACTGAAGCGTCTCGTCGGGTTGCTGTCCGAGACAGTGATAACAAACAGTGTCTAGTACAGTGCAGGCCTCGCCAGGCTTAGCAACGGCTCCAGTTACTAACCGCAGAAGCTCAGCCCTGTCAGCTAGAGTCGGGGAAGGCACTGCCGGGAGGAGGGGGTATCAGCGAGGAGCACAAGGGCCTCAAGGTCTCTGCTCCCTTTGTGTGGTATGGCCTGACTCATATGCCACCTCCTTCAGAGCAGCCACCTCCACCAGACCCACCACAGGACCCCAGCTCTGTGCGTCCCCAGTGGATGAGCGAGCAGCATGCAGATCCTCAGTAGCTTTGGCTACTGTCAGCCCAGCAGATGCCGGCTCTAGAAAATGACAGCCACAGCAATTTGGGGACATGTGACGGCATGCATGCCCTTGCAAACAGATAACTGGGAGCCCACTCTTGCCCTGGGCACAGAAGGGCCACCCAGAGCAGGAGCTCACAGATCACACTACTTCTGCTGCCAGACACACTACTTCTACTCCTAGGCTACAGTGATGCTTAAAAAAAAAGCTTAAAAAACAACAATTTCCAATCCCTAATGATGGCCATGTTCAAGAAACAGAATCTAATCTACTTCAAATACAATTAAGATGCTACCTGCCCATTTCTGTGTGTTAAAAACATTTTCTTTTTAATTTTGAAGGATGGGGAGTTTTGTATCCCAGTATAAAGTGTAAAATTTTTAAATTTATCTTAATTCAAAATTTCTAATCCATTAAGACAAGAAGTTTAAAGTCCCCCAAGTAAACAGATTATTCATTTTTGTGATTAACAGAAATTCATTTCCGTATGATGTGTTTTAAAAGAGAATGTAGATTTGGGTCAATGACAAAAATAGTGACTACAGTAAAAGCAGATAGTAAACATACCATTCAAATTCCAGTTTGCATCTGTTTTGTCTGTTTTAATGGAAACAATGAAGATGTGAAACCCATCTCTCTGTGTCCTTGCGACAACATCCTGAAACACAAAAAAATAACCTTTATTGTTATTTTTTTTTAAATGGCTCTATAAGATACACTCGTAGCTAAACTATTCACCATATTGTAAATAACTTTTAATAACTAAATTGGGTTACTTTAAAAAAACACAAACAGAGAACACAGAGAAAAGGCAGAGAGGGCTGTAAAGTGGACGGGAAGGACCCCATTTTTTGCCGCCATCCATGCAGACCAAAAGGGACGAAGGGGGAAGAAAGCCTTTCCCACTCTTCAACGTTTTCTACTTTTCTTATTTCTACAGGTTTTCCCCTAGTGTTCCCATCCTGTGTTTTATTGAATATTGCCATTCGAATTGTTCTTCTCCTATTAGTCTTCCCATGTTTTCCCCAATCTCAGCAAGCATTCCGTCTTAAATGTGTTTTTAACTGAACTGTGGGGGTAGTCGGACAGCACTGTGAGAAATGACTCGCATCCCGGTGTGTGGGCTGAGTTGTCTAAACTCTTCATGGTGCTACGCTACTAGCAGGCCCCCTGGGACCATAACTGCTGCCGTCATGCCCATGACACCTCCAATGCCCCACGTAACTGGGCCAAACTTCTCCCACTCCTTCTTGAATGTTCCCTGTCCTTCCTTTCACTTCCTGCCCCTCCACCTGTCACAGTTTGTGCAAAGCAAAGAGCCCATCTCGCCACTGCAGAGCGAAGGCTCCCCGCTGTCGCAGAGCTCCACACGATGGTAGAAACAAACAAGACGCAGAAAGTCACAGAAAGAAAGCTGACATGTGCTCTGCTACATGCACCCAGTCCCCACACAACTCCTGACCCTCTCCGCTTCCTGTCTCCTGACTTTCAGTAATTCTCCCAAATAAAAGAAAGGCTGTGTACAAGTTAACCTTCAACTGTCACTTTAAAGAGATTTTTAAACAAAGACAGAAACAGTATACACAAAATTCATAGAGACGTGTGTAAGGAAATAGGCCGTTTCAAATAAGGCTTCTCTTTTCTTTCCCAGGTCTAATAATCCTACTTTATTTCATTCTCCAAATATTTATCCATCAGCTGATTCCTTTCAGTCTTACTGTAACTTGTATATATTTGATTTGAAGACAAATAAAATGACTTACCATTGATCCTTCCTGGTTTGAAACACTTCTGTTATTTGTAATTAGTTCTTTATTCTGGAAAAAATAAAATAATTCCATTTTATATTACTTCAATTCTAAGGGGATAGTTTTAACAATTAAGAAAAAAATGTGTTATGAAAAAAGTAAAATCTGAAAACTGAACACAAGAGAACAAATTTCGCTGTAACCCAAACATGAGTAACAAAATCCTGCTTTTGAAACATCACTTCCTTAATCAGGACAGTGGGTACCATTGGTGGGAGGGTATTAGGAACTAAAAGGAGCTCCGTGTGTTAAAACAGTCTGTACTTGATCTGGGTCTACACTGGCATGTCAGGTTTTGAAAATTCATCAAGCCATATACTTCTAACATACCTTACAGTATGTTTATTATACTTCACAAAATTTTTAAGCAACCTCTTTAAAGTTTTTACTAAAGACATGTTTTCATCTCAGAATTTTCAGAACAACAAAAAAGTAAGTTAAAATGAGCCATAGCCTCACTATCCAGGGATGGTGGCTGGGAACATTCTAGAATCTGGTCTTCCATGCTGGGAGGGAGCAAGCGAGAAGGAGGACAGAGTGTTCAAGTGTGTGAAATGCTGGTAAGTCAACGCAGACAGACTGTCCTGAGAGGTTGAACAATGTGGCTACTGGCAATGCTGACGAGCGCTATTTTGGTGGGAAGATGGGGGCAGGTCTGAGTGGAGTGGAGAGAAGAGAGAACAACACACGAAGTGACAGCAGTTTGTGAGAGGGTGACAAAAGGACCTTCTTCTAGGGTGTTGCTGCAAAGGGTACAAAGAAATGGAACAACGGCGCCAACATCTTACAACGTACTACCATACTCACAAAAGAACTAAGATAAAATTTAACAAATTAAGCACATTTATTAAAACTTTGGCAAAACAGAATTTAAGTTAATACTTGTATTCACTGGGAGTAAAATAGTTTTAATGTGCTAAGACAGATACTCACATATAAAGAGGGAAACACCTGTAAATCACTGTTGCAATCTAAGTTTTCATTTTTTGTTGTCCAACATTCGCTATTCTTAAAATAATGACCACAAAAATCTTCACCATTTCCATGCTCCTGTGACAGCTCCTACCGAAGGTAAAATTCTGTTATAATTTATTTCCATACTTCTATCCAAGAAGATAAGTAAAATTTAATATCTAAATAATACCAAAAATTTATCTAGTTTGGAATACTTGAAAATATGCAGTAGAACAAAATACCAAATAGGAAAAGCGTTTGAATATAGTTTTAAGCAAAACTGAGGTAATCATAACATTTTAGCCCTTTCAATGTGCTCAGATACAGTAACACATAATATAACCATCATCTGACAGTAAAGAAGTGATTAAGGTGTTTTAAATACAAACTACTTGTTCCTGGGGCTCCTTCCATCTTATCTCAGGGATAAAAGTCTTACAGAGAAAGAAAGCAGCATTTAACCAGCAGGAAAGACAGACCAGACACTGAGCAACATAAAGAAAGGTGCAAACCCAACTACAGGCAGTAAAATGCTCCTTTACACATCAGGACCTAGGGCTCTTGCATCCCGGAAGTAGGAGTAAAATCCAAGGGCAGCTTCTGGTCATCATGAAAAGGTACGTTGGCTTCCACTGGCCAAATAAGGACAATTTGAATGAAATAAAAATAGTGATAGATCATAACCGTAACAAGTAAAAACCCATGAGTCCATGCCCATGACTGACAAACAGGAAGACAGAGGAAAAGAGAAAGCTCGTTCTCAGAGTAGAATGCTAATAAATGTAGAAAACATGCGATCAGAAAGTCACCATGTAGCAACCACCCAAGTAATAACTGCTTCATCATGCAAGAATCAGAGGACGTGAAAATAAGGATTGAAGAGGAAATCGGACAGGTATCTACACACAAATACAAAAGTACTTCTTCATAAGTTACTGTTAATAACAAAGAGAAAGCAGTAAATTTACAGTGGAGAAACCTGGCAGAAACTTCCCTAACCAACGGATCAAAGTTAACATCACAAAAATAGGATAAACCAGAATTTTTTTGGTGTGTCTGCCAAAAATATAACCTGAATCTAATCATGAGGAAACATCAGAAATACTCAAATTGAGGGACATTTTGTAAAAATAAGTGGTGTGTACACTTCAAATATATCACTGTCATGTCACAAAAGACCAAAAAAGAAAAAAATAAGCTGCACAAATGCCATGTGATCCTGGAATGGCTCCCATACTAGGAAAAACAAAAACAAAACAATCTGCTAAAAAAGGTGTTATTGGGACACTGGCAAAAATTTAATAAGGTCTGTGTATTAGATGTTGGTATCATTGTCAATATTAAATTTCCTGAACTTGACGATTGTGCTGTGTCACCACCTAAGTGAGTACCGCTGTTCTTAGCAAATATACATGAGGTATTCAGTGTAAAGGGACAAAATACTTAGGGAGAAAGTAAAAAAGGCAATATTCAAGGAAAATGGTATCTTTCACCCCAAATGGAAAGATGATATAAATAAAAGTATGGAAACCTACACATTATTCAAACTAGGAGCCAATAGATGACAGATTAGTTGAAAAGGAACTGATCCCAAGAGATCACGGGAACATCACAGAAACTGAGCACCTGGTGAGGGCATGGGAGCCTGGGGTCGGGGGAACCCCAGCTACAGAGCAGGGGCAAGCCTCTCTCAGGAGCACTCCCACCTTCCCCCACTTTTCCCAATGGCTCCCTCCATCCTCACGTCTTGCTGAGATCTACTCATACTCACGAATCTACCTGTACTCCCGTAAACTCTAGGTTCCCTATTACTAACTTTTTAATAAAGTGAAACTTTCACATTTCTTAAATTGGTTTTTACTGGTATGCGACCCAGTCCCTTTATCAATGGTTCCTACATGTCTGATTTAAACATTTACTAACATTTTTCATAAGATACAAGGAAACGAAAAGATTTGTATTCGTCTCAGAAAACATGTACTTTGATATAATTACAGCATTTATTGCATAAGGCCTAAAGTAATTCTATGGTACTCTGAAACTGCAATCTGTATTTCTAGCCTCCTCACCTGATGAGCTACTAAATCTTTATAATACTCATAATTTTTCCTTCATGGATTTACATATACTAGAAATTTGTGTTAATGTGATACCACCTCACACCTGTCAGAATGGCCATCATCAGTAAATCAACAAACAAGTGTCGGAGAGGCTGTGGAGAAAAGGGAACCCTCATGCACTGTTGGGGGAATTCAAATTGGTGCAGCCACTATGGAAAACAGTATGAAAGTTCCTCAAAAACTTAAAAATAGAATTACTTTATGACCCAGCAATCCCAATCCTGGGTATTTATTGGAAGAAATCTAAAACACTAATTCAAAAAGGTATACACACCCCTATGTTCACTGAAGTACTAGTCACAACAGCCAAGATATGGAAACAACCTAAGCGCTCGTCAATAGATGACTGGATAAAGAAGAAGTGGTACATATACACAACGGATAAAAAATATGAAATAGTGCCATTTGCAACAACATAGATGGATCTTGAGATTATTATGCTAAGCAAAATAAGTCAGATGGAAAAGGACAAAAACCATGTGATTTCACTCGTGGAATATAAAACAAAAAGTAACACACAAACTAACAAAACAGAAACAAACTCACAGACACAGACAACAGAATGGTGGTTATGCGAGGGGACTGTGGGGGGAATGTGAACTGGGTAGAGGGTCAAATACACAGGGTTGGAAGGAGACTGGACCCTGGTTGGTGGGCATGCACACGAGTACACAGATGCTGAATTACAAGGCTGTACACCTGAAATGCATATAATGGTATTAACCCATGCTACCTCAGTAAGTGTAACTTTAAAAACATTTGTTTTACTTACTTCCAGCTGAGAATATTCATTTTGACAGGTATAATGCTTCAAGTGCCAATCTATGGTAAACCTCACAGGCCCGGAACAATGAAATGACTTAACTGTTTAGAAAAAGAAAGTCTAATTTTACAATAACAATATATATACTCCATTATAAACTTAAGGTTTCAAGAATGTAATTTAAAATAGGCTACTTCGATGAAACACTGAGTACAATGTTACCTACTTTCTCCAAAAGTCACTGCAAAATCAGACAAATTCATTAAATGAAATTATCATAGTTAATCAAAATTTGCTGTACTAGTGTTCATTTCATATATGTGTTGTGTCCAGTGTTAAGACCAGCTGAGTAGCCAGATACGATGCCAAGACACTGCTTATTTCACTCTTAAATGTCCTCTTTACTGTCTTATTCATTCAAAAAATACCAAGTAAACACCCCATGTATAGCTAGAAGGGACTAACAGTGACGGAGAGCAATCCATATCCGAGAGCAATCCCTATCCTCGCCATAAGAGGCACCAGAGGAGGGGAGGGTTAATAATTAAACAGGCCCCCAGCAGTCTAGCAGAGCAGGAACAGTGGGGCACTGGTGGGCTTGTGGGGGGGTGGGTAGGCCTCTAAGGTGAAGAGCAGCAGGAGTTAGCCCGGTGAACAGGGGGTGGAAGAGTTTACGCACAGGCCCGGGGTGGGTGAGAGCATGGCTCCCGCAGGACCACCTGGAAACAGTGCCTGTGGCTGAACCACAGCTGGGGAAGCTGGAGGAAATGCATAAGGCTCTTATGCTCCACTAGGAGTTTCCAAAGCACCACCAAATGTTTCAAGTGGGAGAGTTGCATGAAAAGGATTGCATGAAAAGACTGAAAAGGATTAAGTCTAGACTGAGAGAAAGCTCTTTTGGGAGTGTTGTGACAGCATGGCAACTGGCTTCACTCAGAGCGACTCATCAGAGTGAGAGGGCAGAGCAGACGCCACAGTGTCTTTTACGACCTAGTGTCAGAAGTGGCATGCCATTCCTTCTGCCACGTTCTACTGGTCAGACCAACGTTGACAGAATATGGTAGGGGACTACACAGGTCATGAATACCAGGAGGCAGGGACCACTGCGAGCCATCTCAAAGGCCAGTAAGCAGCAGGAACCCAAACAGAGCTGAGACTGACGTTCCAGAGGCTGAGGGGGCAGAATTTCTGGGGCAGAACACCCAAAACCTGGGAGCTACACAGAGAAGAGTGAAAGAACTCTGCACAGAGGTCCCACCTTGGGCTTCAATTTCCTCTTACCAAGGTCTTATGACCACTGACGGTCTGATGTCACTGAGCTGCTTTGAATCACCTCTGCTTTCTAGCTGACAGTGGGCCTACTTCCCTCAGCCAAGACCCACATGTGGCGGACACCAGCACGTGATCAGAGCATGGGGAGACAGAGAAAAGGGGCATGACTCTGGGTCCCCAGGAAGCCAATGTGTTCTGCCCAACAAAAAACTACTCCTTACCCCCAAACTTTAACCCTGACAACCAACCTTCCCAGGCAAGATCCTGGAGACACTAAGAGGAGTTGGACCACAGCAAATGTGATCCAAAGTCAACCATTAAAAATACCGAAAATCTCAGGCTCTGACCTGGTAATCCTCACACAGCGGGCCTTATGTGGACAACACGATCCCTAACAAACACTGTCACTTCCAGATGCCCCAAAATCCTAATTAAAATGTTAGTCTCCAGTAATTTTTATTTTATTTTATTATATGATCATGTGTATATTTAGAAAATTTTGAGGAGTATAAAGGCTTTATCATAATCACGACATTTCACATGTTCATAAAAGGAATTCATCTAGTTTAAAAGGCTGAGATCCAGAGTCAAATTTCACAGCAGTCAAATACTTTTTTGCTAAGCCTACTTTATTATATATTAATTATAGTTTTAAAATAATTTATAATTTTCTGAGACAGATCAGAAAAATCAGTTCTTGAAAATAACCAAGACTGAAACAAAAGAAACCCTTAAAATGTAGAACCACTTAAAAACAAAACATTTGCCTAGTTTATAAAATATCCTACTTTATATTAATTTAGCTTAATGTATTAATTTATAATATATTACATTACTAATTTATAATGTATTGTTATACTAGCATTATAGTTTACTATACTTACCAGAAAATTTGATCTCAGTTGAGTTAAACATAATTTTCCTAAATATCAAAGGTCCTGATTTCTAAAGTGAAAAACACGAAAATATAAAAAGATCTCGTTAAACATTTTTCTCTACTGTTTGAGTATAGCTTTACCCTGTAAAATACATAGTTCTAGTCCTTGCACAGCTCCCTATGACCAGAATGACTATTTTCTAAAAGGGTAAATATGATTACGTCACTCACTTGCTTAAAGCCCTGCACCCCACACTGATAAGGCTGGATAGGGGAAATGCGCCCCCCACCAGCGACCCAGCCAGGGGCCAGCCACACCCAGGAGCTGAGGGCAGCTGCCATTGCACAGCAGTGCTGCTCCCACAGGGGACCTGCCTGTGCCCCTGCAGTGAAGGTGTTTCTGATAAAGCCCCCAACCTTCCCCCTGCACTGTGATGGCTCTCCCCTGAGGACTTACGGCAGACCGGCGTCACTGCAGCTCGCAGGGCTGGGCATTATCAGGGCTGCCCTCTCTAGAAACTTCCTTTCAGCTCCTCCAAAGTGTGATCTGCCTTCCTGCCCTCCAGACCCTGGTGGTCTACCTGGAAGCTGACTTAAAACCCCTCTCCGCCCCGCCTCTCTTTCTTCCTTGTTAACTCCTTCTCAGCCTTCAAAGCCCAGTTCACAAGCCCCTTCCTCAGGAAGTCTTCCATCATACCCCCAACCAGGCCAGGCCCTCCCTCATGCGGGCTCCACCATTCAAACACTGTATTACTTAGTCTGCCCTCACAAGAGTAAAAATGCTGTGAGACGTGACTGTGTTAAATGGACAAGAGGTTAGGAATGAAAGCAAAACACTGACGGGACAGGCAACTCTTTCCTGAAAACCCTTTCCCCTCCCAACAGTTTCAACAGCAGTAACAATAAAACCCCAGCCCGGGTCTCTCCTCTGAGCCCCATGTCCACATACCCAACTGCCTAAAGGTCCCATCCACCAGGATGTCCCGCAGACATTCCACAGCACGCTGCCCTAGGCCAGACATCCCTCTCTGCTCACCTCTCCCTGCACTGTCCACCCTGCTTGTAGGTGATGCCATCTTGTCACCTTAGCCACGGCCCCTTCCAGTCCCTCACCTCCATTGCCCATCGACCAAAGTGTGCCCACTTTATCTCACACACACACACCCCCAAACTCAGCTCCTGCTCGCATTTCCTGCTGTACTGCCCTGACTCAGACCTGTGACACTTTTCTGCCCACACTGTGTAATAACTGTCCCTCTGTCTTGAGATCGGGGCCCAGAATTCATCCTGACAGCAGCCACAGTGATCAGCATTCATACCCAAAATCCTTCATCGGCTCTCACTCATTCACACCCCAAAATTTCTACTGCTGGCCTAGGGACTTAATCCAACCAATAAACGGAGTTTGGGCCACAGGCGGGCCTTTTAAACAAGTTTTGAATTAGTTGACATAATAAAAATATGGATTCTGCCTTCACTTTTAAAAGGCAGACCTGGCAGTTGTGTGCGTCCTTTGCCACATGGTGTCCCCTAGCTAGAGCCAAACGGCAGCTTCCCTCATCAGAAGGGGTATACAATCTGCAGCCCACTGCATTCTCCCCCACCTCCCAGTCCTGAGCCATCTCACTTCACTTGCTCGTGTGACTTCGCCGCTGCAGGTCCTTAACAGACCCGGGCCTCAGGTTCCAGGCTCAGGTATGCAAAGCTTATGGTTTCCAGAGTCCCCTCTGGCCTTCCTGACAGAACACTCAGCAGAAACACTATTTCCTGCACAGCTGCTGCTCTATTCCCCCCTTCCTCACCAAGGTTTTTTAAGACCCCACCAGGCACCGACTCCAGAAAGCAGGGTCAGGTGACCTCTTGGCGCTCCAGTAATAACACAAGATGCTGCCACATGTGGTATGTAATGACTGCTCACGAATCTGTTGTCCCTACTGTGTGGGCTTCTGGAGAAAGGGCCATTGTCTGAAATTCAGCTTTGCAACAGCACTGGCCAGTGCAGTGCATGGCGCACAGTAGGTGCTCAGACCTTTACAACCAAAACAACCATTTCTTGATAGATGTGCAGTACACATGAAATGCCAACTTTCCTTTCCCCTTCTGAAGGACAAGTTCTGGCCACTTGAAATGGGAAAAAAATCAGCCTACTCTTTGCAGAGAATGGGGAAAAAAATCAGCCTACTCTTTGCAGAGAATCGTTTTATCGACTGCTACTGGCTTGAGTCATACAGGACTCCCAATTATGAGGGACCCAAGGCAAAACGTCTCTCCCTCACCCAGGAAGCAAAGTCATTCTTTCCCCATGGCCTTTGGAGTCTCACCATCCAGCGCGTACGTGGCAAAGATCTTTACACATAGTCGTTTACCATTCTGCACAGCTGACTGGCTTTCAACACTGTGCCCTGGGACTTAGTTTATGACACAGCTCATTCCCTCCAGAAGCCTGAGTGCGGTTCTCTGAGTGTTGCTCCTTTTTGACCAGAGCAATGCACTAACGGAAATATGCAGGCTCTATTGCTGCCGCGGGGAATGGGGCCCCCACGCGTAGGGTCCTGGGAGAGATGAAAACCAGCCACTTCTGACCCTTTGCACAGCCTTTCTGTCGTAGGAAGCATCGTGGCTTCGTACTACTTTCTTTTTCTGGTTAGGAAATCAAAGTAGAAGTTTTGCCTCTAGAGTTTGGACATATTTCCAGGCTGGAAAATACTCCTGTCAAAAGGGCTGGACGGGTCGTCCCACCTAGAAGCACGTGACATGAGGCCTCTTCCCGATTTCCTGCCCTAAAGCGTTTCGCAGGACTTTCCAAAACACCCCCCGTGCGCCCCGACATCATCTCGGGAAACCAGGCTCCCGGTGCTCAGGCGGCCGGGCCTGGAAGGAAGGTCGCTGGGCCGCCGGCCTGCAGACGCGCCCGCCAACGCTCCGCCTGCACGCACACCTACGGGGGCTGTGCAGTCCCGGCCCCCTAAGAGGGACAGAGGGTGGGTGGCCCGCGTCCCCTTCCCAGTTACGGAGCACACGGAAGCGGCCCGCGCCTGCTCGTCTCTGCCGGAACTGAACCGGGAGCCCCCGTGTGGCCTCGCGGCGTGGCCCCGGGGCTGCGCGGGACGCGGCGGGGCGCCGAGGCCGGGCTCGGTCAGAGGGCAGCCGACCCTGCAGCGCAAGCCCGTCGCCCCACGCCCCGGCCGGCGGAGGAGGGGCGCCCGTGGGGCAAGTCCGCCCGGTTTCGGGGCCCCGAGGCCGACGCGCGCCACTTACGTCGCTGACCGTCGCTGCCCAGCGCCCGGGCTCCGGGACAGCGCCCACGGCCGCCGGCGCCCAGCACAGCAGGCAGAGCGCGGCGCGCAGCAGCGGGGCCCCGGCCGGCCTGCGACGACGTGCAGCGGCCATCTTGACGCGGAAGCCACCTGGGCTCGGGACGCCGGAGCGCCGGCCACACCTGTGCGATTCCGCCGGAGGAGACCGGGGGTCGAGCCCGGGAAGCGGGGCCGGGCTGGGCGGGAGCTGGAGGAGGAGCGGGACCGGGGAAGGGGACAGGCGGGGCCGCAGGAGGGCGTGCCCGCAGGGGGGCGTGGCGGGCGGCACGGGGGCGGGGCTTCGGGGGGCGGGGCCAAGCGCGGCGGGGCCGCGGGTGGGGGCGGGCTTTGGGGGCGGGGCCAAGCGCGGCGGGGCCGCGGGTGGGGGCGGGCTTTGGGGGCGGGGCTAAGCGCTGCGGGGCCGCGGGGGGCGGGGGCGGGGGCCGCCACGGGGGCGGGGCTTCGGGAGGCGGGGCTAAGCGCTGCGGGGCCAGGGTGGTGTCGGGGGTCCGGGGGCGCGTCGGCCCGAGGCAGAAAGCTCAGGTCGCAGACTCGGCTGGCAGCGTTGGGCGCCTAGCGGGGTGCTTGGGGTGGAGTTGAGCGCTACAGTTCTGCTCGGTGTGTGTCAGTTTCTTGAGTCCTCTGTACGTACCCCACCCCGACCCTCTCAGCTCACATTGTTCTCTAAATTCGTGTAAAGTGCCCGAGAATACTTCGAGGTCGGGGTCGGTTGAACCTAAGGCATTGCGCTGGACGCAGAACATTGGTAGGACAGTTAGTCATTTCTGGAACACATGAAGTTGCCTCATTACTTCAAGCTAAGAGGGGCAGAGCTTGCGTACTTGACCCTGCATCTTCAGCTGTGAAAGCTGAATAAATGTCTTGCTCTCAAGGAGAACTACTTTTTAAAAAATTATTGAGTGTAAATAATGTCCAGCGGGAGAATAGAATCCTGGATTAACATTGTCATCAACGTAAAACAAGACAGATGTATAGTCAGGCGCCCTCGCTGCCTTATCAGTCACCACAGATCCTCTGTGCCTCTGCCTTGCCCAACAGGCAGTGCCATCATTTGGATATGGCAAGGAGTACCAGTGTCCAAGTGTCAGAGGGCAGGGCAGGTGGGAGGACAGAACACAGATGGCACTCGAGTCCTGCAGGAAGAGTCAAGGGTGCGTTAGCTGTGGGGCCAGAGATGCTTGGAAGGGGTTTTAGTTAAGACCAGCCTGTGCCACTCCTGGTGGACTGTTAAGGTCTTACAGATGACCGGCTATTGGTGTGGGATGGACAAGGGAAAGATATTTAAATAGTACCAGAATGCACAGGTTCTCCTACACCCTGTCAGGAAGACAGCACATTAGTCTAAGGACATCAGATAGGCAGTTGTGGTTTTTAAGCTTGGAGGACAAGGTGCCCAGAAAGGTCATTTGGGCTGTTATATGAAAACTAAGATGGGTATGGGTGTGACCAGTTAAGAATATTTCAGTAATTTGTATAACCAATTAAGAATAAGTTACAGTAACCAGACAGAGTGGCCTCAACCGCAGCAGTAACCATGAGGAGGGAGATTTGGATGGATTCCACAGATATGGGTGATGGAGATTTTAAATTAAAAAGCCTGGTGATTGATTAGATATTGGGGCTTACGAAGGAGAGGAGTTGAGGCTAGTACCAAGGCTTCTGGCTGGAACAGCTGAACTGTGGAACATCCACAGGAGGAAAAGATGTGAACACAATAGGTCCAAGTTCCCCCTCCCCTGGGGTGGCCAAATGGAGCCATACACTGGATATGAGTCTGATGTCAGGAAAATCAATTGGGACTTTGTGGTCATCCTCATGTAGATAGAGTCTGAAGAGGATGAAACTGCCAAGGGAGACCAGGTCAGGGAGGAGAGGAACACTGGAGGCTAAACCCTGAGGAATAAATGGTCATAAAAGGAGGAATCAGGGCCATTAGCTCAGTGGGTCTCAATCCTGGCTATGCAGAAGCGTCACTGAGGAGCTTTACAAAATACCCAGCCACTATTGCCCGAAAGATGGTGGCAGTGGAGATGTAGTTTTTTTAATCTACTTGTATTTTCCCATAATCCGCCATAGGATAGTATAACCCCTGTCAACTGAACAATAATATCAACTAGGTATTCTGTCACCAAAAAGGATTTATTTGGGAAAAGGAAAAAGGGCTGCAACCCAGCACACGCAGACCCCACAAGCCACATGTACATTTTGGCTTATGTGCTAAGATGGAGGGTATTTAAGGCAGGAAGACAGGAAGTGAGAAGCATAGAGTTTTATGAAAAGAAAGTTAGGACCATAGAGTTGGACTAGGTGGGCTCATAAACTTCCATGAGCTCAGCTTCTCTCATTGACTCCCAGCCTGGTCAGTTTCCTTCAAGTCCCAGTTTATCTTTATCAGCCCAGACCCACAGGCAATATGCACAACACAGTCAGGACAAAGTATCCCACAAAGCTTCAAATACAAGTAGGTGCTATCAGCATCTGGACAGGAAGAAGCATGGGGAACAGTGGGATATCAGGCAGAACTGAGACAGGAGAACCTCACATCCCCAGCAGGTACTCACTGGAAATCAAAGAACAGCTAGAGTAGAGCAAGCTCCATAGGATCCAATTTGCAAGTGAGGGAAAAAGGACCTGGAGAGAAGGTTTAACTGTGTGCAGGAGTCCGGGCCTCATACGTTGTTGAATCTAGCAAATGGAAGCTTCCATCCAAAATAAAGTCTCATGAGAAAAGAAACTGTTAGAAGCAGAATTAAAATTCAGCAGGAGGGGAACAATAAGAGAGAAAAGAAAGAGAAGGTTCAGATAAAAGTGGCTGAGGTGGACAGAGCTAAGGGATCTGAGCAAGCGCAAGGCCATTTTCTTAAAGTAGTTCATAAAAACAAGAGGGAGCTTTTGAGAATGAAGTTAAAAATTGTATTCAGTTCAGCATTTCCTAAAAGTTCAGGAAAATTAATTTCATATAAGATGAGCCATAGCAAATTTATACATATAAAGCTATTATGAGATAAAAAGAATATGGAGCAGAATACATCCCTTCAGAGAATGTAAGCATGCAAGAAAGAGACCACAAAAGAGCTGAAAACTTCATCCTACTATCTCAAAATGAGTTAAAAGACATTAAGAAAATAATAGGAGATATGAATAATCAACGAAATAGGCAACCTATGGCTGAAGTGCGAGAAAATATTTATAAACCACATATACAATAAGAGGTTAATATGCAAAGTGTACAAGGAATTCATACAGCTCAATAGCAAGAACCAAAAAAATAACCTAATTAAAAAATTGGCCAAGGACTTGAATAGACATTTTTCCAAAGAAGACATACAAATGGCTAATATGTACATGAAAAGGTTTCAACGTCACTCATCATCAGGGAAATGCAAACCAGACCAGAATGAGGTTATCTTCTCATACCTATTAGGATGTCTATTATTAAAAAGACAAGAGATAATAAACACTGGTGAGGATGTGATGAAAAGGGAACCCTTGTGCACTGTTGGTGGGAATACATACTGGTACAGCCACTGTGGAAAACAATATGCAGGTTCCTCAAGAAATTAAAAATAGAACTACCATAGGATCCAGTAGTCCCACTTCTGAACATATATCCAAAGGTAATGAAATCATTATATCGAAGATATATCTGCACCCTCCCATATTCATTGCAGCATTATTCACGATAGCCAAGATATGGAAACAACCTGTGTCCATTGGTAGACGAATAAATAAAATGTGGTATATATGCAGAGGGTGCCAAAAAAATGTACACACATTTTAAGAAAGGAAAAAAACTGTATTACAATTACGCTGATGGTAACCACTTTGAGTACCTCTTGTAATTGCAGAAGTCATCTTTCTTATCTGTATATATTATCACAATTTCAATACAGTTTTTTCCTTTCTTAAAATGTATATACATTTTTTTGCCACCCTCTGTATATACAATGGATTATTTGTTCAGCCTTTAAAAAGAAGGAAATTCTGGTATTTGTGACAACACGAATGAGCCTGGAGGGCATTATGCTAAGTGAAATAAACCTGAGAGGGAAAGATAAATACTGCGTGGAATCACTTATATGTAGAAAAAAAAATCAAATTCATAGAAACAAGCTCCCCCTCCCCTGGGGTAGAATGGTAGCTGCCAGAGGCTGGGTTGGGGGAAACGGAGGGATGTTGGTGAAAGGGTACAAACTTTTAGTTATGAGTAAGGTCTGAGAATCTAATATATAGCACGGTGACTATGGTTGGTAATAGTGTATTGTGAATACTGTATTTTATAATTAAAATTTGCTAAGAGTAGATGTGAAGCATTCTCATTGGGAAAAAAATGAAAAATAGGTGAGGTATTAACTCGATGAATGGACAGAATCCTTTCACAATGTACACATATATCAAATCATCACTGTGTATACTTTAAATATATTACAATTTTATTGGCTAATTATACCTCAGTGAAGCTGAAAAAGGGAAAAAGATTTATATGAACTAGTTTGGAGTGATTTTCAGGACATATTGTTAAATAAAAAATATCCAAGTGCAAAAGAGTATATGCAACACTGGTACCTCGGTTTTCTAACGTAATCTGTTCCAGAAGACCGTCCGAGTCCTGAAACGTTCGAAAACAGCTGACAGCTAGGCCTCAGGATCTTGCACTCAGCAGAAGCCGCGTGACACGTTCCACTTGTGAGGCGTGTTTGAAAACTGAAGCATTTACTTTTGGGTTTATGGCGTTCGTAAAATGAAATGTTCGTCAACGGAGACATTTTGAAAACCATGGTACTACCATATTACCTTTTGTGTAAAAGGGAATAAGTACAAGAAAATATATACGCATCTGCCTATTTTTGCAAAAATAAACAAAGGAGGAGTAAAACTGAAATGATGAAGTGGATTAGCTGGACATAGGGTAGAAGTGTTGGAAATACGGGAGTGATACTTCCCGCCAGTACACTTTTTTGTGTAGTTTGACTTTTGAATCTTGTTAATATTTCACCTGCTCAAAAAATTAGAATCCAATCCATGGAGAAGAGGTAAATGGAGTAAAATTAGAAACAAATTAACATACATAACTCTTGCAAATGGATAACATAGCACACACAAAGGAGAAAACTATCTCAAGTAACTTTTTGAACACAATGTTTTGACTATAAAACTTCAGACTATAAAATGACAAAAAGAACTGGAAACAAATACTGAACTCTAGCTAGTGTATTTGTCTTTCACAGTGACATAGGGTAGCAATTCTGAGACAAATTTCTGTGTTTTTCAGAAGTAAATATATTGAGGATAATACGAATTAGGTTTCCCACTGCCAAAGGAAAGAGTTCAAATGTGGACATGAGAAAGGTGAAAATAAAGCCTGTAATGTTGGCTTGTAACTAAAGATAGGAGTATGAATTCAGCTTTTAGAATTAGATATATGAATGGATTTAATGTGTGTGTACATTTATTTATATTTCCTTGCTCTGATCACTGATGGGACCTAGTGACACCTCAGTGGCAGTGAGCACATCTAACACTAGGTCTTGGTTTATAAACACTACTCGCCACTAAAATAAACCACGGCTCCTTGGAGAAGTGGCTAATTCCAGCGATCGGATAGGGAGGTCATGATGAACTTGGAGCACCTTGTTTTGCCAGAAAGTTAAGGAAGTGGTCAAAGAACGGTGAGGACATGCCTGAAAAACACAGGCACCAGCTTGCAGAGGCTCCCTCCCACTGACCAGGTCTGGGGCAATTTGAGCACCAAAATAAATTATGATCGCGATGGATTATAACTCAATGAATCAAATAAGAACCCATGAGTCCATACTGACATAGATAAGTAAATGATTAAATACATAAATAGGAAAGAAAGAAAACCTCTTCCTTACAGAATACCAACAAATAAGCATAGAAAGAATGATAGTTACAAAAGTGTCATTTGGTAACTGTCATAACTGATTCCGAAAGAATCATCAGTCTAAAATTAGTAAAAGTTTGATGAGGAGGTATCTGCCACAAATTACTTATTAATTACAAAGAGAAAAATAGTAATTTTACAGTGGAGAAACCTGGCAGACTCCACCTTCATGACCAAAGTACATATCACAAGGAGTGGGATGAATTGACATGATGTGTCTCATGATTTGATGCCCTGAAAAGCAGCAGCAGCACTTGCGTGGTCCTTGTGCAGAAATGCATGACCTGAGTCTAATCAAGAGGAAAGGCAAACTGAGGAACATTCTCCAAAGGAACTGGCTGTTGCTCCTCAAAATTGTCACGGTCACAGAACAGACCCTAAGGAACACTTACAGATTAAAGGAGACCAAAGAGACGTGATCACTAAATGTGATTTGTGATCTGACATTGGATCATGAACTAGAGAAACAGATTGTTTTTGCTATAAAGGAAATGAAAAGGACAACTGGTGAAATTTGAATAAGGACTGTACAACAGAAAATAGTTTTGTATTGACTTCAATTTCTTGGATGTGAAAACTATAGTGTTATCAGACTGTAAGAGATTGTCCTCATTTTGGGGAAATACAAACGGTAGTGTTTAGGGGCAAAGGGGCATCTTGTCTGAACTTACTGTCCAAGGTTCAGAAAGAAAAAATACACACAGAAAATGAGAAAGCAAGAAAACCACGAGGTAAGTGTTAACACTTGGAAAATCTGGATCTTCTTCCAGCCCTTGTTCAACTTTTCTATAAGTTCGAAGTCATTTCAAAATAAAAATTTCAAAAACTAAGAAAGAGGATAGATAGCTCACACCTGCTCAGTCCCACACGGAGATCTCTGACTTATTGTCCTCTGCAGTGGACGAAAGTGTTATGATCAGTTGGTCCAAATGTATTGATGATTGATTGATGGCCAGACTACTTTACTCATTCTCTTTTGAGTCTGATAGGATATTTTAAAAGCTACAATATAATTTGAATTTACAATCTTAAATTGTACCATCTGATCTCCAAGGGACAAGAAGAACAAATCTGTGGCAAGCTGACCATTGGCTGGAATGAAAAGCCTCTCCCCACCAGACAGACACAAACAGGTTCTCCTCTTGTGGGGTTGATTGCACCTGAGGTGGAAATGAGACTCGGCCAGGACGGGGCTGTGGGAGGATACGGAAATGCAGCTGAGAACCCGGGATGCCATGTGTCCTGTTCACTGCAGGCCTCTGGGTGTGGTTAACAGCAAGATGGAATCGGTGCTATTTTGTATAACACTACGTGGGACTTGTTACTTTTATTTAATATTTGCAGAGTTAGTGAAAGATTGTGATACAAAGCAAAGCACCTTTGCACCCACTTGCAGTTGCCTTCGTTTAACTTTTTTTCTTAATCGATACTCTCCAATTTTAGTTTGTTTTGTCTTTTGTTTTCTGTTTTTTATTGGGGAATGTTGGGGAACAGTGTGTTTCTCCAGGGCCCATCAGCTCCACGCCGTTGTCCTTCAATCCAGTTGTGGAGGATGCAGCTCAGCTCCAAGTCCAGTCGCCGTTTTCAATCTTTAGTTGCAGGAGGCGCAGCCCACCATCCCATGTGGGAATTGAACCAGCAACCTTGTTGTTGAGAGCTTGCACTCTAACCAGCTGAGCCATCCGGCTCCCCTCTGATTTTAGTTTTGAGTTGAGGTTTAATGTATACCTAAACGTGAAGACTGAAGTTTTGCTGGTTCCTCTTCACAAGAAGCTTATAATTATATATCATACAAATATTTTTTTATTGTGTCAAATTTTTATTGTTTACTAAATTCAAGAGCAGGAAGAAATAGAATTGTTTCTAGAACACCAGCCAATTCTCACCAGCAGGTGACACTAGCAAACTGAATATACTGTTTCCCTGAAAATGGGACCTACCCGGAAAATAAGCCCTAGCATGATTTTTCAGGATGACATCCCCTGAACATAAGCCCTAACGCATCTTTTGGAGCAAAAATTAATATAAGACCTCGTCTTATTTTCAGGGAAACACAGTAGTTTATGTAAAAGAGTGTTTACCCTAACTGTCTTTTTAACCTGCAGTTTATAACATCTAGTTTCAATTGGTGATGCTAGACCTATATATACCTCTGATTTAAATTATTGAGATCTTCAGTCCACAAACACGTGTGCCTTTCTCAGTGCTGGGTATCACACATTTGTGCCGACTGTCCCCAGTGGACTACAGGGGTGTGGCATTGTCACGCAGGGGACCCTGCTCGCTGCGCCATTTGTCGTGCAGGGTCTCAGCTCCCACTCCCCGCCCAAGAACGCAGGACACGGTAAGGCCAAACAGGAACACCCACGGAGCCATAGATAGGGGAGTCAAACCAATATATTCTCGCTGGCGGCTGGGCTGGAGACACAGGAAGCAGGATCTACATAATCTGCCTAACAGCAGTCCGCGCTTGCCAGCCACCATCTTCTTGCTAGCCCCCATTCCTTTTTTTGCTAGCATAGCCACAGCCGTTATATTAGTGGCCAATGGCCTACGGGTTACAGCTGACGGCCAACTAGCCACAGCTGCTGGCCATCTGATCACAGTTGATGGCCATTTACTACCCGAGCCAGCACCTTTCTATGTGAGGCCGAGAGCCTGGAAACTGTTTTTTTGGGGTTTTGTCCCCACAGGCATTGTTCAGGAGCAATCACTTTCATTTGTCGTTTAGATTTTTTTAGATCTACAGAAGGCTTCTTAAATTTGGACATGGGGCCTTTACAGAGGTAATTAAGGTAAAAATGAAAGCACACAGGTGGGCCCTACTCCTTACAAGGAAAGAATCACAGCAAAGAATAAGAAGGGACAGTGCCACAAAGGGCTAGGAAGACGCTGTCCCCACCAGCTAACCGGAACACCTCACCATTCATAGGGCATTGGGGACAGTGCTCAAAGCTTCTTGCCTCAATAGTGGGGACCATTAGCTGTAATTAAACAGGCCTTTGACCTCAATGAACAGATCTTAAAAGTGAGACCCAAAAGAACCAGTTTTCAAGTACTGTGCCCGAGAACAAAGCTCTAGGCTATTTACAGGAAAATCTTTAGCACCCTATACCAGCTCAAATCGCAACGTTGGTCATCCAGTCAAAGATTCCCAGCCATTCAAAGAATCAGAAAAACGTGAGACATAAGGAGGAGAAAAATCAATCAAAACTTACTTAGAACTGACACAAATGTTAGAATGAGCAGAAAAGGACATTGAAATTTATTGTTCATTGGACATTGAAAGGACATTGAAATCCATATGTTCGTAGGCGAAGTAGAGACATAGAAAACAGAAACAAGAGCAAATCAACTTTCTAGTAATGAAAAAAAAATATATATATATAATCTCAAACACACACACACACACACACACACTGGATGGGATTAATGGCAGATTGGCTATTAAAAAAGGAAAGATTAGTAAACTTTAAGATACAGGAATAAAAACTAACCAGAATCTCAGGTAAAACAAGAATTAAAAACATTAACAACAGCATGAGTATTCAAGTGGTCTGATATCTGTGTCATTGGAATCCCCAAAACAGGAAGAACAGAAAGAATATTTGAACAAATGATGGCTGAAAATCCCCCAAACTTGATGAAAACTGTAAACCCACAGATCCAAGAGGTTTAATTAAAGCGGAACAAAAGAAATATAAAGATCACATCAAAGCACATCGTAACTACATCACACAAAACCAGTGATAAAGAAAAATCTCAAAAGCAGACAGAGAAAAAAGATATGTTATATATGATACAGGCCAATGAGTAAGCCCCCCCACCCACTGAAAAACTTTAAGTTTTCTTTCCTATAGAGATTTTAAGTGTCCTTCTTCTTAAAGTTTCCTTTTCCTGTTTTTTAACTCCTACCCCCTGCTTTAGATAATTACCCTAAAACTTGTGATTTATACTTGATTGTAATTATTGAAGTCATTAGGCTTCCCAACCTGTTCTTCCCAACCTGTTCTGGGCCCAGCTCCTGGACAAGTGACGTCACCTGAATAACCGGTTTAGTGGCAATAGGCTCCAAAGAGTAAACAGATTTTCTATCACATAGCCACCTCGCATGAGTAACTTTGAGCACTGCTCTTTCAGAAATTTATTAATTAAAGTCTACTTTTTCTTCATTCAGGGGCCTTGGGGATACAGATGATACCCAGCAAGATTACCAGTTGTCATGCAGGGTCCCTGATCCCACTCCCTACACAAGAAAGCAGGATATGGTGAGGCCAAAAAAGAACACCAATGGAGCCATGAATAGGGGAGTCATATCACTATATTCTCAATAGCAGCTAGTCAAGACACAAAGGCAAACATCTGCCAGTACCCCAACGGGGGGGGGGTCTTCCTGCACCTCAGTCTCGCTGGTAGCCGGTTGAGACACGGGAAGCAGGATCCACATGATCCACAATCTGCCATCCATGCTTGCTAATCCCACTTGCTAGATGCAATCCACAGTCCGCTTCTCTGCCTGCCAACCAACCAACAACCAACCAACCCCCTAGCATAGCCATGGCAGTTATATTAGTGGCTAATGGCTAACCAGTAACAACTGATGGCTACCCAGCCACAGTGGATGACCATCTGATTACAGCTGATGGCCATTTAATAACCAAGTCAGCACCTTTCCACGTGAGGCTGAGAGCCTGGAAACTGCTCTCTGGGACTCTGTCCCCACACCAGTCCCACCCAAAGAAGCCAACACAGTCTTCCAGGGGTCTTCCTGCACCCCAGTCAGCGGCCGGGCGAGACACAGGAAGTAGGATCAACATGATCCGCGATGCAATCGGCTCGCTAACCACACTTGCTAGCTGCAATCCGCTATCTGCATCTCTGCCAACCAACCAACCAACCCTCTAGCGTAGCCACGGCAGTTATATTAGTGGCTAATGGCTAACTGGTAACAGCTGATGGCCTTCTGCTAACCGAGCCAGCACCTTTCCACATGAGGCCAAGAGCTCTCTGGGACTCTGTCCCCACAGATAGGCATTGGTCTCTGCATTCCTGCACGTCCAGCACAACCCTCAGAATGCAACCTCCCAAAAGACCTCCCCTCTCTGCCCAAAACTTCCCCTTCTCACTATAATTATCTACCCCTATAAGGAAACAAATGGGTACAAAATATCCAATTAGATTAAACCCTTCATTCACACCTGTGTAGTAAAGGCCACAATGACTTTCATTTCACCTGGGCCTCATAATATCATGCATATGCCTGGAAGTTCATTAATATCATTATAACAGACTGAATTCTGGGAAAGAATATGCTCAGTCTAAAAAGATGAGGTAATGGCCCCTTGTCAATCACAGGTGTCAATCAAGTGGTCCCATGCCCAGAAAGGAACAGCCCACTTTAGAGAAAAAAGAGATTAAAAACTCCAAGTCCTCGCCAGCCAGGGCCTTTGAGCCTTTTCCCTCCCACCCTTCTTCCGCCTCCCCCCTCACTCTGGTTCAAGCGGTTGTTTCTCAGTCTAGTTGTGTAGGACACAACTCCCTGGCCCATACTGGTATTATGAGTCTTGCTCAAGTCACCGGTCATCTGCCGGCCGTGGGCAGCTCACAGGTCATGTTGGCTGCTGGCAGCTCCAGCACATGGTAGCCAGTGGCAGCTCACACAGACTTCCCGCTGCTGGCAGCAGCCCGCTCGCAGCAGCCCAGCTCCAGGGAGAGCTGTTGTTCACAATCTTAGCTGTAGAGGGCGTAGCTCACTGGCCCATGTGGGAATGTGAACTTGGGACCTGGAGTTAGGAGCATAGCGCTCCAACCACCTGAGCCACCGGGCCAGCCCCCTGTGAGCCTTTTGAATCACACTTCTGCTCAGGCCCGCTCCAATCCCTTTGGAGTGTTCTCTTCTAACAATGCCCTTGAACCATTCTCTACTGCTTGGGTCTGCTCCTATTTCTTTGGAGTGTACTATCTTTTAAATAAATTACTATTTCACCATTTTATTTCTGTGTCTCGTTCAATTCTTTGCTCGAGATGCTAAGAACCTGGAAATCACGCCGAGGAGGGCCCTCTCTCTGGTAACATAGAGGAAAAAAAGATGAGGATGACATCAATTTCTCGTCAGAAACAATGTAAGCAAGAAGACAATGGAGAGACATTTTCAAAGAACTTGAAGAAAAAATAAATTATTTCAATCAAGAATCAATATTCAGCAGAATCATCTTTCACAAAAGAAAAACACATTTCAGATCTATAAAAGCAAAAAGAATTCATCACGAAAATCCCAGCCTTATTTAGAAGACGTGTTCAGAAGACGATTCCAGAATGAAAACTGGATTTACACAAAGGGCTGAGGAGCATGGCAAGGATAGGGTGTGTATACCCTTGTTATTGAAATATATTTAAGATATTTAACTATTAAATAACACTTTTGAGGTCTGTAGCACATATGTAAGTCATGTGGCAATAACATAAGGCCCAGGAAAGGAGAAATGAAAATGTACCCTTGTAAGGTTTTTAAATATTTATTTATTTATTTATTTTGCAAGTCAACTTGTTGTCCTTTCAATCTTAGTTGTGGAGGGTGCCATTCAGCTTCAAGTTGTTGTCCTTTCAGTCTTAGTTGTGGAGGGCGCAGCTCAGCTCCAGATTCAGTTACCAATGCTAGTTGCAGGGGGCGCAGCCCACCATCCCTTGTGGGAATCAAACCAGCAACCTTGTGGTTGAGAGCCCGTGCTCCAACCAACTGAGCCACCTGGGAGCTCAGCGGCAGCTCACCTCAAGGTGCCGTGTTCAATCTTAGTTGCAGAGGGCGCTGCCCACCATCCCTTGCGGGACTCGAGGAATTGAACTGGCAACCTTGTGGTTGAGAGCCCACTGGCCCATGTGGGAATTGAACCGGCAGCCTTTGGAGTTAGGAGCACGGAGCTCTAATCGCCTGAGTCACCAGACAGGCCCCCTTGTAAGGTTTTATTACTGTATTTGAAATGGTGTATCACTGGATGCAGACTGCAGTAAGCTGAGCATATACACAATAAATCTTAAAGCTACCACTAGAAGGACAGAAACAGAACCAACACTTGGTATCTGACTCTGACTCTAACTCTTCCAGGTGGTTTCTCATTGTGGCTTAATTTGCATTTCCCTAATAGCTAACGATGTTGAGTGTTATGATATCTTTTCATTCTCTTAACAGTATATTTCGCAGAGCAAAATTGTAACATTAATCCTTTATGGATAACGTCATCTATGGATAAAGACAGTTTACTATTTCTTTTCCAGCCTGGGCACCTTTTTCCACCCCCTACAATTTTACATCCTGTGGGGCAGGGCTTTGGAGGCTACTTCGCGAGAGAGCACTGGTCTCCAGGTGTGACGTTGCTTAGTGTGTCAATAGCATCTGAGGCCCCACTAATGCCTTCACCGTGGAATTAACATGGTATTAACGGATGTCAACAAAGAGGCAAGTCAGGGCTTTCTGGGGACATTCTTTAAAAGAGAGCCTTCATTAGAGGCCATCTGGTCCCTCTGGACTGTGACCCAGGTCAACAAGGCCAAGGCCTCGACTGCTGTGCAAACCCCACGTCCAAAACAGCCCTTCTCCTCAGGAAATGTCAGCAAGTGGGTGAGTGGGTGGTGTGTCCTCACGTGGCTGTTGTTCCAAGTAGAATTTTTAATTAATTTAATTGTGCCAGCTCAACAAACCCAGTAATCAGTTTAAAGTTACTGCATGCGTAAGAAGTGGGAAGGGTTACTACAAGTACTTAGAACTCTCAAGTTTCTCTTTCAAATCTCTCTTTCAAGTACATGGAATCCCATTTCAATAAAAGATATCACAGACGAATCTATCCTAACACAGTGGTCTTTGGGTTGAAGTTCATTTAAATGCGGTTCATTGCATTTAAATACAAATAAGTCATTTAGGCATGCTTTTTAAAGTAGAATGGCAGTTTTACTTCAGTTCTTAGAGCTTTAAAAGAGAGTAATAAAATCCACATATAGAAATATTGTACATTACTGAAATGTTCATTAAAGAAAACAAACCTTCCCGTTTTCCATTTGTCACCCAAGGTTAACTAAACTTTGTCTTTGGAGAAGTTAAGTTGCTGCTGTAGCTGGTTTATTTTGGGTCACTTATTTTCCCATCGACTCAGCAGAAGTTCCAACTTGCTTTTGCTGTTGACCAGAACTTACAAAGGTCTTGACTTTCTTGAGTCAGAACTAGTCTGGTTAGAATCAATCTGACTTATAAAATAAGAGACTGTGGTTTGGCCCGTTTCCTGAGCAGGGAACATCTGCTTGGTCTGGGGGGCATGGAGACACAGGGAGAATCTCGCCCTCCCCAGGGGCACTGACTCCCCTCAGGTGCCAAATCCTGTTGATAAAGCCACCACTGTTTGCCATCACCCACATCTTGGGGGGCATGGGCCCCGAGGCTCAAAGTCATTGAACTCAGGAGCAGACCAGTAGGAGGGAGATCTTTGGACATCAGGAGTTGCCCACCTCTGAGCCCAGGAGCCCTCTGCAGTGACCGATAGCAGCCAGTCTCTTTCCCTCTGCTATCTGCCCCACTGCCTGCGTCACTGGCAATGATGAAATCCTTCCTTCCCTTCCCAGTTAGTTTGTATTATTTTGGAAGGAGTGGATAATATAATCAGGGAGAATATTTTTAATAGGATAGTGAGTTTATGCTCCATAAGGAATGAAACTGGCAGCAGCCATCAATTGGGAGATCCTCCAACAAAGTACTCTCAAACAGTTTGTCCCCTGCTTCCCCCACGGCCACCCAGGGGCTGCAGGAGGTGGCTGTCGTCATTGTGCATGGAAACATGGGCTCCAGGACAGCCAAGCAACCTGCCCAAGACTGCTGGAGGGGAGTGTGCAGACTGGTCCCTGCCCAGCCCTTCGACTGCTCCTCACTTCTCCTTTCTCCTCAGTAAGAAAACCCAGGAAAAGGAAAAATGAAAAAAGAAAGGGAGGAAGGACTAAGGAAAGTGGGAAGGGAGGGAGGAAGAACACCCCAGAGAGGCAGTGGTAGTTTCCACCTGCAGATCACGGGAATTTCTTCGTAATTTCTCTCACCCTGTTGTCTGACCTCCCCAGCCCTGTCCCAGCCCGGCTGAAGGCAATGACCGGACTGATTTGTCCCTATTTTCTCTCCCCCACGTCTTGTCCATTAGAGCCACTTGCAAAAGTAATTTGAGTCAATACAAAAGAGAACCTGAGAGGCAATTTTCGGTCCCTGCTCAGAATTCAGTACCAGAGTTCGCCAAACACAGGAGACTCTGAAAGCTCATTCTTTCAGACGTGTAGACATTCAGGTGTGGCTGACAGAACACACATAGGGCCACAAGTTCTCAGTGAGGTGATTTCAAACGTCCTTGTCCTTGTCCTGTTGGGAGAAGCAAGCGGGTGGGAAGGAGCTTCTCCCAGTCCTGTAACCTGGCCCTGGAGCACGGCTATGGGCTGATGAGGTGCATTTCTCTGCCGTTTGCTGACATCCCAAGAAAAGCCAGAAGACATTGTGGCTCACTTGTCTTCTCCTGGCCTCTTGCCCTCCTCCGGCCACAGAGCACATACGAGCAGAAGGGACAGGGCTGTGGGGGACCTGTGCCATCCCACGATTGTTCATTATGTATTTGTTTACATCATATAATTAAAATTAGAAGCAAAAAAGCACGGAGGACAGCAAGTGCTCACTTCACGTCCTCCAGGGGCTCTTGGAAACTGCGACTTTAAGTGAAACAGTGTGAAAGGATCCACTGTTACTCGAGGCCGACGGAAACAACAGTTAGGTTCCCAGGCATATTTCTGGTCATAAAAGCCTCACCAAACTTCTACATAAAGACTCAAACACTCCTAATGTTAAATACTGAGCTCTACACACATTGAAGAAAAATAAAAACAAGTAAGAGAATTCTTTTCTAACCTGCTGATTTCAGTGTCATGGGGCTGGGGCCCATCCTGGCAGCTTAGGGCGCAGGCGGGGCCCACCCTGGACTCCATTGCAGGGCCACTCGCAGCCACCCACACCCACTCAGACAGCAACAATGGAGACGTGCCCCTCATGCGCTTGTCTTTGGGACGCAGGAGTAACCAGCTCCCCAGAGAAAACCCACGCAGACCTGGGGGGACCATGCACACTCCACACAGACAGCGGCGCCACCGCGAACCAATTCTTTTTCTCATCAACGTCATAATGAAACGATGTTGAACTACATGATGTTATTCGAGGACCTTTTGTATTCATTTAGAGAGTTAACACTGCATTTTATGAAACTTCCAAATAGGTTTTTCCATTTGCCCACTTACCTTACAGACATGGACACACCATTTTAAGCTGGGGTTTTGCGCTTGAACTGCCACTCAGCTCCTGACCAAGACTTTAATGATGACCTAGTCATATTCTTGAACGTCACCACTGGAAAGAAACTTTGCACAAAGAGACAATACACAATTTTGTGTGTGATTTTTTAAAAACAACCATTCAAACATTTCCCACAACAGAAAGGATTTTTGTTTTTGTTCTTTTGCGGGTCAATGTGATGCTGGTACTTCTCATAACGATGCAGTCTTTTCAAACCCTAAGAATTTTCCCTCCTGGAGCATTTCACAGTAACAGGGGAGCCCCTCAGCCTGGAGACCTGGACATCGGGGCTGGCGGCCAGGGCCAGGACCCAGGGCCACACCGTGAACCCAGTGCAGATATGTGTGGCATCACAGCGGGGACAACAGGCCTGAGGATGACACTGGCCCTCGCCTGCATGACTGCCCTGAGAGCTGAGTGATCAACACTTTAACTGAGCCCTTACTAGCAGAGTAAGGCAGCCTCTTCTTGCCTCAGTCTGCCTGTCTGTGAAGTGGGGATAACAGCAGCACCTACCTGGTAGGGTTGTTATGAGGACTAAATGTGGGCCGTGCCTGGCACACAGGAAGTGCCATCTCTGTGCCTAGTAAATAAAATGAAAAGGCTGAGTCTCTGGAGCAGACCCCAAATCACATGCTTGGAATCAGCCAGAAGCAGGCACCTCGGTTCTGAATTCTCGCTCATGGGCTGTCTCGCTCTCTGGACATGTGCTGTCATTGGTCATTGAGCATCCAGCCTCGGTTCCCGGCCCACACAGGATGACGACACAGGTACCCATGGTTACAATGCACTGGTTCAATAGGAGAGTTCACATAAAGTGCTGGAGGCATAGTAGGTGCTCCACAAACACCGGCCACGGTCACAGCACAGCCCATGCCCGCTCCCTGCCCACTGTCCCGCCTGCCGCCCGCACAGGAAGTCCTTCACCAGCCGGGTGCTCTTTTACTGTTCGTTTTAACTCCTTCTGCTCAGAGCGTATTTTTCAACCCTTTCATATTTTTGTCCTTCCCTTTTGGCCTCCACAGGTGGTTTTTCCTTATCTTTAAGAAATATCTGAGAATAGCCGAGCCAGTGTCCGGAGAGCCAGGCACTGAGGGGATCCTTCTTCAGGGAGCAAGGCTGTCAGTGACCCCGTTTCCACAACTCAAGTAAGCACAACACATCCTTCCTCGTTCATATTTTATTAGCAAGTCATATGGAAAAACAGCTATAAAACTGTTAAGAGTTAAATATCAAATGAGTCACTTATAAACAGATGATTCATGTAGGAGCATCTGATTTGTCAGAAGATTAGAAGAAACAAAGTCAAAAGATGGCATTTCATTTCAGAGATATATTTTTTTAAACTTTTATTTATTTAAGTGTGTTTTTCCAGGACCGATCAGCTCCAAGTCACATAGTTGTTTCAATCTAGTTGTGGAGGGCGCAGCTCACAGTGGCCCATGTGGGGATTGAACCGGCAACCTTGTTGTTAAGAGCGCTGTGCTCTAACCAACTGAGCTGATCGGTCATCCTCAGAGATATTTTTACATTTCATAGTCAGGAAAAAGAAAAGAACTTGAAAAAGATAGCTTTGACTGTTTGCACATGTTAACAGCAAGGGGTAGCTGCAGACAGCAGGCTGACAGAACCCAGCATTTAGGGTCTGCAAGGTAAGTGACAAGGAATAAGGCATCTTCCATTAAAATATAATATTTACATCTCTTTCCATCATATACACACAAAGATTTTTCTCCTTAAATAAATATATACTCTGCATTTTTAATGACGGCAGACTGGACAATACTCATCTGGGGCTTTCGGGCGTTTACTTGGTAAGAAAGACGGAACGTGGGCATGGACGTTGGGGACACAGGCGTCCCTGGCTTGTGGGCGTCTGTCCTCCCTTGTCACACCAGGACTTCCGAGTCGTCTGAGTTGTCCGCAAACAAAAGTTCATCTGGCGGTGGGCCCCTCAAGGGCAGTGTGCTGGCCTGGGACCAGGAGACCCCAGCACTCACACATCTGTCCTCCAGTGGGAGCTCGCTTTCCTCCTCTGTCCCCGTTACTGGGGTGGCAGGGGCCAGGTCTTTCCAGTCCCCACTGCCCCTGTCCAGGATGTACCTTTCCTCGTGTGGTCTGTCCTTGTGCTGTGAACTTGCGTGAACTTGGGCTGTGATACTGACAGCAGTGCTGGGCATACAAGAAGCATACATGGGGTTGGGGTCCATGTCCCTATCTGGCTGTGCAGCTGGGGGGCCGTCTGCTGGGCCCTCACAGTCCCCGGGAGGCTGTGTGTTCATGTAAATGATGTCAGCTTTGTCCTGCTCTTGAGGCAAACTTTCCAAGAACTTCTCTAGCTGCAGCCTCAGCACAGAAAACGCAGGCCGGTCCAAGGGGTCTGCTCTCCAGCAAGACTGCATTATTTCATACCTGCAAGGACAGAAGATGGGTGAGACCCCAGTGCAGCGCTCCCCTTGTTTCACCTCCTCATGGACTTTATCCCATTTTAACTCATGCTAATTCTACCCTTTGGGAATTACTGAGGTTTTCTTAGTGACTTAGTATTTGTTCAAGTTTTAGAAACTCTCTGTGGGCATGTAACAAGAGCTCCTCTGGCTCCAGGAATACAGGACACTTGTGGCAAATACACCTAACCTTGCAAAAAATGAATATTTCAGGCCCTTTGCTGTATTCCAGAGGTGGGCAACCTATGATCCATGGGCCAAATCTGGCCCACCATCTGTTTTGTAAATAAAGTTTTATTGGAACACAGCTGCATTTATTTGTTTACCATGGCTGCTTCTGCTGCAATGAGCAGTTGCTACAGAGACCGTATTGCCTCCAAACTGAAAATATTTGTAATTTGGCCCTTTACAGAAAAAGTGTGCTGTCCCCTGTTCTAAGCAAACAAACTGGGCTTGTCACCAGGAGAGCAGAGTCCGAAGGGCCGAGGGGCAGGGGGAAGAGTGTGCCTCATCGTGTTGGGTGTTTTGTGTGTGTCACCACATGGCATCTTCTCAGCAGCCCTGTTACTGTTATTTTGTAATAAACGTGGGAGTGAGCAGCAGGTGGAAGCATGGGAACCTGCCTGCCGCTACACAAGCCCTGTGCCCAAAGGTCCCTCTGCACAATCCCCTCCTCTGTGTTCCGTAGGGAGGACTGCGTTCTGGGGATGTCCTCACTCCCCAGGTCTGACATAATTAAGAATTACAGTCGGAGGGACAGTGACGTGAGTGCAGTCAAACAGGGAGATGACTGACTCAGGAAGCGTGAGTGGTGCCCATCATTTCACGTGAATTCTTTCCTATTTTGAGAAATTGATATGTACATTGCTGAATAAGAAAACAACCCAAATATAAATCACCTGACACATGAAGTAGATTACTGACCTGTATGAACACAAACATGCAAATCCCGTGTCCATATGCAATCATGCAGAACTTTCACACACATTCATGCACAACAGATCTCGTTCATGCACAACTACCGACAGCTTGGCCTGTGTTTACTTTTCAGCCTCTGTCAACAGGTGCACGTACTTCTGGAAGGTGGGGACCTGCCGATGCTTTACCTGTGAGCACAGGATGCGGAGCTGACAAGCAGCGGGCACATTGTCACCTGGGCATCTGCTTATTCTGCCACTCTCCCTGGGTACTGAGAGGCTTACTGAGAGTCACAAACAGGTTTTGTTTCCTATTTTGAGGATTTTATGGTACAAATGGATTTGCATGAGTTCCTTTTTTCCCAGAGCCTTGGCTGTGTGCAGTATGAGATGAGCTTTGAGGAATCCTGTCCTTAGAAACACGCTCTCCTTTTCTCCACGCCATCAGGGCGCTGTGGTATTTAATTTACTTACCTTTATTTCACGTCTCAGGAGAAAGCATTTAAATATTCTATGCTCTTCTTCATGTAACATGGCAATAACATCACTTTGAAACTTATTTTACTTTCAATACTTCACGAAATATGTAAAAATACACATATGACTTGTAAAGATGTGGCAAGCAGGTACACTGTCTGAGTCGCTCCCACAAAGGGCGACTCCAAGGTAGCAAACCAAGGAAAGCGGCAAGAGGGCTGTCCCTGGGCAGCAGGGGAGCGCCGTGAAGGTCAGCGACTTCAATCTCAGGGATGGAAAGAAACAAGCTTGGTCGCTGCCTTTGCAAACAGCCATTTTTGTTTTTCTGTTGAGATTTTATAAAAGATGTAATCATCTAGGTTGCTGGGGCTGGGGGAGGGTAGGGAAGGGTGCTGTTTCATGGGGATAAAGTGTCAGTTGGCAAGATGGGTGGCGGGGGTGGCTGAGCAACAATGTGGAAGTACCCACACTACTAAACTACGCACTCAAAAATGGTTATGGTTATGGTGGGGGGCGGCCGGGTGGCTCAGTTGGTTAGAGCGCAAGCTCCGAACATAAGGGTTGCAGGTTCAATTCCCACATGGGCCAGTGAGCTGTGCAATTCCCACAGGGGATGGTGGGCTGCTCCCCCTGCAACTAATGGCGACTGGACGTGGAGCTGAGCTGCGCCCTCCACAACTAGATTGAAGGACGACGACTTGGAGCTGATGGGCCCTGGAGAGAAACACTGTTCCCCAATATCCCCAATAAAATTAAAAAGAAAGGTTAAGGTAGAAAATGTTCTGTTCTGTATATTTTACCACAATTTAAAAAAAAGGAGTTAAAAAAGGTGCAAATTTACAAAATTTACAAATGTATCCATATCTGTCAAGCACCTGCTTTCTTCCTGCATCTGAGGATGGCTGAGTGCCTCACATCCGCTCAGAGAAATGGCCCCTGAGAGGCGGGCATCACGTCAGTAGAATGTGTCTACAGCGCTAAGCAGGGTTGGGTGTGCTCTGCCACTCGGCCCATAGTGACCCGCATTGCTGTCCTTCTTGGGGCCTGCGCTGCCGCAGGCACAGTGGATGGACTGGTCAGTAAGTAGAGAAGGGTTTCTGAGAGGGGGAAGACGGTGTGAGCTCAGGTCCTTTCTTACACTGTCGTGTCACTGTGTCACCAGTTCCTCAGGTATAATGAGGGGTGGGAGCAGATGACCCCAGGTCCCACCAACCTGCGCTTCTCTGGTTTTATGGCACTGATGGCATTTGGGGTGAGATCGGAGCTAAGGGGGACTCTGAAGGATATCTGCTGGCTGAGGGGAACCAATGGGATAAAGAAAGAACAGCATGGCTCCCGAGTGTCACTGGAGGACAATGGGAAGGGGAGCCACGGCAAGAACCATAGTGGTCAGCTGGTGAGAGTGTCCAAGGGCTGTGGCCGGGAGGCTAAGAGCTTGGTTGAGGAAGTGTGCCCCGGGGGTACAGAGCGGCCTCTGGGCAAGTGGAGCAGGCCTGCCACCTGGTCACTCGGAGGTGGGTGACGCTGTGAGAAGAGGTGGCCTCAGAGGGCAGGATGGGAGGGGAGGGCACGAAGCATGCTCCCTTACGTTGTTACACATACAGTTGACTTAAAAAGATGGAGGGGCAATGAACACAGGAGTGAACTCATCTCAGAGGACGTAGGCGAGAAGCTCAGTGTGGCTCATTTTGAAAAGAAGATTCCGCAGGTAAGGAAACAGGGTTTTCTCTGGGGGTTGCTGTTGTTCAGCAGTATCCGGACGGGATAGGGACCTGGGAAGGATGCCTGGTTCAAACTCACGGTGGTCTGCACCACCTGGCCGTGGGGACCACAGGGCCACCTGATCCTGACCTCCCGGCCACATGGCGTGTGCTGACTCTGGGACATTTTCCCCTCAAAATCCTCACAGGAAGCCGAGTCAGCATTCCTCACAGGGTTGTCAGACCCCAGACATGACCGCAAACACCATCGTGCTGTCACACACAAAGGGAGCCAAAGAGAAGTGGCAATAAAACTCTTCATTCAACACTGTTGGGCTGAAACGTCCTCCTCCTTTTCAGAAGCACACACTGCATTCATGTGGCCCTTTAAAAAAACTGCCATGAAACCTCAGATGTAATTGAATTAGGAGTTGAGGATGTTGTTCAAGGGCTTACATTTCTCATCTATGCTCTGAGTGTTATAATTCACAACCGCAGTGACAGCTGCCGCCACCATGCAAGCTGAGGCTCTGGTCCTGAAGGGTTCCTTCTGTTTGGTTTGCACAGGGACTGGAAGGCCTGCATGACGCCTGAGCTGTCCCTCCCCCGTGTGAGGGTGTGTGGGGGTACTGCTCATGCCTACCAGCCCCAGCACCCACGCAGGCCATGGTCCCGCCATCCTGCTGGATGTGGAGAACGTGTCCCCTGTCCAAGCCCATGAGCAGCACTATGTGGGGAGGAGACTGGCACTGGAGGGTCCATGCCACCAGCTAGGGGCAGCGGTGCAGAAATTATCTTAAGAAGGTCAGCAAGGCCTGGGCAGGGGGTCTGTCTCTCATAGGCAGCATTGTGTGACACTTACTTTCTGCCTGCTGCAGGCCGGGAGTGCCATGCACCGTACCGTCTTTAACCATCCAAGTACCACTCTGAAGAGCAAGCGACTAGACTTTTCTGTGGCTGATAACGGGCACCGGAGGTCAAGTGTGCTGCGGTGTCCCCACACATGGCGAGCTGGAGGCAGAGCCTGGCCTGTGTGACTCGTGGGCCCGGGCCTCTCCCCAGACCGCCCACCCTAGAGAGGAGGAGCCTAGTGGGATGTGCACCGTGGTCCTGTGTGCTCGGAGCTGGGGCCCCCACGCCAGGCTGAGCACCCATCTCCCAGAGAGAGACTTAAAACACGCACCTCTGAGCCCACTTTGTCCCAACACTGTCACGGTTTCCAGGCACAGGGCCAAGGAACTGCGCTGTCAGAATATACCCCACGTGATTCTGATGACAGCCTAACCTCAGAGTCACGGGCTCAGATTTTAAAACTTCCTGATTGAGGACATCATTGAGATGGGTTTTTTTTGAAATGCTGTCCAGAAAGAGAAGGATGATGCAGCACAAGAGGGCAGGTGGCCATCAGGTACCTCATGTGTGATAAGGTCACCTGCTTATCTAGGACACATTTCCTAGAGCCACCTGCAGACCTGGAGAAGGCACGGGCCTACTGCCCCCCGGAAGCACCGTCTCCCACACCTGCCAACGCTCTGGCCTGTGTGTCTGCACATGCCCGCCTGGCTGAGAGCATCCCCTCCCCTGTGGCTGAGTAACCCCAGATCTCTGCAGAGACACCGGCTGGTGAGGGCAGGTGCCCGGTGGCATGGAGGAGCTCACTCACAGTTCGCCCAGGCAGTCGTCTGGTGGCTTCAGCCTGTGGCCGTGGAGAAGGTAGTCATACATCTCATGGTTCTGGACTCCAGGGTAGGGTGTCATGCCCCGAGTTGCTATTTCCCACATGGTCACGCCGAAAGCCCACTGAGAACAAAGCAGTGAGAAGTCCGGACATGAGCCTTTTCAGGGGACTAAACGGCCTTTTCATCAGCAAAGGTCACTTCCTTAACACCCCCATGACTGTGCACAAAGCTAACAATTATGTCTGGGACATGCTGCTCTCCCGTCACGGCAGTGACGTGAGGTCAGAGCGTCTTGGTCCCCACCCACTCGTGCTGTGCCGGGCAATGTGACAAAGGCAGACAGTCTCCTGTCACACCCCTGCTCGGTTCCACTGCTGCGTCTGCTTGAGGGTACAACTACACAGCCCCTTTCATGCTGTGGCCATTCAATGAACTCACTGAATTCAGTGTGAACGTGAACTATCTCAGTTGTGGGAGAGAGAAAAGTCACCATATCGTGGCAAAGAACAATGGGACTAAATTAAGGGCCTGTGCGAAGCCAGAGATTTGGGTGTCAGGAGATCCCACCAGCATCTAGGGGTCCAGCCGAATTAGAGTGTCTGGCACAAAGTAGGAGGTATAAGTGTGCCCTCCAACCCTCAGATTATCCGACTAGCAACACCAGCTACATTGCTTCCTTTGGCATGGGTCCCCTCGGCCACAAGGGGTCCCGAATGGAAACTACGTACCACGTCACTTTTACTAGTGTAGACACGGTCCGCGAGGCTCTCGATGGCAATCCATTTCACAGGCATCTTGGCAATACGGCCCTGGCGGTAGTAATCGCCGCTGTAAATTTTCTTGGAGAGGCCGAAGTCTGCAACACACACGGTCATGTCATCCCGCAACCTACGGAGAGTGAGTGTGTGTCCTCAGCAACGTCGGAGGCAAAGGCCCAAGTCGCAGGTCTGTTCACACGCCGCTGAGGACATCCACAGTAAGTGACCACCTGGGACGGTCCTGCTTGGGGACCGACGGCAGGGGCAAGGGGGAGTGGGACAGTTACAACTTTGCACCCCTCTGGTCTGGGAGGGGTCTGCACCAGCAAGGCCACCTGTGCACAAGGACGGAGACACATGGAGGGAAAAGAGGTGAGGTCCAGTGGAGGAGGAGCCCAGCTCAAACCTAGGGCCTCTGGTGACACATCAAGCACCCCAGTGACATCGGCACTGGCTCTGGGAGCTTCCTGACAGCTTGGGGGACGTGGGCCAGTACATGCTGGTACAGAGGCCCCTGGGCTCCTGTGAAGACAGCCAGGTGTTACTGGAAGAACGAATCATTCAACTAAAGGGTTACAAATGCATTTATAGCCCAAGCTTTAAAACAGATACTAGACAAGGAGACGGAAGGGGACAAATGGATCGTCTGCAGGTAGAGTGACAACCTATCCCTGTTTTCCCAACACTGACGTTTCAAACTGGACATCCACAGCCTGCAAAACCCCTCAGTTTCAGGCAGACCAACAGCTGGTCACCCTACCTGGTGGGAAAAAAATTCAAGGAAGTATTAAAGGGAAAGAATATTTTCATGATTCTTCCGTTGTAGACAAATTATTCAAATAAACAAAAACAACACCCTCTGGACCCTCAAAACTGAGGTGAAAGAGGTGGGGGGCCAATGGGTGGGGCAGGTGAGAAGGAGTGAGGGGCAGGTACCACTGTCACATCTCCACCCAAGGAAAACTGACGAGCAGCGCATTTAAGGAACACTGCCTCTTCTGTGACAGTGAACCCAAAATCCAGACATAGCCATTGTTGTTGAAGATTTACAGAAGATTTACAGCTGGAACAGGGTGAGGAGATGGGCAGAACTTAAGCTCAAAGTTCTCTAAACGTCCTCGTCCTTCTGCTGGCAAGGAAAGTGTCCACAGAACAGAGGAGGCATCACGAGAACTTGGGGACAGACCTTTAGGATTTTCAAGACTCTGTCTGTCACTAGAAGACTTACGTATAACTCTGGGCCCACTGCCAGCTGCTGGTGATGGGCAAGGAGCACAAAAGCCATCCGTCACCTTCTTGGGATGTGAGAATGTTAAAATACAAACGTGGTTACTGGAGGCAGAGGGAGGGAGAACCCTCAAGCAAAAACCCAGTCACGCATTTGAGCCATAGGGATCCCACCTCCAGAACCCAGCTCGCCTCCTCTCATGACACAGACAGGCCGGCGCCCTGCGTCCCCCCCACAAACACCAACAGGAGGAGGTGTGACCCCCGGAGGACAAGCCAGGACCCTTACATGCAGTTGCGAGCAGCTAAGTCGCGATGAAGGAAATTCCTGTTGCTCAGATACTCCATCCCCTGGGCTATGTCCAGCATGAACTTCACCAGCGTCTGCATGGGGATGTGCTGGGGGGGGAGGGAGGAGCAAGAAGAAATTATGTTTTTAAAAGGAAAACCTGTAAGTCATTTCCATCTGCAGGCGGAAACGGTGTTTTTACTTCTTGAACATGTGACCGTGAAACAGGGAAACAAACCTTTCCTTTCCGTATCACTAATACCACAAGTAAGGTTTTAAAAAAGGAATTAAAAGAAAAAAAAAAAACCACGACAACAAACCCTAAAACTTTTTGGCAAATACCACATTCTCTTCTCCCTGTGTTTAAAAGCATTGATGGTGAATAACATTCTTTTCCCAATTTATAAGATCACAGGCCATCCTCCATGTCCTTAGTGGCCGTGGGACTGAGCACCAATACCATGCAAAGAGGAAACACGAGTGTGGTCTAGCTTTTGTGTGTGGGGGTGTCTAATATTTTGAGGCAAAAAGCCCATTTAGAAGGAGCAGTTTCCAACTATGCAACCACAGTTGCTGTCACTTTACTTTGAAACGCTTTGAAAGGTATAGTTTCTTCTTTCAGAGAGAAATGAGGATGGTCTCATCCCTTACGGCCGGAATATTCACTGTTTCCCGAGGGCCCTTCTGTAAGTTTCAGCAGTCACATTCGGCTGCCAGGTTAGGAACCTGCCAGGTGGGAAGCGATCCCGAAAATGGTGACAGGGGAAGCCGTCCCCACAGTACTTACACGTTTGAGCCCAGTCAGAGTCTACAAAGGAAGGTTCAGCTCCTGCCACCACCATCCGGTCCGTACCCACACCCTGTCCCCAAGACCCTGGACTTGTCATGGCATATGGGCTATCGCACATGAGTTTTCCAAAGTGAAACTCAGGAAGACACTGCATTTTTAATGATTTATGTTCCTAGCCAGGACCTGTGTCAATCACACACTGCATATACGACAGCACGCTTTGATTCTCCTTCACCCTTCCACGTGGAGTTGTTAGAAAATGAAAACAGACCAGGTAGGACAGGATTATGCTCTGTACATCTGGGGCATCTGATTTTCTGGGTGCTAATTTTCAGGGAAGCATTGGGTGCTAAGAAATCTAAAATCTGCTGATGTTCCTGCAGGCAGAATGATCATGAGGTGCTACTCATTTGTGCTGCTTTCTCTAGAACGACTGACGCTATTCTTGCAGACCATGACCAAAAGTCATTTAAAAGTTAGTAGAACTAACACGAGTTCAACAAGGCTGCAGGATACTAGATACAAAAATCAACTGCATTTCTATGTATGAGAGATGAACAATCGGAAAATAAAATTAAGAAAACAATTTTATCACCACCATACTGTTGCCTGCGTCCATGAGTTTGTTCATTTGTTGCTTTCTGTTTTGTATTCCACAGAGGAGTGAAATCCTGTGGTTCTTGTCCTTTTCTGACTTACTTTGCTTAGCATGATACTCTCAAGATGGGGGAGAGGGGAGGTAAAAAAGGGTAAAAGGGGTCAAATACAGGTGATGGAAGGAGACCAGACTAAGGGTGGTGAACACACAATGTGACAGATGATGTGTTACAGAACTGCACACCTAAAACTTCGATGTTATTAACCAATGTCACCCAATAAAATTAATGAAAAAAGAAAACAATGTTAACTATAAAAGAATCAAATATAAAATATTTAGGAATAAATTTAACGAAACAAATGAGAAACTTATACTCTGACAACTACAACATGAAAGAAATTAAAGTAGACCGAAATAAACAGAAAGATGTCCTGTGCTCACAGATCAGAGTGGGGACAGAATGCCATAAGAGGCCCTTCTGGGGACATTCCATAACTGGGACCTCGTCCTCCGCCACTCCTACAGACACAGTATACCTAAGGAACTGACTAAGCAGATAGCAAAGGAAAGTCTGAATAAAACCTTGATTTTCCAGCTTCTCTATGTAACTGGAAACTACCAACTGCCAACTGCCAACTTTACTTGTGCTGCAAAGTATCAAAATATGAAAACATATTCTTTTTTCCTATTTATAACACCTGGGTGTTCCTTTCCATCATTGGAGATGTACTTGTATTTTTGTGAGTAGAATCTGTGCATTAGCCAGTAAAATGCTATGTGCTTGCCTTTCTTGTTATTTTGTTCGAAAGAATGTAAGATGGCAGCACTGTTTCCAGCTGACACAGAGAAGCCATAAAATTTATATGGCAACAGAAGGAGAAGACCTAAAACGATTCCAGAAAGTTGGATAATCCTGGAAGAATCACACTACCCAATTTTCAGATTTACAATACAGCTCTAGCAGCCAATGTGCTTTCTGATTCGAGGACGGAGCAGCTCGTGATCAAGAGAAAGATGGATGGAGTAAATTCATACTCAGAAATTACTGCAAAACAGCTCAGGGCACCTTCTCTCTGGGAACTGAGACGTTTCTGCACCCAGGGATTTCAGAGTGCACAAGCTAAAAAGAGGCCACTCTAAAGAAAGAGGCCACTCTGACAGCATGAGGGGCCCCCTGGCTCCACTGTGATGAGTTTGGGCCAGGAGACCAATCCCAGTGGGCTCCCTCCCCCAGTACAACAGGAACAATAAGACAGAGGAGCAGGCCTGTTGTGAAAATGTTGTGAAAACCCCCAGGGCACACAGTGAGCCCTGCATAAGGGCCAATGTCTTCACTTTCCCTTCTCTATTTTCAAGGTCAGACTTACTGTCCAGGCCCTGTCATGTAAGCCCCACCAGCCCGGAGGGGTGTCCAGAGGCAATGCAATGGGATAATTACCTTTGGTCCCGTGTCCAGTCGGGAGTAGAGTAGGTAGGTATGCAGGTCCCCGTATTTCATGAAGGGTAAAATCACCATGGGCTTTGGAGTGCCTTGAGAGCCCATCTCTATACAAACACCTGAAATGAAGAACAGAGATTGTTACAAAGAGCCCTTGTCAGTAGTGACCAGGAAAGTGCAGTAAGGGCACTGGGCAAATTGAAACCACCTGTTCCCAAGAGGACACTTAAAACAACACATGCTCACAGCTCATGTGCCGTGTTCAAGAACACGCACATAGTGGGTCCACTGCTTGCTGTGTTCTCTTTCAGATCCGCACCCATCTTTGCAGGAGAGCTCTCAGAAATGAACCTACAACAAGCACAGCTCTCTGGAGACCGGCGGAGCTTTTGAGATACTGACTCTAAGTGAGGGGCAGTGACCACACTAGAATTCAAGGGCAAACTGGTTTCATGTGAGAGTTAATACTTAAGCATATGAGGGCATCCACTGCCTAAAACTATGAAAAGGATTTTGGGGGCCGTTAGGTAAAGTCCACATAACTAAATTTTAACGGTTACACAAAAGAAAAGCCCATTTAATGTGGAATTCAAGTACTAGAGCCTGTGTGTTACCTGACACCAGGCTTGCAAAGCCCTTGCACATTTTGGTGCAATGACAAAGCACGATTGTTCTCAGTCTGCTGAAGTCAGTAATCGCAAATGAGTCACAGTCGTCTCTTTGACATAATATTGTATCCAAACATGTTTTCACATCTCCCTGTAGTGCCAAAGACACTTTGCAAGTTCCCCAGAGAATTTAGCATTTGTCAATTCACAGGACAGGAAAAAAAAAAAGTCAGCAGGATAATCAGTTATTTGTAGACTGTTCTTCCCTCTTGGAACAGTGTCCCTTACACAGCAACCTCTGGGACCTGAGCTCCCCCTCTTATGTTTTTTAGCTAATGGAGCTAAAAGCCAAATTCTGGTGTTAAATTGCGCCCTATTTTTACCACTAGCCTCCGAAAATGTAACCGTAAGGAGAAACCTTTGAGGTGAAAACCCCATATCATAAAGTATTTTGGGGTCACACCCAGTGTGCATGTCTCTTCCCTGGAGGTTTCCCAGTAGACAGAGTGGCTGAGCTCCCCTCTGGCCTGCAGTCCCACGTTTCTTGGGGTACCTAGAAGTCGGATGACATTTGGGTGGCTGAAGTCTTTCATGCATGCAGCCTCACTGAGGAACTCCTCGATCTCTCGCTGGGAAAAGCTGTCCACTGAAAGGAGAGACAGAAAATGTCAGGTGTGAGTGACACACTAGGTGAAGGGGAGGGACAGCAGCAATTTTGTTCTCTAAGAGTAAAGTAAGGCACAGGCAAAGCCATGGCGACAGTACACACATGAATGGCTGTCAGGGGTTGGGGGGAGGGACACAAAGAGGTGACATTATAGAGGTTTTAGGGTGGCGGGACTTCTGTAGGACACTGTGATGGCAGACACATGACTATGCATTTGCCAAAACCCACAGGATGAATCTTAATGTAACCCGTGGATTTCAGTCAATGTGTCGATGTGGGCGTGTCACCTGGGCAAAACGCACCATAGCAACGCAAGGTGCCAGCAACAGGGAGGCCGTGTGATGGGAGGGCGTATGAAACACTGTCCTTTCTGACGACCTTTCTGTGAACCGAAAGCTATTCTAAAAATTAAAGTACATTATTTAAAAAACAAACAAACAAAAAAACACCTCTAAAAGCAAATGGAACTGGTCTGTTGCAATCAGCTTTGCCTTTAAAAAGAACACACGCCTTTGTCAGTGTGTTCAAGTCTGGTTGCTCAACTCTGCCTGTGAGCTAGACGCACTTTCACGCCAAGATGCTGGACTTAAACCAACTTAAAAGAGACATTTAAAATCCTATACTGTGCTAAGTGACATCAGCCAGTCACGAGAAGACACATAGTGTGTGACCCCCACTCATATGAGGTCCTTAGGAGGAGCCAGCCCACAGGGACAGAAGCCTGGGTCGGGGGAGAGGCTTGTTTAACAGAGTTTGCATTTTATAGGAAGAGAACATTCTGAAGAGGACGGGGATGGGTGCACAACAGTGTGAATCCACTTAATGCCCCTGAACAGTTAGGGTGGTGTATTTTATCACAATTAAAACCGCACACACACACACACACACACAATCAGGTGTGCCTTAGGGAATCTGCTCTCACAGGATTCTCATGTGACTGACATCACACGAGAGTGTCTTGCACAGTGTCTGTACAGCCTATGGTTTAGGATATATTGATCTTCCTATTAAAGGAAATTTTTTAAAATGTAAGACATGATTCTATAGACCCGTACCACGTGGGCCTCCCCTACAACCTTTGCCGAAACAAGCGGGTGGGTGCGTGGAGAAGGTGTAGGTCTGCCTGCAAACCCTCCCCGGGGACCCGTGGGCAGGACGTGCACAGGAGCCTGTGCTGGAGGCGGGACTCGCACCTCTCGGCCTTTGGTAATTAGCACGGATCCAATCCCCATGCAGGTTATTTTAACTACGGTGAATAGTCAGTTCCTCTGACCAGGTCCGCTGAACCTCCTGCTCAGGAAATGGGGACAATAGAAGGAGTCTTCCCACAGACACACTGCAAGTTTCCGAGGAAAGAATGTGGAGTCCTTGCAGGGCTTAGGCTCAGCAATTGTTCTGACGTGGGTGTCAAAACAGGGAGAGCAGCAGCGTCCTGGGCACATGTGAGCGGCCCGGAAGGACTGGCCATCATCACAACCACGAAAAGCAGGAAGCACCAGCCAACGGTCTGGCTGTTTATTATGGTTCCTTTTCATAAGTGAACTAAGACTTCAGCCTCTGGTTCTGGTTAGAGTCTCAATACATGCTTTTAATCCAACATATGCTTCAATGCCCAGTAAACAGTGGACTTCAACTTTAGAAAGAAATTAATTTATTTTACTCCCCGATCGAAAATCCTATTGAATTTACCCAGGGATTAATGAGGAAGTGATATTAACACACTAAGCACCAATCCTGTCCTCCCAGTGCACTGGCAAGACGGTTGTGGGTGACATGCCACTCGAGCATGCTCTACTGTATGGGCGCCCAGCCTGACACCTGAAGAATCAGACTGAGACACATGTGGGGTCACATGCTTCCATGGGATCAGCGCTGCCTAGAAATTCTTTTAACTCTACTAGGTGACAGAGAGAGGAGAAGAGAGGAGAGGAGGGGAGAGGGAACGGGAGAGGGAGAGACGGAAGCGGGAAGAGGGAGAAGGAGTGAGGCAGAGGAAGAGGGAGGAGAGAGGCAGAGGAAGAGGGGCAAGTGGAGGCGGGGAGGGAGAGAGGGAGAGAGGGAGAGAGGGAGACCAGGGGAGAGAGACTGACACAGGTTGCTGCCTTGAGTTGGAAGACTATACAGCACAGGTATAAAGAGCTCATTACAGCAACTGTCCCTCTGCGACCAGGCAGCATTCCGGATGGCCTTGGGACCTATCGGTGACTGACACCATGACATCTGAACCCCATCTTGGTCTAGGGAACACCAGCCACTGCAGCAGCTGCCCACACCTGGAAGAATGGGTGTACTCAGTGACACTCACACTTCATGGTCTTCACGGCTACTTTCTGAGAGGTCCCATCTTGCTGACTCAGATTTCCTTCCATGACAGACCCAAACTCTCCTGTGAAGTAAAACAACACTGATGGGGACTTTGTGAAAAGTCCCTCCTGCCCACGGAAACTGTCAGAGCTGCTGTTTTCATATGGCCTGAGAGTGACCCACAAACTGGCAGAGCTGCCAGGCCACCCACACTCGCACACCAGGCCCAGGCCAGGCAGCGGCCTCCTGCCTGTCACCAGCTTGGTTGGCTCAGACCTAGCTTAGTTCATCACTTTAGTACAGGACAACGTGGAAAATGTTTTTAAAATTCATAAAGTAGGAGCTCTGGATGCCATTGTCATTTGTCCTGAGATCAGTTTGACAGATTAAATATGTCTTTTCACTCTTGTTCCCGGTTAAGTAGGAACGGGCCAGGAACAGCGAACTTGAGAACTAGATGAATAAATTTAAACAATATAGGAAACTGGCGGATGAACTGCATGCTCATCACTGAAGGGAATTCATATTTCCAAGGTCTATGGCGTGCTAGGCACTGTAGAGCCCGCTTCATGTGCCAAGTCTGCGTTTCAAAAGTTGCTATTCACTTTTTCACTTTAAATGGCAAAACAAGCCTATGTGTATTTATCACTTAAAGTCATAAATATGGTATTTAATAAATGCGTATTTTTAAAAATGACTGGAAACGGCTTACTTTCATACCACACATTTTTAAAAGAATTAAACTGCTTACCTTCGCCCAGAATTTTTCCAAGGCTTAGAAGGTGCCTGTCAATCACGACATCTTCCAGCTTATTTTGCAGCTCCTCGCTGACGCCCAAGCTGCGTACTATAAAGGGAGTGACGGGATATGCGAGTTGTCAGGGTGATTCCTTTCATTGGAATATAATTAAAATTATGTATAAAGTCCCTTGAAATCGTTGTACATTTTCTTCATTTCATACCCATAGCTGTCTCCCCTTCCCCAAATGCCAGTAATAAAACATCACACTTAACTCTGTGATTGAAGTGAGTACAATGAAACCTACAGGGCAAGATCAATTCTGAAGGGTTAGAAACATCAGAATGTGCAGTGCGGCAGCCGGCAACCAGAGTCTTGTCGGGGAGGTTTGCCCTTGACCAGAAGGAGTGAGGAAGAGAGGTCAGTAGGCATTTCCTAATGGAGTATTTACTGTTCTCACTCTAAGGACGAAGACAAAGAAGCCATCAGGCACCCCCCCATCCTCCTTGCTAGGGAAGGGGGTGCAGAAATCACAGGAAGCACTGAGAGCACAAGGCACTGTGCTCAAGTGGAATATGGAGCCTCGTGATGATGACGTGGGAGCTGCCAAACTGAGTGCCTGGTGGGGGCTGGAGAACAAGGTCTTCTGTAATCAGGTTAGACATGCGGTCTGACCGTAAGTGTTATCAACAAGGAAAACTAACCCAGGAGAGGGAGACCAATCAATGACCACTCAGTATGTGCCAGGTAGGGAGTGAGCAAGGCTTTGAAAGAAAAGAATGTGGATAATTAGAAAGGACACATTAGCTCTTAGTGAAAAACTTTCACCCCGAAAAAATACAGCCCTCCAGTAAAGGAAAGAAACTGGTGTGAATTAAGTTTTTAAAATGCATGAACAAACATCTGAAAGTCAAACTTCTAGGTTAGAAAAGTAAGGAAATTAATAACGTCCAACATCACCCAAGATTTTATCTCATAGCAGTATTCTTCCTTTTGGCTTTTTGTTGTTATTTCTGTTTTTTTGGCAAACCTTTAGAGTTTGCATTTGATAATATTTACATACACTTTCAACTTTGTTCCTGAAATTATTCAAGAACGTAGCGATCTATTCCCATTGTTCAACTAGAAGCGTTCGCACTCTGATTCACCAAAACTCAAACCATCACTGTTACACAGTTCTCTGAGTGGGTTGTCAGAAACAATAGGAAATGAGTTCTGAGATTGTTAGTTTTGCTGTTTCCTTTAAACCCGACCTCTACTAGCATTTTCTCCATCACCTCAGACTTCCTTTCCCCCAGTGTCTTATGGCACCAGGAGTCCTTCACCCTGGCTGTTTCACCTCAGATTCCCAGTAAACTGGCCAATTGGGGAGCACAGGGCAGTGTTTGACTCTCCACCTGCTGCTAGCTGAATACACCTTGCACATTAAAAACATCCATTCTTTGACTCTTTTGGCTTTTGTGAGAAACCTGTCAATTCATTTGTTGTTCTTTCTTTGCTCATGAACATTTGCTGACAGAGGGAAAGGAGAGTCAACTTACAGGTGAGTTCAACGGCTCGCCGACAGAACGACTTCTTTGCTGTGTAGTTGACAACCGGTTCTAATTCCTCCCCTGTGAAGGCGTTCCTGGGTGAAGGAGAACAGACACCTCACGCTACGACAACGCTGCAAGACACGTGCTGACCGCACTGTCCTGCTCATTTACTCTTCGAGACACGTTTTCAAATCAGCTTGCCAAGTTGTATCAACAACCCACAGCAACTTACATGGTGATTGTATCAAATTTATGGTTAACTTGGGTACAAATGATCTCACCACAAAACTGAGTCTTCCCATCCATGAACATGGTACACATTCCCTATTTATTTAAGTTTCCGTCCACAATGCTCCTGTACATCTACTGGGTTTAGTCTCAGGAACATAACAGTTTTCACACTGATGTGGGTGGGATCTCATTCTAGCACTTTGCCTTTCATGGATTTAAAACCAGAATCAAAATATTTTTACAACATATAATGTCCTAAAAAATGTTACATTTCCTCCTAAGGAAAGCCAGAAAGGAGGGTGCCAAGAGGAGGCTTTGGAAGAAGCAAAAAGGTACTGAAATTCCAAAGACTGGGAAGGATGGCGTTGCTACACCTTGTTCCTTGGCGAAGCCTCAGAAGGCAAAGCAGAGTCCTTCTTCTGCACCCACCCCTCCAGATGCCCTCACCTGGCCCTGGGAGTGACGGCCGCACCTGGATCTTTGGCCATCATTTTCTTGGTTCTGTCTTTACTGAGCCTATGTTGGAAGTGGGCTCAAGCACATATGTCTATGCCTCCTTCTGTAACAATTACTGTTTCCACAATGATAACAAAGGACTGCTATGTGATGACACACATTTCATGCTGCCACTCATTCCTGAGGACACCAGCCCCTTAGACTTAGTACGTCTCCGTTACTGACTGAGTCTGAAAGTCTCCATTCAGAATCACAGCAATTAGAACTGGCAATGACCTTGCACACCATTTAGAAAGAGATAATATAAAGGAAGGTTGGAAAAGTTAAAAGACTTGTTTCTGTGACAGAATGAACGCTGGACCCCAGGTGTCACCTCCTGTAGTCCGGGGCATCCCGTCTGTGGGCCAGACTGCCTGCACCACAGTGCCTTTGCATGTGCCGTGCTTTATTCAGCTCAGATGTCAGCTCTGGGGGGAGGGCCTTTCTGCCTTTCTTAATGCAGTCAAATCTGTTATACATTCTTAAAGTCCTTTTACATGGAATTTACCACAGTTGCCATTTTATATTCACTTGTGGGATTAGCCTGACTACCCACTAACTGTGAGCCCTATGACGGCAGGGGTGGTGCCTGCTTTGTTCACCATGTACCCCGGGAGACCACAATGCCTAGCACCTAGGCCTTCAATGTACAGGGATTAACTAGTCCTATTCCTTTTGCAGAGGCTCTCCGTGATGAGCCCCCAACCTATACCTCAACTCTGGGGAATGTTATAGTCAACTATGTGTCCAGGGTTTGGATGGCATTTTGTCCACATCTTTAAAATAGTCATTCTCAGAATTCACATACTGATACATACAATGACAAGGACAGAGTTGTAGGTGCTGTGGGTACCCAGCTGCCACCACTGGGATGGACACGTAGAGAGAGGGCTAGCCTCCTCACAGGAACTCCCTCCCTGACCACAGGGAGATTTGGAGGGAGTGCTGCCTGCTCATGCATTGAGTGTGAGAGGCCGTACCAGCCACCCCCAACACAGCCACCTCCTCCCCACCATTCTGTCCTACACCAAGCTGTCAATAACTCGCCTCTTTTACAAAATACTCCCTCCAACCCATGAGAGACACACTAGATTTCACAGGAATCCAGACTCCCTGCCGATGGACGGGAGCCCGAGCACACTGAGTTCCCAAAACAGCATTTATACACAAAGCCTTATTTTCATGGGCCGCTTTACCATTTTTCCTGATAGTCAACTACTGTTTGGCTACAAAAGTCAGATGCATAGAAAATAAGAAAAAGAGCTTAAATTTTAATGTGAACATATAAAGTTTTTCTCTATTGGAAAAATAATTGACCCTCATAGAAAATCTGTAAAATACAGCAAAAAAAGAAAACACAGAATCACCCACAATTACACCATCCAAAATTGCTAATGCTTTAGTGAATCTCCTTTTATTTTATTTTATAATTATTTTTTTTAAATAACTAAGATAATTTTTTAAATTATTTATTTATTTATTTATTTTATTTACTTATTATTTTTTAAATTCTCCCCCCACCTGCTGTCGCCACTGCCACCGCCGCCCAATAACCAGGATCCTTTTTAAAGTTTCTAATAAAAATCCTTATTTAACAGCAACCGACTTTGAGTGGCGAAGGCCTGGCTGGTCCTGGGTGTGAACAAGTCCCCCTGGACTGGCTGCCTCTGCAGCAAGGGCCTCAGCGAAGGGGCTGCTGGCTCCAGAGCAAGTGGAAGATAGGGTACCTGGCTAGGACACGGAGGCGCTAGCTGGGGGACAGGCACTGTCACTTGGCATGCCAACCTCATCAACACCACGGGGCATCTCATCTGGGACACTCACCCGAACCGCGTCTCCTGGACTCTCTTTTTGATGGCCAGAGAAACATAGAACGCCAGCCCAATCAGGACAAATCCGCAGAAGCAGCCAAGGACAATAAGCACAGGGCGTGTGCTGCCAGGCGCCGGGGTCGACGAGGGGGCAAAATCGACCCAAGCTGGTGGGAGACCAAGAGAGCGACTCAGAACCCTTCTCCGGGATCCAAAACGCCGGTTTGTCCCAGGAAAGAGCCGATGGCCAGAGGCTTTAGAACCTAGTCCTGGTATATGCGGTGACTACAGATGCACATGGCCCTCACGGTGACATTGTGAGCTGAGGCTGTGCAGAGGGAACCTGGCTAACTCCATTCATGTCAGCTACACAGGTATGAGGAAGTGAAAAACTGGGAAAACTCATACTTTTCCGGTACACTGTAGTTACAACCCTAGAAACATTGAGACTGAAAATGTTGTATTTCTGTATAAACACTTATCAGGAGCAGTGTGACAGGGCCTGCCTCCTAGTCCTGTAACTTCTGATTTGGACAGAATCTGCTTCTAGGTCTGTGCATTGCCACGCTGCATTCTAAATTTGGGTCCGTCCCAGCATCATATCCTTTGTATTTTCGATGTTGTAAAGTATCTCTGGGAGTTCCTTCGTGGGAAGACTTTGGCCCTTTGGGACATGTCGTCCTTTTAGGCGCAATCGCTCCATTCATGTGGGTACACCTACCTTCTCTGAGCCCCTGGCTACTCCCCAGATAACTCCCCGCCTTGAAGCCCACCTCCAATGCTCCCTTTTCCTTTCCTGGTTGCACTTTCCTCTTTGCTCACCATCTCCCTCTTTCAATTGTCTCTTTTTGTAAAACGTGGGTTAGTCACTTGGCGACAAGGAGGCAACAGGGGATGTGCCTTAGATGTGAGTGAAGCGAATACGAGAAGTGCGGTGACCAACCACCGTAGGCTGAGAAGTGCCTCACTGATGCAGGCACGACACATCTGTTAGGTGTAGGGTGTGGGCTGAAGAGCTGGCGGTGACGTGTATGCTCTGTGCCATTCCTCACGTGAAGGTAACTCAAACTCGAGCCGTCGTGTTCACGAACGGGGTTCTCTGCCTCAGTGTGGTGACATGTACGCATACTAGATCGTGCAAAGCAAGGGCTACCAGGATAGCGAAGCTCTTTATAATTCTGGAGAGTTTAGTGTGTCTGAAGGTTCAAGCTCTGTCACCTGAAAGTCTCAACCTGTGACTTTACAATCAGAGTCTCACTGTCTTTGAATTTCTAAAAGGCTGACAAGCCTTGTGTGCCCATCCCCAGTTACTCAGGGTTCCCAAGTACAGAGCCTCGGGGCTGCAGGCACCATAATGTGGCTCTGATTTGGCAGTAACAGGAGCATGTGTTTGAGGGCCATGGGAAGTGCCAGACGGAGACGCCGCGGTCTGCTCACAAACCCGTCTGCCACAAGGACTTACACGAGTATATGCCCAGGTCACGCTGACACTCATGCCTGTGCATGGACTTGGTGACAGTGTTAACATCAAACACCCGGGGGGGCAGAGTCAGAGCAAAGGCAGCTCCCCAGGTCTCTGGAAGCAAGCACATGCTTGGGCCACTTGGGGCACCACGGTGGCTCCGTGCCAAAGGGCACTCGAACAACCTGCAGAAGGCAGCACGCACAGCTGGGCACTGGCTCAGGTAGCCCAGGGCAGAGGAAACACTGCATGTCCTGCACTGGTCAACACGAAGGACACTGGCCAAGGCCCACACAGGCGGTGACACAGTAAGCAGCACTGATGACAACAGCCCAGCGGGCACTGGACACGAGCAAGTGGCCAACAGTACTGGTCGTAGAGAGAGGCGCAAGCCACCTGCCTCTCCAGCACTCAGCCATGAAACGTCACATGAGTCAGCCAATTCCGACCTGGTACCCAGGGTGCCACTTCTCCTGTCACTCAGTGCACTCACAGTGATGCCGGTGGGAGGACTCTCACATTGGCAAGGCGTGTCCCCCCAGGGACCCTCTATTCCTCAGCCTTAACCCAGCCATCCAACCTGGGTGGAGCGCTCTGTCACCCATGGGTGCCCGCTCTCACCGTGTGCAGGAACGAAGACTTTCACTGGGGCACTGAAAGGCCCCACCCCTCCTTTGGTGACAGCCGCGACCCTCACTGTGCAGGTGGCGTTGTGGACACGGACGGGGATCTGAGCACGACTGCTGTTCTGGCCGACGTCTTCAGACAGCTCTTTCTGGGGATGAAGAAGAAAGGAAAGGGCATGACATGCCGGGGTGCCACCCTTCCTCCCACCCCCCAGGGACGGCGGCGTGCTTCCACAGCAATCCCGCCGCAAACCGGCACTGTGGGCGCCTGATCCTGGCAGTTATAAGCATTTTGACTAAAATCTCCACTGAGGAGAGCACCAACACTATTCTTTCCCTTCCAGTGTGACAAATGCACAATTTGCGCCGTTTTTCAAAATCTGGTTTGACTTTTGTTTTAAAGCCACTGTCATGTAACTGGAGCCATGAAAACACAGGGGAAAGTTGACTTTTGAAAACATAACCAGGACTAAGTATTTACACAACACTTTGCCCTTGGATTCCAACCTGGTCTATCACGACATTCTCTCGGGGTGGAACCTAATTGTGTACTAGGGCTAGCTTTTCAAATGAGGACTGTCCGGTGGCAGCTCTAAAAACATGTCTTTACCTCTGAATTGTGAAGAGCTGTTTCACAGAGAGAAAGAGAAAACTGTCACATCATGTGGGGCACGAACGTCACGGGTCACCAATGAACAGCAACAGCCTGGTTTGGAGGGTAACTTTGTCCTCTGGTCACTCAGTCCCATGCTGGTCACTTCTAACCATGGCGCAGGGTGGAACCAGCTCAGCCCTTAAGCAGAGGACAGTTCCACCACTTGTGACCAAGGGGTCACCTGAGTCAGCCACCCAGAGACTATCACTAAACTACAGACAATGACCACAAAGACCCAGAAACACCCTCAGACAAGGAATGAAAAGGGAAAATATGGCCTTAAAATTGTTTTGTTTTTTCTACCCCACTGGACTCCACTATTGCAGAGACTTAACAGGTTTTTTTCTTGTTGTTGTTAATTAAGTAAACAAATAACTAACTAACTTTTTTGGGGGGGTATATTCAGGCAATATGTTTTTTAGAAATAGAGGATTTTATTTTTGGCAAACCCAGTTTTTCTGATTGAAATATATTTGACATGTAGCACTGCATAAATTTAAGGTGTACAGCATGTTGATTTGACACATTTATGCATTATAATACGATTGCCACTGCAGCCCCAGTTAACCCTCTGTCATAACACATAGTTACCACTTCCTTCAGCGTGGGATAATTAGGATCTAGTCTCCTGGCTATTACAACACAACACTGTGGTCTGTATTCACTGTGCTGTAGGACTTATTTACTACTCGTTGCAGAATTGGGGCAAACTCGGTTTTGATTACGGGTTAGTTGGTCATTCTCTAATTTGGGAGGTACAGAAAATCATCAAGCAGAGAGTATTCGAACCCCGGTCCTGCTGCTGTGAGCCAGGCAGGTGGCCGAGGGACAATGCAGCTGCCTCAGTTTACCACCTGACAGCTCTTCATGTCCAACCAGGAGCACTGGCCTGCTTTTGTTCCCTACATTTTGTCAACAAAGATTCAAATACAAGACATCATTTATGAGAGAAATGATCTCCAAATCAGAGGAAATGCAAGAATTTAATCCCCAGAAGAAGAGAAACGCTGACAAAAGCAGAATTGTCCTTTGGGAAATAAACATAAAGGTTGTTTATGATACCTATCGTCTTAGGGCCTATGACTCACTATAAAAATCCAGAGAAGCTACTTCTTATTTTCCACCTCCTGGTCTATAAGTCAGTAAAGAGCTAATCCATGTAAAGTGCTTGGAATGGCACCTGGCCTGGAACAAATGTCACCCAAGCGGAGAAATGGCCACCATCATAGCTGCCATCCTCATGCTGAGGGATGGAAGTGAGGCCGGGGTACCACTCACTGACCACACTTTGGGAAATCCATACGGAATTATCCCAGTTTAGGGGTGGGAATATAATACAAGTTGAAGTTGTGATTAGAAAGGTAGATGACAAATATTCTAGTGCAGATTTAACAATTTTCTCTAATAAGAATATTCCTGAACGGCAAGCTCCAATGTAGTTTTAAAATGATCACTGTTTTTAAAAATTGATTTTTATCCCTTCTGTTTTGAGGCCAAGTGTGTAAAGAGAGGCGTGACCATATCCACATCTTCAAATATCATTTGATTTTGAAAGCTGACAGAGAAACCCCTTTAAAATTAAACACGTGCAGAAGAGTGCTGTGTGGAGGGTCCCCTTGGTGTCGGGGGCCGACTGCAGAAGGGGGGCCATGTCCCTGGTATGAGGGTCGGTCATGGGCACATGACACTTCATTTTTCACCAGCATAGGCCCATCAAGGACTTTGAATCTAAACGCATTTCCGGGAAATGAAATGTACTACGGCACTGACTACAACAGCACTCCCGTGTACGTGGGCCTGGCCTGTCGGGGCACATATGAGCACATCTGTGAAACGTGACATCTTCTTTCTCAGGTGTGGCACTAGTTAGTCGGGGCAACCGCAGTGTTGTCTGTGACCGTACCACCCCTAGCTCTGGAGGAATTCACCACCTGTTCTCTCGTAGCTGGGTTTAGGAAGATGGCCCTTCTTACTGCCTCAAAGAACCATGACGTTCAATGGGGAAAGGACTCCCAGATAGAAGTTTCATTCATGCTCCAAGTTCACAGGCATCAATGCAAAACTCTCATGTCTTACTCTCCAACATGTCCTGTTCTGACTTCTTTCTGCTAAGGCACCACACTGTGGAGTCTGAACGAGAGACACAATATTGTGAAGAAAGCCAAGGGCATCTGGTTAAGTGCAGGGGAGCTCTGAGAAATACTGGCTTTGCAGTCAGTCAGACTAGGGTTCTGATCCCGATGCTGCCACTTCCGAACTTTGTGATGCTGGGTATGTTACTCAATGTCTCTGAGCCCCAATGTCCTCCAATGGACATTGAGAAGTAGACTTTCTTCCTGCCCGTGTCTTGTAAGGGTTGAGTTCCTTTGTGGGAAAGACTGAGCACGTGATCTAGAGCACAGCAAACGGTGGAGGGGCGACTCTTCTTCCTATACTGGGTCCAACAGGGAGTCACATTTGGGTCTTCTTTCCCTACAAACCTAAGTCCTCCTTGCAGAACTGGCCTTGCAGTATGTCTCAAGCCCGTCTTGTTCCCCAAACCAACACGTCTGACCCATTCACCGAGTTTATCACCACTGCAGTTTCCTCCTCTGGGAAAAAGGTACCATCCTTGACTGACTCTTGGGCTTCAAAGTGTTTCAGACCTCTGAGTGGCCAGTCTCAGAAGAACCCTGCCTGTTTCTTGTATCTTAAAATGACAGCAGCGGAGATTCTGTGCCCTCCTTTGACAGTGAGAGAGGGGAAGAAAGTAGGGAGGGGGGGGGTACAACACCCAGACACGCAGTGTGTGGGGGGCAGAGGTCTTAGCCAGGAAGGGACCCCTCGAGCGCACTGCGACTTCCCTTCCAGCGTCTCTGAGGAAGCTGGTTCTCCATAACAACTTGCTATGAAACTTCCTTCTGGTCTGGGATTTCCACCCTTTCCAAACACAGTCAAATCAGCATTAGAGCCATGTCCCAGGCAACGAGCTCTACAAGAATGACCCGTATCAAAACGAGTCTCTGTCTAACGTATGGGCAATTCCTGGGTCAAGGGTAAACTGATTTCTTTTCTTTTTTTTTAAATTGGGGAACAGTGTGTTTCTCCAGGGCCCATCAGCTCCAAGTATTGTCCTTTAATCTAGTTGTGTAGCGCGCAGCTCAGCTCCACATCCAGTCGCCGTTTTCAATCTTTACTTGCAGGGGGCACAGCCCACCATCCCACGGATGGAATTGAACCAGCAACCTTGTTGCTCCAACCAACTGAGCCATTCGGCCACGCCTCCGGCAGCTCAGCTGCAAGTCGTTGTCTTCAGTCTAGTTGTGGAGGGCACAGCTCACAGGCCCATGTGGGAATCGAACTGGCAACCCTGTTGTTCAGAGCTCGTGCTCTAACCAACTGAGCCATCCAGCCACCACTAAACTGATTTCTTTACTATAGAACATTGTAGAGCCTGGAACTTGCCAGTATGTTCTTTGGGTCTTCAAGAAAGTGCATCAAAATCAATATTTTAGAAACTTATTTGCTCACTGAATTTTTTTCCATCTGATGGGAATGACAGTGAGATGAGAAACACCAGTGCACACTCATCACAAGACTGTCCCAATCCCGGGGGACATTCTCCCGTGGAGCAAGATGTTGGCCAGGTCCATGCATAGAGTCCTCGGTGCCATAAACGTCCTTGCTGGACGTTTGTGACCTGCATTCATATGGCGCCAAGATGGGCAAGACATTCTCTAACTTCAAGGAGAGCAAACTGCATTTGCTCCTGACCTTTAGATGTTGAGCTTCTCTTTGGAAGACAAAGGATATCAAGAAAAACAGAACAAAAAAAAAGTCACTATCTTCTTCAAGATCTAGGAAATGTCAGTATAGTAAATATCAGGAGTTTCTTAGTGTGGAAGTGACACAACAGCTATGGGATAACAAAGGTATAAACCTTTGAAACTAAGTTTTCAGCACAACCACCATAACCCAGCCTTGTTAGAATAGTGACTACAAATTCGCTTTCAAAAATAGCCAAATCTATTGCCTTGCATAACAAAGACGCAGTGTTAGTTTTCTAAAAACGGAATGAAAGGACAATTTTGAGAGATGTAGTTGGGCCTAACAGCTGCCCCTTCGAAATGAAGGATATTTGGGAAATAGAGGTGGAGGGCGCAGAAGTCCTTTCCATGTCGCTTGGGGTTGCAGGCTCCTTCCGGAGCTGGCTGTTCATGTTTTCTTACTGGCTGCCCTTGCACCTCAGCAGGAAGTTATCCACGGCAAACTGAGCCCCTGAGTCTTCCGTTGTCACAAGACTGTCATGATGCACAAAGAGTAGCACAACTGCAATGCAAATGTCTTCCCACGGGGATGACCCAGCCTCTCCAAGGAGGTGATGACTGAAAGGTCACAGCCGCAACCATCGTGTGGAGGCATTGTTCTTACTGCTGAGGGGACCGCTCTGAACAAAGGCCACAAGAATGCCCTGCCCAGCTGAGTGGTAGTGGCAGTTAGTGCATTCGACTCCCTGTGGCTGCATCACTCATGGGGCTGTTGTCAGCCCTGCCCTTCAGCTCCAGGGCCCGTCTAAAGAAGGACAGAGGGTAACCTGCCGCTTGTGTGTCTGCTGACCATTATCTTCTGCCAGCCAGAGAGAGACACAATCCCCACCGAACGGAGACACAATGCCTGTGCCTTCATGTACTACCCTGAGAAGTCAGTGCTGTGAAAAGGAGCTTTCCCCTAAGATTCGATCCCCCTGCCCCAGCCAGGGTGCACCATGCATGGTGCCTCAGGACAAACACTAGGACACGCAGGCCCCTTCCGGTGTGGCTGGGAGTCTCTTGCGCAGGGTTTGCCCAGCACAAGTAATGTGCTGCAGCCAGTTCCTGTCAGGCACGAGGCTAGGGACTTTGAAGCCCTCTTCTTTCTCCTCTACCCATCACCTCCTGCTTCCAACAGTCTGCTTCCTGATAGGTAAACTGAGGCAAGAAAGGAAAAACAATACCCCTGAACGATCCTATTGGGAAATAGCAGTTTTGGTAAAAGTTGGACGATGTGAGGTTTAAAATGGCTGAAACAAAGCTTGGACATCACCAGTGAGTACAGCTGTTCCCCCGTCCCTCTGTCCCAACAAGAAGCTATGTGACTTTCATGTGGTGTCCTGTACAAATGCCACGATGGTGCTGAAACCTGACCCGTCTCCAGGATTAGACGGAGCAGGAACATGAAACATGAAAGAGATGCTGTCAAGACATAGTTCTGATGATGGAAGCAGGGCCTTTGCCCAGAAGTCAGCGTCACCTCAACCCTCCTCCTTTCCCAAGTGGGAAGGGGACCTGTCTGGGAGCTGCCCACACCCCACACCCAGGCACCATCACTCAGCTGTGTCCCCCACTTCTGTTTGGGTCAAGTATTCTCACTGTACCTATCCTGGATAGTAATCCAGTCAGGATGTCCCACTGGCTTGACTGGAGTCGTGCCTGAAAACACCATGCCCCCTGGAAGGGCACTGGCTGCCACTTAGGGAGGCAGTCACGTAGACCCCTCTGCCTTTTGTTTGCTGTTGTGCAATGAAACTACTATTTGCACTAGGCGTCCTTGCTGAACCCCACAGGCTCTTGGCACATTGACAGTAAGGCAGGGCTATGTGACATTCTGACACGTGGACGTATCCCTCAGTTCCCAGCACAGGCCTGTATTCAATCAACGCTCACTAACAATTCTGACGGTTAACGTTAGGTGCCAACTTGGCTAGGCCATGGTACCCAGATACGCGGTCCAACACTAGTCTAGAAGATGCTACGAAAAAACTTTTTAGATGAGCTGAACATTTAGATAAAGTCCTTGGAGGGAGAGTGCAAGGTTGTCTTCAGGGCTGGGTGCCGTGCACGACCCCTGGCCCTCCCTTTGCCAGCCAGTGTGTTCCTCCCCCAGTCACACTGCTGGGTGCCGGAGGGCCAGCTTGGCCCATCGTCTTCTCTACCTTCTCAGCGAGCAGCAGGAGGAAGAGGCTGCATGACGTGTCAGTCGGTAGTACGCTCCAATGCAAAGGCGGCAGATCTGAAGGTTACTTTTATCATTACACTCAATTTTCTTACTTGTAAAAGGTTAACAGTCGTATGAGCCATCTTTGTAATGTACAACTCTCAAGTTGTACTCCTGGCTCAAGACTCTCCTTGGCTCCCTTGCGATTTACCAAACTCTCTCAGATACTACGGCCAAATTCAGGCCCTGCACACATGACCATGCCTCCCCAGTCCAGCTTCACCCCTAAAAGCATTCGTGTCCCAGGCCCTTGAGTGAGTCATGACCCCCCAAAGCTGTCACATTGTGCCTCCTGTCATATTATCCTTTCCAATTGATCTCCTCCATTTTCACCACTCAAAATTACTCCAAGCCCAGATGAAGTACCACCTTTGCTGGAGAGGCGGTCTGCACGGGCCCCAAGCAGCCTTCACAGTCTTGCTAAGCAGACCAATGGCAAGGCCTCCCCATCCCTGACCCTGTGCCTTTCTGGGGCTGGTTGGGTAGGCAGTGAAGTCCGTGAAGGTGGTGGCTGTGCAGACCATGGGCTGTGTGCTTCTCGCTGTACATGGTGCTGAGCTCTTGGCCCAAGGACCCTCAGCCCCATGGAGCTTGGGGACAGGGAACCTGTTTCACCAGGCTGAGGCTCCTCCTCAGGCTGAGGCCATGAGTAACAACAGCCTTGCTCAGGTTCATTGAATCTCACATCTAATTTCAACTCCTGTGTAACTGTGTCAGGTGGCCTGTTGTTTGCTCAGCCCTCTGGTTACCTCTTGCCATTCTCTGTGTGGCTGGGTTCTTCCCTGACAGTCTTCTTCAGAAACGCGTTCTCTGGCATTGCCAAGAAGCTGTGAACGGCTGGCCTGCTAAGCCCTGTAGCTCCTTGACCTTTTGTTATGATTACTTGGGTGGTCACAGCGTCTTCCTACAAGAGCCCAAACTCCCTGGGAGCAAGAATGAGGTGATAAGAGATGAGCTCCACACACAGGTACTGCATCAATAAACGAGCCAGTGAATGAGTGAGTGAGGCCAGCCCCAATGAGCCCTTGGAATTTGTAAGTATTCAGTCACCTACAATTTTAATGACATTCTTCGTCTCCCACTGTAAGGTGCTTTGCCCAACTCAGTAACACCTGGTCTTCTCACAACAAAACCAACGCTTCTGAAACAGCACTAAGCCAGTAAATCAGAGGAGATGTGCGCTCTGTTGGCACTCGACTTACAGAAATGTCGGCACTCTGCCACACGTGAGAAATCCGGAAGCCCACCAGGTCCCCATCCTGCCGCTCAATCGGAGGCTTGGTCCATCTGATGTCCACCTTGTTGCTAGATTCATTCAGAAACACAGTGACGTTCAAGGGTGCGACCGATGGGGCTAAAAAGGGGGAGGAGAGAAGGATGAAGGAGCACAAGGTAAAGCACACAGGTAGAGATCCACTCTCTTCTTGGTTTTTAAATGTTCTACGGGAAGCCCTCAGCTGAGACTAAAATGAAAGGCAGATTTTCACCCTCTTTTCAATTAAGAACCACTGAGATAATACATAAGTTTTAAAAAGCCAGCCTTTTCCAAACTAAAAGGACAAAGGACAGGAAGGCAGAGAAGACAGTGGTGTTGTTCGTGGCCCCCTCCTGGGGAAGCAAAGCAGACACAACTTGAACAGGTTCTCCAACAGAAACCTGTGGCACAGAAGGTCACCCAGAATGACTGGGGGGTCAGGTCCGTGTCACGTGAGGTGTACAAGGCAGGGAACTCTCAGAAGGAAGCCACCACTTTCAAGTCCAGAGGCAGGTGACTGATGATCTGAACACAGCTAATCAGTCAGTAAATCTTCATATATATGTCAGACATTTCATTATTGAAGACCAGAGGAACAGATGTTAATTACTGGGCTAGATGTCAAAATGGGAGCATTTAGCACTAGTTTTCATGCTCTAGTTTACAGTAAATCCTGCTAAGTCACATACCCACTTCATATCCAAATGTTTGCTATCTCTCACAAAGACACAAGGACAATAAAATCTAAAGTACTTTGGAAAAATTATATATATACATACATATGTATATATGTATATATATGTGTGTGTGTGTTTTATATATATATATATAAAATCTCCAAAGTAATTTAGGAAACAGGTTAAGGTTGTTATTACATTGTTTTTTGGGAAGGAAGAACTTGACTATATATATTAAAACTGAAAGAAAATATGCTCTTTGACCAAGTATTTTATTTCCGGGAATTTAATATAGAAAAATTATCCTGTGGATGGTATTACAGAGTCATTGAAACATAATAGTGACCAAAAAGGTATAAATGTAATGCTCAGTCAGTAACTGTGATATAAGAAATTTTGATACATTTTCCAATGGAATACTTACTACCCAGCTACTGAAAAAAATTAGGTGGATCATAGGAGTATGTATTAAAATGAAAAAATATCTAATGGAGGAAAACATTAAACTGCTACAAAGTATGTATCAACAATCCATTTTAGAAATAAAAAAGTGTATATATATATATATATATATATATATATATATATATATAACAAAAATAATTGGAATAATATATAACAAACCATTGCCTGTAGTTGTATTTAGGGGAAATTACATCATATATTTCTGATATGTCTGAAAGGAAAACAAGAGGGAACCATAACTCTCCTCGAGACTCTGCTGATTCCAGGAGCAGTTAGATGAATTTCAGTTTAGGACATGTGATACGGTCTCACTCAGGGCTAGGAATAGTTTGTTCTCAGCAATCAGACTGGAAAATCTAATGATTCAAGGAGCACTGGGCAGAGTACATATAATGGTCTTGTCTCAATAGCAAGTAATAATTGACGTTAGACTGAGCACTGTTCTGGTCTTGCCTCATAAATCTTAAAAGCAAAATCCAAAAGGATCAAACTTTTCCCAATAGTTTAACAGTATCCCAAAACAAAGCTCAATATTTACAGGAATACAAAAACACCTAGCATCCCACAAGGTTAAATTCACAATATTGGGAAGCCTATCAAAGATTACCAGGCATGCCAAGAAACTGGAAAGTACTCTACATAACAAGAATATAAGTGACTCTATCAAAACTGCCCCAGAAAATAACACAGATGTTAGAATTAGCAAGGACATTAAAACAGCTATTATAACTGAATTCCATTTGGTCTAAAAGTTAAGTAGAAATATGGAAGATCCAAAAAATACAATGTGAGAGATGAAATATGCACTGGATAGAATGGCACATTAGATACTGCACAAGAAATGATCAGTGAATTTGAAAACACAACAATAGAACCAATCCAAAATAAAACACAGAAAATAAAACATGGAAAATAATTAAGAGCATCAATAAGTTATGAGGCAACTTCAAGTGATCAAATATATGTGTAATTGGAGTCCTCAAAGAAGAGGAGAGGTGGGAACAACAACAAAAAAATACTTGAAGAAATAATGGCTAAAATGTTTCCAAATTTGATGCAAACCACAAACACACAGATCAAAGAATTCAATGAGCCCCAAGCACAAGGAATAAAAAAAAACAACAAAAAAAAAACGATTCCAAAGCACTTCATAATTAAATTGCTCAAAATCAATAATAAAGGGAAAACCAGAGACAAAGTACAGACAGATACATTACATATGGAGGAACAATTAAAGATTACTTCAAAAAAAAAAAAAAAGATTACTTCAGATTTCTTATCAGAAATAAGTCAAGCAAGAAGACCATGAAATAACATTTTTAAAGTACTGAAAGGAAAAAAGAATGTGAATCTAGAATTCTGTATCTAGTAAAAATATATTTTAAAAACAAAGGCAAAAGAAATACATCAATGGTAAAATAAAGATTTTTCTCAGATATACAGAAGCTCAATTCCTCACCAGATCCATATAATAAGAAATAATGAACTCCTTTATGAAGGAAAGTGAAACCATGTGAAAATATGGATGTACACCAAAAAATGAATAACATTAGAAATGGTACTTTTATGGGTAAGTATACATTTTTTCTAATTATAGAAATCACATTAAAACATTATTGATTTATGAGACAAAAATAATAACAATGTAGTATGAGTATATAACATATGTAAAAGTAAAATGGATGACAACAATTGCACAAATATTGGAAGGAGAAAAATGCACATATACAATTAGAAGGTTCCTACACAGTACGCAAAGTGGTATAATATCACTTGAAGGTCAATGGTAATGAGTAAACACGTTTAGTATTAACCCTAAAGCAACCACTAAAAGAATAGAAAACAAGAGTTATACAAAATAAGCAAAGGAGATAAAATAGAATAAAAAATATTTAATTAACCTAATAGAAAAAAGAGAAAGAAGAAAAGGGAAGCAAATTACAGACAGAACAGAGAGGAAATATGATAGATTTAAATCTACCCATATAAGGGGACATCCCAGTTTCAGGTACCCCCTCTCATAAGAGAGCTGTATTTTTGCTTTAATAAAAATCTTTGCTCCTCTAAAAAACAAATAAACAAACAAAAAAATCCCTACCCATATGAATAATCACATTACATTTTAATGGATTAAATACCCTAATTAAAAGGCAGAGATTGTGAATGGATTAAAAAGCAGGACCAAAGTACATGCTCCATATATGAAACACACATTGTATATAAAGATATAAAGAAGTAAAAAATAAGGATGAATCAGATAGACTATGTAATCAAAAGAAAAATAAATGGCTATTATAATATCAAATGTCACAAAAAATAATATTACCAAGGATAAAGAAAATAATTTCATAATGATAAAGCAATTTATTAGGACAGCACAGCAATATTAAATATTTATGGACAAAATAACAGAGCTTGAAAATATTTAAAGTAAAACCTGCTAGAAGTGCAAATAGAAATAGATAAATCCACAATTATAACTAGAATTCAATGCCTCTTTCTAAGTAATTGACAGAAGTGGGCAGAAAAATCAGTAAGAACACAATTTGAAAAACAAGATCCACAACTTGATGAAGTTGACATTTACATAACATTCCCTCTAATAAAAGTGGAATACATATTCTCTTCACGCACACACCGTTTATTGAGACAGACCATATCCTGGGCCATAGAACAAGTCTGAATAAATTTAAAAGGATTCAAGCGATACAAATTATGTTCTCTGACCCCAACAGAATTTAGGAATCAACGTACAGGTCTCCAGAAAACCCCCAACTATTGGGAAAGTAAGTTATACACCTAAACAACTAATGGGTCAAAGAAGAAATCAGAGAGTATTTTGAACTGAGTGAAAGCGAGACATGGCACATAAAAATTGTTCTCAAATGTTTTCCTTCCTTGTTTGAGGAAAGGAGACATTTTACAATTTGGGCACTAGAGTTACATTTGCTCAAGGATGGAGTGCTACCAGTTTCTGACTGAGATCTGTCCCACAGTCTGTACTAAGAGGAGAAGGCTGACTGATTGAGGCTGGAGCAAGGGGCAGGAGGCAGGTTCTGAGTGGTGTAGAAGTCTATGTGAGGAAAGAATGAAGTCGGTGCAAGTCAGATTGAACAATAGTCATTCCACTAGTCATAGAAAAGAGAAAGAACCTCAGAATTCAAGAGCAGCACACAGAAAATCACTTAAAGTTTAAAGATGTAAATTGAGTTCGCTATGAGCAAGACAATACAGAGAAAACAGTCCCTAGTCCCTAGGGCTGCTGTGAGAATCTAACAGAATAATGCACATAAAGCACCTAATGTGTCCCTGCACATAGTAGTGTTTGGCGAACATGAGCCCTCTTCAAATTAATTAGTTCTCTTGTGTTTGGTGCTATGAGTAATAGCTTGTATATTGATGTGTATATATACAGATATATATATAGTGCCTAAAAAATGTATACACATTTTAAGAAAGGAAAAAACTATTTTAAAATTATGCTGATGGTAACCATTTTGAGCACCTCTTGTAATTGCAGGAGTCAAACACGACTTTATTCATTTTTTGTTATTGGTATGCATTATTACAATTTTAATAGTTTTTCCTTAAAATGTTTATACATTTTTTTGGCTCTTTTCTCTCTCTCTCTCTCTCTCTCTCTCTCTCTCTCTCTCTCTCTCTAGATATATAGATATATATTTTTTCTTTTTAAACTAAGCAAGCAGTGAATGTATTGATTTATTCAAAGAAAGAGGATAGGACAATACACTCCCAGAGTGGTGGGAGTGGGCAGGCTGGGAGAAGAGCCACTGCCTATGTTGCTATATTTTAATTTAAAATAATGTACACTATAAAGAGTGTGGTATTATTACTATTTTTCTATGTGAAAGAAAATATGACCTATCCATAGTTAAGTGTAAGTTTGTTACTAATCCTTTGAAAGTATAGAAGGAAACACCTTCTTTCCCATTTTTCTGGCCACATCAATAAAACTCTCCTCCAGATATGAAGACACACCAAACAAAACAGAAACTCCCGACCATGGCTGGGGTGTGTGTTCAATCATGTGCTGTGAGGGGCGGTGCTCTGAACCAGCAGTTACCTCCTTCAGTCGTGCTGGCCAGGACCCAAGGGCTCAGCGCAGACCAGCCGACTTCATTTCTGCAGGAGACACCAATGCTGTAATTCTCCAGGGCTCGCAGCTGCTCGATTTGATACACAGGTGGAGAAGCAGAGGTGTTAAAGGTGATGATGGAGCCATTACTCAGCGGGTCAGCTTCCTGAACCTAAGTGAAGAGTGGACATGTAGACCAGGATGAGTAAGGTGGCGGGAATGTCAGACCCGGGCTCTGAGGTTTTCCGTGCATGGGGCCTTCCTTTCCACCGGGGGAGTCACCTACTTCCTTCCAGGCCACACACCAGTGTCCCCACCATTATTACTGAGCATTAGTCATGCTGCTGATGGCCCTGAGGACAATGCCTAACAGCAACATGTGCACGGTGGTTATAATTCATGTTATAATACAAAATAAAGTGGCCTTTCCTCTCTCAGAACCAGTGCAATTCTCAACTGCGTTCAGCTGTGTCACAGAAATCTGCAAAAAAGGCAACAAGCATCACATGTGAGGGCTAAGCCTGAAGTATTACTACCCAGGCCTTTGAAGAAAACCATGCCCAAATCCTACTTTAGAAGATGAGACACTTGATTTTTTAAAAAAATCTGTATTTCTTTTCATTATATAGCCTGAAAACCTTTGCTATTCTTGGAGGTGAATTTTTGTGTGTCCTATATTCTCCCCCAGCTCCACCCTCTATGAAGTCACTCCACAAGCATGTTATACATAGGGCCGATTTTATGACATTTCTTGGTGGGGAGATTTGTCATTTACCCCTCACCCACCAAAATTTTCTCCAAGTTTCTAAAACGTATCAGTTCTTTCCTCTGAGTGCCTTCTTCGTCCTGTCCCCATAAGCCCCACTGGTCTCTCCACACCCCTGTCCAGATGTCCTCTGTATGCACAGGCAAGAGGGGGGGTTCCCAGCCAAAACCTCGTCTACGCCACACTTCAACCCTTTTCCTTAAGCTCACCTCCTGTCTGGGAATGGAGACACCTGAGAATGGTTGTTTTTTTTCACTACATGTTTTTCAAATTTTCTATAGTGTGGCATACTTATAAAATCAGAAAAGACAAAATGATACTGAATAAAACAGAAGTAACCAAAAGCAAGTTGGGGTAAAAAAAATCTTAAACCCTGTATTTATTTCTAGTCGTAATGGGCTTGCAATCATGATGTGTACAAAACCAATGTTGTTATTTCAGGACATATGTGTTGCAATTTAGGCCAAGGGGACACAAATCAACATTTTGGAATTCCAAATCCACTAGTGATACCTCGAGGGGGGCCAGGTCAAGACTCCACTGTGCGACAAGAAGCCACCAGAGAAGCAATGAGTGGTGTGCTTATCTAGGAGGTGATGGTTGGCAGACAGCACTATCTGTTTCTTCACTTTAGAGTGTGCACCTCCTTCCTGGTGACCAACCATGGCAGCTAAGGTGGAGGAAACCTGTGTCCACCCGCCCATTTCAGGAGTACTTCCAAGCACAGGGCGTCCTTTGAGAGCACATTCCTGGAAGAAGACGGGGTTTCTATAACAATCCTTCATAGTGGGTCCTGGGGGAAAACAGGGCATGAAACGGCAAGAAGTACGTGAGAGAGTTAAAAATAGATGCAGAGTATGCAGCCCAAAAATGGGTGAAGAGAGGAACTCACATCAGGACCAAAGGAAGTGCGAGGGTGTGTCCTACTAGAGCGTGGACCTGAATCTCGGCCAAAACATTCATTTGTTACCAAGTCAGAGTTTAAAACTGCAATGGATCAGGAACCCGCTACAAAGCTACAACTATCTTTGCTTCCTTCAGGAATGGGAAATATTGTTAATCATAAGAATATGCAAGTGTAATGGCTCGAGCCAGTCCTGACCAAGCCTGCCAGGATAACCAGAAAGGATAAGGCACTGGTTATATGTCAAATTTCAGGTTCACAACAAATAATTATAGGTATAGGTATGACACAGAATTACTCATGGAATTTAACTTTCAAAATAACTTTCTTATTTGCTAAATCCGGTTGCCCGACCAGACATGGAAAGGAGAAAGGGTGAGGGGAGGCAGACCAGGCTGGTTGGCAAAGATAATAACAATGTCGGCACTGCAGGATCCAAGGTGGGTGAGGGAGGCCTGTAGTTTGGCGCTCACAGGAAGCTTGTTCACTCAGGCCACAGCCACCCAAAGCCAAGGCAAAGAGAGAGAGAGAGTTGGTGAAGCTTGGGTGTCACCTCTTCCACCTTCAGGGAGACCTGGTGTTCTCAGACTTTCCAACTGCCCTACTCCACTTCACGTCTACCCTGAGCCTGCCTCTCTCGAGGTGGGACAGCTCTTCCCCAAAGCCCCCCTGAGGGCAACCATTCTCGTATGGGAGGAGCCCCATGTCCTCTTGGGCTCTCCAAACAGCTCAGTAACTGGGTAACAGTTTTTAAGGGCTGAACCATGCTGTACTCATGTCCCCATCTAGGGAGACAGGCCCTGGTAGTTTCCAACAACAGAGCCCTGAGCTACATAAAGCAAAAACTGACAGAAATGAAGGGAGACATAGACAATTCAAAAGTAATAGTTGAGACTTCAATTCACCCCTTTCCATAATCAGTAGAACCACTAGCCAGAAGAGTAATAAGGAAACAGAAGAACTGAACAAAAGTATAAACTAACTCGACGCGACAGACGTAGAACACCCTACCAGCTCTCGCCAAGTGCACACAGAGTACTCTCTGGGACAAAGCTTATGCTCGGCCATAAACAAGCATTGATAAATTCATAAGGGTGGAAATTGTACAATGGAAATCGTATCCTCCAAACACAACAGAGTAATATTAGAAATCAACAAAGAAAGAACATTGGAGAAATTCACAACTATGTGAAAATTAAACAACTTACTCCTACATTACCAATAAGACAAAGAAGAAATCACAAGGAAAATGACAAAAAAACTTGAGATGAATGGGAAAAACACCAAAAAAAAAAAAAAATCAAAACTTATGGGATGCAGCTAATGCAGTGCTTAGAGGGAAATTAATAGCATATTCACGCCTATATTATAAAAGAAGACATTTAAAACAATCATCTAACCTTCCACCTTAAGAAATAACAACACAGAAAGAGCAAACTAATCTAAAGCAAACAGAAGAAAGGAAATAAAGATTAGGGCACAAATGAGTGAAAGAGAAAACAGAAAAATTTACAAAACCAAAAGTTCATTCTTCAAAAAGATCAATAAAATTGCGCTTTAGCTATAGTGACCAAGGAAAGTAAGAGGGGAGATCTAAATTATTAAAATCAAGAATGAAACAGGGGATATAACTACTAATGACAAAGAAAAGAAGATTATAATGGGATATTATGAACAACTGTATACCAACACATTAGATAACTTAGAGGAAATGGACAAATTCCTAAAAGACACAAACTTCCAAAAGTGACTCCAGAAGAAATAGAAAATTGGAATAGACCTCTAACAAGTAGAGATTTTTGAGTCAGTAATAAAAGAAAACCTCCCACAAAGAAAGTCCAGGACCAGACAGCCTTGGTGGTGATTTCTACCAAATATTTGAAGAAGTATCATCAACCTTTCACAGAGTGTTCCAAGAAATAGAAAAGGGAACACTTCCCAACTCGTCCCATGAGGTCAGTGTCACCCAGATACCAAAGCCAGAAAAAGCCAACACAAGGGAACTACAGCCCAGTGTCTCTGATGAATACAGACACTACGTAGAGGTGATGGCTGCACAACTCTGCGAATATACTAGAAACTCCTGAATTGTATGCTTCAAATGGGTGAATACTATGGTGTGTGAAATACACCTCAAAAACAGCTGTTAAAATAAAGGCTATCCCTGGTGAGGACTTGGGAGACACATAAGAACTCCTGACGCTTGACAGTGCTTGGGCGGTTTACAAATAAAGCTGGGCAAGATATAAGCTTGGCTGGGGTAGTGGGGTGAAGGTGAGGCTATGGGGGAGGCGGGATGAGGGTGAGACTACGGGGGTGGCGGGCGAGGGTGAGGCTATGGGGTTGGCGGGGCAAGGGTGAGGCGACTTTGGGGGTGGTGGGGTGAGAGTGAGAAGACTGGGGGTGGCGGGGTGAGGGTGAGGTGATTTTGGGGGTGGCAGGGCGAGGGTGAGGCTGTGGGGATGGCGGGGCGAGGATGAGGCAACTTTGGGGACAATGTATGCTTTAACAGAGCAGTAGCTGCGGTAGACAATAGTGGGGGCAATAGGAGTAGGGAAATGAATTCCATTTGGCATTAAAAACATCTGGTGTCAACAGATAAATTGTCTGGAGGTCACTGTCACTTCCTTAAGCTGTGTGGGCATGAGCCACCTGTGTCAGGTTAACGTGTTTGTAACTAATAAGAGCAGGCATTACGAAGCTGGGCACCGTACCTACCCTACTGTAAGACAAAGTGCAGGACAGAATGCATCCAGTGGACAAGCCACACACATCCATGCCTGCTCCCAAATGCAGTGTCTCTGCTGACACTCAGAGGGCCAGGTGGGCTGGGCACAGTTTGAGGCACCACTGCCCGGGCTGGAGTTCCCAGTCACCACTCTGGGCTCCGAGGCGGCAGTGCTGCTGTGGGTGCTGGTGACACAGCATCTGCAAAGCCCTTGGGCCGGATGTCTGCTCCCTCTGCAAGCCACAGCAGGGTTCCTGCCGCCCCTTCCATGTTTATGAGGCAAGCACTCAGCAGAACCCACACTGTGGCGTGGAGTCACGGTCAGCACTCACCTCTATTTCTTGCAGCACCATTTTATACCAGTTTCAGAGAGTGGCTAAAAATGGGTGAAGACTTTGCAAGGCCTGTAAGGCCCAGGTTTCCTGGAGCCATAGGCCAAGGTGCTACAGTTGACAGCAAAGGTGACCTGGCTTGGGCCTGCACATCTGTCCTTCACGGCCACCAGCCCTGGAGGGGCCAGGCTGACGCCGAGTATCTCGCTTCAGGAATGCCTGGTCCCAAGCCAGCCCTGACTTAGGGATGTGTTCTTGTGCCTTAACAATTCATTCTCCCAGCTTTGTGGTCCCCTTCTGGTTGGGACCTGGCCGTACAAGGAGGAGGCATCCTCCTAGGGCGCCATGAGACGGACACTGAGCAGGGATGGTCAGTGTGGGCACTGGACGGAGGTGCCGAAGTGCCCACAGCGCCCAGCCTCGGGAGGAAGAAAAGCCAGGGAGAGCACAGGGCACCAAAGCCCCACTTCGCTCTGTGCCCTGCATGTCTGTTTACCTGGACGCTGCAACTGCTGAGTGGGGAGTAGCCATCAAAGCCGGGGACCCAGGAGATGAGGAAGCCATGCGCGCTCCGGTTGCGGACACTGATATTAGCTGGTGGAGAGGGAAGTGCTACATGAAACACAAGGACACACACACAGACACGTTAGAAACCTCAGGAGGCCACAGCGACCACAAAGACACTTTAATACCAAGTCTTTCTGTTTAAGATTTGGAGACTCAAATACAAGTCACCCTATGCCTGAAGGTGACCGTGTTAGCCTATGACAGGCCTTCCAGTGATGGGGGCGTTCTGCCTGGGCCGCAGGAAGGGGACACGGGCTTGCTTTTCTGCCCACAGATGAAGGGAGAGCATTTAGCTAGAAAAGGATGTGGAGACGTCCATCTCCTTCACTGAGATCGCATCCACGGTCCTACTGTGTGCAGACACCTGGCTGAATGCTAAATGGGGATGGAGAGCCACTGCTCTGCCCTGGCAGAGCTCTTGGCTGAGTGGGGGATCCATGTGAGCAAGGATGAGAGCACCCTGCGCCAAGAAGAGAGGGTGCCACAGGAGCATATGTATACGTGTGTGCATATGTGTATTGTGTGCATGCACATGTATGTACTGCATGAGTGTGTGTACGCATCTGTGTATATGTGTGTGCATGTGTGTGTATGCATGCATGTGTGTGGAGGGGAAGGAGAAGCTTTCTAGGCCAAGGAAGCAGCTGAGAGTCAGTTCAAGCAAAAGGGCCACTGCCTCCGCTGAGGGGGCATGAGTGCATGATGACCTCTCAACATGGGACGTGCACAGGTTACTTCCATTAGAACCTAAAAAGGAGCCGGACTTTGGGAATCTTATTTTCTTGTGCTAAATCTAATTCTTAGTTAATAGCAATAATCACACTAATAACAAAAAACGATGACTAATGCTGTGTGACCTACTTTCTGACCTCCACTTCCTTGAGTCACTATTGGAACCCCATCAGAGAGGTCTTCTTACCACCCCCATTTATGGATGAGGAAACTGAGAATCAGAGCAGTTAAAAACTAGCCAAAGGTCACAGAGCTCATAAGCAGTAGAATGGGGACCTGAACTCAGGTCTACCTGACCCCAGAGCTCGTGTGCCTTTACAGGACATAGGAGGCTGGTTGAGCAGACAGCAAGCAGAGTGGGGTGAGTGCCAGTAGGGACTGTGGTAGTCTGGTCACCGCTGGGCTGGCTGCATGGCCTGGGGCACAGTTGGATGCCCTCTCTAAACTCAGTTCCCTCTCAGTGAGATGGGGCCATGGTGTGGACTAAGTGAGCAGACACGCACGAGGCCTGGGGCGGGCGTGGAGGTAGGGAAGGCGAAGACAGAACAGCAGGAGGGCTGTGCCATATTCAGGAGTTTGTTTTACCAGTTTTACACGCCACTTGGTGAGTGGGAAAGAATGAGCGCTTTGTTTGGCTCTCTTCCCTAAACAGATTAGTTGTAGAACTGCCCTAAAAGGTCCACCTTTCCATCAGAATTTGCCCACAGACATTATAGCCAATAACAGACTAGAAAAAGGAAGTCCTGGTTGCTTTGATATAAATTTTTAAATGAATGAAAACCAAAAACGTAAGTTTTGGAAATAGGGTTTATCCAAAACAAACAAACAAACAAAACTTAGTTGACATTCTGTGTGAAGCATAAAATTAAAGAACTACTTCACTTTTATGGGTTTTTAAATTTTAAGATGTTTGTGCTTGATGAAAATGTCTATAAATTTACACCCACTCATGAATTCCTGAAATTCCCAACATTTCTTTTGGAAATGGTAATAATGGTGTTAGGAGTGAAGAAAGGAAGTTGTACAAGTACTGTGTGATGTGCTCAGTTTTTCCTCCCCAAGGACTTTTAGAAAACGCCCTCTCGTCGCTACCTCTAGTGGCCTTGCTGAATAGAAACACCAGCACCTTTTCAGAGTTTAGCTTCCTTTGTGATTTTGAGGCCACTGCCCTGCATCCCCTCACTTCTAACTGGGTATTATACTCATTCTGTTTTTCAGTGTTGTTTCCCCAAGGGGAAGACCAACAGCATTAACTGCTTCTGAATATTTAAATTAAGAATTAATACTGAAACATAAAATGTGCTTGCATTTCTGTGAGAGCGGGTAGAGAAGATGATTTGAAAAGGGATCAAGAGACAGTTTTTATGTTTAGGCTTTCCTGTCCTTTCACGTTTCGGTTTAAATGATCCCACAGAAGGAGGAAAAAGGCAGATGACTGAATTGGGATGGCTCCACTCACCGGGGGACCTTCCGTTAGGTTATGTCCCAGCTCAGAGGAAGCAAGAGGGACAGGGAGGTGAGGGCCAAGGGGCAGGAGGGCTGGGCCGGGAAGGACAGTGACCCTGCCCTGCTTCCCCGCCCTCGAAGCAGCAGCTGGCGGACTAGCTTCAGTCCAGCTGCCCTGAGAGGACAGAGCCCATTCTCAGCCCAGGGCCCCCAGCCGCCCCCACATGAGGGTCTTCGAGGGCTAACGGGACTGACTAGTCCAGGCTAGAAGAAGGCAAAGTAGAAACAGGCTGAGATGGTTAAGGTCACATTTTAGTTTCCTTTTTCAGACTAAGCCCAGCTAAAGCGGCTAATGCTTATAAACTTATATGCCAGGCACCAGTGTGAATGTTTCCATGGGCGGGATCTCAGTTAAGCCTCAAGAAAAGGTAGGCTCTGTCATTATCCTCATTTTACAGAGGGGAACACTGAAGCCGGAGAGGTGGGTGACTTGTGCTGGGTCACAGAGGCAGTCCGTGGGGAAGCCCGGGCTCCTGGCCGCAGGGCTCACACTGTCCCCCAACCCCAGCTCCCAGCCATGCAGAGGGGCTGTCCTGCTGCTCACCTTTGATGTTGACCTGTGCGCCCGTGGACACGGTCAGCCCCTTGTCATTATGGGCCTCACAGCTGAAGACCGCTGTCTCCGTCAGACCTGGAGCAGAAGGGGACCGTGAGACTGGCACAGAGACACAGGACGTCGCAGAGCAGAGCCCTGCGGGAAGGCGCCTGGGCACGCTGCACTTCTTGGCTCATCACTGTGAGCCTTGAAGGCAAAGTTAATTTTTTTTTTTTAAAGATTTTTTTTTTTTTAAATCTTATTGACTTTTTATTTATTTATTTATTTATTTATTTTATTTTATTTTATTTTATTTTTTTTTTGTTGAGAGCCCACTGGCCCATGTGGGAATCGAACCGGCAGCCTTCAGAGTTAGGAGCACGGAGCTCTAACCGCCTGCGCCACCGGGCCGGCCCCAAAGTTAATTTTAAAAGTGTGCTGGTGTTTGAAAAACCACACACACCTGGGATTAAACTCTAGGTGCCAGGAGCCAACCACACGGGAAAGGCAGCTGCCCTCCACTCAAATCTTTCTTTTCCCCTGATGGTGAGACATCAGGTAACAAAGCAGTATCTTTTCTTTTTTTTTTTTAGATTTTTAATTTCTGCAAGGAGGTGTGGGACTCCCTGGCCCCAACATCAAGAAAAAACAGTCTGCTGCAACTTGGCCACCCAGGACACACTGTGTCACACCTTGCAGACACTTTATAATTCCAAAACTAGCAGGATAAAGGCCACAGTTTAAAAAGTTTCAGATGATCTGCAGTGGGGAATCTTCTTTTAATAGTAAAAATCGGTCGATTCATAAGGAATTATTATGCATAATAATACAAGGCAGTAAGGCAGTACCATAATACAAGGCAGTAATACAAGGCAGTATTACTATTTGAAGAGAAGATACTTGTGCTAAATGAAGAAAAATTCTATCTTTTCAGAAGTGTGAAGACCTCTGGTTCATTCATGTCAAGTAGAAAGGAATAGAGGTAACCCAGGTGTTGGGTCCTAATTCCATTTTCAATAAAAGAACCTGGGCTCCTTGGAGGAACAGCTGATTCTCAGATAGGGACAGGAAACATATAAGAGGAGCCTGGGGCAAAATGTAACACAAACACAGCATCACACAATAATTTAAGTAAGAAAATAAATGAAGTACTACTGGATTCTAACCCAAAGCATAAGATAAATATCCACAAGTCTACACTGATATAAAAAATGATTAAATAAAAGGAGAGAGTAGACAACCTCCCATGCATGAGATGCCCCCATAATCAGCATGCGCATTCTGCTTTCAGCACGGAGCGTAACTCACCCTCCTTCTTAAGTGCGGGTTGTGCACAGTGACTTCATTCCAAAGAGGACAGTGTGGAAAGGAAGAGAAAGGGAAAACTTCAGAGAGGGAAAACCAACAGATGCTGCCTCAGCCCAAAGGCCAAGGTCAGCACCAGGAACATTGAGTCACGTTGACAGAATGCGCCCTCGATATGACGTGATGCAAATGGCACTTCCCCTCTGAGGTCTTCCTCCCAAGAACAGATAACCCAGGTCCACTTGTGAGGAAGATGACAAAAACATCAGACAGGTCCAAATCGTGGGACATTCAACAAAAAATCTGACCAGTCCTGCTCAAAACTGTCCAGGTCATTAAAAACAAGGGCACTTTGAGAAACTGTCAGCCAAGAGGAGCCTAAAGAGACATGACAGCTGAATCCTGGATGAAATCCTGGAGTAGGACATTAAAATTGGGGGAGAAATTGCCCTCTAGATTAATTATCCTTACAATCATTATTGGGGCACAAATGATCGAAACAATATATTTAACTCTTAAACATATAAAGTAGAATTTCATTGGAAGGGCAACTCCTTGGCTGAGCAAAATTTGGGATATTCGATGCAGTCATCTAGAAGACACTTTAACCTGGAGCCAATGCACTACAGACATTCTCAGAGCGCGGGGTCCAGGGCTTCCCGGGCACCCCACAGACCCTTTCAGGGGTCCTCCAGATGAAACCTATTTTTGTGACAACAGCAAGCTGTTCTTTGCCCTCTTTATGCCCATTCTCTCAGGAACGTATGACTAATTTTCTAGAGGTGGCGTGCTGCGTGATGATGGCCTCAGCTCCATTAGCTACCAGAACATGTGCTGTATATCCTTGGGTTTTAAAAGTTTTCAGTTTCCACGTCGACTTCAGTCCACATCAACGGACAGAACTCTGGTTGGGTTCTCAATAATTTTTAAGACTTCAATTTTAAAGGAATCTTGAAACCTAAGCATTTGGGTATGGAGTCCCCATGGTGACTGGAGATGAGTGTGTGTGTGTGTGTGTGGGGGGGGTGTTTCGTAAAGTCAGGAAGCGAAGATAGGGGAGCAGGAGATGGGACAGGAGACCTGGCAGGGTACCTGGACTTTGGGTACTTTGTCTGGCGTGGATTTTAGGAAAGAAGCCATATCCAGGATAAGGATGGAGACACTGACCCTCTGGGCCAGCGCTTGGGGCTCAGGTTCCCAATCCCTATTTCACTGCTGGCCAATGACACTCAAGTTTCATGCTGAAGTATCCCTTTTAACTTTCCAGCTTGTAAGCTCCCAAATGAGATGCCTGTGTCACCAGGTTCCAACACTGGACTTATATTTAGAAAAATCAGCATTGGCTCAATCAGAAGACACAGGGAATGGCTATGCAGCTTATTTTTTTTACATATTCAAGCACATATTTGAGGCTAAAACCAGTCACTTGAGTTCAATTACTCTCACCAACACTCTTGGGAAATACTTGAGTGCAAAGTACAAATCACGTCTGGCGGAGATGGGGGAGCCGGCCCGTCCATGAACCGGGAGGACGGAAGGCTTTCGCTGAGGTCTGTTGTCCGTGGTCCTCGCGTCCTGCAGGGTTCATTGACGCAGAAAGTGAAACTGCTTAAGGCAGGCCATGACTTCAGGTTAAGAGGAAGTCAGTCTTCCTCTCTGTGTTTCTTTTCAGAGGGCACACAAAGTCAGGAAGGCCATCTGTGGCAAGCTTCCCGGCACCAAACTGCCTCTCAGAACTGCCTAGAAGGAGCCAGACCACCGATGACAGCAACTCTCCACATGGGCCAAACAGATGCCAGGAGAGCGTGGAAGCTGGTCCAAACCAGTGAGCTCTCTCCCAAACCACATGGACGCTTGGGGCCGAGTACTCTCCTTAGCTTGAGGTACTCAGTTACACCCCTTTGGGCGCGAGCTGCCTAATCAGAGACACATGTATCAGCCTGGGTTGAACACAGCGCCTGGAGTGCACAGGACAGCCAGCTCTCTGGACGAACAATAACCACCAGAATGGAATAGACCTGCACGTTTTATACCCAAACGCTTGTGGCTTTCCAGGGAAAAAATGATCCAGGTCTCCACCCTGCCACCCACTCTCCCCTGAGTGCCCCACGCTCCCGAGCCGTGTCCTCTTCTGGCGAGCCCCCCTTCCTCCATTACATCTCACCCCTCCACCCCATGATGGCTCAGGTCCCTCTTGTTTGGTCCTCTGCTGTTTTAAAAAAAGATGGCCTCTGACACAAAGTCTGAGAGATATTTTAAGGAACATTCAGTAACAGGACATTCCCTCGAGGGAGGGACATTCAGAGCTGCTGACGAAGCAACTTCTAAGAGCACAGTTAGACCATTTCTTTGAGTTCTGATTAAGCAATCCTGTCCTTTCATTTTTTTCCCCCTGGTGTCTATCTTTCTACCCACAGAGGCAAGAAATAGAAAAATATGCTGCACAGATTAAGGTGCTTAGGCTCCCTACCTCGGAATTCATTCAATTGCTGAGACCTTACCACGTGTCAGACGTTTGCCCAGGCACTCGGGTTTTGTCCCTGCCCTTACAGAGCTCACGTTCTCATGGAGGGTCATGGGCAAGAAATAATAAGCTTATAAATAAGTGAGCTGCATACTCTCTCAGAAGGTACTTAGTACTGTGGAAAAACAGAAGTCAATCACAGGGTCAGAGGTGGCTCCTTGAGAAATGTCCTCTGAGGAAAGACTTAGCGTGAGGGAATAGGTCAAGTTTGTCCTGGGGGTGAAGGAAGATTCTAGGCAGAGGAAACAGGTAGAACAGGCCTTTGCTTTGTCCTCTAAGTGGGGTAAGAAACCAGGAGCTTCAAGCAGGAGACTGACATGATGTAATTTGTGTTTCATCAGGATTGTGCCAGCTGCCATGTAAAGACTAGACCTGAGCATGCATAAGGTATAAACAGAAAATACAGTGAACATTTAAATTTTAAAAAGTTTATTACGGTAAAAAACACATAGCCGTTAATCACCCTCAAAATACTCCCCTTCACTTCAAAGACACTTATCCCATCATTCTTATCACTTTCTGAAGCAGTTCTGGAAATCCTCTTTCCTGAGTGTCCTTACTTGTGCTGTCGTGGCTGCCTCGATGTCCTGAATCGATTCAGAACATTTTCCTTTAAGGGTCATTTTGACTTTGGGAAAGAGCCAGAAGTTTCACAGTGCCAGATCCGGTAAATAAGTGGATGAGGACACACTGTAATGTTTTTATTTGACAGAAATTGCCATATCAGAAGTGATGTATGACATGGAGCGTTGTCATGATAGAGGATAAAATAAAGACACTCACAAAAGAGGACTTCCAGAACTGCTTCAGAAAGTGGCAAGAACGATGGGATAAGTGTGTTCGAAGTGAGGGGGAGCATTTTGAGGGGGATTACAGTGTCTTTTACCGTAATAAATACTTTTAATTTAAACATTCACCGTATCTTTTGATCACAACTTGTAGATCCCTAAATCACTCCAAATTTTTTCCTGGTCTGTAAAATGGGTATAAAAATGCCTAACTATATCTTAGCTTGCTGTGAGGTTCAAACTAAATCTTTATTGAAGGCACTGTGAAAATTACAACCCCATTTATATAAATCCTAGTTATGTTACCATGGTTATTCCAATGAATATTAATAACTACATCCAACTAACTAAAATAAAGACTGGCTTTGCTGCTTTCTAAATGTGGATTTAAATATAAAATAAGTATTGATTTCAAAAATAGAAGCCAGAGGTCAGCATAAGCCCACCACTCTTCATAGGCAGGTGGCACAAAATCGACAGTAGTTAGTAACTATTTCATATGAAAATGTATAACAGGGAACATTTGAATCATTCCTGCAGGCTGTTTCTGCACCCAGGGCTTTATGTTCATTATTTCACTGGATTCTCATAAAGCTTCCATGAAGCAGACACTGTTATCCTCCTCTTTTATATAGAGTCCCTTGCCCAGGGAGACACGACAGTAAAGTGGCATTAGTCTCCATGTCACAGCTGGGTACCTCAACTGTTAGCCTATTTTGGATGCATCCCACCATTAGACACCATGCAGCAAACATGCTCTGCAGTTCTGCTTTTTTGGGGCGGGGGTGGTGGGGGTGGTGATTGGGTGATGAAGTGATTCTTTAAAAAAAACAAAAAAACACTGTTTTGAAATAATTTTGGATTCACAAGAAATTACAGAAAAGTAGAGAGTTCCTGTCCACCCTTTACTCAGCTTCCTTTGCTGATAATATCTTACATAATCATAGGACGCTGACCAAAACCAGGAAAGTGGCTTGTAGCAACACCATTCACTAAATACAGACTGTATTCAGATTTTGCCCGTTTCTGTCTTATTCTGTTTCGGGAGGGAGGAGTGAAGAGTTCTGTGAGATTTTATTACAGGTGCAGACTATGTACAGACACAGAACTCTCCCGTCACCAGAAAGAAGGTGCTTCCTGTACCCCCTTTTAGGATCATCACCCCCCTAACCTAACCTTGGCAAAAGCTGGCCTGTCCACTCTACCTGTGCCATGTTGAGGCTGCGACATAAATGGAATCCAACAAGTCAGTCGCGTTTGATTTCAAAATGAATTCCAGTCTTAATATGACACTTACTAGCCCGACATATGAAGGAACATCTCAGAAGACAGAGAAAAAAATGGTAGAAAAAAAAACAAAAGTACGTAGACTGGCTGGTTGGACAGTAGCCGCAGGAGTTGACTTAACGAACTGAGGTCAACTCAGGGCTGCCTGAATTAACGGGCCCCTGGCTCTGCCCTTGGTTAGATCAGAATCTAGATTTCCATCAACAACATGAAACAGACCAAAACGGCAGCTGGCACAAAGCAGGGAGAAAATCTGCTAATCCAAATGAATCAAGGTTCAAAATGGGTTCAGCAGGCTAGCACGATGGATAAAATTTTTATAAGGATAAATGCCACGTGGTAGGCAGAGATTTCAAAAATAATTAAATATGCAAGAAGCTGGAGAGCTTTGGCTTTGCCTCAATTTAATGAGAAAAAAGACCTGAGGATTTCAACTAACCTCAAACTCAACTTTAACCAATGCATTAACCTTCATCAAAAAGCTTTGCATTATAGGAAATATAGTGTCCGAAACATGAACAGGACGTTACAGCCTGCACAGAACCATATGGATGTCTCTGCAAAGTCACATCAATGTTACTAAATTTTTCAGAAAACAGAGGATGCGGGAACACTTGCTACCTAGTTTTAGGAGGTCAACACTACCCAGATGTCAAAACTGTCATTAAATAACAAATTATAAGCCAATTTCCCTCATCAGCATTGTTGTATAATAAAGAATCTGACTGGCTTTTGTCCCTTACAATTTCTTGAATGATCAGAGTGGCTTTGTTAAGCTAACAAGGTGACTGTGGTGGGCCCCTCAGATAGCTTCAGGATGGATGCTGGTCCTCAGAATGACTCATCACGTGATGAGAGGATGGGGCGCTCAGCCCCACCTCCAAATTCCAGGGAGCATAAGGCGGTCTGGAGACTGTGTTCAGTCACGTAAATGATTTAATCACTTACACCGATGCGCCAGAACCCCAACAATAACTCTGGACCCTGAGGCTCAGTGAACACACTGATGTGCCAGGGGGTGACACACCTTCATTCCGCGAGGAGAGGACACGGAAGCTGTACGCTCGGGACTTTCCCAGACCTCCCTCTGTATGCATCCTCTGTAATAAAACTGTAATGCTAAGTATAGCACTTTTCTGAGTTCTGTGAGCTGTTCTAGTAAATTATCACAAGAGCTGCCACACTTACAGCCCATCAGTAAGAAGTGAAGGTGGCTGGGGACACCCCGTCCACCCCAGTCCTGTGGCGGACTTCACCCTTAAGCTGTGGACTCTACTCCCTCGGAGAAGTCAGTATCAGAACTGAACTGCAGTCTGTCCACCCAGTGCTACCCCAGACTGGGGTTGAAAAAGAATAAACATAAAAGCAAAAATCATTAACTCAATGTCGAACCCACCACCACACATTGTGACCAACTAGAGTTTACCTCGGGAATGCAAAACTGGTTGCTCATTTGGAAATCAAATCAGTGTAAGGTACCATACTGAGAGAATAATGCAGAAACCACACGAACTTCTCAGAAGACGCAGATTAACAAATTTGACAAAATTTGATATCCATCATGATAAAAAATAAAATTTTCAGCCACCCAGGAATAGGAGCAAACATCTTCAATCCAATGACAAACTTCTACAAAAACCCCCACTTAACATCATACTCGCTGGTCACTGTCACCACTTCCATGCCGCATGTGGCACAGGTGTCCTGACCAGGGAGATGGGAAACAAGCTAGAGATGAAAGGTTCGGACTGGAAAGATAGAAGCAAAACTGTGTCTATTTGCGGGTACCAACATTGTCTACAAAGAAAATCCAAGGATAGCAACCACACTAATAAGTAAGTGTAGCAAGGTTGCGGAATGTAAGAGCCACACAGGAATCCATTTGTTTTCTACAAGTTACTAGCGATCAGTTGGGAAGTAGAATCAAACGCCACTCACCAGCATCAAAACCAGAAAATATTCAAAAATAAATTCCACAAATGACATGTAAGATCTCTACTCCCAAAACTATAAAAATCTGTGGAGAGGAATTAAAGAAGACCTAAGTAAATGGAGAGACGAGACTGTGAACTGGAAGTCTCAATCTTATGAAGATGTCATCTCGCCTAAACTGATCTATAAATTCAATACAGTTGCAAACAAAATCACAGTAGTTTTTTTAAATAAAAAATGTCAAGCTGATTCCAAGATTTATATGAAAATAGGCAAAAGACCTGAAGTGACACTTCACCAGAAAAGATATATCATTGGTAGATAAGCACAAGAAATCCTTTCTAAATCTAACCTAAAAGTAGACACCAGGGAAGTGAAATGCGAACCAAAGTCACAGTCATCAACATTTCCCATCCATTAGAATGTCTGAAATTAGAAAGACTCACTGTATCAAGTACTGGCAACATGTACAGAGAGCCCCCAACGCCTCCTCCACGGCGGAGGGGCACAACCCTTTAGAAAACAGTCTCCTGGTTTCCTTAAAAGTCAAACAGATGCCTACCATGCAATCCCGTTGTTTTTCTCCCGCTATTTACCCAAGGGAAATAAAAATATATGCTTCCCCAAAAGACTTGCATGCCAGTACTCAGAGCTGCTTTATTCACAATTAGTCAACAGCCACAAACATCCTAAGTGTCCACCAAGCCAATGGATAAACACTGTGGCACCGTCACACAACAGAGCGCCATCAGCAATAAAAATCAGTGCATCACTGATAAACAACGTGCGTGAGTATCAAAAACATCACATCAGCCGAAGAAGTCGGACACAAACAAATATACACTTTATGACTCCATGTATTTGCGGAGTGAGAATAGGCAACAGTGATCTGATGATCGTCAGAACAGTGTTGCCTGTGGGAGGCGGGGTCTGATCAGAAGAGAGCACGAGGGAGCTTCCGAGGTGACAGCCATTTTTCTATATCTTGATGGAAGCGGCAGTTACAGGGGTGTCTTATCAAAACCCGGAGTTGTGTACTTAAGTTCTATGCAGTTACTTGTAGGTCCATTTGACCTCAGTAAGATAATCCTTCTTTGTGGGACTTCAGAGCAAACATCCTACAGAGGATGGAGTGTATTTTCTTACTGATTTTCGAACAAAGAAGTCACTGATGATCACCTCTTTGAAGAAACTCAAAGAAAACTCAGATGACGGCAGAGAGAACCATAATTTTCCTGGTGGAGCCAGGAGTTAGAAAAGTGACCCAGACACAGCACGGAGGGGCGGGCATTCACTTGCTGATCTGTTCTTGCCACAAATATTTAGTGAGTGCTACCACGGGTCGGGCTCTGCCTTGGGACAAAGTCCTCGTCCTAACTGAGCACACGTTCTCAAAAACAGGTAAGGCGACTAAACAAATAAACAGGGTAATTAGAGGCTGAGAAGCACAATAAGGAAGTCCCCAAGAATGCATGAGTGGGAGTCAATAAAGGGGCGCAGAGAACGGAAAATAGTTACCTCAGAATGACCAGGGAGGCCTCTCTAAAGTGCTATTTGAGTTGTCATGGGACAAAGGGCAGTTGGAAGAACACTGTAGGCAGACAGAAGAGAATGCAAAGGTCCGGCAGGAAGGAGGGAGGTATGTCTGAGGAAATGAAACACAGCGTGACTGGTGCTTAGTAAGCAGGGAGGACAATTGGGAGGGGGCAGGAAGAGCTCTGAGTGAGTCTAACACATTGGGAAGTCACTGAAAGGTTTCCAGCAGGCGGGTGACATGTTCTGATGGTCCTGTTGACAGGGGCACCCCAGAGAGCTGTGATAAAGGAGTCGTGTGGGCACAAGGCTGAAAGACCGAGACCCTCCAGGAAGCTGCTGCAGTGGTGCTGGCCAGAGCTGGTGGCCACCCAGACCAGGAAGACGGACGTACTATAAGAGCAGGACGGGTGGAAGCTGCTGATCCATCCATGTGAAAAAGGAGAAGAAGGAAGGATGGCAAGTGGTGACATCCTTTGCTAAGAGGGGGAGTTTTGGGTGGAACAAGTACTGGGGAAATCAAGAGTTTCATTTTAAGACGCCTACATACCCAGCAAGTGGAAACACCATGGAGATGAGCATGGAGAGAACAGGAGCCTGGAGCTCAGGAGAGAGGTCACTGTCACACAAACGGTCAGGGGCCGGGAGGAACTCTCCCAGGGGCGGGTCTGAGACAGCAGACCCGAGGGCGCCCCCCATTCAGAGCTCTTGCCAAGAGCACAGCAGAGCAGTGAGGTGGGGACAGGCAGGATGATGGGTCCAGGAGCCACCAGCACGTCCTCAGCATCCAGAAGTGCCACTCAAAACACTGGCTGAATGCAAGAAGGAAGGAAGGGCTAGGGGGTATGCGGGTCAGAACGGGCCACCCACGCGGTGCCTCTGTGGTGTGCCACTGCTCTGAGCCAAAGGCAACCTACCTGGCTGCCTTTAGGCTCACGAGAAACTTCTGCCCCTCCCTGAGCGCCTAGAAGAATTTGAATTAGGGGCCACAATAAGAGATGGTCAGAGACGACCTCTTCTGACCCACCTACAGGGCAGGGCACCTTCTGTTTACTAAGCTCTGCTCTTGTCATCCTGCAGTGACCCTCTGAAGCCCCCGGGGCCCCTGACGTCGTCCCTAGCTCAGGGTGTCTTCTACACCCAAGTTCCCTTCCCGTCTCTCTACCTTGCCTGCAGGTGGGGTCTGACTCTCGTGTGTGGGGTTCCCACAGGTACATGTGCATTAAATTGGGTCATTTTCTCTTGCTAATCTGCCTCATGTCTATTGGTTGTTAGACCAATGGGAGAACCTAGAGGGTACAGGACACTTTCTTCCCTTCCACGGGGCTGGTACTCTGGCCAGATGTTGCAGAAAGTCACAACAGGAGGAGCCCACTGGCGTTAGCCACACAGGGACACCAATGGCATTGCCTCAGAGCAATGGAAATGAAGCAGGCACATCCATTTAGATAAAAATCAAGATGACCTCGGACCGTCCTTGCAGCCACAACACACAATGACTCAGTCGCCCACAACAGCACCCGGGACCGTGCGCCTGCTTTGCTATCAGGCCTCACTGGCGTCTTCACACCAGTGGTTCCTGACATGCCACACCTGCCAGGAGAGCAAGGCCACAGCTGCCATGGGGGATGTGAGTGGGCTCCCTGTCTGGGCTGGGGGTTCTGGCTACTTCCCCAGCTGAAGCATAGCCACCCTCGGAGCGCACTCAGCCAGCTGGCAGCCCCGGCCTGAGAACTCTCCCAGCCAGGACTCCTACCAGGCTTGCCCTCACCTGGGCCCCACATCGGCGTCTCTGTCCTCCTGGTGCCCAGCAGTGCCCAGCAGACTTCTGACCCTTCCCACTACTAGAGAGAAAATAAAGAAAGAAATGAGCACACGACTTGACTCACCGGGAACAGTGAGCACGGACGGGGACTTTTCGGGCCTTTCGTTAACACGGCTGCTGTTTTGAACCCAGAAAATGTTGACAGGCTCGGGCGGGCCCACGGCCTGACAGGTGAGGTTGAAGGCGGTGTTCCTGGTGATATTCATGCTCTCAGGTGGCTGAGTAAAGTGAGGAAGTCCTGCAGAGAAGGAGTTAAGGGAAAGAAGGCTGCAGATCACAGGCCCTGGGGCATGGGAACCACCTCCAGATTTCCTTCTGTATCACCTGGTCCTAAATGCCAGTCCCCACTTCCCCAAGACGGATATGGAGGGGGGTTGGGTGGGGGAGTACAGCAAACAGAGGCTAACTCCCACCAGCCTAGCTCCAGAGGATTTTCTAGGACACTTTCCCGCAGGGCTTGTCATGGGGATTCAGAACTGGTTTTACCAGAAGGGAGGCCTGGCCCGCTTAAAATCAAGGGTTGCTCATACCCCTGGGGCAGGCTGGCAGGCTTTCAGTAATCCTTACCAAAATAAGAACAGAGTAAAAACCAAACCACGCAATAGGTCTGCCTGCTTTTGAGGACAATCTATTGTGTGGGAGACTCTGAGATGGGTAATGATGAATTTTAAATTCTGTGCACGTGTGAACTCCTTTGAAAGCACAGTGTTGTGAAAACACTGTAGGCACAGTTACAGTCCCAATCCTAAAATCTCTCCCTGTAATCCAGGATCAAGGCGGTAAGAAACGGGACTTCAGGGACATCTCAGAGAAATCCAAAACTTCTCTGGGGCAAGTGCCAAACTTCAACAGATGAAGCCAACAGTCCTCGTGCATTTAAATTGTGTCCTGGTGGACTGGGGACTCAGATCTGGTCCCCACAGGAACGATGCGGGAGTGATAAAATGAAAATCTTTTTTTTCCTGCTTCAAAGTTTTGCAAAACTCCATTTGGACTTAACGTGTTCCTGGGCATTTTGCTGGAGTTCTGACAAGTAAAATATCCTCTAAATATTTTCCCCAGATAAACAGCAAATGTAGGATGCTATCCCCCTACCCCCTCTGCTTAGACAACCCTGAAGCACTAGCTGTCCAGCCTGGGGTGAGGAGGGTCAGGAGAAAGGAGACAAGAAAGGTGACCTGATAGTCTGCCGACAAGGGGCCCTCAGGAAGCTGAAAGCAGGGGCCCCGGAGGGTTCCCCTGGGAGGTGGGGACAGACCACTGGGGTGATTAAAGTAAAGGTGCTCCCTCCTTGAAGCCTTTCTCCTTGATTCCTGCCACTGCAGAACCAGGCTTGCAAACCCAGAGACCCAGGGACCTGGGCTCACCTGACCTGGCTCACCTGGGCACCAGCTCTCATTCCCCAATGGAGTTCAACTCCGCCAGGGCACAGACTGCCTTCCCCTTGTCTCACTTCGCACCTCCACTGAGCCCCTGCCACGTCACGTTGTGGGACTACACTGAACACCCATCTAACAAATCCTAGGGCCCAGAAAGGAGCCCCAGACCGAGCCACTGACCCCGTCCAGGAAGACCGCTCACACCCCCAGTCTCAGCACCCACGTATGTGAGACAGGAAGAGATGCTGAAGAACAAGCAAATTGCCACTTGACGAGGTGAGTGGTGCCTGGTGCCACTGAGAACCCGACAGTGCAACGCATTTGCTCCCTAAAACACGGTCATCAACTTCTTTATTGTACATTACCCAAGGAAAAGGAAACCCCCAATCTCCTAGGATAGAGCTCACACTTTAAGAAATAAACTCATTTTATTGTTACCTAAAGTCTGAAAGATGATTGGCTCGTGAAGTTCCGGGGCTTAGCGGTCTGCAAGGTTTGCACCCCGTGTTATTAACGGGCCTGCCAAACTCTACTCTCTCACCCCCAGCAGTACGGCCGGCCCGCTGTGGCCTCTTACCTTGGACCTCGATGTAGATGGGCTCAGACACGATCTCTTCATCATTTACTTTCGTCTTACAGATGTACGACCCGTTATCTGGACGCTGCACGCTGGCGATGCTAGAGGAGACACAGGAAGGTGTTTACGGTGGGCACCTTTGAGCCCCCGCTACAGACACCGCGTCCTTTACTTCTGCTGTCTGCTGTGCTGATCAGTCTCACGTGTCGAAGAGCTAGGCTGCGGTGCTCAGACAGGGGTCAAACAGCACCCCCTGCGTTCCTGTGCAGGTATTTGGTAGATGAGATTAGCACTTACATCAGTGACTCTCAGTAAAGTAGGTGAGCCCCCATAGCATGGGTGGGCCTTGTCCAGCCAGGCGACGGCTTGTGAGCAAAGACTGAGGTCCTCCGAGGAAGAGGGGTCCTGCCCGCAGAGCTGGCTCTGTGTCTCCTTAGAACCCTGACTAGTGCATGCTCTGTCACTTGTCTGGACGTCTGTGGTAGGCTTATATTGGGGTACTGCCCCTCGAGGCATTTTGCAAACTTGTACAGTACTTTTGGGTGGTCACAATAAGTAGGGGGCACCATGGCTTTTAGGGGCTGGGGGTAACTGTTCCACATCCCAAATGACCTTCTGAGACTAGAACTCAATCCCATTGCACATACACACAAAGTATGTTGCCTGGTTTTAATAGCCACATAATTTCCCAGGGCTGCCGCTACCATGAAAATGGACGTGGTCACCAGCTGGAAAATGGATCAGTGACAACACGGCTCCAGCGGCCACGTGCATGGGGGTGGGCCAGGGCGCAGCTGTCTGCGTCCCTGATGTGGCCACACCCCACATTTACACGTTCACATTCATGTTATTTTGTTATTAATCACCTTTCTTTTGTTTTTCTCCCTTTACAGCTAGGACACTATGTTACAAAGTATCTGATACCAAGAGTCAGCCTTGGCTGTAAGAGGTTGAGATTCCTGCTTTCCGCCTTTCTGGTGTGTACGTGACACATGCACTCAGCCAGGGCTGGGAAGGATGAGGGAGGGGGCACTGAGGTGCTCACAGACCCTCTCTCACAGAGGGTGCCCCTACTGGAATGGGGAGCAGCTTGTTTATCCCAAAGCAAAAGACAACCCATCCCTCAACCTGTCAAGGGCTGAGGCTTAAGGCTTAAAAAAGACAGGGAAGCTGGCAAACTTGCTGGGGGCCCCACAGGCAGCGAGAGGCAGCCTCCGGGGGCTAACAGCACAACACCATAGAGGCAGTGAGGCCCTCAGGCTTCCAGAGCCACAGTTCCTTCCCTTGGGGCAAGCACACAGTTTTTAGCACAAACACTGGACAGTTTGCAGAATCCCACTAGCCTATGCTAAATAGCCGCTAAATTCCATGTCAAGAGTGGTGTCAATCAGAACTAGGGGACCAGGGTTGCTTTGTTAACATCACCTCCTTATTCCCAGGACCCAGCAGAGTGACTGTCACCTGACGTGTAATCTGAGCAGCATCTGTCTTCCCCTTTCCCGACACTGCTGTGTGGGGGCAAATTAATTCTGGAATACATCTGATGGCTGAATGTTGGACCTGGGAGGACCCAGGATCCAGGAAAGGCAGATCTCTCCATGCTTTAGGGCAGAGGCTGAATGTCATAATGTGTAGAGGTCAGCAGGGGAAAATGGAGAGACCTCCCAGGATGAGTATCTCCACATCAGGGGCTGGCCCTCCCCTGGTCATCTCCCTGGATGTCATGATAGCAGGAAGGGGCTGACGACAGAGGAAGAAAAGCCTGTCTGGGGTGCTGGCCTGTCCGTGGAACAACCAACGTGGGAATGGCACACACTGGTTCAGCAGCTCTGCAAGGCTCTGTCCAGTTGGCCAGCCAGTCTAGTCTTCTCTGCATTCCCAAGAGAGACAGGTCATGGCTGCTGCAGAGGGAGCCATTCCACAGCTCACAGTTTACTTTCCAAGAGGCGTCATTTTCAGGCAAGGCCCAGGGCTTGACGGAGCGGACAGAATGATCTGACAGACGGAGGGCGCTTGCACCTTCCAGACCGGCCGTGGCTTGGGGCCTGGGACTTTGGTGTCATAGCAGGCTCGCCACGCGGCGACTCAGGGAGCCAGGGACCAGGGACAAGGCAACAGCCACAGAGGGAGGCAGGGTAGGGAACCAGGAAGGCAGCCCACGGGGGTCGCAGAGGCCCAGGGAGCCCGAGAAAGGACTGGCACAAACAGCAGGTGAGCACCTTGAGCTGCAGAAGTCACATTGCACAGAAAGTCCAGGTATACAATCAGGTCAGGACTAGAAAAGGGGACACCAAGGGAGCAGGACCAAAACTCTGTGTTCAGCCATTCAGGTCAGGAAGAGCTTAGCAGTCGTCTGGGGAGAAGGACTATGTGCCTGCACGACAGCCAGTCCACATCCATCGTGCCTACAGCAGGGGAAAATTTCAAAACTATTCTACGTGTTGTTTCCAGACACCAAGCAAAGGCTCCCGTGCTGAAGGCAGGGTGGGGTGGCTACAGACAGGAGGAGTGGCGTCTCTGAGCCCCTCCTTGTCCTCAGCAGAAACAGCAGGCACAGTCTCCACGCAGGCTCAACAGGAAAGGCTCTGAGCTCAGAATAGCAAGCTAGGCGTTCCAACAACTGAGGAACGGTTCCAGAAAGAACACAGAAGGGGGGCATAATTCAAGAAAAGGCCCAGAACTGGAGATTCGGGTATTCCCTAACCAGGCCCCTAGGTGAGCAGCACAGTGGGAGCAAAAAGGAAGCATATCAATGACTTCCAGGTGACAACAGGAAATTATTTTCATTTTGACGTCTCTTTCCAGCCAAAGTCCCTCAAGGTGAGGGTAGGGAAAAAGATGAGAGTAGGGGGAAAAAAATCTCTGAAAGACGCAAGTCCCAGGAGGCTAGTGGAAGATGGGCTCCACACCAAGTGAAGGAGTAAAAGCCGAGAAGGGGCTGAGCTCCCGGAAGCAGGAGAGTGAGGGTCCCCAGAAGGAGAGCAAAGACAGCTTAGCCGGACCCCAGGCTCAGAGGGCACCGGCCCAGAACAGAGCAGGACAGGGGACCTTCAGGGCAGGCGTCTCCAAGGAGAAAGTCAGACCTGATAATTTCGTTATTTGGAGAGGAGATGCATATTTTCCTGTAGAGTTTAGAGAAGAATGAGTGGTTGCTACTTACAAAATTAAGCAAACTAACAAGCAAGGAAACTATTAACTTCAGGAAAATAAAAAAGCTGAGAAGTAAAAGGTGATGACTGTCTACGACTTCATTCAGCTGAAAACAGCATTTATGTAGCCCCCAAAACATGAGTCCTATGACACTCTATTAGATTAACACAGCACACTGGGGCCTGGCACACGTGCACGCACACACACAGAGACACGTGTGTCCGTACAGAGACACACATGTGAGCACAAATGCAGACACATGTGCACAGACACACGTGTGTGTGCACACATGTGCACACATGCGCACACACACACACACTCCGTCTGCAAAGACACCTGAGGAATCAGTGACCTCAGGTCCCCAATGGGAAAGAGCTGGGGGCTGGAGTGGGAAAAGGAATTTCTGAAGAGACGAAACATTTCACCATATGTGTGCGCTGCTTTAGAAAAAGCATAAAGACCCCATGAGATGTTGGTTAAATACAAACGTCTGAACCAGGGAGAACCCAAGAAACCGTGCAGATGGCTCTGGCATCCAGACAGGAAGCACCTGGCCAAGCCCAGGGCCAGCCGCTGCACAGCCTGTCACACCAGGGCAGCCTTGGCTGGCTGGCCTTGGGACGTCCTGCAGGGACACGCAGCGCCTCTCTGTCCCTCAGACCTGTCCCAGCTGGGCTGGACTGCTCAGAAGTGGCGCATGAGCAGCAGCTAAGCCCTAGAGCCTCTTAAAAGAAATCAAAACAGGACAAATATTGTATGGTTCCATTTACGTGAGGTCCCTAGCATGGGGAAATTCATGGACAAAAAACGTGGAGTGGAGGCTGCTAGGGGTTGGGGGACGGGGGTGGGCGGGGTCAGTATTTCACGGGCACGGTTTCCGTTTGGGAGGACAAGGAACTTTTGGAGGTGACAGAGGTGATGGCTGCATGACATCCTAACTGTGCTTAGGGCCCCTGAACTGGACACTCAAAAGGGCTAAAGTGGTCAATTCTATGTTATGTATATTTTACCATGGATTATAAAGGAAAAATGAAAAAATATTTTAAAGCAATGCAAAGGCGCACTGACAAGCATCCTGTCTGTACGTGCCACGGATCAAATGGAGCCCACAGGCCACCCGCGTTCAGGGCCTTGTACAAGTTCTCAGCCGAAAGGAAGTCTTCTGAGTATGGAGCAAGTCACAAGTATCAGCGATCTGTGGCTAATGACAACTTTTCTAGCTGACATCAGGCTTGGCTTCAGAAATCATGTCCTTATTTGCTGTTTTCTCATGTATGATGCCATTTAGAGGCCACCAAAAGCAGCAGGATAAGAACACCCTGCAGCAGGTGGCAGGTTCCCACAGGGCAGCTGTGGACACGCCCCTCCCTCCCCCCGGCAAACACCGGCTGCTCAGGGCACCAGGAGCCCACAGGGACACAAACCACTCACTTCCATCTTTACAAAGAAAGTGGACTAGGAAAGCAAAGTCCTTCCAGCCTCAGCCATGGGAACCATCAGGAGGCCCCGACTGTATGGAAAGCAAGCCGCAAACACTTCCCGTTTGCCACAAGTCCGGTCACTAGGTCTACAGGCCCCAGCCACAGGACCACCGGCTTCCGCTCTGCTTGAGCTGCCTCCCCATCTCTAGTCCTGATGGCAGTGCCCCCGCCCAATGCTTACCGGAGAGGGGGTGTCCCCAGCTGGCGGGAAAACCATCATCCCTACCCCAGCCCTGAGAGCTAATTATGTCCCACAAATGACACCCTCCTGTAGGGACGCCAGGCCAAGCGGTGTCTGAGGCCTGGACACACGGATGAACTACAGTTTTGAGCTGATGTCATAAGGCAGAGGGGGCTGGATACTGGTTGGGAAGCCAGGGGGATGCCAAGCCAGTGACTTGAGTCCCGAAAAGGAGGCCTAGTGAGGTGGCCTCAGCCCCACACCATCCAGGACAGGGGAGGAGGGCTCAGTATTAATCATCAGGGAGGGCACCCCAGGGCTAGCTGACACTGAGTGTTTCTACACCTGCAAACGAAAGACAACTCAACTCTTGATAGGAACAGACAGCCCAGTGAAACAGGGAAACAGTGTAAATTACTAGCACAGACGCAGCTCAGGTGAGCTCTGGACCTGAAGCACTGTCTCATTTGTCCCTTCTCTGTCTATGTCCCCAACCTTGGCATTGTAAGAGTAATTTTAAATGCCTTCCCTTTATAATTTTATTTGCATTCTTCTGTTTTACCATAGCCGATTACAGTGGCATATAGCAACCATTAAAATATTTTGAAGACTTTTAACATCATAACAGAATGTTATGTGATTGAAATAAGACATCCATGCATCTGTGTGATAAAGTACAAACTTATTTCAAGAGTATTAAGTTTATATGTGCCTGAAAGAGTTTCCTCGTGGGTGTGGGACCCTAGTTTTCTTCTCTGTGTTTTTCTGATATTTTCCAAGTGTTTTAACAAGATACACATATTACTGTTAAAATAATCCAAGAGCAAACACAGGCAGCAGTTTTAAGAATCGTTCACGCCTGAGCCCGAACTTCCATCACGCTCATCAGACAGCATGGGACTCGCACTTAGGTGCCTTGGACTCCTCCCGCAGTCCCCATCGTCCACCCTCTGGTTTCAAGAATCTAAGGTTTGACTGAGACATGTGGCCCCACCGAGTGGCATCAGTGCCCCTCTCTCCATCCTGGTGCCAGGTCCTCCTCCCCAAATGATCCTTCCAGGCCAGACCTGGAACCTGAAGGAAACACTAGTGTGTTAACACTGCCTGAGCACTCACACTGGATGCTGGAGTCTCCCCCCTGCCATCCTGTGCCCAAGCACAGCAGGCGGACAGGGACCGGTCTGCCCTCCATCTCCACGTGCACATGTTCGTTCAATTAGCTGTTCATCTACCCAGTGATGGCTTGCCTGCAAACGCACGAGCAAGGCCGGCTGCTTTTATAACTGGTGGGCAGTGGCCTGTGTTCTGATTGGGGAATAAAAACTCTACTCCTTGTGTCCAAAATGATGTCACCAATGGTGCTGCAGCTGTCCTTTGCATAAATTACTTTGTCACATTGCTTTCATCCTTTGCAAGGGAGCAAGCACTCAGGGCCTCGGTGGGAAGAGACAGTAGAGCAGTGGATGAGGGACAGAGAAGACCGTTCTGGTGATTCGATACACAGGCCTCCTGATTACCCTTCAGCCAGGCCAGGTCCCATTTGAGGATCAGGACCAGGCGCTTACTGAAGGCATTCAGGAGCTTAGGGGTGGGATGAGAGGAGGTGAGGGTCTGCACGATACGGAAGAGACAGTGCGGAACCCACATCGGGCCGAGAACATTCAGTAGAGTGTCCACAGTCCTGCCAGGCCCCAGCAGTTCACAACCCTTTGTACTTTAGTATGAGACAGATACAAACTGTGGGGCCTCCTCGATTTCAGGTTCACGTAAGGTCCGCCCTTCTTTCCTACAACAGCTTATGGAGACCTGAGGCAAAATGCCTTGTGTCTCTCTCTCTGAGTTCCTCTGCCTCTTGTCTGTAGTTTGCACATTCCCTTGAATAAACGCGGTCCCTACGGGTGTCGCTAATGGCAACCCCAGCAAAATGCAGGCTGAGGGATTCCTCTTGGAACTGCGTGCACCAGAGGCGTAGGACTAGTTTTTAACTGTTCCTGTTGCTGGAACCAGAGTGGACTCCCTCAGGGCCCGTGAGATGGGAGACGAGAGGACCCTGCAGGTGTGCGAATCAGGCTGCCCGCCTGAGGATGGCCAGCTCGCCAGCTGGTGACCCCGGGCAAGTCACCCTACTCAGAGGGACCGCAGGGCCCTCATCTAAAAGACATCAACATCCTCTCTCTTGCCCCGAAATTACACAGATATTTATAATCTGGATGAAGCCACTGTAATTTACCTCCTTGAATCACTCTACAGCCATTCTGCCACCTGAACATGACTTCATTCAAGTTGCATGTTATGGCAGTGACTTGGTATTGTCCCAAATGCTCCTCAGTTCAGCCGAGTGTCCATCATTTGCAAGAATTCTGGTCACTGAGATTTGCTTTAAGGCTTAGTTTGGAGGTCAAATAAGATGTTTTTCCTTCACAGTGAATTCATGAGAGTTAAGCTACATACATGAAAATGTATACTTTTTCTCTGAAGTTCTCAAATGATCACCCAGGTCACTTCCTGAAGCCTAAAGACATTAAGTCCAAAGAAAGATCAAACACTCTCTGATGCGAGTCCTCTGACCCTCACGATGTACCTGGACCTGATAGTCATGTGGCCCAAGCCCACCTCTGCCAAGCAGGCCAGGGTCTCATGGCTCACCCTGCTTAGGACCTCAGCCCAAGGAGAGAGCAGGGCTGCGCTCCCCTCTCAGTGACACCTGATGACACCAGTGCACCAGCTTTGTTTCCTTAAGCATTTAAATTGCCCCTGTTCATTTTAAATGGCAATTTTACTTCTTCCACCAGAAGCTGTGTCTGCATAATGGTAAAGCATCTGTGTTTTGTAGTTAATGCAAAAAAAAAAAAAATAGTCTAATCTCCTGAGGGGTCTCAGCCACTGGCTAAGAAAGGCCGCCCAAGACACTAGCCCGAGTTTGAACCAACCGAAGGAAATAGGGAGGGTGTGATCTGTGTGTTGGCCTTGACCAAGCCTGTAACTGGGGAAAAAGGCAAGTAAAGGGTGCCTCATATGGGGGTGTTGACGCACCAAGTTCTAACTGACTCCAAGGTGGTCTTCTGTAAAGGAAGCATGAAATGGTTCACCAAAGACATGACACAGACCGGACTGCCCCGAGGATCAGGCCAAAGGAAGTGACCGGTGACAGAGGGCCCCACGCCCAGGGGAGACCCTGCGTGACTGACCTCATTCTGAGTGTGCAGCGACTACAGGCCCACCTACTTCTCAGCATACAAGCCAGGAGGTCCCCACACAAAAGCAGAGCCCTCCCAGCTAAAGAGGAGAAAACAGAGAATAACACAGGGTGGCGGGAAGAGAGCAGCTCCCTCAGGTCTAACTTTCTGAAGCGGGGTGCCTCCATCCCACTGACAATGGACTGTGCCAGGTACACATCCTTGCTTGGCGTGGCCTTGTCACTCCCCAACTCAATGGCTTGCCCTGACAGAAAGAAAGCAGAACACTGAGATGGTGACCCAAGTAGCTGAAGGTCTGTCTCATTTCCCAGGACTTTAGAACTGTATCTTTCCCTACACCAATTCGCCTGCGGCCTACATCAGTGCCTTGATCTGCAGCAGGGTGGGGGTTGCTGGGGAGAGGTTGGGGGGGCTGGTACAGGGTAAATGAAAGCGATGGGAGGACGGCATTGTTTTAAAAGCTCCAGGCAGGTGCTTTAGATGTGTCCTTGTGTCCAAGAAGAAGCTGTGCCTGGACAGGTTCTCGACTCCAGCCCTGGACTCAAGCAGCACTTGACATGGCAGCTAGGTGAAGTGGGAGGTAGGCCCACAGGACCCAGAGCATCTGATAAGCAACAGTTCCAGTGCGGCCAAAAGCAATTTAGAAGAGAGCCACCATACAGACTGTCACAGTCATCCACACTCTGAATGGACCAGTGGAACACAAAAGGTTGTTGTTTTATTGACGAGGCTTTTGCTTTCGAACCATCAACAGCCTAATGTTTAGAAAGAAAGGAAAACACATACCTGAAGGACGCGATCACTTCTGTGAATTCATCGTCTGGATAGAAGTGAGTGACTGCATGATGTGCCCCCAGTAGCTCCTTGCCATCTTTCCACCAAGAAACGTGGATGTCCTGGTATGTGTTGGGAACGCTGATGGAGCAGTTGAACTTGACGCTCTTGTGCTCAGAAAGCACGACGTGGCCGGCCGTGTGATGAAATGCAAGAGGCGGGAGGCGCTTGGCCCTGGCAGAGGTCATGCTGGGAGGGGTTGCACTTCCGGGTGGTGACAGCTCCATGGAGGCCCCACGGCCGAGAGGAAAGGAAGGTGGCCGGTTGTCGGGCGGGCCTCCTGGGAATGGCAGGGTGTGCATGGTTTCTTTTCCCACCTCAGCGAGAGCTGCAAAAGAGAAGACGGAGTTTCCTTTAAAACGCTAGAGTTTTCTCCAAGCAGGTTCCTAACTTATGCGGCCACGACGAGGGCGCAGTGGGACACCCTCAGTGTCTTCAGACCCCATGGGAGGAGTTTAACACACACGTCTGATTCACAAGCTCCTTCAGTGTTCATTCAACACCTTCTAAAGAAGGTTTAAGAAATATAACTGCCCCCACCACTACAGTTGTGCCGGGGGAAGAAAGTGTCCTCTCCCCTCCAGGTTCTCCCATTGGTCTAACAACCAATAGACATGAGGCAGATTAGCAAGAGAAAATGACCCAATTTAATGCACATGTACGTGTGGGAACCCCACACACGAGAGTCAGACCCCACCTGCAGGCAAGGTAGAGAGACGGGAAGGGAACTTGGGTGTAGAAGACACGCTGAGCTAGGGACGATGTCAGGTGCCCCAGGGACTTTAGAGGGTCACTGCAGGATGACAAGAGCAGAACTTAGTAAATAGAAGGTGCCCTGCCCTGTAGGTGGGTCAGAAGAGGTCGTCTCTGACCATCTCTTATTGTGGCCCCTAATTCAAGTTCTTCTAGGCGCTCAGGGAGGGGCAGAAGTTTCTCGTGAGCCTAAAGGCAGCCAGGTTGCCTTTGGCTCAGAGCAGTGGCACACCACCGAGGCACCGCGTGGGTGGCCTGTTCTGACCTGCACACCTCTATTAGAAAATATTTGTATAACTGTGACTCATTCCAAGTTCTTCATACCCAATTCAGCAGCATGGTAGGAAGATGATGGCAAGGACATCACTTTCTGCCAGTGGTCTTACAAATAGTGCCATTGGTCCTGCGAAGGCTGCTACTTGTCACAAAGAGACCCATCCCTACATATGGGGCGATCGAAGCGCGCCTGTCTCCAGCCACACGACGAGTTGGTCCTTCTAGCAAAATGCTTGCCGCTGGAATGGACCTAGAAATGCTTTTTTTTCATGTGGCTCACAAGCATTTCTAAAAGAACAGGCTCACAATAGTAAGACTTTTAGCTTTTTTATGGCGTTTTTGGAGCCTACAGTCTACGCTGTCGTTACATTATATATTCAATCTTGTTGACCGCGAGCTGGGGAGACTGGCCTGGTGTTCTGTGGGTTAGTGACCAGGGGTACACCGAGGCACTTCAATCCCTACTGGAGGGCTGTGCCTGCTGTCATGCTCGAGATGTCACACTCTCGTGTGTGTGCAGGAGTAGGATGGTCTGTGCTTTGGCCTGTGCCAGATTTAGGGAATAAGAATACACCACACCCAGTTAAACTCGAGTTTCAGGTCAACAGCAAATACTTTTTAGCATAAGTACCCAGCTAAACACTGATATGGCTAATGGAGCTACAGGCCGGAGGTCTGGGGGCAGAAGGGGGGACCTGACAGTGTGTTCGTCTGCCCTTGTCCTGGTCACAGCTCCGGCCAGCCAGTCCTCTCCATACAACTGCCTCCCACGCCAGGCCACTCTCCTGGCTGCTGCATTTGGGAACACCGCAGGTGGGGGACAAGAGATGTCACTAGAAGGAACCAGGGAAAGCCCCCTGCTGGCCCTTGGCCTGAGGTCCACGGTGGTGGGGATACGGAGCCCTCTGCATGCCTGGGGGACAGCTCTGGGGGCAGCCTTCTGGACAGAGGAGTGCGCTGAGGCTGGAGGGCTCACCTACCGAGGACCATGCCAAGCCAGCCTGATGCCCCATGTGGCCTGGGCTCTCAGCACGGGGAGGAGAAGCCCAGCCTGGGCCTCCTGGCCCCCACTTCCTCCGAGTTGGGGAGCTTTGTGCCATAATGACTGGTCTGGCGTTCACCTTGTGCCTTATGTATGCACTCTTCCTGCAGGCTTCCAAGCACCCGGGTGACCTGTGCCTCTTCCATCAGCAAACTTATTGCGAGTCCTTCTTCCTCGCTGAGCACCAAACACGGGAAAGCCGGGTTTTGACCAAATCACTATTTTTTCTTTTTCTTTAAATATACATTCCTTTCATAGAAGGCAAAAAGTAGAGTGAGGAAGAAAACGGTACTTTGGTTGGTTTGTTTACCTTACTTAAAAATACTTGACCTTTGTAATTATAAAGGTTAACACCAGTCTGCTGTGAAAAAGCCTGCAGAAAGTATGAAATGGAAACCTGTTTTGTAATCCCAACCCTGCAAGTTAAGCCCTGATTACTGTTTGGGGTGTAACCTTCAGTTTTCTATGAGCAGAGCTGCTAACTGAACCAAATAATGGCGAGCCCCCCACCCGCTCAGGGGATGTCATAAAATCAGGGAGCAGCCACACCCACCCTGTCACCACCAGATGCTTTAAAGATAACTCATCTCCACAACCGAATCTGCCAGAAGTTGGCAGAATTACTTAATTGCCAACAAATATATCTGGGTCTCAGATTTGCTATGAAAACCCAATGGGTCAGAGAGAGGCACTTGCCCAGGATAGGGGAGGCACACAGCTAACTGGGGGGTGGAAGGGGCCGCTGATCCCTCCCCACCTGACGGGTCAGCCCTCCCAGGTGGGTGCTGCCCCCCACTTTGTAACATCTGTGACCACTCATTCAGTTCCTTGGCCCCCGCTGGACCCCTGACAGCCGGTGAGACCCTGTGTGGGTAACACTATAGCCAGTTCAAAGAGGTGCTCAAAATACAATATGTGCATTGAATAAATACATACACATGAATGAGAGGAGGGTAGGGGGTGAATAGGGTGTCAAGGGGCAGAGGTGGTGGGAAATTGGAGAGAAAGTAGAGGTCCTAATAGCCTGGGAATGCCATTTAGCTGTAGGTGGCTCTCCTGTGAGCCCTGAATCCTGACAGGGGCTGCTGGAAGGTTCCTGAGCAGGGGAGGAGGGAGATCAGAGCTGGACCAGGGCACAGGGAGAGGCAGCCAAGAAGTGGGAAGGACGCAGGAGACACAGGGATCTGGCCACATGAGCATTCTCCCCATGGCCGCCATTTCACACAAGAAAGGTCAGTCTGACCCAAATATCTAGGAAGCACGTAATCTCAGAAGTGGTCACTTGGCAGCTTTACTCTGGGCCACTGCTCGAAGAACATAGGCTGTGAGCTGCTTCAGGTCCAATCTCCTTGTGTAAAAATGGGAATGGAACCAGGAATTTTCCTGGGAGTGCCCCCAGGAATAAAGAAAGCAGGGCTATGTCTGGGTCACAGTAGCGCTCGGTCAAGGTTGGCTTTTAGCATTTGATTCATTCCTTATCTTATCAGGAGCCAGGAAAAGCCTGCCATGGTGACATCCTGGAGATCTAACTGCTCATCTGCAGGCTTGGGACTCAGGCCCTAGGTTGTGAGGCTCATACTGCACGTTTTTGGGGTGTCGCCATCCACACGGTCAGTGAGAACAGAAAATGTGCAAAAAGGTGAAATGAACATCATTCCTAAGTTCTGGGCCCAAAGGCAACAATCGCTTAGAAATCTCAGCTGAAGCTGCCAGCTGTTCACTGTTCTGACTACTTCATTTGCATGATGTCCCACCTCCCCATTTTTCCTCCTCCTAGTGGATTATTTCACCATTATTTTGGAGGGAGTGATGGCAGGATGAGGCCAGACCAAAAGTGTCACAACTTTTCATTTTCATTAACCTTTCCCTGAGAACTCATCTTCAAGGTGACAAGAAGTAACGAGCTGGACCTGTGTGACGATTGCAGTTGTGGAGACAGCGTTCAGTGTGCAAGGGGTATGAGAATTCCAACCAGAGATGCAGCGGGAACGGCCCTTTCTACAAAGCACACACGGAGAAGTGGGCTGCCTCTGGAACTCACAGGATATCGCCCCTCCTTACCCCTCCCACCTTCTCTCACAGTCATGTCCTTGTGTTGACTGGACAGCAGCTAAAGTGGGAAGTTTAACCTGACAAGCAACCCTGGATAAGTGGCCTCCCGCTCGGGTCCAAGAGTCGCTTGCTGTCCAGGTGCTCCGGCAGCTGCATTTGTGAACTCCCGGGGCCACTCCTATCCAGCCCTGGGGTGACATGATGGAGTGTCCCTAATGCCCACGTGTCTCCAATCACTGCTCAGCCCTTGACCAGGTTGCAACGTCAGCCTCTTCAAGACGACTGTGTCTCCATCATCTTCCTCCCAGGCCCAGCACAGGGGCAGCCTGCTTCATGTGGCTTTGTCTTGTTCTTGAACAAGTTTGTCTGCAGCTGCCTTGAAGACTGGGGAGGTAGGAGGGGGTGGCATCTTCTGAGGACGGCGTGGTGCATAGAGTGGAACAGACACGCAGTAGACACTGAAGGAGTAAAGGGGTGTGATGCGGGCAGCATCCCAACAGGGGGGCAGGGAGGAGAGGTGGTCAATGCAGGGACACTGCTGTGGCTGGGAGTGGGGCCGCCTCTGAGGCTCCCCTGCCACCAGCCACACACAGCACAGTGGGCCAGACATTCAGGGACCTTAGTGTCTTATACTCAAAATTGGTCCATTAGGGGCCCCTAATAAAGAAGCTATTTTCTATGTGATCAACTTGAGCACACACCCTGAAATCCACAACTGTTTGCTGAGTGCTGGTGGGCATGTGCGACGGCAGGCAGCGTGGGGAGGTGCTACTCAGAGCCCCCAGCCACTTGTACGGAGACATGACCTTCCCAACCACCTAAGTGGATGAAGACGACAGGATGTACAGGTCCCCAGAGCACTGCACAGATGCTGGCTGATGTTGTGTTGCCTGCATCTGAGGTGGGCTTGGCGGCCACCTGAAGCAGGAATGTCTGCACCTCATGGGAGCGAGTGCTGCGATCACCAGGGTGGTCTGTCTCAGAAGACCACAGGGAATGGCAGTTCTGGAGCAGGGTGACTGCCACCCATGAATGAGCAAGAGGGTAAGTGAACTTCCAGCCTGTGATGGCCAATGAGCTCTGAGCTCCAAGGGGCCTCCAGAGGGCTGGCCCCACAGCGTCTCCTAGCACGAGCACCTTAGATTCTCCGAGAGTCTCAGGTCAAAGGTTGAGAAGGGCACAGGAAGCGGCAGCTGCTGAAGTCACGGGTCCCAGGCTAGCCAGTGGAGTAGCTGTGTGAAGTGACCCCTGGCCCTGGATGGCTAAGCAGGGCGCTGGGCACGAGGAGCCCTGTTTAATCCGTGCCCTCGGGTGTCTTATGCCCTCAGCCCACTCTACAGTCCTGGGCACTGCGTGGTGGGACAGGAGCACCAGGGTGTGGACTCCTCCAGGGGAGGCTGCAGGAACGGCCAGTGGCCTTGTACTTCCAGGGGCTTTGATTCCATCACGAAGCACATGTGGGCAGGGAGCAGACGGCAACCTGAGGTGGGTGCTGCCGGTGACCTCGGCCACCTACCCGGGTTTGCTGTCCAGCAGCCCCTGAGCAGGGAGCATCCGGGCTTTGCAGAAAGGCCTATGTCCTCTGGAATCCCATTTGTGCCCACGACCGTCCGCCCACTCCAGGAGAAAGGCCAAACCTGGACCGGTGCCCTGTCACCCTGTGTAAGGACCACTCCCCAGGGCCGCCGGCTCAGGCCAGACCCAGAACAACAAAAAAAATTCTACTTTAGGCAAAAGCCAAGAACTCTCCACTGATAAAGAGTAGCAACAATGCTGAACGAGAGAAAACTTAAGGAAGACTTTCAACCTGCAGTCACTTGCCCTGGTTGCTCCCAAGGCGTAAACAGTAAACATTAACTTCGCTGGACTGAATACACTCAGCCACTCGGAGAGGGCCGGCCTGGCAGGGGCCTTGCTGGGAAGGAGGGAACTGAGTGGTGGGCGGCGTGAGCCCTGGGGGGTCACAGCTGCTGGTGGCAGTGGGGGAGCCAGTGAGGACCCACCAAGAGGCCTACGCAGTAAAGTTGGGGATAAAACAGAGTTGGCATCAGACTTTCCACATGGGCCCCAGCGGGCACAGGGCCACCAGATAAAAAACAGGACGTCCAGTTACATTTGTATTCAGATAAACAAGGACTGCTTGTGCGGGGGGACACCCTTAGTCAAATAAATCTGACTAAGTATCATTTCACGGCACCAACTGGAGCTGAGCCCCGGCAGTTAGTTCACTGTTGCCCCCCCCAAGCTGGCTGAAGAGTGTGTCTGGGGCACACAGGGACTCCCGCACACCCATCCCGCCTCTGTGAACCCTCACCTGGAGGGGCCGAGGGCTCGGACCTCTGAGCAGAGTGATGATTATCGGGTGCCCTCCCACTTCCCGGGCCCCACACACTGGCTCAAAATAAGAACAGCTCCTCCACCGCCCCAGCCTTGTGCGCACACTCAGTAATGGAGCCCCAAGGCCCCCCAAGGGCTCTATACAGCCCCTCATTATCCCCTTCAGCCCGAACCCCACTTTCTGCCTTCGGCATTTGACTTTTTCTTGGTAGAAGTGGTTTGCAAAACAAACTCCTCAGGGAGGCTGTAGCCTCAGGTCCTTCGTGTAGGGGTACCAATGCAACCAGAAAAGAGAGTTCTAGAACCTGACTCTGACACCCCCACCTCCACACGCTAGTAAGCTCTCAGACCAGCAAAACATCAGCATGTCCAGGGAGGGCTTTACCCAGAGCTCGCGTCCTTTGGCCGAGGAGGAGGGATGCAGCTGGGCGTCAGGGTTGTAACAAGTCTCTTCTAAGATTCTGAAGGTCGCCAGAGCCAGACCCCCTACTCTAGGGAATGGAGCCGGTGGCCCAAATCACATTGGCTAGGGGGCTCCTGAGGGTCCAGCCCGAGAACCCCCACTCAGAAGGCCCAGGTTTGAATGCATGTGGCCCGGGAGTGTGGTGAGTACAAGAACTCTAGGGTCAGAGGGCAAGGGGCAGCCCCCACTTAGCTTTGCAGAGGACCCTATGCAAGTCACCTGTCCATCTGAGACTCAGTCTCCTCACTGTAAAGTCACACAGGTGACACTGACTTGTCTCCGAGGTGAGAGCAGAAGACTGCACGTGGAACACTGGGCATGGTGCTGGCAGATGTTATTTTCATAACACGAGACACCGAACCTGTCTTGTTTCAAAGGCGCAACTAGTCATGCCTGGACGATCAGTGCTGAGCACCCAGGACCCATCACACCGCCAGTCCACTCAGCCTCCTGCAGTGAGGCAGGCACATGCACCTACTCCACCCAGGGCTTGCCTTCTCCTTCCCCTCTGGCAGCACACCAAGTGTCACAGAAAGACGCCGAGGTGACACTTTCTGGCCAGGGTCTTGCAGCAGCCTCCTCACTGGGGGTCGGGCTGATTCTCCCCGAGGGACAGATGTGGTTGCTCCAAGACTGGGAGAGATTCTCAGACTCCAAGTGTGATTCCGCTATCACACCACCCCCAACAGACATTCCCCAGCCCACCAATACCTGAATTCCTGTTAATAAAAAGCCATTCTTTTAAAGAAAAATACAATTTCCTTTTAGAATGTGACTATCTCTGGAAGACCAAACACCTCAGCAAGAGTAGTTTGTCTTTTCTAAGTGACAGAGGGCAAAGAATTCCTTCCAAAAACAGATGCACTTTCCCTTATCCCCCCACAAAAACATTCAACATCATATATAAAACAAACATTAAAAACAAAACAAAAAACACAATGAAACTGAAAAGTGGAGAGAAGGCAGACTGACTAGGGATTTCAGGACCCAATAACACCATAGTGATGAATTTCCGGGGTTTTCTTTTTGCCTCATTGGTCCAATATGAAAAGGCTAATAGGCAAAGGTCAAAAAAAAAAAAAAAAAAAAGAAAAGCCCCAACTAAAGTCTGTTCTCCCTAGCCAAAGGACCAAGAAAGGGGCAGCGCAGCGACTGAAGACTTTTAGGCAATAAACTGCTCTCCTCCAGGTAAGCAGCCCAGAAAATAATTACACCTCCCTCCCCACCGAGACCAGCAAAGGCCAAGTGGGGAGCCTGGACCTCACCCTTACCAGGCTGTAAAGAGGTGACAACAGTTCCTCTGTGTGGTATCAGACAGGGCCAAGTAGAGAGCTGGGACTTTCATCCCCACTGGCTGGTGTTGGTAAAGCTCATGTGGGGAGCTGGATTTCCACTCCCACCTGGCATTAACAAGGCGACCATCCTCGTCCCCATTGGGGTGGTTATCAGAGGAAGTCTAATAGAGGGTCTGGGCTTTCGCTGCCCATTGAGGGCATCCCTCCTCCTCCTGCTGGGGAACAGTCAGAAAGTAACAAGATTCCCCTCCCCCTCCCAGCCAGGGAGGTACCAGTGGAGGCCTAGTGGGCAGTCAGAAGTCCCGCCCCACCTATGACCAGCAGTGACGAGGGGGCTCCCACTCTCCAATGTCAGTGGAGGATGAGTGGGGACCTAGAATTCTACCCCCACCAGGCAGTAAAGGGCACATACCCTCCTCCCCTCAGAACATTTCGGAGGAAACCAGGTAATTCAAAAGGTTTATATAAGAGCCAGAGTCTCTTATATAAATGTCTAAATACCCAAAATGTCTAAATTTCAACAAAAAAATGCTGTCTCAAAATGAATGAAATACCAACACTGAAATGACAGAGAATTATCCAAAAAAGCTTTTAAAAAATTATAAAAATACTCCAATGAGCAATTATGAACACGGAACACACGAAGAAACAAAGTCTCGGCAAAGGAATAGAATACATAAAAAAAGAACCAAATGAAAATTTCAGAACAGAAAAATACAATAGCCAAAGTAAGAAACTCAATGAATGGGCTCAACAGCAAAATGGAAGGGCAGAGGAAAGAATCAGTGAACTGGAAGATAGAACATTAGGAAATATCCAATCTGGCCAACACAGAGGAGGAAGGAAGGAAGGAAGGAAGGAAGCAAGGAAGCAAGGAAGGAAGGAAAGGGAAAAGAAAATAAAAGAAAAGAAAAGAGAAAAAAGAAATAAAAAACAACTAGAGTTTCTGGGATCTACAGAACTATTACTAAAGATCTTACATTTGTATTATCAGTCCTGGAAGGAGGGGAGAAAGAGGGCAAGGTTAAAAAGTAGTTAAAGAAATAATGGCTGAAAACTCCCCAAACCTGGCAAAAAATATAAACCTACAGAATCAAACATCTGAGTGAACCCAAAAAAGGAGACATCCCTAAAATATCCATGACAAGATACATCATAGTCAAACTTCTAGATACTAAAGACAAAGATAACGTTTTGAAAACACAGAGAAGGAAAGCTATGAGAACTTGTCACCAGCAGATCTAAGAGAATAAAGGAAATTCTTTGAACAGAAAGGAAACAATAAAAGAAGGAAATTTTAATCATTGGGGGGAGGAAAAAACAAAAAAAGCAAAAATATTGGTCAATACTCCTCGTGCATTTTCAAAATTATGTCTAGTGGTTGAAAAAAAATGGAACACTATCTGATGGGTTCTATATATGAAGAGAAAATATTTAAGATAATAATGTTTTAAGTGGGAGAGGTAAAGGGACTTAAAAAGCGGTGAGGGTTCCATAGTTCATTTGAACTGGGTAAAACATAAACACCTAATATACCAATAATTACATTAAATGTAAATGATCTAAATATATCTATTGAAAGACAGAGATTGGCCGAGCAAAAAAACATAACTATCTGCTGTTTATAGGAAATTCACTCCAAATATAATTATGTACACAAGTTGAACACAAAAGCATAGAAAAATATATCATGTAACCATTAATGGAAAGAAGTCAGGATTGCTACATTAACATCAGATAAAGTCGATTTCGAAGCAAGAAAATTGCCAGACACAGAAAGGCACACTATATAATGATAAAAGAGTCAATCTACCAAGAAGAAATAGTCTTAAATGAGGACAGTCGGTCCTTTGTATTCACAGGTTCTGTATCCACGGATTCAACCAACTGCAGATGGAAAATATCCAGGAAAAAACATTACGTTGTCGCCGACACAGGTACTATGTAGTCAGGCCTACTATGGCACACGTACAGGCTTTTTTTCTTGACATAGTCCCTGAACAATATACTGAACAGTATATACTGAATATATACTGAACAGTATAACAAGTATTTGCGTAACATTTACATTGTATTAGGTATTGGAAGTATCTGAAGTAGGTGGGAGGACGTGCTGTGTATAGGCTACATGCAAAACTATACCATTCCATGTAAAGGAGCATCCATGGATTTTAGTACCCTGAGTGGGAGTGGGTCCTGGAACCAATCCCCACAGATAACTAGGGAATACTATATGTGCCATAGCAAAGAGATGCAAAATATGGGGAGCAAAAATGAATAGAACTGAAAGGAATAAACCAATCACAATTATAGAAGGAGACGCGGCCCCTTCCCCAGACCTTGCCCTGTGTGTCTCTTCTATTTGGTGGTTCCTGAGTTGCATGATTTATAATAAAACTGTAATCATAAGTGCTTTCCTGAGCACTTATGTTATGAAGCCTGAGGAGGAGAGGAGGGCGTGGGGACACCTGAATTTGCAGTCTCTCCATTTGAGCCAGTGTCTGATGGGGGATGGTCTTATGCAACAGAGCCCTTAACCTGGGGGTCTTCACTAACTCCAGGTAGTTGGTGTCAGAACTGACTGTAGAACACCAGTTGCTGTCAGAGAATTGGAGAATTAGCTGTTGTTGAAAAGACATATTTGATGGCCGAAAAAAAAATCACACACACAATTCTTAACGATCCTAGGAAGACTTTTTGTAGACACAGACAATATATTTCTAAAATTTGTGCAGAAAGGCAAAGGAACTAGAATAGCTAAAACAATTCTGGAAAAGAAGAATAAAATGGGAGGAATCAGCCTATCCAATTCCAAAACTAGTTATGTAGCCACAATAACCGAGTTGTGCAGTGTTGGCAGAGGGACAGACACTTAGATCAATGGAACGGAAGAGAGAACCAGAAATAAACCCACAAAATTCACTCCACAGCTTCTGGCAACGATGAAAGCAGTTCAATGGAGGACAGACGGCCTTTTCAGCAAATGGTGCTGGAGTCGGTACTGGGGTACAGGCATGTGGCCACCGGAAAAACAATGAACTTTGACCTACTCTTATACCATATTCAAAATGAACTCAAAATGGGTCACAGATGTCAGCGCAAAACATAAAAGTTTTAGGAAAAAAACAGAGGAGAAAATCCTCAGGATCTAGAGCTAGGCAAGAGTTCTTTCCCTCGATACCAAAAGTACGACTCCTAAAAGGAAAATTTGATAAACTGGATTTCAACAAAATTAAAAATGTTTGCTCTGCAGAAGACCCTGCTGAGAAGATGCAAAACGTGCAGACTGGAAGAGATGATTTGCAAAGCACGCACCTGACAAAGGACCAGCATCTAGAACATTAAAGAACTCTCAAAACTGAGGTGAGGTTTTCTGTGACATGCAGCTAAATGGAAACCTTAAAGGAGTGTTGTCGGTACAATTTTGTGTGGTCACAGGATAAGGAGATGCCTGGGAATTAAAACACTTAAAGTGAGGAGGTGGTTTCTCTGGGGGAGGGGAGGCAGGGGATGACATGGTGAGGGAAGGAAGGGGACCTCACCTGTACTGCTGATGTCTACTTTCTTTTCCTTTCTTTTTTTTTTAAGGGGGGGCGCAGCTCACATGGACCCATTTGGGGATCAAACCGGCAACGATGGTGTTATCAGCACCACGCTCTAACCAACTGAGCTAACCGGCCACCCCTGATGTCCACTTTCTTATGCCAGGTGGTGAGCAGCAGTGAATTTCAGTATCCTTTATATCCTTTTGTGGGTCCTAAATATGTTATAACAAGACTTGAATATAAAGAAAAGGAGTAAGGGAGAAAAGAGAAAAATGTAATGGTAAAAGTGAGGTCTCTTTGTTTCCTGGCTGGGCCACAGGGTGACAGTGGTGGTATCCCTCTCTGACGGGCTCACACAAGAGACCTGAACCTTCCTTCCACCTGTTAGTCCTAAAATCATAAGGGAGCTTGGCTGGAGCAACCATGAAGCCTGCAGTTCTCACCCTGGGCCAAGACTTGCCACCTTCCCTGGATAAACGTAACTATCATATTCCTGCCCTCAGTGGCTGGTTCTGAGGGAGCGGGGGTGTGAGGCTCCCCACCCCTCCTCAAGAATCAGACACACTGGATTCATGATGGTAACAAGAGCTGTGTACCCAAAAGGTCCTGGGTGGGGCCTGGGCTTCTGGAAAAAAAACTTCACAGAAAAGCTTCCCAGTTCACGTTCTCCTTGTCCACCCAGATAAAACACTTAAGAGATTTACATTCTACAATTTCTATTATAAAATATATTTTTAAATTTCCAAATATAAAATTACATGCCAATAGTAAATACATTTTTAAACATGACACTATTTCCCCTGGGCCCTGGGGATTCTGCAAGGCACCTGGGGAGACATGCCCCCCGCAGCCCAGTCAGACTGACTTTGAGTATCTCCTGCCTTGGAAGCCAAGGTCCACGCTCCCTATGGATTTGAGTTCATAATTTAGGCAGATTCAGTTTTCACAGAAATACACCTGTGCATTTCCAGACAATTCTACTGCTCCAGATAAAGCCGCAGGGGCTGCTTCTTGGGCGTAGGGAAGGGCAGCTGCCCACAGTAAAGAACCCACAGGTGTGACCCATTTTTAGGAAACGCCCTGCATTTCCAGGCTGATGCCTAAGGATAATGACAGCCAGAGTCAGGCTCAGACTGAGCGGGTCATGTGCACGCTGGCACCGTGTCTAGAACCCATACCATAAGCAAGTGGCCCAGCCCACCTTTCAGGCAGGTGGAGTCTGTTTCCAGAATCACCTATCTGCCCTGCCATTGGACCAGTGTGGACTCGGAGCTTCAGAAAGGTGTCACGCCACACCCCCATGCCCCTGCATGCCAACATCAAAACTGGGGTGCCCACGTACGCCTACGCCGCTGGGCTCCCAAAGCATTTTTTGGTTTTGTGTTTTTTAACTAATGCTTCAGATTTAATGCTGAACCTAATGAGCTTCCTTTTTTCTTTGCTCCCAAACTTTCAGAGAACATTGTTTTCATCCACAGGTCTGCAAATCACGTGCCAGAGCTGTAAAAAGGCTGACAGTCTGGTTCCACTTCCTGTGTGGGGCAGTGGCCAGGGGCAAGTGGAAACAGGCCCTTGGGAGCCATGAATATGGATCAGCTCGCTGTGCATTCCGTGGGAGGTCAGTCCCAGGACACAAAGCCACGTGCAACAAGTCTGGGTCCCTGTTCTAGTATTCTCCACCGCAACAGCCCGTTCTGACTTGTGAAAATGATCATTTTTCTGGAACCATAATGAGGCCAGTCTATTAGCAGCTTTAACAAGCCCGAATGCTTTCTCCCCAATAAACAAGGCTTCCCTTCATGTGTCTTAGCAGAGGCAAGACCACAGCTAAGGCTAAGATGTTAACCGTTCCTGAAAGCTGAGGGAACTGGGCACCTCGCCCTCCCCCAAAAAAGTAGATTACATACACAAAAAAGGGATCTGTCCCATTGGCCCGGTTCTTAGGTGCCAACCTGAGACCTCAGTCCTGAGGGTGGGCTCCTCCCCGAGAAGCTGGGGCAGGCACTACACGGTGACCACATCTTGCTGAGGCCTTAGCTGGCTTTGCAGACGCTAGGCAGCACCTTCAAAGGGATCGACTGAGAAATATCCAGAAGACACCACTAATAACAAGGAAAGACACACAAGCATAAAGATCCCTATACATTCAGATAGGAAATGGATTTTCTCCAAGCTTAAGTCTCTCAAACATTCTTAGCTTTTAGTGTGAAACTTCTCTTACATGACCTTGGTCCAAACGCAATGTCAACATCTGTTTCTCCCTCCCACCTTCTCTTCCCTCTACCCCTGCTTCTTCCCCCACCCACTGCCACCCCAATATTCACGGAAAGTCCATTTTACCATTAAGTGAAGAAAGAAGCACTAACAGCGGACACAGGGCAAAGGGTGAAATAAAATGCTTTAGAGTTGAGTGTAGGTTTCTCAATGAGATGTTGAAGACACAATCACCCTTTCTTCCTTTATTGCTTTAAAATGTGGGGTTCTGCTGCCTGACAGAGGCCCAGAGAGTGGGGATGACACAGCTACCAAGAAGGAAGCTACCAGCTTTGGTCTCACAAAACGGGGGAACACCTGGGTCCTCCAACAGTCAAGTTCAAGCCACAGTCAGACAAAGCAAACCGAGGAAGGAGAACACAAGTTCTCTCAGGACTCAGTGGGTCCTCTCAGTACTCATGTCTCCTGCCAGATCATGGTGACATTCCCAGGCCACATTTTAGCTGAAGGCAGGAGGGCTGGAACAGGGAAGAGGTGAAGAAAGGGAACAGGTTTCCTCCCTGTCAGGGGTCAGCAAATGCCCAGAGGACCAGAGGTAGGATCAGGGCTTCCCCCTGGCACCTGGGGGCTGGCTCACACCTGCCATCCACAGGAAGTGTCCAGTCAGAAGGGCACCTGGGCTGTGCTCCCTGCCGGTCTGGCTGCTGCAGCCCACCTGCAGACCACCTGCGCACGGGGCAGGTACCTGGAGCGTCATCTAAGAAACAAAGCCACGTTTTCCAACCACTGCTGCTAGAGACTTTACTTAGAAAACCCGGTTTTAGCTGGTACAAAAGAAAGGAATTATCTGAATGTTTACACTCAACAAACAAAAACAAAAACAAAAACCACACCCACATTGGCCCAGTTATGTGGGAGAGTTGAGAAGGAATTGGCCTTCATTTTTATGTCTTCCTGAGAGGCACGTGACAGGAGGTGATTCCTGCTGCCAGTTAAATCTGGGTCCAGCAGGTGAAGGTAAGGGGACTGTCAGGGCAGTGGCGGAAGGGCAGGCTTGCCCCGTGCGGACAAGCTGGGTTCTGCCAGGGAACCACCAAGAAACAAAACCCTACAAAACACAGCCAAGACTGGACGCTCAGGCCAGACACCCCACAGCCCTGCCCCAGAGGGAACAGGGGAGGGTGGTCCACAGCTCCGCCCTCATAGTTCAAGGTGCAATTTAGGACACATTTTGAAGAGAAAAGCAGAGCCTTTGTCTAGGAAAAAGACCCCAAAATTTGAGCTCAGAAGAGCGGTGGGAACCATTGGGAACAATGGCTAATATTTTTGGAGCACTTACTCATTAGCTCATTTCATCTTCCACACTGCTCTATGAGGAACTTAGAGTCCTACTGACCAGAGGAAACTGAGGCCGGCCAAGCAGCATCGGAGTGGGCTTGCTGGCTACTCGACCCAGAGCCAAGCCCCTGTTAAGCATTTCATTCCAGGTGAGCCGCTTTTGCCAGTTTTTATAAAAATTAACCTCCTGCCGAGATGCATGTCAACGAAAGCCATGTGCTCCAGGTTATGAATAAACTAGAGACAATAGCGCAAAGTCCAGGCACTCAGGACCACCAGCTGAGCACTGGGTAACCCGCGCAACCTGCCCACCCGATGAGGAGCTGCTAACTCTGTGTGTTTAACGTGTAAAATCCACTTTTTATTTCCCCCCTACTTGTAATAGTTAAGAGAATATACACCAGGTTAACTAGCTCCACTGGGTTAATGTAGTCCAAAGGCCATCTTCTCTCGAGGTCCTGACTTTTCTAGTAATGAAATCACTTTGACATCACAGCAAAATGAAAGATGGCTTTCTATCAACCAAGCCCCAGGGACAAGGGCCCAGAGCTGCAGCAGTTCTGCTTCTGGAAAAGCCCGTCGGGAGAGAGAAGGAGGGCACAGGAGGCCGCGGAGGCTGGGCCTTGGCCGTGTCCACAGACACCCACTGAGCGTGTGAGTGGGCCCAGCACTGTGCCATCCAGTGTGAGGTGGTCAGAAGGGTCATCAGGAAGTTAAATTTGATGGAGAGAGTCTGTGTGTGAGTCTGGCTGGGGAGGCAGTGAGAGAAGGCCACTGAGAGCATGATTTGAAACCCAAACAATCAAGCAGACCCTGGGAAAGATTCAGCCAGAGGGCTCACCGCCTGCAGACTAGGAAGGAGGCGCTGGCTGGAGCAGCAAGGACGGGGCGGTGACTGCCAGTGAGTGGACAGGAGCGGAGGCCCTGTGAGACCCTGCAAACCCTGGGAAGGAACGGGAAGCCACTGGAGGAATCTCAACAGGGGACAACACGGTGGGCTTCACCCTCAAATCTCATTCTGGCTGTTAGGTGGGAGTGGCCATTACACGTGTGTCCTTTGGCAGGTGACGGGGAACCCATTAAAATCCAAGGTCCCAGCTCAGATGTCCACCTGGTTGCAATGGCCCCAATTCACGGGCATCTAAAAAGCCACCTATTCAGATCCAACTCCAACTGGTAACTCACTGGCCCTGCTCCTAGGATTCACTGGAAATTATTTCTAAAGATTAAGATTGAGAAACATCATTAGTCTTAATATGAGAATCATGTTCCATTCAACACATTAAGAAAGTGGGGAGTGACCCGTTAGCTAAGTTGGTTAGAGTGTGGTGCTGATAACACCAAGGTTGCCGGTTCGATCCCCATATGGGCCACTGTGAGCTGTGCCCTCCTTAAAAATCAGTAAATAAATACATAAATAAATAAGTAAATAAATAAGAAAGTGAGTCAGAACAACTTTTTAAGGTTTATTTTTGACATACGAGTATGCCCGGCTTACCTCCAACAAGCATTGGAGAGACCACTGTTGTAAAACGCACAAGCAACAAGACAGATGAAAGCTCTCCCTGGGAAAATGTTTACGCATATCGTAATGTCTGCTACAGCATCAGTTTGCGTGGAATGTGCAAAATCGAAGCATTTTAAAAGCCCAGTTTGTTCTGAAGGTTGACTGTAGCTGCCTCCCAGCATGGTCTTGAGCTACGTCCTCCACATGCCTGCCTTTAGCCACTTTTATGTTTCTCTTCTGTCCTCTCCCACCCCAAGAGCCAGCTCACTAGCACCCCCACCAGAGACTGAAGGGGAGGAAGGGCTGAAATGGCTCTGGTTCAGCAGTTTCAGTTCCGCCCAGTGTGGCTTTGTGGGATGGTGTTTTTCTGTAGGGAGGTGGGAGGATTCCTGGGTTACAGCGATGTGTGTCTTAATTCTTTATCCATTTGTCTGTAGAGCAGAGTCTATACACACAATCCACCCTGTCTCTCCCCCTCTCTCCTGTCCAGTAAGCAATATATGATACGCAAATCTTAAAACTAGACGAAGAGTCTAAGTTCCATTTGTGATCTCTTCCGAGAGCACTCTTCCTTCTGCTCTAATTCAGAATCCCACTCTCGAAGCTTTTCACAAGGTAAGTTGTAACACCGCCAGACATCTCCAGGTAAACGCTAGACAAGTGAAAGGCAGAAGAAAAACTGGAGAAATTCTTTACTCCTCCTACTGGCTGCATTTACAGACCGTTCATGATTATCTGACTAAAGCTGATTGTCAGCTACGAAAGTTTTTTATTACAGCTTTTAAAAATCTGGAAAAAGAAAAACACTCTTTTTAATATCTTACACAAAACTACTATTTCCATTGTTTCCCCATCATTTTTACCACACTCACTACCTCCAAGACTATTATAGCCACGCCTCACTAGTAGAAAAATATAACAGCTCTGCAGATTATGAAAAATGGGTCTGGCAGAAATGCTGAGGAATATTTGAGGGTTTGGAGGGGGAGTGGAGAACAGAATTGTTTTAGTTCTTTGACTGGTTTTGGCTTTCGATGTTTGGTTCAAATTGCTATGTTGTTCCAAATTATAAATTGCTTATGTAATTTAATATGCAAAAAGAGGGGGCTTAAGAACTTTTCATTTGAGCAACTGAGCTTTCAAAGGAAAACCTCAAAAGAAAAAGTTGTAAGAAAATTGCTTAACTTTAACTAGAACTTTCCAGGTATCCTTGAAAAACATCTTTGACTCTAACAGGCAAAAGCTACTCACCATATTCATGGTCAAAAGAGACCCCAAAAACCAGCACTTTGGATAGAAATAGTTTAGCTACAGAAAAATGCCTGGTATGTGTTTATTTAGCATACCTTTAACACACCCCCATCCCCTCCACACACCATTCTTTTGTCTTTTTGCTAAGGCCGGGTTTAGTTTCTTCCAGCTTTATGGAGAAGTGCATGGGCACCCAGACTTCTAAGCCGCTCGTCCCTCACCTGAGAAACAGCTGTGGGTGCAGGACGGGCCATTGTCTTACAACGGGATGCCAGTCACCACACCTGGCCAAAATGGGATATATGCTATCCAGGCAGGTCCTGGCCGGCAATAACAGGGGTACAAAACGCACCCCCTCTCTCCAGGCCCCGCAGCCCTACAGGGAATCCAGAAAAGGGGCGCTAGTACTGCTCATTAGGGTCCAGCAGGAGCAGCCAGATGGCCGCCCCTCGCCGGCTCAGGCCTTGGTCCATCGCGCGCCGGGACCGCAACCGCAAGTCCGCAGCCTGCGCGTCAGCTTGCGCGGGTCCCTCGGGTCGTGGCACTGCGGCCCTAAGCTCCCCGCGGAGCTGGTCAGCAGCGCAGGGATCCGAGAGGCTTTTCCGCGCATTCCCGCCCCGGCCCGCGACCACAGTCCTCTTGGCCGAAAATGTAGGGGCCCGCGGTGCGCCCGCCGAGCTTCCCCTCCTCCCTCTGTGCCCCGCGCGCGTTCCACCGGGCGCGTGCCCACAGCCAGGCGAGGCGCGGGGGTCCTGCGTGGTGCCCACCCTGCGCTCTGCTCCCCGCAGCGCCGGGGGCGCGGACGTCGGCAACCTGCCCAGCAGCCGGGCGCCCCGGCCCCCGGCCCCCAGCCCCGGCCCCGGCCCCCGGCCCCCGGCCCCCGGCCCCGGCCCCCGGCCCCCGGCCCCGGCCCCCGGCCCCCGGCCCCCGGCCCCCGGCCCCCGGCCCCGGCCCCCGGCCCCCGGCCCCGGCCCCCGGCCCCCGGCCCCCGGCCCCCGGCCCCGGCCCCCGGCCCCCGGCCCCGGCCCCCGGCCCCCGGCCCCGGCCCCCGGCCCCCGGCCCCCGGCCCCCAGCCCCGGCCCCCAGCCCCGGCCCCCCCCCGCGCCCTCCTTTCTCGGCCCCAGCCCGGGGGCATTCCCTCCCTGCGCGCCTCGCGCTCTTCCAGCCCGACCGCCCTTCCCCCGGCCCCGGCCGTGCTGGCGCCCCCTGCCCGGCTCAGGCCCCAGCGCGCTCACCCCCTTTCCGGAGAGCGGGGACGACGAGCCACGGCGGCAGCAGCAGCAGCAGCAGCAGCAGCGGGGCCCGCCCCATCCCGGGGCCGCGGGAATGGAAATGCTTCCCGTCGGGCCGGCGGCGGGGCGGCGAGGCCAGCGCGCAGACCAGCCCGGCCGGCGCCAGAGCGGAGCGGGAGGCGCCGGCTCTGAAAGGGGCGGCCCGGGGGCGGGGGCGGGGGAAGGGGGGGACCCCGCGGGCCGGGGGGGCGGGGGAAGGGCGGCCCGGGGGCGGGGGCGGGGGAAGGGGGGGACCCCGCGGGCCGGGGGGGCGGGGGAAGGGCGGGGCACGGGGGCTGGGGGCGGGGGAAGGAGGGGACCCGCGGGCCGGGGGGGCGGGGGAAGGGCGGAGCACGGGGGCGGGGGCGGGGGAAGGAGGGGACCCGCGGGCCGGGGGGGCGGGGGAAGGGCGGGGCACGGGGGCTGGGGGCGGGGGAAGGAGGGGACCCGCGGGCCGGGGGGGCGGGGGAAGGGCGGGGCACGGGGGCGGGCCGCGGGGGAAGGAGGGGACCCGCGGGCCAGGGGGGGGCGGGGGCGGGGCGGGGCACGGGGAAGGGTGCGGAGCCCGCGCGGGAGGCGCGGCCGGGGCGGGGCGGGCCAGGGGCCCGGCCTCCGGCGTCCCGCGCAGCGCCCGCCCCGCGTGGAGGAGCCGCAGCCCGCGTGCCCAGTGGGCGCTCGTGGAGGGTCGAACATCAGGCAAAGCGCGAGCAGGAGTGCAGGGAGGCAATCCATGTGCGGGCGTCAGGGGAGCAGCAAAGTTAATGCTAAACGACCTCTGAGCCACGTTCACATAATCGCGACGATAACAGGCATTCCTAACAGTACTTTCTCAAAGGAAACATTTTCATGTGATCTTTTCTGACAGCATAAGCTAGACCATGTCATTCCTTGGCTCAAAACTGTCAGATCCCTACAGTGGCCCCCGCCTTCTGGCTGCATGAAAGTCTGCAAGGTACTGCATGGCCTGGTCCGGGTCCCCTCTGACCCCACCTCCTCACTCCACCTCCGTTTGTGCTGGTTTCTTGCTGCGCCATCCCTGACCCCTCAGCTGCCTGGCCTCTTCAGGTAGGTTTGGCTGTAAGGAGACACCCAGGCAGTGGATTTAGACAGGTGAGTGCTTACACCCGCAGGCGAACAGAATCAGCTCCTTTGTCCCTATCCCACAGGACAACACCAAGGCAGGTGACCAGTGGGTGGGCTGCTGCTGAGCGGCCAACGTGAAACTAGAGCCAAGCCATTTCATTGACTTGTACTGAGCCTGCAGCTGTGTCCTTGGGAGCCAGGGAGAGGCATGGAGGGGAGGAGATGGACAGGCCTGTGCTCCATGGAAACAATGGAGGAGGAAGAAAAACAGCCTTGCAGCATTTTCCACAAGATGGGAATATGGCGCTGTCCCCCCCCCCACACACACACACACACTCATACACAGCTGCTCCCCAGGCTTCCCTGCTGTGCTCCAGGAGGAATCTTGGGCAGTGTGCCCAGACGTGGAGAAGACTACAGTCAAGCCTGGCCTACATGCCTTTGTGGAGGGGTCCCCAGGACACCTCAGCAGAGCCCTTCTCACAGGCTCCTGGCCCTTCCTCACATACACCAGGCATGCTCCCACCTCAGGGCTTTGTAGGGACTGTTTCCTCTGCCTGGAATGCTGTTCCCCCAGACTCACACCCTCTCAGTTAACTCTCTTCCTTCAAGTCTTTGCTCCAATTTCACTTTCTTGATGAGATTACTGCCTTGTATAAAACTGGGCAGGTTATCTATTGCTGTGGGACATACCACCCCAGACATAGCAGGGGCAAAACACCACCATTGTATGAGATTGATGGAGCCTGTAGGTCAGAGACTTGGACAGGGCTCACCGGGAGATGGTTTCTTTCTTCTTTCGTCTCTGCTGCCATCTGAGGCCCAAATGGCCAGGGACTAGAATCACCTAAAACAGGGGTGAGCTAAGTGTAAACTGTGGGTCCATCGCCTGTCTGGCAAATAAGTGTGATTGGAGCATAGCCATTCACGTATGTATTATCAATGCTGCTTTTGTGTGATAACAGCACAGTTGAGCAGTTGTGACACAGCTCATATGATCCACAGAGCCACACGACCTGGCCCTTTACAGAAAAAGGTGGCCAACTCCTGACCTAGAGGCTCCTCCCGGCAGATCGCTGGCCCTAGTGCTGCGATCATATGAGTCTAGGGCAGCTTCTCCACTGTGGCCTGGGTGCAGCCGGAAGTCTGCGAGGCGTCTCCGGGCGCCAAGAGCAAGCGTCCATTATAGTGAACAAGGTAGAAGCTGTATGGCCTTTTATGACCCAGCCTTAGGTCACCTAGCTCCACTTCACCATTTCCTCTGGGTGGAAGCAGTCACTATCCACCCTCTCAGGGAGGAGCCAGAGCAACCCCCTCTAGAAGAACTTGCAGCCATGTTTTAAAACTTCCACAAGCACCAAAACTAAAAGGTGCCATATCCATTCCATTGTATCAGTCTCATACCTGACACCCATCTAAATGACATAGGCCCCCGTAGGGGTAGCTACATGGCTCAGTTGGTTAGAGCGCAAGCTCTGAACAACAGGGTTGCCAGTTCGATTCCCACATGGGCCAGTGAGTTGTGCCCGCCACAACTAGATTGAAGACAACAAGCTGCCGCTGAGCTTCCAGAGGGGTGGCCGGATGGCTCAGCTGGTGAGAGCGTGGCTCCACAACAAAGTTGCCGGTTCAATTCCCGCATGGGGTGGTGGACTGTGCCCCCTGCAACTAAAGATTGAAAATGGTGATTGGACTTGGAGCTGAGCTGTGCCCTCCACGACTAGATTGAAGACAACGAGCTGCCGCTGAGCTGGTGGAGGGGTGGCCGGATGGCTCAGCTGGTGAGAGCGTGGCTCCACAACAAAGTTGCCGGTTCAATTCCCGCATGGGGTGGTGGACTGTGCCCCCTTCAACTAAAGATTGAAAATGGTGATTGGACTTGGAGCTGAGCTGTGCCCTCCACGACTAGATTGAAGGACAACGACTTGGAGCTGATGGGCCCTGGAGAAACACACTGTTCCCCAATAATCCCCAATAAAAATTTTAAAAATAAATAAATAAATGACATTGTAATTTAATGTCCTAACTATTCAAGTGATCAAAATATGGAAAGGGAAGTGTGAGCAAAAGAAAAAGAAAAACCAGACCCCACATTACACAACCATTTCCATGCTTATAGGACCTCTGCCCCAAAAGGCTACATCGCAAGCTCAGCAGGCAACTCCAGCCAAGAACCCACGTTCGGAGGCCCAGCATGCTGCTGGTGTCTGCTAAGATTCCGTGTGACGCTGTTCACTCCGAAGAAAAAGAGAGACTGGCCACAGCCTACAGCAGCAGTCCTTCAGGAGATCAACACCCACTGATTCCAGTGCAGAAGGGCTGTGCCCCAAATCAGGTGGCATTGTGACCAGTCCATCATGCTGAAGACACCAGTGGTGGGATTGAAGACTTCCATCTGCAGGCCCCATGATGACAGGTGAAATGTGTAATGACTCAGTCCTCAATGACACTATTCTAAACCCACATCCTACCTCTCTTTGTCCTCCTACCACCCTCCCCATCCCTTGCTCTTTTCAGCCTTGACCCCAGCTGTGGCTTGTAATTTACTTCCTCCTCCTGCCTCCACTCTATGACATGGACCTCCAACTCAGAGCTGGCCTCCTCCCGTCCACTTTGACATATAGCAGACTGCCTAATATTCAGACACCTGGCTGGACCCCAGAATACTCTGTGAATGACGGTGCGACCAGAAATGGCCTCATCCCGGTGTCTGTGCCAGAGGGCTATGCATTCATTTACCATCGCACAGAGGTTGACTGAGCACATGCTCGATTCCAGGTGTAAGACACATACCTGGGATGTGTCACTGAGCCAATGCATGGTGCCTCCATCAGGGACCCTAGAGCCAGCCAAAGCCTGGACCACTTGGGCTCTCAGCCACTCAGAGTCGTTGCACAGTCCACCAATCACAGTACCTTGGTGTTCCTCTGCTGAACCACTGGTTCCCACACTCGCATGCTCTCCTGCCCCTGAGCTTGGTGGGGTTCCTCTGGCTGCCTGAGACTATTTTGTGTCCCTGCTCCACAGTGTCTCCAGCTTTGAGCCATATGACCTCAGACTGCTTGCTGTGGTCATCCACAGACCCCTAGGTCTCTCCTCATTCCTTGATGATTTCAGTGCTAACACCACTGTCATCCCCTTCACTCTGTCTTTGTCATGATTCTTGGTGGTTTTGGTACTATTTAATGACCTTCCAACACTTTAAATTCCAAGCCCCTTGGCCTCTATTCAGTATGCGAGCAACACGTTGGTAATATAAGTGCCATGTTCTCTCAGTTTGCTGTGGGACTGGTGCTTATAAGAGAGTCAACTAAAGTGCACCAAATCTCAAGGGAGGCACAAGCAATTGTCATTTCTTGGGTTGTGTGGATGGTGAGTGGGAGAGTCTCCATGCAGTGTGCTGGAAGGACAGCTGGATGGCTTGGATTCCGTTGCCGGTAAGGTGACCCATTCAGATGACGGACTCAAACACAGTGTACACTGCACTTGTATGAGTCAGTGCCAAGCAGGAATCCATAGCTGAAGAACACGTCCGACTGCAAGCCTGCAGTTTGTGATAGGAAGAGGGTACCACGGAGCAACAGCAGTAAAGTAAGAATATGTGTGCATGCCCCACAATTAAAGGGACCAAGAGAGGCTGGAGCAGGGTCCTTCGTCCTCCCTTCTGCAAAGAACGTGGCTGGATATACTTTCTCCAATCAGGAGCCACCTGGAGCACTTGGACATCAGGACCCAAAATGGGGGCTCACCTGGGGACTTATATTCTGCTGGTCATCTGCGCATAGTCCCAAGACATAACCAGCCTCAAATGTCCACCTCGCTCTCACAAACCTTCCCATCATTCTCCTCATTCCTCTCTTTACTCCGACTTATCTTTTGTTCAGAGCATCCAGCACACTGATTTCACCTTATGTATCCATGTGGTTGCTGGTTTTTTTATGCCAACATGCGCTTCTCGTGCCTGGCCCATAGGAGGCGCTCAACACACACCTGTGAAGGGAGCGGGGATTTCTGCAACGAGTGCAGTGATTAGCCCATTAGCCTAGTCCCCCACCTGGCACTATATAGTTGTTACAGCATTATTTACTATATTCCCTATGCTGTACTTTACATCCCCGTGACTATTTTGTAGCTACCAATTTGTACACCTGAAACTAATGTAAAATATTGAATGATAACTGTAACTGAAAAGAGTAATTTTTTTTAAAAATGGAGGGGGTAAACTGGCATAGGGATATGCATATATTATCTCCTGGCATATTAAAATAAGATCTGACTATTAAAAATAATAAAGGAGCAAGGAATGACTTCCCCTTAACTTAGTCTATAAATTCTATGAGATCCTAATCAAAATTCCAAGGGATTTTTTTTTTTGAACTTGATCAAATGATTCAAAATTTATACATACTAAATTTAGGATATGCACATTTTTGAAACCAAAATTCTATTTACAGGAAATTATTAAAAAATAATTGAATAAATGTTCAGAGGTACCCATACAGTGATGATTATTACAGAATTATTCATAAAGCAGGAAATAAAATAATTTTTAAGACCATTAATTAGAGCTTAGTTATGGTATATCAGGAGAAGATACTAGAAAATATTATTTTTCAGAAATATTTTTAATGGTATTGTAAGTAGAGTATGTTATCAAACAGAAATACAGCATAAGATTTTTAAAATATGGATAAGTGTATATTTACATATCTGAAAATGTATAGAGATATGTATAATTATTTCCAACTGGCTATGTGGATGACCTTCACTTATTTTAAAACTTTCCCTTTTCATGAATTATTTTAAAACTTTCCCTTATCATGAATTAACCATGAATTATTACTATTTAAAAAAAATTTTTAATTGGGGAACAGTGTGTTTCTCCAGGGCCCATCAGCTCCAAGTCGTCCTTCAATCTAGTTGTGGAGGACGCAGCTCAGCTCCAAGTCCAGTCGCTGTTTTCAATCTTTAGTTGCAGGGGCGCAGCCCACCATCCCATGCAGGAATTGAACCAGCAACCTTGTTGTTGAGAGCTTGCGCTCTAACCAACTGAGCCATCCGGCCACCCCCATGAATTGTTTTTTACAATGAAAGAAATCTATGTTTATTTTGAAAAAGAAAAATAGCATCTAGTCCAATTTCTTTATTGTACAGATGGAGAAATTGGTCTCAGGATACAAACTGTGTGTGTGCGTGTGTTTTGAAATATTGAAGATGGGGATAAAGAAATTTGTCCGATTTGATCCATGTTTGGTTTCAGTGAAACCAAAGACGAAGTTTGGTTTTACTGAAAAATTGGAGTTGTTTTAATTTTTTTCTGAACCAAATAGTACTTTTAAAAAACGAATCTCATGCTTAGCTATCAAGATACACTGTGGCAAGACACTCAGTTCATGAAGTGGGTTGTGTATCACAGAGCATTAAGGCAGCATAATACAAAATACAACCTCACAAAAATCTGTTTCATTCCCTCGTTCATCCCCTTGTTCATCCTCCTGTTTCTATACAGGTCTATCATGTTTTGTTATTCTTTTCACGGCATAGTCTTACAACAGTCTATTGCCTTGCTCTCTGATGACTATTTTCCTTTTATTTTCTACTTTTATTGTATTTGACCTCATCTATCCATTCTTTAGTCTTGCGATTTCTTTTCCTTTTTTAAAAAATATTTTTCTTGTCTTTAAAATCTTGTTCTAATATAGTTGAAGAAAAAAATATATTTTAATGTGATATAAAAATTCACAACTTCCTAAATCATGTTTCAATTCTTAAAGTTTTTCATTGTTTGTATTAAACGTTTTACTACACTCGTTTCTTTTACCTTATCTGTAAATTTTACCTTTACTTCTTATAGTCTTCTACCTTCCTTTATTTACCTTACTTTATTTTTTCTCTATGTCTTCCCTTTCTTCTCTCTCTCTCTCTCTCTCTCTCTCTCTCTCTCTCCCCCCTCCCCTCTCCCACCCTGTAACCTACCTGTGTGGCTGGAGGTGTGCAGTGTAATTCCCAGGCCTGTAAATAATAAACCCACTGCCCCCGCCCACACACAAAGTTTCCCATTGGTTATTGCTGAAGAATGCTTTGCAATCATCATAAGAACCACAAGGGCTGGTCTAGCCACAACATTTGTTATTGATAAGCTGAGACCAGCAAAAAACATTAGGTAAGCAACTTGATTGTACTAGGTGAAAATCATGACACATAAACATTCTGCCACTCGTTCCCCTGCCGGCTCCCCACCCCCACCTGGCCGGACTTCCATTTCTGTGCTTGTATGTTTACAAGCCTGCCTCTGGGCATCTCAAATTTTGCAGCTGCCTGCCACTATCAAGTGCTTTTCAACTTTCCTTGTTTTTTTAATATTCTTGCTTTCCATGTAGGGTATGGTATCTCAGAGGACTTGTCTCTGGTTTAGTTCTATCGTTGTTATCTCCCTAATTTCTTATCAAACAAGCATTAAAGATATAGAACAATTAGATCCAGGTATTTATCCTCATTCTGTGGAGATGTACACACATCCAGAAACATGTATGGTGTTTCTTGTGCTACCCTTAAAAAGAATATTTAGTATTGCCTTGTTTTGATAAACTTTTAACCAGGAGTTTCCATGGAGAGATTTTGTATCTAAACATGCTCTCCATGAGGACAAAGTCCAAGAAAATGCAAATGCAGTAAATGAGATCATTTTAAGAACCATTTCCACTTGTGCTGTCAGTCCTTCAATGCTCTGCTCTCAGAATAGAGTTTGAAATCCTTAAAATGATTTATTTGACTGTTAGCCATTCTGGTGGGTAAGAAGACATATTTCACTGTGGTCTTGAAAATGTTGAGCACATTTCCTGTGTTTATTTTTCCATTTGCATATCATCTTTCATAAAATGTTCACGTCCATGGTCCACTTCTTGTGTTGTTTGTAGGAATTCAGTGCATGTGATTCAGCCTTTGTCAGGTACATGCAGTATTTTCTCCCAGACTGTGGACAGTGTCTCCTGTTTTATGCAGTGACCTTCGCTCTGTTCTTAGCTCTCATTGCAATGTGGGTTTGCTCCTAACATGACAGCACAGCCATTGTATTTTCCTGTATAATATCATGAAACACAGGCAGAGTAGAACACGCTCCATCCATGCCAGTGTGAATTTGATATGTGATGTTAACATTGCGGTTGGGGTTTTAAGATTGAGCAGCAGAATTGTTGTGGACAAGTGTTAGATGCTTCCCAACACGTACACCCAGATTTTTGTGTGGAGAACTGCTTATTCCTCATTGTGTAGAAGCAATGTGACCCATTTATTTCCAGACCTAAGTTCTTTTGTTTTTTAATTAAAATTTATTGGAAGTGACAATGGTCAACAAAAGAGACCAAAGTTTTTTTTGGCTTAACCTGATTCCTTTCTATCTCGTGCAGCGAACAGATCAAGAAGTGTGTGACTCAGTTTGTCAAAGGAGGAGCATAAACTCTGTGATTTGTGCAGAACGTACCACAACTCACAGGGGCTGACATGCACTTGCTTCTGCTAAGCCATGTATGTTTGGTTTTGATTACTTGTGACCAAAACAACCCAACTACATAGTGATTTTGTAATTTGTGGTAGAGTTTATAGAGATGTCCCTGAGTCTATCTTTATATCAAAAGTCAACAGCGACACTGACGTTATGCTTGCTATCTATTCAGTCCCCGCTTTCTGTTCTGTCCAGGTTTTAGTCTCACCATCTCTCTATACACTATTCTACCCATTCATTCATCTGCCCGGTCCTGTGATCTCTCCATTTTGTTCTTATGTCCACTTCCTCTCTCCTTATCTCTCTTTTTTCAATTCATTCATCAACTACTTCCATCTTTTTTCATTGATTCTCTCAGTTCATACATCTATGCATTATCCCATCCATCTCTTCCTACAACAAATACTTTTTGCATATGTACATTTTAAAATTCAACAAGGATGGTTGAAAACAAAAACAAAACAAAACAAAAACTATAGGGCAATTCATTTAAAATACATGCAAAAATCCTAAGTGCAAATTTACTCACAGCCGTTTTACAAAAGAATAGCACACTGTGAACAATTAAAGTTTTACCCAGTAATAAACATTCAACATTAATGGAATTCATGCAATTAACAAGGGGAAAACATGTACTTCAATAGAAGTCAATAAATAGCTTCACAAAATCTTGTGAATTTTGTGAGCAATTTAGAAACTTTTGAAGAAAATATTTTTTAATTTGATACAGGACACGAATTGAAAATGTACCACAGACATGACATTTGATGTGACAACATCAATAGCTTTCCCACTGTAAACAGAAGCAATAGTCCACTGTCAACACTAAAACCACGCCTTAGATTAGCAAAGTAAACAGAAAAGGAAATACTCCTAGGAGGGCTAGAGAATGAAAAAGAAAGCTGCCATTACAAGATCACATGCCTTAAAGTGCGAAATCAACCCACACAAATAATAGGAATTAAGAAGTTAGGTCAAGATTGATCCTTTTCATATACAACAGAAATAACCAGTTTGAAAATGTGGCAGAGAAAACAATTTCCCTTTACTGTAGCAACAAATTCTATAAACTAGCCAGAGCTAAGTGTGACCAGATAATGTGTTAGCCATGTGTAGTATATATTGTATCAAACACATATTATATTTTTAATGATGTATGTCAATCATATTACATGTGCACCTGGATCACATTAATAAAGAATGATGAGTAAAGGACAAATGGAAAGATAGAGCAGATCTGTGAGTGGGAAAACTCAGAATTGCAAATAACATTCGTTTTCCTCCAAATGAATCTATAAATTCAACACATGGCCAGCCCAAGTTTGAACTATTTGTCATAGCATTTGCACCACCGATTCTAATGAAAAAGTCTGCAAAAAGAGCCTCAGGAATATTTCAAAAGGCAGCAATGAGGAGAGAAGTGTGCTACCGGGTATGAAAACATATTAAAAAGTCTAGCATACTGAAAGCATAGCATTTCTTCAAGAGGAAAAAAAAATCAGTGACATATACCAGAATATGTCAGATATTCTGGTATATCTGACATATACCAGAAACAGAGTGATTTATATGTAGGAACTTAGAAAATCAAAAGGTGACACTTCAGGGAGGCAGCGTCACGGGGCCATAAAACGTGCCTCGATTTTGTCCCTCCACGGCCAGTGACAATTCAGGAAGAATAGGAACAGTTCGACAAGTGTCCACGAAGCAGAGCGCGTCCGCGGGGGCTGTGGGATGAAGCACGTTCGCCGGGCCGGGAGGCGTCTCGCCCACCCGTGCGCTGGTAAGAGGCAGACAGACCTGGACCTGGGCCCTGCGGTGGCCCTGCGGTGGCCCTGCGGTGGCCCTGCGGTGGCCCCGAGTCGGCCTGAGCCCCGCCCCGCCGCGGTCCGGGAGCCCCTGGAAAACAATGTCTTAGACAGTCACGCAGGGAACAGAGACTTCCCGGGAGGGAGCCCAGGTTCCCAGCGGAAAAGTTCCAGTGTGAGCACTAACAATACGACGAGTTGGGCTTCCCCAGCCGCTCGGGACTGCACCCAGGGACTGGCTTCTCTCTTGGCCGATCCAGAGGTCTGACTTGTGAAAGGCACGAGGGGGCGGCAAGTGGCAGGGATTGCTGCACGTAGGACTGCGGGAGGACACGAAAGGGATGCGGCTCCTATTAGCTGCCTTGCTCGGGGACCCCCGGTGGGCGCGCGGCCCCGCCAGCGCTCCGCCCGCCTCGCCCACCCCCGCCACCCCGCGGCCAGCGCCCTCCGTGCCCTCCGCCCGCCGCCGCAAGACCGCGCTCAGGCCGAGGGCTCCGCGCTCCCGCGGAAAGCTGGCGGGCGTCTCCCGGCCAGGGAGGGACAGCAACCTTGAGCTTTAGCGCCACCTTTGGGAGAACAACCTAAATGTTAGAGCTAAAACGATAAAATTTTAAGAAAACAAAGGAGTACATTATCACACACGATCGTGGACTTGGCGATAGATTCTTAGGTACCATCTCTAGAGCACAAGCAATGACAGACACAATAGGTAAGTTGGAATTCATAAATAAGCCCAAATCATGTGCCTCCGAGGACACTGTTAGGTCGGAAAGGACAACGCATGCAGTGGGAGGAAATATTAGCAAAGCAGAGATCCGTGAAAGGTCTAGTACTTATACAGATAAAGAGCTCTTGCAACGTCTGATCGTTAGTGTTATGTGTCAGTTTGACTGGGCTACAGTACCGTTATCTGACCAAACACATCTGCAATCAGTCGACTTTGGAGATTGTTACTCTTGAAAATGGGGGTGGGTCTGTACTCAGCTGAAACCCTTAAGAGGAAAAATTGAGGTTTGCCTCATATCACAGTACAAAATCTTGCTGAGTTTTTAGTCTGCTGGTCTGCCCTATAGACTTTAGGCTTGCCGAGCCCCATAAGGACAAGAATCATTTCATGAAATAAATCTCTTTATATGTGTTTCTCTGTGTATGTACATATGCATACATACATATATGTATAAACACACGTATCTTCATGCTAGAAATATACATGTTCATTCTTTCTGGAGAACTCTGATGGATACAGGTTTTTGGTAAACAGGGTGGTTCTAGAGGAATAGAACCTAAAAGATGTGTCTTCTCAAGCAATCCTGGATCTTCTGGAATTGGTTCTCGAATCTGATAAAGGCACTGATGACCGTATTGCCAGTGTTGAAGAAGGCATGGACAGTCCATAGCACAAGGTGGTAATAGAGATATACAAAGAATCACCACTGGATATTCCTAATCAAATATGTATTTTAAAAAAGGTTCTAGGTGACCATGAATTTGATATTTTAGATCATGTTTTACAAACTAACAAATGTGACAAAATTAGGTGATTGCTCCTACTTGCACTTGAATAAAGAAAGAAAAAGGTGAGCTCAAGGTGTCCAATTTCCAACGCAAGTGCCCCTCAAATGCTGAGAAATTTCTATATCTTCCCTGAAACTCTTACTTCCTATAGCTTTAGAGCTGAGATGTCTCAAAACCTAACGCAGTCTCATCTTGCATCTGGCGAGGGCTCACTTTCTGGCTCGTGGCCGGCTGTCTCTTTTGCTGTGTCCTCACGTGGTGGAAGGGCTCCAGGGAGTCCTTTCCTTTATAAGAGCCCTAATCCCATTCATGAGGGCTCAACCCTCAGGACCTAAGCGCCTCCTGAGGGTCCCACCTGCAAACACCATCTTACAGGGCTTTAGGTTTCAACGTAAGAATCTCGGGGGACACAAGCATTCGTTCCTCAGCAGGCTCCTTCCTCTGGGAGGGAAGGCTTCTGAGAAGAGGCCTATGAGCGAACCTCGGAAGGTTGCCGTTCCTAATGAAGTGACAAGAATGAACTCACATACCAAGGCCTCAGAGTGCAAGGTGTGTTTGGGGACTTCCATGAGACCACTTCAGTGCAGAAAAGTTTCAGCCAATTTTATATTTCTGGATAAAGAATTTGAACTTTATTCCTTAAGCAACAGGATGCCTATCAATACTTTTAACTCAGAGATACTGCGCAAAAGATTAGAACTCAAGGACATTTTCTAGTTTCCTTAAGTGTGATATTGTGCAGTTAAATCCAGACAGGGAGGGCTGGGCAAAGCTGGGCTTCTTCACCCAGGTCTAGGAATCATGGGGGTGGGGGGGCGGTAAGGGAGGTAGGGGTGTCTGTGAAGCTCAGATATCGCAGGCAACGATTTCGTGAAGGCATCCATATCTTTCATAGACTTTTCAAAGGGTTCGGGCCCCACGTGGTTAAAGAGAGAAAATCAGCATCTCCTCTCTTCCCCAAGCCTGGAGAGGCAGGTACCTCCCATTTGGGAGTCAGTACAACTAGCAGGAAAGTCCCCTAGTATAGAGTTAGGAGGCAGTTCAGGCTCGTACTGACACGACCTGGAGAAGATGTGAACGCCAGCAGGGTCTTGTCACAATAGTCCTGCTTCTCGGCTGGGCCGCTGCCCTCAGGAGGAGGTACCCTGGCAGGTAGGCCCCAGCATCCTTCCCGAAACTCACTGCACGAAGGACGGCGGCAGCTTGGCGCCTCCTGGCGAGGCCCCGCCCCGCTCCTGAGGCCCCGCCCCGCTCCTGAGGCCCCGCCCCGCTAGGTCCCGCTCCCGCCTGGCCCGGCGCGAAGCACGGCGGGAAGCCAAGATGGCCGCCTCCATGTGAACTCCTCTCCAGAGCTTCTCGCCTCACGCCCGCCTTTCCTCAGGTGCTGCTCACTCTTCCTCCAGAGTAGGGAAGGAGGGGGAATGAGAAGCTGCAGCAGCCGAGGAGTCCCGGTGACCGACTCTGCCGCTGCCCTCGGGGAGCAGCCGGGGCTCGCCGCGCCTGACGCGTCCTGAGTTACTCAGGTAAGGGCCCGGCCGGCGGCGACAAGTCAGCGCGTGTCCCCTGCCCCCGCACCTGTCCCGAGGCCGGCGGTGCGGGACCGGAAGGGAGGACCCAGCGCCCAGGGGCGGCGCAGCCTGCGGGCGGGGCTCTCCCGCGCGGCGCGCGGCGCGCGGCGTCCGCGTGCGGCCTCAGCTCCCGCGTGGGCCCGGCCCCGCGCCTCGGCGTGCTGTGTCGCCGACCCCGGGGGACCTGAGGCGGCGGCCGGAGCGCGGCCTGTTCTGGAGCGTCAGCTCGGGAGGCCTCGCGGGGCCGCGCCGAGTCCTCCAGGAGCGGCTCTGTCGCCTCGGGGAGGGAGGCCGGGTGGCCGGCGGCGGTGCCACGTGGCGCTCCCAGTTTTAAGGTGTTGTCATCCTGTCGCCTAGAATAGAAGGAGAGCAGCTGAATGTCAGGGTTTTCTCGTCCGTCTTCCGCGGCACCGTGCCAGTCCTATTCCGAGTATCGGCGTTCTCAGTGCCGGCTTGGCGGGAGGAGAACGTGTCGTCGTCGCGACGTGCACTTGTCTGAGGAAGACACGTTAATTCACAGCCAAATAACTGCAACACCGGCAGAGCCGTGCAGGGCCTCCCGCGGCCGTGACGTATTGCAGCAAAGAGCCCGAGGGACCCCGGGGGGAAGCCAAGTTAGACGTCACTCTTTTTACAGTGAATGCATTTCAGATGCTCATTTTAAAGGCTGCCCACAGTGCTGACGTTACTGTGTGTTTTGATTTCTATGTTTGAGGCGTGCAACTTAAATGTGATGCCACAAAGCCCGTTTGTCACCTAGCTGTTGTCTCCGAGACAAAACCAACACCCACCCCCTGCGTCACCTCGCGCAGTGTCAGAATTGGACTGGCCGCCGCTTCCTGTGTGTGGAGATGTTTTCTAAGTAGAGGCGCTTGCTTCCCCCCGCAGCTCGTCCCACCTTGGCGGTGGTAATCTGAACTGTGCGAGGTTATGTTAAGTAGAAGACAGAACTCTTAAATTGGCAAACGAGCATGACTGTTTCGTGCACAGAGCTTCCTTAGGTTCGACCAAAAATTGGAATTCATTATGGTTATATGTTTAGGTGGATTGGGGTGTCAGGATTACTGATGACCCGTGATAGCTTATTAAAGCAGTGCTTTAACTTTTGATGAATTAGAAGAAATACGTGAGTTTTGTTTGCTTGTTTCATTTCAGTATGCCAGTGATCCTTTAGGGGTGCTTTTCAAATGAGGGTCCAGCATCTGAACGGAAATGATGTTAAATGTCGAGAGCTGGGAAGTCACCGGACTATGAAGTACAACTTGTCTAAATACTTCAGTGTGAAATATAGAAAAATTAGTGTATAGTGGTAGGAAACATAGGATAGGTATTGTGGGACGTAAGTGCTAGTCTCATCCCAATAGTTTCAATAGTTGGTAACTGTTGATCTGTCTGCAACAAAAAAGGAACTGTAATGTTAATTATGGAATGACAGTGTAACTGTAAAATGATAAGTGTAATTACCTGAAAAAGTCAGATCTGGAATGTCCATCGATATAATGATCACTTGTACACCTACAATGTGATAGGATTATGTGACACTTACCTAAAAATTAAGGACTCTTTTGTAAATTTTCATGATACTTTTTATTTTGGGTTTGGCTCTAACATCTGACCAGAATGTGTTTCAATTCATACAGAAATAATGTTGATATTTGGAACCCATGTCGAACTTGTATGAAGACAGGGCAACAATGATTGCAGCCGGGGATTTGCAGGAATTTGCTCCTTTCGGTCGAGACCACTGCAGGCACCACCCTAACGCTCTGAACCTTCAGCTTCGCCAGCTGCAGCCAGCCTCTGAGTTCCGGTCTTCTGATGGTGCTGCTGGCTTGGTGGGATCCCTTCAGGAGGTTACAATCCATGAGAAACACAAGGTTCCGTTAAGCTTCTCACTCTGTTTTTGAAATGCAGAGTAATGTGTCCACTTGTAATTTAAGGTACCCAGATGCAAGTGCGAAATGAGTATGAAGCTACTTCTCAGGTAGAGGCTAAGATTTGGTCATTTTTATCGAGGCTAAAAAAAATGAGTTTATCGTATACAGTGTCATTGCTGTTTCTTTAGACGTTATATAACTCATGGTTTTATCATGAGTATCAGTCTGATTATGGTCCATTTTCAACCTCTTCATTTGGAATGTGGAGACCAGGTTTCATGTTATTTGCTGATTAGATAATAGAGTTAGGAATGGTCCCTGCTGCAAAAAACTTTTGTGTGTGTAGAGGAGAAAAGAAAAGCCAATGAAGTAGCTATGGTAGTAAGTGGTTCTTAGGTAGGGGGATAGGATGTCATCGTGTGTGTCAGAAAATTAGCCTTTCTCGTCTTATTCCATTTTCATATCCCTTTTGGGATACCAAAATCTCAGGGAGGGGAAGTGTATGTAATTAGCAATCTATACCTTTCTCTCTTGCTTATTTGGACCATTGGGACCAGGGAAGGAAGGTGAATGTCTGTGCGCTTGGGAAGCAGGGAAGTCTGCATGGCGCATAGGCTCCCCTGGTGTTCCCACATGTGCCTCACTGGCCCTCCCCATCACTCCCCATATACTTACTGTGTCTTAATAGTCTCCTAAGCTCTTGGGTTTCATTTTTCAATATATAGGTAAGGTGTGATTTTTGTTTGTTTATATTTTGGGCAGCATAATGTAATACTCTAATATAAAACACTTACTATAGAGACTTCGTGTGTCAGTTCTTGCTCATGAAATCCTTTTATGACAGATAATACACACGTCCACACACCCCACTCCACTCTGTCCATCTGTAGCACCACACCTTCTATGAGTTGGGCTGAGAGTGAGTCTTACTTCATAGGCAAAGACAGAGTGGGATGGCTGTTTGATTTAATTAACAAATCTTGCTTCATACTACTGAAACAGAAAAATAAAAAACCCGTGCTTGAACATGTCTAACATCTGTGTTAATTTTGAAGGAAAGCTGGCAGTTAAGGAAAGGTGTAAACGAAATTGGAGAAGAAGTGGATTATGACGAGGAACTCTATGTGGCTGGAAATATGGTGATTTGGAGCAAAGGAAGTAAAAGCCAGGCACTGGCCGTTTATAAAGCGTTTACAGTGGACAGTCCTGTTCAACAGGTGAGTTCACTTGAATTTTGCATTTGATTGACTATTTAACACTTTAAAAAAAGCTTCAGTCGTAAAATTTAAGAGAAATGATAAAAAAAGAATAATGATCTCAGCATCTGGGTTTCCATTTGAACATGTAGTGAAGATAATGGTAGAAAAAGAAAATTTTCAGTATCACTTTTTTTACACAATTCCTTGTCGATGTGGTGATAATCTTTAACTACTCTCCTTGAGCAATTCAATTTAATATTGTCAGTAAAAATTTATAAGACGTTAAAGGTACAAGAATAACGTAACGATGATAATTGACTGCAAAGCACTGAATAAATAAAATTCAGGTTCGTAGTAATACTTGGAGAGAAAGGGAAACAAACTAATTTGCCATCATTGCACTTGGCTGTCACACCTAACTCTAGTCTAAAAATTGATAATTTGTGGGAAAGAATTAAGCACTTGCCCTGCTTTTTAAGGAAGACATGCAGTTCATCTCCATTATTTATAGCAGAATGCCAGCTAATAAATGTAGAAGGAATGGTAGAATTAGAAAAATCACCATTTTATACCCACCAATGTCATCGTTGATTGAGACAAGGATTGGAAATGGATACAAATGCCACTGGGTGGAAGGCTGTTAGCATGGCCCCAGGGTGTCACCCTGTGGATTGCTTGTTGAGGAAAGGGAGGAAACGTGTAACTACTGTGGAGCTATGTGTGGGTCTCCTCCTCTACCACGTGGTGGGGTTTACCATCCCTAAGAGGGGGACAGGAATCTGTATACTTACAGGTATAATGCAGCATGAAGACATCATGTCAATTACTCAGTTTTCTTCCCCAGAATGTTTGACCTTGTTATGAAGACCTAACTTCCAGTTATAAGAAACACGGGGACTGGAGGATTGATTTGTAAAACATCATGAGATAAGGCGAGGGTTGGAGGTACAGAAGAAACAACAACAGCCAGAGGTTGATGATTATTGAAGCTGGTTGATGGGGATTCATTAGGTTATTCTGTTAACTTTGTATATATTTGAAATTTTCTGTAATAAAAAACTTAAAAAAACACCAAGAGGAAACAATTAGAGAAATCCAGAGTATGGGACAGTCCACATTGTGGTCTCTTGAAGGAGTCAGTCATGGAGGAAAAAATGGTGGGGACTGTTCTAGATTTGGAAGAGACTAAAGGAACATCACTAAATGTACCTTCTTGTTTTTTGTACTTTGTTGAATGAACTTTGATTGAATCCTTGTTCTAGAAAATTGGCTAAAAGAGACATTTTTGGGAAAATTTGAAAAGGTTGCAAATGGACTGGATATTAGGTGATGTTAGAAAAATTATTTTCTTAGACGACCAATGTTTTTGTGGTTATAAGAGAATGTCTTTGTTTCTGGGAAATGCATGATGAAGTGTGTAGGGGTGAAGTTTCATGATGTGTGCGATTTTCAGATCGTTAGCCCCTCGACCCCCCAAATCCCGCCTGCACACAAGTGCACACATAGAAACACACATGGAAAAATGCTAATAACTATTAGATTGAAGTGACACAGATGTTCATTGAACTATTTCAACTTTCTTCTTGAAAAGTTTTAGAATAAAAAGTTGGGGGAAAATGCATACATTTATAGTAGTTGAATTAATTCTTAGGCTATGACGAGGTTTTAAGGCCTTTTGACTAGTGTTAAGTTCCTTACTGGTAAACACTGAAATCTTGGTCCCTGGACACTGCTTATTAGTTTTTTCCCCCATTAACTATTTCCTAATGAACATCGTATTCTTCTAACAATATTTCGGGAATTATCTAAGATTTGAGGTCATATGTAATATCATTTCTGTCCGGGGGAGTTGAAGCCAGTGATGCTTTTGATAATTTTCTGCCATGGACGCGTATAGTTAGTGTAGACATGATGATGTCCAGATAGTCGTTTGCTCTTGTGTTTCCGTCTTCATTTCTCCAAGGCACAACTGCCTGTTTACTAGGTTCCCTGGATGTGCAGTGATGTGTATTGTCTCCTTTCTGTTGTCTCCTTTATCTTAAGATCCCTTGGAAGTGGGATGGTAAGCTTTGTAAATTCAGTTCTTTTGCTCTGGAAAACATTATTATGTAGACTTCCTGCTAGTAAATAATAATTTTATATTTTGGTTAGAAATAATACAAGGTATATGTGACTGAGATTTAGTTTACACCTTCATTTATTCTGCAAGTGTTTAGTGTCACTGTCTCAGATAGTGTGCTGGTTGCTGGGGCGACAAAGATGAATCTGCAGTTTATGCATGGAAGACCTCATGGTGTAGAAAGGTGAGCAAACAGATACACTGAGATTGTATTCAGATAAACGGAAGTGCCGTGTCATAGCTGTGTCCACAGTGTGCTGAGAGCCGGGGGGCGGAGCTCTAAGGGAGGACTTCTCAAAGAAAATGCTGTTTGAATTGGAAGCTGGTAAAAAGGGCCTTCTAGGCAGAGGGAATCACAGCAAAAAGAATTATGCAAAAGCATGGCTCAGTCTAACTTCCAAATGGCTGCACACAGGGTGTGGGTGTGGAGAGGAGCTCGCAGGTGCTGGGTGGGACCAAAGTGAAGAGGCTTGTATGCGCCTGGGAACTCGGATTGTGAGCTGTACGCGGAAGGAGCCTAGCAAGGACCTTCACATGGGAAGTGCATCTTCAGTTGTGTGTTCTGAGAAGATACTACTTTGGCAGCAATAGGTAGCATTGGCTGTGGAGTAGAGAGACTGTTGTCTGGGATACTGTTTTGTGACAGTTCGGGTGAAAGAGATCAGCGCCCGGAATAACGAGAAGACAGAGGTGAGAGACAGAGCTGAGGGACATGTGCACGGAGCTAATGATCTGAGTCATGGGGTAAAGGGACGTGTGCAAATGCTACGTGGTTTCAGAGATGGGAGGATGGGACTTCATAAAAGGAAGCTGAGACGGTGACAGGACCAGCTTAGACACTGGACATTTCAGATCAGAATGAAACTCTGATGCAGGTTTTTCATTTGCTGAAATGCCGTTAAAAACTCCTACAACTCAACACCAACCAAAACAACCCAATTAAAAAGCAGGCGGAGGACTTGAGTGGACATTTCTCTAACGCAGACGTGCAGATGGCCAATGAGCTGTGAGAGATGCTCTGGCCGTTACTCATTAGGCAGATGCAAATCCAAACACAGTGAGCCACCACTTCACACCTCCTGGGACGCCTGGTATTAAACAACTGAGGAAAATCACACGCGTTGGTGAGGAAGGTGAAAAGTTGGAACCCTGTGCGTTGCTGGTGGCAAAGTAAAAAGTCCACTGTGGGAAGGAGTTTGGCGGTTCCTGAAAAAGTTAAAGCTCGGATCACCCTGTGATCAGCCATTCCCCGTGCAGGTAGACGCACCAAAGCATTGAAGGCCGGACTCAAACACACTCGTGCAGCAGCGTGCACAGCAGCATTATTCACAGTAGCCACAAGGTGGAGACAACCCAGGTGTCTGTGGACAGATGAACGGGTAAGCAATACGGGGACATGCCTGCAAAGGAGTATCTTTCAGTCTTTAAAAGGAAGGAAATTCTGACGGACGCTTCCACGTGGTCGGACCCTGAGGACGTGATGCTGAGTGACAAGGCAGATACAACAGGACACGCACTCTGTGGTTCCTCTTTCAAGAGGCCTTTGTGTAGGCAAATTCACAGGGACAGCAAAGAGAATGGAGGAGGAGGGAGAAATGTGGAGTTTCGTTGAATGGGCAGTTGCTGTTTGGGATAAAGGAAAACTGGAAATGGATGACGTTGAGGTTGCACAACGTTGTGAGTATAATTAATGCCACTGAATCCATACACTAAAAATGGTTAAAGTGGTAAATTTTCTGTAATATATTATACCACAACTTAAAAAACTCATAAAAACACCATTGAATATTTTCAGTGATCGTCAAGCATACCAGTGGAAGCTGAATGGCTTTTTCTGTTTATTTTTTGTAAGATGGCTTTTTAAGAAAGGGAAATGTTAGTTTTTCTAAAAATGTTTCTAACGCTAGTCTAGGAAGGTTTAAGAATGAAGAAAATCTGGAAATAATTAACTAGGTTGGCAATTTTCAGCTCTTCTGATAGTTTTTCACTTTATGTAGAATATAGGGTTTAAAACAGGTTGAGCCACTGTTTGAGTTAACTTTTGCTGCAAGGCTTCTATCTAGATTTTTGGGATTTTATCTTGCCTTCCCTTTTCGTAAAATTTATTTGCAAACGTAGTTTATCTTTCCTTATGTTTATCATTAATTAGTCTAATTTTATCTTAACTCTTTTCTGTTCCCATGTTGTATGTATTGAGCTCATGAAGAAAGACAGTTGTTTGGTGGATGTCATAATTATTATTTAAATACCATTAGTGACTATGTTATTATGTAGATACAATTTTCTTAGGAGAGCATTTTGTTTTAATTTTAGGCATTGTGGTGTGACTTCATTGTATCACAAGACAAGTCTGAAAAAGCCTATAGTAAGTTTCTTTTTGAAATTTTATTGTATCTTATGATTCCGTGTTTCCCGTGCTTTTTTTTTTTGTTGTTGAAAATAAGTAGCCACTAAAAGGCTTAGGTTTAGCCTAAGCATTTTATATTATTTATTAAAGAATTTGTGTTGTTGGGAATTGTAATTTGTGATTATAGGGGTAGTTTTGAAACAAAAGCACCCATCTTGTTGTACCCTTTCTTTCAGGTAGTGATGAAGTAGAGAAATGCATATGTATATTGCAGAGTTCCTGTATTAACATACACAGCATAGAAGGAAAAGATTACATAGCTTCTTTACCTTTTCAGGTAAATCTGAGTGTTTCTATGGATTTGTGTTTGGTTGGAGATTATTCTTGAATTAATTGCTTTCAGAAGTAGTGCTACTTTTATGTCTTACAGTAATCACTAATATTTTCACTCAAATAAAGTAACTAAAAATTTAGATTTTGTTGCTTACCATTTTTCTGTCCTTTGCATAAAAAATAATTTAATGAAGTAAATTATGAAGTCTTTTCTGAGAGTTTAACTGGTAAATAAGAAATCATTTTGCTTATAGTAAAGCACATGGCAATATTAGTCTTCTGTTTCTCATCATCTTTTTCATGCCTAGTGCTGATATCAGCTCCTGGCAGGAGTTTCAGATTGATTTGATTTTGCGTTAGACTTGCTTGTTACATTTATTTAAAAAAAAGAAAAATTATACTAACTGACGTTATTTTGTTACACTGAATTGGAAGAAAAGCTAATGTTCTAACATGTTTCCTAAAACACGTTCTAAAGAGTAGCTTCCTTTACCTGTGTTTCCTCCCCTTTTTCCGGGCAGGTTGCAAATGTTTGGCCCACCAAATACGGATTGTTGTTCGAACGAAGCAGCTCTTCACATGAGGGGCCTGCATATCCACCCAGGTATTCAGTCCGCTCGGTTCAGAATATTATTATTGGGGCTTCTTTGTGTTAGTTCTTGGGTAAAACTGTTCGCCTAAGAGTTTGGGATAATGACGATTTCCATGGTAACAGCACAGATCTGTGCCAGTTTCTCTCATCCCAGTGTTGTACACGTGGGACTTCACTCCTCACTTGGTGTGAATCACCTTCAGCTTTATTTCCCCCAGGTAGTAAAATCAAACAAGCTCATGTGTTAACGATAATAAGACTCAGTTCTTAGCGCTGCCTTGTTTTCATTGTGCTTCTTTGGGCAAATCATTAGAGCTTTCTTAACTTTTGTTTTTTTCTACTTGTTACTTGTTCATTTAGCCCTTAGGATTTATGCAGGATTTATGCAGGATTTATGCAGGATTTATGTGAGCTCATGTATACCATCTTGGACACAGGGCTTAGTGCATCTTAGGCGTGCAGGAAACAGCAGGTGCTCATTGGTGGTGTGTTTCCCCGTCTCCCAGTCAGTTGTGAGCTCCCTGAAGGGGTGGGACATACAGGACCCATCTCAGTGCGGTGCAAGTAGTAGACACAAGGATAGTAGAAAATGGCTCCATTTCTGTATTTACATAGAAGGCTGGGTTTTTTTCTACTTTTTTCTATCGCTCACTTTCAAAAGACAGCCTTTTTATTGCCTTGTAGGTTTTCTTCCCTTTCTATGCTTTACTTTTCTTCTCTTTCCTTTTCTTTTCAAGTGCATTTCTTTGTAAATCAGCATAGGACACATAACTTCTTTTTTAGCTGCCAAAGACCCCCTCGCTGCTCTGTAAGCGAGGTTAAAAACCAGAACCAAACAAACAAACCCAGACTGCCTTATACCCTTTTGGTGTCTGTGATGTGAGGAGGGTGGTGTGTAGACCCTCCCTGGGCTGTACTGACCTCCCTCTGTGTGTGCTTGCTTAGGATTCCCCTGCCTAAGAGGAGAGGTTTCTAGGCAAGAAGTAGAAGATACTGTGAAAAACAGTATATAACAGTCTAGAGGGTCGCTTTTTGAGATGGCACGTGTCTAGTCGCTGGTGTGACCTGGAGAGAGTGTAAAATTTATGTACAAATGGAGGCATCTTGTGTTGGTGATCCATCGATTGTTTATTTCTTCCTAGAGAACCTTTACCCACCATGTTCAGCATGCTGCACCCACTAGATGAAATAACCCCACTTGTGTGTAAATCTGGAAGTAAGTGTATTTTTTAAACTCTGTTACATAGCTCTTGTTGAGTTGGGGGAAGAAAATGAAGCACTTATGAAAATTATACTTTTACAAAAATAATTTAAGCATTTACAAAAATACCTTTTTGATTATGAAAATAATTTATATTAAAGCAGGAGCTTTTTGAATACCCTGTTATTAACTGTTTTGACAGTTCTTTTCCTAAACATGGGGCCTATAAGCCGAGCAGAATAACTAATAGATTTGGTGACCTACTTGTAGAGGAGTCTGGACTTTGTTCCTTAGTAATTAGTAAGCGAATGAATGATACTTAGATGAATTAAAAAAATGTTTGTTGAAGAAAAAATACAGGTTCTTAGGTCTGTACTTTGTAAGTTTTAATATTTCATCTTCCCTGCTCATAATAACATAATTTGCTGGGGCTCAGAACTATTAATATTTCCTACAGGTATTTCTAGGTGATTATTTAAAAAATTTAAATGTGGCCAAATGTGATAGATAATTATAAATAATAAGGACTTGAAAGCTCAAAAAGTATACTTTGTGACCACTTGTACTTTTAGGACTTTATCCCAGTTACATATTTGGAAATGCCACTGAGGTTTCTATCTTCTGTGTCAGCTTGGCAAACTACAGCTCTGGGTATAATCGCCCCAACAGCCTGTATTTTTAAGGCTTAAGAGCTAAGAATGATTTGTACCTTTTTTAAGTGTTGTAGAACAAAACAAAAAAGATTCTGCAAGAGTCAGTGTATGGTCCACAGAGCCTACACTAGATATTTTTTGGTGTTTTACAGAAAAAGTTTATTGGTAATTATTAGACAACCTAACTAAACATACTAGGGCCTGTGATTGAATGGTATGTGGCCGTTATTGATCATGTTTTTGAATCATATTTAATGACCTCAGAAATTGCTTATTCCTAATGTTAAGATATAAAACTAAATGCAATATGATTCTACTTTGTAAAAACATTAGAAGTGTGTGTGTATATATATGTACATATATGTATATATGGATGTATATATACGTATACGTATATACATATATATATATACACATATATATGGAGGAAAAAACGAATATTCCCTAATATATTAATGGTGGATGTTTTCAGATGGGGTTATGAGTGATTTTTATTTTTTAAAGTACTTGTTATTTTTATGAAATATTTATATATTTTTGTTATCTAATATTTTACCCGAGAGGGAAGCATTTAGGAAGCTGTCAAATGAGGAAGACCTAGACATCAGTTCATGGTGCTATAGTAGTAGATGCTAAACGCACTGGGATTACTGTGCGTGTGTCATTAGTGAAGCAGAAACAGGTGTGCTTTTCAGCACATTTGAGTGGTTATTAGAGAGGACGAACTTCATAATCAAAGGAAAGAAGCAGTGAAGAAGTCAAACATGGCAGAGTACGTGACTGCGATTCACAGATAAGTTGGTGATGAAGGAGCCCCGGCCTTTCTTTTACCTGTGGCCCAGGAGTGTAAGGGCGAGGCACACAAACCCACCATTTAACTGCATGGCTGTGAGGTTGAAATCGGTAACACTCCTCATCTTAAGGTAGTCTATGGACATTGGTACCCAAAGGGCAGGGTTAATTAATTGGTATGTTAATGGTTTTGTGCCTTAATTGGTTTGCTTTCTCTTTGTCTTTAGGAATTGCATGGTCTTTTGATAAAGAACAGCTTTGTAAAGTCCATTGTTCAAAGCTGGATCGTTTCTGTTTTGTCCTGAAGGTCTTTTTGGTTCATCCCGGGTGCAGTACGTGGTAGACCATACGATGAAAATAGTGTTCCTCAGCACCGAGCCCTCCATTGTGATGACCTACGACAGTGTTCAGAGCCTGCACTCCGTGTGGGTTCTCCGCAGAGTCAGAGCCGAGGTGAGGACAACGGGGCGTTAACCCCAGAAACCTTCACGTGGGGGAGTCGGGCGTGAAATGGATTGGGAATCTGGAAAAAAGAAAGATTGTGCCTGTCATTATTTGAATCTACCCTGAATTCTCACCAGGAAATGACTCGTTTCATTTAATTATTTTTTCCTCTTCTCATCATTTTGGCTTAAGGAAGAGAACGTTGTTTTAAAGTTCTCCGAACAGGGGGGAACCCCCCAGAATATGCCCACGAGTAGCTCCCTCACAGCACACCTCCGAAGTCTCTCCAAAGGAGACTCCCCCGTGGGCTCACCTTTCCAGAATTACTCCTCCGTCCACAGCCAGAGTCGCTCCGCCTCCTCACCCAGTCTGCACTCTCGTTCTCCTTCCATCTCCAACATGGCGGCTCTCAGGTACGACGCAGTGCGCTGTGCCCTTGTTTTACCGAGTTAGCCCAAGCAAAAGATACGTGCTTTTCAAGCTTTCCCTTAGTTTTAAGGGATTCATAGTTTCTGTTGCCAGCTCTTGGGAACTTTCTAGGAGAGACAGCCATTATCCCAGTTGTGTGGCTTTTCCTAAGATTTCCAGGCCTACTGCGGTGTTAGCTCTATCAAGGAGTCCCATGGGGAGGCTGCCTGTTCTTGTCATAAGACTGGTTGCCTCATTTCTACCGCTCAGTGGCAGCAGTTTGATGAATATCGGTCGTATATATATTTTGGTGCTAGCTCGTCTTCATGTGCATGACCTTTTCTTTTGTTTTTGTCTGTCTACCTACCTATAGGGACATAATTTCGTTGGTGTATATTACGTCGGAATACAGGACCATAGTTTAGACTTTTTTGAGCAGTATAAACAATTCATTTTCTGAAACAAAAAATGAACTAATGTTTAGTTTTAAGAGAATGAATTCTAACAAGAATTGTAAAGCTTTAGACTATAGTACAGCACATTTAAGTGGCTGTTCCTTTCTTAAAAACTCGTCTTTCTGACTGGGACTGTGCCGATGTGGCCCCCCCGCCCCTCGTATACAGACTGGGAAAGCGCTGTGGGACAATGTGTGACACCAGCCCGTGTGTTGATCGTGACACCCTCTGTCCTCTTGTTTCTTCTGCAGCCGTGCTCACTCCCCTGCCTTAGGAGCGCACTCTTTTTCAGGGGTGCAGAGGTTCAACCTTTCGAGCCACAGTCAGTCTCCAAGGAGACACAGTGTTTCCCAGTCTCCAAATAGTAATTCCAACAGCTCTTACCTCACGCCAGAAACAGAGCCAATTGTTCCTGAACTGTGCATTGACCATTTATGGACAGAAGCGATCACCAGCATGAGGTTTGGAGTAGATGTTTTTATATTCAAAGAAAAATGTTTCTAAAAGTCTTAGAAAATGCTTAGGATTTTGCTTAAGCTTTTTTAGCATACTCAGTTATTAATACTGATAAAAACCCATAGAGATGTGTATTAAGGCCACTTGTGTTTCACTAGAGGACATTAATGATATTAAAGTGATCATAAAAATGTTTTTTGTGCTTTGCTTATGTCTTCCCTAACCTGGTAATAATCCCTCAGATTCAAGGTGTTTGATGTTTTAAGGAGATATTACTCACTTGTGTAGAATAGGAAATTTGGGATTTCAGAGCATTTTCTTAAGTTTCTTTCTTTTTCTTCTTGCCCATGTTTGTTTGAGTGTTAGAGGTTCCTTTGGGGAAACAGAGTTCAGACGTCTGTTCCCGGTGACCTCTCTTCCTCCTTTTATGTTCTCTTTAAGAATTTAGTTGTTAATTCAGCCAGTCCCGGTATGTATGCTAGTGCCTGTGTGTCAGCAGCCAGATCTGTCCCTGTCCATGTCCTCAGAGAGACACAGAAGGGTGGTGACACAGGAGACACTGCCCGTCCCGCTGGTGTGGCTTTGGAAAGGTGAGGAGGTATTCGGCAGACGGACGGGGAAGTGCAGAAGGCAGAGGGCGGTGGAAGAGAAGGTGAGCAGTGTGCGTGCGTGGTAGGTTCAGGGAACTAGAGATTCGCGCCCTCTGCTTGTGGCCCGGCCAAGAGGAAGGGCCGAGAAAGGGGAGGCCTGAGAGATTGGCTTTTAGGGCTCTTCCACTTGAGGAGAGCTACGAGGAGGTGCTTTTAGGTGTGAGTGTAAAGTTGGGAAGGAGCAGAGCAAGAAACCTGGGAGTTGTGTGCCTCTCGGAGGTGATGGAGGCAGGAGACGTGGGTTGGAATTGAAGGAGTGCCGAGGGGTTAGGTTCCTGGAGGGCCTGTGGGGGAGCCTATGGCTGCAGGGCTTCTGGTGACCCTGTTGCCCGTGCAGAGTAACCATGGGGGTGTTGGCATGCAGGAGACACTGTCATGGTCACTAGATTCTCAGAGGACGCATGCGACCTTCATATGGTTAAAAGCTGGTGGTGCAGAACCAGAGGAGGGCCGAGGTCTTGGGAACTTTTAGTTTCTGGGTGACGAGAGAAAAGAGACATGTCTGCTGCAGAGAGACAAAGTAAGAGAGGTCGGGGGGAGAACAGCAGGAAATCAGTGTCACGCACACAAGAAAAGAGAGCCTTTCAAGTAGTGACAGTCTTGCCAGGTGCCGGTGAGGTGTGGCGCTAAGAGGTGAGCTCAGAGAAGGGGGGTACCTGCAGGGCAGTGAGTTGACTGGTGACTTGGCCAGAGCACTTGAGGTGCGGGGCCGTGGAGTGGCGTGGAGTGGGCTGGAGAGAGTCAGTGGGGCTGTCCAAGGGAACAGAGAAACACGGACTATCTTAAGGAGTTTGCCTTTGAGTGGGGCTGAGGTTACAGAACGAGCCAGATGGAGCGTCAGGGTCGAGGGAGAGGTTTTGCTGAACCTGTCGCAGAGAGTTCGTCTTCGTGGCCGAGCCCTTCATTGTGTGTGTGTCTCTCACACACGTAAGGACATCGTCTTACCCGAGCACAGTACCGTTTTCACACCCGGCCAGTTCACAGGAAGTCCTTCCTGTGATCTAATACTGGGCCCATGTCCATGTTTCTAGACTTGTACCTCAATGGGAGAGAGTAGACTACAGGGCCTGTTCCCAAAGCAGGGAAAGCATTGAAAATACAGGGGATGGGAAACGACTGCCGATGGACGAGGAACCTGCAGGAAGCACGAGAGGAGAGATGAGCTGGGGAGATGGGAAGGGGCTCGGAGGGTGGGAGTCCGAGCTCAGGCCTTACAGCCTCCCGCACTCTGAAAGGGAAGGCAGAGGCAGGGTCTGGGATGGGGAGGGGCAGGTCCTCGGAGGAAAGTGAAAATGCCAGTGCAGTGTGGAGCTGGCTTCTTGGTGTCTTTGCATCTCTCGTACAGAAAAGACAAATCTCCCACCCTTAAAGTCATTTGACTTTCAGCCCCTTATTGGCAAGTTGAATCTCTTCCCTAGTTTACAGATGTTTGGTCTTCTGTACCACTCTAGGAAGAAACCTTCGGGAGTTAGAGGTAGGGTTGACAAAGGGCGAGGAAGTGGGGCCTAATGTGAGTGACGAGAGGAGAGGTAGGAGAGGGCCTGTGATAAAATGTCGGACCCTTTGATGGCAGAGGAATTCAAGTCTGCATTACTTCAGCAGTAGGTAACGTGCACAATATGGAATTGTGAAGTCTACTGATAATGATTAAATTTATTGTGATTTCCCCCAAAAGCTGTGTGTGGAATAGACTCAATATCAGAGAGCTGAAAGGGATCTGAGATCATGAAATTAAAATCTTAGAAGTGTTTTGGGCTCTTCAAGGTTATAACTTGGCCCATGTACTTGTTATTTCTTACAGAATATTTTCAAGCACTTTTAATTGTTACAGTGGTAGATTTTTGAACCACTGCTGACAGTTACTTCATTAATGTATCTATTGCAGAGAGAAAAATTCTCAGGCCTCAAAAGTGTTTATTACATCCGACCTATGTGGGCAAAAGTTCTTGTGCTTTTTGGTAGAGTCCCAGCTGCAGTTACGGTAAGTGTGTGTTCCCCTTGGTTGTGTGTCTAAAGGTAGGGCAGCCCCCTCGCCTCCCCTCCGCTCTCCTCCCGTCTTGTCCCCTCCCCTCTACTCCCTTCCACTCCCCTTCTTTCTTTCTAAATAGCTTTATTGAAATAATGTACATACCATAAAGTTGAGATGTTATATGAGTAAAATGAAATGATTTTTAGTAAATTTACAGAGTTATGCAACCATCGCCACAAATTTTAAAATTTTCTGTCACCCTAAAAAGGTCTCTTATACTTGATTTGCAGTCAGTCTCTGTTCCCATTCCCAACCGCGGGCAACCCCTGTGCAGGCTTTCAACCTTTGCAGGTTTGCCTTTCCTGGACATTTATGGAATCATTCAAAGTGCAGTTTTTTGTGTGTAGCTTCTTTCACTTAGCATAAAGGTTTTCAGGATGTGTCATGTCAAAGCACGTATGAAAGCTTTATTCTTGTTGTGGTCATATTCCCTTGTGCAGATTCACCACGTTTGGTTTATCCTTTCAGCAGTTGAGGGACATTTGGTCTGTTCCCATTTTATGACGATGTGCGTTATGGCACTACAAACGTTGGAGTGAAAGTCTTTGTGTGGCCGTACATGGTTTCTTGTTCTGGGGTAGATACTCAGGAGGGTATTGTTGGGTCAAATGCATTTTCAACTTTTTAAGGGATGGCCAGACTGTTTTCAGATAGGCCGCACCATTTTATGTCCCCTTTGTTCCCACCAGGCATCCTTGGAGAGGTCCTCTTTGTTCCCAACCAGGCACCTTGGAGGGGTCCCCTTTGTTCCCACCAGGCACCTTGGAGGGGTCCCCTTTGTTCCCAACCAGGCAACTTGGAGGGGTCCCCTTTGTTCCCAACCAGGCACCTTGGAGGGGTCCCCTTTGTTCCCAACCAGGCACCTTGGAGGGGTCCCCTTTGTTCCCACCAGGCATGTTGGAGGGGTCCCTTTCTTTATCTTTGAGAAGGTTGGAGATTCAGTCTCTGTGACTATAGCCATTCTAGTGGGTGTGAAATGGTTTCAGTTGGCCTTTCTCTATTGACTTCTGACATTGGGCATCTCCTGTGCTTATGAGTCAGTCATTTCTCTTACTGGTTGAAATGTGTATTCATGTCTTTCCCTTTTTATGTACCTGTTATTTTGGAAATAATTATAAATTGTGGGAAGTTCCAAAAGAGTAGAGGAGTCCAGTGTATCCCACACACTTTTGCCCCAGAGGTACCATCTTACATAACTTCAGTACATGATCAAAACAGGAAATTGACACCAGCACAATCTACCCACCTTATTCAGGCTTCACTAGACTCGTGTGTGTGTGTGTGTTTTCTCCCATGTGTAGGTTTGTGTAGGCACCACAGTCAAGGTACAGAACCTTTATTACCTCAGCGATCTCCCTCCTGCTCCTGCTTTACAGTCACGGCGCCACGGCCACCCACTCCGTCCCTAACTGCTGACAACCACTCATCTCTTCTCCATCTCTGTCATTTTGTCGTTTGAATATGTTATATGAATGGAATTCTACAGTAGGGAGGAGTCCTTTTGAGATTGGCTTTTCCAGTCAGTGTATTCCCCTTGAGATCAGTGCAGCTTGTTGCATGTGTGAATATGTTGTGCTTTTCTGTTTTAATATTTAGTTGTGTAAAGTTTCAAGAGAGCAATGATAAGACCCAGCTCATCTTTGGCTCCGTCACCAACATCCAGGCAAAGGACGCAGCACCAGTGGAGGTAAACGCAGGCACATTTCTTGAGAAGTTGAAAGTCATTGTGCTTCGTAGTTTGCACCGGTTGGAAAACACAGTCTTTGTCCTTTTATAGAAGATAGATGCCATGCTGGTCCTGGAAAGCAGTGGAAGCCTGGTGCTGTACACGGGGCTGGTGCGGGTAAGTACTGAGTGGCCTTGTGCTTCCGTACGGCCGCCCCCTTAGGCGTTCTGTAATGGTACTGTAGTTTGAGATTTAATACGTTACCTCCTGTGTGTAGGATCTGGCAGAAGATTTGCTCTAAGAGTTGACAATGAAGTTTGCAATTTAGGTTGGTCCTAAGGTGGAGGTCTAGGACTCACTGGCCTTAGATGGATTGGCACAGGGAACCTGGCAAAGATGGGAACCTTTCATGCATTAGGTAGATGATTTTAAAGAGGGAAGCTGAAGTTTTACAAAGAATGTAGTTGTGAAATTGTTATATGGGTGGCTTTGTTCAGTCTTAAAATTTTTTTTTTTTTTTTTTTTTGGTTGTTGAGAGCCCACTGGCCCATGTGGGAATCGAACCAGCAGCCTTCGGAGTTAGGAGCATGGAGCTCTAACCGCCTGCGCCACCGGGCGGCCCCCAGTCTTAAAATTTTTGTAAAGTTTCATTTTATGAAATATATAGTATGTTGGCTGTATCTTTTTTATCAGGCGTGAAATTTATATGCAGCCTCATATAAATTTTACACGTGAAATTACGAAATTGAAATACATATACACAGTTGGAAGAATAATGAAGTGATTATTCATATAAGCTCCAGCCTGGTTAAGAAACAGGGTGCCACCAGAGTCTGTGTCATCTCTGGGGGTTCTTTCCTGATTGTATCCTCATCTTCCCGACCCCCCCAGGGAGACACCATCCTGGCTTTTCCAGTAAATCAGTCCCTTGTTTTTATTGCTAGCCTTTTGCAATTCTGTATGCATCAGCAAAGAGTACATTGTTTAATTTTCCTCCTTTTGAATTTTTATATAAAGGAAGTCATACCATGTACTCGTCCCTGACTGGATTGGTTTGCTCACCGTTATACTCTGTTTAGGTTTCTCTGTGGATGTGCAGCTGTTGTGTCCTCATTCACTGTTACATACTATTCTGCTGTATGATTGTACAAAACCTTTACTGTGGTACCAGTCACGGAGGTTGTTTGTGTTGTTACCTGTTTCTTCCACTAAAGAAGCTTCAGAACAACCCTTAACATGTGTCCCCTTGCCTTCAGAGTGGAGCACATTAAGTGTGGCCGTGTGGTGCCCATGTGTTTCCCAGAGTTTGGTTGTACCTGCTACAACCTCTGCCCTCCTGTCAGCCTCTAGCAGCTACTGTATTTCCCCGAAAATAAGACTGGGTCTCAGATTAATTTTTGCTCCAAAAGACATATTAGGGCTTATTTTCAGGGGATGTCTTATTTTTTCATGTACAACAATCTACAAATACAGTCATGTCATCTTCTTCTGGAACATCGTCATAACGTACTAAAGGCATCTCCCTGGCTGATGATCTTAACTGGGGCTTATTGTTGGAGTAGGTCTTATTTTCGGGGAAACATGGTGTGAGCTCTCAGTGCTTGTTTCCATTCCTGCTAATGCACAGCACTACCGGTATTTATTTTTTTTGCCCCCATTGGTACCTTGACAGCCAGGTGAGAGTAGAAGTCTAGGCGCCCCACTTGCTGACAAGGCTGAGATGGGCCCGGTTTCTCCGAGGGGCTTGTCTGGAGGGGACTGGTTATTGTCTGAGGGTTTTCTGTCTTGTTAGGCTACGTCTTTCCTGATTCTTTCCCCAGGAAGAACAGTACTTCTGGGCCTATTTTCTGTCTGCTCCCGTGATGAGACTGTGGTCGGCCTCAGCTCCTGTGCTCCCTAGAGGCCAGTCAGAGGACTGAAAGGTGTGACAGGCCAGTGCTTAGTTCTTCAGCCTTTACTGTTGTTGGTCAGTTTCACATATGGTCGCTTGGAGGCCTGCCCAGGATTTCACATACATCCTTAGACAGTGCTTTTCTCTGTCACCTTCCTCTTTATTCTCCCTCAGTCCCTAGTGGGGACACAGGGCTGCCTGTGTTGTTACTGCAGGGTGGGGTGGAATACAGGGCAGGGGGAAGGGGAGATGTGTGCTGCCTGATAGGGAACAAGGATGTGAGCAGGTGCCCCACCCCCCACAGGGGCTGCACATCCCGGGAGTGAGGGCGGCTGGCTCGTGGCTCTGGAAGCGGGGCTGTGTGCACAGTCTGTGCAGGGACAGGGCAGGAGAGGCCGCCTAAGTCACTGCAGAGCAGGCCTGTAGGATAGGTCGGGCTCACAGTCCCTGTGCTGTGGGGGTGGGGATGGGGGTACTTTGTCCGCACAGGTGGAACGGAAGTCCCCAGACCATAGCTCTTGATGAGGAGGCTACCGAGGGCCACAGCTGGTTTGTGGCATTTGCCTGGAGTCCGGCAGGTGTGGTGAATTGTTTCTGTTCTGTTTGGTCACTCTTTTCTGGACATCTGTGTTAGAAAGAGCAAGGTTTTCATGGGGCCTCTTTTGGTTTACAACTGTGGACATTTTTGGGTTGCAGGCCCCTGGAACGGCCAAGGCCTAGTCATGTAAGAAGACTAACAAACAAACACCTAGGAAATTCATCATATGTCATTCCTGGTTCTTGGGTCCCTAGCCAGTTAGTTTTCTTTCCTCACCTTTCAGAGTCTTATGTTGCATTAAAAATTTTGTACGGGGGCGGCGGTTAGCTCAGTTGGTTAGAGCGCCGTGCTAATAACACGAAGGTTGCCCGTTCGATCCCCACGTGGGCCACTGGGGGCCACTGTTCGATCCCCACGAGGCCCTCCTTAAAAAAAAAAAAATATATATATATATGTATATATGTATATATATATACATATATACATATATATACACGTGTGTATATATACATACACACATATATATATATATACACCCATGTATATAAAAAATTTTGTGCAGAGTTTTGTGTTGTCGTAGGAAGTAGTGGGAGAAATGATCATGGAATGTGCTTACTTTATATTTTCATTACTGTGAGGTCTTGAATGCTTTTTAAAACCTTTATATATACACTAGTTCTCATTGTCACTTTAGTTTTTAATCCTAAGAGTTTAATTTGGGCAACTTGTAATTTTATTAGCTTTTGGGAAGTATATGACATAAATATGTATGTTGTTAAAATTTTTCTTTAGTTATGAGTATTTCCTTTTAGTCTCATCAAGAATTCTCAGCCTGTATGAATGTGAATTTCTGTTGTGTTTTCCTGAGAACCCTAAGAATAGCTAAAATAAGGGTTGATTAGCATGGATTGTCAACTCATCCTTTTCAGGTCAATGAAGAATTTGCTTTATGGAAGGTTTTTTGAGGAGGAAGTATTAGAGTTTATGATGGAAGACAGATGAGAAGGTAGAGTGCACACCTTGATTTAGGTTGGATTTAATTTCTGGAGCCTCTCTCAGCCTCATTTTCTTGGTCCTCGAGAGGAACTTGGTGTTCTCCCTCTCTGCCCGGAGATTTAGTTTACAGAATAGCTGCTTGACAGCAGCTCCTGACAGCTCAGTGTCCCTGCTGTCTTTACCACCAGTAAGGTAGAAAAATACATGATGTGCTCTGTACTTTTGTGTAATGTCTTGGCTGTATTAACATTCCCCACCTCTCCTGCAAAAAACCAAAAAACAAAAAACCTCACTAATGAAAAGGAATCAGACCAAGAGAATTTATACCAAGATATTTGTAGTTGGATAGTGGAATTGGATACAATACTGAACTTTTAATTTAGTTGTGTTTGGTGAGCATAAAACATGAAATAGCAAAAGAAATACATGCTTCCATGTCAGAACATCTCAGTTAAGAATATGATTTATTAAAGCCAGTATGTTTTCCACATCTCCTTGTTGCTCAAAGGTGGGAAAGGTGTTTATTCCGGGACTGCTAGCTCCTTCCCTGACCATGTGCAGCGCGATGCCCCGGCCCAGCACACCCCTGGACACCGTGAGCACCCCGAAGCCCCTGAGTCAGCTGCTCGGGTCCTTGGATGAGGTGAGAAACCAGTTAGGTATCATGAACAGTACTAGTGCTGTAAAGAAATTGGGCAGATGTTTCTTCTATTTTAATAATGACCGAATTGGAAGTTTAGCTAATAATTATAGAATGTCAATGTTTCGAACACAAATGATTCAGTAAACGTGTGCTGACTTCCCGTGTGCTGTGGAAGGTGTTTCTGAAGGTGCTACAGAGATGAGAATGGGGCATTCTTTTTCATTGTGGGGTCTTGCCATTTCCTTGGGTAGAACCGTTGCAGTGTCCGCATAGAAATTATAATTTAAGGACGAGTAACACTCATGAACCACAATCAGAAGTCCCGTGATCCATAGATACGTCCTGATGGGTCCACGTGGCAGAACCAAGGGGTCCACCCAGAGAGGCCTGTGGGGCTGGGTTTGGACCATGAGACTGAGTGGGACGTGTGTGGGGGAAAGGGACATTCGGGCAGAGGGCTCAGGGGCCTGGGCCTGGAGGAAGCAGCGGAGTCTGCAGAGCACTTCTGTGCACTTTCGCGTCTCCGTCTCCTGGCGCACAACTTCAAACTCAGCGTGTCTGTGGGAGAAGGAACGAATGTTCTGAAAGTCCGAGAAGTCTGTTGGGTGAGGCAGGCAGGGGTGCGAGAGTCGTGATAACCTGTGTTTGAGTGTGTTCTGTGTGCCAGGCACAGTTCTCAGTGTTTTGTATGTTCCGAGTCATTTAATCCCTTCGAACAGCTTTATTGGGAAAGAGACTGATCCTCGTTTTACAAATGCTTATGAGAGGGTACAAGGAGGTTCCTTGTCCGGAGGCCTATAGCTAATAAGTGGTGGAGCTGGGATTTGCACTGTTACTGAAAGGCTCGTAAAAGAAGAAAGGATGAAAAGGTGGTTTTTATTCTGAACGCAGTCACAGGGCCTTTTTTTGAGGATGGAGTTAGGAGCGTTAGAGGTTTTTGAGGATGGAGTTAGGAGCGTTAGGATCTCTGTTGCTGGCTTAGTGCTGAGCTGGGTGAGGTGCTGGAGAACCAGGCTCAGAGTACTTAGAGCAGCCTGGGTGGGAGCCCGTGCTTCCCGAGTAGGAAGGCTGGAGGAAAGCGGGCTGGATTTCAGTGACATGTGAGCGCAGATGTTTACAGGTACTTCAGAGTGACTTTGCTGCTGGCACATATAGTGGGTAATACCTAGGCCTTGACATTATTTTTTTAAACATATGTAGCGTTGAGGGCTTGTTTTTTAAGCGGACATTTGTGGAACTCTCGGAAGAGGAGCTGTGGAAATGTCAGAGAGCTTGGTGTGATTTGGGAGAATTTCTTTATAATGTAAAATGGTTCCCAACTTTCTTGGCATTTCATAAACCCAGGAATGATTAGTGTCTTGTGGTAGCCATCAGGTCACAGCCCGTCTCCCACACTGGACGACGGCTTTCCCCGCTCTCTGGGAGATTGTGGCACTAGATGGAGATCCAGGACCAGTGGAGCTCCTGCTTTGGGCCGCTGTTGGAGTAGAAGCTGGAGTATAAGAAATCCATCCTATGCTGGATCGGCCGTCATTGTTCACAAGATAGTCACTTAGAGATGTCCTGTAAATTGAATGATAGGAAAACAGGTTGGTGGTCAGGACTGGATTTAAACAAGAAACATCTGCACGTAATTAGCAGTCAAGATCATTGAAAAGTTTGTTTGCACACCTACAGTTGAGAGGAAAGTGTCGTTCTTCCATTTCCAGAACAAACCCGTGCCTGTAGGGGAAGCATCACTGAGTAGCTGCCTCATTTCTTCCCTTTCTGGTTCCTGTCTCTTCTCTCCGGGTCTTGGACCCTCCGGTGGGATCTGCCTTGCCTTCATCACAGTACAGTTTCCGTCGCCCACCTGTGCGGTTGCCACGAGTGGTGCTGCCTTCTGCTCCCTGCCTCCCTAGCGCACTCTCACTGTGGCCACACCCCATCATCCCACCGTGAATCATTATGTACATTTGGGAGACTATGTGCAAAAGAGGAGCAAAGTTTCTTGCTCCTTCACTTCTCAAAAATACTTAATGTGTTTATGACTTTTTATAGGTTGTTCTATTGTCCCCGGTTCCAGAACTAAGGGATTCTTCGAAACTTCATGATTCTCTGTATAATGAGGATTGTACTTTCCAACAACTTGGAACTTACATTCATTCCATAAGGGACCCTGTCCGTAACAGGGTGACTCTGGTAAGTGTATTTACCTTTAATTAGGTGGCTGCCCAAGAAATGCGGCTGTCTTTTCAGATTTGTCAGAATGCAGAATTTTGTCTGAAAAATGAAAGTGAACATTTCCCATGACTTTTAAAATCTCCTATAATGCCTTCAATTCTGCATTTACTGGACTTTGATATAAATATGCTTAACTTTTTAAGTTTTTATGTCATTAAAAATTTATTGAAAACAAAGCTTATTTAATCAGTTGAATTTTTTTTTAAAAAGATTTTATTGGGGAAGGGGAACAGTACTCTTTATTGGGGAACAGTGTGTACTTCCAGGACTTTTTTCCAAGTCAAGTTGTTGTCCTTTCAGTCTTAGTTGTGGAGGGTGCCGTTCAGCTTCAAGTTGTTGTCCTTTCAGTCTTAGTTGTGGAGGGCACAGCTCAGTTCCAGGTCTAGTTGCCGTTGCTAGTTGCAGGGGGCACTGCCCACCATCCCTTGCGGGACTCGAGGAATCGAACTGGCAACCTTGTAGTTGAGAGCCCGCACTCCAACCAACTGAGCCATCTGGGAGGCAGCTCAGCTCAAGGTGCCGTGTTCAGTCTTAGTTGCAGGGGGCGCAGCCCACCATCCCTTGTGGAACTCCAGGAGTTGAACCGGCAACCTTGTGGTTGAGAGACCACTGGCCCTTGTGGGAATCGAACCGGCAGCCTTCGGTGTTAGGAACACGGAGCTCCAACCGCCTGAGCCACTGGACTGGCCCTGAATTTTACATTGACATGATTTTTGTCTTTTCATTAAAAGTTAGTCTTCTTTTTTGGTGATGGTGACTGAGGTGTGAACATTAGACACTTTATTAGAAACAAGAATTGTGTTTTGTAAATACACACATTTACAGTTTTTGAAATTGGGAAGTATTCAGTGCTGTTTGAAAAATACCGTTTGTTATTTCATTGAGTTTGCTCGTCTGGTAGAAGGTCCTGAGAGGGAGACATCTGCTATCTTTAAGGCACTCAGAGTCTTCGGTGTCCGGATTGCTAAAGTGCTCTCTGTTTCTGCTCTTTTCTTAGGAGCTGAGTCATGGTTCCATGGTCCGGATCACTCTTCCTGAAATGGCCACCTCAGAATTAGGTACAGTTGAGGAGCACACTTCATTTCCGTGTGTTCTTGGTTTGATGTGTAAGATTTGGAGTCAGTACTGATTGACGTTAGTAATTGGGATTTTTAAAGTTTGCTTTTCTAAAGCCACGGGGTGGAGGTTTTTTACTTTGCAGAGAAGTCATAAGAGCTCTGTGACATCCCTGCCAACCTGTGCTGCCAGCGGGGCGCGCACCTGCAGGATGAGCTCCTTCTGCGTCTCTGATTTGTCTGGTGGGGCGGGGACTTAGTAGAAGTACAGTCAGAAGTGTTTTAATAAATTGGAGTCTGCTTGAATTATTATGGAAAATACTGGGAGAATATTTCTGAACATAGACGAGGAAAGAAAACTAGAATTGAAAGGATTTGCCAACAAAGGTAAGTTAAGAAAAGCATGCCTGTGTGATGTAAGAAAATGCACGACATCTATTAGTTTCAAACCCTGGCTCCCAAAGGAAAGCACTGGCAGATGGTATTTCTGGAATTTGTAAGTAGGCTAGAAGGACTTTTTCATTGGTGGGGTAAATGATATGCTCAGTTGGTATAGAGACAACCTTGTTTTTCTACAAGGTAGTTAGCCAGTAGTGGCAAGGCCATGTACCTAGAAGTATAAGTCTAAATAAAATATGTAAAAACTAATAACAGATATGTAAAATAAACAAAAACAAACTGTTAGTCTCTCACAGCCATGAAGTGCCGTGGTCCAGGCGCGTGAGTTTGGTACTTTATTTATAAAGTGCCCCTCGGGCCCTCAGGCAGTTTCTGGTTTACACCGCTATTGGACTCAACCAGTCTAGACTTGGGGTTTGGTTTCGTAACATCTGTTCCATTTGAGTGCTCTTCTCGCTGTGTGTGCTCACAGAGCAAGTAGATGAGAAAAAGGATGTGCAGCTGAGGTCGGGCCTGGTGACAGTGACAGTGTGAAGGGAAGACGACTCCTCTAAGGAGAAGGAGGGAAGTAGAGAACACTGCAGTTTGGGGCCGTTCACTACTAAAAGCAGACCAGGCTCTTCTAGCAGCAGCCCTCGCCTCCTGGAGGGCTACTGTGACATACGGCACCATTGCTGAGCCTCACACTCATGACACCGGTACTGGCTGGTCTAAGAGAAACGTGCTATTGGCTGGTCTAAGACACAGCATGGAGAACTCCTGTCAGGAGACCTTAGAAGTTGTGACGCTTTGGTTACTAGGAATGTTCTCTGGTGTGGAAACTGCCATGCTATTGGCAGATGGAGACATGGCCTGTTATATATGTACCGAAGTGTTTAAGCAGCTCATCTGAAGTTACTCATGTAGAAATGGTGTGTTGACAGAATGACCTCCGATTTATCACCCAAACTAGGACATTTTTGAGACTGAAATGGGGAGCTATTATGATTGCTGGAGCAGTGGGTGACAATCAGTTCTGTCTCGGATTAAGTGTTCTATTTGGTTACCTTGTTTCTGATCCAAAATTAGTGTCAGAAGCTGCCCTGAGACCTCTTGCACGCCCTGTGGACTGCAGGAGTTGGTTTAAGTTTCCAGTGATGGGCTAGGTGATGTGGCATTTCACTGGCTCTTTCGTGACAGTTCTCTTTTCACAGTAATTGGTCCTTACATGGTTGTCGTTTAAAAACATTCATATGAAAAGGGGAAGAGAAAGGCTTGATAAGAAATACACTAAAATCATCCTTTGCTTCTAACAGTGCAAACATGTTTGCGAGCGATTAAGTTTATCCTGCCAAAAGAAGTAGCTGTTCAGATGCTTGTCAAGTGGTACAGTGTCCGCAGCGCTCCGGGCGGGCCCAGCTATCACTCAGAGTGGAATTTATTTGTGATCTGTCTCATGAACATGATGGGTTATAACACAGACCGCTTAGCTTGGACAAGAAATGTAAGTACATACAGTTTTTCTTCCTGTGTTATCCTTTGTTATCAATGCAATGTTTGCATAATGGGTCATCCAACATTCGGAGTATACAGCAGAGCAATTTACTAATAGGCATGGCTTCATCAACAAAATGGAATAATAGGCAGGCATCGTGTATCTGTATTGTAAATTGAACATCAGTTAATATTTAATAACATTTCACTAGTAATTGTAATTGTATTTTTATAACATGACAAAGCACGTTTGACTACTAGTTCTCATTTCATCTCTGTATAATGACTGTAGGCCATGCTTGGCTTAGTTGTGATAGATGAAGGAACTGAGTCACAGTGACCACACATTGGAGGTTTGCTCAAATCTGGGCCCAGATTTGACTCAATCTCTGACTCAAGGCTCCGTGCTCCTTTCTGTAGTCGACTCTTACACACAGTGCTTGGTCTCGGAGGGACCTAAAGTACTTCAGCCTGAATATCTACTCTGTTAGTGATGGAGAGCTGCGTCCCTCACCTCCTGCCCCAGACACTTCCTTACAGGCCCTTCCCAGTTATTTCCAGCATCAGCGGGGGTGCCTTCACACTGCTGATCTCCTCTCTTGGCTCTGGCGCTCACTCCCAGGACAGCCTTGGAGGGTCCCTGTGTGGAAATCACTCTGGTGTGCAGGAAACTCAGCTGTACCTGTCTGTGCATGTCAGTTTTGTAGTAGCACATGCATTGGGAAAATCATTTGGCTTCCTTCAGTATGAAAGAAGTCGTGCTCACTGAGGAACATTTTGAAAATGGAGAATTCAGAAAAGGAATTAAAGTCAGAGATGAATACTCTTAGCATTTTTGGTAGTGCCTCTTAGATCTACACCATATCAATGAAAGTTTTCCGTGCCTTTCAAAATGCCTCAAATAAAACTCCTCATTTCCTCATCCTCGTGAAAGACTACCATGTGGTTTTATTGTAACTAACCGGTAGCTAATAATTGAACATTGTTGACGTCGTTATTTTTCTTATTAATAATTTGCAAACATTCTTTTAAACAGAAATCTTTATAACGTTAGTCATTTCCGAAGACTTGAACCTCAAAAGAGCGATTAGTAGGTCAACTCGCGTTCAAAAAGTGTTGTACAGTTGATACTCAGCAGCAGCATTTCAAAGTGCTCGTTTCACCCCATTGATGAGTGGTGCAGCTTAGCGAGAAAGTGCATCTTATTTCTGTGTAACCGAATGGGAATGGTTTTTCCAGTTCTCATTGGTTATTTATATAGAATCAACTTTTAAGGGAATTAGATTAATTGATAAATGTATGTAAGTTTTTATATAGCTCAGGAAAATTGCCGTGGTCATTTTTAGAGTGACAGTTGATGAGTTGGCCGGGAGAAGTAGCAGAGGTGACAAAGGTTATGTCAGAGGGAGGTGAATGAGAGGGAACTTTCCCCAGATTGCCCTTCTGTAACTGTATTGGTGAGGATAGGCCGTTGTAACACAAAGTCCTCAAGAGATGAGTTGGCTCCCACGCAATCCAAGTGTACGTCTTGCTCCCGTGATAGTGCGTAGCAGGTCCAGAGGCCACGCGGAGATTAGGGTCCCAGGTTGATGGACCCCCGGCCACCTTCAAGTGGAGGTTTCCAAGACTGCCTTCAGGGTTGACTCCCTCTCTCTCGTCAGGTGCGAGGGAAGAGCACCCGGAGGACCCTGCCTACGGGTTGTATGCATGACGTGGCCTGGAAGTGGTGACTTCCATTTTCATTCAGAGGCACACTGTCAGGGGGCCACCCCCGAATCTGAGGGAGGCAGGGATATGTAGCCTGGCTGTGGGTCCAGGAGAGAGAGGAGAACACAGATTTTGGAGAGTAGCTACCTGTCTCTGCCATAGAATTGTTAGACTGTCCACTCTGGGCACACTCTAAATAACATCTGCTCCTTTCTGACTGACATTTGCTAACATTGGGTTGATTCTTTGAGACGTGGCATATTTGGATGTGGCTCATAGTCCTTGTTCTTCTAAAGGGGTGAAGATGTGTGTTATCAGAAAAGTAGGCAGGAAAGGAAAGTGCCACTGCAGTGCCCGTGAGCCTGGCACTGCTGGGTACTTCACGGCTGTGTTTTCACTTAATCCTCATGGTGATCCTGTAGAAGAAAGGTGTTCGTGCCATGTTTTCTAGGTGAAAAGGAGTTTTGATCACTTTCCTCAGTTTCCATGATTGGTGGAGCTGATTTCTGAATCCTTTAAGCTAGTCAGTCGACATGATAAAGTGATAAGACTTTGTCTTTTGGGGTTATCTTCCAGTTTGACTTTGAAGGATCACTTTCTCCAGTCATTGCACCCAAAAAGGCAAGGCCTTCTGAGACGGGATCTGATGAGGTAAGCATTATTGTTTCCTGCTAATATAAGCTGATTCGTAGGTACTTTTACTGGTCTCCCATTTCTGTGGCATTCCTGTCAATTTGTGTGTACAGGCACACCTTGTTTCATTGTGTCTCACAGAGCTGCGTTTTTTAAGAATTGAAGGTTTGTGGCAGCCCTGCATCCAGCAAGTCTGTTTCCCTTCTGTCACATTTTGGTAAATCTTGCAGTATTTCAAACGTTTTCATTATTATTACCTCTGTCACGGTGACCTTTGACCAGTCATTTTTAATGTTACTGTTGTAACTGTTTTGGGGCACCACAGACCATGCCCCTATTAGATGGCACACGTGATCTATAAATGTGTGTGTGCTGACTGCTCCCCCCACCGGCCGTCCCCATGTCTCTTCCTGTCCTCGGGCCTCCCTCGTCTCTTAGTCCCTGAGACACAGTGGCCCCTAAGTGTCCAAGTGACGGGGAGTCGCACGTCTGTTCCTGGCGAAGATGCTGTGAAGACTGTTGACTGAGAATGTCACGTAAACTCAGTTGACAAAGCGGTGGCAGGTTTCAGAGGACTGGCTCCGATTCTGAAGCAGGCCTACTATGTGTCAAATGCTGTCAAGCAGCTTTGCACGCTCATGAAAGGGAGAGTCGATCCGTGTGGCAAAGCCCATCGTTGTTTCATTTTAAGAAATTTCCAGGGCCGCCCAGCCTTCAGCAACCACCCCCTGACCGGAGGGTAGCCATCGACGTGGAGGCAGACCCTCTCCCAGCACCAAGATGGCGACAGGCTGTTGGCTCAGACGTGGCTAGTGTGTTTAGCAGTAAAGTATTTTTTAATGAAGGTACATGCATTATTCTGTTAGACAGAATGCTGCTGCATTGTCTAGACTGAATACACTACAGTAGAGTGTAAACATTACGTGTACGTGCACTGGGAAAGCAAACATTACGCTCCTCGTTTACCGCGGTGGCCTGGGCCGAGCCCGCAGTGTCTCCGAGATCTTCCTGTGTTTCTGACACCCTTTGCTTTATTTTGATGCTGAATAACAGTTGTTTTGACGGATAGTATTGTTATGTTTTTGTGGTAATTTATTCACTTTTGCCTTTAATGATCATCTGAAAATTACTAAGCATACATAAATGCATAATTTAAGTTTGGATTTGTAATTGTTTTATTGCCAATTGATCACCTAAAGTGTCAGCATTTTCCTTTTTATAAAATTTCTCTAATTCAGATTCTCAAATGTATCAGATCCCATGGGTGTATATTTTTAAGAGGTTCAAAAACATTTTTGGTTGAGATACAATTTACATAGATGGGAAATACTCAGTTTACAGTTTGGTCAATTTTGACAAATGCACACTCATGTAACGCACACCCCTGTGCAGACACAGAACATTTCATCATTCCATAAAGTTCCCTTGTACCATTTTTAATCATTTCTTTCCTGTTTGTGAAGCAAGCAGTGAAGTGAATTCTCCCACTGGTGGTATGCTCGTTTGCCTACGTAGTTGTACCTAGCACTTGATATCAATGGATTATATAGTGTGGAATCTCGGGGGTAAGGGTCCTTTCATTCCGCACAGTGGTTTTGTGATCCAGCCAGGCTGTTGCCATATCAGTAGTTTGTGCCTTTTATTGCTGCGTGGTATGAATACACCACAGTGCCCATGGGTACGTAGGCTCTTTCTGTTATTTGACTGTCATGATAAAGCTGCTGCTGACATTCGGTAACAACCGTTTGTGGACATGTATCATTTCTCCCGGATGAGTACCTAGCAGTGACCTTGTTGGGCCACTGCTGGTCCCAGGCTGGTTGTACCATGTTTCGCTCTGACCGGACATATGCGCGAGTCCTGTGTTCTGACTCCGCCAGTACTGCTGCTGTCGGTCTTTTTCATTTTAGCCATCGAGGGCATGTGAGGTTGTTTTTCCTAGTGGTTTCAACTTGCCTTTTCCTAAAGACTAAGGGTGTTAAGCACCTTTTCATGTGCTTGTTAGTGACCTGCGTATCTTTTTGGAAGGTTTCTTAGTCTTTTACCTGTTTTTAAATTGGATTTTGAAAACATTTATTGAGCTGTAGAAATCCTTTATATATTTCGATATGAGTTTTCTGTCTTTCACATTTTGGGGACTTATTTCCTGCAGTATGTGGCTTAGCAGTGTCTGTTGATGAGCAGAACTTTTTACTCTGGTTGCCCACTTTATCAATTTTTCAGTTTTCTGGTTAGTTCTGTATCTGTTGTAAGAAGAACACACTGCAGTGAGCCTCACAAAACACCAGTAAATTCCAAGGTCTGAAAATAGCACAGACTACATTCTGTCAACACAATGCAGTAAATCACAAGTAGGAACCAGGACAGACTCAATACATGTAAAATGTAGTGCAATCAGTGTGACTCTAAAATTCAGTTGATTACGAGGTTGGATTATTAGCCCCAACCTCTTACAAGCACAGGAAGTTAGATGTACCAACTGGACACAGCAGACTGCCCCTCTTACCTAGACACAGTCAGCATGGTGGTGGCCGGGCCTGCCCGTCCTCACCTCCCATCTTCTCTTCCTCACTTTGGCTTCACAGATGTGGCCTAAGATGATCTTAAATTCTCTCTGTCTCTGCCTCAGTGGTAGGGTTCTTCCCCCACAGTCTCTCCCCTAAACGGCATGACTCTGTTTTTCAAATGGGTTTAAAGGTGGCTCATCTTGGTATTGTTGCTGCATCCAGAAATCACTTAGCTATTTGCATTGTTCCCAGCATTGTTCACTTAGCTATTGCAGTTTTCAGCATTGTGATTTTTTTCATGTTCTTAGATCAACGTAATGAGAGTGGAATTTGAATTGTTTGCAGTGAATTTGGCCTTCTTTTTGCATGATGACGTTACAAGGAGGCATTATTTAAGTGTCCTTACTGTCCTCTCTTGTCAGGACTGGGAGTATCTCCTGAGCTCAGACTATCACCAGGACGTGGAGTCTCACCTGTTGAACAGATCGTTATGTCTGAGCCCTTTGGAGGTTCCTCAGGTGAAGGATGAGGACTTGTCACAGAGTCTCAGCCTGGATTCTTCCACGCTTCTCTTCTCTCACATACCGGCGATGTTTTTTGTTCTTCACCTTGTCTATGAGGAGCTCAAGCTGAATACTCTGATGGCGGGAGGAATTCGTTCCCTTGCTGAGCTGCTCGTTCAGTTGGCAAGGTAAGCTGTGTGGAGTGGGGACCTCCAGGAGGCCTTCGGGGACTCGATCTGAGCCATGACTGTCATAGAGAAACCCAGTCAATACACTTCTGAAGTCGACCTTCTCAGAATCCCAGAGCATTTTTTATAAACCACAGACCTGTTTGCCGATATCAGCTGTGGAGGGCCTGTGGGTCGTGTGTGGGGCTGCTGGTTTTCACCTGAGATCAGTGGGAAGTCACGAACGTGTTGAACAGTGGGGATGTGCTGTCGAGCATTTCCTGATGACAACGGGCTGCGCTGTGTGGAAGTTCTAGAACAGTGCCTGCAGCTCTGTCATGATACCCGCATTCACATAGTGCTGTGGTTCACAGTCTTACAGGAATTGTCAAACGAAGTAGGGTCTGGATCCCCACGTAGTGACGCAGAGACCTGCCCGCGTGTTGTCGCGCAGCCGGGCTGTCGCTGGGGCTCTGTTGTGCCATCTGGTCGGCCTGTCTTTACATGGCCGGGGCCAGTGATGGAAGCTGAAACTCAGCTGGCTCGTGGTGGGCTTCGTGGGCCCACAGTAACACTGTTCTGTGTGCTCTTACGTTCTTAGGGACTTAAGATTGGAGCCTTACTTGGATCATTATTATAGAGATTACCCAACGCTTGGTAGAGCCTCTGCACAAGTGTGCACAGTCGATCCAGGTAAGCACCCGTGCCGGTACAGGCTTGCTGAACAGCGCAGTGCCATTTGCTTGTCCTTTTCCTGCTGTTAGCCGTGGGTCGGGGCATGTCTTTCCACCAGGCAGATTGCAGCTTGGGCTTGGTCTCTGACAGGCAGCAAGCCGTGATTTACCCAGCGTGTAGGAAAATGATACAGCCCGAAGCGTCTGTTGGGCAGAAGCTTAGAGAGAGTGCCCAGTGCCAAGGCCACTTTGCCCCAGACCTGTGCTGTCCATCTAGCAGCCACCAGCCATGTCACTCAAGGTGGTTGCTCATTTGCACTGGCCACATGTCAAGTGCTCAGGAGCCGCGTGGGGCTCATATTGCCACATGGGAACCTCTCCATGGCCGCTGTACTGTCCTAAACCCCGAGCTCGAGGGACTTGGCATCGGGGCCTGTTTGCTGGAATGGCAGAGTCCTACCGTCGTCTCTTGTTTTCTCACCTTTAGGGTCAGGCAGAACAGAACGCTCGGTTAGGTTCTTTGTGTGCCTTGAGCCCAAAAATTTGCTCCATTTCTGTCCAGGATGGGATAAAATAGTAGTCATTTAAGTCCTACATATTATAATACAGTCACTTTATTTACTGTGGACGAAAACATGGAGCATTTCAGAGTCTATGGAGCAATGTTATTCTGACTGATGAACGGTACCTGATTTAAAAACCTTATTTCCTTTAGAATAAACAGCACTGTCTTGTGTTCTTGTATTTATAAACATTTCTCTGATGCCAAAGGTCAGACCGGATTTATGCATCAGCCATCATTTTTCACTTCCGAACCCCCAAGCATTTACCAGTGGGTGAGCGCCTGTCTGAGGGCTGAGGGAATGCCACCCTACCCCTACCTCCCTGGCATCTGTGAACGAAGCCGGCTCGTCGTCTCGGTACGTACGTAGTGTTGCCTCATTTCTTTCTTCCTTTTCAATGTAATTTTAAGAATTACACAGTAAAATCAACTTCTTAAAAATCCTGTGTACAGTTGTGTGATTTTCAGCAAAGGTATAAATTTGTGTAATCACCCCCATGGTTGGAATACAGGATCGTTCCAGCACCCTCCACCCACAAACTTCCCTTCCGCTTTGGAGGTTCATCAAGTGTTGCGTGTGTCAGCAGTCGGTCCGCCCTATTGGGAACTTCATGTCCGTTCCCTGGGTGTCTCTTGGCTCTTGCATTCACCTGCTGAACATTTGCGGTGGCTCCAGGGGTTAGCAGTTACAAGCACGGCTGCCGAGAAAACTCAAGTCCACTTTGTGTGAACGTGGTTTCATCCCTAGGGTAGATAGCCAGAGCTGGGATTGCTGGGCGTAATAGGACACGTACATTTTGTTTCTAAGAAACCGAGCTATTTTCAGAGGGATGTAGCGTTTTACCCCCCATGAACGAACGAGTGTGCTCCCCTGCGTCCTTGTCAATGTTTGGTGCTGGCATGATTTTTCATTTTGCCATTGTAATGCAAAATGGTTTTGCAAATGGCACCTCATTGGTTTTCGTTTGCATTTCCTTAATGGCTAGTGAGATTTTGAGAGTTCTGGATACGAGGTTTTGTCAGATACGTGGATTGCAAATATTTCCTTCTGGTTTGTAGCTTGTCATGTCTCATCATTCACTTGATGTTTCCTTTGCAGAGCAGAAGTGTTTAATTTTGATGAATCCAGTGTATCCCGTTTTTTATTTTATTGATAGTGGTTTGGGTGTCATGTCTAAGAATTCACTGTTTCGCTTCCTGTCAAAATATTTTCTCCTGTGTTTCCTTGTAGAAGTTTTACAGTTTTTTTTTTTTTTATGTTTTACATTTAGATCTATAATCCATTTTGTGAATTTGTTGTAAGATGTGAGGTTTAGGTTGAGGTTATTACTCCATTTGGGTGCCCCAATCTTCTAACACCATTTGTTGAAAAGACTGTTCTTTCCCTGTTGCTTTTGCACTTTTGTCAAAAATCAATGAATCACATTTTTGTGGGTTTATTTCTGGACTTTTTATCCTTGTTGCTGTCCACACAGTCTTGATTCTGTAGCTTTGTAGTAGTAAGTCTTAAAATTGGTTAGGTTCTTTATGTGCCTTGAACACAAAAATTTGCGAAATTTCCATCCAGGACGGGATAAAATAGTAGTAACTTAAATCCTACATATTATAATACCGTCAGTCTATTTACTGTGACTCCTTCCATTAGCTCTTCATTTTCAAAATTGGTTTAACTATTTTAGTTCCTTTGCCTTTTTATTGAAATTTTATAATCAGTTTGTAGCTACCAAAAATCCTACTTGAATTTTTTTCCTCCAGAGAAACGCATCTTTACTTATTTTAAAAAATAAGTTCATGTTGAATAGTGAATACATGTCTGAGGTCAAACCTTCAAATAGGATCAGAGGGTATTGGGAAAGGTGACTTCTTTTAGCCCTTGTCACTCGGTCCCCCACATTGGAGTAGACTGTTCACAGGTCCTTTGTGGACCGTACCAGAGAGGGGGCCTTCCCAGGCTTACAGGATAACTGTGTGCTTTTGTCCCTTCTCCCGCAGGTCAGTGGCCCCCACCCGTCTCTCCTTTACTTTGCCTTTTGCTTTGCTTCCTGTTCAGAAAGGCTTCAGAGCCCCATGCCTCTGACACAGACAGGCAGAATGGTGATTCTAACACAATAGTTACTATTATAACTATTCTTCAGTGAGCAGTTCAGGCATTAGATACATTCATGGGATTAAGAACAGCTTAATCCCAGAACATTGCATTCTGTGCTGCTTGTGTGGAGACGTGTAAGTGAGAGCTCCGCATATATTGGTCCTGCCCAGTTCTGCCGAATGGTGTCATCTCGGTGTGTATCTAGCCAAAAAGGGGAGCCGGAGAATTGTGGGTATGCTAGCGTCCAACCTCCAACTAAATTCTATCAGCCAATTTATAGGCATTGCTGTTATAACTGTCCTTTGTCAGGCGTGATGTCAGCTAGATTCAGGAGTATGTCATTTGTTGTGCTTGTATGAGTTTGGAATAGAATTTTAAGGTCCTCCAGCATTGTATTAAAAGTCAATTAATCATATTTCTTTCCCCCCCCCAAAAAAAAAAGCTGCAGCAGATGCAGATCTTGGTGGTGGCGGCAAACATTCAAATGAGAACCTTGAAGGCCAAAGTGGACAAGAGTCAGGGTCAGGTCCGAGATCAGAGGGGTAGGGTATCCGCTACCCAGAAATGACCAAAATGTCCATCATTGGCTCATGAGCAAATGAACAGTTGGGTACATCTGTGCAATAGAACTCTGGGCAGTAGGAAGAAACAAACTTGTGGGAGGGGCGGTGACGTGGCTGCATTGCAGAGGCACACTCATGAAGCAGGACACCAGCCAGCACTGTGGCTCCATCCACAGAGCACTGGAGGCAAACTTCAGGGCAGGGCATGTCTCCCGTGCTGGTGTAGGAGAGACACGCAAACCACGGAGGGGAGGGCACCCGGGAACTCTGGGGGGTGCGGAGAGTGTTGTGTAACCACTCCTGACTATGGGAGTGGTTATACGAGTGTGTAAATATGTCACAACTCAGATCTGCACACCTGAAGTTGATGGGGCTTGCCTGTCGGGCTTGCCTGTTGACACCTCCATCACTTATAACTGACATGTTAACTTTCTCCTTATGCAGAGTATCGCACTCTACATTCTTGGTGATGAAAGCTCTGTTTCTGAGGAGTGCTCCCAGTATTTATCTAGAATAACTCCAGGTAAGTCAGTATAGTGACAGGCTTCCCCAAATGAATTTTATAAATGTCGATAGAGTTGACATTAAAAAATTTAAAATTTCCTAAGTGTTTGCTCCAGAGGCCACGTCCAACCTCTTTTAGAGGTGATGTCCTGCCTCATTTAGAAGTGACATCCTGCCTCATTTAGAGGTGACGTCCTGCAGTGTTCTAGTATATAGTCCACAACTGTTTTTCAGAGACCAGGGTTACTTAAAGCTAACACACTATATTTTTGAGGTTCCCTTAGGGAAATTATGCTTTCTAGCCTGCCAGAGGATTGCTTGTTTTATTATTTTTAGGAGTTGTTTGTTAACGAATTTTTATTTCCATATGTCTTCTCTGTTATGTGTTTTCCTTACCAGAAAGACAATCAAAATAAAGTTTCATTTTGTTATCTTTTAGTGCCCCAAAAGTCACAAGCAGAACAAGAGGAAAACAGGTGATTTCTATTCAGATTGTGCTTTTATATTAAAAATATAAAACACGGGTGTGTTACCCTTCTGTTTAATAACTTTGTGTTTTGTTCGATAGGTTTAATTTCAGGCATTCTACGTCAGTTTCTAATCTAGCTGAAAGATTAGTTGTCTGGATGACAGATGTAGGTAAGAGTGTCTTTATTACTTTTATGTGTCCTTAAAATGCCCCTGAGAACCCCACTTTTCCTGGATGCCCCCTCTTCACTTAGCCCAGTGTCCTCAGCTCGAGCTGGGGGCATGAAGAGAGAGGGCTCTCAGTCCTGAGAGGGCCTCGTAGGATTGGTGGCCTAGCAAGCCACACTTCCTTTGCCTGATAGTTTCACTACTTTCATATAATAACATCTGTGATAGCAGCTTTTTAATCTCTTGGCCTCTGAATGGTGAGCACTAGTCACCTCACGTCAAACCTGAAGCCACTGTAGACTCAGATATCAGAAGGGAGTGTTTCTGGCAAAACCAAAATGTAATTATATAAACATTACACGTGTGCTTGGGGAAAGGTATAGGCACCAAGATGGGGGGCACGGGGCTTCTCTGTCCTCTAATCCCAACCCTGTGCTCCTAGGTTTCAAATTGAGTAAAACACTAACGAAATTTTTTACAAAAATGAAGAACTAAAATTAAACGACTGATATGAAGATATAAAAAAAATGAGACTGTTTCTTTGTTAGTAAAAGTAATGCTGTAATGAATATTACAGGATGTTTCTGAATTCGTATTTAAAGTATGTTCTATATGAGTTAGCTTTTCACTGTTCATTTTTTGTATGCCCCTCTTGAAAATAATAATTGTCATACAGTATTACAGATAGTATTAGTATTATAATATTACCTCTGCTGAAAAATATTGGATGAGTTCTATCCATTTGAATATTACATAATATTTAATAAAAGTTATTCTCATACAATGAAACATTTTTACCGTAATAAACTTTCTATATTAATAATTCATATATAATTTATAAAATTGAGAAAATCATTACAGGAAAAATACATTTTTAATTAACCTGAATACTTGAAAAACTTAAAAAAGGAAATGTGGCATACATACAAAAAAATGTATGAAATATTTCGAAAATAATAAAGTGACTATGAGTGTGCTGGTCACCCACCATTAGAGTGACACGTGCTGGTGTGGCAGAGGCCCTTGTGTGTTTACTCCCGCATGGTGTCTTCCCACACGCCCACCTCTGCAGGGAACCGCTGCCCACCTCAATTTGTGTTCCGTCCCTCAGTTTTTTTTGTAGTTTTTATCATCTTGATATACTGTTAGTGTTTTATGTTTTGAACTTCATATAAACAGATATAAATATGTTTCTACTGTCTTTTTTTCTTCACTCAATATTATTATTTAAAGATTCATCCATGTTGATTCAGTTAGCAATAGCTCATTTGTTTTCATTGCCATATAACTCACTGTTTAAATATATCACAACTTACCATATTCCACTGATGCCAGCAATTGGGCCATTTCCTCCTTCCCATTTCGTGCCATGATGGAAACCACACTGCTGGTCACTATTTAAGTCTGTGTCCTGGTGCACACATGCACAAGCTTTTGCATGGCTGTCCTCAGACCGTGTGCGTGGACCTGTCTATACATGCCAGATGTCTTCCAGTGTGGTTGTACCATACACCCACTACCAGATGTGGGTGACAGTCACTGGTCACTGGTGCTATGCATGGTCGCCAACACTTGGTATTAATTAACTTTACTATTGTGGTCAAATGAGCGTGAACGTCTGTTTCCTGTTGTTTTTAGTTGCATTTCCCTGGTCCCTCATTGGACAGACCATTTTTTCATATATTTGTTGACCGTTTGTGTTTTTTCTTATGGAAATATTTTTTAGTCCTTTGTGTTTTCCCTATTGGATTGTTTGTCTTATCTTAAGGTTTTTAAGAGTTTTGTAAAGAGACCCTTTCTACTGTTCCCTGACATGAAGACACTAGCCTTAGTAGTAAGATAAATAAAATGAAATTTCTTTCTTCGTCAGGATAGATGTTTACTGACTTCAGTCAGAGGGTAGTTGGAATAGGGGCAAGTGTAAATGAACCCTTTTCTCCTTTCCTTCCACCATTAGGTTTCACCTTAAGAGACTTGGAAACTCTTCCCTTTGGAATTGCTCTTCCCATCAGAGATGCAATTTATCACTGTCGCGAGCAGCCTGCTTCCGACTGGCCAGAGGCTGTGTGTCTCTTGATTGGACGTCAGGACCTTTCCAAACAGGCCTGTGAAGGAAACTTACCCAAAGGGAAATCTGTGAGTGTCAACACAGAAAGTTCAAGGTTCACCTTTAGCCTCAGTAAAATCAAAGTGGGCGTGTTCTTCATTTTCTTTATGTCTTTTTGCAAGCGTAAGCATCAGATTCATTTTTATGTTATGTGCCGGGTAGGGCTCATGATTGGCCAGATCTTAGTAACTGTAAGCTGGACACGGGAGCAGGTCTTGTGAATGCACCTTTCTTCGCCTTGAGTCAGAACAAGTGCCAGTCGCAGGGCAGCCACTGTGACTGACTCGCTTGTCCCGTACTGGGAGTTGACTGCTGTGTGGTCCTGAATTTGGGTAGTTAGTGTGTAACTGTTTTCTCCTTCATATGTTTCTAATTGGTTGAATTTCTTGAATTTAACCTTTTAAACAGCTGTAAATATATCCGTTTAATCACTTAAAACTGAAGCCCCACGAAGAGGATTTTTTTGGGGGGTGGACGGGGTACTAGTTGTTTAGATGTTTATTTGTTTAGATGATGACTGAATGTTACTCCTTCCGAATGCTCTCCTTCGTCAGTCTCCAAGTCTGGTTTTTAAGGAAAGAGTTCTAAGGAGCTACAAATGGAAGTGGAGTACATCATTACTCTCTAGTTACTTCTCTTTTAAAACTTAATTATGGAGTATTTCAGACTTATTCTAGAACTCTACTTTAAAAAACTAACTGGCAGCACTGCATTGCCATGAGGACCAGGAAGAGTCCGGGCTGTTGATTCACTGGTGGCAGTGCAAGCCCGGCCACGTGTCGTTAGCCTTGGAGCCAGCAGATGGGAATCAGTACATTGTCACTGTTATAATCTCCACGAGGGCTTCGGCACTGGTGCCTCTCCAGAACCTGGGCCTAGTGTGTTCCTCACGTCAGTGCTGCCCCCTGGATCTTTGGCACACGCAGTCTCCGTGGGGACGCAGGTTCCAGAAGGGTCACTCTGCACTTACATGACAGCTCTTAGTTGAACTAGTGTTTCTCTTGTTTTAAACAGAAAACCATTTATTTTTTCTTTTTGCTAATAATATGATTATCTTTTCCTTCACCAAGATAATTTTTAGCCTTTAGACCTCTTTCACTTACTATGAGTGAGAGCAGTGTAACATCATTAGCACTAAAACAAAATGGTATTAATAATCAGTCATCTGTATTTAATTGTCATTTTAAGTAATTCTGTGTAAATTCAGTTCAATTATTTGAAGCTCTATTTTATAAGTTATCTAAATTCAATTTATCAGCTGCTTAGTTCTGTATTTTATAGCTAACTCATCTATTAGAATATAGTTTCTTTTGAAATTAGATACTCTGTAGGAAGCACAGTGAATTTTTAGGAACTAAGAGTGATGATATAGTCATACCTGCCATTATTTTTTTTTCCATGCTAATGTTGTTTCATGTTAAACGTTGCCAAACCCCTGCGTTTCATCTGGGAGCTTGTCTGTTGAAGGCGCGTAAATGTTAGGAGGGTGAGGGTTCGTGCTGTTCGCTTCTGTTGAAGTCTGACTCCTGTGGTCGGGCAAGGCTCACGTTAAAGCAGACGCTGAGCTCTGGGGACAGTGAGAATCAAGGAACAGAGCCTTCTCGTTCACTTTGCTGCACTCAGTCCCTTCCCTTTTAAGACATTTTTATCTGGAACCTACTCATAACAACAGTGGAAACCTGCCACCATGATCCATTGTATAATTTAAATTACTAAAGGAAGAAAGTGTCCGGCTTTCGCCACCCTCAGGCTGTTCTCTTCTGCTTATATTAATCAGAGATAGTATTTAAATTTGTGTGCGAGGGGGTCACATTCCACTTACAGTCGTTTGTTTCCTTTTTGGGATGTTTAGCATATAGTTAGATTTTTACAGTTTGTTCAGAATGTTTCTGTCAGAGCAGTCAGCCTCCTGACTATTGTCCTAAACTTAAACTTTTCTCTTGGTTCTGTGAGGAGTTTTCCAAGTGGGTCATCTAATTGAACTTGACAGGGGAGTTGTAGCTTAGTGGCCCAGGCCAGCCTGCTGTGGAGGTGGCAGTCTGGGTCGGTCGGCGTGTCCGGCCATCACAGCCTCTCGCTCAGTTGGCGCGCGGCACCTGCTTCGTGAACTGTCACCACAATGCAGTCTGTTACTCAGGTGCTCTCATCAGATGTTCCTTCAGGAACAGAGACCGAGGAGGAGGACGACGGCATGAAGGACATGAACCAGGAGGTCATGTCACTCATATGGAGCGAGGACCTGCGGGTGCAGGATGTGAGGCGTCTTCTGCAGAGTGCGCACCCTGTGCGCGTCAATGTGGCGCAGTACCCGGAGCTCAGCGACCACGAGTTCATCGAGGAGAAGGAGAACAGGTAGGAGCAGCTGTCCGCCGCGCAGGGAGGTGTGAGGGCCACCCTGCCTCAGCCCGCCTGCCTTCCCAGTGTGTTGGAATTGGGTGACAGTGTCGTGTTTTAGACCCTCTGGACATACAGCCTCTGCTCTCCGGAAAAGGCGCATCTAACACCATTTTGCTGCTAGTTCCCTTAGAGCAGGGGTGTCCAAACTTTTTTCAATGTTTTTTTACCAAGGGCCATATGCGGTAAAATACACAAACAGCCGGGCCACTCACTCAAGGTGAAGTACGTCTTGCCTCACCTGGTTTATTTAAGTAAACTAAATATATGTTTGGAATTTCCTGCGGGCCAATTAAAAATGGATTGCGGGCCGCAGTTGGTCCGCGGGCCGCAGTTTGGACACGCCTGCCTTAGAGTTTACAAACAAAGCAAAACTCTGAACTTGTTCTTCTGAATCTTGATCAGGAACATATTTTGAGAGTTTTTTGTTATTGTTTTGAGTATCGGGTACACTTACACCAACCTTTTTTTTCTCCCATCAGAAACTAGTAGTGATCGGTAATAGTCATTAGCGTTCTCTCTTGCCACTTTCTAACACTTACTATATCCCTTCTTACATCTCTGACACTTACCTGTCCCTGGACAAATTGTAAGAGTCGTAATTAATGTCACATGTCTGTGACATTCCAGTCATGGTTGCCTTGGGACAATTCAACTTACTATTTAAAATTCTCTGCTGTCCTTTTATCTCCCTGGTTTCTACCACCTGTCAACTCTGCCCCTGTTTTCTCCTCTTTTCTTTACTTGTGATCCTGCTGAAGGGCAGGTGCATTCACACTCAGCCTCAGGCCGCTGAGGGTCTCAGTCAGTCATTGCCCCCCTCTCTCTGTTCCCTGCCCTTATGGACCCGGCATTAGTCACCGTAACAGAGGCCATGGAGTGACAGAGAGGTTGCGTGAGACCATGGTAGTTAGCATGGGCTCTGGAGCCACGCTTGGCTCTACCTGCTGGGTGACTCTGGGTAAGTTACTCACCGTCTTGCTGCCAGAGTTGCCTCCTCTGTAAGCACAGTCATGACTACAACTCCCAGACCTCACAGGGCCACTCTTGTGTCAAATGGGTGGTTTCTGCGCAGTGCTGGGGGCCCTGTCCCGGACACGGTGAAGCTCGATGCGCCCGTCCTCTTTGTGAACGTGCTTCCTTCATTCTGTGATGCCGATTTTTTTTAACCTTTTAATATCTCCAAACAGAGTATGCCTTTCAGTCAGTAGGTATTTAATTGGCAGTGACTTTTCTTTCCTAGTACCTCATGAAACAGTCATGCATCTTATCAGTGACATCGTAATTCAATGAAGGGACAGTATTACTGTTTTCAATACAGTAATGTTGTGGATTATATGTAAGGTTTCTGCTAAAAAATTCTGTGGGACGTTGGCTCCCGGCCTTGAGTGTCCCTGATTGTAAATGAATGTGGGACAGTGTTCCCAAAGAATCTCAGGACAGCAGTTTTTTTCCTCACCAATAAACTCAAAAAGCAGCTATGTGTGTGTGCAGTTAAAGAGAGAGCGTGCTTGTACGTAGCTTTGTCTGCAGAGAAAATGTTAGCTTCTGAAGGGCGTTTCTGTGTCTTCAGGTCAATTTTGTTTTGTTTTAAGGGGCTCTATGGAAGGTGATTTATTTTAATATAGAAACAAATAGCCCCCAGCAGCCACTTTAACCTTGAACGTCACTGAGCCAGTCAGTCCTGTATATCCCAACTGCCATGTAAGTGAAACAGATTCTGTGTTTTCCCTGCAGATACCATGGAATCCACTGACCTTCAGTGTAGGGACTTCCTTTCCGTCCTCGTGCTAGGCCACAGAGGTGGCACTTCTCAGGCTGTCTTGGCAGAATGATGGAGGAGGACCACGGGTACTGAGGGCAGCTAGACTGCAGACAACACGGAGGAAACACAAGCGGACAGTATTTTCCTTGGAGAGCGTTAGGGCCAGTTGGCGTAGAAGTTCAGGCTTCCCTTATTCTGACACTTAGAGAGTTGGCTTGGTTTGTAGACCCGCTGGTTTTCCCTCAAAGCAAATATGAAAGAAAAGAAGGGAAGTGTGTCTCCCCTTAGAGTTCCGAGTGGGAGTGAGGGTACAACCCGAGAACCGACGCATTGGGCTGACTCAGACACTTTCCTGCGGGTTCATAGGATGTGACTTCATTTTACACGACATGCCTTCTTTTCAAATACCTACGGATTGCATTCCAGTTATTTTCTTAAAAATGTTTCACATGTTGGTTTCAATTTTCATTATAGGTTGCTGCAGCTGTGCCAGCGAACTATGGCCCTTCCGGTGGGACGAGGAATGTTCACCTTGTTTTCATACCATCCGGTTCCAACGGAGCCATTGCCTGTTCCCAAGCTCAACTTGACTGGTATGTGAAGTGCGAGGAAGAAACGTGGCTGAGGACATGTTCATTGGAGTTCTGAATTAGCCAATAAAAGCGGAGGCAGGCTCTTGCTACCCCAAGTCTTTCCCCCCTCTTCTTTAGAGCTACCCTAGTGTCTGTCACAGAGCAGATAGCAAACCAGACTAAACACTAACGGCATGGAGTAGGTCAGTGCTGATTCCTGCATTTAATGAGTCCGTGGGAGACACGAAAAGGCTCTAGGCGAAGTTTAGAAACATGTCGGTAATGGTGAGATTATTGAGCTTTAAAGAATCTTAAAGTGTAAAAGGTAAAAATATTTAGTGTGAAAATGTCTTTTTATTATGAATACATGATCCTTGTACAAAACAAGATATACTGACAGTCGTCCCACTTGCTACTGGACTTCACTAGTGTTAACCTTTTGGTGCATACATTTCTGAATTTTATTTCTGCATTTTCTGATTTTATATTTGCTTAGTTATCAGAAAATTGAAATTTGTTTTATAAATTATTTTAAAAATGTACTGTACAGTGGGCATCCTTGCATATCTAGCATACATATTGTACAGTTGTATGTGTTATGTAGTATTGTGTAATCATTTGTTACCGACACTTCATTTTTATTTGTTCGAGTGTTTCAGTGGAATATAGTTTATATGAACAACCTCATATTAGAAATTACGCTTTCTTGCTATTTTAGACATATCGATGGGGTGTGTTCATCTTACTTATGTAGGATAATTGCTTAGAAGTATGACTCCCAGGACAGCGAGTCAGGCTGCATCCGTTTTCACTTCCGCTGGCTATGACAGGGCTCCTTGCCAGTATCTGGATTACAGGGCGTTTTGCAGCACATGTTCGTCTGCTGCTGGTATGAGTGTTCTACAGGCGATAGTGGCGCATAGTGGAAATTACCATTGAACATCCTTTAGAGCACATGAGGTTTTAGAGACCCGTACAAAATGTATGCATAATGCATACAGTAATGGGTAGTATGTAAGATACATAAATATAATTCCACAGTATTTCAAGTTTGTGTCATTTTAAAAGTCCAGGGTCCCTCTCATATGTGCTGTCAGCAGCATGTGGGTCATGCGGCCCACTGAGTGAAGAACCCGCTCTCTTCTCCAGTGTCATCTCGTCAGGCCTCATCTCCACCGTGACCCGCACTGTCGTGATTGTTCTCTCAGAGAGATAAAGTAACTATGGCAAAATCTGAACAATTGTTGAATCTTGATGGAGGTCCAGGTATTAGGTGTTCATTTCATTAGTCTTTCAACTCTTGGCAGGTTTTCATAGAAAAAGTTTGAGTTGGAAAAGAACCTCATGCAAAATTGGCAAATGCTAAACCATGTTAAACCTGATGCTTGACTGCATGTTGAAAATAAGTATATGAATCATTGTCTTCTTTTTTCTGAATACATTAGGTCATTTGCATGATTTAAAATGACATTAATCCCAAGTTTATTCTTTTAATCATTCTGGTAGCCCCCTGCTCCCCATCCCCTAAAATTATCTTGATTTAATAATAATTTAGGAAAAAACACTTTCTTAATATACTTCCTTGACTCACACTGATATGGCCTGTTGTATTTTATATGTTGTTAGTCTTGTTGGAGTCAGTTTGCTTCACCCATTGCTTTCATTTTCTTTTGTATGCAAAAATGTGTTATGTATTTGATGAATTGTTGTGTTTAGAAAGTTTACTTATTTATTTTTTAATTACTAATCTCTGCCTTTTTTGAGAAAGTAAAAATGTAACTCATGAACTTGTCAGCCTGTGTGGTGCTACCATATACCAGCATTTGAGTTAGCTCTTAAGAAAAGCAAATGGTAAAGACACACGTATTTTACTTCATGTGTGCGCGCACGTGTCTATATGTACGTGTGTCTACACACTGCACATAAGACACTGTGCTTCCATCTAAAATTGATTTTACATGACTCTCATAGCTCCTTTAAAACCATATTTTCAAACCTCTAGTGAACTTTATGCATTATTTATACATTATTTAGAATATTTTAAATATTTATCCGTGCTTGAGCTACTACAGAATATTAAAAATTTAAAAAGAATTCAGTATTTACTTGTACGCAGTGTAGATCAAACCTCAAGACTCAAGAAAAGGAATTCAAAGAGAACATGGTATCATGATATTTAATTTACATCCTCTTAAATTGACCATCATGTTAAATTTAGTGAGTGCTCTTATGGTTCACTGTGTAACTCAGGTCTATAAAATGATGTTTTCTATAGAGCTGTCTCCGAGTGAGTTTGGTGTTTTTAACAACAGCATATTAATTAGATATCTATCTGCATAGAGAGAGATAGACATAGATAGGGATAGAGCGAATTTATAAAGGTCTTTGTCTCTTTTAAAATGTCATTTCCCCTTAATGTTCCAAGAAAAACATGAGACGGCATATTTAAAATTAACATCAATGTCACCATTGCCATATTGGGTTTTACTATTCGTGTAGTCTAACAGTGGCTAGTCTTTTTTTACTTTTTTAATAAGCTTCCTGCTGTTTGAAAGAAAGATTTCAAAGCAGTGGGTATAATCAGAGCTCTACAAAGTTAAATTGGCATCAGTTATCTTATAGCCCTGTGTATTTTAGCAAAAAAAGACAATGAGTTATTTTAAACAATTGAGGGTTTTTTTCCACCTGCATCACGTTTGACTCACATGTGTAAAATCTTAAGTGCTCATAGTAACCTAATATTCCCAGTGTTACGAATGTAGAAAAAGTTATCTCAGTTCTCAAGAATCTGAATGTAAGTGTTTTAGTTTTGTGAACTTCTGTTCTCTGAATTGTGAATTTGTTTGCCTGAATAGGGCGTGCCCCTCCCCGGAACACAACGGTGGACCTCAACACCGGGAACATCGATGTGCCTCCCAACATGACCAGCTGGGCCAGCTTCCACAACGGTGTGGCTGCCGGCCTCAAGATAGCGCCCGCCTCGCAGATCGACTCGGCCTGGATTGCATACAATAAGCCCAAGCACGCCGAGTTGGCCAATGAGTATGCGGGCTTCCTCATGGCCCTGGGCCTGAACGGGCACCTCACCAAGCTGGCCACTCTCAACATCCATGACTACTTGACCAAGGTGAGGACTCATCTCCCACCTCCTGGCCCTATGCCTCACCTGGGCTGTTGGGACAGCTCCTAATTGTTCCATCCATTTTCCTCATAATGGGCAGAGTGATCTTTCTAAAGTATCATCAGAATAGGTCACTTCCTGATCAAACTGTAGTGGCCTTCCATCACTCCGAATAGGTCACTTCCTGTAGTGGCCTTCTGTGGCTCCGAATAGGTCACTTCCTGTAGTGGCCTTCCATCACTCCAAATAGGTCACTTCCTGTAGTGGCCTTCTATGGCTCCTAATGTGCGTCTCAGAGCCAGTGTGTCCCTGCCCCGGCCTTACTGTGTGCTGCTCTTCCCCTTGCTACGCACATGCCCACCATGCTGCCTGGCCGCTTTAGCTCCTTGGCATACCAAACTCTTTGTCTTGGCATAAGCTCTTTCGCTTTTATGCCATAAAAACCTACCCACTAGTATACAATTCAGTGGATTTTAGTATATTTATGGAAATTGAGAACATGTCCATCACCTTTTGAAGGAACCTCATATCTAGGAGCAGTCGCTCTCTGGTCCACTCTCCCTTCAGCCCCTGGCAACCATGGTTCTACTTCCTGTCTCTCTGGATTTGCTGACTCTGGACCTTTCATAGAAATGGGGTCATACAATCTGCGGCCTTTTGTGACCAGTTTCTTTCCCTTAGCATAATATTTTCAAGGTTTGATCATGTTATATCTTGCATCAGCACTTCATTTCTTTATATTGCTGAATAGATACTCCATTGTATGGATATACTGTATTTTATTTATCCATTCATCAGTTGATGGATATTTGGATATTTCTACTTTTTGGCTATTATAAATAATGCTGTTATAAACATGTATATGTCTTTGTGGACATATGTTTTCATTTCTCTTGGGTATATTGCTAGGAGTGGAACTGCTGGGTTGTGTGGTAACTCTTTGTTTAAATTCTTGGGGAACCACCAAACTGTTTTCCAGAGTGGCTGCCCCATTTTACAATGGCACCAGCAGTACCTAAGGCTTCCAATTTCTCCATATTCTTGCCAACACTTGTTATTGTCTGTCTTCATTATAGTCAATCTCGTAGGTGTCAAGAAATAGCTCATTGTGGTTTTGGTTTGCATTTCCTTGATGGCTAATGATGTTGAGCATCTTCTCGTGCTCGGAGGCCATTTGTAAGTTTACTTTGGAGGGATTATTTAAACCGTTTGCTTATATTTTACTTGGGTTGTCTTATTGAGTGTATCCTTTATGTATTCTAGATACAGGTCCATTAACAGAGAAGGGATTTACAGAATTTTTCTCCCATTCTTTGGGTTGTCTTTTCACTTTCTGATGGCATCTTTGAAACATAAAAGTTGTTAATTTTGATGGAGTCTAATTCATCTGTTTTTCTTGGTTGCTGTGCTTTTGGTGTCATATCAAAGTCACTAACTAAGACAAAGTCACGAAGATTTCCACCTGTGTTTTCTCCTAAGCATTTTATAATTTTAGCACCTACATGTAGTTCTGTGATCCAGTTAAAGATAATTTTGTATGGAATATAAGGAGGGGGCCCGCCCGCCTCACTGCAGCCATCACAGCACTATTTTGAGAAGATGTTTCTTTTCCTATTGGGTGCTCTTGGCATCAGTGCGAGGGCTCGTTTCTGGATCACCTCGGAGCCAGTTTCTGGATCACCTCTGGATTACCTGTTCGTCTCTCACCTGACATCATTCTCTCACTTTCTAAAGTTGAGTGCCTCCTTTTCTGCCACTTTCCTGGCTACTTTGTACTCATCCTTCAGGTCCTATTATAAATTTTACTTTTTCAGAGATTCCTAATAATTCTCCCGCCCCTCCTAATCTAGATTAGGTCCACTGAATACTTTTTACTAACTTCGTGAGGGCAAGGACCATGGCTGTTTAGTTTGCTGTTGTATTCTCGGTGCCTGTCACATCAAATGCTTCGTGAAGGTACTGTCAGGCAGTATTTTATTTAAACCACTTATCTGCTTTGGAAGTGACTCGGTTTTCATCTCCTTTCTGTCACAGGGTCATGAAATGACAAGCATCGGACTGCTGCTCGGCGTGTCTGCCGCGAAGCTGGGCACCATGGACATGTCGGTCACTCGGCTGCTCAGCATCCACGTCCCTGCGCTCTTACCCCCAACGTCCACGGAGCTGGATGTCCCGCACAACGTTCAGGTGGCTGCGGTGGTGGGCATCGGCCTTGTGTACCAAGGGACAGCCCACAGGCACACGGCGGAGGTGCTGCTGGCTGAGATAGGTATGGCGTCAGCAGTGCTGTGTCTTCATGGGCTTGCGTTTCCCTCCCCACAGCAACCAGAGCAGGAATGAGGGGAAATTTGTTACAATCAAGGAGAAACCAGTAGCTCTGGTGAGGCTAGAGTGATCCAGTACGAATAGCGATTCCCCAAGCTGGTGTTCCCACGCAGGTTACCGGTCTGCACTTTCCCTGGCCTCGCTGAGGCAGCCTCTCCATCACAGGCGGGCAGTGTCCGCTGTGTCGCCATCAGGCGAGGTCTCCCGTGCTCTGCACTCCAAACAGAGTCCTCAACACGGTGTTTATCCTGTGGGACCACAGCACTTCCGGGAGGATGGAAGGGGGCCTCCTGCTTGCCTCCATACATGCTGGTGGGCATGTTGGTGAGGAAATGCATCTTCTGTGTTTTCAGTTGAGTCTGAGCTTTTGGGAAGTCTGTCTTACGTGTCGTCACCTTTTGCTGACCAGTGGCGATGCTGTGGGCGTTAGTTTGTTGAGGAGTTGAGAGGCTCACTCACCGGCCTCGTCCTGTTCTAATCAGGATCTTCCCTCCCGATGTTCAGGATATGTTGATGAAGGTGCCTTACTCTCGGGAGTGACTGCAGCAGGCAGCGATGGCACCAGACGGCTGCACGGCTCACGCTTGGCTGGGGCCAGTGCTTCTGGCTGCAGGGCTGTGGGCTGCTGCCCTGGCTCTGTTCCAGGGGCCCCATTCTGGGGCCCAGGCAGGAGGGTGTGCTGCTTCTAGGCTGACGACAGAGGGAAGCGCAGTCAGACCTTTGCGGACTTTGCTCGCTGAGATCCCAGGCCAAAGCTAGTCACTTGCTCAGGTCCCCTGCGAGGCTCTGTCAGGACTGGGTGTGACAGCACTGGCATCGCGGGGCCCTGAAGAATCGGGACCAACAGTGTAGCCTACCACAGTGATGAAATGAAGTATCCTCAAAACTGAGACGTTCCGGTGCCCACAGTGTGCAGTAACATAAATTGTTGGTCTGCGACACTTACTCAGAAGCTCCTCCCGCCTGGCTTTGGCAGCTTGTTCCCCTACAGGGTGACATCACATCTTTGGTCCATAGTGGCCTCTGGTGACGTCATCGTACATCCCTCAGCCCAGCACACTTTTGTGTTGTATGTCGAGGGTTTCCACTGGATTCATACGAGAATGCTTATGCTCTTGTGTGTAATTGCAGACGGAATAGCTGTACTGCCCTTTTCATATGTCACTGCCATAAATGTTTTGAAAATGAATTTTATATTGTTTAATATCACTGAATTGGTGTTCTGTAAATTACCTAGTTGTTTTCTTGTTTTTAGGACTCTTAAGTTGTTTCTAATTCTTCACCATTATGCGTAAACATTACACTGATCACTTTTGTACAGTCTTTCTTTTTTAAAAAAAAAAAAAAATTGCATTTTTTTTCCTGGAGATAAAATCCCAGGAGTGTGAACTTTTTTTTGGAGGGAGAGGTCTTTTACATATGATACGTTTTAGAGGGAAAAGTCTTCATATGTGATAACGTTTTGCTGCCTTAAAAGGTAGAATTAGAGTTATGGGGTGCTTTTTAAGTTTTTATTTTGCACTGGCCAAACTTAGGATCACTGCACAGAAATTCTGCTATCGTAGGGCAGTTCAGTAGCATATAAAGTCAAAATAAGAGTCTGGAAACACAATATTTAATGTGCTTAGACACTTAACCTGTCCATTATCAGTATTTCAACACCACATCGAATGAATGGTTTTGAAAATAATAAAGCAGAAACAAAATGCTAGAGATTAAAAATTAAAACTGTTTTGAGCATCCCTCTCTTTAAAAATATTTTTCCTCCGTCTTGGTAAAAATTTTTTTTTTAAGTAAAACCCGGGTTTTCACAGTGTTTTAAAGTCATTGCTTTCAAGTTGGCATATTAAAAGAACCATTTGATGGCTTTTTTTGTAGTGTACTGACAGCCGTGGACACCATTTGTGATGTCATGTCTTTCTGAGTGGGCTTGTATGGAACCCATAGTTCTTAGGCACCTCACTAGAAAGTTCCCTGTAAGGCCTTTGTGAGTGAGGAGCTTCGGAGGCCCACTTGAACTGTGCTGTTTCCTGTTTCACAGGGCGGCCCCCGGGCCCGGAGATGGAGTACTGCACCGACAGGGAGTCCTACTCTTTGGCGGCTGGCTTGGCCCTGGGCATGGTCTGCTTGGGGGTAAGCAGTCTGCCGTTGCCGGCTGTGTGACCACACCTGCGTGTGGGCGTGAGTCTCGGGAGCCTGGAGGCTGAGTGCCGCTCTGCCTTACCCCGACTGCACTTAACCTGATCTGCTCTTTCTTCTTCCTGGGTGTTTTGCAAAGTGCTAGATCCGGAAATGGAGAGAGAGTGTAGTAAAGAGTGGGGCTTCAAGATTTCTCTCCCCGGGCTTAGATATACGTATTCATGAATGAACTAAGGTAACGAAATTTCTCGAAAAGGTTTTAAGACGTAAGATGAAGAAGTGACAGCTCACTGAGACAGGACGCAGAAAATAGTGAAAACGTGTGGATGGCGAGGACCTGTAAGAGTCGGTTGTAGATGCTAGAGAGAAACCAGGGCCCACCTTTGGCACCCCGGCGTTCACCAGGCCTCACACAGAATGTGCCACAATGCCTAGCATCTGCTCTGTGACGGAAGGCAGTGTTGACCCATCTCCAACCCCATCGTGAGACGTGGTCCAGAATAATCAAACCCCTTTCATTCAGTGAGTACATCAGGAATGTGGGGTCCTTGGAGAGCCATCCACACGTTGTCACACTTTAGCTAGATATACAAAGCAAGGTGACTGTCCGGAGTTTGACTCTTCACATTATACATGAACTAAAGAGGAGATGGTCCAATGGAAAAGCTTCCTCCTGGTCCTGACCAGGGAGTCAGGTCATTTAAACACAGTATCATCCAGTGGTTAAGCAACCCCATGCATTGTGGTGCCAAGCTGCCTGTGTCATATCCAGCCCTGCCACTTGGTCACTGTGTCACCCCGGCTTCTCTCTTTGTGCCTCACTCTCCTCACCTATTAAAATAGTAGCTATTTGACAGAATCGTCATGTTAACTAAGTTAATCTATGTTAAACACACAGAATAATATTTGAAACAGTAAGGATGCAGGAAGTTGTTTTTACTGTTATAATAATTGGTGTCCGAAGGTTCCCCGGCACAATAATGAAACGACTCAGATGTTCCTAGTTCACATTCATTTTCCAAACCTAATATTTTCTTTGGCTGTTAGTGCAACTTCCTGTGCTTTGAAGCCTTTATGTATTTTGTGAAATCAAAGTATGAACTTGACCATATCAATAGTGTAATTTTAATGTGAATTATTAATAGCTTGAGTGTAGTTAATTTAATTGGAAAAATGCCCCAGTGTACCGTGCTGTGGTTTGTATGTGCTGTGGACCTTCCTGCATACCTTCCCTGTCTGTGCCTGCTGTCTCGTGTCCCAGCACGGCAGCAATCTCATAGGCATGTGTGACCTGAATGTGCCCGAGCAGCTCTATCAGTACATGGTCGGGGGCCACCGGCGCTTCCCAGCAGGAACGCACAGGGAGAAGCACAAGTCTCCAAGTTACCAGATCAAAGTAAGTCCAAGTCGGAGCGCTGACGCGTAGTGCTGTCATACCCACCTCTGTCAATATGTTGGTTGGAAGCAGAATAATTTTATAATAAGTCACACACAAGTCTTTTACCCGAGTAAACTTCTCTTGACAGGAAGGAGATACCATAAACGTGGATGTGACGTGTCCAGGTGCCACTTTGGCTCTGGCTATGATCTACTTAAAAACCAACAACAGGTATTGCGTCCCTACCCGTCCTCCCCCTCGCTCCCCGTGACAGCGTGACTTCCTTTCTGACCTCAGTAGTAAAACGAAAGTATCTTAATGTGTTTATTTCCCCTCTGCTAGATAACCCTGATTTTAATTCTGAAATACCTCAGATTATATACATTTTTATCTAAAAACCATGTATTTTGCTATTTTAATATTTGACAATATAATCACCAGTTGTATTCATTGCTGTTTTATAGTTGATGTCACTGACAATCCCAAAATGCCCAATTCCTTTTTATTAAACGTGCATATCGTTGTGAGGACTGGGGAAGCCAGAAATACTTAGCGTTATTCTTCTCCTGGTTCCTGTTTACAAAAGTGGTTTCTGCTTTCCTTCTGACCCCACCGTTTACCTTCCCAACACCAACGATTAGTGCTGACCCTTGAAAGCAGACCTTTGGCTTTTATTTTACATTTTGCACAGAAGAGTAAGTTGGGGAGGAGACATTAACCTTGTTTTAGGTCTTTTAATTTAAAAAATATTCTAAGATTCCAGAAATGTTTCAATGTTGTAATTCCTCGTGTTAGAAAAAGGGAATATATGCAAAATTAACAAAGTGGGTAAAAACAGATACTTATTCATCTGTTTGGATGAGTGTGTATGTTAGTGCTTTCTTGGCGAACAAAACGAAACTAAACATATCCGTCCTCATGCAGCTTACGTCATAGTAAGACACAACACACACACGGTAAATGGTATGTTAGAGGGTGGAAAGTACTAAACAAGACAATGGGGCAGCGGCTGGAGCGCGGACGAGGCAATCTGTGTGGGCTTTCAATTCTTTGCCTCTTCTGAGCGATGATGGCCTTCATCAACAGGTCCATTGCCGATTGGCTGCGAGCTCCCGACACCATGTACTTGCTGGACTTTGTGAAACCAGAGTTCCTCCTGCTTAGGGTACGTACTTTGTGCTTTCCACTTCTGTTCATATGAGTCTGTCTGGTTCTCAGATTGGCTTGCAAATCCCAGTGTTTCTGCAAGGGAACCTTTTACTCTAAATGCATCATGTACCTGTAATTGGTGGTGTTCTTTTGAGATTTCCCACGTTTAGCTGTAGGAATGCAGGAAAAGCAGCCATGTTGACCTGTAATACCTGAAGTTGACGTTTCAGCTTCTCACATTATCATTCAAGATTTCCTCTCAAGCAGCATGTGACCGGGGCTTCACTGCTGTTTTCCTTATTAGTAAGGAGGCAGTCTTAGTCTTAAGGATCGTTAATGGCAGCAGCTGCTTGCCTAGGTTATTCCCTCTGTACTGTTTAAACTTCTATGTTTTTGGCATAGGAAAGCCTTGAAATTATGTAGCCAGAGCTGTGTCTCTTTTCGAGTTTTCTTTTATGGAACTAGTTTTGAAACGTACTCTCCAGCTTCTCCAAACTTTGATGATAACTCAATTTTAGTTTTCTGTGTTAAAATCTAAATGTTTGTTTTATTTTAATGAGTTGCTTAGGTTGATCCTATATGCTTACTTTATTTTTCAAAATTGCCATCAGTTGGAAACTGATTCTTAAATTATTTTGTTTAACAGTATCCTTTTTACAAAATCTGTGAACTTTGCCTGCTCTAATTAATTTTATCTGTATTATGTTTTTCAGACACTTGCTCGATGCCTAATCTTGTGGGATGATATTTTACCAAATTCCAAGTGGGTTGACAGCAATGTCCCTCAGGTGAGTACACACGATAGATATTGGTTATCTTTAATGGCATAAAATTATGTTTTTGTGTGTGGAATTTTCCAAAACCCTATTAGATGCTTCTTTTTAGGAAGGCAGTTTTGATGATTACTATCTACTGAAAGCATAGGAACGTTCATTTTAAGCTTGTGTGCTGACCACAGACCAGCCTTCCTTTTCGGTCGCAGATGCCAAGAAATTGTAGTTTTTAAAAATTAAATATACCAGGATACCCTCAAAAAGTATTTTTGACGTTTTTATCCTAGCTCGGTACACATTTATGTAAGATGCTCCTTTACTCTGTGACAAGTTACACCTCCTGCGTAATCACTCGCCTTAACTACTTTATGACATATTTATCCAATAAGCCAAATAGTTAAAAATAAGCAGACCCCTTCGCAAAAACTCCAAACCAGATATTAGAAATGAACACAGCCCTTTGATCAGCTGTCCATAGGTGGTGGTCTCAGTTCCTTTTTGCTTATAAAATAAATCTATTGACCCCTGAGAGTGCTAGTGTTTCCCAGGCCCAGTGCGTGGCCCTGCTGGGGTTCAAACTTTGGCCTTCAAGTTTCTTTTGAAGACAAAAAAAATAGAGCTTATAAATACCTGCTGTCAAAATAGAAGCAGGTCACGATGATGTTATAGCTAAGCACCTTTCATGGATGTTATAAGCACGTGACTGACCCGTGTGTGTGTGTGTGTGTGTGTGTGTGTATAAATTACTCACTTTGGCGTTATACCAGTTTTTTAGAATGCCACTCAATTTCTGAGTAAATAGAGTCCAAAATTAAAAATAAATACTGGAGAGGAAGAAAGATGGAAGTAGCATCAGCCAACAGAATTATTTACCTCGTTGAGATTATGTAAGAGAAACAGTATTTCGAGTGTTTGATGTGGTCATATTTAGTACATAAGATTCTGTCAAAAGTGGCTTCTGAGTATTCTATTGGTTTATCATAGAAAGCATCTTGAAACGTTATTCTCCGGAGCAGTTTTTTAAAAAGAACAATAAGAATAAATCTTCAGAGTTCTGTGTACTTGCGTTCATATGTTTAGAAAATATATAGCTTTTTCTTTTTTATTTGTAGTTTTTCAGTGAAGCAGATTAAATCTGTTCGTGGTTGGTAAAGCTAGACACTTTTTTTATTTAAGATAAATTCTTGTTCACTGCCTGTAGTGAAAGAAAAGGGATGTGTTTCTGCATAGTAGTTGCAGATTAACACATGGACATTTCAGTTTAATTGGGGGAATTCATCTATTGACTAACCTCACCTCTGGTAGGCTCAGTGCTAGAAACGTGCCACAGCTAAGAAGGGTGCGTCGGAGTGGGGTTCCCTCCATCCCCAGCTCGTCCCCACAGCCCGCCCCCCTCACTTCTGCAGCTGCCATCTTGTATTTCGGCTCCCTGGTAGGAAATACCATCACTCTGCCATTGAGTCAGAATGTACTTAAGTCCTCCAGCTTACATTTGTTCAGTCCTGTTCAGTTACTGTGCTTACTTGGCTTGTCTTAGGTTGGAAGTTGGGTGGCGTGAATGTGGTTAAAACATAGGCATTTGAATGAAATGGTTTGGTAAAGCTTTTTTTTTTATATAAACACAGCCATGATAAGCAGGGTGTTATATTTCAGATCATCAAATGTTTGTAACTTGAATATTAATGTTCAAGTATTCTTGATTTCTGTCTTGGCAGATTATACGAGAAAATAGTATCTCTCTCAGTGAGATTGAATTGCCTTGCTCCGAGGACTTGAACCTGGAGACTCTGTCGTAAGTTGTGAAGTGTGGTGTGTGCATGCGCACCTAGCCTCTGTCAGGTGACTAATGGGAATGCACTGGAGAGGAGCAGTCCTGCCCTTGACTCGGGAAAGCCTGGGTCCCTGTTTCTAACCATTGCCGATCGCATGTTCACAAAGCTGACTCCTGTTTGCTTGCTTTTGTTCAGGTCTGGAGTGTAGCTCTCTTGCCCTCAGAAACCAATGTCGGAGATTTAACTTGTATCTTTTTCTCTTTTATCCTTTCCATTGAACAAATGGCAGTGAGCTTTAAAAGTAACCTTCTTTTGCTGCCTATGCAACATGCAGGCAGGAGGCGTCCTTTCTGAGCAGGAGCCAGTGGAGCAACTGCCGAGGGAGGCGCAGCCCTGCCCTCCCAGAACAGTAGAGAGGACAGGAATAGGCACTGTTTTACTCCAAGCTATGCAGTCGTGAATTTTAAGTCAGAATAACGGCATCATGGCATTTCTTGTAATCTGTCTCCAGGCAAGCACATGTCTACATAATTGCAGGAGCCTGTCTGTCTCTGGGTTTTCGATTTGCTGGCTCAGAAAACTTATCAGCATTTAACTGTTTGGTAAGAAGTGATCTTAGTTGACTCTGTTGCATTTTCTTTTTTCACGAAATCTTAATGTGCTTCTCTTAACTTTAGATGCTTTCTTTTGTTTTTCCAGCATAAATTTGCAAAAGATTTCATGACTTATTTGTCTGCACCTAATGCTTCTGTGGTAAGTCTTTTATGAGTCAGTCTCCTTGGGAATAAAATTCAAATCGAAGGAAGTTCACTGATAATTCAGTTACTCATGTGTTGTCACATATCTCTGCAGTTTGTTCAGATTTAGAATGGGAGGTTTGAAGTGTTGGCTCATCTTTGTATTTTTGTTCTGGGCTATTAATTAGGTAAGAATATGTTTACCCTTGAAGGGTGCACAGGTCTCCAATTCTTGTGACGAGAGAATAAATAAGAAAAGCCGTATCCTTCATGGATTGTCATACCATCTGCCATTCTGTCTCAGTACTGAATATTGGTAATTGCTTTTTTAAAAAAATTGGTGTTCAGTAAAAATGCAAATGTGATTGAGACATTGCTGCTCTGATGACAGGAAGACTGAAAGATTCTATTTCCTGGTAAAAGCCGCACAGATTTATGCAACATTATTTATAATATGAGAAAACTGGAAACATCAAAAAGTCTAAAAGTAGTTAAGTGAGTTTGATTATGGTGTATCTGTACATTGCCATACAATGGAGCTATCAGTATCGTGTTCTATAAGGATTTTTCATGAGTGAAGTTTGCTTATAATGTAATAGATTAGAAAGTTTTACAATGTGTATAGTAATATCTCAGTTTCACTTGAGAAAAAACACATAAATGCAGGAAAAGATTTGGAGAAAAAGAAAGGCAGAATGTTTATAGCAGTTTTCTTTGGTTGTTATTTCCTTTTTGGTACTTTATTTTCTGAATTTTCTACATTGAACTTAGATTTCATAATCAGAGAACATACTTGTTTTTACAGATTTTTAAAAGTTCATAAACATTTGTAGTCTAATGATGGCCAGTCTAGTTTTCATGGTAAAGAATGTAACACGACAGCCCTCCTTCGCACTCCAGACAGGCCCCCACAACCTGGAGACGTGCCTAAGCGTGGTGCTGCTGTCCCTGGCCATGGTCATGGCTGGCTCGGGGAACTTGAAGGTGCTGCAGCTGTGTCGCTTCTTGCACATGAAAACAGGCGGTGAAATGAACTATGGTTTCCACTTGGCCCATCACATGGCCCTCGGACTTCTGTTTCTGGGAGGAGGAAGGTAAATGAGTATGTATTTCTTTCCTCGATGACAAGATACGGTGAGCAAGATCTTTAAGAGAGGCTTATTTTGAATCTGAGCATGCTTGAAAATGTTTGCTTCTGGAGGCCGTTAGCTTATCTGGAGGCATTAGTACACTTTGCAAGGGCCTTTTTATGGTTTGACCATCACTGTATGCCCTACTTAGGGTTACCATCCTCTCTCTAAGACACTTAGCAACACTGCATTTCTCAGAAGAGTCTGCTCAGCACTTCACTGCCACGTTCACTGCTTAAATACTTGACTTCTACTGAGCCGCTTTCTCACGAAGGTCACGAACATCGTCAGCCAACAAATCCTGTGGCATTTGCTTAGTTTTCAACTTCCTCGTTCTCTCCCCAGCATCCGTCATTCCTGACCACCTCATTCTTTTGTAAGACTCGCCAGACTTTCATGATGTGTATTGAATAACAATACACATAGACGCGTGTGCAGACCGTAGCAGCACAGCTCAGTGGCATGGCGGGACCAGGGTGTAGCCAGACGCCCGTCTGCACCCTGCCCGGCACCTCCCAGTCGCTGGTGCTTTAGTTCTGCCCAGAGAGAACCACTACTTACTCTTCTGACACCTTAGACTGCTTTTGCCTGTGTTTGAAATTCACATGCATCATACACTGTGCGTCCTTTTGTTTCTTGCTGCTTTTGCTCAGCGTACTGTTTGTGAGATCCATCTGTGTTGTGTGTCGTGCTGGGTTAGTCATGTTTCCATGCTCTTGAAGCCACTGGGTGACTGGGGTCCGTACCTGCAGTTACTGGACTGTGTGCTGTCTAGTTTGGGCCATTGTGGAGACTACTGTCATGCACGTTCTTGTCACGCCTTTGATTTGTCGTGTGCAGATCAACGAGTGGGAGTGGCCACCGTGTGTCTGTGTGTTCGTCTCTGTAGTCAGGCCTTCAGTGCGCCGAAGTGGTCGTACCTTGTTACCTGCCATACGAAGGTCTAGTCGCCCGCAGCCCTTATCAACATTTGTTATTGATAGTCGTCTTAATTTTAGCCATCTCGTGGTGGTATCTTGTTGTAGTTTTGATTTCCATTTCCCTGACTAATGATACTTAGCACTTTTTCATATCTTTAATGACCAACTGGAAATCTCTTTTGTGATATCCAGAGCTCTTGCTACCCATTTTCATACTGGTTTATTTATTTTTCAATTTTTATTCATGGTAAAATACACATATGATTTAGCACCTTAAACATTGTTAAATGTACAGTTCAGTGGTATTAAGTATTTTCAGATTTTCCTTTTGCAAAACTGAAATTCTATACCCTTTAAATAACAGCTCCTCTATTTCTCCTTCTCCCAGCCTCTGGCAGCCACTATTCTCCTTTCTGTTTCTAGTAATTTGACTATTCCATATTGGTTCATTGCTGTGACCTGAGGCCTTTGTCACTTTTGTATGTTGTAGTATCTTCTTCTCCTCTGTGGCTTGCCATTTAACTCTCTTAATAGTGTCTTTTGATGAACAGAATTAGGAGTGTTTTTATTTTATGGTTAGTACTTTTCTGTCCTGATGAAGTATTTTTTAGCCCTGTACCTCCCAAGAAGATATTCTTCTATTTGTCTTCCAGAAGTTTTTTAGATTTTCCATTCTTTTGGGTTTAAAATCTCCCTGGAACTGATTTTTCTGAATGTTTTTTCCCCATCGATGGCGCATGGTTACTGAAAAGTTTATCTCTTCTCCACGGTTCTGCAGAACCACCTTTGTTGTAACTTCAGTGTCTGTGTGTTTATTTCTGGGCTAGTAGGTTCAGTTGGTCCGTGTTTCTATACGTGCACCAAAACCAGTGTCTAATCTGTTGTGGTTTATAGTGAGTGAGGCACCCTGGGGAGGAAACACGCCCCAAGTGTGCTTTTCTGTCCTTGGCACCCTGCCCTCCACCGCAGCACTGGAATTCCTTGTGATTTTCACACTAAAGAACCTGTAAAGTGTTGATCGGACTTGCACTGGGTCTGTACAGGGGTTTGGGAGGAGCTGGTGCATCTCTCCGTTGGGGAGCGTGGGGTGTCCTGCGCTCGTTTGCTCTCGGGTGTGACCTTGGTCCACTGACACAATTCCTGCAAGTCACGCAGGTTCTTGTCCCCTTTTCTTTAAAACTGAACAGTACATTGGAACTCGCCTTTCCAGAACACAGAAAGTAAAGGTTGTCAGAAAGGTGGCATGCCCTTTAAGCAGGTTTTGTAGAATTGTTCTTTAATTATTTAGAATTAAGAATGGCTAAAGAAATACTTCTGTGCAAATTCTTCTTATTTTATGATTTTTTAAAAATTCCATTTTCCTTTCAAAATAAGCCCCTCTCGAGTTTTGTTCTCTTCCTCAGCCGCTCTCCGTGGCCCCACACTGTGTGAGCTGCTCCCCCCTTCAGGCCGAGGCTCTGTCCCAGCTGCTGCGGTGTTCCTCATGCCTTCTGATCCAGAAACGTCCTGTGTGCCCTGTGGCAGCATGCACGGTTCTCACAGAGTAGCCTCACCCTGCTCTTTACTCTCAGTTCCTGATGTTAATTCTAATGTTTATCAAAATGTAGAGAGAAAATGGCCTATTCTATGTACGTGTCAAAACAGTTCTTTATTCAAGTTTCGAAATCTCTTCTTCCTAATTGGTTAAAATGTGTGTGATGAATGCTAAGTTCTTACTTGATACCCTCATTATTAGAAAGGACAGACAGGGCAAGAGAGTGGGGGATGTGCGTGTGTAACAGAACATACATATATACTGAGGGGCTGCAGTAGTGTCCCCACAGCAGTGACGTCCTGTACCATGTGTTTCCAAGTATTTGTAAGACAAACGCTGGAACTTGAGATTCATCTGCCTGTTTGCCAGACTGCATTTGAGCAACAGTAAAAAAATAATTTAAGGAAAATTTCAAGACATTTGACTTCTAAGAGTATGTCGCCTTTATAAGTTTATCATATTGATAAGAAAAACAACTTGAGGAATAGTTGTGCATTCATTACAACTTTTTAATGATAACTTTCGCCTTTTTTCACTTAGTTCATCATTTGAAGGAAATGATCCTGCCTTATAGAAATGAAAGAATTTTTGAGACACTCAGTACAAAACCCTGAATATTTAAGAGAATTCTGTCAACAGGCGTATATGAAACTGGGGGAGAAGGTGGTGTCCTTTGTCCGGGACTATTTAGTGTAATGTCGGGATTGCGTTCGTGGTCCTCAGTATGGTGCCCTTGTATGTTAAAATTTTGCTTGTCATTGATTCAAGTTTTGTAATTTAATATCTGTGTCTTAAGGTGCAGATGACCTTGCAGTAGCTTGTGGACTAACTGCAAGGTGACATGTACTTGTCACTGACACTTGTATTTCTAAGGCCTTGCCGCAGTCCCCCAGTTGCCGGGTTCTCGAAAGGTGGGCGGTCTCGCTAACGTGCCTTTCCCCGGCTTTGCCTCACAGGTACTCCCTGAGCACCTCCAACCCCTCCATCGCTGCCCTGCTGTGCGCGCTCTACCCACACTTCCCCGCTCACAGCACTGATAACAGGTAAGTCCAGCTCTGCCCTCTGTGTGGCCTTTCCCAAGCTCCTGCGGGGATGGTGGGGTTGCATTTCGGGTCCATGGACTTATTTCCAGGCTAGCTTTATTCTGCTCTTGAACATAGAGCGGAATATCTTTCGGGCTGAATCTCTTTAAAAGTCGCTCTCAGCCAGGTGTTAGAGCAAAAGAGAGCTTTGGACACCCAATGGCCGCTCAGTCTTCCACCGCACCCCAGCTGGCAGAACCGCCCTAACCCCGAAGTAGCCAGCACGGTTGTCTTTAGGGAAAAAGTCATCAGGCCCAGGGCGCAGACGAGAAGCTGAAGACGACACGTTTCCCAGAGAGAAATGTGTCTGATGTAGTGGCAGTGTCTGTATGAATCGTTTTATCCTTCTTTTACATGAATGCCGAAAAGTTCTGTATAAATGACATAGAAAGGACAGGAAAAGCAGAGGCAGTCGAGGAATGGCAGTGGGCGCTAGAAGCTCTGACACGTCTAAGCTGCTGATGGTGCTGAGGCCCTGCCCTCAGCGCAAAGGTCTGCTGGTCGTTCAGGTGCAGCAGGGCTGTACGTGGAGGGAGCTGACGACGTGGCTGCTTATATCCCAATGACTCCAGTGACATCTGCGATGACCAGTGTGCCCCGCTGGGGGCATGTGCCTGGGGCCGCAGACTCACTGCGCTCAGGAGGCATCGTCTGCACGGCACCCCACAGCGGAAGGAGACTCTTTCCCCAAAGTGTCCTGGTGTGAAGTCCACACATTACTGACAGGTGGCACCTAAGGACGTCATCGTGGAATTAATATGACTGACGTGTGGTCTCACCTGTCCATTTAGGAGGGAGTTTTGAGTTGTTAAGGTTAGTGTTGGAGAGGGTATCAGAGAGACTCACGGGTCTCTTGCTGGTCATAGTAGTATTGGAAGCAGAGCACGTTGGTGACAAGCACCGAGAACCTGATGTAGCAACAATACCAGTTGTATTGTAGCTGTGATTGATTTCATTTCCAGTAGATTTATAGGGGTGGTTGCTGGGGGTAGGAAGGAAGGGTGTGGCTGGAAATTTTAAAAAGGGGAGTCTTATTATCCTCTAATGGGATGTCTTAAAATGTAAAAACTTAACTGTGTGTTTAAATTGTAAAATATAAATTTTAAAGTTTAAAAGAAATTTTTGAAGACTCAGAAAGTACGTAGAGAAAGAAAAATTTTGTTATGATCTCACTCATTAGTTTTTGGTGCGTTACACTCTGTGTGTGTGCACGCGTGCACACATGTGTACATCTTGTAGGACTTTCCTATCTGAGGGAAACTGGCACTCTTTCTTCCCCCTTCTTCCTACCAACGCTTAAGAAAAATAAAACTAGAAGTAAATCTTTTAGGAGGTGGAAAGAGATGCTCCGTGTTAATCAGAGGAGGATATTGGAGAACTGATTTCATAAGTGATCAATTTATTACTACATGTTTTCACATTAAGATCATTTTTGCCTCCCTATAAAACCTTGTAACTGAAAACTCAAGAATTCTTGGGTAAAGACCAAATGTCTAGAATTTTCTAAAGAGAATTTCTCCCTGACTTTTCAAGTGGAACCCCTCATCTTCCTTCAGGATTGCTGTCATTGGAAGGTGGCACTCTCACGTCTGTGTTGGCCACAGTGGCTTGTAGAGCTGTGCCATTGTCACCTGTTGGATACTTGCTGTCTGTTTTCTGTGAACAGGTATCATCTCCAGGCCCTGAGGCACCTGTACGTACTGGCCGCAGAGCCACGGCTGCTGGTGCCCGTGGACGTGGACACCAACACACCCTGCTACGCCCTCTTGGAAGTCACCTACAAGGTAAGGCTTCCCCGCTCACCTTTGTGATTTTATTACCATTCATCCATCGTGGCAGGTCAGGACATTTTAAAAGCGTTGTCCCTTAGAAGATGACAGTAGTGAGTTGAACCCTCATAACAAGAGAAGCCTCCAGAGTTTCTGCACATCTTGCAGCTAGTTGGGCTCATTCAGAGTGGGGCGAAGACCTCAGCGAGCGACAGCTGCTCTCATCCTTAGAGCTAGATTAGAAGTGTCCCTGGTGACTTCACGTGGCTGGTGGTAGTGCTGGAAGCAGTGAACTGGGTTAGGACTGTTGAGCGATGAATTCGCAGGGGCTTAAAGCCCACAGTCCCGTTTGACGAGGGAACTTCGATTTAGGTACACAGGTAGCTTACACGTCACGTAGCCTTCATTCATTAGTAAAGATTAAGTACCTTCTGTGTGTCACAGTTGTGCTAGGCTTTGGGACACGAAGTTGAAGTTGTCCTATTCCTGGCCTGTCTGTTGGGGAGCCAGGTGTGGATGCCATAAGAACAGGTATTGGCGAGGAGCAGGGAGGCACTCCATCAGTTGTGGGTGGGAGGCTGCAAGGCAGGCTTTGTGCCCCGGCCGCGTCTGCCCGTTGCGGAGGTGCATTTCCTACAGGCATGAGGCCTGAGGCCTGCCAGTGCAGGTCCTTGGTGCTGGCGTGCAGGGCCGGACGTGATCGGAGGTGGTGCCGGCCCATGGAGGGTGGTAGGTGTGAGCCCTCGGAGACCTGAGTATCAGAAAGGATTCGGGGCCATCTGACAGTCTGTGCCGGCCTCGGGGAGTGGAAGTGGACAGTGGAGCTATTGCTCCTTGCCGCTCCCCTAACTGCACCTGAATGGATGTTCTCTTACCTCTGTGAAGGGCACTCAGTGGTACGAGCAGACCAGAGAGGAGCTGATGGCCCCCACCCTGCTTCCAGAGCTGCACCTTTTAAAGCAGGTACGTGGCACGTGACTTACGGAGACGTCCACGGGGCAGGTCCAGCCAGGACAGTGTGTGTTAGGGACAGCTGAGCAAAAGCCTGTCCTCCTTCAGCAGCTGCAGTAGTTAGGGAAGTGTCCCCCCAGGAGCTGCCGTGGGTGCGAAGGGAGCATTTCCAGTGCAGGTTAGGTGGCCTCGCACGTGACTCGCATCCTGGTCCGGAAACGGGGCTCCTTTACCTCCCCAGGTCTTTCCCACCCAGTTACCCTTACTTCCTCTGAGAAGCAGGGCTTTCGTTTTGTCAGAGTAGCTCTTCATCAGCATTGGGCTGACTGTGTTTCTATTTATGTTGGCAGATTAAAGTTAAAGGCCCACGATACTGGGAACTGCTCATCGATTTAAGCAAGGGAACACAGCACTTGAAGTAAGTATACTGAACTTCTCAGCTGACCTGTGAAGTGAATGGAGGTACACGGGGAGGTGGCAATTATAGGTTATTATCTCGCGTGGTCCTGTCACCCTCCTCTCTCACCCAGAACAGGCTGTAGAGTACGTATTGAGTACAGCAGTCTAGCTCTTTGAAACACATTTGTGTTAGAAAAAGAAAATTTTACCTTAGAAATAAAATTCTAAACATTTATGTTTATTCGTTGAGAAACTTGAAGTGACTTACACTGGGACAGTAATGGAATTGTCTGTTGAGGCAATAATGAACGAATGAGTGTAAGGAAATAAGGCTGATGTGTGTGTCCACAACGGGCCTTTGTAACAGTTGTTGTTTGTCAGATTACATCTTCTGTTGCCTGTCTTTCCCATTCATTCTCTTGTTAGATTGGTCTCATAAAATTAAGGTTATGGTAGGTTGGCTTTGGGTAGAAATAGCCATATAGAAGTAATTACTTTAACAAACAGAGAGCATTAATAATTTTATACCTGTGATGATGTGTAAATTGTCTTTAAATTTCCAGAAAATGTAACAAGCTTGCGAAAGTTTTTGTTCCAATTTCCATTTCGCTCAAACTGTCTATGTAATATCTATATTCTGTATTGTTCCATGTTTACATTGCAGCCTCATTTTCTTTCCCTTGTGCACCAGTCAGTAGCTATTCCGCACCTGTTTGTCCCCCACATTGCTCCCAGAGGACAGGGGACATAAAGACACGTAAAGTACTGCCTGTGAAGCTTACATGTGAACAGTCGGAAATTATTGTTTAACAAGTTCCATGAATCTAGATGCCAAAGAAAAACAGTAGTTTGTTTTGGCTTTCTTGGGGGCGACTGATTTAATTTTGGACACAGTAAATAATCTTACACCTTAGTGGAAAATGTTGAAGACTTCGTGTCTTGTGAACGTGGTATTGGGAAATGCAGCATTTCCGGCCAAGAACCTTCAGTATCTGTACCTCATGTTAAACTCACTCTTGTTTTCTTTCAGGTCAATCCTTTCCAAGGATGGGGTTTTATATGTGAAACTCAGAGCAGGCCAGCTCTCCTACAAGGAAGATCCAATGGGATGGCAGAGTTTGTTGGCCCAGACCGTCGCTAACAGGAACTCTGAAGCCCGGGCTTTCAAGGTAGCACACCTTGGTGGAAATTGAAGGGCAAGGGGAGAGCCCCACCCCCAGCCCACCCAGAGCACGGACTTTGCGGTAGCGTCTATGGTACCGTGAGATGGCTCTGCCTGCCCCTGCTCATTGCTGCAGGTGGCACAGACGAGTGACGCGGGGTCTATTTGCCGTAATTAAGTGGCAGCCATAATAAAAGACTGCCACCTGCCAGGACTCTGACACTGATTGACATTTGGTGGCAGGGACAGTCATAATATAGCTTAACACTCTAAATATTTCAGTTTAGTAATTTTACTCATGAATCCTTAAATCTGTCCAGATGTACTTAATTCCTGGCAAGAACAGAGAAAGGTTTTTGCAAGGGAGCACTTAGTTCCATTTTTAAACCTTTTGTTGCTTAAACCCTGGTGAGGATAAAATGATGACAGCGTTAGCCTTATTTTATTAGTTGACCTTATTCGCCTAGCACCTGACTGCTAATAGAGCAGTGTTTGGATGAATGAAGCATGCTCGAAGCAGTCTCATCCTGGGGGACGGATGGGGCTGGGGGGACAGGACATAGTTTGCTCTACGTTCTAGAATACGCTTCCAGCACTAGAAATGCGGCCCATGGTCTGCCATCAAATTTCTGAATTGAACACCAGTTTTCAGGAATCCCGTGAGCACATGTGGTCCTCCTGGAGGTACATTGAGAAGCAGGGGAGCATTCGGGGCCCCTAAGGGTAGCCCACACAGCACGCACGCGGCAGGCAGACGGGCTCGGCGGTGCCAGCCTTTGTTTACCCAAGTGAGGAGGTAGCAGCTTATTTTAATTAAAGTCACATTTGATTTTAAGTCAGTTACTTAGGACGGAGGCTTGATGACAGTCCCCAGGCTTTAAATAGGTGCAGTTGACATCAATAAGTTTTGTTTGGCAACACTTGCTATGGGGTCTGGGGTACTTCTGAAGGGTTTTTGGACAAAGTTTAGCTTAAATTAGCACTATTGCTTCTTACATAAATTAGAGTTCATTTCAAAGACTCTAATCCAATTTGTAAAGAAAATATGTAATATTAGGCTTGAGTTTGAATGGGGAAAGTGTTTAAAAATTAGAAGACATCTCTGTTTCCTGCCTGCTGGGAATTCAGAAGTAAAGTATAAACCTCAATGGAAAATGGTAATACCTCCATGTTCCATTTTCAGTTTTGAACCTTGAGTGATATCTCCTGTTTTTACTAATTTTTTTCTATTGTGGTAGAGTACACATAATGTAAAAGTTACTGTCTTACCCCTTTTTAAGTGTACAGGTCGGTGGTATTAAGAGCATTGACACTGTATAACCTTCACCGGCATCCAGCCACAGAATTCTTTTCATCTTGCAAAACTAAAACGCTGTACCTGTTAAACATTAATTCCCAACCCCCCAGCCCGTGGCAACCTCCATTCTCCTTCCTGTCTCTGATTTTGAGAACTTAGGTACCCCGTGTTAAGTGGAAACACATTATGTCTTTTTGTGAATGGCTATTTGAGCAATATTCTGTTTTCCTTACCTTTTTAGTAAGGATCTAGTTTGTTTTTTAGTTAATGAAGGAGAGGGAAAGGCTTCTTTTAGGTGAGTTTAGTATTGGCCTTTTGCTAAGTCAGGAGCTCGTGCCAGCTTGTGTGGAAAGCTTCTTGTAACTGCTGAGCAGAACACGTTGAGGGTGCTCTAGCAAGTTGGTACAGCCTTGGGTTTTCAGGGGCCATTGTGTGAAAAAAGCGAGGTAGAGTCCTTACAACAGCATACATTGCAATTTGAAAAACAAAGAAAGTAATAATCATCTTACTTATATTTGTTGTTGTGTGTTTATTTTTTAGCCTGAAACAATTTCAGCATTCACTTCTGACCCAGCACTTCTGTCATTTGCTGAGTATTTCTGCAAACCCACTGTGAGCATGGGTCAGGTAAGTGTGTGGTATGCTTCGCTCAGCCCAAGAGTAGAATTCGTTGTGATATCTACCTGTGGACACTACCAAAAAAATCTGTAGTACCCATCTTTGAGGTTAATGACATACTTCAGGCACACTGGTTCATGTTTTTGCTTGGCAAATACAGATTTTTTTCATAGTCTAAAACTAATAAATTCAGAACTTCCTACTTTGATAGAAGAAACAACTTAAAATTTCTAAGACACTAGTTTTGATGGGTGGTAACTTTCTTATGTCCATTCTTGTACTGATTTATATTTTCAGTGTTCAGTCCTTCTCTTGTTTTTACATAATTTTGTTAATTTTATTTCCTCTATTTTATAACCCTTCTTCCTATTGGTTGTAAAATTGCTCTCTTTAGGAGTCACTGATTGCCTAGGAAATCACTGATTTTAGTTCATCGTTGCAGATGGTGAAGATTGGATTTGGGAATTAGGTGGCCTGGGATTGATGGCTTATTGCCTACAAGTGAAAAGTGTGTGGCCTTGGGAAAATTTTTCAACCTCTCCAAGAGGCAGTTTCCTCATTTCTAAAAGTGGCATTATAATGGAACCTACCTTCCATTCCTGTTTTGAGGATAAAGTGAAATAACCTTTTCCCCTCTTATTTATTGAATCTTTACTATGTTCATTTACACCTCAGGAATACTGCTGTTTCAGTCCCAGACCACAGCAGTAAAGCGAGGGTCACCGTAAAGCGGATCATAATCTTTTTGCTGGTGGAAGGTGTTGCCTTCAATTTGAAAAAAAACACATCTGTGAAGTGCAATAAAATGAGGGCTGTCTGTATTGGACCCTTTGCTCAGTGCTTTCCGCAATTTTATCATTTAGTTCTCACCCGGAGGGTAGGCTTTATTGTTCCAGGTTTGCAGATGAGGAAACTGCCCCTCTGAGATGTTATTTGCCCAAGATCACAGCTAGTAAGAGCAGGGCATGTGCTCAAGACAGCAGGTCTCTGTGAAGGCCCGTGCCTGCCCTCAGCCCCAGCTGGACAGCCTGGCAGACTCCCCCAGCCTTGTCCTGCTCAGTGTTTCTGTTGCCTCTTGGGGTACCTGTCCCCTCTCTGGGTCTTGCCTTTGCCAGCACAACCCAAGGCACGTCTCTGACGTCCTGTCCCCTCGTTTTTGCCCCAGCTAACCCACCACAGCACTTGCACCCTTAGCTGTCCCTCGGGACTCAAGTCTCGTTGCACATTGTGGGGGTTCAGTGTGGCATGTGCTGTGACACGTGCAGAGAGGTCTTTTCTGTCACTCACTGCAGAGCTTAACATGGGCCGTAGTGGCTGCTGCGCAGCTGTTTCTCAAATTGATTTTGAGATATACATTGATGGGCTACAAATAGCTTCTGATTTTTCACAGAAACAGGAAATTCTGGATCTCTTTTCTTCAGTACTCTACGAGTGTGTCACTCAGGAGACCCCGGAGATGTTGCCTGCGTACGTGGCAATGGACCAGGTATGGTTCCAAAAACCTATTCCAGTCCTGAGAGGTGTATCCTGTATTTCAGTAACACCCTCAACAGCCAGGTAAGGTTCCCAAGGGTCCCATCTTTTTAGTTTCTCATCTGTGTTTAGAAATTCAAAATAGGAAGCCCCAGCAAAGATGAAAACTGTGCTATCAAAAAGCGTGGCATTCATGGTGACAGCCATGCCCCTTGCTGGGCTCTGTCACTCTCGGATTCCCGTTTTCCCTGTCTCTCCCCGGGTGGCCTCTTGCCTCCCTCCTGAGAGCCTGTCTATGGGCACACTGTGCGCATGGGCCGTGAGTGGTGGCATGAGAGCTCCCAGGACGGTGTGTGCTGGCTCAGGGCGCTGGGCCCCGTTTTGAAACTGTTTTATGTTCCTGCTGTTTCAAGCATCTGAAAGGGTTGATGAGTGCCTGATGGCTTTCCTAAAGGCTCAGACCAATTTTCTCGCTCTGGCATATTGGGAACACACACGGCGTTTTAATAGTATGTCGTTCAGACCCAGATTTGCAGTTAAGCTAAGCTAGTATTCCAACTTGGCTAAAATTTATCTGGGAAATCTCAAGAATACAGATCCTCAGAGCCCATTCTGTGTCTGCTGAGTCAGGGTTTCTGGGATGAGGTCCAGGATGTAGTTTTAAACGGCTGTTGAGGAGAATATGATACAGCGAGTTCATACACGAGCATTTGGGACATCATCTAACAGCACAGTTATCCCTACTGTACAGCCGAGTGGGAACTACACTGTGGCAGGGGACAGTCCCCCAAGCCTGAAGGTCACTGCATTAAGTCCTTAGCTAAAGGCAGCGTCCATCATAGCCCCATAGGCGCAGAGCGCCTTCCGTGTCTGCTTGGAAAGTGCGAGGGTGGTCCACACTGGTACCACTCCCCTCAGCATCCCCGCAGCAGCCAGCTCTGCACCTCCCCTCGGTGGCTCGCACTGGCAGGTGTCGATGGAGGACTGCCCCTCTGGTTGCCACGTGGTGACTGCAGGTGGGTCCTAAGAGCAGTGGTATCAGGACCCCAGGCACGTCCTGACACCCCCGGGGTCCCCAGGAGGCAATAGACCTGTTTGGTTTTCACTTTTCAGAGCCCTTGAGCCAAAAGTGGGCTCGTGTGCCCTTGCTGCTTTTACCCGAGAGCTGTCCCCATGGAGCCCACACTAGAGTGCCCAGTAGGGCTGTGCGGCCAGACTACGCAAACAGAACGGTCTCATGGGCACATCTGCCAACACCACCGTGTCCAGCTCTGAACGAGAGCTGGTCGTGGTGGCTTCACCCTCACTGAGTGCCACTCCCCTCCTCCCCTAGGCAGTCAGAAGACTGGGAAGGGGGGAAATGTCCGAGACGTCGGAACTCTGGCAGATTAAGCTGGTGCTGGAGTTTTTCAGCTCCAGGAGCCACCAGGAGCGGCTGCAGAAGCACCCGAGGCGAGGGCTGTTCATGAGCTCCGAGTTCCTGCCCGTGGTGAAGTGTGCCATCGATAACACCCTGGATCGCTGGCTGCAAGGTGAGTGGCCCACTCATGCAGCCTCAGCTTTCCCGTGCAGCCTGTTCTCACGGGGGGCAAGACAGAGCCGGGGGTCAGCAGCGTGGCTGTGGGTGCTGTGTTTCCAGTTAGCTGCCTGAGACTGAGTGTCTGCCTCAGCTTCTTTAAAGGTGCATTTGTAAACCACGGGACAACATGCACAGCGTTTTAAATACCCCTGACACTTAAGAGCCCTTCCGCCTCTCTCGAGTCAGATCCTGTTTCTTTTCTGGTCTCTGGCTTGCGTTTCTGTGGCTGTGTCACCTGCCAGAGGCCAGCAGTCGTCTTCTCCCCCTGCTCTATCCCCCACACCCCACCACCCCATGCACTGAAGACGCTGTGTGCTTACTGAGCGCATGGAAGCTGTTTTCCCAGGCGTCTGTGGGAACCTGGCTGTGACAGCAAGGGAAGTGTGAAGGTATTTATAAGTGCCCCACCTGAGACAGGTGGCGGACAGCCGTCTGACGTGTGACAGAATTGGCTTGTGGCCGTCCGGGGCTTGCGTGCCTGGCAGCAACCTCCTCTGGGCACACACCAAACCTGGTCCCAGCAGTAGTGACAGTCCTGGATTCTTGAATGTGCTGGTGGTCAAGGACCTAAGGGCTTGCATACAGTTAAAAACCATCTACGTGTAATACTACGAAAAACTGAAATCATGGACCAGATTTGAGTGATACTCACGGAAAACAGCGATTTCACCCCCCCGAGTGTGTGTGGTTAACTGCTGTATCCCGTCTGTCTTGTCCTCAGGTGGTTTCAAAGGTCATGTAGTTAAAAAATGTTTTTAAATACTATTTTGTCCTTACTTTGGGGAAATATACAAGTTATTTTATAGCTTCTGGTGAATTGTTGTTACTGAGTGTAGCACGTCATCACGTCCAGCAGACCTTTGCTGCTGATCAGACGTGACTCACAGATGTCATGGCGCAGTGACGCCAGCAGTGGCTAGAGCAGTCTGTAAAGGGCACCGGGAACTGCTCCCAGCGTCATTGCTCAGAGCCTCTGCCAATCTGACCGCCGCCCTCAGTGCCAGAAACGTGCGCTCATTTCCATTGAGGGGCCATCACGTTTTAGAAGTCCTAGCTCTGCTTTCTCTGCTCTCACGAGTTCTAGCCAAGCTGTGGTCTGGAGAACAGTCATCCAGAGGGAGGTGGGGCCTACATGCAGCCTCAGAAACGTCATTCGTGTTTGTGTCTCAAACACAAATGCAGTGTGGACTTCAGGGTCGCTCTGGGTCGCTTACTAGGAGCCCAGACCATAGGCATTGGGTGTCTTGTGTGTGTGTCTCCTCAGTTAGATTTTAATCTTGAGTGAAGAAAATGGCTTTTCAGTTAAGAACTTAAAGAGTTTTATTCACTTTCAACTGTTTTATTATGGACAATTTAAAGCATAAGACGAAGTAAACAGAATAGGTTCATAAGCCCATCACCCGCGGAATTCAGCAGTCACTTGCCTTCTGCCATCCTGGGTACCTGCATTCATCGCCCCACGCCGGTTTCCAGTGGTGCCATTGTACGTCCTCACCCACAGAGGGTGCCCGCAGGTTTGGGCATTGTAACTGCTTTCATTTCAGACAAGCTGGTGGAATCATCTAGTTTTAATTTGCATTTCCCTGGTGACATGGTGTTGACCCCTCTTTTTCATGCCTTTTTGTTATTCATGTACCTGTGGCGTGTCTGTTGAAACCTTTACTCAGTTTTAAATTGGCCGTCTTGGTTAGTGAGGGTCGGAACTTCTACAGACCTGGCTACATCTCTGAGATGCTTTGCAGATTTTTCCTTCTACTCTGCCTGTTCATTTTCTTAAGGGTGATTTTGATGAACAGAACTTTTAGGTCTAATTTATCAATTTGTTTTATGGCTATTGCTTTCTGGGTGCTGTCCAGGTCATAAAGATTTCTTAAAGTTTTCTGTTAAAAGCTTTACAGCTTTAGCTTTTATATTTGAGTGTGTGATTCATCTCTCATCAATCTTTTATGTGGTGTGAGGTGGGAGTTTAGGCGTGGGGCTTTTTAATACAGATATCCAGTTGTTCCAGGACCACTTGTGCAGGTTTTCTCTCTGACTGGCTTGCTTTGAGCTCTTGTTGAAAATCAGTCAACTGAATAAGTGTGAGTCTGTTTCTGGACTCAGGTTTGTACCATCGGTCTGCTTGTCTGTCTTGACTCCAGTACTGCAGTGTCTTCATTACTGCAGATTCAGAGTAAATTCTGAAATCTGGTAGTGGAAGTCGTCTTGTTGATTTATAATATTATACTAAATGCCTACAGGATGGAGGAGGGAAGGTCTCAGGTCACTAATCCAAGCTCTTGCTTCAAGAAACTAGGAAAAGGAAAGCAGAACAAACCCGGGCAAGCTTTCCTTGTCCTGGTTTCTTGCAGCGGGGACTTGGGTTAGGGACTGGAACACCTCCTTGCCTCAACGCTCAGCGTTTGGTCCAGCGCACGACCAGAATGGCTCTTGGGAGCTTCCTGGGGAATGAGGACATTGGTGTTTCAGCACATGTTGTCTGCCTCTCCTCTCCGGCTTCCACTGCACATCCTTAGCCGGTGCCAGTGGCAGACAAAGCATGTCTGTCACCGAGTGGCTCAGGCCTGCCTGTCCCTGAGTTTGTTGCTGTCAGGAGAACGGGCTGCCTGCTGTCCCAAACAGCCGGCCTTGGTTGGTCCTTTGGGCAGCAGCAGTGTCACCTGGGAACTTAGAGATGGGTGTTTTCTGGTCCCACCCACGAAATCCGTGTGCATTTTACTCAGCCCTCCAGGTTAGAGTTCAAGAAGCTCTGACAGGGTAGTCCCCGGGGCTGGGTCGGTCCCCTCCGGTGTGACACAGGAGGGCCTGGGGAGTATCTGACTGCTTTTACAGCCCTCATCACAGTTTGCAACTGTGCATTTGCGTGTCCCCCACCACGCTAAGCTCTGCAATCATAGGCACTCTCTCTGGTCCACCACAGTGGCCTGAGCGCCGAGCACAGCCCCTGCCCAGCACAGGTTAGAGCTCACTGAGTTCTTGGTGAAGAAGGAAGGAGGCGCCGACTCTCACGGCTTCAGGTGTGCAGTCCCTCGTGTGTCTCTCACAGCTGGGGGCGACACGTGTGTGCACGCCTACCTCAGCGGGCAGCCCTGGGACGAGTCTCAGCTGAGCACACTGGCCTGCTTCCTCGTGTATCACTCGGTCCCCGCTCCACGCCACCTGCCACCGCTCGGACTGGAAGGTAACTGCCCCTCTCCGGGGGAGGTGCTCCCAGTGACGTGTCTTATCTACCTACTTTCTGTCTTCGTTCATGTGTGGATGCTACTTTCTGGAACCTTTTTTCTGGAAAAAGAAACTCTCTGAACTTGACACATGCATGAACTTTTATCTACTTTCAGAAAAGGGTTTGTTCTCTCTTGATTTTTATTAAGATTATGTTTAGATTTTTTATCAATTATATTTAAATAATATTTTAGTTTCTTTTATTATATTTAAGCAATATGTATAATTAAATAAGAATAGTTTCACATAACTAGAGATCACTTTCTGAAGTACAGAATTGGATGCATTTAAATTTTTATGTTAAACCATACAGTGCATTGGGGAAAGTCATAATTTAAACATTGCCTTTGGGTAACTGTTCAAAGGGCAAACTGCCAGCTTTAACCTGATTGTCTGGAGCGCCCCCGGGGACGGCTGACCAGTCTGTCCAGATGTGTGACCCCCCCCCCCCCCCCCCGCCCATTTGCATTCCTTCAGGGAGCACAAGCTTCGCCGAGCTCCTCTTCAGGGTGAAACAGCTGAAGATGCCTGTGCGGGCCCTGCTGAGACTGGCTCCTTTGCTTCTGGGAAATCCACAGCCAATGGTCATGTGACCCTGTCTACTGGGCAGCCTGCCCTAAAACGTGACTTCTGCCCAAACACGTGACCACATGGCAAAGCGAAAGAAGCCTTTGTAAGTTTTGTAATGTGACTGCGGGGAGTGAGCTGCTCAGACGTTGTCTTGCACAGTCCCAGTGTTTTAAATATTCCAGGGACTGTTGCTGTCAGCACTGACATAGATCTGCAAGCGAGTTAACATTTACTTGTGTAAATAAAGGTGTTTGCTTTGTTTTCAAAACTCTTGGTTATTTGGGTTTTCAGGGAACAGCAGGAGGGGTTGGGGAGGACATTGGTTTTTAAAGTCTTACAACTATGGTGACTTTATGCTCAAAATTGCAAAGTTTTTAAAAAAGCTCTTAGAACTTTGTGCATCAACACAAGGGCTTTCAGCATTCTGTGAGATGTCCTGATTGTCCCGTCTAAAAGGAGCGTGTACTCCTGCGCCAGCGCCAGCCACCCTCAGTGTGTTGGTCCCCTTAAACGGGAGGAGATGTATATGTGAATGAAGACTTGCCACATGCAGCCTGCTGTACATGGAGGAAACAGGGAACTTCCACCACAGACTGGGCTTCAGAAGGGGCTGCATGTCTGTACCCACACGGGACGGGAGGGCTGCACGTCTGTACCCACCTGGGACGGAGGGGCTGCACGTCTGTACCCACATGGGACGGGAGGGCTGCACGTCTGTACCCACCTGGGACGGAGGGGCTGCACGTCTGTACCCACCTGGGACGGAGGGGCTGCACGTCTGTACCCACCTGGGACGGAGGGGCTGCACGTCTGTACCCACCTGGGACGGAGGGGCTGCACGTCTGTACCCACCTGGGACGGAGGGGCTGCACGTCTGTACCCACCTGGGAGGGGCTGCACATCTGTACCCACCTGGGATGGAGGGGCTGCACATCTGTACCCACCTGGGAGGGGCTGCACGTCTGTACCAACCTGGGATGGAGGGGCTGCAAGTCTGTACCCACCTGGGAGGGGCTGCACGTCTGTACCCACACGGGACGGGAGGGCTGCACGTCTGTACCCACCTGGGACGGAGGGGCTGCACGTCTGTACCCACCTGGGAGGGGCTGCACGTCTGTACCCACACGGGACGGAAGGGCTGCACGTCTGTACCCACCTGGGACGGAGGGGCTGCACGTCTGTACCCACCTGGGACGGAGGGGCTGCACGTCTGTACCCACCTGGGATGGAGGGGCTGCACGTCTGTACCCACCTGGGACGGAGGGGCTGCACGTCTGTACCCACCTGGGACGGAGGGGCTGCACGTCTGTACCCACACGGGACGGAAGGGCTGCACGTCTGTACCCACCTGGGAGGGGCTGCACATCTGTACCCACCTGGGACGGAGGGGCTGCACGTCTGTACCCACCTGGGAGGGGCTGCACGTCTGTACCCACCTGGGATGGAGGGGCTGCACGTCTGTACCCACCTGGGAGGGGCTGCACGTCTGTACCAACCTGGGATGGAGGGGCTGCACGTCTGTACCCACCTGGGACGGAGTGGCTACATGTGTGTACCCACCCAGGACAGAGGGGCTGCATGTCTGTACCCACACGAGACGGAAGGGCTGCACATCTGTACCCACCTGGGATGGAGGGGCTGCATGTCTGCACCCACCCGGGATAGAGGGGCTGCACGTCTGTACCCACACGGGACTGGAAGGGCTGCATGTCTGTACCCACCCGGGATGGAGGGGCTGCACGTCTGTACCCACCTGGGATAGAGGGGCTGCACGTCTGTACCCACACGGGACTGGAAGGGCTGCATGTCTGTACCCACCCGGATGGAGGGGCTGCACGTCTGTATCTGGGGTTTCTGGACTGGATGATGAATGATAATCATACAAAGGTGCCCCAGCCTCCGGTTTCTAGTACAGGAAGAAGAAAGCTCCCTGCCATACTGATTTGTGACGTGTGCCCTGTACTTCCTGAATGGCCTCTGCGACCATAAATGGGTAGAAGCTTAGCACCCATCTAGTGATATCACATGTCCACATCCTGAATTGTGGTGTTTAACTTTAAAGGTAAAAATTAGACCAAATAGGAATGTTTCTGTTGTGATTTTGGCAAAACCCATGTGCCCTTTGCTCCTGCAGAGGGGCTGGCATTTCCCCGGGCATGCATCTGGAGGCAGAGCCATCGTCTAGATGCCCAGTGCTCCTCTGTCTGCCCCAGGACATGATACTGGGGAAAGCATGACAGGTGTGCTGGCAGGAGGGCGATACACTTCAATAGTTTTTCTTCTCCGAGTAAAAGTAAAAGAAAAATGAAAATGGTAGATGACAGAAATCCCATTTGAATCAGGATTGACAAGACTCAGTATTTAGGCAGCAGTGGCTGTGTCTCACTCTCGATTGCTTTTCTCTGAAGACTGACTTGAGAGACCATTCTTCGCGTTCATGTGGACTCTCACGTGTGAGAGAGAAGTCACAGAAGGTTGTCAACACAGGCAAACACCAGGCTTTTGAAGAGGGAGCAGGGTGAAAGAGGTAGACGGTCTGGGGATAGCAGCGTCATGGGTGCACAGCTGCCAGGGGGCAGAGAGGATATTCTGGCAGTCATGCTGGGGCATCAGAGAGTTCCAGCTACTTATGGTAGCCCTCACCATCCAGAACTTTGCAGCCTCCTCGGCGCCATGGCAGGGGTAGAGCTGGGGACATGCCCGGCCCTTGGGCGTCTTGGCCCAGAAGTGGTCACTTCTGGTTACAGAAAGTAGCCAGTCGCTCCAGCTCATGTGACTCCTTCCCTGTGTCCATGAAGGGGCGGAGGACCATATGCTGGTGAGTGCTGGTAACGTCTGTCACATCCCATCTCTGTTCCGTGCACACATGGAAATGCAGATAATGGCCTGTAAAACATCATCACACATGCGCATGCATGTATACACAGAATGGCCGACATCTGTATGGAGGCACACATCTGTGTGTCCGAGGGGGCGCGCACCTGTGGGTCTGAGGGGGCTGAGGTAGACCCAGGCCCGACATGAGGAGACCCTGGGTCCAGCACATTGCTCCCTGTGCTGCTGCCCAGCCTTTCTTGAATAGGCCACTTCATAGCTTCTGGTGAGGGTACGTCCCAGGTCACGTGCCTGTCACACCTGCACATAACCAAGTGGATCAAGCAGCAATGACTTGCGCGGGTCCCTGGGTCACCTCTCACACTGGCCACCGATCCCCAGTCCCCTCCCCCACCTGGTGTCCCTCCCAGTCTCTGGAGGACTTTGAGCCAGAGTGTTCCCTCCTTGGTGTTAACATCACAATTCCCCCTCTGGGGTGAGGGCATCTGCTCTGTGGCCCCCATTTTTAGCTCCTCTGAACGATTTAAGGATAATCTCATCCACCACATTTAAGGATAATCTCGTAAACCACATACGGCTGGGTTTGGCTTTGCGAGTCAATTTGAGAACCTTCAGTAGCAACTTCAGATTTATCGATACAAATAATATGACTGATCTCAGTTGTGTGTCAGTTTTTATATTATGCTTAGTGTATTTTTTCATATTTACTGTGTCTATTTCATCTGTTTCCTTTGCTTTTTAAAAATTGGTTGTATTCATTACACTTTGCAGTTAGGCTGGCCCCTGTTTTTGTGAATACATTTAACACCAGCATCTTCGTAGGACCCGCGGGCCCCTCTCTTCTTTACCTCGGCTTCCACTGTCTTGTTTCCAGCTTTGATGGCTCCCCGGGACCACCTCAGCTGTCGCCAGCACCCACTCTGGAGTCCCCTTTTTCTCTGCCTTCTGTCACTTTGAAGGTTGGGTTATTTTTGCCCTGGAGTGTGCAGTGGACACACAGTCCCTTTTCTTGCCACTGTCAGCCTCGGATGGACACACCAGTGTGTGCAGGTCTGCTGTGGCTGATGTGCCGTCGTCTCCCCACTGGACAGGGCTGCTGTGCAGGTTGTCAGCAGGGGCTCCCAGCACAGCTGTCCCCAGGCGCTGTCTGTCTAGAATGGGTGGTCTCCTCTCTCCCCTTCTGTCTCCTCTTGTTCACCACCTTCCGGTCGCTTCTCTGGCCTCTCCCTTCAGGCTGCCCTTGGTGGCCTGGGCTCCTTCCCAGACTTTCCATCCCATCTCCCTCTGTCTGTCTGCAGTCTCCGTAGAGGCTCCTGCATCGCACAGGTCTCTTGGTTACCTGGGGTGCCCCCTCACATTACTGCTAGGCGCTCCAGGACATCCAAGGCCCGGGGCCCTTGGTGGCTGACACCTCCTGGAAGGCGGGGGGGTCACTGTGCCATGGGTTCTCCCTGCACTGTCCATCGGGCCTGCAGGTGTGAGGAGGCTGAGTCCCCATGCTGGTGCAGCCTGGAGTGGGGGTGGGGGGAGCTGCAAGAACAGAGAAAATGTGATCAGAGTGGAGGGAAAGGTAGACCTGCTACATGGTGCACATTGGAAAGTTGCTCAGGGAAGTCAGCTGTCACCCCCATGCTCTGGACCATCTGCAGCCCCCTCTCCCACACTCACCGGACCACCTGTAGCCCCCACTCCCGCACTCACCTGAGCACCTGCAGCCCCACTCCCGCACTCACCAGAGCACCTGTAGCCCTCACTCTCGCACTCACAGGAGCACCTGCAGCCCCTGCTCCCGCACTCACCTGAGCACCTGCAGACCCCACTCCCGCACTCACCTGAGCACCTGCAGCCCCCACTCCCGCACTCACCTGAGCACCTGCAGCCCCACTCCCGCACTCACCTGAGCACCTGCAGCCCCCACTCCCGCACTCACCTGAGCACCTGCAGCCCCCACTCCCGCACTCACCTGAGCACCTGCAGCCCCCACTCCCGCACTCACCTGAGCACCTGCAGCCCTCACTCTCGCACTCACCTGAGCACCTGCAGCCCCACTTGCTCCCTGGGAGCCTGGGTGGGGGCAGGGGGCACACTGGTACACTTGACTCCAGACCCAGTGATGTGGGTTCTGGGCATAGATCTGCGGGAACAGAGTGAAGGGCCCGGCCCCAGGACCCTCAGCCCCCAGTGGCCCAGCCTCCCTAGCACTGGCACAACTCGGGTGACTCAGGGTCGGTGCCCCAGCGAGGGGAAAAATTGCTTCTCCTTCTTGTGGAAGTCCTTATGGGTCTGGGGCCAGGGCTAGCATTCCAGCCGGAATGGGAAATGCTGTGCTTGGAGGCAGCTTTCCTCCATGTCAGCTGAGGCAGTCGCCACAGGGACAGAGGACCCTGTCCTGCCCCCAGCAACGACTCCCAGCATCGGACAGCTGGTGTCTGAGGCAGTGTGTTCAGGAGACAGTGTCGTGGGGAGCCCTGTTTGCAGGGGTCCCGGGACCAGGGCTGGCAGGACTGTCCTCAGCGTGAGCCTGTGGTTGTGCTGTACCCAGGCCAGGCTCCCGGCATTTCCCGGGTGTCCTCCCTCAGTCCCTCATCTCAGGGCAGCAATGGGGCTTTCCTGGCTATTTCCCTTATCTCAGGCTTTTATTCGTGGCCCCTCTCTCCATGGCTGTGTGACTGCTGATGATCGGGTCTGTTCTGGGATCATCACAGAACAGGAGCCCCCGTTGGGACCCTCAGGGCATGGCCTCTGGTATTGGGCAGAACTGGGGGCAGGTCCTGAGGGGGAACTCACAGGGCCAAGAAAAAGCGGACCCTATTGTAAAGGCATCCAGGCAGCCCCATGGGGCCACAGTGCTCCACTACCATGGACAGCAGGTACCGTGGACAGGGCACGGGGGTTAGGGCCTAGACAGGCAGGGAGGGGGTCTCAGGGTGCAGGGTGTCAGGGCCTGGATGGGCGGGGAGCCCCGAGCGAAGGCCCCAAGGAAGGCAGGGAGCAAAGGCCTGAGCAGGTCTTCCAAGGCTGTTGCTGCCCAGACAGCAGGAGTCTGACTCTGCCTGCCCCCATGGGGCCGTGACCCCAGTCCCTTCTGGCCCCCCTCATTTGTGCTGTAGGTATCTTGTTGGACACTGAGGAAGATGTCACCTTCCAGGAAGCTCTGGATAATGGGGTCCTCTGTAAAGGAAGATAGAAGGATGTGAGTTTGAAACAGCCCTGCTGGAGGAAGTGAGCGGGCTGTGGGCATTTCAGAGGGAGGGGACGGGAAACTGCTCCAGGCCCTGTCTCCCGGCAGTGGAGGACAGGGGGCCTTCACAGTAGGGACAGCTGCTGTCCCTCCCCCTGGCACAGAGGGACCGTCTGCTGTGGGGAGGCGCTTGCTGTGTTGTTTAGTCTTCACGTGTAGGGGATGGCCTGTGCGTGCTACAGAGGTGTGGCCCATTGCCAAAGCTTAAGAAATTTGCTTCAAGAGGTTGTGCCCGGACCTCGGTGACACCACGGCCTTGTCACTTGCTCTGTGACTGCAAGGCTTCCCTGCCCCGGTGAGAGCTCCAGCCTGGGCACAGGCATCCCAACCTCCCCAAGCCCCTCACTCCCAGACAGTGGCCTGCCCCGCCCCCACAGGTTCGTCTGGAATTGGAGTTGTCCCCTGGAGGTGCTTGTCTGTTAGAGGACAGGGAGAAGCGGCTGTCCCGTTCCTGTTGGCATGGGTGACAACCTCTGTGGAGATGGGTGACATTTTCCAGTCATAGATGTCTATTAAAGCGACACCTCCCTGCGTCACCCACACTCAGGAGAGTGAGAATTCGAGGCAGGGGACAGAGGGCAAGTGGCCGTGTCTGCCTGCCCTCCCACGCACACCCTTCTCTTATGGTCTTTGCTCGGAGTCTGGGACAGCGGACGTGGTGTTCCGTGGGGTCCTAGCCTCTCTGTTACCCAAACATGGAAGGGATTCCACCTGACTGTGACCGGGCCATTGCTTCCCTTAAGCTGCTTCCTGTGAAACCTAATCATAATTAAAATGGCAATACGGTAGCTATGTTATTGATTGCTTACTGAAATTCAGCTATTGATGGGTGTGCTCAAACGTAGTGATGGGCTGTGAGGTAAGAGGCATGACCCCTGATCGCAGGGGAGGGCCATGATTTGTCTTGGCTCCTTGACAGTGGTGAGGGCCCTTTGCATTTGGGATTAGAACTCTCGTGTGAACGGTGCTGAAGGGAAGAACGGCTCGTGGCAGGGGCAGCTGAGCCTCAGTCACATTTCCACTAGGGTCAAGCTGGGTGACCTTCCCTCATCAGGTGAGCCTCCCTGGGAACCACCAAATCAAGGGCGATTAAACCCAACAAAAATCCGACCAAGTGACCACATGTTGCAAAGGCCCTGGGGCTGACCGTGGCACTGCCTCCTGCCCCTTCAGGAAGGCCAGTGTCACTCCCCCCACAGGACGGTGTCCCTCCTGCCTGGCAGCGTTCCCTCGTGGCTTCATGTCCTCTAGGCAGCCCCCGAGGGAGCGTCTGCTTTGCTCTCTTCTCCTCCCTCGTTTTCCCTCGCCTTTGCCCACCTCTCCTCCTACTGCCCCATCTGCGGACCTGTGTCATTCCTGCTGAGTCCCAGTTCTCATCGGGAGAACAGACCTCCCCTGAGACTTCCTGGAGGAGCTAGGGCTCACCTGGCCCAGTGCAGAATCCTTGTGAGCATGTGGCTGCCACTCAGTCACCAGAGCACAGCTTCAGAACAGGTGACAGGAGGGCTGGCACAGATGACAAAAGGGCTGGCATAGCCAAGCCTCCAGGTCACATGGCTCCCAGGATTCTGGAGCCTTGCCAGAAATGATGGCAGCATTCCACCATCACCCAAGGAACTGGTCCTGGGGCCGGGAGTCAGTGTCCCAGCCTGAGCACCTGGGTTACCCACCCCTCATCCCAACATTACCTCTGCTTGGAAGCTCATCTCTTAAACTGATGATTCCAAATGAAAGTGACACGTCCAGTGTCAACCACTGAGAAAATACAGCATTAAAAGTTGGTTGATTCCTCAGCCGTAACATGCAGGTGTGAGAGAGAACGCAGAGATCCCAACACACAATTTCCCCAGTGGCGCAAACGTGCCCAGCCATAGCAGTGTCACACAGCACACTGCCGCTGCAGTCCTCTCACCGGGTTCAGATGCCACCAGTGGCATAGCCCTCGCTTGTGTGTGTATTTAGTTCTATGCGAGGTTATCACGTGTATACGTGTGTGACCAGCACAGAGATGCATAACCGTGATGACAGAACAAGGGCCCCTCATGCTACCCTTTCACAGTGTCCCCAACCCCTGGCAGCCAATAGTCTCTTCTCCATCTCTGTAATTTCAGAAATATTATATAAATGGACTTAGCATAATTCCCTTGAGAATCACTCCAGTTGTTCATAAGTCAGTAGTTCACTTTTTATTGCTTGGCCGTACCTCATGGTCCTGTGGCAAAGTGTGTTTACTTTTGTAAGAATTGCCACACTCTTGTAAGAGTGGCCCTGTCATTTTACAGCTCCTCCAGTCACAATGAGCGGTCCAGCTTCTCCACATCCCTACCAGCCTTAGGTGTTATCACTAGTTCTTATTTTCCCCTTATCTTACTGTGGTTTTAGTTGGCATTTCCCTGAAAGGCAATGATGTTGAACACCCTTTCGTGGGTTCTCTTTCCTGCTGTATGTCCTCTGTCTGTTCATACCTTTTCCAACTGACTCGTTCCCTTCTTTTCTTTTGGGCTTCGAGAACTTTCTATGCATTCTAGATACCAGTCCTATGTAAGATACGTGAGGAGCACATTTCCCCACCCGTCTGTAGTGTGTCTTTTTCACCCTCTTACCAGGCGTCTCACAGAGCAAACGTAAGTTTTGATGAGATGCAGTTCACCGTGTTTTCTTCTTTTGGAAAGTGCTTTTGGTGTCAGTCTAAGAGCTCTTCTCCAAGCTCTAGATTCCCAAGTTTTGTCCCGCACGTGTTGTCTAACATTCCACGTTGAATTGACTTTCCTCCAGTGAATTTTTTTTGGTCCTTGTCCAAAGTCACATTTCTATTTCTGGGTCCCCTACGACGTCCCATGGACCTGCACGTGTCCTCGCACCGGCCTCCCTGTCCCCAGGTCTGTAGCTATAGCCAAGCCTTGATGCAGGCCAGCTAGTCCTCTCACCGTGTCCCCTTTCACAACCAGGAAGCTCTGGCAGGCCCTGCGCCTTTCCCTGTGAATTGAACCGTGAGCTTATTTCTGTCTACAAAAAGATTTTCTTGGGTTCTAAAAGGAACCCAAGTCTTCAGATTAATTTGGGGAGTGTAGTGACTTGTGCTCATGAAATATATTTAGCCTAGAAAAGACAAGACCTTATGGAAGAGGTACTTCAAACCTATTTGAGGCCAGCCCTGTGAGTAGGAGCCAGAACTGAGCTTGTTGGGGAGATGGTTTAAGGCTCTGATTCTCTGAGAAATTAAAAATAATGTTTTTCTTGTCTTATAAAAACTTCCAAATATCCAGCAGAGTTGAAATTATTGTACAGTAAGCACCTGCATACATATGACCTAGACCCTCCAATGAGCACGTCAGGATAAACGCTGTGTCACCCTGTCTGCTCAGCTGGCCATCCCTCTCCATTCTTCAGCTCATCTATTTTCAAGTAGCTTCATTCTGTGTAACTTGTCTGGCATACAACGCACTCACCTGAAATACACAATGCAGTGAATCTGAGTGTGTTTGCAGCGCCTTGAATAATTGTCACCATGTCTATCTTTACAGCATTTCTGTCTCCCCAGAGGACCTTTCTGATTTGCCAGCACCCCCATTCCCAGCTCCAGCCCCAGACAGCCACGAATCCCTCATTTCCCTATTGATTTGCCTTCTTTGGAAATTCCATGTAAATACAACCATGCACACACTCTCTGGCTTCTGCTGTCCTTCACCAAACTTGTCTGGACGGGTCCGCCCACGGTGCAGCTCGTTAGTGCCAGGTAGCAACTCACCGTGTAAACTGTATCTGTCCATGTGTTCAGTGGCCGATGGATGTTTGGCTTCTCTCACTTCCTATTACTGTTAGGAATGTTAGCGCTCACCTCTGTGTGTGGACACGTTTTCGTTTTTCTTGCCATGGAATTGCCCAGTCACATGCTGGAAACTGTGTATTTGACCTTTTGAAAAACTTCCATACTGTCTTGCAAAGTAAACGCCCCATTTTCCATCCCACACAGAGTATGTGAGGGTTCCAGTTTCTCCACCTTCTGTGTTTTATTACCTTTTGTTGTTACTGTAATACCTGTATTTTTCATTCTAGCCAGTCTAGCGGGCGTGATGTGGTAGCACCGTAGTTTGGATTGGCATTTCCCTGATGGTTCCTGGTGTAGTGCTGTTAGGTCATTGGTATGTCTGTTTTGGAGAAATGTCTGATCAGATCCTTTGACCATGTTTAAATTGGATAATTTGTCTTTTTATGATTGAGTCACAATTGTGCTTTATGTATTCTAATATAATTTCTTTATCGGATAAATAATTTGGAAATATTTTCTCCTATGTTTGGTCTTTTCAATTTCCTGGTGGTATCTTTTTGAGGCATCCAAAGTTTTAAATATCAATGATGTCTAATTTATCTTTTATCCCCCTTTGATTGATTGAGGTTTTGGTATCATATTTAAGAACTGACTACCTAATCCTGAGTTTTTTGTGCCTGTGCTTTCTTCTAAGAGCTTAACAGCTTTAGCTCTTACATTTAGGTCTTTGATTCACTTGGAGTCGATGTGTGTTTGGTGTGGGTAGGGGTCCCCTGTCACTCTTTTCCACGTGGTTGTCCAGTTGTCTCAGCTCCATTTGTTAAAGAGACTGTTCGTTGCCCATTGAATGGTCTTGGCACCCTTGTCAAATATAGTAGGAAAGTTTGTAAACAAACAGACTGGTCATGAGTGGGACAAGCTGCCTGGTGAGGTGTGGGTGCCCTGTCTGAAGCTTATTAGGTTCAATGGCAGCACTCGGAAACATGGAGAGGAGATGATTATGGGGAAGGAGGTGGCTGGCGGTTCCTCTCTCCCCCCTCCTCCCTTGCTCCCTCTCTCCCCTTCCCTGTCTTCCTTCCCCTCCTTTCCTCTCTCTCCCTTGCCCTCCCCCCAGGTTCTTGACGCTGACATTCTCTGGACTTCACAACAGACGCATTTTCTCCTTGTGAGATATGACTCTTGGAGGGCACTCGTCAGTGTCCCTACCTCCCACTGCTGACCCCCAAAACATCTCATGCACAGCCTTCCTTGCTTTTGAGGCGCACGCATGTGACTTAGGGTCGCGTAGCCACTCAAGGCTCTGAATCAGAGCAGAGCAGCCACCCTTTGCTGATGTGGACGGAGGGCATGGGGCAAGGGTGGGGATGCTCACTGTGGTGGTCCTCTGACTCCCAGGGGGCCAGCGCAGCTGCCCCTTGCCTCTGCTGGGTGCTCCCACTCTGGGGCCCGGTTGGCCTCCTTCCCCAGCACTCAGTGATTTGCTCTGCTCTGTATCCCGTCGTAAGCAGACGACCTTTTGAACAGCCACAGGGGGTTCTGGCACCTAGAAGAGGAGCCAACCGGGGCATTGTCTCTTAGCTCTAGTTGTAACCACCGGCCTGGACAGAGGCTCAGTCCCCGAGCAGCTGGCCCCGGCTGGGGACACAGCGGTTCAGCAGCAGCAGTGTGAAGAAGCCAGTTCCCTCCACCTGTCACTCGTGTCCCACCCCATCTTCTCATTTGCAATCTACAACTCAAGAGCCTCGTCCCTAGTGTGCTGGCATCTCCTGCCCCGGGGGTGCCCAGCGGGTCAGCCAGGGCAGCTCCGACATCGGCCGGGACTGGCTCCTTGGAAGGGCCATCTCAGGAGCAGCCAGGAGAATTAGAATGGGGGCTGTCCCATTCTGTGTCATGCCAGTTCCCCCACCTCCAATGCAGCAGCCCAGCTTTCTTCCTCAGCGCACTGGACACAACTCAGGCTGCTTTGGCTGTCACCTCCTTGGCGCGCTTTGCAGCCACAGACCATAGCGGGGTGCAGTCTCCTCACTTCTAAGTCGGAACCCATGTAGAATAATGCCACGATACAAGGTACCCTGTCCCAAAGTGCCCTCTCCTGGGAGCTGGAGACCCAGGGGGCTGTTTCCTTGGATAATAGCTCAGAGGACAAGCAGAGGTCTGGAGACTGGGTCCAATGTGAGGCAGATGCTTGGGGTCATTTCCCAGTCACCTCCTGCCCTGCAGGGTGGGCTGGCTGGTGGTTTGGGCAGTTCACCGGCTGGTTGGGGGTGGCCGAGCCCGGCTACCCCTTTGGCGTGGGGCATGTGATTCCCTCAGTGGCCAGCAGGTGGCACCCGCCACACACCCGGTGTGTAGCCTCCAGGCTTTCTGGCGGGAAGATCTCAGCTCAGCAGCCCGGCCCCCGCGTAATCACATGGACGGGACACGCAGGAACTACTGGCACTTGTGTAAACACGCGTGCTCGGAGCAGCTGCCAGTGGGGACGAGCACAGAGGGAACACAGCAAGAGGTCTCCTGAGGACAGGCTATAAAAGGAACACCCTGTGGGTTTCAGTCTAAGAGCCTGCAGTTAACCTTTGTGACTCATCCAAAGAAACATTTAGAACCCGGAAGGACGACGATAATGCACGTGTGGACTGCAGCCGGGTCCTCGGGGTGCCCCCCACTCGCACTCCCGCGACACATTTTAGGGGCGACCAGGTCTCCTGCCGGAGCGCAGGGCCACCTCCCAGCCTGGCCTGGCTGCACCTTCTGGAATGGCCTTGGCTCATGGCTGTAGTCTTTGTGCCTGGCAAATTGCCAGCTCCTGGGAAGAAAGCAGGAAAGTCTACTTGACTCTCATTCTGCCATTAATAAAACTGGCACCAGCTGAATATGGAGCTGGAAGGGACACATCGCAGCAAACAAGCAGTGGGATGTGGTCAGCGGTGGGGCAGTGAGAACCGGGTGCTTTTAATTTTATTATGTGGGGACACAAAATTCCGGTGGGTACACACTACATGACACTGAGCATCTTACCAAGTTTAAGTGCAGGGGCCTTAGGCACAGTGACATGCAGTGCAGCTGTCACCATCATCTCCAGAACTTTTCCTCGTGTAAAACAAACTCTGCCCCCGTTGGATGCTCACTCCCCTCCCCTCCCCCAGGCCTGGCACCACCATCTACTTTCTGTCTCTGTGAATCTATTTTAAGCACCTCACATAAGAGGAATCATACAATATTTGTTCTTTTGTGGCTGGCTTATGTCACCTAGTATGATGTCCTCAGGGTCCATTCGTGCAGTAGCAGGTGTCAGAACTTCCTTTTTAAGGCTGAGTAATGTTCCACTGTGTGGACGGACCCCGTTTTATTTATCCGTTCGTTGTTGATGGACGCTTGTGTTGTTTTCATGTGTTACCTGTTGTGGGTAACGCTGCAGTGACGTGGGAGTGCAGATGTCTCTCTGAGACCCTGCTTTCAATTCTTTGGGCAAATACCGGAACTAGCATCACTGGGTCACAAGGAAGTTCTATTTTCAAGTTTTTGAGGAACCTCTGTACTGTTTTCCATAATAGCTGCACCAATTTGGATTCCCACCAACAGTGCACGAGGGTTCCTTTTTCTCCAAGCCGGCACTAGTTATTGTCTGTTTTTTCTTGTTTTTTTTTGATGGTAGCCCTCCTGATCAGTGTGCGGGGCTGTGTGGACACTAAGTCTGTTTCTTCTAGGAGTTTCTCCAGAGTGAGCTAGGCTCCTGATGTCCTCTCATGATGGTGGTGTGACAATAAGGAGACGTCTGCCAAGCTGTCTCCAAACCTCTGCCCACAGGCCGTGTGTGTGGGCACATCTAGGCCTGGCACCTCTGCCCCAGTTACACACGTGTGTGGGCACATCTAGGTCTGGCACCTCTGCCCCAGTTACACTTGTATGTGGGCACATCTAGGCCTGGCACCTCCACCCCAGTTACACACGTGTGTGGGCACATCTAGGCCTGGCACCTCCACCCGTTATACACGTGTGTGGGCACATCTAGGCCTGGCACCTCCGCCCCAGTTACACATGTGTGTGGGAACATCTGGGCCTGGCACCTCCACCCCAGTTACACACGTGTGTGTGGGCACATCTAGGCCTGGCACCTTTGCCCCAGTTACACACGTGTGTGGGCACATCTAGGCCTGGCACCTCCACCCCAGTTACACACGTGTGTGGGCACATCTGGGCCTGGCACCTCCGCCCCAGTTACACACGTGTGTGGGCACATCTAGGCCTGACACCTCCACCCCAGTTACACACGTGTGTGGGCACATCTAGGCCTGGCACCTCCGCCCCCGGGGTGCACTTGAGGGCAGCTCTGTTTGGACCAATCTTAGATCACCAGCATTGCCTGAGGTGTCACCAGGCTGCTGCTTTGAAGAGGACGCAGCTTTAGGTCCTCTGAGCACGGGAGAAGGTAGGATGGTTTGAGGCCCGAGTCCCCTCCCTGGCCTGGAGCAGCTCAGGTCTCTTGGTACCACCTGCCATTACTGTTGCGGGTCGGCCTCTTATTTCTAGATTCATTTACTGAAAACATTCCTGTGCCTCTCTGGGGCATATGCTCGGGGCAGACACAGGCCAGTCGAGGCCGTCTGTCCCCACAGAGCTGAGACTGCCTGGGGGTGCAGAGTCTCCCAGGGAGTGGCTGAATGCTGGGGCGCCCTCAGCAAGCTCTTCCGGGCTCTGTGTCAGCTCCAGCATCTGCACCATGAGGGGAACTGGACGACTGGAGATGCAGGAGTTTTCAGTGTGCCCGTGAGCTGCAGGCCAGCGTCCGGAACAGCACAGGTGCACTTCGTCCCCCAGGCATCTGCTCCGCACAAGATGGGAGAAGCGTATGGGGCCCAAGTGGGGTTGAGAGGAGGAGGTCAAGTGTGAGAGTCTTTCTCACCCACCTGCATTCAGGTGACCGCCGACAGTGACAGTTGCTGGCAGGTAGACAGGCAGATGTGCTTCCTGCAGTGTGTGTGGTGGGGATGGCAAACCCCCAGTGCCAGGCAGGGTGGCCAGGGTCAGGTCCCAAACAGGAGTTGCCCCTCCCTAGCTAACATGGGGTGACACTTGGGAAGGCCTCAGCTGTCCACCTGAGGGTCTGCCCGAGCCCTGCCTCTTCCTGCGCTGGCCCAGCCGCCCGGGGCGGGACCAAGACTTTCAAGGTCAGGAGGATTCCAGTCTTACTGTAAAACGCACGCCAGTTGTCAGCGCTGCCGTGGTCGCTGGCCGATGACGATGGACCAGCTGTGCTCATGGCTTCATTAGGGAAGGCGGCCAGGCTGCTCCAGTGCCCACTTTGTTCCACAGCTCAGTTTGCGTCTCTCCCCGTCCCCCCATCTCATTCTTTCTTGACGATGTGCCCATGTGACAGCAGGGTGTCCCGCTTTACAGCTGGGGAAACTGAGGCTGGGAATGAGGGCCAGGAGGGCTTGGGCAGGCCTTGAGTCTCGAGACCTGCAGGGCACCCCATCCCGACCCCGGGTACCTGGCCTCTGTGTTTGGCGAGCGTGTGAGAGTCTTTCCAGGAGACAAGCAGAGTCTGTGTGTCAGCGTTAGTGCAGAGACTGAAAATACAGGCTGCTGTGTTGACAGGAGTGGCATGCAGGGTCCCATGGGTCACTCACAAGCTACGTGATGCATATTCTGCTCCTGGGAGCCCGCTCCCCTCTCACAGCTCCTCTCTTACCTGGCCGGTGCAGGCACCACGGGCCACATCTTCTCCCAGGAGGGCACAGGTGCTGGGAGCAAGGCCCGGGGTGGGGTGGGGGACGAGCAGCAGGAAGCCGCCGGCCCCCTGACAGGAGCCCTGGGAACAGCCAAGCTGGGTGTTCTTTGCTCCGTCAGCATTTTTTGCAGATTCACTGGAGTTTGACTGCAAAGCACCCTGCACCTTCCTGTGGCTTTGAAATCGGGACTGTGGGTGGCATTCAGCAGGGTGTGGGGCCACGGCTGGGGGGCTCCGTGGTCCTCCATGCCTGGCAGTGACAGCCTTCATTTGGGGACTGTTGTGGTTTCATGGTGTTCGGCTGCAGGGACATCTGGGCTTCTTTGGGATTTCACAGAAGTGGGAATCAGTGTTTGGCGTGGAATGTGGCAGTGCAGGGACTCCTGTGTTGGCCGAACAGCGAGCGTCCCAGGCAGGTGAGCCTGGAGGTGGTGGGCAGTTTGCTGAGCTGCAGACACCAATTGCAGGCACCTCAGATCTCTGCTCAGGTGTAAGTTTGCAGCAAGAACACAGCCGACCTCCATCGTTGTCCCCTAACTAAGAAGGAGCCTCATGCTCTGCTTCCTAATGAGGAAGAAATAGGATTCTGGTCTCTAGAACCGAGGCACATGTGTCAGTCCTCGTGCTCGCGGTGTCCCCGTCCCTCTGACACCCACACACTCACCCTGTCCCTTTGAATGGCAGTGCTCCCGCTTATCCTCCCCACGTCCTTCATGTTAGTTCCAGCGGACTTCTGAAGGCCACGCCGGCCTGTCTTTCCTGGTCTAGGAACGCACAGGTTCCTCATTGAGGCCGCTGTCCCCCGCTGGGCTCCTGCCAGGCCTGCTCTGCCGGGACACCCCCCTTCTGTGGGGGATGGGACGCGTCATGTGCGTTTGCCGCTCCTGGGGCCCACCGGTGGCCAGGCTGTGGTCCCTTTCTGAAGGTGTGTCATCGTCCTGGTGGAGACGCCCTGTTCTAGATAGGACAGACCACTAGGCTTCCCTCCCAGCCTCTGTGGGGGCTTCCCTACAGCAAGTACCTTAAAGGATGGTGGGGACAGTTTGCAGGCAGATTTTTTTGGAGAACAGAGGTGGGACCCTTAAAAAACGCTGAGATATAATTCACATTAAGTACAACGGACCCATTTTAAGTGTAGCCTGAAAGAATTGTGACATTTGTGTAGTCGTGTAACTGGCACCACAATCGAGACACTTAATACTCGTCACCCCAGGAAATACCTTTTCATCTCTTTTTTTTTATTAGTTTCAGGTGCACAAGACAAGGTAATACTTAGACAGACGTTCATCATTTATATCCCTCACGCTGTGGACCCCCTCCCCCCATCCACTATCCCTCCGACCTCGCACCGAGCTGTCACATTATATATATAATTATAGTTGGCATAAAAATATGGAACGCTTCACGAATGTGCGTGTCATCCTTGCGCAGGGGCCATGCTAATCTTCTCTGTATGGTTCCAGTGTTAGTATATGTGCTGCCGCAGCGAGCACCCTTTTCATCTCTTTGGACTCACGCCTCCCCTGGGCCCCAGCAGCTGGTGCCGTTTCCTATCACCGTATCTTTGACTTTCCTAGAATGTCTTACACGTGCAATGAATGGTCTGAGGTCTGTACATCCGCCTTCTCTCACACAGTCTGAGTTATTCGAGATGTGTCCGCGTCATCACGTGTCAGCCGTCAGTCCCTTGCCCTTGCTGAGGGGTTTGCTTTGTGGGGACGCACCACCATCTGGCTTCCCGTTCACCCGCTGATGGACATTCGAGCTGTTTCTAGTGTTTGGTGACAAGGATGGAGCTGCTGGGAGCCTTTCCGGACAATTTCAGTGTGAACTTCTGTCTTCGTGTCTCCTGGGCCAGTCCCGGGAGCGGCTTGCTGGGTGACAGGGCGATGTGTGTGGACTTGGTAAGGTACGGCCCCCCTGTCCCCAAAACGGGCATTCTGGTCCAGGACACGTAATTGGCCTTCCCGACATTCACGGGCGTCTCTCTTGAATGGTTTTCAAGAAGTCTTGTTGGATTCCATGTGTCGTTGAGGAATGTGGCTTTTAGGCAGAAGATGGTCACCTGCCTCTGAATGAGAGGGCCGTGGTTTTGAACTCCGGGAGCTGACGTGGTTTGTGTCGTCCTTCTGAGGAATACACACACCTCCCCCCACAGCAGACGTGTGAGCCAGGCCCCCGAGTGTCCTTGCAGCCCTCAGGTGCCAATTTCAGGTTCACCCTGTGTTGGGCAGAGGAAAGAACACGGCGGCCAAAGGGCCTCGTCGTGGAGAGTGTCGTGGCACGCCGGCCTGGCCCCTGTCCTGCCCTTTAGCCCACGTGTGGAGGCACAGGTAGGGGCAAGGTTAAATCCAACATGATGCGTACCTGGGCTCGAGGAAGGTTGCTGTCAGGTTCTGGGCTTGCGGTCAGTGGCTCCGTGTTTCACACCTGGTGACACTGACTCCCCATTATGAAAAGAGTTCTCGGGGTGGAAGCACTCACTTTGGGCTCAAGCTTCCTGCACAGGTTTCAGAACCCACAGTACTTTGGCGGTGGTGGCACGGGCCCTGTGTGTCCCTGGGAAGACACGCGCTCACCGAGCCTCGGCAAATTCCCAGGGGGGCCTGCGTGCTCGTCCTGGAGCCCTTCCCCTTTCTGCCTGCGGGGTGATTTGTCAGCATCATGGCAGGCATCTGCCACGTCCCCACGTCATGAGACTTGGGGCATTTAGACCCTGTCGTTTGTTTATCACTACGTAAAATCTGGCCTGTGAAGAAAAGCCTCTCGCACAGCGCCCTGAGTTCTCAGCTGCAGACGCGCTCGGTTTTGCCAGTGTCTGAGGCTGCGGTGGCTGTGGGACCCCTCTTTTATTTACGGCTCAGTGGTCAGAGTCTGGACTTCGGTTGGGGACACACCTGGAGGTGAAGGCCCCAGGTCAGGTGTAGGTGACGTGCACCATCTGAAACCTGTTTGGAGTTCTCTCTATCTTTTCACTAGAAACGTCACACCAGGAACTTCTGGGTGACAGCTCCGTCTCTGCATAGGTGTGGGGGCCACCTGAGAAGCCCTCCCGGTGGCGGCCCCCAGGACACAGCTCCCGACGTGCAGGTGCCATGTCTTGCCTGGGCTCAGCTTCTCCTGTCACATCTGTGGCTCTCGGTGACAAGGTCCCCCTACCTTGGTGTCATGCCAGTGTGCCCCCATCTCCTTTCAAAGCTATCTTCAAAATCTCCCTGAAAGACAGCAGCAGGCAATGTCAGCTAATTTGTCTTGAATCCAGTAGTCCCAGGGGTCCCGGGGAGAATGATGGCCTCCCGCACACCCCGCTATTCAACCAAGAACGTGTGAGGAGCAGCAGGACTTTTCCATTTCAAAATGAGCAGGTTTGGTTGGAGCTGGAAACCGTGGGGTTTAGTCACAGACCGGCTATAATTATGGGAAAAGCATTTTCTTTCTGTTTTGAAGCACATCACACAGGATACGCAATTCAGAAGGATTTATGGTTAGAGGAGGATCTTTCATGGGGGGACACTTCTCCTGGTTGGAAGGTGGTCCCCGGCTGCGGAGGTGGCCCGGGGACCCCATCTTGTCCTCCTCCAACTTCCATCCAGCCAAATGGAGCAGAAATGACAGCAAGTGACAGTGTCGGGGGAAGAGGCCATGTGTTCTCCTGGTACACATGGGCTGCGAGAGGGAACTGGAAGGCCGCTCTCCCGCCTGCGATGGCTGCCAGCTGACTGCACACGGAAGGCTGGTCGTGCGCCTCACGGGGCAGCAGGGGTGCCGGTTACCTCGGGTGCTGTGTTGCTGGCCCTTCTCTGCCGACACGTTGTCGTAAACACTCTGAACACATGTCTCCCGGATGCCCACCCTCTGCCAAGCACGGGGGTGTGAAGAGCCACCAAGGACAGCATGTGATGGTCTGGTTCGTGGTGCAGTCCAGGAGCCCAGGCCTGGCCACGGGAGGGGACATCACCGGGACCCTGTGGGGCAGGGGCACAGCTGCGCTTCTGGGAAGGATGGGGCTCGGACAGTGTCCGTGGGCATAGCAGGAGTGGGCCACGTGGAATGGGGGGCTGGGGCATGCCTCAGAGGCAGACAGGCTGACCCAGGTGCCCGGGGTGGTTGGCCCTGCCGGAGGCTTGGCCAGCAGGACTGGACTCCGCCCATGGGTCTCGGCCCAAAGCGTTGGGACAGAGGGTGACCGTGTGAAGCCTTGACTGGACAGGCTCGTCGCGTAGTGCAGGGCCTTCCCTTCCTCTCCCCACCGTCTGAGCACCGAGCTGCATCGGCTGCAGGTTCCTGCTGAGCAGCGTCAGCGTCCATCCAGCCTCCCACAGGCGTCTGCGTCCTGGCCCCCCTCTGAGTGTCAAACACAAGCACCCACACGGCTGTTGTCTGTGTGTGCATGCACATGTGTGCATGTTTTGTGCGTGCATGCGTGATGCGGCACGTGCCCATGTGTGTGCATGTGTGCCCACGTGTGCACTCACGTGCAAATATGGAACCAGCAGCTCTGCACTCTGAGGCCTGCAGCCTGGAATCCGCCCGGAGCTGCAGACGCGTGCGGCCCGTCGCCTGCTCCATGTCCCCACCTGGACCTCTCGCAGGCCTCCTGAACCTAACACAGCCTACACAGAACCCTTTATCCGCGCTCCTCTCGCCTTTCTTTTCCAGACCCCACCTCCCAATCTCAGAGAAAGTCCACTCCGTCTCCCAGCTCTCCAGGGTGAAAACCCTGCATCATCATTGCCTTCATTTTCTCTCACACCTGACCCTTGACCCGGGGACTGGCACTCCCTTTGAAGCACCTGGCACCCACCGCTTCCCCCCAGCACTCACAGCCACCATCACACCCACCCCCTGGATCACAGCACTCCTTGCTTCTCCCCATGCCCCCCGCACGCTGCTCTCTGTATCTTCTGAAAACAAGTCAGGTTGTTTCACTCCCTGCTCAAAATGCTCAAATGGCTCCCCGTTTCCCTCAGAATAACATTCCAAGTCTTTCCACAGTCCACAGGGATCTGTGTGATCTGGTCTCTGGTGCCTCTGGACCCTCACCTCCAACTGTCTTCACTCCATCACACGCTCCTCCTCTGTCGGACTCCTGGACATTCCTTAATAAGCCAGCATGTACCTGCCCCCGGGCCTTTGCACAGGCTGCCTTCTCTACCTGGAGCACTTCTGAGAGAAGCATGGCCAGTCCTTCCATTCCCTCTGGGTCCCTTATCACACAGGTTTTGCTGGGCACTCTGTACAAAATAGTAGCTCCTCCCCTTCGTCCTTCTTTTTTTTTTAATAACCAAGAAATAAGCCTCATATCATGTGGTCTTTCTTAAAATACCAAAACACAGGAAAACTTTTAACCAAACATTTCTATTTCAGGGACTTGCCCAAGCATTTGAAAAAACATCCTAGTTCGCTTGACTTCCTGGAAGGGTTCCTTCTGCTTTTTCAGATTCATGGTGGTGATGAGGACTCTAAGAGGCCCTTTGTTACCCAAGACGTTTTGCGAGATTTGCAACAAAGTAACCCTCCATCATTCTGTTATCCCTTAACTGCCGCTGCCTGTTTCTTTGTTACTTGTCATCACTGTGAAGTTACTTTTGTTACTTGTCTGTCTCTTTGCTTTCCAGGAAATACTGAGAGCAAGGAACTTTGTCTTACTTTCTGGAAGCTGTTTAATATGAAGTCGGACAATTAAGTTCACGAACTCATCCTAGAAAAAGTGCTCCATACCTCATTGCTGAATATCACCGTGGTCACCTTCGAAATACTCCCCTTGGGAAGCTATGCACCAACACCAGCACCTAGTCCACCCTTCAAAGCCATTTTGGAACTCTTTTTCTGGAATGGCCATCAGAGCTGTCGTCATATTACCCTTGATGTCCTGAATGTCATCAAAATGTCTTCCTTTCAATATTTCCTTTATCTTTGGGTAAAGAAAGAAGTCATTGGGGGCCAGATCAGGTGAGCAGGGAGGGTGTTCCAATACAGTTATTTGTTTACTGGCTAAAAACTCCCTCACAGACAGTGCCGTGTGAGCCGGTGCATTATCGTGATGCAAGAGCCACGAGTTGTTGGCGAAAAGTTCAGGTCGTCTAACTTTTTCACGCAGCCTTTTCAGCACTTCCAAATAGGAAGCTTGGTTAACTGTTTGTCCAGTTGGTGCAAATTCATAATGAATAATCCCTCTGATATCAAAAAAGGTTAGCAACATTTTTTGCAGCAGGTTCGCAAACTTAGTTGTCAGACCTTGTAAGTACTTGCTGAATGAACTGAATGAATGAATCCGCCAGTGGCGTGGGGGCAACTGGCCTGGGCAGACTCTGGGTACTAAGGTGGTAATCTAGGCATGGCACAATAAAGGTACGGGCAAGAGGGTGTCCTCAGGGATGTGAGGGAAGGGGGTGGGAGTTAGATTGGACATTGTGGGACAAGAATGCTGGACAATGCCAGGCTGTGGACAACTCTCCGTAAGGGCTGTATTTCAGATGCAATGTATGGCTTACCTGTGGGCTTCCCGATGTCTCCCGCTGTCTGGTCCACTCCGTGTGTCCCACGACCTCAGGCCCTGCCCCATATCCTCAGCTCTCACTGTGACCTCATCCCAAGTGGCTAGCCTGAGGTTGCAGATGGACCGTTAGAGAAAAGTTAGAGTCTCTTTAAGGCTAAGTGGGAAAGACCAACTAAATTTGAGCTGGGATGTGATAAAGTGTAAAGATGTGTAAAGGTACCAGGTTGTACCTGGGTGTTTGAAACTTTCTTTAAAGTTTCCTCTCAGTTGTATACAGCCATTTGAAATTAATGATTTAATATTATAGTTTTTTTGGTTTGCCTTTTGGTCATGAAGCTGTAACTTGGCCATCACTTTGGCTTACTGGAAGTTGCCCAAGTTGCCAGCAGGGAACCTAGGGGATGTTAACAAAAATTATCCAAAACTTAGAAATAAGGTAAAGGATGACTATGTGTCCTGTCAATGTCATATCGGAAAAAACTGCTCTGTATGCTACCGTGTTTCCCCGAAAATAAGCCCTAGCCGGATAATCAGCTCTAATGTGTCTTTTGGAGCAAAAATTAATATAAGACCCACTCTTATTTTACTATAAGACCCGGTCTTATCTAACACAATATAATATAAGACCAGGTCTTATATAAATTTTTGCTCCAAAAAACACATTAGAGCTGATTGTCCGACTCGGTCTTATTTTCGGGGAAACACGGTAGCATCATTCTGGATGGGGGAAACCCCTGGACACTTCCTTCGTGGGGAAGTGGGGGCCACACCACTAGGACCATCCTTTCATCTTTGAGTTGGGAATGAGGGGGGCATCAGGGCCACACCATTCCAGAAATTACCTTGATTGCATTTCCTTGGGTCCAAAGTTGAAACAACTTTCTGTACGAGGACCCAAATGTAACCAAACATTTACGAAAACAAATCACCTGTAAGAAAAATGGAACCAAGGGTGCTGGGCTCTCCTCTTGGTCGGAGAGCTTACGTTGCTGTGGCTGTCACTTGCGGCCAGGCCTGGGGATGGTGTGGGGCTGCAGCACAAACTGGGGCCACAAGTGAAGCTCGTTCTAGGAGGAGGGGGTGGCTTTCCCGGTGGGGAGGCCGGTGCCGAGCCAGATGGGCTGGGCCGGCCGGTCCTGGCATTCGGGGTCACGGGGGACGTGCCCCTTTGTGCAGATGTCTCCTCTTTCCCCGCTGTACCTCCCGGGTCTCACTGAATAGGCTCCTTCCTCCGACATGCCTCTCCTAGGGAGCATCTTCCGGGGTGCCGTGTCTGTCACCCACTGTGCTCTTCACCTCATGGCAGGATGCGCTCGCTTTCTGCTGTTACCTCCGCTTGGTGGGGACACCACCCTGGAGGGGATGGGGCGGGCTGCATTTGGAAATAACTACGTGGGTTCTCCTGTTCAGGTAGGACACAGCTTCTCGTAGGAGCCACAGTGGATTTTGAAAACTTACAGATAGTGGGATAGAGGAAAGGGAATCACTTTCTCACTTTCCGCACTCCTTCCTGGGGCTGACGTGCATGTCACACACACACACACACACACACACACACACACACACACACACACACACACGAAAGGTGTTTTTCAAATACTACTCGACAGTATGAAGAGGCCTTTTAGCGTATATGCACGCAGGAACTCTGCTCTGGTGGTTGAATTATGGTGGCCAGTTGGCTGTGGTTACTCTACCCTGAGGCCAGACCGTGGTGAGGCGCCCCCTCCCCAGTGACCACAGCAAAGTGGGTGAAGGGGTGAGGGCACAAAGGAAGAGCGTTCGGCCCTTACACGGGAGGGGGCCAAGGGGCCTGAGTTTGGGTGGGGTGATGGCGGGTCCCAAGCCCCCACCCCTATGGATTCTGTTGGGGCTGGAAGACAGTGTGCAGGACTGGATACTTCCTTCCAGGGTGCTTGACCGACTGTCAGTGAACTGTCTGGGAATGGACTGCACCCCCGCCCCTCCAGCACTGAAGGTGGGTGCTGGGTGACCTTGTGGGTGGCAGGCACATTCCCACCCAATAGCACTGTGACGAGCAGCGTTTCTGTGCCCTTCCTCCAGCATGGACACCCAGTGTCCTATCGTCTCACAGCCAGCCAGCCAGCTATCAGGTTACACATTTGAGAGGTGAGCCCCCTGAGGCCCTGTGTTGGGGGCTGTGGGTCCAGGAAACAAGGCAGCCCCAGCACTTTCATTGTCTTCTTTCTCCTTATTCAAGAGTGAAATGACCCACATGTTGAGAAGGGCTCGCTGGGCGTTGCAGGTTCCATGGTTGGAAGGATGGGTTTTAGAGAGGCCTTCCGGCCACACTGCTGAGTGCCAGGCTTGGACGTCAGGCAGCTGTGGCTGGGCGTCTGGGGCTTCCTCTGGACGATGGAAATGATGATGTGAGCCCCCCGTAAGTCACTACTGCTCCTGTGTGGGGATGTGCCGCAGTGGTGGCTTCACACTGCTGCCTCTTCTCGGGTGGCTGTGGGGCCTGGCTGCCCCTGTGCCGTCCTGGACAGCCGGGCTGGTGGCGATGAGCCCAGCCAGCAGGCGAGGCCCTGGCTTGTGCTTGGCGTGTGGCATGCCCAAGGCTCACGGGCGGCGACAGGGCCTTTGACCAGTGGGGGCCTGCTGACCCGGTTTCCAGAACTCTGCATGTGCCGTACCCATGCCGGGGTCCCGGGGTCCCTGAGATCCTTTAAAGACAAAGAGGGGGTAGGTGAGTCCCCAGGGCCTGGAAGAGCCAGCATTTGTGGTGTTTTCTCAAGGTTTCTTAAAGGAAAGCTCTCAAGTTCTCTGGGGTGTGGCTCTCGGTTGCTGGGAACAGACACAGTTTATCTTACAGAGAAAATTGTTTTGCAAGAGGTTTCCCACAATTATGGTCTGAGGGAGGGTCCCTGCCAGCTTTTCTTAGTCACTGGGCTTTAGGGGGAGGTGTTTTTTCTGTTGCTGTTCTTTTTTTTTTTTTTCTTCAATCTGAAGACCAGCCATCTGGGAGCAGGCACACTGAGTAATTACCCAGCGAGGGGACAAAAGGAGTGCCCATCAGCAGTTTCAGGTGCTGCAGGTGGCTGATGGCTTTTGGTGGAATGTCACAAAGTGCCCGGGTGGAGGGTGAGTCAGAAATCCTTAGGTCACTTGTGGTTTTCTTTCATGGTTTTGCTGTGACTATTAACTTGTTTTTACTTAACAAGAAAAACAGGTGTTTGGGTGTCTGTTGGAAACACTGCTGCCTGCTCTGAGCTGCGCACTGTCTGGCTAGCGCTAAGTAGAGGACTGAAATAGGGGGGCAGCCAGCAGACCCCTCTGCCAGGCACCTGGGCACCAAACTGAGCCTGAAACCCAGATCCTGGTGATTTTGTGAACAAGGAAAGTGGTTGGAGTGAGCACTCTCTTGATGAATTGGAACGGGTCACTTGCTGGGCCAGACCACAGGGCCTCACAGACCCTGGAGAGGCGAGTATGTGCATGTCTGTGTATGTGTGCATGTGTATGTATGCACATGTGTGCATATCTGTGTGCGTGTGTGTGCGTGTGTGTGTGCATGCTCTGACTTTGCCTGTAATGTTCTCCACGTGATCTGCAGGGGCGGACAGCTCTCACCTTGGTTTCCCTCACTTTGGGATGGAAATGAAAGCAGTGTGTTTGTCCCAACATGGCTCTAGGCTTTCTCTCTACCTGGCCCTGTGGCTTTTCCAGTCCTGCAAAGGTCAGCCTCCCAGGACGGGGACCAAGGAGCCCCAGCTGCAAGTGTCTGGCTCCCTCCATCCTCAGCCTGAAGAAATGAGTCTCAGACACTCCTGCAAAGACCTTTAGAAATGACGAGAGTTGGCTCCCATCAGGTGCTGTGTTCATGGGGAGGGAGGAGACACCAGCACGGTGGCCTTGGGACTGGAAGTGGCTGGGATCTGCTGGGTGACACAGACCAGCAGCCTTTTTACCAGGAGTCAGAGGTGCCGCAGACGAGCCCTCACTGTACTGCCGTGTAACTGACCTCAAACCAACGCTCTGCAGGGCTGGGGGAAGCTCACGACCAGGGCCTACCTTCCCAGTGCTCTGCCACACCCACACCCAAGGCTGTGAGCCCCTGGAAATTGTGGGTGCTTGGACTCCGCTTCTCGGCTGGGAACTCCAAGATCGGCTGCCCATTACTGCAGCTGGCAGGAAGCGTCAGGGTGGCTGGTGAGTCAGATGCTCCGTGCCGTAAGAAGTGAATGCCACAGAGGTCATTTCCGAGGGAGATGGTCTGCACGGCACTGCCACCGGCTGCTCTCCGGGAGGTGCCAGCGGTGCAGCCAGGGACAGCGACTGCCATCAGTGGCGCGCTGTCCCAGCTGCATCCCGTCCCTGAACACGCCTGGCACAAAGCAGTCAGGTTGTCGGCCTTTTGTCGTCCTTTGGGGAGGTCAGAGGTGGTAGAGGATGGGATACCTGTCCGTGCATCACTGGTCACTTCCAGGGCCATCTTTGCCTTCTGGTGCCACATGCAGTTATTGGAGAGACAAGGGATGGTGTAAATGAGAGGGCAAGGACTCGGCTGCCGTGAGTGACCAGCCCCCAGGCGGGGCCCCTGCACCTCTGCCTGTCTGGCTGGTGACACAGCCGCCCTACCAGCCACTCTTCAAGGGCAGAGACGGCGCTGTCAGCCTTCTGGCCACCAGGAGGCGTCTGTCCTGCTGGCGGGGACCCTGACTACCCTGAGACCTGGAGGCTTGGGCTCAGAGGTGGACAAAGGTCTTTGTCCCCCTTGATTTGACTGGCATGGACTGAGCACCTGTTCTGTGTGGGGCCTGGTGCTAGACTTGAAGCATGCCGCTGTGGTGGTCACACTGGAGCCAGGGCTGCCGTCATGTCCCCCGAATCTCGCAGGTGTTTGTGGGGAAACGGGGAGCAGCGGTCCCGAGAGATGGCCAACATGAGAGGATGGTTTCTTCTTCTCCGTGAACAAGTAGCTCCCTGGCAGGAGTTCCAGGAATATTGTCACCCGACATGCTTGCTTGCTGGGACCTTCCATCCCAGCCAAGACCAGGCGTGGACACAGCCATGGAGTGTTTATGCCCAGAAGATGGGCCAGGAGGAGTGTAGACCCTCCCCAAGTAGCCATCCCCCCTCCCCCCGACCCCGTCTCACTGGCTTCCATGGAATCATGGTGTGTCTGACTGAGCTTGGCTGCATGTGCCCCTCGCTCCTCTCCTGCTGGTGATGGCAGTGTCTTCCTGTCACTGTCCCATTGTGCCCAGTGACCACGACCTTTCCTTCTTCCACAGCCGGTGCTCCACTAGATGAGTTCTCACTTTGTGCACAGCAGCATTTGGCCTGAGGACAGATGAGTCAGGTCTGGCCCGTCCTCCAACAATCTTCCTTCAGGAGAGAAGGAGCCCAGGGGACCTGTGTGGACCATCTGGGCACTGGGGCCTGGTGTCGTGGGCATGGGGAGCGTTTGTTCTCATCTGGGCCTGCGAGTCGTGAGGTCTCTTTGGGGTAACAGTGGGCTGTGAAAACAGCTCAACAGGAGTGCCTTGGAGGGGATAGGACCAGGGGCACAAAACCATGAACGTGATGTCTGGATGGGGTTTTAGTCCTCTGTTCTCAAGGTCACTTTGAGGGGAGGGAACTGCCTCCCATCACTTGGAAGGGCGTTTTGGGGAGAGTCCTTTGATTTCCTCCACCTGAGTCGCCGACCTGCTGCAGGGAGTTGCTGCGTGCCGTCTGATGGTGCCTGCTGACCTGCTGTTCTTTGGCACCTCACACCACCACGAGTCTCACCCACTGGGGACAGAGACGGGCCAGGGCTTGTCTTTGCTTTCTCTGGAGGCCAAGCATGTCTGGGTAGAACCAGTGACTTCGACAGCCTGGGTCTTTCCTGCCATCTCCAGGCACATGGGCCTGGGCACAGCCTTCCAAACTATCGGCAGCCCCATGGCCTAGACCTGGGCGGTGATGCTAAGAGCCAACAGGTCGGCCTCTAGAACCGACCAAGTTCTCCAACCCAGCTTTTACACGGAACTGTGAACTTGGCAAGTTTGGGGACATTTAGTCCTTATTTCCAGTTTCTTCCGTATATGAGCTGTGAGATTTCAGGGAAATTCAAGTTTTCTTGATCACCAGCTAACCACAAATACTCTTAGCGGTGACGATACTCACTAATAAGCTTGTAGTAACGTCTTACAAGCGGCACTGGCCTCACTGGCCAGCCTCTGCTTCACGGACTCTGGGCCTCAGTCACCATACAGAGGTTGGTGGTGACTCAGGCTGAGCCTGCAATCATCCGAAGACTTGTGTTTGTGGCAGAAGTGCTGGCCACCAGTGGGACTTCAGCTGGGGCTTTAGCCAGAGCACCTCCAGGTGGCCTGCGCGTTCCCTCAGCCTGGGGCCCCAGGGGCTCCACGGGGCTCAGCATCACAGTCACAGGTGGACACTGTGTGGCCTTCTGTGACCCAGCTTGAGAAGCAGGTGTGACAGTCTGCTATGTGCTTTTGCTGGTGAACAAGTCCCAAGCCTGCCCAGAGGAAGAAGAAAGGAATTAGGCACAGCTCTGGATGGAGGGACGCAGGCTCCGTGAAAGTGTGTGGGGTGGCAGGTGTCCTGGGGGCCACCTGTGGAAGCCATCCGCTACAGGGCTGTCAGCCAGAGGGAGCGGCATGGCCTGTTCTGTCTGCCTCATTTGGCTGCTGGCACAGGGTCCAGAAAAGCCAAAGCTGGTGGGACAGCCAGGAAGGCAGAGGGGGTGGGTTCATCTTACATTTGACCAGGAAATACCCGCTTGGAGGGCAGGGCTCGGGGACCCTCGTTGGGGAACGGGAATACTGTCGCTGGCTACACATGCTATTCTGGACTCAGACTGAGCTCTCGCATTTTTGAGCCAAAACTACTGCCAGGAAGGGGTGCTGATAGTTTTTCATATGAGTGCCCAGGGCTGGGCCTGCGGCCAGCATGGGCTTAACAAATAGGGCTACTGCTGCCATCGTCTGACTTTGTCACAATTGTCATCACGCCACACGGGAGCAGCATGTCCCTGGTCTTCTTTAGACCTGAAGATGGGATGCTTTCAGTTTCACCACTGCTGTGAGGCACTAAGAATCGCCTTTCACCTGCCTGGCTCAGACTCCTAGAGCTGAGTGATTTTGTGATAATAATTGTAAGATTAGAGCATCTATTCAGATGGACAGAAAACCAGCTTACTTTAAATAATTTGTATTTTAAGTGCTTTTTTATTATGTTGTCCTGAACTTCTGGTATGTACATCCATTTTATGCATGCTAAACACAATTATTGAAAAATATCTGCGACTCAGGGATCCGTTAGTGTCGTCCTCTTGGCCTGCGCCCACTGGTGGTGTCTTGTCCTCTCCCAATGCCACAAACACTTGGTTACTGTAGCTGAGGAATAAGTCTCAGGTTGGGTTAAGGGCTTCTCCCAGTTTAGTCTGCTTTTTGAAATCGTCTTAGCTGTTCTAATTCCTTTGTTCTCTGTAAAGACGTTAGAATAATCTTGCTTATATTTACAAATATCTTGCTGAGATTTTGATAGAAATTATATTAAACCTGTACATCAATTCAGGAAGAATTGACATCTTTGTGCTGTTGAGTATTATAATCCATGAATGTAGTGTGTCTCTATTTGTTTAAATTTTTTTATTTCTTTCAGGAGCAATGTTTAGATCTTAGCATACAGGTTCTGTACATGTTTTATTAGATTTATACCTAAGTATTTCATTAATTAAAGAGATTGAAAATGATACTGTATGTTTAACTTTGGCTTTCACATATTCATGCTAGGATAGGATACAGAAATACAATTGATTTTTGTATGTCGATCTTTTACCATGTAACCCCAATGAATTCTTTTACTACTTGTTCCCCCGAAAATAAGACCTAGCCGGACAGTCAGCTCTAATGCATCTTTTGGAGCAAAAATTAATATAAGACCCGGTCTTATTATATTATTATATTATATTGTATTGTATTGTATTGCATTGCATTGCATTGCATTGCATTATATTACATTATATTATAAATTTTTGCTCCAAAAGATGCATCAGAGCTGATTGTCAGGGTAGGTCTTATTTTCAGGGAAATAGGGTCATTCTCGGAGGTTTTTTTGTTTCGTTTTGTTTTGTAGGTTACACAGAGTTTTCCATGAAGAATATGATATCCTCCTCAAAGAGCAACACCTTACGTTCTTCCTTTCTGATCTGTAAGCCTTTATTTACTTTTCTTGTCTCATTGCCTTAGCTAGAACTTCCAGAATTATGTTGATAATAGTGGTAAGAGTAGACGTCCTTACCTGTACTTGATCCTAGGTGGAAAGCATTCAGTTTTTCATTATTAGGTTTGATATTAGCTGTAGTTTTTGGTAGATGTTGTTTATTACGTTGAGGAAATGCCCCTCTATTCCTACTTTTCTGAGAGTTTTTATTTATTTATTTATTTATTTATTTATTTATTTATTTATTTATTTAGGTCAGGAATGGGTATTGAAATTTGTCAAATGTTTTTTTCCCCTGCATTAATTGATATGATAATGTGACTTGTCTTTTTTCATCTGTCTTTGTTCAAGTATTGAACCAAACTTGCATCTCTGAAATAAACCCATTTGTCACGATGTATTCTTTTTTTTTTTTTTTTTTTTTTTTTTACGATGTATTCTTTTTTTTCCTTTTTTCTTTTTTAAGATTTTATTGGGGAAGGGGAACAGGACTTTATTGGGAAACAGTGTGTACTTCCAGGCCTTTTTTTTCCAAGTCAAGTTGTTGTCCTTCCAATCCCAGCCGCGGAGGGCGCAGCTCAGCTCCAGGTCCAGTTGTCATTGCTAGTTGCAGGGGGCGGAGCCCACCATCTCTTGTGGAGTCGAGGAGTCGAACCGGCAACCTTGTGGTTGAGAGCCCACTGGCCCACGGGGGAATCAAACGGGCAGCCTTCGGAGTTAGGAGCATGGAGTTCCAACCGCGTGAGCCACCGGCCGCCCCCGGTATTGTTTTCATATGCTGCTAAATTTCATTTATTAATAGTTTGTTAAGGATTTTAGCATATATATTCATGAGATATATTGGTCTGTAGTTTTATTTTTTTTGTACTGTCTTTGTCTGGTTTGATATCAAGTAATACAAAGTTCATAAAATAAATTGAGAGGTGTTCCCTTTTTTTCTGTTTCCTGGAAGAAATTATGTTAAATTTGTGTTAAACATTTTAAAAACATTTGTTAAAATTCCTTTCAATGAAATCATTGAGCCTGGAGATTCTTTTCAAGGAGTTTTACAATTATGAGTTAAATTTCTTTATTATTGTAGGGTTATTCATAATATCTATTTCATGTTGGGTGAGTTGTGGTCGAAGGTAATTTTCAGCTAAGTTGTCAAATTTATGCATGTAATATTGTTTGTAGTATTTCGTTATTATCCACGTGATGCCCGCATATCTGTAATTCTGTAATCCCATTTTATTTGTGATCTTGATAATTTGTGTCTTCTCTCTCTCTTTCTGTCTCTCTCTCTCTGTCTCTTTCTCGCTCTCTCTGTCTCTCTCTGTCTCTCTCTCTGTCTCTCTCTTCAGTTTTGCTAGAAGTCTGTCAATTTTATTAATCTTTCAATGAACCAGCTTTTTGGTTCATTGATTTTCTGTTTTCAATTTTAATGATTTCTGATTTCTGGTGCTTCCTCTCCCTCCCAAGCAGGAGAGGATTGAATTGGGTTGTGGAAAGTGGGGTGGGGTGGGGAAGCTGTCTGCATCCTCACCTCTGGAGGGTGGCTAAATTGAGGAGTGTGGGGGCGTAGGGAACAGCCCTAGTGATGGGGAAGGGATGTTCCAGCAGATCCTGGGCCTTCACTCTCTTCCTGACTCCAGGCTGCATTGTGGAGTGAGCTGCAGGTGGTGAGGAGGGCAGACTCACCAGATTCGCTGAGGGTCACAGACACAATCCCGTTCAGGTCTCATCACCCGGGCAAGAGGAAATGGAGGAGGAGGCAGAGGCTCTGTCAGCCTCCATGTCTCAGAAGGCTTCCCTCCTTCTTCCAGCACCAAGGTGGAGAGCTCTGCAGATTCTTCATTTGCATTTAAGGAGGAGTTTTCTGAAAATATTTGCATTTGGGGATTCAAATCTCTATGTGGCTCCATGAGTTCCTTCCTGATTGTGGCGGTGAAGTGGCCTGGATGGTGCCCAGCCTGACCTTCTGCCCAGAAATGGCCTGGGATTTGTCTGTTGGTAAGCCTGCCCAGGTTTTGGGGTGGGGCGGGGGCACATTGGCGCAGCACACACAGCAGGGCACTCCACTAAATAGCAGGGCTTGGCTGCCTTTCCCATGTAAATATGTGAGGGGAAGGCTTCCCAGACCTTTCAGAGTTCAAACAGCTCTTATAAAATGGTGTTTTGATGAGCTGAGCATAAATGAATTGGAAACATTCAGATAACATTTCCCCAGGGTTAAAAAGCCGGGGAGAAAAGTGTTTGGCAAAGGGTCTGAGGGGCTGAGCCAAGAGTTTGAGAAATGATTTGAAATGTTGTGATGAACGCAAACTACTACCAGCTTCTACAGTCTCAGCTGCTTCAGAGAGTCTGGGAGAGGGGCCCTCAGGCAGGAGAGCAGTGCCCGTTTCTCTCGTGGGCAGTAGAGACGGCTACTGTGAAACCATGGTGTCTGCATGTGCTTCCCACCTGGGCTGAGTCTGCTGTCAGATCTGTCCATCCATCATCTGTCTCTCCGTCCATCCACCTATCCTTCCACCCATCTACCTAGTTATCCATCCATCCATCCATCATTTATCCACTCATCTGTCCATCCATCATCCGTCCATCCATCCATTCATCATCCATCCACTCATCTGTCCATCCATCATCCATCCATCCATCCATGCATCCATCCATCCATCCATCCATCCATCCATCCATCCATCCATCCATCATCCATCCACTCATCTGTCCATCCATCCATCCATCCATCCATCCATCCATCCATCCATCCACCCATCCAACCAGTTAGCACTTAATAAGCACCCACTGTGTGCATGGCTCTGGGAGGGCAGAGGTAACAAGGCCCAGCCTTGCCTTTGTGGAGCTCAATGTCATGGAGGGAGACCTTGTAACAAAGCCTGAAAACAGGCTGGGGCTACAGGAGTCCCAGGAATAGTGGTGCCCCTTTGAGTCTATGAAGGGGGCAAGCTTGCTGAAGTTTCCAGTGACACTCTGGTGGGGAGTTCAGATGCCTCTAGGTTGAAACAGGGATCCCAAGATGAGATGTCACTTGGGATGGAAAGTGAAGGAAGGGGTGCACCCTACACTTGTGCCCCAAACTGCACCATATGTGCAGCTCCGGGAGAGTGGAACATTGAAATCCAGCAATGGGAGGGTCATCGTTGCTAAGAGAGAAGCCTGCCCTCTGAACACCACCCTAGGACCATGGCTTGTTGCACCATGTGGCTCCGCCACAATCTGTGAGGTAGATACTCCAAGGTCGCCTGGCTGGGAAGAGGGGGGCATTGGTCTCTGCACTAGGTGGTGAGCTTCTGTTCAGCAGGTGAGAGCAGACCCAGGGCACCAACTGCTACAAGATCCAGACTCTGTCCTCAGCCTGGGGATGGAATGTCTGACCTTAACCGGGAAGAGATTTGGTGGCTGTAACCTGCAAGGCATGCCTCCCAGGGGGCCTCTCAGTGAACCTGAGTCTTTCTTGGTGCAGAAGGCAGACTGTTGGAAGAGATTTGGGGGCCAGAGGACCTGCTTCTGATTACACTGATCCATCCTGTCCCCAAAGGGAACTTTTAATACGTGGATGTTCTTTCTGTCTTGGACACAGTTATGCTTTTGGGTCAGTGCTGGGGAAACTACAGTCAATATTTCAGCCTTCTTTTCCTCACCACCCAAGAACCCCCTTGCCAATGTGCCTGCTGGACGAGGGGAGCCTCTGAGTGATGCCTGCACTCTGGCCTGCTTCTAAACAGAGAGTCACCATGAATGGGAGAGCTACACGTGTGCAGGAGAGCTGGGGCACAGTGCTGCCCCTGAAACGCCAGGAGAGCCTGGGAGCTGGTTCCCTGGTTCCAGGCTGGAGCGTGGCTCTTGGAAAAGTTTCCAACAAATCAAAGCACAGTCTTCTCTCAGTGTGGGCTGTGGCTGCTTTCTGGCGATTCTGGGCATTTAAACCATGTCAGAAAGCACACAATGTTTACAGGGCAAATGGGGTTCACTTCAGGCCGGAAGGGTTTTCACACCCACAGAGTCAAGGAGGATTTTGAAAGGCATGCGGGGCGTGGCGTGATCCTTTGTTGTGAAGGACTGTCCTAGAGTACTGATTTGCATCTGACTGTGTCCCTCGTCATCATGGTGACAACAAGGCCTGACCATTTTCTAGTGTCCCCAAGGTGGCCTCGTTCCCCTTGATGGAACCCACCCATGAATGAGACACTTTGGAAAGGTGGCCTGCAGCAGTCACAGCCTCTGTTTGGTGAATGGGTGCTTCTCTCTTTCTCTCTGAGGACACATGACCATTCTAGAAATCTGCAGACTTCTGAGCCCCATCCAAAATTGAAACACAGCACGGTATGGCGGTTTTCCTGCACAAGTGATGTTTTATTGTGCTGTTTAAAATAAGAGAATGGGTGTCATACTCCCAAACACAACCAATGAACATGCCTTCTAAAAGTACTGGTGCCTTAGACAGCCAGCTGCTCTGAGCTCCAGGCTTTGCATGCGCGGTGCTATCCCCTATGTGTGGGGTGTTACATATCATATGCATGTGAGCCCAGCCACCAGGTGGAGAAGGGCCAAATCCTGCCGTCAGTACCCGCTGTTGTTAAGGAGCCCTGCACAAGGTCTGCTTGGGGATGTGGGCCCACGTCCTGCAGGCAGCATGCCTGGGGAGGCTGTGCCATTCTTAGGTGGGGCCTGAGTGCCCCCCCAGCAGGGACTAGGGACAAAGCCGGGAGACATCCAGCAAGCATCGTCCAAACTCAGCTCCATCCATGGAAGGGGCCCAGTCATGAATGCAGACTGCAGTGGGAATGGACCTCTTTAGTAAACGTGCACAGCCCCCCCTTGTACATGGCATGGTCACAAGGCCCAGGATTGTGAGTAAGAGGTGGGACTGGTTCCTCACGGGAAAAAAGCTGACAGTGACCTGCAAGTCCTCCCCGAGCGTCCGCCAGCCATGGCTATGGTCTGAGGCCTGCCTGGGAGCGACAGCTCAAGAGCGCGGGCCAGGGCACGCAGGTACATGGGCGGCCCCATGAGGCAATGGGGCAGGCGCTGAGGGCTGGATGGAAGTAACGCCAGCTGTGTGTCTGAGTCGTTCCACGCCCTGGGCCGTGACTGCAGCACTCAGAATGAGTTTGGGCTGTGGAACTGCACACTGAGTCCCCATAACCCTTAACCTCTGACCTTTTCATCCACATCTGCCACCACAGTCCTGTGTGTGAGAAACTGAGGCCCAGGAAGCTTAAGTGACATCGCGCTGAGAGTCGCCCGCTGCTAAGAACAGTGCCAAGAGCAGGACGCGGCCGCCAGCCCCAAAGCCTGCAGTGGCACTGTTCTTTCCGGGCCTTGCAGAGCAAGCGTTGTTCTGATGATGACACAGCTGAAGACCCAGGTTCTGGGGCCACAGGCCTTCCCGGGCCACAGGTCTGCGTCCCTGCCAGGAGGTGCGTCCCCCTGCTGCACAGAAAAGAAACTGCGGGCAGCATGGGCCGGGCAAGGTGCCCAGGGTGGAGCCAGCGGGGACATGCCGCCTGGCACCCTCATTGCCAGGAAGTCTGCCGCTGGGGAAGGGGCCCCGGAGCTCCCGAATCATGTCCTGCTGCGCTGGCCAAGGGGTCTGGGGCCTTTCCCGGGGCTAGCTCGTCACGATGGCGCTGGGTGAGTCGCTGCAGCCCACTTCCTGGGGTGGCTGGCAGACTCAGAAGCAGCTCAGGCCAATGGGTTGTGAGCCCCAGTGACACTCTGACCTGGGTGCTGGGGCGAGTGCGTCCCCCTCAAGCAGAGGTGGGCAGGTTCTGCCATTTGGGAGGACCCCGAGTGGTCCCGTGGCTCCTTAGGTGGGGGCCACAGTTCCCAACCACGGCGAACTGTGGGGTGCCTGGCAGGCAAAGCCAGACCAGGGCTGGGCATCGGAGGAAAATCTTACTCTGACAAGTCAAGCACTGTGCCGCATTTGTGACATGGCTAGAAAGTGGGGAGTTGGGCTTGCAATCCCGGAGTTTCCAGTGTCCAGGCGTCCTGCCTTCCAGTGACTGTCCTGTGGTCCCTGCTGCCAGCAGTGGCGCATGTGATCGGGGGTCAAGGTGGCCGTGGCTGAGGGGCTGCCCAGGGCACTGGTTCTCTGCACACACGGTGGGGCTGTCACTCCCTGGGGCAGGAGATGGTGTGAAAGACACAGTGCCCTTTCTGGGGCACTGAGGCCAGATGCCTTCCTTCCAAGTGTGCAGGCAGCACTTGCTGTCCCATGTCACTGAGAAGGCCTGTGAGTGGACAGGACTCACTGACCTGGGCTAGCCCCGTGTCACCTCCCCACACTGACTGGCTTCAGCAGCAGGAAGTGGGAGTGAATTTAGGGAACCACTGTGGCAGTTAGGAGAGCGCTCTGGGATGGCCAGACACCATGTGGGTCTAACCCATTATCAGGGCTGGGCCTGGTAGGGACCAGGGGAGCTGTGCCAGCGAGGGCATGGCATTCCCATTCCCACCGTGTGTTTGGGGCGTTTGGCTTTACCCCGGTGCTTGTCAGACTCCAACAAGCACATGAATTATCTGGAATCTTGTTGAAAGGCAGGTTCTGGCTCAGTAGGTCCGGGGTGGGGCCTGAGAGTTGGCATTTCCTCCCAGCTCCCAGGTGGTGCAGATGCTGCTGTCAGGACCACATGTGGAGGAGGGACGGGTTTGGGAATCAGAGCAGTGAGTGCTGGTGAGGTGAGAGCTGGGAACCCTGTGTACAACCTCAGTGTCCCCGAGCGCCACAAGGGGTCTCCGTGCCTGAGGTATCCTGACGACCGTGACACTGGTAAGAGGTGTCAGTGCGAGCTTGGCACAGACCGTTTTCACAATAGGCTGGATCTTAGGTTGGTCTCTGAAATTTGGCCAATTTGGCCACAGAATAGATTGTCAGTTCCAAAATAAGTTTTATTTTTTGGCATATTGAAATCATTAGAAATAAGGGACCTTCTCTTGCCCTTTTTGAATAATGTGGACACTGTGACAGGCGAGCCAAGGTTAAGGCCTTCAGCAGGCAGAGCGGTCAGATGGCCGCCCAGCTCCCGTCCCAGGGCACACACACCTCCTAGTCATTCAGGTAAATGCTAATTTTTATCCTGGGTGACTCTGGCTTAATCAGGGAGCCCTTAGAAGGCACTGAGGGCTTCTAAGGGCAGAGAGGTTTGAAGTGTGAGAGGGACTCCATGTGAGGGAGATGGAGGAGGTCGTGTGGCCAGGAACACAAGTGGCCTCAGGGAACTGACAGTAGCCCTAGCTGACAGCCGGCAAAGAAACAGGGGCCTCAGGCCTACAACTCATTTGTCCAACAACCTGAATGAGCTTGCAGGCAAAATCTGCCCCAGAACCTCTAGGAAGGAAGGGGGCATCTGATACTTGGATTTCAGTGTCATGAGGCCCTGGACAGAGAACCTGGCCAGCGGGCCACAATGGCTCTGGCCACATCGGCTCTTCTCACCTAACGAGCTGTGAGCTCACAGTTGCTTTAAGCTCTTAAGTTTGGGCTAATTTGATATACTGCCGTAGAAAACCAATACCAAGGAGACCTTATGATCTTAGGCACACGTGAGGCATAGCCTTCGCACACGGGGGAGCGTTCTTCTTATACTGACGCCATGGGTCAGAGTTGTCACAAGTCAGGTGCTTGAAATCTGAAAGGCATAGCTTTCCTACCTTAAAGCTAATTTGTGTGTAAAATTGGCTTCTTCCCTTTTTCTTGTAGGAAAAAGCTTAAGATGGTACATTAAGGGAAGAAGGACTGATTCCTTCAAATGGTTGTGCCTGAGAAAGACAATTATAGTATTTGAAGTACGATATTTGTTTTTCTGTTCAGTCTAGTAGGAAAAATATAGTTTGAAAATATTTGGTTAACCACTTACACTCACAGGGAGGGGGCGGGTGCTGAGTGGGTCTCAGTGTTGTCAGAGGCAGCATGCTGACTTTTCTGGTTAAGTGTTATTCGAGTTTCTAAAGGAGATCTCAGTTGCTTTCTTAGTCAGCTCAGGCTACTGTAACAAAGTGCCGTGGACCAGGCGGCTTAAACAACACACATTTGTTTCTCACAGTTCTGAGGCTGTGAGGTCCAAGGTCAAGGTGGCAGCAGATTTGGTTCTTGGTAAGAGCCTGGCTGAGAGATGGTCGCCTTCTTCTGTGTCCTCACATGGCCTATCCTTGGTGTGTGCTAGTGAGGGGGGGAGGGAGGGGGGAGGAAGGGAAGGGGGAAGGGAGAGGAAGAGGGAGGGAGGGAAAAGGGATGGGGAGGAGGGAGGGAAGGGGGAAGAAAAGAGAAGAGGGAGGGGGAAGGGAGAGGGGGAAGAGGGGCAGGGAGGGGGAAGGGAAAGAGGGGAGGGGGAGGGGAGGGAGGGAGAGAAAAGGGGGGAGGGAGGGAAGGGGGGAGGCGGGAGGGGGAAAGGAAGGAGAGAGGGAGAGAAAGACAGAGAGAGCAAGAGATAGAGAGACAGAGGGAGAGAGAGAGAGAGAGACAAACAGACACCCCCCCCCACTCCATCTCCTCCTTTTCTTATAAGGTCTCTGGTTCCATCATGTGGGTACCCTTGCCATGACCTCATCTAACCGTAATCACTCCCCAAAGGCCCCACCTCCAAATACTACCACATTTGGGGTTGCGACTTCAACATATGCATGTCCGGGGACACGAACACCCTGCCTGTGACAGTCGCTTAGGTAAGAGGAGTACAGTAGGCAGTTTGCCCAGGCATGTTGGGGTACCATTTGCACAGGGCGTCTGAAGAAAGACTCCGTGGAGGCAACCCCCTTGCCGACACAGGGTGCTCTGACCTGGTTGACAGAGACTTTAGCCTCTGTGCCTGCCTCCATCCTCACGTGGTGCTCCCACTGTATGCCTGGGTGTCTGTCCTCCTCTGACAAGGACAGTGATCACATGGGACCAAGGCCTGGTCATGCAGTCTGGCCTCGTCCGGTCACTTTGGCCCAAGTCATTGCTCGATGGTGTACGTAACGCACTGTGTGCTGTGAGCTGGAGTCCGCTGGCTGTCCCCAGCACCTGTCAAGGCCGCCACCTTCAGCACCCATGTGTCTGTCACCTTACAGTCCGTTTCTGACACTTTTGCAGCGAAAGGAGTGAAGAAGTTGACACCGAACTCGATCTACCTGTCAGTCAGCATCCGTGGTGGGGACGATTTTACCACGTCACCTTGTTTTCCTTTTCCTCTTCTTGGCTGTGCTTTTTATAAGAAATCACACTCACCACGTCATTTCATCCTGACAGCTGTCCACATACAGTGCAAAAATGTATGGGCTTTTTAAAAGACATAACTCCTAAACTAGTGTCAAATGTAACAAAATTAGAAACAATCTCTTATCATCTAACAGCCACCCCAGCCAGAATCAAGGCTCCTGACCATCTCAAAATGTCTGTTAGTCTGTTGGAGTCAGAACCCAAGCATGGGGACACCAGGTCACCTGCCTGGAGAGCAGGCACCCTTCTGAGGTCCCCACGGGCTTTCTCGGAGCCTCAGGGAGCTCTGCCTTAGTCCACGCGGGCTGCAGTATCAATACCCCAATGGAGGCTTCTCAGCAGAGATTAATAGTAACAGAACACCAGCACTGCTGTACTGGAGGCTGGAAGTCCAAGGTCAGAGAGCCGGCCTGGGCAGGTGAAGGCCTCTGCCAGCTGCAGACTTCTCGCGGAGTCCTCACATGGAGGACGGGGCCTGGGGGTCCTGTGGGGACTTTCCTACGGTCACCAGTCCCATTCAGGAGGCTCCCTCCCCTTGGCTTAACCACCCCAAAAGCCCCACCTCCTAAGACCATGACCTTGGATGTTAGGTTTTCAACATTCAGACTGCGGCAAATACGATTGTCCACTGTTTTCCCACCAATTGGAAGTTCACCCAAAGGCAGGTCTGGAGGGAGAGTCAGCCTGTTGGCAAGATCTCTTTGTAGGTGAGAAGTTTTCTATTTGTTTTTACCTCATCGTGTTGCGTGTGTCTTTCTGGAGCTTGATCTCGCTGCTCCTTCTGACGATGAACAAGTCCCGCTGACTTCTGCGCTGGGCTATCAGTGGGCATTGTGTGGCGCCAGCGCAGTCTCTGCAGAGCCGCAGAGCTCGCCCTGGTGCCCTGGCTTACGCCTCGTGTAGGCGGCTCTCTGCGGCTCTGACCAGGCGTGTGACCACTGTGAATAATCTCTGTAGTCAAAACCGCTCAGTGCTCATGATAAATGCCTGAGTCCACAGCGCCACGTAAATCCAAACCAGTATGTTTTTCAAACAACGGATCATTTTTATTTCGCTTCTAGGTGATGCATGCTGGTAACAAAAATAACCAACCAATAGCCTCAATTTATCAACTTAAATTACCCTAAAACCTAGTTGTGTTGTAACTACGGTTCATCATTTGTTGACTGTCCACATTTCTTTTTCTGTTCACGCACAAATACATAAGCAAACCATTTAACACAAGGTGGGCCCTCATATGCATAGTTCTCTACAGCTCGGTTCCTTTTTTTTAAATTTAATGTCTCCTGGATATCTTTTCTACAGCACTATGCTCTAATCTACGTACGTTCTTTTAACAGCCAGGCAGCATTCGATTGCCCAGGGATGGTCTGACAGCTAATTTTACGTGTCACCTTGACTGGCCATGGGGCAACCCCATAAAACACTATTTCTAGTGTGTCTGTGAGGAGTTTCTGGTTGAGATAAGCATCACCGGCCTCAGGTGTGGGCTACGGAGGCCGCCACTGGTGTCTGTGCTTGAGGTCACATTTAATTGTGCCGGTGGCTGGGGACTCGTAGGGCACTGAGGGTCAGTCAGCCCCAAATGTGAAGCTCTCTTCCACGCCCAGGCCTGTGCTGGGTCCTGTGCATTGAATTAAAAAATAAATTAAAAAAGAAAATCTCAGCTTCACTTAAATTTTTAACATGTACAGTTTTCTAAGAGGGCTTCTGGGCACGCTGCCTCTGGCTGATGGGTGGAGTGGTACTGAAATGAGTGTTTGCTTTGTGGGAGATAAAAAGGTGTGGTACAGAGGCTGTTGAATCTGGTTCCTTTGACATATACTTTGTTCTCTGCATGTGCCTGGCCTCAGTGTCAGCTCAGGACATGAAGTCGGTGTCACAGCTCCACTTTTAGTATTCGTACCCGCCTCTCTGAAGCCCATTTCTGGGGAGAAAATGTCAGAATTGGGGTTGCCTTTAGGGCCCAGGGCACTCATTCAGCTGTAAGTGTACCTCCTGGTGGCTGTGTGTCCTGGATATCACGTGCCCTCCCACCACGAGGTGCTCCCAAGGGACAGCTCAGGGGCCTTCTGGACTGGAGCAGACACGGACGCAAGGCCCGCGGCAGCCTCGTGGTGACTGTCTGTCCTGGGGAGGACCACAGCCCGAGCCTTCGCCTCCAGCCATGGCTCCTGAGCAGGTGGTACGTCTGCGGGGCTTCTGGTTGTTTTACGGTTGACGGATTGATTGGCTGACTCACAAGCTAGTTTGGTGACATCTCAGACCATCCCCAGTTATTCCATGATGGCATCTTAAAACGTCCTTGCATGTCCTCCTAACTGAATACACTTATGTGTAAATCTGTGTTCACTCTCAAACCAAGTCAGCGTGTCACGTGGGGTGTGTGCAATGCCCCCAGAGGACACCCTGGCACAGGGAGGGACAGAATCAGTGACCTGCCGTGAGTGTGATGCCCCTTATGTCCCCTGTCCGCATCCTCACATCCCCACTTAATCGTCCCTTGAAGGTGGGAGAAGAGTGACCCACCTTCTCCACTAGGTGTGAGGTGGGGCGTCCTCTGTGCTGCTCACCCCGTGGTCTCAGCCTGTGCCTGACTCCTGGTAAGTGCCCGATAAAAAGTTGCCAGAAGAATAAACAAAAGGATGCTATTTTACATTGAAAAGTTCCATAACATGCTTGTGATTTAATTTTCAATTAAACAAAAGATACACAATTGTCTTACCAAGCTTGTTTCTCTAAAACAAAACAAAACAAAACAAAACAAAACAAAACAAAACAAAACAAAACAAAACAACAAGACTGAGCTTGTTTCTGTTAAAAAGAAATCCCAAGTCCCTAACTCATGCGTGAGCCATGCTGTGATAGTGGGACACCAAATGTCAGCTGTGCGCCCACTCATGGTAAGGCCGGGGATAACCTTTTCCCCCTATTTTTAAGACATTTTCAATATTTTCCAAATCGTTGTCAATAAATATGTTTTGCTCTCATCACATGACGAATCAACTTAAAGGAAACAAAAGAATCAAATATTTCACATTTTCTTTTTTTTTTTTTTAAAGCCTTTCTTTCCTTGTTTCACAAATAAAGCTGACTGAGTTGGCTGCTTTTTGGGGATTAGTCAGAGACCAAATCCCAATACATTTTCTTTTCTGTACAGAACAGAGTCAGAATAGTCACATAAGTGGTGGCAAAGAGCTGGTCCCTCAGAGATCGGGAGTCCTGGCCCAGGTTGTAAGGGTATGTGACTTAGTGGTCTAAGGGGACCGAGGGGAAGAATAGAAATATTTATTTCTATTTTGCCAACACCAAGAGCAGGCACAGGGGGCTTCACGAGCATTGCCTGGTCCTGTTGGCATACATGACTCATACAAGTTTGTTTCCTTATCATCTCATCCCAGATTTGTAGTGGAACACACCCAGCTACACCCTGGACATCTGAGCCACAATCCATTCACAGTGAGACACTAAGGCAGACATCAAACTGGGCCATGAAGTTTATAAAAACCAAGGGAAAGCAGCCCTGTCAGGCATACTCATGCATGGCAGCCACATGACCGCCCTGATACAGCCCTTGGTGCTTAACAAGCTCAGAAAGGTTTGAATGGAATTCTTGGTTCCTCTGGCTAACTTCAAATGTTTATTTAAGAACTGGAGTGGAGATCAAATACAGGGTGATGGAAGGAGAACTGACTCTGTGTGGTGGGCACACAATGTGATATATAGATGATGTAATACAGAATTGTACACCTGAAACCTATATAACTTTACTAACAATTGTCACCCCAATAAACTTTAATTAAAAAAAAAGAAACTTTAAGAGACGTCAACCACATTAGAAGAAGGAATAAAAATCAGCAACAGCAGCTCAAGGACTGTATCAGGAAAAGAAAAAGAAACACAGCAGATATCTAGATAGCATTCAGTCATCAACTCACGAGACTATTGAGGAGTGAACAGATTTAGTACCATTGTTTTCAATATGGAACCACGTGTCAAACAGGTTTACCAATGAAAAATTGTACAAGACACTTCATAGGCATAATTTAGAAGCTGACAATGGCAGAAACTTGTCATCAGGAACTGGTAAGCAAAGGAAGGCCAGCAGGATCTTTGTACTTGGTGTTTATAACACTCAAAAGCCTAAAAATCATCCAGAGGCGGCCTGCTGTCAGACCCAGCCATCAGCAGAGTTACTGAATTAGTGGTTGGCATTGCTGCCTTTTCTTTCCACCAGACTTCTCAAAAAATGCTATGACAGTTTTTCTTGTTCCAGAGGGCGTCAGTATGACCGCAAGGGGTGTGCTTACATTCAAATATTTGGGGTCTGATTATCAACATAAGAAACATTTTTTGAAAAGAAGAAACAAACATGCTGACACATTGGTTATTACCAAACTAACTGGATTCTGCCATAATAACAGAGTTGCAAAGAAAACCAAAGGAACTGTCGGGCTGTGACGTTGGCAGTGCCATTGTCTGGGTGGGAGCCTTTGGTCTCCCTGCAGAATGCGGGGTCACTATGCCTACTTTGCAGGGGCTCACATGATGGCGTCCTGGGTGGGGTCAGTGTCTACCTCCCTAATTTTGAGGGGTTTCTTCATATTCTACTTCTCTGCTGTTTTTTCCTTTGTACTGAAATACCTTTATTCTCTTTTCATAAAAAGAATTTTCCTTCTCCTCCTAACGTGTCCTTTCCAGTTTAAGGACATCCTAACAAAATGTTTTAGGTCAACTGTTTCCTTTAAGACATGAAGATCTCAAACTCAGTTACATCTATTGAGTGCCCCCATGTACCTTTGCTGTAATATGTATACCATTGAGAATTGGAAGATGGTGCTCTTCACAGAGGGGTTCACCGTCTCATTTTCCCTACCATAGTGCCTGAAATTAATATCATTTTAATAAACTCTTTATTTTAATGCAACCTTTTCTGTAACTCCTGCTACTGTCACCACCATTACCACCACCACCACCGTCCCAACACCTCATACTGCTGTCACCAACAATACCAGCTCCACCATAGCCACTGCACACACAATCTTCACCACCAATGCCTTTATCATAATGCTACCACTACTACCACGATAACTGCAGTCACCACCCGCCATACTAACACCACCATCACCATCACCACCATCCCCCCACCTGCATACCCACTTCTACCACCATTGCAATTACACCACCACCAAGACCATCACTGTAATCACCATGATCACCATCACCATGATCACCATCACCTCCACTCTACCATTAACACAACTGTCCCCAATGTCACTCTTATGCCAACCACCGATATCCCCATCACCACCTGCAGCACCTCCGTCACAATTACACCATCATCACCACAGGGGTCATTACTGCTGCTATTGCCATCACTCCGACTACCAACACCACCAATACCACCAGCAACACTGTCACCACCCTTACTCACATATGGACAAAACTTCATAGCAGAGGATTCAAATGACACCTGTGAAACCCTCAGACTCTGATGAACCTCTGAGGTGGAGTCGAAATGGGGATTCAAAGGCCACCAAGCACATGGGACCCTGGGCTCATCCTCTTCCACTCAGTCTCCGATCAAAGGTACCCGTCATTATTTGCTTTTCATATTGGGGTTCCTCAGAAAATCCCACCGAAGAAAGTGTTCCAGATATTAAAAACTATTTTAAACCACGGCACACATAGTGCTACACCATACTAGTGAATTTTTGTCACACTAGTGAATTTTTTCTAGGAAGCATTTATGAAAATGTCAATCACAGGAGAAGCATAGTGTGTCTGCTCATCATGAGATCGCAGGGTCATCTTTGGTGCTGCTGGGCTGGCATCAGAGAAGGAAGAAGTCAAAGAGGAAAAGACAACTTGAAGGCAGCAAAGCCAAATGTTGTGTGTGTTTCCAACGTATCTTCGGGACTAGAGGATGATCTAAGTTCAAGAACAGCCGGGAGGCTGGGAGGTTTTCCTGGCAGGACCGTGTGATGACAAGCTTTCTCTTTCCGCTCAATGCCTGGTTGCCCTGCTCCCATCCCAGGGCCAGGCAGGCTTTTCTGTACATGTTATCTTTAGGGTCAATGCTGTGAGTCTTGTCTCTTTTGCTTAATAAGTGTTGGAGACGCTTGCTGAATTGTCTCCCTTGACATTTTACTCTCTGGAGAAAAATGCATGCTCTCATTCGATATGAAACACATCATGTTTCGCTGAAATCCACACAGACACATGTCTGAGACATTGCAGCAGGCTCAGTTTATTTACAACCATTGCTTCTTTGCATGGCTGTGTGTACATGGGAATGCTGGGAGGGCAGGGTGGCGTTTCCCATGTTCCACATGCTTGCTGAAGTTTTGTTTCTGATTTTGCTCTGAGGCGCGACTGGGTGGGCATTGGTGTGATGGGGAGGTTGAGGCAGGAGAGGAGTGTGCAGGGAGAGGACCAGGCGAGGCCCACTCCTGGGGTCCGTGTTTGCCTGCCTCCAGGATGGGCACAGAGGGACGACTGCAAGGCACAGGGGACGAGGGCTGGTGGGCACCGTGGGGCTCGTGTCCCATCTCAATGGAACAAAGCAGCTCAGCTCCAGGCTATCTTTTCCATGGGAAAACGAGAGCCCATTGTTGCCACATTTTCTGATTCCTGCCCCCTACCCCTGCCACGCACACAAAAGAAGCTAGAATTCAATTTTTTTAATGCAAAAATGTCTGATTTTTAAATGTTGACCACTTAACACTTTTTAAAAACCTATAAAAGCAGGCAGGTCAGATGGACGCATTGGGAAGAGTGTGTGCCTTGAGTTTCCGGTGTGCTTTTTCCATCTAGCCAGTTACGGACTTCAGGTCTCTGAGTGAGGCACAGAAAATGTGCAGGACCCAGGAATGAGCATGTGGCTGGTGAAGGCCCACCCTCCCCACCGCCAGCCTCTAAGAATCTGTTCAGAGGAGCCGGTCTGAGCCAGTCCCAGTGGGCAGGCATGCTCAAGGCCTCGCTCCCAGGGGCATAGGGCAGTTTGTGTTCAGACCACTCGTCGTGGGGTCGGGGACTTGTATTGGAACTCTCACCAAAGCTAATCGCCCCTGCCGTAGTCATTTGTACCAGAGGACCGGAGTGGGTGTGGGAGTGTCAAAATGTGTGTGTGTGTGTTTAACACTCTCACTCAAACCTCGAAGCCCGGCGACTGGCGCTCAGAAAGGAGCTTCTGCCGTTCAGGCAGGGAGAGGGCGGCAGCCTCAGGCCCCTCCCTGCAGGCCAACCTCCGGCCTGTCTCTTCCAGAATCTTCACTCAGAGTTTGTTTTTCCTCATGCTCATGTTAGAGTCAAGCTTTTGGGGACATACATCTGGGCAAATGCCTTTAAAGAGGAGACTTGGCCGGAGTGGGTTTTCACTGAAAAAGTGGAAAATGCAGACCCGAGGCAGACCCTGCCCATAGGTGAGGCATGTCTGTCTGGTGAGTCACGGCTCCCCCTTCCACTAAGCGAAGAAATCTAGGTAAAGACAAGGTCAGGAGCAGGAGACCTGGTCTGAGGAGGATGGGTCCAGGTACTGTCGTTCTTCAGTGGATGATTACAAGTTCAGTCCTGAGGAATGAGACGGGTTTCATCCTGCCCAGCAAACGGGGCCCTGAGGGTGCCAGTTGTGTCTGTCTTGTCCTGCTGTGCCTTTGGCCTTCACAGAAGCAGCCACCACGCATGTTGAGGATACACATGGTAGAACTGGCAGAGGGACACAGCATCTGGAGTGAATTCTGTGTTCTCACCGGAGCCCTGCTTGTCACCAGTGAACGTGCACGTCCGTGGAATTAAAATGAGAACAAAGAGCCTCTGAGCCGTGCTAATAGCACCCGTGGTGACAGCCTGATAAACGCCGTGAGTGGAGGGCTCCCTGTGTCCTCACGGTCACCCTCTGAGCAAACGCCCAGAATGATGGGAGCAGAGGTGAGGAGGACGATGGAGCCTCGCCGGCCTGCGGCCCAGCTGCTCTGGAAAGCCGGCTCCTGTGTGTGCTGCTGGCACATAGCACTTGTGCCGTCAAGAAGCATCCCACCTCAGGGACAAGTATGGAGGTGCAACCTGGCGGCTTCCCAGGTGGCTGCAGGCACAGTGCCCTCCTTGTGCGCAGTGTGGCTTCTCCAGATGCCAAAACCTACAGGAAAGAGAAGGAAGCGCTGGGTGAGAGGGCCCAGCACTTCCTTCCTTCCTGGAGGTGCCTAATAGTTTGCCTCTGGCCGGGCTGACAAGCAGACGTCCCCGGTTTGTCCTGTCGTCCCACCTGCTCTGGCAGATCCCGGTTGACACAGAAGCTGCGTGTCAGGGCTCTGAGAACCAATGATCGCCTGATTGTCCCGAGCTGTGCACTGAATGTTTGTGTCCCACCCCCTGAACTCCCGCTCGAAGCCTAGACCCCCAGCACCACGGGGTCAGGAGGTGGGCCTTTGGGGTGATTAGGCCACGAGGGTGGAACACTTGTGAGAAGACGTACGAGAGATGGTCTCCCACTCTCTCTCCGCCATGTGAGGACACAACAGGACACACAGGGGCGCTGTCACCAGACACCGGATCTGCTGGCACCTTGATCGTGGACGTCCAGGCTCCAGAACTGTGAGATAGAAATGTTGGCTGTGCAAGCCACCTGGCTGTGCTATCCTGTTATGGCAGCCTGAGGGGACCGACACACTCTGGTTTCCAGCCTGCAGGACGCACTTGCAAAGCTGGCTCCACCTTTGCTGTCCACTGGCTCTCTGGGACCTTGTCACTTCTCAGAGCAGCAAGAGGCAGCCATGTGCGCAGTGTGGCTTCCCCAGGTGCCAAAACCTACAGGAAAGGGACGAAAGTGCTGGGTGAGAGGGCCTGAGTCCTCCTCGGGGCTCCTGGGAACCACAGGCTGGCTGGGAGCTCAGGAAGAAGCAGGCAGGGCAGGAGGAGCTGAGAAAGGGGCCCGAGGGAGTAGGCCGGGGCTCAGGGCCTCAGCCCCGCCTGGGTGTGGGGCTGGGGGGACACTGCAAGAGCGTTCCAGCAGCTTGTGTCTTCAGTTCAGAGCTGTCCTAGTTTAAACATCAGATGTGGCTCTCAGGCCCACAACACATAACATTTTCATAAATGAAGTAAAGCAAGACTTAGGAATGACCATCCCGAGAAAGAGGTCTATCCTTCTGCTTTCCATCTCCCCAGCCACAGTGGACACGGCCGCCGTCCAGAGTTCGCAGGACGTGCAGCAGGTCTCATCCGCCCACAAGACCTGAGGCTCCTGCTCCGTGACTGTCTTTGGCAGAACGCATGTCACAAAGGGGAGAGCTCCAGAGGAGCCCTCAGCACGTTCATGTTCAGACGGGCTTTGGGGGCCACCTCCTTCAATCCTTTATCTTATAGAAGAGGCTGAGGACTGGCGGGTGGGCGAGGGCACTGACCAAGGCCACGCAGGGAGTAACCGGGCGCAGGAGCTGGGACTGAGGTCCATCCTGGTTATGAGCTCGCAGAAACTTGGCCTCTCCCAACTGCAGTGTGGAAACAACAACAGCGAGAATCAAGTATAACAGGTAAAAGCACATGCATAAGCATATTTAGCACGCTGCCTGGAACACCAGTAGTTCTCACTCTGCTGTTGCTCGTGGTTTCCACACCTTATCCACTTAGGACGTTAGTTATACCTATTTATGGGTTAATGATGATATTAAACCAATATTTATTGGGACCATAACTTGTCCAAACATGGGACACATCAAAGGCCTTAGCCTGATGCCCGGTGGTTTCCACCTGCAGGTGAGCAGTGGTTGAAGAGATGGCAGTGGGTGACTAGGTGGGTCAATGGAGGAAGAGAAGAGCCAGTGATCAAGGCTGGGAAGGGGGTCCTGGCAGCAGGAGAGTCGGGGAGGGAGCGAGCAAGTAGGCTGGAGAGAGCTCGGAGGCGGGGGAAACCAGGGGTCTGAGGATTGGCTAGAATCACGGACTTCTGGCTGTGACCTCGACTCCATCAACTTCATGAGGGAGAGTGTTAGTAGGAAGAGGCTGGGGCCGAGAAGAAGCTGTCAGAGGCAAGGTAGGTGTGTCCCTGAGTCATCGAGTACAAATCTGGTGCTATCCAAGGGAAGAAGACAGGTGGGGCGTGCCCTGAAGGCTTACGTTCGTACAGGTGCCCATGGAGGTAGCTGCGTGCACTCGGGTGAAGCCTGGCTCTGCCACTCACTCACCACGTGGCCCTGTGTAATCCCCTTGAGCCTCAGTTTCCTCATTTGTAAAGTGGGTCACTAAGAGCACTGTTGTCATAGGGTATTGACAGGACTCAAGGAGAACTACATGGAGATGACAGGCCCACGCAGAATAAATGTTTAATACGTGCTTGCTATCATGTTGGAGGCTTTGGTTCTCTCATATATAAAAAGGAAAATTGCAGTAGCTGTGCTGTTCTGTACAGAAAGTGGGAAGGACCATGTGTGTGAAAGTCATTTGGAAAAGTAAATTTGCACCATAGTGTTATTGTTGGAGGAACCTTCTGTACCATTTTGTTGGGCAGAAAGAGGGAACATTAGGGACGTGGGGAGTTTTATGTGTTGAGTTAAAACAAGCAGAGATTCTCATGCTGGGTTTCAAAAGAAAAAAAAAGTCTTAAATAGAGCTGAGTGTCTCCCCAACAGATTTGTGAAAAGAACATACAGTCCCCCATTGCTGGCCTTCCGTTCGATGAGAGAAAGGAAGACTTGATTTCGAGCGACATCGTGGGCTCTGGGGGGCTTGGCCAGGGCTCACTAAAATTGCAGCATGGGAGCAGGCTCCTTGTGTCCCTGGCCTGTCACCAGTGTCTGCTGATCCTGACGGCAACCCATGAAACACCTGTGGAACAATGACACTGGCAGTGACAGCCTGGCGCACACGTGGCTAGACGGAGGTTCCGTGTGTTCTCATCACGTCACCAAGTCTTTCAGAATTGTGCTTCAGGTTTGGGGAGCTTCGTGCCAGCTCTGAGACCTCTCTGTTTGGGGACAGGGGAGGTGGCTGCTTCTTGAGTCTCTCACTGTGAATTTCAACCTGCAGCCAGCCCGGTGATGGCCCCTCGGTGATGAAAGTACCCCCGAACCCCGTTCATGGTGCTGTCTTCACAATCTGGTACCACGTGAACACCAGCAGGAAGAACTTGAGTGGGAGAAGGTGTGTGGCAGGTGTGACTGCCTCAAAAAGCAGGCACGTGATCAAAGAGAAGTGTCGGAGGAAAGAGGCTGAGGGACGGGATGCGATGTTTCATCCCGGGGCTGGAGGTGTCCTACGTCCCATCCAATTCCGACATTACCCAGCGGAGGTGCAGACCCATCAGCCTCAGGGCTCAGCTCCCTCTCAGACGCCAGCAACAGGTTCCCGGTCCCCAGGCTACTCACACTTCTGTGCAACTTAGATACAGTGTGGGGGTTCTGTCATTTGCCAGCATGACTCATGTCACTCAGGAAAGTGCTGTAGGTACTACTATTTTATTATAAAAGACAAATGGGCAGCCAGGTAGAGACATACCCTGGCAGCCCATGCTGAAGTGGGCAGGGGTGGCAGGAGCAGAGGTTTCTGTCCCTGTGGGGTCAGGGTGCAGTGCCCTCCCCAGTATGTCAGTGCGTTCACAACCCAGGAAGCCACCAGCCTTGTTCCAGATCGCGTCCAGGGTTTTACGGCACAGGCGGTGGGCCACGTGACTGCACTTACCGCTAGCCCGCCCCAGAGCTCGCCGGTGTGAAAGTCTTCCCCCTGCCCAAGCCCCAGGTGCTGGCCAAAGCTCTGGTGGTCCTTGTCAATAAAATGAGGACCTGCCTTTGAGGGCTGCCATCCCAGTTCAGTAGATGAGGCCAGTAAAGGCATGATGTAGCCCCTGGCTTGGCAGGCTTTGGAGCGGTGATGTGAGGGCAAAGGGTAGGACAGCATGGACACCACACTGGTGACACGTCCCACAGTCCTTAAAGCTCCAAAAGGCATAGTCAGGACAAATAACTTGGTCAACACTTGGAATCTGCTGTCTGAGAGGCGGTCTTGGTTGAAAACCTGAACTGTTTGGAGACTGACGAGGCTAATGGTCACAGCACGAGCCTGAGCCCTCAGGTGGCTCTCAGGAAAATGGCATCGCAGCGGCCACATCCCTAAGCTTTGGTTCTGAGCGGGAAGGCCAGGTCCTCCCATCATACCTCATGTCCAGGACTCTGAGTGTCACAGACATGGGCTTGACCTTGAAGGCCTTCCTTTAATTACTGTAATTGTCTTTATTATACTCATTGTTTCTCAGTAGGAGGAATGAGCTCGGAAACACACTTCGCCACATTTCATTCTTAGAAAGTCGACCTGCTGGCTGTGATCAGAAGCACATCTTGGGTATAAATGTGCGTCAAGTTGAAACAGCTTTTCCCTTCCCCCTCCTCCTGCCCTCAGGCAATTTCAGTGCTGGGACCTTTGTCACAGAGCCCCAGGCTGGCCTAAGTGAAGCAGAGCTCCGGGCTTGGTCCCCAGGGACAGCTAGGTGTAGGACATGTGACTCCTGACCTAAACGTGCCTGCGTGTCCTCGGAAAATGAATTTCCCATTTCTGGAAATTCTTGGTTCCTCATTGTAAACAGAGAGGATTAGCCCGGATGGCATTTATTCTTTCTTTTTCCCCGTTCTCCCGCCCAGAAAATGGATGATCCTGTCATCACCAGTGATGTTTTTACTGAGCATTTGCTTTGTACCAGACCCTGTGTCAGCACTTCCCACCCTCAGCCCCATCTCTCCCTGGAAACAACTTAAGGACGAAGCCCCTTTATCATCCTTGTTTGCCAGACGAGGAGACAGGCTCAGAAGCTGAGTAACATGTCTGGGGTCTCTCAGCCCCTCCCTCAGGAGCTGCGTGGGACTCCAGTTGTGCCTTAGTTCAGGGAACCAGAGAGAACGGCCAAGGGGAAACCAGCTCCTCAACAATTGTCCCCACAAAAAGGCAGGGTAGGCAGAGGATACCTGGAAAGCTTAAAGGGGGGAGAGTAAGAGGGACCCCAATCTCCTGGCTCTGGGCCCGCCACAGGTATTCTGGTCATTCTCCACCAAGGACTAAGGGATGGTCCCCTGGAAACGTGGCCGGTGCTGTGGTGACAGCCGTCTGTGAAGAAACCAGTTAGACCTGTGCACTGTGGTCGATAATAAAACAAAGAAACAGTCAACTGAGCTGGTACAGAACAGAGGTGAGAACCACGGGCAGCAGGCAATCTGAAGGGAAACACAGCAGGTTTGTCTGAGGGCCGTGGGAGGACCGAGTGCTGCTGCGAGTAACCTGCTCTCCGGCTGCAGAGCCCATCTGCCCACAATTATCTGGAAGGCAGGAGGGAGACAGGGCGTGGGGAACAGAAACCATTTGGTCTCGGGGCTGCGATTGTGCTTTGCGGGTTTGGCAAAGAAATTTTCAGTCATGACTTTTGTTAACCCTTCTTTGGAAAACAAAGGGCAAACTTGTATATGTGCACTGTCCTTTTCCTGCTGTGGAAACAGAGGGGGCAGGCCAGGAGCAGACACTTCCCCCCGGGGGCCTCACAGAGCTCTCTCTCAAGGCGGCCCATAAGTTTCCTTGTCTTTTTAGTAGTTGACAATATTGTGTCACCTTGGCTGCAAGTCCCACCAAAATGGTTGCAAAGTGAGAGATTTTTCTTTCCCATTGAGGCCCTCTTGGTGGCTTATGTTCCCCTTCCCACCTTACCATCTCTTTGCTGACAATAACAGCAACCCAAGTAGAAATGGCTGTGCTTTCAGGCTCCGTGTGAAGGGTTGGAACGGGCCTACTCCTTGAAGAATTTTGAGTGTGGTAACCCCAGTAGCACATGCTGCCTGCGGTTTAAAACAACAAGAAAATATAGTCATGTGCCTCTCAGTGGGGGGATCCGTCCTGAGGAGCGCGTCATTAGGCGATTCTGTCATCGTGCAAACATCACAGGGTGACTTACAGAAAGCATTTGTGTATCTAAACACAGCTAAACAGACACAATGTACAGAAAGATACAATATAACATACAAATAATACACCCTTAACGTCGATTAGAGCAACACTCTTAGGAGAATGGTTTATCCATAGCATTGCAAATAAGCATTAATAGAAGGAGGGGAAGGATCAGGTGTTGCTATTTTAAAGAAACATGATGTTTAATAAAATTTGTACCAACTGAAGACCCTCGGGGCGGGGGCGGAGGGGCATGAAAACTCTTTCAATAGTTTTGTCAGTTATACTTTTAGGTTTTGTTTATTCTCTTCTGGTAGAAAGCCTCAGCAATCTTTGTTTTGCAGCACATATTGACTGAATTTGATTAAGCAAGCAAGCAAATAAACAAACCGTCAAAACGATTCCTTCAGGTTGATTGACTTCTTCTTTTCTAAAAAAAGTGGAATTTTGCTTACCAAAGTTGGAGCAAACTAGATTCAAAGAAGAGCGATGGCATTTCTGAGAGAAAGTCAAGGACAAAGGACAGGTCTAAGGTTGATAGCCCATGTCCACTCAGGAGGGAGCGAGGGGCTGTGGCGTGGCCAGCCGACAGCACAGCAGACAGCCCCCCCGGGGTGCTATGGGCGTTCTTTCCTTCTCATTCAGCTGAAGACCTAGCTGCGCCTTTATTGACAAGCAGTCACTGAAGACATCATTTTTGAACAGAAATAAACACCAGAGTGCAGGTTTCCCTCTTTGGAGACTGGGTGCGTGGGGGCGGGGGTGTTGGTGCGGGCTGTCAGTGCCCAGAAGCATGTCCCAGGCCGGCGTCCTCTGAGCCACAGTTCTCAGCTCTGGGGACTAACACTAAGCGTGGCACCTGTTTGTCACCCAGCTGTGGCTCAGTATGCTCATTTATTCAAATGTCATAGCAACCCAGGCAACAGCGAACCAGCCAGGTTTGTGGGTGACGAAAGTGGGGTCCCGACAGGCTGAGCAGCCTCTCTGAGGTCACTCGCCAGGAGCAGTGAGGCTGAATTAGGCTCAGGTCAGCCCTCTGCCCCTCTCCCAGTGCTGGTCAGCCTGCCCAGAGCTCCCCACACCCCACTTCCTGGTCTTAGGGCCTTTAGTGTGAGCTGGTTGGGGGCAGCAGCCAAGATGTCTCCCCCGGGGACCATGTCTCCACTGTGGCCCCATGGAACGATGCACGTTTCGGCCACGAACACCAGAGCAGGGGTGGGAGCAAAGTTCAGAGGTGAGAGTGATTTGCCTTCCTTCTCAAGGCTCAGGTTGGGGCAGCTGGTTTCCTGGGCAGGAGGTGGCTATCAGGCTCTGACTAGTCACCAAGAGCCAGAGACTGTGACAGCATGTGCGTCAGGACAAAAACTGGGATTAATAGAACACTCAGAAATCAGAACCAATGTTGTTTTGTGTCTTGCAATGCTGTGGACAGCGTTTTTCTTTTACACAGAACTTTGCATTGTAATGGTTGAAAAGTGAAATTTTGTAGAAATGATCAGAAAGAAATGACGGGAAGGATGTGCAGCAGCAATGAAGACCCACCTTCCCTCCTGGGAACCCGGCTTCCCTGAAGTTCACACCTTTAGCCCCCACAACGTCCCTTCTTATCTCCTTTGTCCAAATGGAGGACTTCTAGATTTGGTATAAAAGGGATGCTTTTCTTTGCGGCCACGCTTTGGGAAGGAGCTGGTTCCCTCGTTGCACACAGACAAGGGTGGTGGTGCGTGACTTGGGCTGGCGTTGATAGGCTGTGTGGAAAACGATGGGCCGACTGGCCACGGCTCAACTGACCTGTAACACTGGCCAGATTGTGCCCTCATTTTTCACATCACTGAAAGCTGGGACCTTAGAAATCCCCATAATGATAAAAACAAGTTCCTTTTTGGAAAAGAAGCAGCTATACCCCGATTCAGACCTTCCCAATTTAAGACAGTTGTGAGGGGGGTGGTCCTTGGTTCTCCTGCCCCATACTGATTTGCCCTGGGAAAGTCCTCAGAAAGGGGGTACCCTTTCCTAGGGCTGGTGCTGATTCCATTTTATTGAATAGAGAGAGGGATTTGAAGCTGGGACTGAATAAAACTTTCCCAAGCAAATGTGACCCTCTTGAAAAGAACATCCTTTCTAGTGGCTGAAATTTTGTGTTCATGGTCATTTCCATAAAAACTTTGCCATTTGTCTTTTTATTAACCGTGTGATGTTTCCAGAGGAAATTGGACTTAGAAGTTAGCATTTGACCCTCTGTGCGTGGGTTACATGTGCTGGAATTGAAGTCCGTGAGAATATTCCTCCAGAAATGGTCCCAGTCTTGCAGAAGCTGGCCATGGCCACCTGTGGAGGTGACCTCCACTTGTGTTGTCAGCAGGGGCTGCAGTGTAAATGCGAAGTGTGTGGGTCAAATCCCAGCTCCACTGCTAGCTAGCTATGGGAACTGGGCAAGGCACCTACATTTTGGTACCTTAACATTCTCGTCTGTAAATGGGGACGGTGGTGGTAAAAATGCTTCATCGGTTTATTGGGGAGACTAAGCAAGTTAACGACACACAGAGCGTGTGAGGAACGCTGCCTGAAGCGTTGCACACACTCAGTTGTGCCAGTGGCTGTGACAGTTTGGAGCAGGAGAGCTGTGTGCTGGAGCTTAGTGCTGCACATTTGCCTTCCAAAAGCTGCCTAGTGTTCCCGCCATCACCTTCAGAGACATGTTTTAATTAATTGCATGTGCGCACATTCCTTCCTTTCGTGCTATCAGAAAGCAAGGGGGTGGGTTGGGTGCAAAGCTACAGGGAGGAAGCAATTGAGATAAAGTGGCCATGTGGATGGGGTCAGCTCTTCTAAGTGCTCTGTCTTTGACACACAGAGAAGCAGCTGCTCCATCTCAGCAAAAGCCGCCCTTGACCTCTTGGCAATGCTGATGAGACAGGGATCCTGGTCCTGCCTTCTGACTCTGCTCCTGAGTCCTGCTCAGCCTCCCTGTCACCTGCACGCTGTCTCACTCCTCCGGACACTTTCTGGATGGCCTTTCCAAAGCTTTTTTTGGTAAACTCTTTTAATTTAAATGTGACATCAATCGTGCTGGATTATTAGCGTCACAGCCCCACCTAGATAAAGACACTGAGCAGCCCTGCACCCAGTATGCTTGAAAGGTTCCCACCAGCCTGATGTCCCCCATAGGCTGATTTTGCCTATTGTTAAAAACTGGGTGAATGGAACCACACAGTATGTAGTCTTCTGAGCTTGGCTTCCTTGACTTAATAGTCTGTCTGTGAATTTCCCCCACGTTGTTGACAGTGTTGGTTCTTTTTCTTTGCTGCCCCGTTGTATAAATTTATTCATGCATTGTACTTTTGCGTCCAGTCTCCCTTGATGAAAGTTTGGGTTGTTTTCAGTTTTGAGCTATTCACGAATAATGGGGCCTCGAACACGTCTTAGGCAAATACACGTAGACATTTCTGTAAGTCCATCTGGGAGCAGAAGTGATGGCCATAATGTTTGTTCACGTTCAGCATCAGTGAATGTCGCCTAACAGCTAGTTATCCAAAGCAGGTGAAACATCTTATGTCCCCGCCAGCAATACGGGAGTACCCCTTTGCTGAACGTGGTAGTCACCAGCACTTTGTCCTGTTAGTTTCTTTTCTGGAGTGTCTCCTGTGGCTTCCATTGGCATTTGTCTAAGGCTTAAGAATGCTGTGCGCCTTTTTCGATGTTTCTGGCCATTTGGGTATCTCCTTTTGTGGAGTGCCAGTTTTCATCATTTGCTCAGTCTTTAAACTGGGTGGTCAGTCTTTTATTTGACTTGGAGAGCCTCTGTATATGTCCTGGACATGAGGCCTCTGTTGGGTATCCAGTGTGTTTGCTGTAGTTACCTCTTCCTATTATGCGGTTTGCTTTTCCACCTTCTGAAGGGTGACTCTTTCTCAACAGACATTCTTAATTTTAATGAAGTTCGATATAACAATTTTTAAAAATAATTGTTAGTGATGTTTATGTCTTATTTGAGAAATCTTTGCCTACCTCAAGGTCATAAAATCATTCTTCTATGGAATCCTGTAGGAACTTCATTGTTCTACCTTTCCCATTTAAGTTTACAATACTATTGGAATTTATTTTTGTGTGTGGTGTCAGGTGGTCATTAAGGTTCATCTTTTCCACATGACCCGAAAATGTCTACCAGGAAAAAAAAGACCCTCCCCCATTATACTGCTGTGGGACGACTACTGTGATGCAAGTGAACACGTATGTGATGGTCTGCTTTTTTATTCTTTATTCTGTACCATTTGCCTAGTTGTCTATTTGTTCGTGCAAAACCACGTGGTCTTCACTACTATAGTTTAATAAGGAGATTTGATACCTGTGGTATAAATTCTCCAACTTATCTTGGCTATTTGTTGGGCTTTGTATTTCTACATATTTTTAGAATCAGCTTGTCACATCATTCACACACACACACACACACACACACACACAGACACACACCCATGCCGGGATTCCAATTAGAATGTCATTATATTTACAGATGAACGAGGGGACACTTCATTCCTTCACAGTATGAAATCTTCTGGTCCATGAACATGGTACTTCCTTCCATTAATTCATGCCTTGTTTAATTTTTCTCAGTTATGTTTTAGAGCTTGCATTTTAATTAAATTTTTTAATTGTTAACTGCTTTATTGAAATAATTCACACACCAAATAATTTACCTCTTTAAAGTATACAACTCAATGTTTTTGGTATACTACATTATTGATTTTTAAAAAAATTGTGGTTATATATAATATAAAATTAGTTATTATAATCATTTTAAGCATTAACTATATTCATGGTAATTTGCAACCATTACTGCTTCTATTTCCAAAACTTTTTTTTATCAGTCCTGATAGAAACTCTGTAACCATTAAACAATAGTTCCCCATTGGTAACCTCTAATATACCTTCTGTCTATGATTTTGCCTCTTTTAGACCCACTTGTAGATGACCTATCCACGTTGTATGAGTCGGTCACACAATGTTTGTCCTGTTGTGTCTGGTTTGTTTCGCTCAGTTTAATGTCTTCCGGGTTCATCCATGTCATAGCAGATGTTGCAACTTCATTCTTTTCTTGGCTGAATAATATTTCGTTGTATGTGCAGACCCCATTTTGCTTACCCATAGTATCTGTTGATGGACACTGGGTTGTTTCCACCTCTTGGCTCTTGTGACTAACGCTGCAGTGAACATTGACATACAAGCGACTGAGTCCCTGTTTTTCATCACTGGATCATATGGTAGTTCTATGTTTAGTTTTCTGATGAACTGCTACACTGTTTTCCATAGCAGTAGTGGCATTGTAAATTCCTATCAGCAATGTACAAGGGTTCTGATTTCTCCTCCTCCTCACAGATACTTCTTTTCTTTTTATTTTTTGATCAAAGTGAACCTAAAGATTGTGAAGTTGTATCTCAGTATGGCTTTAATTTGCATTTCCCTGATGACCAGTGATGTTGAGCGTCTTTTCATATGCTTGTCATCCATTTGTATGTTGTCATTGGGGAAATTTCTAGTCAAATTATTTTTCATGTTTTCATTGGGTTATTTGTCTCTTTATTGTTGTAAGTGTTCTTTATATATTCTGGGTAATAGATTCTTATCAGATATAGGATTTGCAAATATGTTCTCCTATCTGTGGGTTATCTTTTCACATTCTTTTAAAAAACATCTTTAAATTTTTTCAATTAGAGTTGATGTACAATATTACATTAGTTTCAGGTGTACAGCATAGTGGTTACACATTTATATAATTTACAAAGAGATCACCCTGATAATTCTAGTACCCACCTGACACTGCATATAGTTACTAGTTATTACCATATTATTGATTATATTCCCTATGCTGTACTTTACATCCCCATGACTATTTTGTAACTACAATTTTGTACTTCTTTTTAAATAAACACAATCTAAGAGTTCATTATGAAAAGATCTCACACTAAAGGGGTTTTAAAAGTGAGATAGCTGTTTCCAATTTGTACTTCTTGATCCCTTCACCTTTCCACCCAGCCCCCCAGCCCCAACACATCTGACAATCATCAGTTTGTTCTCTGTATCTATGAGTCTGTTTCTGTTTTGTTTGTTTGTTTATTTTATTCTTTAGATTCCACATATAAGTGAGATCACATAGTATTTGTCTTTCTCTGTCTGACATTTTTGTTTTGTTTTTTGTTTTTAATAGTTTATTTCTGTTGGGTCTTATTAATCTTTTTTTTAATTAAAGTTTATTGGGATGACAATTATTAGTAAAGTTACATAGATTTCACCTGTACAATTCTGTAATACAGTATCTATAAATCCCATTGTGTGTTCACCACTCAGGGTCAGTTCTCCTTCCATCACCATGTATTTGATCCCCTTTACCCTCATCTTATTTCAATCAGCATAATACCTTCTAGGTCCATCCTCCATGTTGTTGCAAATGGTAAAATTTCATTTTTTTATGGCTGAGTAATATTCCATTGTATACATGTATCACATCTTCTTTATACAATTGTCTATCGATGAACACTTGGGTCTTGTTTTATTATTCTTCAGCCACCTATGTCTTTTGTTTTGAGCATTTAATCCATTTACATTTAGAGTAATTATTGATAGCCATGTAGTTATTGCCATGTTATTATTCATTTTTAAATTTTTTTTTCTTCTTTTTAAAGAAGTGCCTTTAACATTTCTTGTAATACTGGTTTGGTGATGAAAACTCCTTTACTTTTTTCTTCTCTGGGAAGCTCTTTATCTCTCCTTTGACTTTAAATGATAACCTTGCTGGGTCGAGTAATCTTGGTTGTAGGTCCCTGTTTTTTATAACTTTGAATATTTCGTGCCAATCCCTTCTGGCCTGAAAATTTTCTGTAGAGAAATCAGATGACAGTCTTATGGGAGCTCCCTTGCAGGTAACTGATTGCTTTTCTCTTGCTGCTTTTAAGATTCTCTCTTTGTCTTTAACCTTTGGAATTTTAACTATGATATGTCTTGCTGTTGGCCTGTTTGGGTTCACCTTGTATGGAACTCTCTGCACTACCTGGGCTTGTATGTCTAGTTCCTTCTCCAGGTGAGGGAAGTTTTCTATCATTATTTCGTCAGATAGGTTTTTAATTCCTTGCTCTCTTTCTTCTTCTGGTACTCCTATGATGCAAATATTGCTGCGCTCGATGTTGTTCCAGAGGTCTCTAAAACTATCCTCATTTTTTTTGGATTCTTTTTTCTTTTTTGCTGTTTTGTTTGGGTGTTTTCTGCTACCTTATCTTCTAAATCTCTGCTTCAACCCTCTGCTTCATCTAATCTACTGTTAATTCCCTATAATATATTCTTCATTTCCATTATTGTATTCTTTATTTCTGACTACTGTGTTTCCACAAAAATAAGACCTAACCGGAAAATAAGCCCTAGCATGATTTTTCAGGATGACATCCCCTGAACATAAGCCCTAATCCATCTTTTGGAGCAAAAATTAATATAAGACCCGGTCTTATTTTCAGGGAAACATGATAGTTCTTTTTTGTTTAGGTAGTTCTTTTTTGTTTTCTATCTCCATTTTTATGTTTCCTATTTCTTCTTTGTTGAAGTTCTCCCTGAGATCATTGAGCATCCTTATAATCAGTGCTTGGACCTCTGCATCTGATAGATTGCTCATCTCCATTTCATTTAGTTCTTTTTTTCTGGAGTTTTGTCCTGTTCTTTTCAAAGAAACAAAGAGACATGTTTCTTTGTCTCCTTATTTTGGCAGCCTCTCTGTGTTTGTTTCTATGTATTAGGTAGGGCTGTTATGTCTCCCAATTTAGGCAGAGTGGCCTTATGTACTAGGTGTCCTGGGGGCCCTGTGGTGCAGTCTCTCTTGTCACTTGAGCCAGGTGCTCCAGGGTGTCCCTTGTGGGGGTCCTGTGGTGCCCTCCTGTTGTAGTTGAGCCTTTATTGTTGTTGGCACTTCAGTGGGTATATTGATCCTCAAGCTGATTGGCTGTGAGGACTGGCTGTGACTACAGCAGATGAACTGTTGTGTGGTGGCTGACTGCATGGAGGGGGATTGTATTTAATGGGGCTCTTGTACCTGCCAGTCCACCCTTTGGATGTGTCATTTGTGCTGCTAATTGGGTGTTACTCTGCTGTGGTCTGAAGCCAGGCACCAACATTGTAGGTTCTGGTATCTCTTGTGAGGGGTTCTGGTGTAGGCCAAGGTCAGCTGCTGCCTGTGTCTGGTCCGGGGCCAACTTGTAGGAACTACAAAGTGATAAGTAGTTGGTAGCTGCCTGTGCTGGCCTTGGAGGTGCCTGGGAGAGGCTATGCTGAGAACCAAGGCTGGCTACCACTAGTGTCCAGCTGGGGGCCACTTAGCAGGAGGTATGGGGCATGCCTAGGCTGCTTGTTTGGGGTTTGTGGACCTTTCAGAGATTTTAGGAAACTCCACAGCACAGGCCAAGGCCAGCACTTGTGAGTATCAGCTGCAGAAAGAAATTCAGGCCTGTGTGAGTTGGGTGGGGTAGGTTCTCAGGGAATCACCAGGGTAGGGCGAGTTTGATGGAGACTCAGATTTGGTGCCTGCACTTGTAAGCTGTGTGGAGGGAACGTTCAGCAAAGGAACAATAGAACTTACCTGCTGACTCTGTGGGTGGAGAGCTCAACAAAGGAACAAAATGATGGTGAGAACTATCCCTCCAGACCTTGCCCTGAAGCCAGACAACTTGGTTCCTCCCTATATGTCCCTGACACCTTTTGAGCCACTGCCCCAGTGCTGGAGCTCAGTGTGAGTTGGTCATCACCAAGTAAGTCCATCCATGGGCCCTTTAGGAGGATGCCTGGGTTTCCAGCAGCTCTCTGTCTCACCCAGAGGGAATTCCCCAATAAGTTAGGTGGGGTAGAGTCTCAGGGAGTCACCAGGTTGGGGTGAGGGGTGTTTACTCAGTTAATATAGAATCAGATTTGGTGCCCACCTGTGCTCGCAAGCTGTGTGTGGGGAGGGCTCAACACAGGGACAATGGTGGCCTTTGTCCTGAAGTTATACAGTTCAGTTTCTGTCTGAATGTCCCTGATGCCTTTTGAGCTGCTGTTCCTTTGCTGGAGCTCAGGGCAAGTATCTGTGAGCAAGTGAGTCTGTGCCTGGGCCCTTTAAGACCTGCAGTGCCTAAGTCTCCAGCTGTCCTCCATCTCACTCAGCCACAATCCCCACTGGTTTTCACAGCCAGAAGTTATGGGGACTTCTCTTCCCAGCACTGCTCCAGGCTGGGGAGCCTGGTGTTGGACTGGGACCCTTTGCTACTTAGGGGGGACCTCTGTAGCTGAGATATCCCTCCTGATTTTTAACCACCACACGTGGGTGCGGGACCAACCTTTCAACATCTCCATCTCTCCTACCAGTCCCGACATGGCTTTTTCTGTATGTCCTTAGTTATAGAACTTCTGTTCAGCTAGAACTACTTCAGGTGGTTCTCAGTGATAGTGGTTCTGTAGTTTAGTTGTAATTTTGAAGTGGTTGTGGGAAGAGGCCAGCACAACATTTTCTTTTCACTTTCTTTTTGTTTCCCCATCCACTACTATCCCTCTGACATCTCACACAGCCATTGCATTTCCACTGTCTCTATTCCTAATGCTGTACTCACTTCTTGTAAATGTGTGTGTGTGTGTGTGTGTGTGTGTGTGTGTGTGTGTGTGTGTATATATATATATATATATATATGTAATTGTAGTTGACATTCATTATTATTCAGCTTCAGCTTCAGGTGTGCAATGCAGTGATCAGGCATCTACATCATCCCTGAGGTGATCTCCCTAACGAGACAAGTGTCCATGGGCTACCCTACAAAATCTTTACAACATTATTGTTTACATTCCCCAAATTGACTTTTGTAACCCCGTGGCAATCTTGTGGTTACTGACTGTGCTTTCTAATCCCCTCACCTTCCCCCTTATCCCCACACCCCCAACAATCTAGCAACTGTCAGTTTTTCCTCTGTCTCTGAGACTGTTTCTGATTAGTTCATTCATTTATTCTTTTCTTTAGATTCCACATATAAGTGAGATCACATTGTATTTGTCTTTCTCTGTCTGACTTATTTCACTTAACATAATGTTCTCTAGGTCCATCCATGTTGTTGCAAATGGTAAGATTTCTTTCTTCTTTATGGCTGCATAATACTCCATTGTATAAATGTACCACAGTTTCTCAATCCATTCGTCTACCGATGGGCATTTTGGTTGTTTCCATGTCTTGGCTATTGTGTATAGTGCTGCAATAAACATAGGGGTGCATAAATTTTTTTGGATTAGAGCTTTAGATTTCTCCGGATAGATACCTAGGAGTGGAATTGCTGGATCATAAGGTAGTTCCTTTTTCAGATTTTTGAGATACCTCCATATGGTTTTCCATAGTGGCTGCACCAATCTGCAACCCCACTAACAGTGCACAAGGGTTCCCTTTTCTCCGCATCCTTGCCAGCACTTGTTTGTTGATTTATTGATGATAGCCATTTTGACTGGGGGGAGGTGGTATCTCCTTGTGGTTTTTATTTGCATTTCTCTGATGGTTAGTGAGGTTGAGCATTTTTTTCATATGTCTGTTTGGCATCTGTATGTCCTTTTTAGAAAAATGTCTCTTCATGCCCTCTGCCCATTTTTTGATTGGGTTGTTTGTTTTTTTAGAGTTGAGTTGAATGAGTTTTTTTTTTTTTTTTTTAATAAATTTGGGATATTAACCCCTTTTTGGATATATCATTGGCAAATATCTTTTCCCATTCAGTAGGATCTCTTTTTGTTTTATTGATGGTTTCCTTTGCAGTGAAAAAACTTTTTAGTTTGATGTAATCTCACATGTTTATTTTTTCTCTTACTTCCCTAGCCCGAGGGGATATATCAGTAAAAATCTTACTCGGGGTAATGTTTGTAAAGTTTCTTCCTATATTTTCTTCTAGGAATTTTATGGTTTCAGATCTTACATTTAAGTCTTTAAGCCATTTTGAATTTATTCTTGTATATAGTGTAAGGAGGTGGTCCAGCTTCATTTTTTTGTATGTGTCTGTCCAGGTTTCCCAGCACCAATTATTGAATAGACTGTCTTTACCCCAACGTAAATTCTTGCTTCCATTGTCGTAGATTAAATGACCATAAAGGCATGGATTTATTTCTGGGCTTTCTATTCTGTTCCATTGATCTATGTGTCTGTTTTTATGCTAGTACCATGCTGTTTAGATTACTGTAACTTTGTAGTATAATTTGATGTCAGGTGTTGTGATACCCTTCACTTTGTTCTTTTTTAAAAGATTTTATTGGGGAAGGGGAACAGGACTTTATTGGGGAACAGTGTGTACTTCCAGGACTTTTTTCCAAGTCAAGTTGTTGTCCTTTCAGTCTTAGTTGTGGAGGGCTTAACTCAGCTCCAGGTCCAATTGCCGTTGCTAGTTTCAGGGGGTGCAGCCCACCATCCCTTGCAGGAGTCGAACCGACAACTTTGTGGTTGAGAGGACATGCTCCAATCAACTGAGCCATCCAGGAGGCAGCTCAGCTCAAGGTGCTGTGTTCAATCTTAGTTGCAGGGGGCGCTGCCCACCATCTCTTGCGGGACTCGAGGAATTGAACTGACAACCTTGTGGTTGAGAGCCCACTGGCCCATGTGGAAATCGAACCGGCAGTCTTCAGAGTTAGGAGCATGGAGCTCTACCCATCTGAGCCACCAGGCCGGCCCCCCACTTTATTCTTATTGTTCAAGATTGCCATGGCTACCTGGGGTCTTTTATGGTTCCATATACATTTTAGGATTATGTGTTCTATTTCTGTGAAAAACGTCCTTGGTAGTTTGATAGGAATTGTGTTGAATATGTATATTGCCTTAGGCAGTATGGACATTTTAACTATATTAATTCTTCCTATCCATGAACATGGTAAGTGTTTCCATCTATTTGTATCTTATTTAATTTCTCTCTTCAGTGTCTTATAATTTTATGAATACAGATCTTTTACTTCTTTGGTTAAATTTATTCCCAGGTATTTTATAGTCTTTGAAGCAATTGTAAACGGGATTTTTCCTTAATTTCTTCTTCTGATATTTTATTATTAGTATATACAAATGCAACTGATTTCTGAATGTTAATTTTGTATCCTGCTACTTTACTAAATTCATCTATCAGTTCTAATAGTTTCTTGGTGGAGCCTTTAGGGTTCTCTATATATAGTATCATATCATCTGCATATAATGATAATTTTACTTCCTCCTTACCAATTTGGATGCCTTTTATTTCTTTTTCTTGTCTGATTGTTGTGGCTAGAACTTCCAGCACTATGTTGAACAGAAATGGAGAAAGTGGGCAACTTTGCCTTGTTCCTGATCTTCGGGGGAATGGTTTTAGCTTTTCCCCATTGAATATGATGTTAGTTGTGGGTTTATCATATATGGCCTTTATTATGTTGAGATTTGATCCCTCTATTCCCACTTTCTTAAGGGTAATCATAAATGGCTGCTGGATTTTGTTAAATGCTTTTTCTGCATCAATTGATATGATCATATGATTTTTATTTTTCATTTTGTTAATGTGGTGTATCACATTAATTGATTTGTGGATGTTGAACTACCCTTGCATACCAGGGATGAATCCCACTTGATCATGGTGTATGATCTTTTTAATGTATTGCTGAATTCTGTTCGCTAATATTTTGTTGAGGATTTTTGCATCTATGTTCATTAGAGATATCGGCCTGTAGTTTTCTTTTTTGTAGTGTCTTTGTCTGATTTTGGGATCAGGGTGATAGTGGCCTTGTAAAAAGTGTTTGGGAGCCTTCTCTCCTTCTGGATTTTTTGGAAGAGCTTGAGGAGAATAGGTGATAATTCTTTTTTGAATGTTTTGTAAAATTCACCTGTAAAGACATCTGGTTCAGGGCTTTTGTTTGTTGGGAGATTGTTGATTACTGATTCAATTTCCCTGGTGGTAATCAGTCTATTTAGGTTTTCCATTTCTTCTTGAGTTAGACTTGGAAGGTTGTATGCTTTTAGAAAATTGTCCATTTCTTCCAGATTGTCAAATTTGTTGGCATATAGTTGCTCATAGCAATCTCTTAAAAGTTTTTGTATTTCTGTGGTGTCTGTTGTCACTTTTTCTCTTTCATTTCTGATTTTATTAATTCTTTTCACTTTCTTGATTGTGTCCTTTGACACACAAAAATTTTTAATTGTGATGAAGTCCAATTAAACACTTTTTTTTCCTATAGTTGCTTGTGCTTTTGGTGTCATATTCAAGAAACCATTGCTTAATTCAAAGTTATGCAGATTTACACCTATGATTTCATCTAGGAGTTTTATAGTTTAGTTCTTACATATAATTAGGTTGTTGATCTACTTTGAATTAATTTTTGTATATGGTGTGAGGTAAATGTTCACCTTCATCCATTTTTATGTGGATTTCCTGTTGTCCCAGCACCATTTGTTGAAAAGAGTATTCTTTTCCCACTGAATAATCTTGGTAAACTTGTTTAAAATAATTGATTTTAGATGTATTAGTTTATTTCTGGACTCTCAATTCTATTTCATTGATCATTAGGACTAAATTTCTATCCTTATACTAGTGCCACATTGTCTTGTCCTACTGTAGCTTTTTTTTTGTAGGGTTTTGAAATCTGAAGTGTGAGTCTTCTGAACTTGTTCTTCTTTTTAAAGATTGTTTTGGCTGCTTTGAGTCTCTTGTATTAATAATTTCATATGAATTTTGGGATCAGTTTATTTCTGTAAAAAAGCAGTTGGAATTTTGAGAGGGATTACATTAAATATGTAGATTAATTTGTAGATGAACATTGCCATCTCAACAATGTTAAGTCTTCTATCCACAAACATGGGATGTCTTTCCATTATTTAGATCTTTAATTTTTCAACAAAGTAGTATAGTTTCAATGTTCAATTTCTGTACTTCTTTGCTTAAATATTTTTGTATTTTTCTTTTTAATATTATTGTAAATGGAGTTGTTTTCTTAATTTTATTTTTGAATTGTTCATTGCTATCATATAGAAATTCAAGTAATTTTTAAATATTGTGTATCCTCTAACCTTGCTGAACTACTTCATTAGTTTTAATAATTTTTGTTGTTCTGTTTTTGTCATTGTTGATTCTTTAGTGTTATATATATATGTATATATGTGTGTGTATATATATATATATATATATATATATATATATATATATATATATATACACGTATATACAAGCTCATGTTACCTGCAAATAAAAAATACTTTTACCTTCCCAAGAGGATGCCTTTTATTTCTTTTCTTCATGAAATTTAGCTGATTTTCTTGACTAACTGCTTCCCGTGTTGCTGTGATTTTCAGATTTCTATATTCAAAGTTCCTTTTGAGAAATTGTTACCAGTTCTTAAATTGCTTTTATGGAGGGGCAAACTTTTGAAAGTACTTCCTTTTCCATTTTACAATGTCAGTCTTTTAATTGGGGCAGTTATTTTACTTATATTTTATATAATTATGTCTTCTTATCATTTGTTTTTTATTTGTGTCCTCTGTTTTATATTTATTTTTTTCTCCTTTGTTGCCTCCTTTGTTTTCTCCTTTGTTGCCTCCTTTTGTTTAAATAAAATAGTTTTGTTATTCCATTTCCCCTTTTCCATTAGCTTATTAGTTTTATTTCTTGGCCTATTACCCTTGAATATTAATGAATATTGTTACCATTTCTCAGACAGTTTTATGATCTTAGAATACTTGAACTCTATTTGCCCTTCTTATGCCTTTTGTGCTATTATAGTAATCATGAATTTTAATTTCACATATATTTTATTTTCCTTAAGCCATCATTGTTTTGTATAAGTAATATATTTGTTTACATTTACCCATTATATGCCATTTTCCTTGTTCTTCCTGTTTCTGTGTTTTTCTTTTCTTTCTTTCCTTCTTTTTGTGGGGCGGGGGTGGGATAATTTTTGTTTTGTTAAAGAATTTCCTTTAGTATTTCACTCAGTGTGGGTTTTATTTTGATGAATACTCTTAGGTTTTTATTGAAGGGACTTGAGATTGAAAGTCTCATTTATTTTGCCTTCAGTTATGAAAGGTATTTCACTGGGTATAGAATTCTAGGTTGTAAGTTATTTTCTTTCAGCACTTAAAAAATCACTCCATTGTTTCTATTAGAAAGTAAACTCTCATTGTTACTCCTTTGAAGGTAATGTGTCTTCCCCACTCTGTCTGCTTTCAGGATTGTTTTTGCCTTTGGTTTTCCATCATTTTACTGTGGTGTATCATAGAAGACAATGCAATGATCCACAATGTGTTCCCTTGGATACTGTCACCAGTAGGTGGTTAGTTTGAGATCAAACAGGAAAACACCAAATGACAAAACTAGTTGCAGCACTTCTAATGATTAACCTGACATAGTGGTAATGAAGATTATTTCTGCATGGACCTTAGTTCCTTTTGTTCTAGAGATGAAGAGCCAAGTCCACTTCTTGGCATATAATTAACGTTCTGTGAATGTTTCAATAAATGAGTGAGTGAATGAGTCAGGCCAAATTGATGATTGGGTCAAAATGAAGATAAATGGGCTTCAGCTTTTGATCTGACACTCATCTAGTTCTCTTGAACAGGTCCCCGAGACTCTTGCGACCACTTTCTTCAGGACATTGTCTTTAATGTAACAGGAGAGCATTGATGTTGAATATCTTAGATCATCCTCCAGCTTGACAGGTTAGTGAGATGTCTTGAAACAGAGCTCTGAAGTCAATCAACCATCTTGGGAACCTCTCGGCTTGTCTCCGGGCTTCCAGATACACTAGATTTCTCTAATTTGTAAGATTTTCTCCATGATTTCCTCACCTCCTGGAGTAAGGAGATGATGTGGGTTGCCCTGCTCCACCCAAGGCCAGAATTTCCTTGCTCCCACAGCACTAAGTCAACACCTCACCTTGCTGCAAAGCTCCATAGCTGTGAAGCTTGCTGTGTGGTGTCTTTTTCAGCTCTGCATGGCTCCCAAGTGCCTGATGTGACACCTAATACATGGTCGGCACCTGGTGAATTGTGAACGAAGGACTGATGTTCTTATGTCATATAAAGGGCAGTAGTGAAAATTTCTTTTCATCAAGTGAAAATTTCAGCATCAAGTGAAAATTTCTTTCTCTCCTCAAGGTACATATGTGGTGGTGGGAAAGAGATTGTTTTAAAAAAGAAGATAACCAGTACCACTTAGAAGCTTTCCCTTGAGTGTTAGCTTCTTACTTATGGTGAAAGAAGGGGGAAGGGAAGAGGTGCTTGGCTCAGCTTCCCTCCTCTGTCACCCTTCTCCCCATGCCTCTGTGCTCTGCATTCCTGGTTCTGGATGCCAGGTCTCTCCTACTCAGAGACCAAGTAGGTGCCCATGCAGGAGGAAGGCCTACATGTCTGAGAGCATGTTGTGTACATGTGTGATTGGGGCCTTCTGGAGCTCTAGTCAGACCCTTATCTGTAGCCCTCAGCAGCAGCAAATTTTTCCCCCACTTCTTGCATTTTCCTTGTTCTATCCACTGGAAAGCCTGTGAGACTGAATGCCCAACTCATCAGCCTCCTGTGGGATAAACCCATGGCTGTCCATGGCTTCCTTCCCAAGTAGGAAGTCCTTTCAACGGCAGCCTTTCCCCACCTCCAATCCACTGTTCTTAAACCTGTTTCACTTGGGGGAACGACAATGTGGTTTTCAACCTTGTCTTCACCCCTTCTGGTTGGGCGACTCTGGGGGGACTCTTTGGTAAACCAGTGACAAGGATTCCTCATCTGTAACAATTCAAGCTATGGATATTTGTCAAAGCTTCTTGCCCCTGGATTCAAATCTGAGCTTTCTGGTCCACTAGCTGAGGCACCTCAGGACAGAAAGGTTTCTGGACCTTTGTTCCTCCTTTGGTTTATTAGGGACTTGTATCATTGCAGGGACTTGTGGTATTGTGACTAACAAATGAGATGATACATGTGGTGGGCACAGCAGAGTACCTAACTCAATACATGCTCACGGCTGCTACTTCCACAGCCTCTGAGATAAAGTAAGCACTCATTGTCCATTTCCTCCTTTCTTCTTGGTCGACAGGCGTTTGTGTAGCCAGTCAAATTTCACTTCTCTCTTCACTTCAGGGATGATAGGAAAGATATAAAGGGACAAGCTGTGTCTTCTGACACTCTCCTTGTTTGTGGCTGAGGTTGCCAACACGGTCCTTGTGGAAAACCCTTATACTCTCTCAAGCACGCTTTCTAATTTGTTATTTGCTGAACTGAAAGGCTCTTCATTTTGGGGATTGTGTACATTCCTCAAACTTGCAGATTTTGTTCTTCTAAATAAACAGAGGAATTTCCTTTGGGCACCCCAGCAAAACCATGTGGGAGGACCGTGGGTGATGTGGCTGGACTGACGTGGTTCTTCATAGAAAGTGGAGGCCCTTCCCTGGGTCAGGGCTGCTGTGTCATGCTGCCCTTTGCAAGGTGAAAACAGAGTCACTGAGAGTTATTGCTGGGTGAAACCGCTTTGTGTTTCAGTAGGTCACAGGCTGCAAGACGTGGTTGATTAAGATGACTGTCATTCCATTTTAGAATTCTGAGAATTAATGACAAAGAAATGGTAAAGATTGTGCTTCCTGTGTGTCAATTCACAACTTGTGTGATGTTTTTCATCTTGATTTTCATCAGACAGTGAAAGAAACCACACTACTCATTAAGGAATCTTTTTTGCCCCTCCATTAACCAAAGGCTTATAATTCTAGATTTATATATGGTTCCCTTGACTTTAAAAAAAAGATTATTAAGATGATTCTTAACAAGTTTTGTTTGACTTCCCACTAGGGAGTGTAGGTAGGTCAACTTTGGCTGTAACTCTTTCTTTTGTGGCAACACCCTTCATGTGGCACTTTTTCCTATTGGAGCAGCTGCTGAGCTTGGAAACCTTTTTTTCCTTAGTTTATGTTAAGTGTTACCAGAACCTAGAAAACCACAAAATTTTGAGTGATCTCATAACCAAACAATACGAGCAAACATTCCCATAAAAAGGTGCTCGGGGTCAGCACAACAGTGGAGCAGCACAAGTGGCCAGGATGTTTCTACTCTGTGCGTGTGTATGTGCCTAAGTGTGTATGTGTGCGTGTGTGCCTAAGTGTGCGTGTGTGCTTTAGGGGACCAACAGTTATTTAGTGGCTCTGTGCTGGGTCCTGAGACATGGGGAGACACAACTGCATAATGGCTTATGGATTACCTCTGAATCTACCCAACTCCCTGCTTAGTGGCTGTGTGACCTTGGGAAAGGGACATGGCTTCTCTCTGCCATTGTCTCCCACTCTGTAAAATGGAAGTTATGACAACAGCTGTTACCTACCAGGCCCATAGTTAAGATCAAACATGATCCTACCTATGAAACACTCAGCACGGTCCGACACATGCAGGCGCTATTATCACCTGCATTTGTTTCTCTTGCTGCCATAACTTAAAGGAACACAAAGCTATGGCCTTACAGCTGCAGGTCAGAGCGCTGGTAAGAGTCTCGCCATGTGACAGTGAAGGTGTGTGCAGGGCTGTGCTCCTCTCTGCAGGCTGTAGGGGAGAATATGCTTTCCCCCATATGCTCATGTCAGTTGTTGGTGGAACTCAGTGCCTTGTTGGGTGGTTGTGGGGCTGAACACCTTGTTCTGTCAACAGAGGGCCCCACCCAGCTCCCAGTGGCTGCTGCATGCCTTGGCTTGGGACCCACTTTCCCATCTTCAAAGCCAGCAATGGCGGGTTCAGTCCTTCTCACACCACGTGTCTAACCAACTCTTCAGCCTCCTTCTTTTTTTAAATACCTAATGGTGTTTTATTAGTATCACCCCACTTTCTTTTTAAAAAAAGTACAGTAGACCTACAATATTATATTAGTTTCAGGTATACAACATAGAGATTCAACATTTACATATCTTATGATGCGATCACCCCGAGAAGTCGAGTGCTCATCTGTCACCGAGCTAAGCTATGGCAATATTATTGACGGTGCTCCCTGTGCTCACACTACATTCCTGTGACTTGTTTAGTTTATAACTGGAAGTACATGCCTCTCACTGCTGCAGTGAACACTGGGGTGCGTATATCTTTTTTTATTGTGTTTTTGTTTTCTTTGGATAAAGACCCAGGAGTGGAATTGCTGGGCCATAAGGTAGTTCTATTTTTCATTTTTGAGGAACTGTTACACTATTTTCCATAGTGGTCACACCAGTTTACAATCTTACCTGCAGTGTATGAGGGTTTCCTTTTCTCCACACGCGCACCAACACTTGTTTGTTGTCTTTTTGGTAACAACCATGTGACAGGTGTGAGGCGGTATCTCATGGTGGTTTGATTTGCATTTCCTTAATGATTAGTGACATTGAATGCATTTCATGTGTCTGGTGGCCATTCGTATGTGAGAGTCTTGCTCCTGATCTTAGGGGGAAAGCTGTCAGCTTTTCACCATCAAGTATGATGAGGCTTGTCATAATGATCTTTATTATGCTATGTCCACTTTGTTGAAAGTTTTTATCATAGATGCTGAATTTTGTCAGATGCTTTTTCTGCATCTATTGAGATGATCATATGATTTTTATCTTTTTTTAATGTGGTGTATCATATTTGAAGATTTGCAGATATTGAATCATCCTTCTATCCCTGCAATAAATCCCCCTTGATGGTGGTGTATGATCCTTTTAATGTGTTGTTCAACTTACTGCGCATTTTGCTGAGAATTTTGGTTATCTATGTTCATCAGGGATATTGGTCTGTAATTTCCTTTTTCATGTGTGTCTCTGGGTTTGGTAGGAGGGTAATGCTGTCCTTGTAGAATGAGTTTGGAAGTCTTCTCTCCTCTTCAATTTTTTTGCAATAGTTTGAAAAGGATTGGTATTAATTCTTCTTTATAAGTTTGGTAGAATTCACCAGTCAAGCCATCTGATCCTGGACTTTTTTTTTTTTTAAATTAGTGGTTTTGTTACTAGCAATTGGTCTGTTCAGATTTTCTGTTTCTTTCTGATTCAATCTTGGAAGATGGCATGCTTTCAGGAATTCATCCATATGTTCTAGGTTATCCAATTTGTTAATGTGTAATTGTTCTTAGTATTGTGTTATGACACTTGGTATTTCTGTGGTGTTGGTTGTAACTTCTCTTTCATTTCTGATTCTATTTATCTGGTCCCCCCTTTTCTTTTCTTGATGAGTCTGATTAAAGTTTTGTCAATTTTGTTTATCTTTTCAAAAAACCAGCTCTTAGTTTCATTGATCCTTTCCATTCTTTTTTTTTTTTTAATTAAATTTATTGGGGTGACAATTGTTAGTAAATTTACATAGATTTCAGGTGTACAATTCTGTATTACTTCATCTATAAATCCCATTGTGTGTTCACCACCCAGAGTCAGTTCTCCTTCCATCACCATATATTTGATCCCCTTTACCCTCATTTCCCTCCCCCCACCACCCTCACCCTCTGGTAACCACTAAACTATTGTCTGTGTCTATGAGTTTTTCTTTCTCATTTGTTTGTCTTGTTCTTTTGTTGTTTTTGGTTTATATACCACATATCAGTGAAATCATATGGTTTTCTGCTTTTTCTGTCTGACTTATTTCACTTAGCATTATACTCTCAAGTTGTGGTATATATACACAATGGAATACTATTCCGCGTTAAGGAAAGATGATATAGGAGCATTTGTGACAACATGGATGGATCTTGAGATCCTTTCCATTCTTTTTTGGTGTCTATTTCATTTATTTCTGCTCTAATCTTTATTATTTCCTACCTTCTACTAACTCTGGGCTTTGTTTGTTCCTTTTCTCATTCCTTTAGGTGTCAGGTTATATTTTGTGTTTGAGATTTTTCTTGTTTCTTGAGGTAGGCCTGTATTTCCCTTTTAGAACAACTTTTGTTGTGTCCCATAGGTTTTGGAATGCTGTTTCCATTTTCATTCATCTCAGGCATTTTAAAATTTCTCTTTTATTTCTTCATTATCCCACTGATTGTTTAGTAGCATGCTGTTGAACCTCCATGTGTTTGTGTTTTTCCCAGTTTTCTTCCTGTGGTTGATTTTTAGTTTCATACTGCTGTAGTCAGAAAAGATGCTTGATATGATTTCAATCTTAAATTTACTGAGATTTGTTTTGTGGCCTCACGTGAGGGCTGGCCTGGAGAATGTTCCATGTGCATGTGAAAATAACACATATTCTGCTGTTCCTGGATGAAATGTTTTGGTAACATCTACTAAGTGCACCAGGACTAATGTGCCAGTTAAGGCCTGGGGAAAAAAGGGGTCTGCCACTGGCTGTTCACTATATTTTGAGGGTGGTAGGTTAGGCCTTTGTTCCCAGATTTTCTCAGCTATGGCCAGGGGACAGAGTCACAGAGCCTGTGGGAAGTGTTGTGAGCAGGGAAACACCTTAATAATGTCCACCCTACAGCTAGTAAGTGGAGAAGCTAAAGTACAAGCAGAGGTTTGCCCCTGCAGTTCAACCTCTTCCGTGATTCCATTCCCCAGGGGAAAGTCAGTCCGACAGGACAGGACCCTGTTTCCCTGTTGGTCTGCCTCCTTGTCCTTCCCTTTTGGAGCAAGTTGGGCTTCCTGGCACTTGGCTGCTGGGTGGGGGAGCTACTGCAAAAAGCTGCACCTGTTTTGTTGTTGCAGTAGGTGAGCCATGTCACCCTTCCCTACAGGAAGGTCCTGGAGGAGGAGGTAAGGTCCTGACTATGAGGCAAAAGAGGTCACTGGTGGACAGTGGCCTGCAACTGCCCCCAACACAAGGTTTGGCAAATCCGGGTACTCACTATGTGACTGTTGATTGACTACAGGAACAAATTGGCCAGAGATGGGATTACACAGGCTATTCTGGGCTGAGAGGAGATAGCATTTTTTGCTTGCTTGTTAATTTAACTGCAAAACGAGGCAAACATAGCCAGAAATGGGGGCAGTTTAGGAGAGGGCCATCTAATGGAGCGTGGGAAATCTGGTGCTGAGTTGACCTTGAGTTCAAGAGCCCCCTTGTTATGTGGAAAGCCTTGTCCCAAAGGGGCTGGGGGATTGTTGGCTTAGTCCCTTTCCTTCAGGGCTAGCCAAGGGGTTTCTGAATGCTAGGTGGTGAGACGGAAAGAGAGGTGGGTCTAGAACCAAGCCCGTAGGTGGCTAAAATGATGTATGCTGAGACTGGCTCTCACTGCAGGGCCCCTACTTCTCAGACATTCTGTGGAAGGGTGTGCGGATTGCTAAGCAGGCAAGTCTGTGTAAAGGTTGACAAGTTGACTCAGTGGACACACACACACACACACACACACACACACACACTCACTTGACTTGATTAGAATATATGTCATGTAGAACCGTGAAAAGAACCGAGACTTAGTACAGAACACTGACAATTTTTAAATCTTTAAAGTGTGCTTTTCTCAGTGTGAAACCAGCATTGCACTGCAACTGTGTCAGCTTGGGGCCAGGTACTCTGTGCAGTAGCTCACTTACCACTCCCCTTACCAATGGAAGAACCGAGGTGTAGAAAGGTAAAAGGTGAAGGGTGTTGCTCAAAGTCCTACAGCTTGTAAGTGGAGGGGCCGAGGCAGAGTGGTCACTATGCACGAGGAAGAGGTGACCACGGATGTGACACGACACTTTTAGAATAGACATGAGACCACTTTTGGGAAAAGAAAGTTCACTGAAAGTCTTTGCAGTAGGTTACTATGAACTTGTGGAATCTTCTGGGTGGTTTTCAAAAACGCATCAGATACTGTTTGCAACAGCCAAAAGGTGGAAACAGCCCAAGTGTCCACTGATGGATAAATGGATAAACAAAGTGTGATATTTACACAGGATGGAACATTACTCAGCCTTAGAAAGGAAGAACACTCTGACACAGGCTACAACATGGGTGGACCTTGAGGACATTATGCTCAGTGACATGAGCCAGTCACAAAAGGACAAATCTGCATGACTCCGCTCATATGTGGCCTCTAGGGTAGTGAGATTCACACAGACAGAAGTAGAACGTGGGTGCAAAGGGCTGGGGACCGGGAGTGTAGGTAGTTGCTATTTCAATGGGTGTGGAGTTTCAACTGGGATGATGAAGAGAGTTCTGAGGATGGTGGTACAACAGTGTGAATGCACTTATGCCACTGAACAGTACACGCAAAAGTGATCAACCCGGTAAATTCTGTGTTATTTGTATTTTACCACAATTAAAAACAAATAGGATGGTTAAATGCTGCTTCCTGAGGGTGAGGGCTGGTCTCCAGGACACGCTGTTGTGCCCTGAGACATTGTGTGACATACCCTGGGAATGCTGATGTAACTATTCTGTCCCCTTCTACCCCCGCCCCCTCCTGGCACGTGTCCTCTAATGCCCTTCGTTGCTGTCTGAATTGTGCATCTTATGTTAGCTCTCAGCATCTCACACGGAGACTGAGACTGGGCCCTGGGAGTGGTGCCCAAGTGGGCAAGCCTGGGTCTGTGGTTTCTAAGACACTGACTCCATTTCATGTTGCAACCCTGGGAGGAAGGATTGGGTTTTTTGGCGTGGACAAAAATGTTGTGGTGTGATTTACACATGGGTGAGTTTTCAAGAGTAATTACACATAAGACTCACTGCAGAATGTGGGATCCCATTTATGAAGCAGATGGAAACAAAAGAGTTTGTGCTGCTCTCAAATTTCCAAAACTGCTGAGGCAGAACTTGTGGTGGATCCCAGGGGCCCTTTCAGTACGATTCAGAGTTTGGTGGGAGACATCCTCGGATAAGGCCTCCTTGTAGCGCACCCAAATTCTTTTTCTCCATCGCCACTTTGCAGACCTTCCAGAAGTGTTCCAGCGCGAGACTGTGTGCTTTTTTTTTCGCTCTCTCTTCCCAGCCAGGTGCAGGTGGCAGTCCTGAAAGCAGAGATGAGGGAGGCTGGCACCCTTTCTTAAGCTTAGTGCCCATTTGTATTTCTCTTTGCGTAAATTTCCTGTCCACATCCTCCTGCTTATAAAAGAGGTTGTTACTTTTTAAAAATTTAATTATTTATAATTCTGCATGCACCTTCTTTCACCGTTATGCATGTTGCAAATATTTTGTTCCACTATGTTGCTTATAAACTGTATTTTTGTTGCTGTTGTATACAATTGAAAATGTATGCAGCCCTTTTCTCTATAGCCTTTGCATTTTATTTCTGTTCTGCCCTAAATTTACAAAAATGTTTTCTTATGTTTTTGTGATGACTTCATAGTCTGTGTTTAATGTTTGTTCTTTGATTCCTTTGTAATTCATTTTTGTGTGTATGGTGTGAGGTAGGATCTCAACTTAATTTTTCCCAGTACATTTTATTGATTGTTTCAATAGAATTCATTTAATTTCCCACAGATTTGCAATCCCATCAATTTCATATTCACTTGCTTACACCCCTCCCCCCAACTAAATTCTAAGAGTTTTTAAGAGTTATTTATCTAGCTATTGATCTAGTTTTCAAGAAAAGTATCCTGGGTACACTATGCAACTCATTTATTTATGCTGTTGTATTTATTAGTTCTGTACTTCTTTCTTTGCTCTGCTATTTTTTTATTTTTTGCTTCTTGAGTTGAATACTTAGTGCATCCATTTTTATTTAAGTTTTTTCTAACATTTGCATTCAAGACTGTAAATCTTTTTCAGAATACTCTCTAACTGCAGTGTACAGGTTTTGATATCTTGGCATGGTTTGCTTTAAAATAGTTTACAATTCTGCTTGAGTTTTACTGTTGTTTTACAATTCTCAGATGAATTGGGGTTTTGCCTCTTCTTTTGCTATATTTTATAGTTTATGGGATTGTACTCAATAAAGATCCCCTGTGAGATTTCTGTTCTGAGAAGCCTGTGGAGGTTTCTTTGAAGCCTTATGGTAGCCAATTTCTCTGTGGGTTTTGTGTGTTTGAAATGAATATGTATTTTCTGGGTACAAAGTTCTCTATTAAATCATTCCAGTTGATTCTACGATTCAAACCTTGATCCTCACTGTTGGGAGCTCCATTTGATCTGTTGTGTTTTGGAAGTGGTGTGTGGCAGGTGGACTTCCCATTTCTTGACTTTCTATCAGTTTCTGTATTTCATATTTTGGTACATCGAGCTTAATGATTGTTATATAGATTTTACTTTTTTATTAATTAAATATAGTTTTTCTTTGTCCTTTTTGATGCTTTTATCTTTGAATTGTATTGTGTGGAAGTAATATTGGCCCAGTACCATGTTTCCTCGAAAATAAGACCTACAATCATAAGACCTACAAAAATAAGCTGGACAATCAGCTCTAATGCGTCTTTTGGAGCAAAAATTAATATAAGACCCAGTCTTATTTTACTATAGGACCGGGTCTTATCTAACACAATATAATATAAGACCAGGTCTTATATTAATTTTTGCTCCAAAAGATGCATTAGAGGTGATTGTCCGAGTAGGTCCTATTTTTGGGGAAACACAGTATCTATTTGTTAGTGTTTGCCTGCTATGCTTTTTTCTTTTCAGATTTTTAAAAAAAAAATCGTTTTGCATTATTTTGTTTCAGGAGTGTCCCCTAATCCCAGAATGTCTGCCTTTGGAGAAGGATTTAACCTTGAATTGTTAGCAATTACTACTGTTTGAATTTATTTCTGCTGGTATTTTCTGTTTTACTTCCAAAATGCTGCCTGTTCCTCTCCTTTTTAATTAAAAAAAAAATCTTTCTTGCCTTCTCTTTGATTGATTGTCTTAATTTTCTTGCTTTTTTTTATTCTAATGGGTTGAAAATAATGCATCTCAATTCTAGAATTATCTAGTGATTACCCTTAAAACTTTAATTTGCACATTGACACATTTTCCCCTATCAATGTTGACTTACATTTACACTCCTCATCCCCACTGTCCCATCTGAACAGGACAAGAATCTTAACTTTCCTTCCTCTGCCCTCACCGCTTGTCATTTTGATGTCATCTGGAATGACCATCAAGATGATTGCTATTTTTTTCTTATAATCAATACCTACCTAGATGTAACTGTGTCTTTTATTCTTTTCTTACCACTTTTAGAAATTCCCCACCTGTCTCGGATTGTACTGCATTTGCTGAAGGCTTGTCTTCAGTAATTCTGTCAGAGAGGGGCCTGAGCAGTAAGCCTTTTGTGTTTCGGTTAATCAGATGTTGCTGCATTAATGCTGTATGACCATTAATTCATGGTCCTGTGACTTATAACGACAAACCTATATTTTGCTTGCTTGTGGGTCTGTCGGTCAGCTGGGGTTTGGCTGCTCCTGGACAGGCTTGGCAGGGCCCGGGTTCAGCTGTCAGACTTGGCTCTGCTCCGCGCATCTTATTCCGGGATGAGGGGCTCCCGGGGCACAGTCTTCTCCTGGCAAATCACAGGCGTTCAGAGCGGGGCCAAACCACGCAATGACGACAGCTCAGGTTTTGCTCACATGTTATTGGCTAAAGCAAGTCACATGGCCAAGGCCCAAACCAATAGGGTGTGTACTCCTCCTCTGTTGGGAGGCAGGTCGGGTCCCATAGCCTAGGGAGGGAGTGAAAAATGGGGAACAATAATCTAATTTACTGTGACTTAATGGAATTTATTTTCTCTTACAGTGAAATGATGGTTTGGTTGGGTATAGAATATTCTGTTCTTTCTTTTCTCTACCCCTCCCCCCTTCCTCCTTTTCCTGCTCCTTTTTCTCCTTCTTCTCCTCCTTCATAAAGCCTATCCTCTCCCACACCTGGAAAAGGGGGAGGTTTTTCCAGGTGTAAGAAAGACCTGCAATAAAGGACACGTTTAAAAGAAAAGGTTTTGTTTGGGTACGTTTTACTTAAAAATTTTTTAAATTGCTCTTTTGAATGGTATAAAATTAATTGTGTGTTTTTCTTAAATTAAAGTTTATTGGGGTGACAACGGTTAGTAAAGTTACATAGGTTTCAGGTGTACAATTCTGTAATACATCATCTGTATATCACACTGTGTGTTCAGCACCCAGAGTCAGTTCTCTTTCCATCACCATATATTTGATCCCGTTTACCCTCATCTACCAAATTAATTGTGTTTTTTTTTTTTTTTAGGTTTTCTTCTGTTTCCTCTTAATTCTTTTTCTGGACAATTTATTTTTCTGTGTATGAATTTTATGTGATGCTTTTTTCTTTCTTTTTCTTTTTTTTAATTAATTAGATTTATTGGGGTGACAATTGTTAGTAAATTTACATAGATTCAGGTGTACAATTCTGTATTACATCATCTATAAATCCCATTGTGTGTTCACCACCCAGAGTCAGTTCTCCTTCCATCACCATATATTTGACCCCCTTACCCTCATCTCCCACCCCCCACCCCCTTACCCTCTGGTAACCACTAAACTATTGTCTGTGTCTATGAGTTTTTGTTTCTCATTTGTTTGTCTTGTTCTTTTGTTGTTTTTGGTTTATATACCACATGTCAGTGAAATCATAGGGTTCTCTGCTTTGTCTGTCTGACTTATTTCACTTAGCATTATACTCTCAAGATCCATCCATGTTGTCACAAATGCTCCTATATCATCTTTCCTTAACGCGGAATAGTATTCCATTGTGTATATGTACCACAACTTCTTTATCCATTCATCTATCGAAGGACATTTTGGTTGTTTCCATGTCTTGGCCACCGTAAACAAAGCTGCAATGAACATTGGCGTACACGTGTCTCTATAGAGAAATGCTTTTATATTTTTGGGGTAGATACCCAGGAGAGCGATTGCTGGGTCATATGGTAATTCTATTCGTAATTTCTTGAGGAACCTCCACACTGCCTTCCATAGCGGCTGCACCAGTCTCCATTCCCACCAACAGTGTATGACAGTTCCTTTTTCTCCACAGCCTCTCCAACACTTGTTACCATTTGTTTTGTTGATGAAAGCCATTCTGACTGGGGTGAGGTGATATCTCATTGTGGTTTTCATTTGCATTTCTCTGATGATTAGCGATGTTGAGCATTTTTTCATATGTCTATTTGCCATTTGTATATCCTCTTTGGAGAAATGTCTCTTCAGGTCCTCTGTCCATTTTTCAATTGGGTTGTTTGTTTTTTTGTTGTTGAGTTTCATGAGTTCCTTGTATATTTTGGATATTAGCCCCTTATCAGAGGAACTGTTTGCGAAAATCTTCTCCCATTCAGTTGGTTGCCTCATTATTTTGTCAATAGTTTCTTTTGCTGTGCAGAAGCTTTTCAGTTTCATATAATCCCATTTGTTTATTTAGTTTTTACTTCCATTGCCTTTGGAGTCAAATTCATAAAATGCTCTTTGAACCCAAGATCCATAAGTTTAGTACCTATGTTTTCTTGAATGCAGTTTATTGTGTCAGGTCTTATGCTTAAGTCTTTGATCCATTTTGAATTAATTTTGGTACATGGTGACAGATAGCAGTCCAGTTTCATTCTTTTGCACGTAGCTATCCAATTCTGCCAGCACCATTTATTGAAGAGGCTGTCTTTCCTCCATTGTATGTTTTTAGCTTCTTTGTCAAAAATTATCTGTCCATATTTATGTGGTTTTATTTCTGGGTTCTCAATTCTATTCCATTGGTCTATGTGTCTGTTTTTCCGCCAATACCAAGCTGTTTTGATTATTGTAGCCCTGTAGTACAAGGAAAAATCAGGGAGTGTGATACCTCCAGTATTGTTCTTTTTTTTTTAATATTGCTTTGGCTATTCGGGGTCTTTTGTGGTTCCAAACAAATCTGATGATTTTTTGTTCTATTTCTTTAAAAAATGCCATTGGGATTTTAATGGGGATTGCATTAAATCTGTATATGGCTTTGGGTAATATGGCCATTTTAACTATGTTGATTCTTCCAATCCATGAGCACGGAATGTCTTTCCATTTCGTTGTGTCTTCTTCAATTTCTTTCAAAAATGTCTTATAGTTTTCAGCATATAAATCCTTCACATCCTTGGTTAAGTTTATTCCTAGGTATTTTATTCTTTTTGCTGCAATTGCAAAAGGAATTGTTTTTTCTATCTCTTTTTCTGAGATTTCATTGTTGGTATATAGGAAAGCAATGGACTTTTGTATGTTGATTTTGTAGCCAGCAACTTTACTGTATTCATTGATTGTTTCTAATAGCTTTTTGGTGGAGTCTTTAGGGTTTTCTATATATAGCATCATGTCATCTGCAAAGAGTGACAATTTAACTTCTTCATTCCCAATTTGGATGCCTTTTATTTCTTTCTCTTGCCTGATAGCTCTGGCGAGGACTTCCAACACTATGTTGAAAAGCAGAGGTGATAGGGGACAACCTTGTCGTGTTCCTGAACGTAGAGCAAAGGGCTTCAGCTTTTCACCATTAATTATGAGATTAGCTGAGGGCTTGTCGTATATGGCCTTTATTATGTTGAGGTATTTTCCTTCTATACCAATTTTAGTAAGTGTTTTAATCATAAATGGATGTTGTATCTTATCAAATGCTTTTTCTGCATCAATTGATTTTGTGTCCCAATATATGGTCTATCCTTGAGAATGTTCCATGTACACTAGAAAAGAATGTATAGTCTGATGTTTTAGGATGAAGTGCTCTATATATGTCAATTATGTCCAATTCATCTAATGTGTCATTTAGGGCTGCGATTTCGTTATTTATCTTCTGTTTGGATGATCTATCCATAGCTGTCAATGATGTATTTAAGTCCCCTAGTATAATTGTGTTTTGGTCAATTTCTCCCTTTAGTTCTGTTAGTAGTTGCTTGGTATATTTCGGTGCTCCCTGATTGGGGGCATAAATATTGATGACTGTTATGTCTTCTTGTTGTATAGTCCCCTTTACCATTATGAAATGTCCATCTTTGTCTCTTGTTATCTTTTTCACCCTGAAGTCTGTTTCATCGGAAATCATTATGGCCACACCTGATTTTCTCTGGGTACCATTTGCTTGGAGTGTCAATTTCCACCCTTTCACTTTGAGTCTATGCTTGTCCTTGTAGCTGAGATGTGTCTCTTGTAGGCAGCATATGGTTGGGTTTAGTTTTTTGATCCAATCTGCTACTCTGTGTCTCTTTATTGGTGAGTTCAGTCCATTTACATTTAGGGTGATTATTGATATGTGAGGATTTCCTGTCATTCTGTCTTTAGTTTTCTGGTAAGGCTGTGTCTCCATTGTTTCTTTGCCTTTTTGTTGTTGTCTGTTATTTCTGTGTGGTGGAATTCTATGATGTTTCCCTCTGTTTCTTCTTTTATTACAGTGTATATTTCAGATTTGGATGTTTTTTGAGTGGTTACCCTTGAGTTTATGTAAAAGAAAGTTTGATATTTAGAGTATTCCAGTTTCTTCAGTACGCTTACTTTCTCTATTCCTATATTCCAGTTCAGGCTTTACGCTCCCCCTTTTTATGTTTCGGTTGCCACAAGTTGTCCCTGTTGATGGTGGTCTAATAGCCTCCTTTAGTATTTCTTGTAGTGCAGGTCGTGTATTAGAAAATTCCCTCAGCTTCTGGATGTCTGGAAAGGTCTTTATTCCTCCTTCATATCTAAAGGAGATCTTTGCTGGATATATTATTCTTGGCTCATGATTTCTCTCTTTCAATAGTTTGAATATTTGGTTCCATTCCCTCCTAGCTTGTAGAGTTTCTGCTGAAAAATCGGATGATAATCTAATGGGCTTTCCTTTGTAAGTTACCGTCTTCTTTTCCCTGGCTGCCTTGAGGATTCTTTCTTTGTCATTGATTTTAGACAGCTTCAATACAATGTGCCTTGGTGAAGGCCTGTTGGGATTGAGGTAATTAGGTGTTCTATTTGCTTCTTGGATTCGAGGATCCAGTTCTGTCCACAAGTTTGGGAAGTTCTCATCGACGATTTGTTTGAATATATTCTCTGTTCCCTTCCCTCTTTCTTCTCCTTCTGGTATGCCCATTATTCTTATATTGCTCTTTCTGATGGAGTCAGAAAGTTCATGTAGAGTTCTTTCATTTCTTTTAAGTCTCAAGTCTCTTTCTTCTTCCCTCTGTGTAAATTCCAGGTTCCTATCTTCGATGTCACTGATTCTTTCCTCCATCTGGTCAACTCTACTACCTAAGCTGGATATTTTATTGTTAATTTCTTCTATTGAGTTCTTAATCTCCAGAAATTCTATTTGGTTCTTTTTCAAGATTTCAATCTCTTTTGTAAAATGCTCATGGTGTTCTTTGATTGTGTTTCTGAGTTCATTAAACTGCCTTTCTGTGTTTTCTTGCATCTCGTTCAGTTTTTTCAGAATTGCGATCTTGAATTCTCTGTCATTTAAATCACAAAGGTCCATATCTCTAAGTTCCTTTTCTGGAGACTTTTCACTTTCTTTCTGAGCTATCTTGTTGCCTTGGTTATTCATGGCGATCACTGATTTACTATTTCTCTTCCTAGACATCTACAGGAGTGTCTTCTGCAACAGGGTGATAGGTATGCGAAGAGCTTTTGGAGTTCCAAAGCTCTTTCTGCACCAGATTCAGAGCCCGTTTGTTTCAGCAGTTCTGTTTACTCCTGCAGGGATCCGCCCAGATAGGTGGGGCCAGGGGCGGGGTGAGTTGTGAGAGGTGGCCCAGAGCAATGGCGGCGACCACCACCACAGCCAGTCCTGCTTCCACAGCTCCCTCCCCTTTGCCGGAACTAGTTGAGCTGCGAATCTGTGTCTGAGGTCCACAGTTCTCAGAGCAGCAAATATTCTGTCCTTTGATCCGACACTGCTACTTTATCTCTTTAGCACCGGCCAGGTGGGGGCGGGGCGAGCTCTGGGAGGGTAGAGAGGGGGCGGCTAGTCTCCGTGCCTAAGGCTTCCGTTCTCCGCTCGGCAGTGAGGGCTTAAACCACCGATTTCAGTCCTCTTCCCTCAGTCTTTGCTCCGAGGTCTGCCGTGAGCGAGCGTTGGGTTCAGCGGTTTTGTATGCTGTCCCCTCAGCCCTGTGGGCCGTAAGCCGAGCCCTAGCAGTCCGAGTCCTTCCCTCTCCCGCAGCTGCGGAAGATCCGGGCGCAGCGGGCTCCGAGCACTGAGCTAGGTCTGTGTCCTGCGCCCGCGCAGCTCCGTCTCCGCACTTCTCCTCTCCCTCCTCCCCCGCTCGCGCGATTCACCCACCTGGAGGTGAATTCAGTAGTCGGCCTCTTCGTCTTGCCTGTCTGCTGTGCAAGGAGTCCTTTGTGGAGTTATTGTTGTCCAATTCGTTGTAAATTCCAGGGGAGATTTACAGAGGCTCACCTCACGCCGCCATTTTTTTTCCCCGCACTAATCCCATTCGTTTATTTTAGTTTTTACTTCCATTGCCTTTGGAGTCAGATTCATAAAATGCTCTTTGAACCCAAGGTCCATAAGTTTAGTACCTATGTTTTATTCAATGCAGTTTATTGTGTCAGGTCTTATGCTTAAGTCTTTGATTCATTTTGAATTAATTTTGGTACATGGTGACAGACAGCAGTCCAGCTTTTTTCTTGATGATCGTTTTCTTTAAATACTAGTCCTTTTGTGGATGTTTCCCAGTTTTGTGTTGGAGATTGTAGAAATGCCTTTCTCCTTTACTGCAGTCTAGTGATGGGGTGTGAGGGGAAGGAAGACAGTCTCTGGATGTGGGCTCTGCATCCTTCTGCTCTCATTTCTCATGCGGTCCCGGAAGTTTCTGGTCCTCTGAGTATGCTTTCCTGGTTATGAACCCCAGGTAGGAATGTTTAATTTACAAAGCGTGATTTATTATCATCTCTAGAGATTTGGGATGAGAGAAAAGGAAGGCGTGTGTCACACAGGGCAGCCTGGAGGGTCTCTGGTCCCTCTCCCCACATAAGAACGCAGGACGTGGTGAGGCCAAAAAGGAACACCCACGGAGCCATAGATGGGGGAGTCACACCACTACAGTCTGGCTGGCGGCTGGGTTGAAGACACAGGAAACAGGAGCCACATGATCCGCAATCCTCACTCTGCCGCTTGGTGCCTCAGCCACCATCTTCTTGTTAGCCCCCATTTTCTGCTAGTGTAGCCACAGCAGTTATATTAGTGGCCAATGGCTCACTGGTTACAGCTGACGGCCAACTAGCCACCGCTGATGGCCATCCAATCACAGTTGATGGCCATTTACTACCTGAGCCAGCACCTTTCTATGTGAGGCCGAGAGCCTGGAAACTGCACTCCTGGCTCTGTCCCCACAGCGTGCGTGCTCTGGCTAGTCTCTTCTCTGATCCTCTCCTGCAGTAAGTTGGAAAAGGGAAGCGAGAGCCTTGGAGCCCTGGAGAGTGGGAGCAGGAAAGGGAGCCAGCTATTAAACTCCTCTCTGTAGTACAGGCCTGGCTCAGGCTCTGTGGATCATCCCTAGGCAGGGGAGCAGATGGTCTGCTGTTCTCCTCCTCTTCTGCCTGCCTCTGTTAGCCCCTCACCCCCTGTACCAGGGCAGATTGGGGAGCAGCTGGCCGTGGTTCTGGGCCTTCTCACCTGGTCTTTGGTTGCTGTAAGCACCCTCTGCATGGTTGGCACTCATGTGATGGGCCTTTTGGTAAGCACATCCGTGCATTCTTTGGGGGATGCAGCAGGTCCCCTACTGTACATGTTCCCTGATATGGGAGAGCCCTTTGTGTTTCAACTTTTCTTTTTAACGTGTCCTTTATTCCAGAAATTTCTTGCCAGCTGAAAGACACATTTATTCAGTTGTCAAAACATCTGTTAAGTGCTGTTGTGTGCTAGGTACTTAGGTGCAAAGCTGGGTGTGCAAAATAGTTTACAGAGGTCCTGCTCCCTAGGGCTTTCATCCAATAGGGAGTTGCCTTCGTGGAGGGTTGCAGTACCTGTGGGATACACAATATGGTGTTGTATCTGCTTGCTGAGATGGGGACACAGGTGGACTGATTGGAAAGGTTTTATAGAGGATCTGAGTCTTAACTGAATCTTGAAAGGTGAGTGGGCATTTTCTGAGCAGTGGAAAGGGGGAGAAGACTGCAGGAAGTCAGGTTGTGAGATAAACAGTGGGTCCAGCGCCCCTTTCCACACAGTGAGCCCCCAAAAGGTTCTGAACAGGGGACATGCATCTGCCTTCATTTTGGGTTTGAGAAAGTCCCACTGGGCAGGTGTGTGGAGGAGGGCTTGAGTAGGAGAAGTGAGATGGGGCGGGGGTGCACGGCTAGAGACTGTTTGGGGTCCAGGTCAGAAAAAGTATCCATGAGGGTGTTCCTGTTTGTGGACCTCTGTGTACACTCAGTGTATGCACACGTACATGTGCACACTCATGCACACACACACTCATGCTCTCACACACATATACTCATGTACACTCATGCATTCACACACATGCTCATGTGCGTGCATTCACACACTCACATGTACACACTCACAATCATGCACACACATTCACATATGCACATGTACTCACATTCATGCACACAAACACACTCATGTACAGCCAGATGCAGAAGCTGCTGGACCAAAACCATTGCTCAGGCTGGCGCCACATTGGAAGGGAGCCGCCCAGGGGCACAAGGCCTCCTACGGCCAGTTTCCTTAAAAACGTTTTCTCAGGCCCTGGGAAGAGAGACACAGCTGAGTCTGAGAAGAAAAGCAGGGTCCCAAGATGATCCAATTGCTACATAGCATGGCAGCATGGTGGGAGCCGGAAGCCAGGATTAATGACCGTGTTTCCCCGAAAATAAGACCTAGCCGGACCATCAGCTCTAATGCATCTTTGGAACAAAAATTAATATAAAACCTGGTTTTATATTATATTATTTATATTATATTATATTATATTATATTATATTATATTATATTATATTATATTATATTATATTATATTATATTATATTATAATTATATTATACCAGGTCTTATAGTAAAATAAGACCGAGTCATATATTAATTTTTGCTCCAAAGGGCGCATTAGAGCTGATGGTCTGGCTAGGTCTTATTTTCGGGGAAACACGGTAGTCAGAGTGTTCATAGGGGTGCTGTGCCCTCCAGGTAACACTGGTCACTGTGTGAGAGGGAGACAGAAGCCAGGCAAGGCGTGAGGCTAGAAGTATTTGGCAGTCTGCTAGTTTTGTCCTGTTACATCGCACCTGTCCATTCACCAGCCGGGCCTAACTCTAGGGCTGGCATGTTGTCTCCCAGCTTTTCATCTCAGAGATTGAAGTCCCATGGCACTGAGCCTCATCATTAAATCTGAGTCTGGGGTAGGAGTGTTCCACATTTTGGAAGTGGCACTACCCAGTACGCAGTTAACACTAATTATAATTGGATTTAATTTCCAACAAAGCTCAGCTGAAAACCCCCTTTTGCCTTCATACTCTTTTCTTGTAGAAGAGCTGTGATGAAGTGATGTTGTCAGATTTTGTTTGGGGTTGAAATATCTCGTGTTGGATTTTGGCACAGAAACAATTTCTTTTGGAGAGAGTTGTAAAATATCCTTTCAGCTATTTTCTTGTAATAGAAAAGTAGAAAAAACGATCTTCACTTTTGTGTATTTTATCCAACAAGGACCTACTGGGCCTGTGTCATGAGCTTGCAACTTAGGTATGGTTTGATCTGTTGGCGGAGTTTACAAGCATTACAAAAATGCTTCATTTTTCTTGAAGCCACTTTTCGAGAAGGCTTGCTTTTCTGGAACATAGCCAACAATAAGAATGTAGTAAAAACAGCCACCAAACTGCCAAATGTTATCAAAACTCCAAGTACCCATGCTCTGGCTTATCACACACGTCTCTGAGGTCCTCCTTCACAGTCAATGTACTCTTAATTGACATAAAATAAAAACAATCTTGGCCATGGGATGTCCTCGACCCTCAGCAAATCAGAAGTAAGGATGGAAATGAGGAGCCTTCTCAAATTAGGTCCCCTCAAGTCAGAGTGACAGCTGGCAGGCTGACTGTAAGGCAGGAGAGGGGAGAGGTACAAAGCAGGTGGGAGACACACCTGCCTGCTGAGCCAGACCAAGGGCAGGAGACTGAAGTGTGGCAAAGTGGGGAGAGCACCAAGAGGAATGGAGATTTTGCTCCATTTCGTGACAAGGCAATGCATTCAGAAAACTTTCTGTCCTGTATGATTAAAATAAAAGCAGCTTTGGAACTTCGCGTTAAAGGAGCATTCACTTTTGTGAAACTGTATCTTCCCCAAAGGCTTGCCCCGAGGCGGCTCATCCTCTTTGCACAGGTGGTCAGCAGAGCCCATCAGGGTCTGCCTCTGGCTGGCTGGCTGTGGAAGGTGAGTAAGCACCCCAAGCAAACATGAGCTCTTGTGGGTGTAGAACAAGATGGTAGATACTCACTTTTCCCTGCTCCAGCCCTCCAAGTGTCACTAAACACCTTGGAAATTATTCAACGGACAATTATTTTTTTTATTTTTTTTAAGTTTATAAGGGTGACAATTAGTAAAGTTACATAGATTTCAGGTGTACAATTCTGTATTACATCATCTATAAATCCCATTATGTGTTCACCACCCAGAGTCAGTTCTCCTTCCATCACCATATATTTGATCCCCCTTACCCTCATCTCCCACCCCCACCCCCTTACCTTCTGGTAACCACTAAGCTGTTGTCTGTGTCTATGAGTTTTTGTTTGTCTTGTTCTTTTGTTGTGTTTGGTTTATATAGCACATATCAGTGAAATCATAGGGTTCTCTGCTTTTTCTGTCTGACTTATTTCGCTTAGAAATATACTCTCAAGATCCATCCATGTTGTCACAAATGTTCCTATATCATCTTTCCTTAATGCGGAATAGTATTCCATTGTGTATATATACCACAACTTCTTTATCCATTCATCTATCGAAGGAAATTTTGGTTGTTTCCATGTTTTTGCCACGGTAAACAATGCTGCAATGACTATTGGAGCACACTGTCTTTATGGATAAATGTTTTCAGATTTTTTGGGTAGATACCCAGGAGTGGGATTGCTGGGTCATATGGTAATTCTATTCGTAATTTTTTGAGGAACCTCCACACTGCCTACCATAGCAGCTGCACCAATCTGCATTCCCACCAACAGTATATGAGGGTTCCTTTTTCTCCACAGCCTCTCCAACACTTGTTACTATTTGTCTTGTTGATGAGAGCCATTCTGACTGGGGTGAGGTGATATCTCATTATGGTTTTTATTTGCATTTCTCTGATGATTAGCGATGTTGAGCATTTTTTCATATGTCTATTTGCCATTTGTATGTCCTCTTTGGAGAAATGTCTCTTCAGGTCCTCTGTCCATTTTTCAATTGGGTTGTTTGTTTTTTTTGTTGTTGAGTTTCATGAGTTCCTTGTATATTTTGGATATTAGCCCCTTATTGGAGGCACTATTTGCAAAAATCTTCTCCCCTTCAGTTGGTTGCCTCTTTATTTTGACGGTTTCTTTTGCTGTGCAGAAGCTTTTAAGTTTGATATAGTTCCATTCATTTATTTTAGCTTTTACTTCCCTTGCCTTTGGAGTCAAATTCATAAAATGCTCTTTGAACCCAAGGTTCATAAGTTTAGTACCTATGTTTTCTTCAAAGCAGTTTATTGTTTCAGGTCTTATGCTTAAGTCTTTGATCCATTTTGAATTAATTTTGGTACATGGTGACAGACAGCAGTCCAGTTTCATTCTTTTGCATGTGGCTTTCCAATTCTCCCAGCACCATTTATTGAATAGGCTGTCTTTTCTCCATTGTATGTTTTTTGCTTCTTTGTCAAAAATTATCTGTCCATATTTATGGGGGTTTATTTCTGGGTTCTCAATTCTATTCCATTGGTCTACGTGTCTGTTTTTTTGCCAATACCATGCTGTTTTAATTATTGTTGCCCTGTAATACAAACTAAAGTCAGGGAGTGTGATACCTCCAGCATTGTTCTTTTTTCTTAAGATTGCTTTGGCTATTCGGGGTCTTTTGTGGTTCCAAACAAATCTGATGATTATTTGTTCTATTTCTTTAAAAAATGCCATTGGGATTTTGATGGGGATTGCATTAAATCTGTGTATTGCTTTGAGTAATATGGCCATTTTAACAATGTTGATTCTTCCAATCCATGAGCACGGAATGTCTTTCCATTTCTTTGTGTCTTCTTCAGTTTCTTTTAAAAATGTCTTATAATTTTCAGCATATAGGTCCTTCACATCCTTGATTAAGTTTATTCCTAGGTATTTTATTCTGTTTGCTGCAATTGCAAAAGCACTGCTTTTTTTTTTATTTCTTTTTCTGATATTTCATTGTTAGTATATAGGAATGCAATGGACTTTTGTCAGTTGATTTTGTAACCGACCACATTACTGTATTTGTTGATTGTTTCTAATAGCTTTTTGGTGGAGTCTTTAGGGGTTTCGATATACAGCATATGTCATCTGCAAAGAGTGACAATTTAACTTCTTCATTCCCAATTTGGATGCCTTTTATTTCTTTCTCTTGACTAATTGCTTGGGCGAGAACTTCCAACACTATGTTGAAAAGCAGAGGTGATAGGGGACAGCCCTATCGTGTTCCTGAATGTAGAGCAAAGGGCTTCAGTTTTTCACCATTAATTATGAGATTAGCTGAGGGTTTGTCATATATTGCTTTTATTATGTTAAGATATTTTCCTTCTATACCTACTTTATTAAGTGTTTTAATCATAAATGGATGTTGTATCTTGTCAAATGCTTTTTCTGTATCAATTGATATAATCATATGGTTTTTGTCCTTTATTTTGTTTATGTGATGTATCACATTGATGAGAATGTTCCATGCACACTAGAAGAAAAAGCATAGTCTGATGTTTTAGGATGAAGTGCTCTATAAATGTCAATTATGTCCATTTCATCTAATGTGTCATTTAGGGCTGCTATTTTGTTATTCATTTTCTGTTTGGATGATCTATCCATAGCTATCAATGATGTATTTAGGTCTTCTAGAATAATTGTGTTTTGGTCAATTTCTTCCTTTAGTTCTGTTAGTAGTTGCTTGGTATATTTTGGTGCTCCCTGATTGGGGGCATGAATATTGATGACTGGTATGTCTTCTTCTTGTTTTATAGTCCCCTTTACCATTATGAAATGTCCATCTTTGTGTCTTGTCTTTTTCACCCTGAAGTCTGTTTCATCTGATATCATTGTGGCTACACCTGATTTTCTCAGGGTACCATTTGCTTGGAGTGTCAATTTTCTTTTTTTTTTTTTTTTTTTTTTTTTTAATTAATTTATTTATTAGTTTCAGGTGTACAAAACAAGGTAATACTTAGACGTTCATCATTTATATCCCTCATACTGTGAACCCCCCTCCCCCCATCCACTATCCCTCCGACCTCACACTGAACCATCACATTATATATATAAAATTATAGTTGGCATTCATTAATGTTTAGCTTCTGATGTACAATGCCATGATCAGGTATCCACAGTATCCCTGAGGTGGTCTCCCAAATAGGACGCATGTCCATCGGATACCCAACAAAATCTTTACAACATTATAGAATACCTTCCCCAAATTAATTTTCAAAAGAAAAACCCTGAGGCCATCTTGTGGTTACCAGCTGCTTCCAAATCCCTTCACCTTTCCCCTTATCCCCAACCCCCTCCCACACACCCATCTAACCACTCTCGGTTTTTTCTCTGCGTCCCCAAAACTGACTCTGATTAGTTCATTCATAGTCTTTTCTTTAGATTCCATATATAAGTGAGATCATATGGTACTTGTCTTTCTCTTTCTGACTTATTTCACTTAACATAATGTTCTCTAGATCCATCCATGTTGCTGCAAATGATAAGATTTCTTTCTTCTTTATGGCTGCGTAATACTCCATTGTATAAATGTACCACAGCTTCTTAATCCAGTCATCTACCGATGGGCATTTTGGTTGTTTCCATATCTTGGCTATTGTGTAAAGTGCTGCAATAAACATAGGAGTGCATACAGATTTTTGAATTGGAGTTTTGGATTTCTCCGGGTAGATGCCTAGGAGTGGAATTACTGGATCATAGGGTAGTTCCATTTTCAGATTCCTGAGATACCTCCATACTGTTTTCCATAGTGGCTGCACTAATCTGCAGTCCCACCAACAGTGCACTAGCGTTCCCTTTTCTCCACATCCGCGCCAGCATTTGTTGTTTGTTGATTTATTGATAATAGCCATTTTGACTGGAGTGAGGTGGTATCTCATTGTGGTTTTTATTTGCATTTCTCTGATGGTTAGTGAGGTTGAGCATTTCTTCATATGTCTTCTTGCCTTCTGTATGTCCTTCTTAGAGAAATGTCTCCCCAAGTCCTCTGCCCATTTTTTAATTGGGTTGTTTGTTTTTTTGGAGTTGAGTTGAGTAAGTTTTTTATAGATTTGTGATATTAATCCCTTATCAGATATATCATTGGCAAATATCTTTTCCCATACAGTAGGATCCCTTTTTGTTTTATTGATGGTTTCCTTTGCTGTGAAAAAACTTTTTAGTTTGATGTAATCCCACATGTTTATTTTTTCTCTTACTTCGCTCGCGCGAGGGGATATATCAGTGAAAATCTTACTCCGGGTAATGTCCATGAAGTTTCTTCCTATATTTTCTTCTAGATATTTTATGGTTTCAGATCTTACATTTAAGTCTTTAAGCCATTTTGAATTTGTTTTTGTATATGGTGTAAGGAGGTGGTCCAGCTTCATTTTCTTGCATGTGTCCGTCCAGGTTTCCCAACACCACTTATTGAACAGACTATCTTTACCCCATCGTACATTCTTGCTTCCATTGTCGTAGATTAGATGGGCATATAGGCATGGATTTATGTCTGGACTCTCTATTCTGTTCCATTGATCTATGTATCTATTTTTATGCCAGTACCATGTTGTTTTGATTACTGTAGCCTTGTAGTATAGTTTGAAATCAGGTATCGTTATACCTCCCACTTTGTTCTTATTTCTCAAGATTGCTGAGGCTATCCGGGGTCTTTTATGGTCCCATATAAATTTTAGGATTATATGTTCTATTTCTGTGAAAAACGTCGTTGGTAGTTTGATAGGAATTGCGTTGAATATGTATATTGCCTTAGGCAGTATGGACATTTTAATTATATTAATTCTTCCTATCCATGAACATGGAATGTGTTTCCATCTATTTATGTCTTCTTTCATTTCTTTCTTCAGTGTTGTATAATTTTCTGAGTACAGATCCTTTACATCTTTGGTTAGATTTATTCCCAGATATTTTATAGTCTTTGGAGCAATTGTAAATGGAATTGTTTTTTTAATTTCTCCTTCTGCTATTTTATCATTGGTATATACAAATGCAACTGATTTTCGAATATTAATTTTATATCCTGCTACTTTACTAAATTCATCTATCAGTTCTAATAGTTTCTTGGTGGAGTCTTTAGGATTCTCTATATATAGTATCATATCATCTGCATATAATGATAATTTTACTTCCTCCTTACCAATTTGGATGCCTTTTATTTCTTTCTCTTGTCTGATTGCTGTGGCTAGAACTTCCAGCACTATGTTGAATAGAAGTGGAGAAAGTGGGCAACCTTGTCTTGTTCCTGATCTTAGGGGGAATGGTTTTAGCTTTTCCCCATTGAGTATGATGTTAGCTGTGGGTTTGTCATATATGGCCTTTATTATGTTAAGATATGATCCCTCTATTCCCACTTTCTTAAGGGTTTTTATCATAAAAGGTTGCTGTATTTTATCAAATGCTTTTTCTGCATCTATTGATATGATCATGTGATTTTTATTTTTCATTTTGTTAATGTGGTGTATCACATTAATTGATTTGCGGATGTTGAACCACCCCTGCATACCAGGGATGAATCCCACTTGATCATGGTGTATGATCTTTTTAATGTATTGCTGAATTCTGTTTGCTAATAATTTGTTGAGAATTTTTGCATCTATGTTCATTAGAGATATCGGCCTATAGTTTTCTTTCTTTGTGGTGTCTTTGTCTGCTTTTGGGATCAGGGTGATAGTGGCTTTGTAAAAAGTGTTTGGGAGTCTTCCTTCCTTCTGGATTTTTTGGAAGAGCTTGAGGAGAATAGGTGATAATTCTTTTTTGAACGTTTTGAAAAATTCACCTGTAAAGCCATCTGGTCCAGGGCTTTTGTTTGTTGGGAGATTATTGATTACTGATTCAATTTCCCTGGTGGTAATCAGACTGTTCAGGCTTTCTGTTTCTTCTTGAGTTAGCTTTGGAAGGTTGTGCGCCTCTAGAAAATTGTCCATTTCTTCAAGGTTGTCAAATTTGTTGGCATATAGTTGCTCATAGTAATTTCTTACAATTTTTTGTATTTCTGTGGTGTCTGTTGTCACTTCTCCTCTTTCATTTTTGATTTTATTAATTTGGGTCCTCTCTCTCCTTTTTTTAATGAGTCTGGCTAAAGGTTTGTCAATTTTGTTTATCTTCTCTAAGAACCAACTCTTGGATTCATTGATCTTTTGTATTGTTTTTCTGGTTTCTATTTCATTTATTTCTGCTCTGATCCTTATTATCTCCTTCCTTGTGCTCCCTTTGGGTTTATTTTGCTGTTCTTTTTCCAGATCCCTTAAGTGTGAAGATAAACTGTCAGTTAGTGATGTTTCTTGTTTCTTTAGGTAGGCCTGCAGTGCTATGAACTTCCCTCTTAGGACTGCTTTCGCAGCATCCCATAGATTTTGGGTCGTCGTGTTCTCATTCTCATTTGTCTCAAGATATCTTTTGATTTCTTCTTTGATCTGCTGCTTGACCCATTCATTATTTAGCAACATGTTATTCAGCCTCCATGAATTGGTGTATCTTCCTGGTTTTTTTCCCCTGTAGTTCATTTCTAATTTCATAGCACTGTGGTCAGAGAAGACAATTGGTATGATTTCAATTTTCTTAAATTTATCGAGGCTTGTCTTGTGTCCTAACATATGATCTATTTTAGAAAATGTTCCATGAGCACTTGAGAAGAACGTGTATTCTGCAGCATTGGGGTGAAATGCTCTGAAAATATCAATTAAGTCCAACTGCTCCAAAGTATCATTTAAGGCTGTTGTTTCCATATTGATTTTCTGTCTGGAGGACCTGTCCCTTGTTGTCAGAGGTGTGTTGAAGTCCCCTACTATGATAGTGTTGCTGTTGATCTCTGTCTTTATGTCCATCAGTACCTGTTTTATATATTTAGGTGCTCCTATGTTAGGTGCATAGATGTTTACTAGGGTTATGTCCTCTTGTCGGATTGATCCCTTTATTATTATATAGTGCCCATCTTTGTCTTTTAATATTTTTTTCATTTTAAAGTCTATTTTGTCAGATATAAGTATTGCAACTCCAGCTTTTTTTTTGCTTCCATTTGCATGAAATATGTTACTCCAACCCTTCACTTTCAGCCTGTGTGTGTCTTTTGATCTGAAATGAGTCTCTTGTATACAGCATATACAAGGGTCTTGTTTCCTTATCCACTCAGCCACCCTATGTCTCTTGATTGGAGCATTTAATCCGTTTACATTTAAAGTGATTATTGATAGGTACATAGTTATTGCCATTTTTAGATTTGTAGTAAATTGTTTTCATCTTTCTTCTATTTACAGAAGTCCTTTTAGTATTTCTTGCAATGCTGGCTTGGTTGTCATAAATTCTTTCAGTTTGTTCTTTTCTGGGAAGCTCTTTATCTCTCCATCAACTTTAAATGATAGCCTTGCTGGATAAAGCAATCTAGGTTGTAGGCCTTTGTGTTCCATCACTTTGAGTATCTCCTGCCACTCCCTCCTTGCCTTCAATGTTTCTGTAGAAAAGTCATTTGATAGTCTTATGGGAGTTCCCTTGTATGTAACCTTCTGCCTTTCTCTTGCTGCTTTCAAGATTCTCTCTTTGTCTTTAAGCTTTGCCATTTTAACTATAATGTGTCTTGGTGTGGGCCTGTTTGGGTTTATCCTGGTTGGAACTCTCTGCACTTCCTGGGCTTGTATGTTGGTTTCCTTCATCAGGTTAGGGAAGTTTTCTGACATTATTACCTCAAATATGTTCTCAATCCCTTGCTTCTTCTCTTCGCCTTCTGGTATTCCTATGATGCGCATGTTGTTGCGCTTGATGTTATCCCAGAGGTCTCTTAACCCATCTTCATTGTTTTTTATTCTTTTTTCTTTCTGTTGTTCAGTTTGAGTGATCTCTGCTAACTTGTCTTCTAAGTCGCTGATTCGATCCTCTGCTTCATCTAACCTGCTGGTCATTCCTTCAAGTGAGTTCTTAATTTCGGTAATTGTGTTTTTTAGTTCTAGCTGGTTGTTCGTTAAGATTTCTACATCCTTTTTTAGCTCTAACTGGTTGTTCTTTATGATTTCTATATCCTTCTTTATGTCTTCTCTAAGCTCCTTAAACATTCTTATCACCAGTGTTCTGAACTCTGTCTCTGACATGTTGGTTACCTCTGCTTCATTTGGTTCCAGTTGTGGAGGTTTCTTCTGTTCTTTTATTTGGGACATGTTTCTTTGTCTCCCCATTCTGACTGACTCTCTGTGTTTGCTTTGATGTATTAGGAAGATCCCCTAGAGCTCTTAGTTCTTGCTGGGTTATCTTATGTAGTATGTGTCTTTTATATTTGACTTGGACTACTTCGTTCTTCTCTGCATGTGCTCCACAGGAGGCTCGTGTGTTTAGTATATCGTCCTGTTCAAGAAGAACTTTGATTGCTTTTTGCTTGTGAGTAGGTGGGCTTAACTCCTAGGCCGTCTAGTTGTGAAACTTGGCTCTGCTCACCACAGGGTGTTCTGCTGGGTGAGGGTTGGCCACTTAAATGAGGTTTGGCCTCTATGGGCTCTTGTGCCTTCAGAGAATTCCCTCTGGGTGTGTGACTTGTAGGTCAAACTCGGTAGTACTCTGGTTTGGTCCAGAGTTGGCTTCTGGAAAATGTTGAATCTTGTGCCTCTTAAGCTGGGCCCTGGTAGGGCAGTTTCAGCACAAATCAAGTTACCAAGTACAACAACAACAACAACAAAGAAAACAAATCAAGTACATTCACAAATAAAATACAACCGACAATCCCCCCTCAACATAGGCAAAGATATCAAAGCAATAATGACAGAACAAAGCAAATCACTACAAGCAGAAAAAAAAAAAAAAAAAAAAAAAAAAAAAAGGAAGTACCAAGCAAAGCAAAACAGAAAGCAGAACCAGTCTTGGCTTAAGCCCACCAGGTAATCTCCAGGTTGTCCTCTGCTGTGCCACAGAGTTCCCTGCCTATTGCGCAGGCAGCGCTGGTCACCTGGTGCCCAGAGTGAATTTGGGAGTGTAGATTTAAATGCGAGGGGCTGAGGGGTCTGGATGACAGTTTTCAGAGAGACCATGCAGTTTCTGTCCTTTCCTGCACAAATGCACGCTGAGAGTAGCTCCACCAGCCCTGTGGTCAGTATTCCTGAGTCTTAGGGCCCTCCTTCCATGGGTGACTTGTAGGTCAAACCCGGTAGTTGGAGTGTCAATTTTCACCCTTTCACTTTGAGTCTATGCTTGTCCTTGTAGCTGAGATGTGTCTCTTGGAGACAGCATGTGGTTGGGTTTAGTTTTTTGATCCAATCTGCTACTCTGTGCCTTTTTATTGGTGAGTTCAGTCCATTTACATTTAGGGTGATTATTGATATGTGAGGATTTCCTGTCTATATTTTTCCTATTCTCTCTTTAGTTTTCTGGTAAGGCTGTGTCTCCATTGTTTCTTTGCCTTTTTGTTGTTGTCTATTATTTCTGTGTTTGATATTTAGAGTATTCCATTTTCTTCAGCACGCCTACTTTCTCCATTCCCATATTCAAGTTCAGGCCTTTACTCTCCCCCTTTTTATGCTTTGGTTGCCACAAATTGTCCCTGTCGATGGTGGTCTAATAGCCTCCTTTAGTATTTCTGGTAGTGCAGGTTATGTATTACAAAATTCCCTCTGCTTCTGTATGTCTGGAAAGGTCTTTATTCCTCCTTCATATCTAAAGGATATCTTTGCTGGGTATATTATTCTTGGCTCATAATTTCTCTCTTTTAATAGTTTGAATATTTGGTTCCACTCCCTCCTGGCTTGTAGAGTTTCTGCTGAAAAATCTGCTGATAATCTAATGAGCTTTCCTTTGTAGGTTACCATCTTCTTTTCCCTGGCTGCCTTGAGGATTCTTTCTTTGTCGTTGATTTTAGACAGCTTCAATACAATGTGCTTGGAGAAGGCCTGTTGGGGTTGAGGTAATTAGGTGTTCTATTTCCTTCTTGGATCCAGTTCTTTCCACAAGTTTGGAAAGTTCTCATCGACTATTTGTTTGAATATACTCTCTGTTCCGTTCTCTCTCTCTTTGCCTTCTGGTATGCCCATTATTCTTATATTGCTCTTTGTGATGGAGTCAGAAAGTTCTTGTAGAGTTCTTTCATTTTTTTTTTTTTTTTAAGTCTCAGGTCTCTTTCTTATTCCATCTGTGTCATTTCCAGATTTCTATCTTTGATGTCACTGATTCTTTCCTCCATCTGGTCAACTCTACTACCTAAGCTGGTTATTTCATTCTTAATTTCTTCTATTGAGTTCTTAATCTCCAGAAATTCTATTTGGTTCTTTTTTAAAATTTCAATCTCTTTGGTAAAATGCTTATGTTGTTCTTTGATTGTGTTTCTGAGTTCCTTAAACTGCCTTTCTGTATTTTCTTGCATCTCATTGAGTTTTTTCAGAACTGCAATCTTGAATTCTCTGTCATTTAAGTCACATATTTCCATATCTTTAAGTTCCTTTTCTGGAGACTTTTCGCTTTTTTTCTAAGCTGTCTTGTTACCTTGGTTATTCATGGCAATGAATGATTTATTATTTCTCTTCCTAAACATCTACAAGAGTAGGTTCTGCAACAGGTTGATAGGAAGAGGTCTTTCCTTTGTTTTCCAGTATGTGTTGGTAGAATGTTTTATTTTCTCTCCGACTGCAGCCCTCTTTTCTCTCTCACACAGTAGTGCTATGTTTTCTCTGCACTATTCCAGCTTCTCACACAATGGGGGAAGTCCCTGGAAGGTGGGATTCTCCTCTGTTAACAGTTTGCCTGGGTCATAGGGCGCCACGTCCCTGTGGGGATGCGGAGAGCTTTTGAAGTTCCAAAGCTCTTCATGCACCAGAGTCAGAGCCCGTGTGTTTCAGCAGCTCTGTTTACTCCTGCAGGGATATGCCCAGATAGGTGGGGCCAGGGGCGGGGTGAGTTGTGAGAGGGGCCAGAGCAATGGCAGCGACAACCACTACAGCCAGTCCTGCTTCCACAGTTCCCTCCCCTTTGCCGGAATTAGTTGGTCTGCGAATCTGTGTCTGCGGACCACAGTTCTCAGAACTGGAAATATTCTGTTCTTTTGATCTGACCCTGCTACTGTTCTGCTTCTAGCACTGGGCAGGTGGGGGTAGGGTGAGCTCTGGGAGGGTAGGGAGGGGGTGGCTAGTCTCAGTGCCTAAGGTTTCCATTCTCTGCTCGGCAGTGAGGGCTTAAACCAGTGTTTTCAGCCTTCTTCCCTCAGTCTTTGCTCTGAGGTTTCTGCTGTGAGCGTTGGGTTCAGCCGTGTTATATGCTGCCCCCTCAGTCCTGTGGGCCATAAGCGGAGCCCTAGCAGTCCGAGTTTTTCCCTCTCCTGCAGTTGCAGTAGTTCCAGGATGCAGCGAGCTCGGAGCACTGAGCTAGGTCTGCGTCCTGCACCTGTGGCCCGCATGGCTCCATCTCCGCACTTCTCCCTTCCCTCCTCCCCTGCTCGCGTGATTCACCCACCTTTAGGGAATTCAGTAGTGGGCCTCTTCATCTTGCCTGTCTGCTGTGCAGGGAGTTCTTTGTGGACTTACAGTTGTTCAATTTGTTGTAAATTCCAGGGGATACTTACAGAGGCTCACCTCACGCAGCCATTTTGATGACCTTCCTGACAATTATTAAAGGACTCTGATTAGTTTGTCACCCCTGTCCCTTTTCTCCTTTACTTCCAGAACTAATGACATGAAAGATAGATCTTTTGTTTTAGTCCCACAGATCCTTGAGGCTCTGTCAATTTATTTTTTTAGTCTGCTTTCTCTCCACTAGTCAGATGGAGTAATTTCAATAGTGCTGCCTTGTAGCTCACTGATTCTTTCTTCTGTTCCCTCTATTGTGCTGTTGAGTCCATCCATGGAGTTTTTTATTTCAGTTATTTACTTTCCACTTCTAAAATTTCTATTTGGTTCTTTAAACCCCCCCTCTTTGTTTTCTGAGGCTTTCGATTTCTTTGCTGAGAGTTTCTATTTTTTATTTGGTTCCAAGTGCATTTGTAATTGCATGTTGAAGCATCTTTATGACGGCTGCTTTACAATCTTTGTCAGATAATTCTAGCACCTCTTTCTCCTCAGTGTTGGTCTCTACTGACACCTCCCTGCTGAGAGCATTCTGAAGGGCTTGTTACTGCTCTTTATATGGCCTTAAGAGACACCACCAGTAGGGAAGGAAGGCCTTGGCCTCATTACTGCTGGGCTCTTCACCTACCTGGGCAGGGAGGGAGAGCTACAAATGCAGGGTTGGGGTGGAAAACAGACTTCCCAGGTCATCTACACTGACACCATGTGGTGGCAAGCGGTGCTCCATACTGCTGGGTGGGGATGGAAGGCCCAGCTTTCTACTGTCAACCTTTTCTGATACCACCTGCCAGGGGCATGGGGCACCTCCTTACAAGCTGGTGAGGATGCAAGTCTAGGCTGTCTGTTTTGCCTTTGTTTGTGTGTGGGGGTGGGGTGGGGTGGGGGCACAGCTTTTAATACTCTTTACTCTTTGATTTGTAGCTCTGCAGTTGGCAATACCCTCCAAAGGCCTTGCTGAGCCAAGAGGAAAGGAGAATGGGGCAGCCTTCTGTTTTTGGAAGAAGGCTTTTGTTTGAGTTATTTTTGCTTTTACCTGCCGTTGGTGTTTCCAGTTTTCTGGCTTATTCAGCTCCAAGTCTGGAATATGTGAGGCAGAAAGTTAACTCAGAGAGCTCATCACTGTTCTGTTTCAGAGCCTCCACCATCTATTTGTTATCTCTCTCTCTCTCTCTATTTATTATCTGTCTATCATCTATCAAGCAATTATTTATATATCTATATCTATCATCTATCTTCTACCTATCACCTATTTGTCATGTATCTATCTACCTATCTATCTGTCATCTATCTTCTATCTATCTATCTATCTGTCTGTCTGTCTGTCTGTCTGTCTGTCTGTCTGTCTGTCTATCTATCTATCTATCTATTATTATCCATCCATTATCTATCTATCTGTCTATCATCTATCTATCTATCTCATCTATCAGCTAACTTATGCTTAATGCCCAGGGTTTTTAGTTGGACTTAGCAGGAGAAATAGGGAAAAAGTACATGTACTTCATCTTCCCATAAGCTAAAATTCTGGCATCCTATTTCTAATTATAAGAAACTTGCTCATTTTAACTAACTTGAGACGGGTTCCAGCCTGGTGAATTATTAATGTGTAAATGTGATCAAACTCTAAATACAATAAAAGCATCAGTGAAGGGCCATGTTTTATATACCACATTATGCGGGTTTTACAACTGTGCCTAGTTTCTATGAGCAAATCTTGTAACCAGCACCCTCACTGTAGTGTTCTTAAAAATCCATGTTGAGAAATGTGTCACTCTAACAGGCTTAACTAAGATTAGCATCTGAACATATTGCTTAACAAAGCTACTATTTCTACATAAACTGTAATTTATATCAGGAAATAGACTCTTGACATTTCTTAAAGGAACACAACCAGCTAATTCATGGCAAACACATTGGTGGTTGACGTGGTTTTTCAGATGAAAACAAAAATCATTCAGTAAAAATGGTGGTTCTGCCAGGTGTGAGAAGGATGGTAGGTCCTGGAAGATGGGAAAGAAGTGGCCCCAACTCAGAATCCCCTGTCTAGTGGGAGAGAGTTATGCAAAGAAATGATTTCAGTGTGGGGGGATGGTGCTATAGCAGAGGGAGGCAAAGGTCCTAGAGGGACCACGGAGGGAGGAGCTCACTGGCAGGGAGGGTGACGGCACAGGTGAGGAGACAGTGTCATGGAGAGGGTGAGGAGGCGGAGGTAAGAGGCCGCAGCAGTCACGGAGGAGACCCCACTGCTGCTGAAGGAGAAGGTGGGTGAGGAAGTGATATGGCTGGAAATGGGCAGTCACATTACAAAAGATCTGGGTGCCATGGATTGGGGGAACATTTTATTTAAAGGAAATAGTGGTTTTGAGGAAATAATACTCTTTACTCTTTGATTTGTAGCTTTGCAGTTGTCAAAAATGTGGAAGCAAAACTAGGAAGCTGAAAAAAAATGGGAAAACTCTGTTATATGTGGATGAAATGGAGGCAATACCCTCCAAAGGCCTTGCGGAGTCAAGAGGAGAGGACAGTGGGGCAGGGGGGGGCTTGTGAGTGCACTGGGCACGTGGCAGGTGCTCAGTGAAAGTTCCCTCCATCCCTTCCTTTCTCTTTTACACCCGAGGGGGGTGACTGTTCCTTGGTGACATCGTGTGGAGACGTGGGGACCTATGCCCCTGCAGAAACTCTGGGCTGTCTGCTCCACACCCAGACCACCAGCAGGACACGTCAGCTTTATTTCCATTTGGTCTCTTTGAAGAGGAGGAGGAGGAAGAAGAGGGAGAAGCAGGCCGGTCAGTGTCATCTTGGGAGGCTGGCCTGTAGGAGGAGTTTTGCCCACAAATGGACACTTAATTGGGTCAGCTGCCATGGGCCCCGGGAATCTGTGCACGCATGAAAGTGATGTCACTTTCCCGTTTCTAAATAGATCATCAAGTGTCCTTTGGGGAGATGCCCCATCTCCAGTGGACATGAAAGGAAACCCTGAGAAAGGCTGTCAAAACAATGACACAGAGGTGACAAAAGACTGTTATAGATGACAGTCGTGAATAGGTGTGCTTTCTCAGAGAGAAGGGGAAGTGGAAGATTGACTGTGGAGGGGAAGCTGGGCCTTCTCAGTGGTCGAGGGCTTAGGGGCCTCACAGGGCACAGGGAGCCCCGATGCTGAGCTCACCACCATCCAGGGTAGGGTGTCCCCAGCGATGAGCTTGCCCTGGGTGGAGGGCAGGAAGCCCCTTCCATGTGGTTGGCACCAGCATGCTTTCTATTTGCAACAGGCAAGAAAGCCATCTCTCGCCTCTCTGTCAACTGTGAAAACACACTGAGTGTGCCCGAGTGAAACCGTGCCCCCACCCTGAGCCTGCCAGCTCAGTCTGTGTCCTTCTGGCAGAGGCCCGATGAGTACAGCCTCTGCTTGCAAACCCGTGACTGTTTTCTTTGGACCCTCTCCAGCACCCTAGTTCCAGGACTCGGGGATCCCCAGTGAAAGCTGCTGGCTTCTGTGACCTCTCGAATCAAATTCTTGTGTCCCCAGGGCTAAGACCCTCTTTGAGTACCCAGCTGGAACCCCGCTGTTTGGCCATCCTCGGGTTCAGCCACCAGGGCTCGGGACTCAGCCCATGCTCTAGGGGTGGCTGGGGGGCTGCCTGAGCAGGATTAGAACCTGGGATCTGGCCACAAAGCCACTCTGTCCACACTCCCAATGCCGTAGGCTGGGAATGCACCTGGGAGCTGGCATTCCCCTTGGTCCCATAACTCTTGTGTGGGTGAGGGTGAGGGGTGGGTGAGGGTGAGGGGTGGGTGGGGGTGAGGGGTGGGTGAGGGTGAGGGGTGGGTGAGGGTGAGGGGTGGGTGGGGGTGAGGGGTGGGTGGGGGTGAGGGGTGGGTGGGGGTGAGGGGTGGGTGAGGGTGAGGGGTGGGTGAGGGTGAGGGGTGGGTGAGGGTGAGGGGTGGGTGAGGGTGAGGGGTGGGTGAGGGTGAGGGGTGGGTGAGGGTGAGGGGTGGGTGAGGGTGAGGGGTGGGTGAGGGTGAGGGGTGGGTGAGGGTGAGGGGTGGGTGAGGGTGAGGGGTGGGTGAGGGTGAGGGGTGGGTGAGGGTGAGGGGTGGGTGAGGGTGAGGGGTGCAGGGGAGCCCCTCCTGCCTCCTGGTCGCTGTGTGGTGTGTGGATTTGTTGTCAAGTTGCTACCCTTCTTTACTGTCACAAACAACATTTGGGTCACATCTCTTCTACATCCCTATTTCCTCATGAGACGTATCTAAAAGCTGAATTACCAGGTCACAGGGTACAAAAGATATCAGGCTTTAAATACAGTATCTATAACCAAATTGCTCTCAGTGAGGGTTTTGGTGGTGAAACTTCTCTTGCCCAAAGCCTTTTCCTTACAGCTAGAGGCTCTTTCTTTAGGTGAAGGCTGGTGTTGTTCTGATGTTTGGTTAATGCTAACAAAATACCCAGGGTGTGTGTGTGTGTGTGTGTGTGTGTGTGTGTGTGTGTGTGTGTGTGTGCGTGCGCGTGTTAGGAGGAGAGAAGGCTGCAAAATCATTTTCTATTAAAAAAGAAAGCCTTCATTCCCTTCCATCTTCCTGATCTGTTGTTTAAATCCCTCAGTGCATAAGCAATGTGCAAAGACTATAAAGAAATTTGCAAACAAAGCAGAAAGAAAAAAGAAAAGCTACCAGGATATTGTCTGGGAGGGAAAGATTATGAGAGGTTTTCTTTTCTAGTAAAAAATATTTTTACAATGAAAATGGGCAGCGAGGGTTCTCGTCCTTCCCCACAGGATGACCCACCTTTGACGTTCTGAGACGTCAGGCATCTCGGCATAGGCATGACCTCGCAAGTCACCTTTGGAATGGGAAATATGGAAGTCCCTTCATTCCACTTGGAGACCGAAGTCCAGAGCTGGCCTATGTGTCATTGGGCCCAGGCAGAGCAGCAAGTTTTGCTCTAGCTGTGAGCCTTTGTGTCAGCTGTCACATGTCACAGTGAGGCCACTGTGAGCCAGCCTTCACATCTGCACTGGGATTTACCCCGGGTCTCCAGCACTGCTCAGGTGGGCGCCCCATGGGGCACTGCTGCTGCAGCTCTGGCTGACTGCATCAGCGTCTCGGCTGTAAAGACAGACGACGACAGGTACAGCCCTGGGCAAGGAAGTGATGGAGCTCACCTGCTCACCGTCACCTTCTGCCTGGCACTTACCTTCATCACATGGGATGGCATCTACCGACTTCCTGGTCCTCTGCCTCCTGGTTATCGGGAGTGGGGACATCGGGAGTCCCCTCAGGAGGGAGTGCCAGCATGGAGGGCTCCTGCCTCCATACTCTGTCTAACGCATGTTTGATTTACCAAGAACTTTCACAGTGCCATATTATTTTTAAAATTAATTTTATAGTAATACATGTTCACTGGGGGGAACGTTAGATAAGAAAAAAAGAGAAAAGTGTAAAGAAAAATGTAAACATTTTAATCTCTTCAATGAGAAAGGCACTGTTAACCTGTGTCATAGGCTGAATTGTGCCCTCCTCCCACCCCTGCCCCGATTCATATGTTGAAGTCCTAACCCCTAGAACCTCAGAATGGAACCATACTTGGACTAAGATCTTTAAAGAGGGGATTAAGTTAAAATGAGGCTGTTAGGGTGGGCCTTGACCCCATGCGACTGGTGTCCTTATAAGTAGAGGGTATCCTTCTGCTCGTTGACCCCCAAATGGCAGGAAGTGGGCATTGCACACACTTGGGGCACAGGCCCCTCCCAGGACCCCAGCCACTCCGGACACTGCTGTGCAACTGAGGCCACAGATGTGCTCTGTGAGGCCACACGTGCCCCCAGAACACGTCCCATCCCAGGGCCTCAGATTTGCTCTCAGCGGTGAAGGCAGAGACTTGTTTCCTCCACTTTCTGCTAAGCCCCCTATGGTTGAAGTGGGGAACAGGGAACAATGACCCTGTCACATGATCTAGGAGAAAATACCACAGAGACGGAGAACTCAGTTTACATCCCAAGAAATCCCACCATGTCTACTTAAAAGGAGGACAAAGAGAGGTTTTCCCTTTTTAATAAAACACATGCTAAGTACTAGACTCTGTGTGTGTGTGTGTGTGTGTGTGTGTTTAATTTGGGTCCTTTAGATGGCAGAAAATTCCAGCACATATTAAAAAAACTAAACTCACTTTTCAATGCTTTTGGGGTTTCCTTGAAATTATCAGAAGTTAAGAAACGTAGTTACATCATTTTACTTAAAATTGTTTTTAACGTTTAACATTGTCTGCTATCCTATTAAGGAGTTTTCAAAGCTTTTTAGGCTGCATAAACACCTAATTTCTGAAACCACTGTATTGCACACTTTCACTTCCCACAGACACAGCTCGGTGACAAGAAACTGTCTCAACAATGTGTAAAACTGAGGTTCTCAGAAACACGCCTGGGAACTGTTGTTCTGCGTGTGTCTGCATGGCTGGTCCTTCCACCGGCCTGTCCCCATCCTGTGCCCTCTGGCCAATCCTGCCCCTCGTCAGGGGCCAGCTCCAGCACAGCCTCGGGCAGTGGCTCCCCTACCCGTGTCCCACCCCTGTGAGAGCTTCTCTGTCACTGTGGTGGAGAGATTGGCTCACCTGTGTGCCTCCTCCCTGTGCTGTCAGAATCTAGGTCTCACACAAGTCTCACCGTGTTTCCCCGAAAATAAGACCTAACCAGAAATAAGCCCCAGCATGATTTTTCAGGAGGACATTTCCCTGAAGATAAGCCCTAATGCGTCTTTTGGAGCAAAATTTAATATAAGACCTGGTCTTATTTTGGGGGAAACATGGTAGACGAAGGGCCTAAATGTTTAGATCACAGAATTGGAAAACCTCCCTGCATCCTACCTGTTCACCTGTCGGAAAGGTGTTACCCCGGTGTGCCCAGGCAGACCCTTAAGGTCCTGGCATTGGTCTCTTGCGTGTTTTGTGTGGTTACAACTGGGAACAGAGGTGGGTTCAGCTCTCAGTTTCCCTATGGGGGCAGCTTCACTCCCAGGACCAGGTCTCACTGATTTCTCTGTCTCCAGGGCTAATCAAGTGCCAGACACAAAATGTGTCTTCCCACCCCGCCCCCAAATTCTCTCCCCCCCACCCCCAAATTCACATGGTGAAGTGCTAGCCCACAGGACCTCAGAATGTGACGGTATGTAGAAATAGTAGTTGCAGATGTGATTAGTTTCGACAAGATCATACTGGAAGCAGGATGGACCCCTAATCCAACACAACTGGTGTCTTTATCAAAAGGTGAAATCTGACGCAGAGAGACACACAAAGAGAACACATATGAAGATGAAGGCAGATTGTGGAGACGCATCTACAAGCTGAGGGGAACCAGAGATACCCCGCTCCCCCCAGGAGCTGGGGACAGGCCTGAAACAGACCCTCCCTCACAGCCTCAGAGGGGAGCCACCCCCGACACCTTCACCTCAGACTCCAGCCTCCGGAATGGGGAGACAGTAAGTTTTTGTCATTTAGGCTGTCCAGTCTGTGGAACTCTGTCATGACAGCCCTAGTAAACACATACAAGGGGTGATCTGAAAGTTTCATGTCCAGAACAGTGGGCCACTGGGAGGGGCGATGCCCAGCTGACTCTTTCCCATCCACGGCCACCTCGCATTTAAAGGCACAATTCCGGGCTGTCTGATGGTCCTGGCAAAGGCCTGTCTCCCTTACGTCTTGAGGTCATATTGTGGAGCGTTTGTCTTTGAGAGCAGTCTTTTCTCCTGTGGTTTTCATTCCTTCTCCTTTTGTTTCCTGTGTGTTCCTCATTTTCTGGGCAAACACACCGCCTGCTATTGTGCTGTGCTTCCGTCTGAGCTCCTGGTACCCGTTGCTAGGAGCCTTCACTGTCAGTAGGTGGGAACCATAGAGGGTGCTCATGGGCTGCCTGTGCCCTCGCACATGAAAGGGGAGGCATCCTTCTGGCTTTATTTTCAGCTAGCTGTGTGGACCTCGGCTGCACCATAAGGCCCTGGTGCCAGGTAGAGGGGAACCGCAGAGCCGAACAAGGCTGTTCTGGACTGGACGTGTGGCCCCCGCAACTTCATAGGTTGAAGCCCCACCCCCAATGTGATGGTGATGAGGTGGAGCCACTAGGAGGTGGTTAGGCTCAGCTGGGGTCGTGGGAGTGGGGCCTCATAGAAAAAGAAGAGACCAGAGCTGGCTCTCTCCACCACTTGAGGATACAGCAAGAAGGCAGACAGCTGCAAGCCAGACAATGAACCTGCCTCCACCGTGGTCTTAGGCTTCCAGTATCTCAACTGTGAGAAATACATGTCCATTGTGTAAGCCACCGGTCTGCGGTATTTTGTTATAGGAGCCAGAGCTGACCGAGACAGAGGCTTTATTTTCCTGCTGCAAAGGGACCGGCCCTGCCAGGATGGAGAGAGGGAGCTGCGGAGGTGAGTTTTCACTCTGGCCACTACAAATTGGCTCAGTCAGAGCAGAAACAAACTAGCTGTGCCTAAAAGAGACAGGGCATTCCCCAGCTGTACTAAGTGTGTTTGGAACCCAAATACACGTGGATTCTGCAGGACTGAGTCTGCTGCCTGCCTGCTTCAGGCACTGTCTGGGCTTGTATCCTGGGACCTCAGACACATTAGAGCTGAGACCCTGCAGACAGGACCACGCCATCTCGTACACGAGCATGTTTGGGAAAGGGGACGCAAAGGTGTCGGTTAGAGGCCAAAGGGAGGGGGTGGTCACTTCTAGACGGGTGACATCTCTTCTACAGATGTCATCTGGCGTTTCCTTCTAGAAAGGTCATCGCCAGACCGTGAGGAAAGTAGATGGCAGACCGACTTAAGAAAAAGTAACGTATAAATTTTCCACGGAACTCTGCGAAGTGAATACATTTGCATCATTTTTTCTAACTCACAGCCTGAATATTTTATATTTGCCGATAAATTTAGCTCCATCCAAAACCTGTCTGTCTAGTTCCTTCTGTCTGCAAGCCTTGGGCTAGGTCCCAGGGCATGCTTACATGGGGGACACACCTGCCTGCAGGTGTATAGTCCTGCAGGAGAGATGCCATCAGACAGTGGATGGCATGAAACATGAGCCTAACGGTCCGACGTGAGGTGTGCAGCACAGAGTGAGGAAAGACCGGCTGCTCGCACATTCCTGAGGGTCTAGGGGTCAGGGCAGTGTCATCCGCCAGGGCTGGGGGTTTTGTTCTTGACAAATAGGGAGACCTTAGAAAGGGTTGGGGGACCATTCTGGTTGTGGGGTTGTTACAAGCAAGTCTGGAGGCAGTTGGGTGTTCGGCGTCCCTGGGCTGCTTGGAGTGGAAATCTCACATTGAGTGTGAGAGATTGAAGATTCATTGAGGGGGTAGCTGCCTTGTATGCAGATGGGTTTCAGCTTCGTCTTCTGGGTCCAAGTAGCCTGCAAGGCAGCTGAGCCTGGAGCTGATGTCACAAGCCAAGTTTAAGGAACGTCGATTGGGTGGCAGAGTGTGAAGAGCCAAGGACAGAACAGAGAAAGGGGACATGCAGGAAGCATGACCCAGGACTCGGGGGCTGGCTGGACACGCAGCCTGAAGGAGCAGAGGGCGAGGGAGACCCCACTGAGCCTTAAATCCCACGCTGATCACATGAGAATCTGTCGCGTGTGTTGTCTGTGGGTGCTTGCTTTTCTTCCGTAAGGGCTGGTATTTTTAAAACCATCTCTTGCTTTTATAATGAACGGAGGCTGATTCCAGCACAGAGATGTCTGTTTTGTTTATTTTCACTTAATGGTAAACAGCATTAATGGTACATTTTGAAAGAAACCCAGACTTCCTTTCCCACTTATAAGTAGCAAGCTTTTCTTTGGCAGATGGAGGTGCAATTGAATATTACTTTCTTAAACCTGATGGGGCAGAGGTGTCACTCCCCAAGCATGGGAACCTCTGTTGGGCAGAAGGAGCACTGCCTTTGGTTCCCACATGGAAGGAGGCATAAATGTGGGGAGCTCTGGGCCCTCCCCTAAGTCTCTGTGGCCCACGGTTTACAGTCTCCTCTAGTGAATGTTAAATTCTCATCCCAATGAGCTGCATAAGTACTTAAACAATTTATTGGTTCTGATCCTGAAATCAGAGTCACTCAGCAAACTCCCAAAGTGTCCCAAACCACGAGAAGTCCCAGGTTAAATGACATGTTTACAAGTGGCCATAAACGGTGGCGACTGGCCTTGAGGATAAATCTGAGCCATTTCACATGGGGCAGTTGGGTGAGTAATAAAAGACATGAACTTAAATATATGTCCTCTTGCCTTCCATGGCTATAAAGATCAATAAATTTTGTAACCTGTAGCGATAAAGTGAGAGACAGTGAACTTTATGTGAGCGACTTGAGTGTGACAGGACCCGTGTGGTGGCCCTGGGAGCAGGAGGGGTCTACGGTTGATGGTTCGTGTCTTGGCAGAACATCCGCGCTTTGGGGCAGTATTTCCAAACCAGCCAGCACATGGTTTTGGAGAGGATGCATTCCTTGGGGACTTGGAGCTGATTTATGGGAAAAGGTGAGCACACATCCTGCAGTTAGGGTACAGGCACGTTGCTTGTCCCTTGAGAATCACAGGGGTGGAAACCCAGCTCCCGATGGGAGGCGATAACATATGAAAGTTAGTCCTGGACCTGAGCCCCGTGTCTGAGCGCCGATTCAGGGCTCTCCCGGGACTTGTCTGTGCTGTCTCTGCCTCTGCCGTGACTGCTTGAAGCTGCAGGTAGGTGCACAGCGAGCCTGAGAGGCCCTCGTTGGGAGGTGCTGGGGTGTGTGCTGTCACTACGCCAGCGGGCGCCCTCTGCTCCAACCTCCACCCAGGCCCGAAGCCCTGGCCTGTGACACTTGCTCTGAAAGCAGGGAGGATGATGGAGAGATGTATGACAAATCGCATCACAAATTGCTTACTTCTGACAAATTGCTTACTTATCTATCCATTGGAACATTTTTGCACAGATAACATGTTCACAGAGTGTAAGGTTCGAAACTGTACAGCAATGTACACAGAAACAAGCATCTCTCCCGTCCATCCTGTCGGCACCATCACCACGTCCTGAGGGGGGCAGGGAGTTTTCCTTGGTACAGTCAATCCCTCAGAGTCCCTGCATGCAGATACAAGCAAGCAGAAATGCCTGCCTTTCCCCCTTTACACAGAGGAAGCCTCGCTGTGTGCCTTGCGTTGGCACTTCCTGTTCCTTGCAGACCTGTTCATGTCTCCACACTGAATGCTTTCCCTTCTTTGCATGGTGTCAGGCAGTCCCATGTGGAGACGCCTGTGCTTGGATTCACTGCTCCAGAAGGCTTCTGGCACTTCACAACTACCAGCCCTGCTGGACCAGCCACCGTTCCCTCGGTTCACACAGATTCTCAGAGGGGACTTGCTGGGCGAAGCGTCATTCTCCTAGTTTGGGCACATGCGGCCTAGCTGCCCTCATCAGCATGGAATGAGGTCCTTGCTTCTGCCCTGCCAGCGTCATTAACTGGTGGGGTTTCTGCAGCCAGGAACTGAATGTGTAGCAGCCACCGCCCCTAAAAACTCCCAAACACGAACAACCAAAAAGCCCTGCGCTGTAGAGTCTGCTGATTTCCACGGTGTGAATACTTCCACTCCGGCTGACTTCTAGGGACCATGATGTCCCCAAATGTGAAGCTGGGATGAGATGAGCTATGGCACACCTCTGTGTGCGTTTCCGCCACACAGACATGGGACATGTAAGCGACAGAGGCAACAGCGACATGTCCTAGTAAAATTAAGACGTCTGTGTCCTAGCTCCTTGGGTTTTAATATAATGTATTCATTATAAGTCTATATAATTAAAATTTTAGTAATGGTTGATTTCAACAACTGGCTTGCTAAATTCCTGAAAATGTAGTCATCGGTTCTTGGGAGACAATAAGAGCCAGCCTGGTACACGGCTGGAGTTCTGCCAGCAAATGCGACTTCTGTGGTTTTAATTTTTATTAAGATGGTTTCATGTTTAAGGACCCTGTGCATTTGCTTTTCTGTGAAATGTCTGTTCCTGGTCTGTGCTTGTTTGTCTGTTGGGCTTTGTTCTTTCTCTCACTGGTTTGTGGGAGCTCCTCAGACATTAAGGCGATTATGAATTACAGTGTTTTCTCCTAGTCTGCCCACAGCATTTTTTTTTTTTGCTATGAAAACGTTCTTGTTGCTTTTAAATGTAGTTGAATTTTTTCATCTTACAGTTTCTGAATTTTGAATGACAATGAGAAGAAACAGGATTGTGTAATTAACTTTTTTCTAATCCTCATCGAGTCTCACATAGGTAAATCAGTTTCTTATTCTCTAAGCAATCTGTACAATTCGTGTGTTCTCTTGGAATTCATTATATCAGATTTTGTCTTTTTCTTTTGAGTCAGGTCATTATTAAAACAGCCTTTTCACTCCGTGGTGTCGCACAGGCATGATATGTTCTGGGTGGGCCTGCATACCTCAGCTGAAGGGAAGTGCACGAAGAAATCACAACACATGATCTCCAGTGCCCGGTGGCCAGGCCACCACGTTTCTCTGACCATCATTATTTCCAAAAAACGGAGTCTGTTCACTTATATTTACTTCCCTGTGTGGACACAACTGGCGTGGTCCCGCTGTCTCCATCCCTCCCAGAGGACCCAAAGCTCTAAGGAGGGTGGTGACGCACAGCTTGTGTCTGGGAGATTGTCGGCGGACCACCACCTGCCAAAGTGCGTTTCTCACAGGTGCGTTTTCACCTGCATCCCACCATCCCTGACAGCCCCTCTGACATAGTAGACACACATGTCAGGGTCACTGGAATTGCTGTGTGTTCAGCACCTTATTCTTGGTTCTGACTGCAGACACGAGCAAACTGAACCTCAGCTGTGACGAGCGATTTGTCCAAATCACCCATTGGAACTCCACCTTCTTGTCACGCCTCTAGCACACACCCTATCCCCAGTGAAAGAAAGCACATTTGAGATGATACGCTTTGCCTAACCCCGTGGGTCCCGGGGCCAGGTCACTGTTCCCTGACAGGCATGACCTGAGAGGTAATCCCTGACTGGTTTTCCTCCCAAGAGGCTTTCTGTGGGGTGGTCACTCAGGCAGCAGCCATCCGTGCCCCCACCCTCTCCTGGGAGGTAAGCCTCCTTCTCTCCATACTCACCGTTAGAAAAGCCTGTGCCGGTAACAACCACTTCAGGCTGAGAGCACGCCATCCGCCTCCGCTTCACATGCTGTCTTTAATCCTCACACCCCCTATTTGGTGTTAGCGTTATCACTGTCGTGTTATAGAGATGAAAACGGGCTCAGAGAGCCCGTGGAACTAGTCCAAGTCCAGACAAAGGAAACGCTTGAGCCTGGTGGACAGATAGGTCTGTAGGGACCCCAACGCTTTACCCACCAGACTTGGAATTTCCAAACATGTTTTGTTTTACAGTCTTCAGACACGGAAGTCCTTGCTTGATGGGACGCTGAGTTACTTTATGTCCATAGGACATGTGTTTGAAGGTGACTCACTGTTGTGGGGCACACTGCACCCCCCCAAGGCCCTGTCCTCAGACTGTGCCGCCCACTTTTGATCAGACAGCCTTCTGTCTGCAGGGAGGAAGGGGAGGGAGCCTACTCACTTTTGCTGCCGTAGGAATTGGATTGAGGGGAGCATTGTGTCTTTTGAAACAGCATCGTAAAGAGTAGGACAATGAGAGGACCGGGAAGTGAAGTTGTGTGTACTGCAGACCCCCACCAGGTACCTGCCAGCTTCCTGATCCTGGCAGACAGCAGCCCCTGAGCTCATGGGATGGACACTGGCTGGGGGCCATGTCTGAGCGGAACGGCCAGGGCTGGATGGTGCTTCTCCCCAGCTGGCAGAGCAACGAGCCTACCCTGTCAAGGACACTTGGCTCGTGGTCAGACATTGGCACCCACAGCAGGGAACTGAGGCTGGGGACGTGGCTGGACATCTCCGGGAAGCCTGGATTTGCTGTTGGCTGAGAACGGGCCCAGAGGAGGAAATATGCTGTCATCCAAGAGGAAATCTGATGTCTAAGAACTGACATGATTGGGAGACCGATAAAAATTATAATGAGACATGGAGGGCCAAATGAGGGGCCATGGTATTTGCTTTTCATTTAAAATACCGTCTTCCTGCCTTTCTCTGATTATGAATAGTTTACAAGCTCACCCAAGAAAACCTTGAAAAGGAAACAAAAATTTCCCATAATCATTCTGCCCAGAGGTTTAACTTCTGTTTTTTAAGAATCTCTCCTGGCCATCATTTTGTTTTGTCAATCTGACCCAAACAGGATGATTCCTTGTGACTTCTGATTTATGACACGTTCTCCTCAGAAACGGTTTCTTTGGTTTGTTGTTTTGAATAATGAGCATTTCCACCCACCACGAACACTAGGTCCTTGACAATGACCTGCAATAAAACCTATGGGCAGAATCTTTTTCCTACACACACAGCTCTCTACCCACTGTGGTTTTTGCTTATGGTGTCCCCAGCATGTGGCCTTTCGGGGTTTTGGTGGTGGGGCTCATCATGCAGGCTGTTTCCCATTGCACTGCCCTGGGGACCTCAACACGGACGTTGCGTCTGTCTCTTTCTGGGCAAGGCCAGTCAGGGTCAGGACAGGCACCTATTTACATCCATCACCCATCTCTAGGGCTTCAGCAAAACCATCCCACTCAGTTTATCCATGAAGGTCTTGCATGAAGGGGGGCTCCAGTGTCCGCCACGGCTGCCATAAATTGCTCTGGTCAAGCGTGCACTTTCCATCTGAACCGCCAGCACCTAACTTGTGAAATTCACATGTTTCTAAAATTACTTCGTAGTAATTTAAAAAGCTGCATTCACCATCACATACTTGAAAACCCTTCTCCCGAATTTTCATTTCTTTCCATCTTGCCTCTTGTCACCGGCTTCATCCTTTGGCTGATCTTAATGGCCCTTCCCTGGGTTCTTGAATTTCTCTGAAGTTTCAGACCAGGACATGAGATGTGTTCCCATCACAGACTTTACCAGGCAGACAGCTCTGGACCTCTGAAGAGCCAGGAGAGCTGGTTCATGGATGTGGGAGGGGCTTCTCCATGCCCCCATCCTCTCGTTTCCTGTGTCACAGATTTCCCAGCTCTTCTCCACCCCAAGCCCCCAAGCCTCTCCTTCCATCTGGAGGGTGAAGTAGACATGTGTCTCACTGTGGATGGGTTCCCTGCCTTCTCTAGTGAAAGTCTTGTCTGATGGGTGCCAGAAGCTATTCACAAGTGCATGGATGGCTTTTCTGAGGCTCATTTGGGATTGATAGATATCAGGCAAATAGTAAAAGTTTCATAGCATCACTACAAATAAATGATTAAAAAAATAAAATCAACAAAAGCAAGAAAAGAAAACTCAGCAAACACCCCCCCCAAAAAACAACCCTTTTCAACTGTGATAACGTGTCTGCCAAGTCGCCCAGGCTTTGATTCCATTCTCACTATAGGTGCAGAGGGTTCTCTTAGATTATGAACTGTCCTTGTCCCCAGCTTTTGTGCATGTACCTTCCTCTCTGAGAGCAGACCAGAGCTCCCTGTACAGATGTGCCAGTGTCAGGCCAGGCCAGGCCCAGACACAGAGGAAGGAGAGGAGAGGGAGACCAGCTGAGCACTTTGCAGCATCTGCGAGCTCGCTCGTGGTCCAGGCCCTCTGACAATCCAGAGGACACAGACCTGAGCTCTGGGCCAGCCCACCACGTAGCAGCTGTGTCAGCTTGGAACAATCAGTCCAAAGGTCAAAGCTTCCACTTCACATTGATTAAGTAGAGTGAATAACAGTGTCCACATTTTCCCATTGCTGTGATGGATTAAACGAGACCAAGTATGTAGTGTGTCACCACTGTGACTGGCAAAAATAAGTGTTCACTACATATGTGCTAACCATTCTTATTGTCATTAACAATGACAGCAACACTAGAGCAAAGGCAGTCCCTGCCCCAGGGCGATAGGCCTCCCATCCCGTCAGAATGCTGGCAGCCTGGTGTCCTCTCCCGCCCTCTCCTGCCTGAACCTTGGCAGGTGGGCTCTGCACAGCTTGTGGCTTCCCCTCAAGGATGGCCCCTGCATGCCGCCCCTGCCCCCAACACCTCTGCACAGCTCCACCTGCAGGACTATCTCACCCTGTGCCCTCAGGTGCGTGCGCTTGTCTGCACCCACCAGGGCCTCAGACCGCGTGTGCCTTGGAGGCAGGGCCAGGGTGTAAGGGTGTCCCACTGAGGGGGCCTGGCACAGGGGCGGATGGCTAACTCTTCTTCCTGTGTCGAGTCCGGCCTTACTACAATGTTCCTTTCTGGCTGCAAGTCCAGAGCCATTCATGTCAAACAGTTCATCTGAACACCTTCATTTCTGTTGAATGATCCCTCAGCTGAAACCAAAATTATACCCACCTTTTCATAGATTCATGAATTTCCTTTCAGGTTGTTTCAATGAGATTCAGCTCAATCCATTTAAAAATATTTTCACGGTACCCAAGATGTGCTGGAAATTGTACATGGTTGAGAAGAGGAAGGTCGGGGTTCCTGCCTAGACAGAATTCACCTTCTAACAAGGGAGCAAGACTGAGCACCTAACCAGTAAATATGCAGGATAATTTAATTTTGATAAGAGCCACCAAAACCACCACCACAAAAGAAGCAGAGTAGAACAACAGCTGTGACTGGCAGTGATGTGTGTGGAGGATAAGAACTGAATGGTGAAAGGCAGCTGCCCTGTGGAGATTCAGGAAAAAGTGTCCTGGCACAGGAATAGCAAGCGCAAAGGCCCTAGGGTAGCAAGGTCTGTGCTGCAGAGGCAGAGTGGAGGCCAGGGTGAAGGGGTGGCAAGGCATCCTTCACATGGGGTGGCATATTTTCTCAGTTGCCCAGTGCAGGAGACCCTCTTTTGGACTCAGCCTGTCAGTGCTCATGGCTACCATGAACTCCAAAGCCATGAGCCTCCGTCTCTAAGAAAGAGCAGTACCAGGCTGGAATCTAAATAAACAACCTCCAAACCGGAAGAGATGCCCTCTTCAAAACTGAAAATGGATGCCACATTGAGACAATTTCAAAATGATCACTTTGGGGAAAACCTTCTGCCATGATGTCTGGAAAGTCGCCAAAGGACACTAAAGCTCTGGGAGGGGAGCGTCGAAGAACTTCTCAGATGAGACACCAGTGATCTTATTTCAAATAGGAAGGAAGCAGCATTGGCACAAACCTGTACCAAGTCCGAATCAGCACGTGCTGCGGACACCACCAAACCTCACAGCAGACAGGCCGGTCGCTCATTAAGGTGCCAGACTTCAGGTGAAAAAGCTGCCAAGAACTGCAGATTAGAGAGTTGTGTTTATTCAAGAAGTCCAACACTTCCAGAAGAGCTGTGGGGAACAGAGTCAGTATGTGGGAGACAACTTGTAAATTCAGAAAGTCTTTTGAGAAGGGACGATGTGTCACTAGGCTTTAGGGAAAATGCACGTTAAATCACTACATGATGTCACTTCACACCTATGGGAGTTGCTAAAATAGAAACTAGTAGCATCTGTAAATGCTGGCCAGGACGTGGAGCAATTGGGTCACTCCTACAACACTGAGTGGGAAGAGCCAACCCCCAAGGGGTGCGTCTGTTTGGTTCCATTTATGTAATATTCTTGAAATGACAAAGTTATTGAAATGGGGAATGGATAGGTGGGTGCTGGAGCTAGGCAGTGGGCTGCGTGGGAGGTGGGTGTGGATATAAAATGTTGACGCGAGGGTCCTCTGGCCGCAGAATGTTTGCGTCTTGACTGTATGGAAGCCCTTGTATGGAAGCCCTTGTGCGTGACATTGTACTCTGATGTTGCAAGACGTTACCAAGAGTATGCAGAGCCTCCGCCTTATTTCTTCTAACTGCATAGGAATCTTTGATTACCTCAAATTGAAAAGTTTAATTTAAAAAGTACTGAAAAAGAGCAGGCGCCTGCCACAGCCTCTTCACCCCACATAGCCCTTTGCATCGATTTTGGTTGGATTTCCTTGCTGTTGACTTCCATGTTTTTATATAATATGTTTTCACTGCTAATCTTTGATTTGTTATTGAAGATAATTTTGGATGGAACTATGTCTGTTGATACTTTATGGCAGTTAAAAACTGAATTATTGGCTGAAAGAACAGAACATTAATTTAAAATGAAACGATTGCCGTTTGGGACGTCTCCTGCTTCCTGGGTTGCTTTTGCTGCATCTCTCGGGTTCTACATGTTTGTTTGTGAGTTCCTCACACTGAGAGCCTTTCTAAATGTTGGGTAACCTGGACTCCCATCTTCTTATTTATGAATTAGGGACCGTAATTTCAATCGGAGCACCACGTGTTTGTGGGTGGGGACAGGGCTGGGCTCACTGATGAGTAGGCTTCACTGTAAGATAAATTGGCATCATGGTGGCCTTTTATTACTGGTCCCCAAGTGTCCTATGTAGACGTTCTCCAGCCTGGCCAGGGTGAGGTTGGGGAGGACGGGAGGGCATCATCAATGGCTGTTGTGTGCCGGGTCAGCGTCAGGGGAAGGGCACCATTTTCAGCCACGTGTCTCCCACATGATCACAACTGAGCATGGGGCCGTTTCCGTCTCCTGGGAGGGGGAGCCTGGCCCTGGGGGCTGAAAAGGGCATTGGGAGTGTCTGCAGATCTAGGTACAGACCATCTTCCAGGCTCTCTTCCGTCATTAGCAGCCCCTCTTCCTCAGGGACCTGGAGCCCGGCAGACTCCAAGGAGTTTGCACCTCTCCTCTGGGACCCTTTCTGCGGGTACATAGGCACAGCTGCCTTACTATCTGACCTTCAGGGGTAGGCGGCTGGAGGTTTTCCTGACTTCGAACCCGTGCTACTCAGCAGTATGACCACACAGGGGGCTGCTGTGTGACCACACAGGGGACAGGCAGTATGACCACACAGGGGGCTGCTGTGTGACCACCCAGGGGACAGGCAGTATGACCACACAGGGGGCTGCTGTGTGACCACCCAGGGGACAGGCAGTATGACCACACAGGGGGTTGCTGTGTGACCACACAGGTGACAGGCAGTATGACCACACAGGGGGTTGCTGTGTGACCACACAGGGGACTGCTGTGTGACCACACAGAGGACAGGCAGTATGACCATAGTATGACATAGTATGACACTGCAGTATGACAGGCAGTGTGATTACACAGGGCACAGGCAGTGTGACCGCACAGGGGACAGGCAATGTGACTGCACAGGGGACAGGCAATGTGACCACACATGGGGCAGGCAGTGTGAACACACAGGGACAGGCAGTGTGACCACACGGGGACAGGCAGTGTGATTACACAGGGCACAGGCAGTGTGACCGCACAGGGGACAGGCAGTGTGACTGCACAGGGGACAGGCAGTGTGACCGCACAGGGGACAGGCAATGTGACCACACATGGGGCAGGCAGTGTGACCACACAGGGTTCAGGCAGTGTGACCACACAGGGACAGGCAGTGTGACCACACAGGGGGCAGGCAGTGTGACCACACAGGGTTCAGGCAGTGTGACCACACAGGGACAGGCAGTGTGACCACACAGGGGGCAGGCAGTGTGACCACACAGGGACAGGCAGTGTGACCACACGGGGACAGGCAGTGTGACCACACAGGGTTCAGGCAGTGTGACCACACGGGGACAGGCAGTGTGACCACACGGGGACAGGCAGTGTGACCACACAGGGACAGGCAGTGTGACCACACGGGGACAGGCAGTGTGACCACACAGGGGACCCTGGGCACCAGTATCGTTGGGTGGATCTGGTTGAGCCTGAGGCAGAATGGTGAAGGTGTGAAGCGACTCTTCATTTCGGAGCAGTGAGTGGGGCTGGATGTCCGTTTGGGGCTTCGTTTACTCACTTGTACTTTTCATGTGTGGTGCCATGAGCGTGCAGTTCCTGGACAACACCAGAGTAAAGTGACTCAAAGTGAAATGAAATACCAAGTCCTGTCCCCTTTGGTTAGGTTTGGCCTTTGGAGCCCAGTTTTCTTGTCTGTTAAGTGGGAACAATGGCAATGATACCTAACTCAGGCCAGGCGACAGTTGAACACAGGTCCTGGCACAGTTCCTACCCAGGGCAGAAGCTAGTACTACAATTTCACGTTGAAGGTGGTTGTCCTCGTGAGCTGTCGCCATGACCCCTTCCCATCCATTCTCCCAGCTCATGACCCAACATTTTCAGCCTTTAGGGGTTTCTGAGTCCCTAATTCAGGGCTAGGAATCCAGTAGTGGCTCTGGGAGGTGGGCAGAGTTACTGCCTTTTTCTGTGACTTTCTGGTAGCCTCGGCTGTCCCCATCGCCCTTCTCGTGGGCTCTGGCTGCTCCCCTCCAGAACATTCCCACAGTCAGATCGTTTCATGGCCTGTTGTAGCAACATCCCTGACATTTCCTTGGGGCCCCTCAGGCCAGCATATTTCCTGTTCTCAAGTGTACGTGGGGACAAGTGCCGTCTCCCCAGGGAGCAGTGTGTGGGTTTTCTAGACTCTGAGCGCCCGCTTCCTGGTGGGAGCCCCTGGTGGGAGGCCCTGGGCTCTGAGCCTGAGCCCGCTCTGCCTCCCCACCCTCCTAGGGGGACGCCCAGGTGCAGAGCTGCCTTATTGGCTCTGCAGACCCACTCCAAGATCTTCAGGAGCTTTGTGAGCTGACTATTAATCACAACCATTATAAAAGTTACATAAACCTTCCGTTAAATAAATCACATCAAGGACAAAGGCAAGGAGTGGGACTGAGCTCTAAACTGCACACCCTAATCATTTTAGCAGTGTGGTTATTTACGACTTTTGGTATGTGGGAGTACTGTGCTGTAGGCATGGTGAGAGTAACGCTGTGGCATGGTCTGTGTGAGTGGGCAAGCTCTGTCACCAGGACAGGAAGGGTACAATAAATGAAGGATCGTGACATAATATAACGTCAGATGCAATAAAGGATTATAAAACAATTATACTCGGCAAGAGGTGGCACAGAGGCAGGTGGCCAGGCCAGGCCTCACCGAGGACAGCATCTTACCTTCCGCATCTCTCTGCACTGTGTCCGGCGCCCAGAGAGGCTGGTTCCTTGATGCCTGCTGTGCTGTCATTGCTCCCCACTTCTTCCCCCAGCCGCTCTGGCTGGTCCCAGTCCCATTTCTCCCCAGCTCTGGAGTGTTTCATGCACTGCACACGGCACTCTGCTAGGCAGGAAGTTAAATGTCCTTGCAAAGTCACTTGCCCGGCTCCTGGGGCCTGTGGTGAAATGATCCTCGTGTACACCAGCCCCTGCCACCAGGCACCACCAGCACCAAGGAACAGGATACTCCCAGGCTCCTCACAGAAACACTATAATTTGCGATGGTTTTTTAGAAGTTCAATAAGAAAACTTTTAAAGAAAGTACTGAGTTATAATTATTTTCATTCATTCATTGCTGCCTAGAGATCATCGTAATGTTATAAAACACATGTGGTAACTTAGACTGACAGAAACATGCTGTAAGATTGGGGGAGTGTTGCTGTGTGTTTTCATACCATGCGAGCCATTTGCCTCTCAGATGACTTGGAACGCTGTGGTCAGGACAGCTTTTATCAGAATGATTTTAAAACGGTAATGCGTGCGCTGCTGAGGGCCCAAGCTATAGCTGCCCCAATTAAAGGGCTGCTAGTCTTGGCAGCTGTGGCTTTCCGCATGGGGACAGACGCTGGCACTGGATGGCTGTGATGGATTATTCATTGCCCAAACGCAGGCCTGCCATGGCCTCCTCAGAACATCTGTGGGGTTACTCTCAGCTGCCCAGGTCTTCATCTCGCAGCTGTTTCCTAGAAACTCCACTGTTCCAGTTGTCAAGTGTTGTCTTCAGAAACCCCACCCCTTAACTCCCTTATCCCACTCCATGCGTCTCTCTCCTCCTCCCTGCCCCTGCCCCAATTTCACCCCTCTCATCCACCACAGGCTCCTACATCCTGAACCAGCTGCCAGGTTCTGGTGCTTCTGCGCCCAGAGTTGTAATAGCGCCTCTAATGCGGAGGCACCCAAGGCCCGCAGCTGCAAAGACTCATTTGCATACCCACTAGGCACGCGGCCCAGCCAGCCGGGCTCAGTAGAGCTGGAGAGCTGCCTCTTGACCCTGTGCCATTCACACCAGTCTCTCACTATATTGTTATTTGCAGATAGTTCTAAGGGAAAGACGCAGATGAAGGTGAGAACATTAAACAAAGAGAAAGAATGAAGCCCTCAGCGGTCTGGAACCAGGAGGTTGCTTTTGCAGTGTGATGGGAAGTTTCAGGGAGAGAGTGACATGCAGGACCCATCCTACAGCATTTGCCCAGCGGGTTGCTGGCCTGGCCTGGGAGGCAATCAGGACAACTTTGGGTGTTGTTTGACAGCACACAGTGGTGGAGGGTTTCCTGACCAAGGGCCTGGGTGGTGGAGGGTTTCCTGACCAAGGGCCAGGGAGGTGGAGGGTCTCCTGACCAAGGGCCAGGGAGGTGGAGGGTCTCTTGACCAAGGGCCTTGGAGGTGGAGGGTCTCCTGACCAAGGGCCAGGGAGGTGAAGGGTCTCTTGACCAAGGGCCTTGGAGGTGGAGGGTCTCCTGACCAAGGGCCAGGGAGGTGGAGGGTCTCCTGACCAAGGGCCAGAGAGGTGGAAGGTCTCTTGACCAAGGGCCAGGGAGGTGGAGGGTCTCCTGACCAAGGGCCAGGGAGGTGGAAGGTCTCCTGACCAGGGGCCTGGGTGGTGGAGGGTCTCCTGACCAAGTGCCTAGCATGTCCACAGCAGACCTGGCTGGAGCAGGAACAGCACAGCAACAATAGATGGGTCTGGCATGCTTGCCCTGCAGAGAGCAGGGGCCGGCTGAGGAGGCGGCATTCCCATAGTGACAGTCAGGTTCCCGGGGCACAGACTCTACACAGAAGGCCTTCACCCTTGAGGGCGCTTGGGAACAGGGCCTCTTCTCCGAGAGACCAGTAACCCTGGGTCACTTCCATGTTCGGGGCCCAGCTCCCAAACACCCCAGTCACTCAGAGAAGTCCCAGCATGCTGGCCTGTGTGGGTTGGTGTCTGGGCTTGTCTAGGCATGCCAAAGCCTGGCAGCGAGCCTGGGGGACCCACTGGGGGACCCACTGCCTGCTGACAATGTTTTGGGGAGGGTTACACAGCCTGCTGATGAAGGTCATGAAACAACAGAGTGGTGTGGGGCTCCCGCCTACCCAGTGCCGCCAATTTTGTAATACATAAAGTGGAATCAGGGATTTGGAATTGTTGAAATAGTACAAAGTTTCTCTATTTGAAAACAAAACATACATAATTTCAGAGTTGCGGGGGTTAGGTGGGGACACATGAGTGTGCTGTTTTCCCTTCCAGGGGCTGGGCAGGTAGATAGACAAGCCACTGTCCGCTTTCTGGGAGGAACCACGCTGTCCATATGCTTCGTGACTCTCGTGCTTTTGCTGCAGCCATTGTGATGTTTGTCATGTCAGAATCTTTGAAACAAATGGTATATTCTGAAGCCAGGTTATCCACTTATTCAAGAGCAGTTTCTGGTGCGACTGTCAGAAAAATACACCCATCATCAGTAACTCTGAGATGAGAGTTAGATGAGAGAAATGTCACAAAGACCCCAAAGCACCAGGAAATCCCAGTCTGCTACTCTTAGGAGAAGCATCATCCTAAGGAATATCGGAGAAGCTGCTGAAATTAAAGGGAGCAGTAAGATTCGCAAACAGCCTGCCCCCTACTGTGTAATCCACGTAAGGGAAAGTCACTATTCTGTGACAGGGGCTCCTGCCGCCTGTTCCTCCTCCGGAGTGTCCTCCCCCACCCCACGCGTGGATAGCTCCGTCCCCAGACCTCACTGCTATGCCTCCTGCACCCACTAGGTGCTCACGGAAAATGCCTGGGAGGTGGCACCACTGACCTGCTGCCGGTGGGCGCTCGTGGGGCCAGGGACGGGAAAGGATGAAGGAATCTGACTCCTACACACCATTGTAGCTTCTGAGTATCTCTAATGATCATGTGCTTGCTAATTAGAAGAAACAAAGCAAGAGGCTGCATTCTGCTGCTGCAACAGGGCCTACTTAGAAAGCAACAGAAGGTCCGAGGAAGACCTCAAGATCATGTGTCCAAGAGTTGTTCCACTGCCAGCTGACACAGTGTTCAGCCATAACACAGAGAAGGCTCCTCAGGAAAATCCTGCCACAGAGGCTACTCTGGGTTGGGGGTCCACCCCACCTCGCTCCCCATGAGGCAGTGGGAGAGGGAAGCTTTGCCTGCTCCACCCCCAGCATGGTCCTCAACCATGCCGTCCTGGCCTGGACACCTGCAGAGGCTCAGGGAGGACGGGTGGCCAGGGTCTGCAGGAGAAAGGAGAAGGTGGGCAAGGGGCCCCTGGGAGGAGTCTAGGCAGACTCCTCAGCACTGGGATTGCCTGGGACGGCTCAGGGCGTTCTTGGCCATGGCCCTACTGCCAGGGAAATGACCATCCGCTGGAATGCAGGACCTTGTGTCTCTGAGGCTGGGGCCTTCTACAAGAGACAGACATGGACACTGAGGGCACTGCAGAGTGGTGGGTCAGCCTTCCACCACAAGAGACTGAGGCCCCTGCCCTGTCACTGTGAGAGGATGCCGTCCCACGGCAAACGAAGCTGGGGACTGTCCTGAGGCTACTCACTTACATGGGTGGTGACCCAACTCCAGTGGGATGTTCCCAGCCCCCGCCCTGGAGGCTGGCTGCACATTGTCCACACGCCTTGTGCTCAGTGGCCGATCTGCTGGGCGTCCTCTCTAGAGATGGGACCTCAGGGGCAGGGAAGGACTGAGCGTGCCAGTTGGGGACAGAGCACAAGGTTAAAGGACTCCCTGACTCTGTCCAGCCCTCAAGAATGCTGCATACAACCCATCATACATCCAGTCATGGCCCAATCTCTTTGAAAGTGATTTTGCAATTTAGCACTCAGGGCGATGCAGTCAACCTGCTCAGAGACCAGCCCCTCCCGTGCTGCAGAAGGGGCTCCTGGTAAATTGCCCGTCTGTATATGTGGGCAACAAAGTCCCATTGGACAGCAGACTTGGTTAAGAGCTGGAATGTAAACGATTGCTGTGGTCTTTTTATTTTTTGCAAGATACTATTAATACAAAGCAGAGCTTACCCCGAAACTGAAGGGTAACTCTGCGTCAGCCAGGCTCTCACAGGCTGCAGCTCCTGTCTGTGGCAGTGTGCAGGCGCCCCCCCCCCATTCATTTATAAAGAAACCTCCTACGTGGTGCTATTAAAACACAAACTTACTCATATGCTTAGTCAGGGTAAGGCAGCCTTTCTTTCACATGTGCCTGGTGAATGAGTTCTGAAGTAACAGGCCTAGGAAATGAAACTGCTCAAACAGAATATGAAAAGGAATTGAAAAGGTGCCAGGACATGGTCTGAGTGTGTGGTGTGGATGGGGGTGGGGGTGTCAGCTTGTGAGCTGAGGGTGTGGGGTGGGTGGGGTTGGGGGTATCAGACCTCCAGGTTAGAATGGCCCGTGAACAGCCTCGAGAGCTGACATGGGAACAAGTGACCCAGGTTACAGTGGGAGACGCACCATTGTGGACAGACGGGGTTTCTCCTTCTAGTCAACAGACCGTGTCTACACCATGGACTCACGGCTGCCTGTTGACTACGTGGGTGTGGTCAGTGCCTTGGCCTTGGGTCCCCACTCTGCTATTTATCAACCGTGTGGCCTGCTGCAACTTGCTTCACCAGCACGAGCTTCTGTGTCCTTGCCTGTAATGTGCAGATGGTAATGGCATGTACTCTCTAGGGTGCCCACTCCTCATTCCTCAGATCTCAAAAATTAGATCAATCGCTGTCCAGCCCTGACCTGTGTGTGGCGGTCTTGGCATTTATTTAGCCATTCAATTATTTCCAATTGTGTAATGGGCACCCATGGACCCACCACCCAAAATGAAAGCTATGACCAGGACAGTTACCTGTGACTCACTATATGGTCCCCAAATTCTTGTTCACCCCTTCTCTTTACTCTTGAGGTCATTATCAACTTGAGTTAGATGTTTTTCTTTCTTCGGCTTTATGCTTCCAGTATGTATATTTTTTTATCTTGTTTTAACTTTGTAATAATGGTATGCTACATGTAACTTTTGGAGGCAGCTTGTTTCATTTGAGTTTCACTTTCATTGCTAGGATCCATCCATGGTATTTGGTCAATGCAGTTTACTGCTCCCGATTCCCACACCCAGGAAGTGCATACATCTCAGTGACGTCATCCACTGTCCCCCTGAGGGGCCCTGGGAAGGAGGGGCCCTGATATGTGCTACCTGGACCCGGGCGACGTAAGCACGCTCATCACGGCTGTGGTTATATAAGCCCGAGTTTCTCTTTACTGAGAACCTTGAAAGGGAATCACGTCAGAGAATGCAAATTTACAACGTTAGGAGAAAATACTAACCTCTTTTCTAATGCAGTTGCACCAATCTACAATGCCATGTGCCTCATCTTCTCCAACACTTACCAACACTTAATAGTGGTAGACTTTTTACTTTCTGCCAATTGAATTGGTATGAAATGTTATCTCGTTGTGATCTTGATTTGTTTTTTTCTTCATGAATCTCTTCATAGGTTGATTGGGCAAAAATGTTTCCTTTTCTCTGAAATATCTCTTGGTGTCTTCTCTCATTGTTATCCTGGGTTGTTTGTGCCTTTTTAAGAAAATTGATTTGTAACAGTTTTATTTATATTATTGACACTATTTTTTTGTGGTTGATATTATGAATATCTTATCATAGTTTCTATCCTGTTGTTTCAATTTTTAAAGGTATCTCTTGGTGAACAAAAGTTCTTGATTTTGATATAGTTCAATGCATCCTTTTACAGTCAATTTTTATGTGCTTGTCTAAGAAAATCTTTAGCTACTGGAAGATTCAAAAGATAGCCACCTGTATTATCTATGAATTTTGAGATTTGTTTTTGACATTTAACTCAGCCTATCTGGGGTTATTTTCCAGATGTAATTTGAAGGATATAGCCAAGTTCTGTCTTCCCCACACCAATAACTATTTTTTTCCAGTTCCATTTGTTGATCAGTCTCTGCTCTCCTCACTAACTTCCTTTATCCTCTGTGATCCACCAAAATTCTTTATATGTATGAGTCTTCTTCTGGAATCTCATTCTTATTCCTTTGTCATTCTTTCTGTCCATGAAGCAACACTACAGAGTGTTAATTACTGCATTTTCACAAAGCCCAGCCATCTGGTAAGGTCAGAACCTCCCTGCTTCTTTAACAGAACAGCCTGGCTATTTTTGGTCCTTGACTCTTACAAACAAGTTTAGAATCATGTTTTCAGGTTCTGTTAAAAAAACATATTTGGAATTGTATAGGAATTACACTGACTGTATAGCTCACATTACAATATTAAATCATATTGTCCATGAACATGGTATATCTCTCCATTTATTTAGGTCTTTCTTTAAATTTTTTAAAAAAACTTTTATTTATTTTCAAGTGTGTTTTTCCAGGACCTATCAGCTCCAAGTCAAGTAGTTGTTTCAATCTAGTTGTGGAGGGTGCAGCTCACAAAGGCCCACGTGGAGATCAAACCAGCAACCTTGTTAAGAGCACCACGCTCTAACCATCTGAGCTAACCGGCTGTCCCTATTTAGGTCTTATTTAGTATCTCTTAATAAAATAAAGTTTGGTACTTTTACTTTTAGAGATCTTGCACATCTATTGCTAGATTTGTTTTAAGGAAATTTATAAATTTTCTGAAACTATTAAATGATATCTCTTTAATTATACTTCCTAGTTCTTTGATGCTTACACATTTTATATCTTCACTAAATTTTATTATTTTTAATAATTTTTAGGTGATTTAGGAATTTATGCAGGAATTTTTAGTGTAAACAATCATATCTTATACAGATAGTAAGAGTTTTACTTTCTTTGTAAGATTATTTTAAGGGTGAACTGGGGTTATGCAAACAAAGCAAGCAGCTAGTAAGTACTCAACAAATACCTGTGTTTGCTGACATTATTGTTATTACTAGTCCATGGAGAAATTTTAGAAATTGTCCTAAACAAATCCCGCATGTTAAAAAAAGCAACAGAATCCCAGAACAGTTGAACACTTCAACAGAGATCCCAGAGATGCTTGGGGACAGGGTTGGGCCTGGGAAATCCGGGTCTCTGGGCTGTAGGCAGGTGTCCTTCTCAGACTCCCAGTCTCATAGCAATGTGGTTTCTGTCTCGCACAAGCTCATGCCAGGGAGGGTGTTTCCACAAGTGATCTTCTCAGCACATCCATGACCAACATTTATTAAATCAGCAGCATGAATTAAGGAACTTCTGTGTGCTGGGCTTCCCACATCACACATACTGCTAGCAGATGGAAAATGTAACACTGCAACTCAGTTGTGCAGAAAATGGTAATTTACTTCATTCTAAGAATTCTCTATAGTGATCTCATCCTTTCCTGTTTACGGCAGTCGGGATGGAGGTGAAGCTTAAACTTACCCACAGAAAGCAACTTGGACTCTGTTGGTTTAACTCACTTTCTTTTAGATAAATACATAGTTAAATCAAATTCAGATTTCTTTTTCAAAAGCTGTCTCTCTCTCCTGCCCATCAGATTGGCAGCTGTAAGAGGGAGAAATTTGTGGATTCTTATGCTGTGTGCTGGGATGTCTAAACTCATCCAGCCTTTGGGACATAGCAGAAGTTGGTTGGGCTGGGACTGACCTGATCCTTTCAACACCCAGTACTGGGTACCACTGGGTCTGGAGTGCTCACTGGCCCACCCCAAAATCAGGAGAGAGACTCAGTTTACAAAACTTTCTGGAAATTGAAAGGAAACATCTTAGGGAAAAACATCTGTTGTCACATAGGAAAGAAATACCGTTTTATTAATCCAGAAATATGTATTGGGTGCCCATGCTGACTAAGGCACTGTGCAAGGTAGCGGTCTGATAGGGAGTTGGCAGTGATGTGTCAACCATCATTGTTAGCATTTGTCCAGCTCTTTTCTAGTGGGTGTGTTCACTTCACATACTCATTGAGTGTCTAGGAGGGAAGGAAGTCTCCTGTTGGGCTGAGTGAGCTGGGCAGGTCCTTGGAGCTGAGTCTGGAGGACTAATTGGGATGTTAGCAGAGGCTTCAAGAGAGCAAGGGAAGTGAAGAATTCAGAGAAAGCCTAGTTGTTCAGTTAGACTTTAAGGCCACCAGGCTGGGGCTGACAGAAGATGGCAAGGGACTCTCTCATTAGCACCACATTTTTCTCTCATTCAAGGATTTGGAAATATTTTGTAGGTTGTCAGTAGTCAAGCCTTGAGGTTGTTTCTTTAAAGGGTGTTTTTGAAGGTGGAGGCCTGGCTGCTTCCTGTGGCAATGTGTCCTTAGGTGCTCAGTGAACAGTGATTTGGGCTGTGAGGGTGACATCAGTATTCTGGAACATGTCTGCTGAATGGGAGGCACTGTGCTATGTCTGTCACCTGGGATCCCTGAGGAGAAAGCAAAGCTGAGAAGAGAGAAGAAGGGAGGAAAGGAGAGGAGGAGAGGAGAGGAGAGGAGAGGGCAGGGGAGCGGAGGGGAGTTGAGGGGAGGGGAGGGGAGGAGGAGATGGTAGGGAAAGGGAGAGGAGGAGAGGAGAGGAGGAGGGGAGGGAAGGGGAGAGGAGAAGAGGGGAGGGAAGGAAGAACAGAGGCTGTAACATTGTGGTTTCTTTTTTGCAAGACAAAACCTTGTGATTTAGATATCTGCCAACAAGTTTAAAGATTTAAAGGAAGCTGAGTCTCAAACTAGATAAATATCTGATAAGGTAGAGGAAGACCTTCACTATCTCTTTTATTATATTTAATGTTTAACTTTGTATCATCAAAAATCTCAAACATATACAAAAATAGAGAGAGTTCTGTAATGAGCCGCCATGTATCTGTCACCTGGCTTCAGATTATTAACCTATAGTCAATTTTAACTAAAAACCCACCTCGCCACCCTGTGGATTTTTTAAATAGCAAATCCTGAACATTGTATCATTTTATCTGTATATATTCCAGCATGTCTCTTTAAAAAAACTGTAGTTTTTCCTAAACATAATCATAATGATTATGATTTTAAGAAAAATCAAATCAATCCAATAGGTTCAAAAAAGAAACCCCCAGCATTCTCATCCTTCATGCCCTTGGTTTTGATGGCTGTGTGTCGTTGAAAGCCTGCTTTGCCTCCTGACGCTGACCCTCCTGGAAGTAGCTCCTGGGGACATCTGGGCAGAGCCAGTCCGACTTCACGCCTCTGGATTCAGGAAGGAGTCACGTCTGCCCTCTGACCCAGAGTACTGGGCATGGCTTTGTGAACACACCTGCCCTCCTCTGAGATTTTTGTCCACCCGACCCTCTTACATATAAGCCATCCCCATGCATGGCTGCAGAAAATCCTCAGGAGCAATGAGATGGCACTGAGAATGGGGTTACTGCCACAGCACCAACTTGAAGGGCAGGTGTTTGCCACACCGTCTCTCTGAAAGACAGCAGGAAGGGCCTTCCAGGACAGGAGTGCATCTGGCATCCAGACCGCATTAGTGGACTGCCACCCCAAACAGGGCACAGCTGTCTACAGAGATGCCCTAGGTGGCTGACGTGAATTGCAAACATGCCACAACTCCATTAACTTACACCAGTCAGAACATAGGAAGTTTGGTGATGCCACATTCAAGCTTCATAGCTGGTTTGACTTTTCATGGGCAGTTGGCTGGAGGATGGCATTGCCTCTTCTCCAGGGGCCCTAAGGATGCTGTGGATGCTGTGTCTGTGTGGGTCCCTGGGTGTGAGGTTATGGTGTGGAAGGGGAGTTGGCTCTGTGCCTCCTGGGTCAGATATTTCTGGAAGCATTTTCTCTAGGCTTTACAGTGAGTGTCAGAGGCCAATGAACTGTTTCAGATGATCAGAAAGATATGTTCTCTCAGTGTCGTCCAAAGCATCACCTTCTTTTCATGGTGACATTAAAGCACGATTCCTGCTACAGCGGGAGCCAGTCTATTATGTTTTAATCAATGACAGGAATGTTTTGCTCAAGTTCAGATGTCTAACAAGAGTCATTTATTTTCTTTTTGAGGGCGTGTTATCAGTTTCATGAATATATGCTCTGTGTTTCATTAGCATTCTTCTAGCAAAACATGATTCTGAGTCATTTCTGAAATATCTGCTCTCGCCTACAAATCGTTTCTCAGTTTTTTACAAAAATCACCCTTTCTACTTACCGGCAGAAAAGTTTGATACCACACAAGCCTAAAATGGGTATGTTGAGAAAATACACAACCCACCTGTGGAGTTGGGACTGCAACAGCACACGGCTCTCCAGGCCACAGCCTTGGCCAAGATTAGTCCAGCTCCAGGTCAAGGTTAACCCAGCTCCAGGTCAAGGTTAGCCCAGCTCCAGGTCAAGATTAGTCCAGCTCCAGGTGGAGCCCTGGAAGGGAAGGGTGATTTGAGGGCTGGAGGTAAAGTTCTCTAATATGGACTGTCATCACAGGGCTTTCTCAGGTTTTAAGCCAGGGTTGGGGTTGGAGAATTTGCCAGACGATGTTGAGTGAAGAGAAATGGAAAATTAGAACCGTTATGTGAAGCGATGTTTTATGAATCCATCAGATAGCTCTGAGCCCCAGCCTCCCAGCGCTTAACACCCAACTCCCTTGTACTGCATGGAGAGCAGCTCAGGCCCACAGAAGGCCCCCAGGAGCTTCTGAAATCTCTGGTCCATGGGGGCTGCCTGAACAGAGCCTCTCGGGTGTAAATGGAGTTGTTGTCCGTGGCTGTGTCCTGACTGCACAAGTCTCTGGTGGGAGGCTCGGTCTCTGGGGCCCAGACCGGAGGCAGGACCTGAAACTCGTGCTCCTGGACCATTTCCAATTCCTTTCAGCCCCAGAGCGATTTTCTGGCTTCTTCTTGGACCATTCTGAAGAACTGGATGTGACTGCTTGGAAGTGTCACTGGTTGGTCCTCTTGGTTCCCGTGTCGCTGACAGAGTGACACCTCCCAGAGCTCAGAGGAAAGTGCTGAGGCTGGCGGAGCTGAGCCTTGAGGTCACGGTGGAACCCAGGATGAACTGGAGGTGCGAGGCCACCCTCAGAAGAGGCACGGGTACCCCAGACGGACCCAGAAAAGGAGAGACAGACACAAGCCTTTCTTCCTCAGTGCTCCCTGCTGGGGTGAGAGGGACCTGTCTGCCTGGGTACCCGCCACCCCTCACACACATTTTTTTGGGGAAGGGGCTCGGGTTCCTTGTAGATGCATGAAGGCCACAGACCAAACCAAACAGCACAGCAAGAGAAACCAGGGGACAGTGGGACTCCACGACTGGGAAGGACGGGAGGCTGGAGCCGCATTCATCTCAGGCCAGTCAGGTGACGGGCTCCTGGCTCTCCATCCCCAGGCTGGGGACCTCCTCCTGTTTCTCAGTGCAGGGGAGGACAGCTGTAGGGCTGAGGGGCCTGCGATTCACAGCCCAGAACTCCAAGGTCAAGTTGTTTCAACATTTTTGTTTTGGGCATTTATTATAGCAACGTTGTATGTAAGACGCTATGGTGGATATGATATGACAAATTATATCTCCCCTCTCCATCCCCAAGGCTATGAAGTTCTAGCAGGAGTGATATGCCAGCAGATCAGCTCTAACCAAGGTTAAATCAGACACAGACCCTCCTGACTTTTATATATGCCTTTAAAAATATGTATCCTTTAAAATAGATACCCTTGAACAAGCTTGGTTGTAATATACTGGGGCCGACGGTAGGGCCAAAATCTGTCCTTTCATCACCTGGCTGACAAACCTTTCGTGGCTCTGCTGTCCCCAGTTCAGTTTCAGTAGCAGCCTCCAAGCCACATTGCTGCCATTTTTTGAATGGCCTGTTGCATTTTGTTTCTATTACTTTATAAAAATGAGCAGGAAGCAGAATGAAAGTGTTGTATGCTTATGATAAGAAACTTCAGTTGTACACATTAGAGAGGCAAGTTGAAAGATCACTGGAAATACTGACAGCTTCCATTCATTGGTGCAGGCATTCACCCAGCAAATACCAGCTGCGCACCGGCTGTGTGCAAGCCGGTGTCTCTTCCAGACACAGACCTAGGCCTCCATCCTCAGGGAGCTGACAGTCCAGTGAGGCAGGTGGAAATAAACACGAAACATAGCACATGAAGTGTAGACATCCAAAGAGATAAACATAAAGCAGATAAGGGGTAAAGAAGTGGGGTTGGGGGATGGGACGATTTTCAAATGTGTGGCCAGGGAAGGCCTCACCCAGATTAAACTGGCTTTTGAGTAAAACCTGAAGGAAGTGAGAAAATGATTGTCTGAGATTACTGGGAGGAAGAGAGCTCGAGGCACAGCGTGGCTGGTGCAAAGACCCTGGGGTTGGCGCCCACAGGGGATGGTGGCTTCCCCTGGTGTCAGGTGTGCAGGTCTGAGTCTGTTGGTCTAAGGAGAGCACAGCAGCACTTACAACAGATACTTGGGCAGAAGAGCTGGGAAACGGGCTCCTCCTGAAAAGTGTGGATGAACTTAACTCAGAGGCAACCCACAGCCCAAATGACCCATCTGTGAAGGCTGGAAACTGAATGACATTTGTTTAGCAATGATTTCTCCTTCTTGGTGTCCTGCTCACTTATGCCCAGGGCCTCACGTGTGTGGCCATCACCCAATAAGTGCTTGTTAAGTGGATGTTGCAGAAGGCACAGAAGGGTCGTCCTTGGGACAGTTGTCCTCCGTCTTAGATTATTGCCTGCACAGAGCCTGCAGGCCGGTCCCCTGAGGAGGGGCTCTGAGAGGACCTGAGCAAAGGGACAGCTGGAGGCATCATGGCACCTTGTGGACACGAACACCCATCTTTGTAAATGAGTATTTCCATGGCACTTTTAAGTAGTCCAGAGCCTCAGTTTCTATCCTTCTCAGGCAAATAGCTCTTCTTCCCATCAGTACATTAGAGAGAGGACTTGATCCCCTTGCTTTCAAGTTCAAACCCACAAGCAGTGGTGTGGTTATTCTTCAAGCTGATCTGTTCACCGTGACCACAAATGCCAGCCCTGGTGATGGTTTCTCATTGAATGTGACTTTCTTTGTTAACGCCTGTCCTTGCCCCTAGCAGCAAACTGACATGCAGTACTTGCCTTCCTGTGCTGAAATGGCATAGCTGATGATCAACAGCTTGTATTAATTTTTCCTGATAATCTCATGGCACTTTTAATGAGACCGGTGACAAACTCGCCGTTTCTGGGGCAATTTGTCCTTGCAAAACAGAGTGTCAGCGATTTTTATTTCCTTTGTGCCTGACGTAGCACGGGCTGTGCTTTCAACAGCAGTTGATACCTAGTGTCTTGGACTGCATTGTGGGAAGGACAAAATTTTGCCAAGACTGATTAAATCAGCACGACCACCATGAAATGGCAGATGATACCCGTGTAGAAAATGGTCTGCTGGCCTTCACCCTCTTGGGTTCCGAGAGGAGCCCAAGTCCCTTCCCCTGAAAATGTGTAGCCAGGCTGACAGGTTGTGGTTTAGTGAAGGGCCGGGAAGAAGAACAAGGCAGCCAGCTGGCCAGTCAGCCTCCAGGTAGCCTGGCTGTGAGAGGCAAAGTGGCCGTGAGATATGACCCTCAGTACTTCAAGTGCTTCCACACGGAGCAAATGTGTGCTTGTGGCTCTCTGTGCGGAGACACCGTGGCCGTGTGGCAATGGCACTTAGGCCGTCTCATACCACTGCAGCCACGAAGACGAAAGCCCCCAGTGCTCCCACCCTCTTATTTCCAAGCTGTTGTCACTCCCCACCAAAAAAAAAAAAGTCAAATCCAAATTTTCACCATAGTTGCAAGACTTTGGCCACAGTTTCCGTATTCCTTGCTATACACTCTTTGAACCACATTCTTTAATCATAGCTTAGAATGGAACTGGGACCTGGGCAGTTCATGGGGTAACACTGAGGATTCACCATCTCTTTCCTGTGCTGGACAGAAGGGAACTGGGTGTTGAATTCACTAACACAGGTTTTAAGTTAGAACAGTCCTAGGAGTTTAAATGGGGCGCTTTCTGTTGCAAAGGCTCCCATTACAGAAGTCATAGGAATGCTGACATCTTCTTTGATGAGCAGTGGGATCCTAGAGGCAATGAAGACCCTCAGGGCACAGGGCGTCTCCCCACTGACACTGAGGGAAAGGGGGGGGGGTTGGGGATTTCATCCTATCGTCTATTGTGCTTCATCAAGAAACCAGCCAAGAATAGGAGAGACTGCTCCCGGCTCTCCCCTGTCCTGGTGGGAGCTGACCCTGCTGGCGTGCTGGGCGATGAATTAGGACACACCTGCTAAAAATCAGCAAAGAACCGTGCCATTAGGAACTGGAAACACTGTCAAAGGGGGCCCTTTCTAACTATAGTGGGCAAGCTGGTGCGGCCAGCTGTGACAACTGTGCCCAGCAGGGAAGTGTCCATCCTTGAGCGCAGGCCACAGTTTTATTATTCCTACCTTAAGGTGAAAAGAAGCAAATCATACAGGTAAATTATTAGGAGGAAGAGCCACTTAGGATCCATTATAATTAAGCAAAAGCTGGGTGTTCAGTAGGTGCCTTCCACAGGGGCATGAACAGTAGAGTAAATAGAGCTTTGTGACCCCCACGTGGAGTCACACAGCCTGCATGTCCCGTGCTGACATTTCTGTGTGTTGATCCGGTCCTTAGTAATTCTGCCTCTGAAAGACGTTACCAGTTTAGAACTCCTTGTGTTTAAGGCCAGTGTGCAGGAGGGTGTTTGGGTCATGAGTCTTACCCAGGAGTTTGGGTTAAAGTGATTCAGGGGAGAATATGAGTCCACAAGACATGTGGGAGTACAATTGTCTTTCACTTAGGCCCGAATAGAAGAAACTTGAAATGTTTCATAATATCCTGATAGCTCTGTTTCAGGCAAGCCAGCATTCCGATTCAGCCGGACACAGTGGCCGGGGCCCTGATGCTGGCTGCTGGCCGCTGGCCATGACCACTTCTTTGTCATGGAAACCCGGGCCCCCTGGCCTGAGCCCTCTCTCAGGCAGCTTTTGTTTGCTTTAAGGTGAACCCGCGAGGATCGCTGACGACAGCATTTATAGCTCGGAATAAAAGGTGATTGGTGGTGCTGTAAATCAGACAACGTATAATTTTGCTTTTTACCCAAGGCTATCACGTTACTCCACAGTTCCATTTCTCTTCGTATTCACAGCAAGGACGAATAGCCTGGTGTCTCTGAAATAATGACGATGATGAGGCAGAGAGGAAAGACTGATATGGCACCCAAATGACATCTTTGAGTGTCTTCCTGTGGTGGTTAGGCTGAGATTTTTGGGAATTTCCCCAGTGTCACCCAAGCCAATCCCATATCTTCAGGGGCATGTCAATATAAATGTATTTAATGTAATAAATATGCATAAATACATAAACACATGCAAATAACATAGCTAACAAGTATATTTTATAGAAATGTATTTATTACAAGTGTGTATTTATAATATATCAGTAAAATGTTGTGAGTGGACCCTTCCTTAAAACACTCTAAGTGTCTTCGTCACCATCATTCATTCACCGCACACAAGCTCTCTCTCGACACATGTAATCAATACTTATGACAAATTGATTTTTGTTTGGCTTTGTAAAATACAAATGTTGTTTTTTTGATATTTTGACTATTTTAAAGTAGAGCAAGAGTATAATTTTAGGGTTTATAATATTTTTTCCACCCAGAAAATGAGTACTGTCTAAATTCCGGGTTTCTTATTTAAAAACCAAAAAGAAAAAAAACTATGACAAATACTACCAAATTGATATTCAAATTTACTTAAACACCAAATTAATATAGACAATAATGTTGCTAAAAACTAGTTCCAGAAGGATGGCCGGTTTAAATGTGAAAAGTAAAACCAGTCAACTTTTAGAAGAAACCAGGAGAATATCTTCATGATCTTGGGAAAGGAGACGATTTCCTCATGAGGACACCAACAGCACCATAAAAGAAATGTCACTGATGTAATGTTGGGCACATAGATTAATTCCCTCACCTCAGAGAAAAAGGAGATTATGAGAATGAGAAAGAACCCAGAGATGGGACATTTTCTCTATCTTGGAAAGACAGGCTGCAGAGGTCAGTGACAATGTGCAAACACGTATGAACTCTTGGAGAGGAGAAAGACTCCTGAGCAGCGTCCTCCACTGCCACGCAGGGCTGGTCATACACTGGCCCTTTGTGGATGACATTGCTTTCCATCATGGTGGTGACCCAATGAAGTTGGTACAATGCTGAGCAAAGTCAAATGACTGGCCCAAGTTCAGGTAGCTGGTAACTGGGGAATCTGAGCCCAGGTTGGTCCACAAGGCCCCGCACTGCGTGTCCCTGAGTGCAGGCCACATGGCTGCTCCTGTACCACAGCCCTGCAGCCCCCAGCTCAGTGTGCGTTGTGCCTGCGCCAGCCCTGCCTTGTTCTGGCCAGGGCTCCCTTTGGCCACATGCTCTGCTTTGTTTCATTCAGAGTATGGAGGACGGATAGAAAGATCACAACATAATTGTGATCTAAAGCAAGAAGATATTCAAAGAAACGGCACCGCTGGCTTCCCTTGCTTGTAAACCACGTTTTCATTGGAAGTCTTTTTCCTTTTAAAGACCGTATGATACATTTGGAGGATAAAGAACAGTGCCTCCTTGTAAGTGCCAAGGTAACTGAAGGCGGTAGTTAACTACTGAGGGATTCGAGAGAGGCGCGTTGGGACCTGCTCCAGACTCAGTGACCTTGAATGTCCTCTGCCATAGTGCCTGCCACACTGCATGTTGCTGGCATCAACAGCTGCCAGGTTTATGAAGAATGGGATAACCGTGCGCATCTGGGGGGGGGTCTTAAGCTTTGAGCATTTGAGTGCCATACAGCATGTTGGTACCAACGACTGCCACAGCCACCAAAGGACACGGATGGCAGAGTGCACTGCAGATGTCTGCTTCATAAAAGTCACTGCTGTAACTGAGGCTCAAACTGAGATTCAAGAATCGATGTGCAAACTTCCAGATTGAATATGTTATCCATGTGATGTAGGGTATGAATAGTCTTTCCTGTGTGACCACGGGTGTGTGTGTGTGTGTGTGTGTGTGTGTGTGTGTGTGTGTTTACAGCTGACCCCCTCTGGACTGGAGCAGAGGTTGGCTGGTGCCACTATTTCGCCCCAGTGCCATCTGAGATCGGATGTCGTGCCTCTAACCCCCCCTCCCCCCGGGCCCCTGAGTGGCTCCACATCCTTGGACCAGCAGCAGTGGCGCCCCAGGGGGCAGGTAAGACATGCAGACTCCTGGACTCCCCTGACCCGCAGAACCAGAGTCTGCATTTCACTGAGATCCTCTGGACCGAACACCCATGGGCTGGGGAAGCGGGAAACGTTGCTCTCCTTGTGTCTTCGGGACACACTTCTGTGCGCCCCCAGCTCCTCGCCTCGGTGACTGCACTGACTGTGCTTTCTCGTGCTTGTCCGTCATCCTGTCTGCAGTCTGGGGTTCCTCCGTCAGATATGCCACATTGTCCCCACACCTTTCTCTGGACACAGGCAGAACCTCTGCAGCTGGAGAGACACGGGAGCTGTGGATCTGGCCGCATGTGGCTGAGTCCTCGGAGGGATTGTGTCTGGGACAAGACATTCCTGCCAGTCTGTCACCAGGACCAAGAGGATATTTTAGCAGATTATTTGGAACTGAGCCACCCACCTGCCCTCAATTCCAGTAGCTGCCCACGCTTGTAACCACTATTTTGTTGGATAAAAAATACTCCCCCGCTCCTGCAAAAAAAATCTAAATAAAAAAATTTTAAATTCTTCCCATGCCACATTGACTTTTTATATAAAATGACTCATGGGTTTAAAGGCCAGCAGGTTTTAGGACTCATTTCCCTTCCTGGATTTGTCCCACTAGTGCCAGCTGATTTCCCTGAGTTTCCTTAGAATCCGCTGTTTGTTGCCTCTGTGGGAACCGTTCTCAGACTCTCTCTTCCTCGGGCGGCGTCTCCCGCCAGCCACAGCAGCCCCACCTCTGGCTGCACACGGAGGTGTCGTCCCCACTCGCCCCAGCTTTTTGGGGCCAGGCTCTCTGTGCCCAAACACAGCTCTGGAAGGAAAAGCCTGGGAACTTGACTTCCCTGCTGACCAACAAGCAGTGACCCATGGGAGCTCAAATTCACGCTTGGCTCTTTTCATGACTTGCTGGTGGAACTGCGTGTGTGTTGGGGTGGGGGGGTGGGTAAGGGAAAGCCTGGGGTACTCCAGCTGTGTTTCAGACGCGCCATCCCCTGGGAGGCAGAGCCTTGGCAGCTGGTGGGCAGGGACAGGGGAGAGGCCTTGGGGACCTGGGCTGAGCCAGCGCCTCGCTGCCTTCGGGGCAGGTCAGCACACACTTGCAGGGCGTGGCCGTGTGCTCTCAGCCTATATCGGTATCAGTTTTTGTTTAGCAGGATGACACTTTAATTGCACAGGGCATGGAGGGGTGTCACTTGTACAGTGTGCAACTCTCCCTGATGCAAATGCAGCTAAGGTGATAAAAGTCTGCAGGGTGCTGTGGAGTTCCTTAAAACAACCACACACCACGCAAATGGTGACACACACCGAGAGACACACAGGTATCAGACAGTAGCACCAGCCACTACGCAAATCAGCCCCAGCACACCAGGCTTAACGCTCGCACCCGACTCTCTGTCGTCAGGCCCCTCTTTCCGGGGACTGGACTGCCTGGTTCCCTCGTCTCACGGCTCTCCAGCATTCGGGCCTCCAGCCAGCAGGAGGGGTGACGAGATGGCCCTGCTTCCCAGAAACCTGGCCTGGATGAGACCCACAGCCTTCCTGTCACCTCTGGCCCCCGTCGCATGGGGCTGGGCCAGGCAGTTTCTGTGAGGAGGGTATTACATTTTGGTTGACAAACGCCTTCTCCACCATGCCGTATGTATTTATGCAAGTGTTTAACAGCACTTCCTACGTGGAAGTCTGAGGAGCTGGTGGCCTTTTCATTCACAGAGAGTGAGCTGAGGCCCTGGGCAAGTTACTCGCATGGTGGCAGATGTGGCAGGATGGCCAGCTCCCAGGGCCTCCCTGTGCTGCTTTTATCGGCCATCATATTGAGGGAAAGAAGTTAACTAACTGTCCAGGGCAGCTGCGGCCTGTTGTCCAGTGAGGCAGGGCTGTGGGCACGACCGAGTCTTGAGCTGGTGTCCCCTGTGTGCCCACCCCAGGTTTTCCTCGGCCCTGGTTCTCTGGGGCGTAGAGTTGTCACTGAGCCTTTGTGAACCGACCTAGGGCCCAGGCCAGCTTTGCGTTCATTATACTTCCGTAGATTTCATAACTTTTTACTAGAACCTGAAAGTTGTTTTGTTTTGTTTTTTCCCCCTAAAGCACACATGTAGCAAGTTCTTGTGAAACTCAGGTAATCCAGTAACCAGGCCCAGCCTGAGCCAACTGTTCTCAGTGTGGACATCACACGAGGGGTTGAAGGTACCAGGCTTCAGGGCCTGGAAGGAAGATCCACAGGCTTAGGTCTTCATCCAGTTCTGCCACCTGATAGCTTCTGGCCTTGGGCACAAAGCACAGTTTCTTGGGCCTCAGTTACCTTATCTATAAAATGGGGCAGTCACTGCTGTGCAGAGTTGCCCTGTTGGCCCTGTGTGTTCAGCCCTGGGGGGTGGGAGAGCATTTTCACACAGACATCCCCCCATGCCTGTTGGTGACAGGGTCCTCCTTAGCCCCTCCCCCTCATTCTGCCCACCATGCAGGGTGGCTCTGGTCCAAAGCCCGGGTCTGGGGCTCTAACCCCATCTGCTTGCCTGTGGGCATCTCTGTGCAGCGTCTCGCTAGCCCTGTGAGTGAATGCACCCACCAGCTGCCCACCTCCTCTTTCCCACAGGACGCCTCTTCCTGCGCCCCCTTCCTGCTTCCTCCCATCATCCCTCAGGTGCCTGGGGGAGCAACCTCAGTGGGATCACCCCCTCTCCTCCTCCCTCTCTGATGTTCTCCTTTCTGCTCTCCACCAGCCACTGCTCCGGCCCCAGCGCCCTCTGTAGCTCCCGGCGACCTTCCACATCAAAGCCAGTTGTGTTTTCTTACAACTCTCCTCCCTCAGTCTGCAGCTTGCCAAGGCTACCTGTTTCTCACCTGGGTAGAGACTTGCTAAGCACCACCGGGAGCAAGAGCTGAGTCTGAGTCTGAGTCTGAGACAAGTCCTGCTGTCTAACCCCGCTGGTCCCTCTGTCTCCATCCTCCTCATTGAAGTCACTCTTATTCAGTCTGATTGAATGAAGATCAGCCAGTCAATGTCCATCATGCACGGAAAGAAGCTGGCTCTGTGTTCCCTGTTCTGGGTCTGCTCCACACCCGGACGCCCCTGACCTAGAGTGCAGTCTTCATGCCCCGCTCATTCATCCTTCATTTTTATTTTTACTCCCCCTCCTTCTCTGATTTATACAATGTCTCACCACTGGGCGCTGCCCCTGTGAGTCAGGGTGGGGTCCCAGAGGGTGGCAAGCTACATACAGAAGACCAGATATGACTTGCTGTAATTGAAAAGCAAATGTTCCAATATTAAACTTCCAAAGCCTAGTTGCCTTAAGCGTTAGAGTTCAATGTATAAATCTGATTGTTCTACTTACTAATCTAGGTGTATAACCTGTAATTATACCCTTTAAATATTTTAAGCTGCATATACACACCTAATATATTTGATTTTCTTCTTAAGTACTCCTTAACAAGCAAACCCTTTCCAAGTGCTTAAAACATTTTTGTAACCCTGATGAATTAAGCTTACCATGCACGTTCAACCTATGTACCTTTGATACCTCATTTTATACCTTTCAACGTATACCCAGATTCAAAATTCAAATACCCAATTCTATCTTTTGCAATCACCAGTTATCCCGTATTCTTCCCACGTTTTTCTTGCTGGCTAAGCCCCAACTCTTAGAGATGCTAAGTAACATGGACAGGGTGAGTCTCTTCCAGGCTCTGTGTCTGTGTTTACACATTAACATGCAGCCCAGGATGGGGGACTTGGCAGGATGGGGCCCCTCTCCTCTCTGAGCCCTGTTGGGACCTATCACACATGGTATGGCTTTGCCTCTTGGCTCCCCCTTGCCTTTGAACTTGCAGTGGGTCCTCTGCGGCTCACACTGCCTCTCCCTGCCCCCTGTGGCATCTGGTGTGTTCTAGGCCCAAATAAGTCACTGTTGTCCTGCAGACTGCATTCACCCTGTGAAGGAGACCAGGAAGGGAGATTAACTCAGGGCCACATAGAGATGGTGGCAAGGGCAGGGTCGAGCCTGCCACCCTCAGCTGGGCCACACTGAAGGTCCTTTCTGCTTCTAGTTCAGCTGCTAACCTAAAATGGATGGGTTTGCTCTCATCCTTATATTCTCAAGGTGGCTTTTAGCTACAGAAATACTGATTAAAGTTCTCCAAATGAGAGAGACTCTGAGACGTAAAATGGCATCAGATCGTCAGTCCCTGAGGTTGACACCGAGGTCACTTGCTGCTGTTGTGGGAAAATGGTCACTTCTGTGTTCATGCGGCTCTGTGAAGCTGTATACATCGCGTGAAATGCTGTCATTGGTGTGCAGATAGCTTAGGCTGCAAAGAGGCGGGGCACTTGTTGTGTTGGTTGGGTTTTTTGGTAGCAAGAAAGAAAAAACTCAGGAGCCCGGGGTCATGTAAGAAAGAGAGAGAATTTCCGGAAGGTGTTGGGAGAGTCTCACAGAATCAGAGAGAGCTGTGCACAGTGAGGCCTGGGAAGGTGTGGGAACAAGTCAGCCCCTGTCAGTCCATGTCCCAGGGACGCCAGCAGAAACGTAGCAGGTCGGGGCATAGCCCTGTGGATGGTGGCAGTGGTGGGTGTGTCATTTCCTGGATTTGCAGGCATGCTCCAAGCTACCAAATTCCATCAATGCAAACCCAGCTGGCCTTAGAGAACATGCTGGTGGGTTGGGAGGTGTGGCCCTCATGGGAAGTGTTTCTGCCTCTGGAGGAATGATAGGCTAAGTCACAAGAACGTTAGTAGGAGCAAGTGGGAACTGACTGTATTTTGAAAGACAGAAAGGGGCAGGCACGAGAAACGGTGCCCAGCCCCTTCCTTTCCCCCGACACCGAGTCCTCCGGGCAGTGCTGGGGATGTCCTCATGATGGTGCCAGGACTCCGGGACAGGGTAGGCTGTCACCTGCTCTGTGTCCATGGGCCTCACATGGAGTGTGACACAAGTCCGGGTCACTGTGTCACCATCAGCCCAACAGAGCTGGGAGAACCCACCGTGAGGGCACAAGCCAGAGGCAGGATGGAGCCAGAGTGGGGGCCCTCCCCGGCTCTGCCACCAGCTGTGGGGAAACCCAGGCCACGTGGGCTCAGCTTCTTCACCCACGCAGTGAGCAGCTGGACCACATATCATAAAACTCCTGATCCTCTGGTTTTCCACCAGAGTAGGGATCTGACCCTTTCAAATGAAACTGTGTGTTTGGCCAGTGACCACCACCTTCCAGTAATTTCAAGGACACACAATTTTGTCTTATCTGTTTTTGCATAGTTCTGTGTTTCAACTTTTATCCTGGAGCTGACACATTTAGAAACCTGTTGTTGAGTGCATGTGGGTACTTCGAGTCCGGGGAAGGGTCTGGCTGGATGATGTTCAGACATGGAAGTATGGAAAGCCTGGAGAGTCTCCCCCATCAGGCTCCAGGCAATCCAGACGTCCTGGCACTGGCCCCCCGGGGCATCTCTGACAGATGGAAGTTGGTTGGTATTTGGCAGCAACCGTGGAGCCTGCTCAGGTCGGAGGTTCTTTGAAGACTCGGGATGTGACCTGATTTTTCTTTATCTTTTTTGATACAAAATTTTAATTGTGGTAGAATATACATGCATAACATAAAATTTATCATATTAACCATGTTTAAGTTCATTTCAGGGGCATTAAGCACATTCACATTGTTGTGCAACCATCCCGCCTTCCATCTCCAGAACTTTCTCATCTTCCCAAAACTGAAACTCTGTCACCATTGAGTACTCTCTCCCCATCCCCATCTCTTCCTAGCCCTGGCACCACCATCTACCTCCTGTCTCTACGCTTCTGACTTCTGTAGGTACCTGTGCAAGTGGAACCCCACAGTATTTGCCCTTTTGTGACTGGCTCGTGTCACTGACCATAATGTCCTCAAGGTCCTTCCATGTAGCAGGTGTCAGAATCTCCTTCTTTTCTAAGGCTGAGTAACATTCCATTGTGTGTATCTGCCATATTTTGTTTATCCATCTTCTGTCACGGACACTTGGGCTGCTTCTATCTTTTGATTATTGTGAGTAATGCAGCTGTGCACATGGGGGTGCAAATATCTCTTTAAGTACCGTGTTTTCAAATCTTTTGGATGAGCACCCAGAAGAGGGATTGCTGGGTCATAAGGTAGTTCTAGTCTTAAGTTTTTGAGGACCCTCTATACTGTTTTCCACAGTGGCTGCACCAGTGTACATTCCCTCCAACAGTTCCCTTTTCTCCACGTCCTCACCAACGCTTGCTATTTTCTTGCTCGTGTGTGTGTGTGTGTATGCATGATTCTTTAACCACATTTTTCTGGCTGGTTCTCACAGGCTTTGCCTCGCTGCTCTGGAGCTATGGGCCTGGCTGTGTTCCCAGGCACAGCACCTTGGCCTGGGGAAGCGTGAGAACCCATGAGCGCCTTCTGAAGGGGGCTTTTGGTTTCTGCAGGGGAAGACCCTTCCTGCATAGGGAGCATGGAAATTTTCCTTTGCTGGCTGGGGAAGGAAGTTGTCATGTAAACGGATCAACAGACCTGGGGAAAGGGATGGTCCTCACTGCTGTGGGTCCAGAGTTACGAGGTTGGAAATGTACCACCACAGGACCGGGCCTATCGCAGGAAGTAAGCAGCGTGTGGCCAAAGACTTCCTTTAGTCTTGTGGGCCGGTAAGGGAGTGGGTAGAGACACTGGCTTTCCCAGAGTCCTTTGTCTTTCACCAGATGGCCAATGTAAGGGTTGTTTCTCAATGCTGACGATTTCCTTGAGTGACGTTGTGAGCTTGCCTTCTCCTCTGAGGCCAGTTAGGTGTCTACGCTGCGGCTACTTGGGATACAATCCTCCCTAAAAAATACGGGAGATGTTGCTGTGCCAAGAATGGGAGTCCTGGTCGATAGGCTTGTAAGGACTGGTTCCGGAGGGTGGGGGGATGCAGAGGGCATGGAGGGAACCCCACTCCTGCCAGAATAAACAGCAGACAAAGCCCCCAGGCTCCGTAAGTGTAGAATTTCCTCTGAGCTCTCTGCCAGACCCCAGTGACAACCGCTCATCATTTAATGCATCGAAGCAAATCATACAGAAGCCTAGGCAGGTTTGCCTTTGAATTTAAACCGGCTTTAGAGAGTAGATTCAGAAGTCTTGTTCCTGCCATGTAAATAACCTTCGAGGGAATCGTGTCCCCACCGCGTGGAAATGCCGCTGGTTCTGACGTGAGCGTTTTGTGTGTCCTCACTGTCCTTTTGTAGGTGGGGAGTGCATGGGGCCCTCACTCAGCACCCCCCCAACCATTCGCCCTTCCTCCTGCCCATCGCCTCCCCCACCCACGCCGTCTCACCAGCCAAGTCTCTGTCTTTATTTTGCAAAATCCTTTTTCCCTGACCCCTCACACATAAAAGTGGAATTTGGCCACTAACCGCAGGTTGGCACAAAGCTTTTAAACAGTCTTGCTCTGATTAAAGCACACTGTGGGTTGCTCAGCTTGCTACCATCTATATATCCTGGATGATGAAATCGAAAACTGGATGGACAAACATAAGCGTCTTGTCTGTTGGACAGCAAAGTACGACCCCTCGCAACCCTCCAACAGCCGCTATTGTCCCTGGACGCCGACTCTGAATCAGTATCTGCTTTCTCATTAGCTCATAAATTACAGGGAAGTTGGTGAGGTTGGGCTTTGGCTGTCAGTCTGTCCATCTGACTTCTAGCTTCTGGCTTGAGCACCTCATAGTAATGTGTTGTTTAGTGGAGCACAGTAAGAAATAAAGCTTGTGTTTGCTTTTAGACCCAGAGATAAATGTGGGGAACTATTAAATACTCTCTAACTTCATAAGGCCTCCCAGGAGGAATTTGCCCTCAGAAGATCATGGAGCTGAGCCTAGAAGTGCCAACCAAGTGAAATTATTGGGGCTCTAATAATGGTTGGCTCACTTATACACTTGGTTGTCTTTCCCTGTCTTTACCCATGGGCTTTGTTCACTATTTATTGAGGCCCAGAAGCTGTAGAACAGCTCAGCAAGATGCAGTCACTCACTCACTCACTCGTTCATTTATTTATTCATTTATCTATTGAGCACCCGCTATGTGCCATCTCTGTCACAAACCTTTCTTCTGTCCAGGAGTCAGTATTTTGGTGAGGATGGTGTGGGCTGACGCTTTTCCACGGCAGATGGGCCCCTCGGCCTCCCTGCCTCCCAGGTAGAGGAGGTTCCGGCACAGCTTGGATCCAGCAAACCTGCAGGCCAGCGGCATCTAACTTGTGAGCACACGCATGGCCCAAAGTATTCTCTGAGGCACAGAAGTGTCATTGCATTTTCCCAGAAATAACATGATGTCACTTGCCCACAGACCTGCCCCCTGCAGACAAATTTAACCCTTCTCGTGACCTGCCTGTGGCATTAGTGGGACAGACGAGGGAGAGATAAAACAATAAGAACCAAAGAAGGGCTTTAAAGGAGACACATACACTGAAACAGTTTTGAAAAGGGAATTTCTTCTACAGTCACTTGCACCTCCATTCATTTGTGGCCCTCCACCCTTCCTGGCTGAAGCGAAGTTCAGCTCACCATGGGGGCCTGTCAGGAAAGGGACAGAGGGCTGGTCCAGCCCCAGGCAGAGTGAGTGCTAAGCATATGTACGTCCCTGGAGAAAATGCTGTGAACGCCGTTGGAGTGCTAACAGTCCACATTTAAGGGGGTTTGTAAGAAGAGTTATTATTCAATAAACGTGCCACATGCTACAATAGGCGTCAGGCACATGCTCGGTACTGGGGACACAAGGTCACTGCATCTTCGTGCCGCTGCATTTCTGCAGAAGAGACGTTTGGCTCCAGAGATGCCAGGACATCAGCGACTCCACGGTGGGCTCGGGGCTCCGTGGCCCTCATCCAGGCCCACAGGCTCCTGCACCCTCAGGTGTGCTGGCTGTTGCCGGGCACCCTCCCCCGTGACATGACTGAGTTCGGATGACGCTCTTCTCTCTTGGAAGTCCAGGGGAGATGTCCAGAGTCTCAGCATCCAGCATAGGCACAATGTTCTTTCTCCTTTTGGGTCTGAGTTCCCCGGGACAGCTGCAGCCTGGGTCTGCTCCTTGCTTCCAAGCCAGTGTGTTTCTGCAGCAAAGAACCTCTGGATTGGTAGGGTTGCTGGGCGGGCAGCTGAGCAAGGTGGCCATGTTCTTCCCCCATGACTGTTTCAGTGATTGAGAAGCCCGCAACTTTGTGCCAACTTAGTGTGGCGAGCCCTTGAGGGCCATCGAAGCTTCGTGATGAAAACAAGCCTCCACGCTGGGCGCAGGACTTTCAATCATGGGGCAAATGCTTACGTTGTATGTGAAGTGAAATACAGCAGGGTACAAAGCCATGTACTCAGTGTGGACGTACCATATGTAAAAAGGGAGGAGAAGGGAGGAAACACACTAAAATATTAACAGGGCTTAGAGTTGAGGGCTGGGATTAATGGTCTCGTCTGCATTTTCTAGATCAACCCCAGGTAGCATTTGTGACTCTTCTCATCACAAAAAATAAACTTTATATTAAAACATACATGGCTTCATGGTCTTCACACTCTCCCTTCGGGTTTAAGATCACCTGACGAAGAAGCCCTGCGATTCGAACGGGCAGCTGCTGTCTGGGTCTACACGCCTTCTGAGTCCACTAAGCAAATGTTGGCAGACGCTGTCAGGTGGGTCACCAGGGGACGGAGTCACTTACGAGATGAAAACAACACAAAAACAATATGGAAACGAAAACTAACATTCCACCAACTCCATCAGAGGTGAGCTTGCCCTTAGGGACAGGTTGAGAAATAACCATTAAGCATGTGCCCTGTTCCCTGCCCCCAGCCCTTTGTGTCTGTGGGCCTGCCTGCTTTAAACATGTCATATCCATGGGATCAGACACGTGGTCCTTGGTGACCAGCCTCTGTCACTGAGCACAATGTTTTCAGGCTTCACCCGTGTTGTAGTGTGTAGTATGTGTATGTATCATGCTCCATTCCTTTTACGGCTGAATAATGTTCCATTGTATCAAATAGCTTACAGTTTGTTGGCCAATTCAGGTTCAACAGACGCATGGTCAGTTTCTGATCTATTTGCTTCTAGACAGTTCCACACCCACACGGCTGCAATCATACCAAGTTCTCACCAAGCCATTGGTCTTAAGTCTGCTTCATTCCTTGCTTTCTTGCACCCCACGTCTCTCCTTCGATTGGACAGTGGCGACCTGGAGCCTTCCTGGAGTACTATGCCTGTCCCTCGTCTCTTTCTAGGCCACTTTCAAAGACCATGCCAGTCTCATCTCTTTCCATTTGAGACCTAAAAGCAGTTGACTTGTTTGACTTGTAAGGCCCTGAATTTCTGAACTTCTACTCCTTTCCAGATAATACCAATTGCAATGGCTCTCAGACAGCACTGATTGTCATACACAGAGGTCTTTTATACATCACCAGGTGAAGAAAAAAAACACTCTTCTAATAAAATCATGACATGTCACATAGTGAAAAAGCAGTTACAATGTGAGAAAAACCAGTGCACGTCACAGTCAATGGCATGCGGTAATGACACAAATGACCAACGCTTACTGAGGCCTTACTCCATGCCAGACACTGTGGGTTATCCCTTGAGAGAAGTGTCCTTATCATCATCTCTCTTACACCGTGGAGCCGTGGCGGCAGAGTGGGGAGGCCAGCAGCGGTCGCATCACAGCCCTCGCCCAGAGGACTGCTGTCGGGTGGGTTCTGTCCCTCGTGCGAGCGTTAGTGTGTTTGCTGTTCACTCAGTCGTCCGATGACAGCATTTGTGATCACTTGGAGTACTGTGCACGCGGGTGCATGGGATTTTCCTTCCCGGACCCTTCAGTCTAGGTGGGGGTGAGTAAAGGATTATAGTAAAGTACGAAAGCAAGAAGGCGAGGAGGGACGTCAGCGGGCACCCCCACCCGGCGCACACTCTGTCCTCTGTGTGTGCGACTGTGTCCCTCCAGCCCATGGTCCATGGGAACACGAGCCCTCTCTTTCCCAGTGTCCGGATCCCATGGAAGGACACAGATAGCCTGACTCCATGCCATGGCAGGTTCTGCTAGTTGCCAACTGAGATCGCCTCCCCTTGTTGCTTGATTCAAAAACACATTCTATTTCCTGTGACAATGTGTCCTGGAAAAGACTGCATTCCAAGATCAGTTTGCAATTAGGAGAGGCCATATGACCTCGTCTTATACACGGAATTATGATGTAGAAGTTTAAGTAAGACTCCATAACGGTGGGGGTGGGGTAGCATTTTATACTTTTTTGTTTTCCCTCACTTGCTCCTAGTGTCAACACAGAGGCTATGGATTTGCTGCCTGGAGTCCCCGCAGCCATCTTGGACCATGAGGTCCCTTGGAGGTGGAAAGCCTTGTTCCGGGCTGGCAGATCAGAAAGATCGGAACTCCAGCTCCAGGGATACTTTGATGCTGCCATAGCAGCCTGTGTCCCCTGTGCCAGAAACCAAGTCCTAACTTAAGCCATTGTTACTGTGCAGCCAGATGACACCTTAGTTGATGTACTTGCCCACAGAGTGACAGGTGGTTTAGGGTAGGAAGTCACTAGGATGATAGCACCTCCAGGACCACATGGAGGGGAAAGGGAGCGTCCACAAGGAAGGGTGCCGTTAGATGACAGCTTCTCCACTGCAAACACCTGCCACTTGCTTCCACTTTCTAAGGGCCCAGCCCCTGCTGAGCTCTGTACCTGCATCGTCACTTAAGCCCCATCCAAATGCTGGGACAAGACTCTCTTAGGACTCTGGTGAGTCTCAATGTACAAATGAGAGAACAAAGGCTGAGGAAGGCCACTTTCTCCAGGCCACTCATTTGGGAGCTGGATTTCAATCTGGCCCTGTTTGACTCAGGGACAAACCCTTAAACCCTACACAGATCCCCCAAAAGCTGTGCAGATGAGAAAGCAGGAGAGTGGCCCAATCAGATCTGTGGCTTTGTCTATCACAAAAGTGAAAAAGCAGTTTAGAGAAGGGAGTGGTTCACGGCAGGCAGGAGGCAGGAAGACCTGCAATGCCTGTGAGGTGGGGTAAGTGACATGGGGACAAGAGAGTGTTCATTGCTGAGCTTTCTCAAGCCCTCAGTGGAGTTGGTCCCTGTTAGATAAGATATTCATCTCATAAGTTTTCAGTAAGAGCCACTAGAGATTAATGTGCTGTCTTGAGTTTCTGTTTGATTATGTTTAATAACGATCAGGAAATGTGCTGTTTGTTTTCAATACAGTCAATGTTTTTAATTATGAGCTTCTCAAGGGGCACACTCGGATGGCTTGGGGTGTTTGTGTTCATGTGAAATGAAGTGAAAATTAAGAAGCTAATATCGCTCTGAAAAACACTGCTGGGCTCCTAACCAAGATGGCCCCTTGGAGGGGCATCTTCCCCTGAGCTCGAGGCAGTGTGCTTCAGACCAAGGGATTGTTTAGCAAAGAAGGGTTTGTTTGATTTGGTTTTGCCAGTTATGAAGCCTGAGAAACTTCCAATGATACCAAACCATGCAAAAAATGGTGAAGGCTGTCATCTGTCTCTGATGATTGTGGAAAGAATCCATTCAGAAGGTCTTCCTATTAGCCAAGAATGGGGAGTTTAACTTCCTTGGCTCTTAATAATAGTTTTGCTTTATGCTTTTCTTGTTAACATTTCAAGAGTATAGCCTGTGTTCTCCAAACCAGAGACAACTGGTTTAAACCATACCCTCAGAATATTCTCAGCTACCATGTGCCAGGACCAAATGGCATCATGGTATGTTGAAGGCTTACCCAGGGATATGCATCTCTACTAGCACCCACCTCACCTCAGGCTGAAATGCCTTCTCCACCTGAGCTCCATTTTTCTCTATTTTCCTCTAACTTCCCTGGGAAGGGTGTTGGGCTCCCTTCCTGCCTTCTCACGTCATCTCTCTGTCTCATCCAGACCAGATCTTTAAGCTTTAAGTCCATCTCTAGGGCACGAACTCTCAAATCTGCCTCTGACATTGACCTTCCACCAGATTTCCAGGCCTTCTCAGCCTCTCCACCTGATGTCTCACGGGCAAGTACAAATTAAGGTGGCAGAAACAGAACCCACCACTTCTACCTGCTCCAAACTGCGTCTGTCCTCTCTCAACCTTCCCATCTCAGTAAACGGCACCACTCAGTTCCTCAAACCAAAAATCTAGGGACTATGTCACCACACCCAATCCACTCGCCAGCTTTACCTCTAAAACATTACTTTAGTAGGTCCTCACCTCTCCATCTCTGCTACCATCATCAGACCCCCCACGGGACACACTGCACTTCCTGTTTCCACTTGATCCTTCACGAGTGCTCTCCACTGAGCAGCAGGTGTTAGCCTTGGAAAATTTAGACCAGAGCATGGCACTCTCTGGGTTAAAACCCTCTAGTGCCTCCTGGTTGCACTTGGCATAAAATCTGAGCTCTGTCCTCACCACCTTCCCCAGCTCCAGCTTGGGAAACATCAGCCATGCTGCCCTTTTCCAGGTCCTGCCACTTTTCAGGCTTTGGGGGCCTCAGCATTATCTGATTTCGTGTCCCCTGAATGCAGGCTGGCCCCTGACCATCATGCAGATCTCAATTTAAAAGGCACCTCTCCAGATTGGCCTTTCTAGATGGCCTGGTCAATCCTTTTACCCTATGCTAGTGTTTTGCACAGTTCATATTACTAGCTTGCATTTTTCTCAGGTACTTCATTTCTGTCTCTGTCTCACTGGAATGTAAGCTTCACAAGAATAGGGACCTTTTGTGTCCTTTTTCCTGCTGTGTCCCCAGGAACTGCATCAGTGCTCAGCATCTGGCAAACATCCATTAAATATTTGTTGGATGGTTGAGGTCCAGACTTCTTGTATTTGTCACCAGGTGGCCTGATAGCTTCTCTATTATGGTTTGCTCTGCTAACTAATGTTTTATAACCATGCAGCTTATGCGTAGGCACTGTTTTAAAAGATGAGGCATATTTAGAATGTGATTCATTCATTTAAAATTCTAAACTTTTGACTGTACCCTGTGACTCAGATACTGTATTGATGGGGTGACTTTCAAATAATCAACCACACATATCTGGCATTTTACCAAGTCAATGGCATTTACGAACAACAGCCCATACTTAGATATCCCTTATGGTTTCAGGCATTTTACATGTATTAGCTTTTTATTTTCACATAGCCCTCTGAGGTTGGAACTGCTGTTCTCTGTTTTGCAAATGGGCTGAGTGTATCTGTTTGCTAACGCTGTGTAACAAATCGTCACAAACCGAGTGGCTTAAAAGAAGCCTACTAATCAGCTCGCAGTTCTGTGGGTCAGAGCCTGGTGGCGCTTATGCAGGGTCTCACGCACTGAAGCCAGTGTGTTGGCTGGGCAGGGCTCTCCTATAGAGGCTGGGAGGGCAAGTCCCCCACAAGCCCACCTGGGTTGTTCGCAGAGTTTGGTGCTGGTGACTGTGGACCTGAGGTCCCGTGTCCTTGCTGGTTCTCAGCTCTAGAAGAAGCCCTCCTTTCTGAGCACACGATCCCCTTGTGCTCTGAGTGTCCAACTTCCTCTTCTACTTGCAGCCAAGGAAGCACATCTGCTTTGAAAGGGCTCACCCATCCGTCCCTTCTCTCACGGGCAGTTTGCTTGGCCTCACTTACATCTGCGAAGTCTGTCTCAGGAGTACTTAGTGTTCAACTGGAAAACTAGGACTGAGACTCTCATTCTTTTGCAAACAGTCTCATTCCAAATTGGAATCCATGCTCACAGACGACCTCAATCAGAATAAACTACTGGACATCCAGGCCAAGTGTAGGTTTGTCTTTTTCTCTTTTCACCATTCGATGGTGACAGGGGTCACGTAAAGCACTGCTGTTGTCAGTTGAAGTCTAAAACAGTGCTTTGGGGATAAACAATGAGGTGCCAGGGTTGGCCCTTGTGCAGTCGTGCCACAGCTTCCATGTCTGCCATCCTCCAGCCTGTGGTGCACAGACACACCTTGTCCCGAGGGAACGAACCAAAAGACAAGAATGGGACTTACTCGCATCAATGTGCCCAAGAGACAGATGTCTGTGCTATTCTGAGGGAGACAGCTTCTGTCCTCGCACCAGGCTGGACTGCGCCTCCCTGGGAAGGCTCGTGTGCTGTGCTCCCTTGGAGTAGACTGAGAGTTAGAGCCCAGCAGGGGCCAGTTGCCCACTGGCATGCAGGAGAGGCCCTCTGCACACCCTTCGGGGCGTGGGCTGTACCATCAGCCATGACTTCCTCATTTCTGAGGTTCCTTCGAGTTTGAATTCCGTGAGGAAAAGCTGTGAACTCGAGAATTGGAAATCTCTTCGCACCTATTTCCTAATTTGTCAGATGTCACCCCGCGCCACAGTGGTGTTGATGAAAACTGTCAAGTTCCCAGCTGGAGTGTTCTTTAAGGTCATCTGGTCCAGAGAACCCAACCCTGACACGCCTGGACACCGGAGGAGTCTGGGGTTAGCACAAATCATCTCTGTGCTCAAATGTGTGTCAGGCACACTTATACTGCTCTTTTTGGAGGGCCATTTGTAGCTTTGATCAGGCACTCAAAGGAGTCATTGCACACCCAAAGTTGAGAACAACCGAAGCAATCTAAACCCTTCCAGATGCAGACATAAGTGCCCCTTTGAGGATCCCAAACAGATGACCAGTTAGTTCCTGTATGAAAAACTCAAAGGACAAGGACAGTCATGGGGTTGGTGACAATGGAGGCAATGGTGTGTAGAACAGGTTGTCCTGGCTTGAGAGAGCTCATCTGTGCCTGTGGGGACTCAGAGGGATGGCCACTGACCACCGCTGGCATCATCCCAGGAGATGGCCCTGTGAGCTGGGATATGGAGTCTCCGAGTGACAGAGCAGGGGGAAACCAGGACTAGGAGCCTTGGCCAGTAGCCCCAGAACAGAGGCACCTGGGGAGGAGAGAGACAGCAGTCAAGGTCAAGAAGAGCATCAGGACATACATAACAGGGGTTCATGTGAGGAGAATGACTACTTACGAGTTTCTAACAAGAGGAGTTCCTAACAGAGAGGAGTTCCTAACAGAATGGCAGTCCCACTGCTGGGTATCTGCTGCAGAGAAATGAAAACGTGGGTTCATGCAAAACGCCACACTCAGATGACTGCAGCAGCTGCACCTGTCACGTGTGTCCCTGAAAGGGGAATGGATGAAAACCTCTGGGAAATCCATTCAGTGGAACAGCACTTAGAAATCAAAGGAATATCATGACACATGCAGCAACTTGGATGGATCTCAAGGGCGTGCATGCGTGTGTGTGTGTGTGTAGCAGAGCAGGACTTCTGCACTCCCAGGCCTGTCCCGTCAGAGCCCTTAGCCGCTGACCTACCCAGATCAGTGCACAGAGCACCCATCTCCACAGTTAGTTCAGCCCATTGGGTCCAGACCCCGAGGGAGACGCCTGCCCTCTCACTGATGTCCTCACACCAGCCGTCTTCTCGGGGAAATGGGCTTGGTCCATCCTCCAACCTGTGCAACTGTCAACATTTCTCTCCAGGATTTCTCTCCCTTTCTTACTAACACGCACTTCTTCTCCCCTTCCTCAAATCCGACCTCCATCATCCATCTAATGGATTCCCATTACCTTGGTGAAAAGTGCCACCTCCCCATAAAAGGGGGCTTTGGTCTCAGCTGTAATGTTTTAAGGGCTTTCATAGGAAAATGCTATTGGTGCACTACTTGTTGAATTTTTAAAATTGCTGTCGCTTTTATCACGGATGATGCCACATACTATGGCCCATGGACACGCATGTATTGTGCCCCCGCCACCTCCCCGGCCAACATCCTATGCTGGCTGTGGGCTCTCCTTCACTGAGGCCAAGGCCTCCCATCAGCCTCTCCTGCGTCGTCAGTTTTTCCCTTTCTACCAATTCATTTCAATCAGTAAGTATACAGATAAGCTGTTACTTCTCTTAACAGAAAAGGAAATGTCCCTGGACTTCACTGCCCCTCCCATTACAGCCCCATTTCTAGAAAGTGGTGTCTCCACTCATTGTTTTCCTTCTCACTCCCCCTTTCTCTCTCCCTCCCTTCAGACCTTCACACCCCCTCCCCAACATGAACACCCCCCTCGCCAAACCCCATCCCCCCTCAGTCACCTCTCAGGGGTGATCACACAAGTCATCATTATCTCCTCTGAAAACACCTTCTTCACTTACCTTTCCAGGGGCCACCCTCTCCCATCCCTGGCACCCCCCCATGCCTGTCTCCCTGCAGCTGCAGGGCCCCAGGGGCTCAGTTCTTGCTTTCTTTCCCTCTGGGGAGGGAAAGAACACACATCCTCTGGTGAACTCGGCCAGTCTCATGGCTTGATGGACTGTATTCCATCTAATTTAAGATGCCGTCAGTTATAAGTGTACCACTGAGTTTAAATTCCAACAAGGAAGGAAAAACACTGCCTACTTAAACTCTGACCTCCCATCATGTCAGTTGCAGGTGTCCCCTTGCTGTCAGAGCCCCTGAACTGCTCTGGGTGAGTGCTGACCTTCTCTGCCCCAAGTCCCCAGGGGGAGCAGGCTCAGTGTCTGCCCTCTGTCCCTCCCTCCAGCTCTCTTTATCACCCCGCCTGTGGGATCCTTACATGGTGTCAGGGCGGTCTCACCTGGGACTGTGACCCGCCCTGCGGCACCATGGCCCATGGGGATTTACTCCCTGGTTTCTGCACTGCATATCCTGCACAACTATGTATTATTCACTTCACGATTCTTCAAAATCCTTTTTCTTCCTTTCTTTATAATACTCTGTCCTAGACTTTTGCAGCTTGAAAGCAAGAATGAGACTAGCTGTCTGCATGTTTCCCTGCCGTTCCTGAGGCAATGGCCAGAGTGCTGGGCTTCACTCTAGTTCCGCCCCGTGAGCCTGTGACTGTGGCTGCAAAAAGCCGTGGCCTGACCCACACAGGCCCGGGAGCCCACCCGGGATCCAGTCGTGGTGGCAACGGGTGGCATTCCCTTGTTTTGCTTTGTCCCATCAAGACTCTCCCTGGGTGTGGGGTGAAGTCCATCACAACTTACATCACGCTGCTACCGAGTGGGGTGGGGATGAAAGAATTGTGGGGGTACCGTGGGGTCTAGTCCATAGGACCAAAGGCAGGGGGGTGGTGTTTGCAAATAGAAGTGATGTGGGCCTGTGTTTACGCCCCTGGACAGGGGCAGGCTAAGGAAGTTGGAGGACAGGGCCTTTATCTGCTTAGGAAGAAGTGAGGTGGAGAGAGGGCGGGGCTGGATCTGCTATGTGGGCCTTACCTTACCCCAAGGGAGGGAGGTGGTGAGATTTGTTTGCTCCCGGGAAGGAGGGACCTTGAGCATGCTCCCTCTCACCCTCGTGTCCCCAGGACAAGCACTATCTGTGGGTGTACTGGGGTCATGTGCCATGTCATGATATACTCTTGGGGACATGCCAATGGGTAATTTCTAATCGACCCTCTCCATTGATCAGAATTGTTACCGTCTTAAAGGACAGGTCACTTCAAGGCTAAAATTTTTGTTTCCTTCTCAAATGAATAGAAAGTACGTCCACTCGACACGTGTCTGCAGAGTTTGGGAGGATGCAGTGTGAGGCACGGAGGTGTGTGAACAGAGTTTTCAACAGTCCTTTGCGAGACTCCATGTGGCCTAGGAGACAGTAATGTGAACTCTGCCACCGGGTGGCGTGGGGACACGTGTGGGCTCTGCAACGCTGGGCAGGCCCCTGGCCTTCTCTGTGCCTCGCTGCTCTGCAGGACAGTGCGGACAATGTCCCCGCCTTTCTCGCAGGGCTATTTCGAGGATCAGAGGTTGTAATGCTCCTGTGTGTTTAGGAGGCTGACGGGCACATGTCAAATGCTCCAAATGTGAGTCTTCAGTATTTATGACAACCCCATGGCATGCTAGAATGCAGTCTTGAGAACTGTGACTTGTTTATTTTCCTAATTCAATGAAACCTACATTTTTGCAGTGCTGTTTTTATTGGAGAAAGAGCCTGCAGATGTTTAAAAAGTGTTTCCATATTTAAAATGTCATTGTTGTACTTTTTCTGGTGGAACATGCAGGAATGAGCCAGCTTGAAGAGAAACCGCTCTAGAACATTCCGTATTAGCAGTCCCCGGGGGTATTAATACATTGGGAGCGGCCTTCCCTCTCACACTAATGCGCGCTTCCACTTCCCCGCCCAAATGAAAAGAGCTGTGGGTGGATGGTCCATTGGGAACTCAGACACAGCTTTTATGGGACTATCCAGTGTGACACTGTGTAAGGAGGACCTGGTTCCACTGACCTTCCATGGCGGTCACTCATATTGTTGCTTTGGGTGGAGGACAAGCTTCGTGTCTAAGGCCTTACCCTGGAATGTTCTGGAAGACTTGTTGTAACAATGTTGCTGTGGAAGAAACCACTGATAAAGTGATGATGCCTCTGGCAGGGCACATGCAGCAGGAGGGTGTGGCTGCCACTCGAGCTGACATTTCCCAATTATGTCAACTTTCTTTAATTCATTCCTCGTGGGTTTTTTTTTTTTTTTGTGTGTGTGTGTGTATGGTTCTGCAAAGCCCTTTGCTGGATGGCACCTTCCAGAGCAGGAGACCAATGCCCACACAGCTGTGAGCAGCATTGCTCCCGGCTCCCCACGCTTCAGTGGGAGGGGCTCTGGGCAGGACAGACGGCTGGGTGCTCGCTGGCTTCTGCAGGGGTATGTAGTTGAGCAGCTCTCTATCAGGTCCACGTGGGCCAGCAGAATGCCGCGACAGCAGTAGGGCTTCAGGCCCAGCATGTCCAGAACGTCCCCCGCAGTGTACTGGGCTTGCAGCAGCCCCAGGTAGGCCTCCCACTTGTTGCCGACGATCTTGCCGCAGGTGAAGCAGCGCACAGGGATGATCATGGCGACAGTGGGACAACCTCTTCGTGGTTTTATAAATTAATATGTTTTCAGTTCCCCCAGACATTAATGAATTGACTTAATACAGGTTTTCATAAATAAAGGCTGACTTTCCATATAGAGGACAAAAGTAACAACACACATCCTCTGCTTCAATCGACCTGCAGACTCCGGGCATCCTGCCTGTTCCTCAGGGGCCCCTGGGCCCACTGCCTAAGATGTGTCCCTCAGGGGGCTGCTCTGGGGCTGCTGCCCTGCCCCCACTCACCTCACTCTCTTAAAGAAAACACTGCAGTTAATTGCGCAATGAAGATATGCCTAAGTTCCAGAAAGTGAACAAGTTTTCTACTCTCCTGGAAAAAACCAACAACACAACAACAAAAATCCCAAACTGCAAAAAATAAAGATATTTGGCTCATTGATTGAGACGGTACAACTCTCAGAAGGAGCTCAAAATACTAGGTATTGTCTTATAACAAATGCCCTGATTTTCCTGTTATAAGAACTGAGATATAGAATAATGAACGAGTATTTTTCCCTAAGATGAAACCAGCTGTTAGTGGACATTAGGTCTGCTGACCCATCCAGGTGGAGGGCTGCTGCACGCAGACGCACGTGCCTGGTCTTTCATCACCCCCCCCCCCAAAAAAAAAGTCACTTCCTTGTTTTCTCTGTATGCTTCAGGGGTGTCAGAGTATGGTCCACGCAGTAGTAGGCACTCCATTGAAAAGTTTTAAGGGCAGTAGTGTTCACCCATGGCCTCGCATGTGTCACCCTCCAGAAACCATGGTCAGCCTGATGAGATCACAGCCACCTTCCTGGCTTCTCAGAGGCTGCTGAGCGTCCAGGGATGCTGTTCTCTCCACTTCTCATAATTTCAAAATGTGGGAAGTGGTGGCAGGCTTCCCCACCTGGCACCCTTCCAAAGAAAACTGAGAGGCAGAAGCTACTCCATTTCTGCATGAAAATATTTATCAACAGTGTTTAAAAATTCAATTGTTATACCTTTTAATATTCAAATCTTGCATATTCTTGAAGTCTGAAAGATGGATACAAAATATTTTGTTAAGTCACTGAGTCCTGAAAATGGGGCATATACCTTCCTAATAAACAGCTGTTGACCCTGACAAAGAAGATCTATTAAGAAGGGCTCTTGGTGGCTCACTGGGTTCATACTTAAAAACAGAGCCTAGCAACTACTTCTACCCAGGGGCCTCTCATGCAAGCAGCGCTTCAGCGAGAAGTCCGCACTGAACTGCCTGCCTGCACTGTGTTCCTACTGGTGCCACCAGCCCTTATAAAGGAGTTCTTGGAATCCTATTTCAACCAATAGGACTGAGACTTTCCCCTTCCATTGGAGCCAAGCAGCTATATCCCATCAGCATCTTCACCAACCAATCAGAGAGGCTCCATTTTGACTAATCAGGACAGTGCTTTTTGGACCAATCAAACTGTGAGGATTTAGAGTCCTCGTTTGCATGATGATGGACGAATCAGGGACCAGGGGCGAGGACTGCTCTCTATATAAATCAGCTCCCCTCTGGCTGAGAGAGCATGCTCTCCCTTTCCACTGAAAACCGGAGACTGTGTTTCCCAGGCTGGAGCACCAAAGATTTCTTGGACCAGAGCAGAGCATAGCAGAGCCACCTGGGCCGACGGCCACCTCCCAGCCATGCTGCTTCATAATTGAGCTGTAATGCTATTGAGCTGCTCCACAGCCGTGAGCTATTTGCCCTGAATAGAGTTTCTGTCTTCACTGCACACCAAACTGAAGGTCCCTGTTGGTGTTGAATTGGTGACAATGACCCTGGGTTGACACAGCTTTGAAGAGATCATGATTTTAAATTCTGCGATTTATTGTGTCATAGGAAAAGATGCAGAAGGAAACATGGATGGAAATAAGCATTACCAGGACAAAGTAATCCGAACCTCCTTAAAGAGTCAGACCCTATTCTGTTCCTCTCCCTTCCCTGAAAGGCCTTGAAAAGAACACGAGTGTCATACATGAGCTTTGATACATTTCAAAATTTCAGTGTATGTTTGAAATTCAAATACACATGAGATATTACTTCTCAGTTGTTCTCAACTCTCCCAAACAAAGCCTTTCCCCTGAGGTGACATGTGAGGTCGTGGGTCTCCCTGCCAGGGCCGGGAAGGCTGTCCTTCCAGGAAAGGCTGCTCAGACGCTGGGAACCGACCAACCCCGCTCACAAGAATGAACAGAATGTCGGGAGAGGAAGTGGTGGCTGTGAGTCAGCATGAGTCATCTTGTTCCAATGAGAATGAAGACTGAGGTGTGCGCCTCTCTCTCTCCTCCTCTCTCTCTCTCTCTCTCTCTCTCTCTCTCTCTCTCTCTCTCTGTCTCTCTCTCTCTCTCTGTCTCAGTCGTGTGGGCATCATTGGGAATGGAGGGAAATAAGCGGCTGTATGGTCCTTCCTTTTTGAGTTTCAGACTGGAAGTTCAGGCAGGCTGTTCCTGAGCCGGGCTCTGCCTCTTGACCATCACAGCACCTTCCTGGGGAGGTGGAAGCATCAGCTGCTCTCTGGTGAGTATGCTTCTGTCATTTTAATGATCATTTCTGCAGTTTGCCTCAGAGTCTCCGCTGAGTCAAAGTTGTTGTGTTTGGAGTGGACACTGTGTTTCGTTCAGATGTTGAGGAGCCACCATTTGGGAGAAGTGGCTCCCTCAGTCTCCTCCCTCAGAGCTACTGCATTTCTGCCTGATTATCTGGAGAAGTTTCTGGGCTGGTAATTGTCAGTATGTCGTCTTGGAAGAGATGGTGATGACTGCCTGGAGAAGAAGCTGTTAGAGACTCCTGTGTGGAGCCACAGTCAGCTCCGAGGCAGAGGTGGGGATCTGTGCTAAGCCACGGGTGCTGAGGTGAAGCTTCCGCCTCTCAGAGCTGCAGGAAACAGCTTCGGAGCAGTTTCTGGCCGCATGGTCTCAGCTGCCCAGTTTTAGTGTAAGAAACACAATAGAGAGGGAGAATTTTGGCTTTCCTCTCTAAAGGCATATGAATGAGTCCAGGAATTTACTGTATGTCTTTCCTTTCGCTTAACACTGAGTGTTACAAACTGGTCGAATCAGAAAGAAAAAATGCTGGGGGCTGGGTAGGGGGTGAGGTTGGGGCAACTGAGTCATGGAGGCCTGAGGTGGCCTCAATATGTATTTTTCAAGCTGTCACCATTCTGATCAGGCTTAGCTTTACTGTCAAGTAAAATACAGGAAATATATATTTTTTAAAACATCATTCTACTTACTGTAAATGAAACGGTTACAATTTCATCAAGACCTCATGATAAACATTTTTCGAATTTGCTTTAAAAGCTGCACATCAGTGAGCAGAGTATGACAGAGAGTTTTTTCAGTACAGTCATTTGAGTGCGTGGGCGTCCTAGGTTAGTAATGAGTCAGCACCTAATTTCTAAAATTGGTGGAGCTAAGAGAATGTTTGATCACTCCCCCCCACCCCCAGCATAACACACTGGTTGGTCGCCCCCTTTAGGACGAATTGGCTGTTTGGTCTTTGGTTAAAATCAACTTTGGACACCTTCCGTGTTTGGGGGGGCCCCTCCTAGCATTAGTCCCCGCTCCTCTGTCACACTGAGAGGCCCGTTGGCTAAGGGGTCCCCATGCGAGGACCAGATCCTTTGGCTGATGGTGATATATTTTAGGTTGTGCCTTGATGGGGCTGGTTGAGTACATAGTTTGTTAAAAAATGCAGAGTTTATGATGGGCCGGTGTGGCTCAGGGCTAAAGCGGCTTCTGGTGTCCTGTGACGTCACACCTGCTGAGATCCCAAATGCAGAAGCATTCTGCACGTGCACGTAGGATGGGAAGATGGTTGCCTCGAAGTCAGAGAGCAGGATTTCCTTGTACCTTGCTCTTCTGATTTATAAAGGGAGAGAAATGTTAAGAAAATTCCAAATAAAATAGCTGGGATTGCAGGCAGGCAGCTCAAGGGACAAATGTCATCCTATTGGAATGCAGCCCCCCCATCGAGTTCAGTTGGGCCTGCCCAGGGTCAGGGTTTCATGCTTGGATGACTGTGGGTGGGGACCCCGATCCAGCTGCTTGCCTCTAGAAGCCTCAGGGTTCCAGCCCCAGTCCCAGCCTGCCTCGGGGGGATGAATGGAGGACTGAGATTGGTGTCTGCCAAGTGCTTACTAGGTACACACACAAGGACCCCAGCAACACTAGCTCTACCAGCTTCCACTCAGACCTAGCCTCTGAGGGCCTTGGGCTCACAGCCACTGACTTAGCACCATGACTTTTCAGGGAGGACCCTGCCACCCAAATGTAGCCAGCAGTGCCAACTTGGGGCCTCCGTGAGGCAGACCCCATAGTGTTCCAAGTTCGGGGAGTAGCTGGGCTCCTCTGTCTGTCTCTCTCACTCTCACTCTCTCACTGAGTCGTCCTCGAAAGCACCTAGAGAACGGTCATCTTTATGGAGAGAAGGGCCCATGAGAGGCTGACACCTGCACTGGTGCCTCAGTGCTTCCCATGCATGTATTTCCTCTTGTCCCAATTCGGAGAATCCTGGCTGTTGAGTGGGTGTTGATTCCCAGGTCCTGTGTCGTCACATTCTCCCGGATAAATGCTGCTGGGTGGTGGCTTGAGGTGGCTGATTTTATCCTCAACATCCAGTGTCTTGTTTCGTGTAGAATCTGGACACTCACCCTTCCTTACCCATGAGAAAGAAGCCCGGTGTGAACTGATATTATCACTTTGTAATCAGGAGGAAGAGTCCAGAAATAAGGCCATGGGCATGTTTGGAAAGAGAACATCTATTGATATTATCTGCTGCTTTGTTATTTTTTCCAACTACTGAGAGTTGCTGATTCTGACTGGATGCAGCAGTGAGGGAAGAGGGAAACATTCTATGTCAGAAGCTGATCACATGTTTAACAGGACATCGATGCAAAAAAGAGAACACCGGCAGTTTGATGACATTTGGGAGCTGTCACCCTGCTGCCCGGTGCCCTCAGCCTGAAGTCAAGTTATTAACTTCCTGTTGTCCCACCTTCCTTGTGATGAAACATGAATGGTAATAGTACCTGCATCGTGTGTTGTTGTAAAGATCCGTGATAACTGATTAGCACCTGAGTTACAGGCGACTCAATAACTGTTAACTTATTAACTCAATAACTGTTAACACAGTCACTAACTCAGAAATATAAGCTACACCTGTGTATCTCTACTTGGGCTCTGCCCCACCAGCATCCATAGGAATTGGCTCTTATGTCCTTGACAGATCCATGGCATGTTCTGTCTTCACAAGATAGTTATTGATTAGGTAAACGAGAAATGCTTCTTTGCTTTCTCCAGGAAAACCTGGGGTTCTAGATGTCAGGGTCATCATCACTATAACCATCATCATCATATTGCCATCACTGCCATCACCACCATCATCACCACCATCATCACCATCACCATCACCATCACCACCATCACCACCATCACCATCACCATCACCACCATCACCATCACCACCATCACCACCATCACCATCACCAACATCACCATCACCACCATCACCACCACCACCACCATCACCATCACCACATCACCATCACCATTACCACCATCACCATCACCATCACCATCACCACCATCACCACCACCACCATCACCATCACCATTACCACCATCACCATCACCATCACCATCACCATCACCACCATCACCATCACCACCATCACCATCACCATCACCACCATCACCACCATCACCATCACCACCACCATCACTATCACCACCATCACCACCACCATCATCACCATCACCACCATCACCACCATCACCATCACCACCATCACCACCATCACCATCACCATCACCACCATCACCATCACCACCATCACCACCATCACCACCATCACCATCACCACCATCACCACCACCACCACCATCACCACCACCACCATCACCATCACCATCACCACCATCACCATCACCACCATCACCATCACCACCATCACCATCACCATCACCACCATCACCACCATCACCATCACCACCATCACCACCATCACCATCACCATCACCACCATCACCACCACCACCACCATCACCATCACCACCATCACCATCACCACCACCATCACCATCACCATTACCACCACCATCACCACCATCATCACCATCACCACCACCACCATCACCACCATCATTGTTGTCGGCAACATCTTCACAGTAAAAACAGTTCCCATCTTATTTAGCCCAATCACATGGTAGTAATTTTCTGTGATTATCTTTACCCTCAACACACACACACACACACACACACCCTGGACAAGAGGAAGGATGGCTAGTTACTTGACTCACTTGAGCTCCAGGATTCCCAGGCAGGTGTATCAGGGAGAGCATGTTCTTCAAAGATGCACTGGTTGGGGGAGCCCCTTCCTTCTAGCAGGAAAAGAGAGTCAGGAAAAGCAGGGGACCAGGAAGGTAATCCAGTAGTCTGAGGCCACAGGCCAGAAGAGCCAAGGCCACTAGTCTCAGACTTGCCCCTAGGGTGGAAGCAGCTGGATTCTGTATTCATACTTCCTGCGTAAGCCAGCTACAGTCAACTTCTGATTACTTGAAAATCATGACAGTGTAAGGAGCTGACTCATACTGAAAAATATTAAGTAAGATATACTTAAAACTCAAACCAGGGTGCTCATAAACTGGCCCTTCCTTGACGATTCTGAGGGTAATTGGAGATGATACAGTGCCTCGGAGCCAAACTGGCACACTCACGCAGCCCAGCCACCCTTCCTGGGGTTGCCCGGGCAAAGGAAGGCGCCCAGTGCTTTCTGTCTCCTTTCACAGAGGTTAGGCTTGGAGTGCTGAGCCTTGACTGTACTGTTGGTCAGTTGTGATTGGTGCTCATTTGTGGGGGGTTTTCCCTGTGCCACAATCCAGAGGACTCTCTCTGCCCACAGTGCTGTGGGCGGGAGGGCAGACACCCCACAGGTGCAGGAGGGTTCCGGTTATACCACAGGGCTCAGGAAAGGGGAAGTCCACACAGATCCGGAGGAAGCTAGGTGCCAGGAAGGAGGAGCAGGCCAGAGGCCTGGTTGGTCTCAGAGGATTCCTCTGATTTAACAAAGCGGGTTTTATTGCATCTTGTATAATTGGAAGCACTAGTGGTGATGGCAGATCTCATCTGTTGCAGTTTTCCTGCTTACCTTTTTCTTTCGGGGTCGATCGCCCTGCAAGCAAGGGCTTCTGCTACAGGACTTCTAGCCCTTCCCTTCACCCTGCCCTTTCAAATGTTCATTATAGTTAAGATAGTGGAATTTTTAATGAGGGAGGAAGGTCTCATTTTAGCTGTTCTCACTGGACAAATTATTTACAGAGTATGAGAAGGATGCAGACATATTCAGCTAGACATAAAAAAAAACTTCACAAAATAGCAGTGGCTCCAACGAGCGCTGGGCTTACTTTCTTTCAGATAGAAAAAGACAGGAAGTAGGCTGTACAGAGTGAGGGTCACTGGGCAGCCCATTCATCCATCTCCCTGCTCTGCCCTCTTAGCACTGGCTTCCTTCCTCAAAGATGTCTTCTGGTTTCAAGAAGGCTGCTGGAGCTCCAGCCATCACCACTACATTCCAGTGGGAGTTGCGGGGGGCAAAGGTTAAGTCTCTTAGATGTCAGGCTCCTTTAAGGAGCTTTCCTAGAATCCCCAACTAACCCTTTCAGCCTTCATCTTTCCTTGGCTACCTGATCTGTAAAAAGCCTGGGAAATAGAGTTTTTAACTGGACATGTTGCTGGGATTTGTTGACAACACAGGAAGCAGAGGAGAATGGACAGAGTATGGGCCATCAGCCATGATGGAGTGCTCCTGAAGATAAGTAGATTCTCAGTCCTGTGAATGTCTCCTCTGTGACCATGGTCCGCTCTGAGAAAGAACTGCATTGCTCTCACCAGAAGTGTCAGGAGGGGTACAGTACAGAGCCTGTGGCTTCAAGGGTTTTGAACAACTTGGAGGAGCGGACAGCATTCAAAGGGACAGAAAGCACTGTTTGATTTTTGTCATACCCAAAGAGCATTTCTTTCATGTCTGGCACAAAAATTTATTATGTATCCAATAAAGTACCGATAATGTGAACACTGCTTTGTTTACTGAATGCTTACTTGGTGCCCGGCTCTGCTCTGGTGCTTTGTGTCTAAGACTTATTTAGCCCTCACAGGATTGTGTGCGGTACTTAGCATTTTCACCCCCATCATCCAGACACCGAGGTGTTCAAGGAGACCCCAAGGGTGACACGGTTAGTAAGTGGAGGAGCTCGGCTTGGAGCCCAGTGGCATGGTTCTTTGACCTATGGATGTGGAGGTGACCCAACGTACAGGCCTCTCCTATTTATGTTTTTCTGATGAAACAGACAGAAGTCCAGTACCATCAGGCCATTGTAAGTGTTCCAGGAGACAGGCACCCCTGTGGCACCTCCCATCTCGAGGGACCACATTGCAGAACCGAGTCCATGCTGAGCACGCTCCCCAGAAAATACACCGGGAATCTCAGCATGTCTGGGCCCATGACTCACCCTGGCCGCAGCCAGCAGTTTCAGAACACTGTGCTCAAGTCAAAACCACACCCTTCCAGTCCCAGGCAAAGCCAGGAAACCTGGCTTCAATGGCAAGGTGATGGTCCAGGAAAGGGCAGAGTGGCTGAAGAGAAGAGGCGTGGCTCCAAGGAGCAGGGTTTATTCACATTATTCAACCTGATCAAAGACCAGAGAAGGTGAAACCGTACAACCTCTGCTCCACACCACCCCGTTACCCGGTGACACAATCAGGGGCACGAGGATGCATGAGGACAGGACAGATGGCTCCTCCATCTTCCCCCTGCAGTCCCTTTACAGATCAGGTGGCTCATGGGTAGGTAGGGACTCCAGAAAAGCTCCTGAGAGGAGCCTGACATCTAAGAGGCTTAACCTTCTGCCCCCCACTTCCCTCCTTCCTCCTGTGTGAGATGCAGAGGTGATGACTGGAGCTCCAGCAGCCTTCTTGAAACCATAAAACAACTTGGAAGAAGGAAGCCAGTGCTAAGGATGGCAAAGAAGACAGATGGTCACAGGACATTGGCAGGCCAGGCACTTTGCCTGGAGATTGTTGGTTTTTGGAGTGGATTTACCTACATGATGTGGACGGCGGTGGGAGAAATCACTGCTGAAATTTACCCTGTAGGTGAACAAAGAGGCTCCCTTGGGGTGTCGGGGTCTGTTCTGCGTGGAGCTGCCTTTCATGTGCCCGCTACAAGGGAAAATGACCCAGGGCTGCACCGTGACTCCATGGGCCCAAGTGCTTTTGCCTTCGTTTCCCCTTCCTTACGGAGAAACCTATTATGACTGTTTTGGTATAAAGACGAATGTCATCCAGAAACTGGTTTCATCATTATATATTCATTTTCATTATATTCAGGGTTTTCTTCTAATTGTAAGATGGACTAAAACACTTTATTTTTAAGAGTATTGTGGACCCCAGGTGTTGTCCCTCTGTGCCCAATGCAGAGGTCAGCCTGGGGAGGGTGAGAGCAATCACAGAAAGGCTTTGTCACAGAAACATAGGCTGGTCCCTGCAGGGGTGGCCTCACAACGGTGGGCCCAGGGCTTTGCTCCTGGCCATGACCCTAGGCATAGTTCCATTTGCACTAGTTCTGTTAATTGTGAATCATAGGGAAGCCGCGGGACAGCGTGCTGAGGCTACCACTCAGTGCCGCACTCAGCCAGCTCCCTGCCTGCGACAAGTTGCTCTGTGGTGCTGGCCTCAGTTTCCTAATCTGTGAAATAGAAACACAGGAGTAATTACTACGGAGGGTGGTTTTGAGGATGGAAGGAATTACTGCGTGAAAAGTTCTTAGAAAAGTGTCACACATCATGGGTGTTCAATAGTATCGCCTGCTGTCGTGGAATGGATGCCTTTCTGCTGTTTACTACTGAGTTGAGGAGCCTTTCTCTGAGCCCAGATCTCCACCCACAGAATGGTCCATGTGCTCCGATCGGGCCTCCCAGGAATTGGCCTCACAGTCCCGCCTCCACGGGTCGTTTCATCCAGGCCAGGGGCAATATTTGCTATACATCCCTGAACAGGTGGGCAAAGGGTTCATTCATTCATTCATTCATTCATTCACTTGTCAACAGACCTATGGAGGCAGCTAGCTGATAAGCACATGTACTTGTGAGAAGGTGGGGGCCATGCAGGAGAGGGGCCGCTCACGTCTGGGGTGGGCTCTGAGGTCCCTCTGAGGAGAAGGCATTTGAGTGGAGATCTGAGAGGACTAGGTTTCCGCATTTTCTTTGTTTTTTCCGGATGCACAGGGCAGCTAGAGTGGAGTCCTGGCTCCCCTTTGCTAGCTGTGTGGCCACGAGCAATTCACCGAGCCTCTGATCCTCTGTATGGCGTGGGTGAGGCGACCCACAGTGGCTGGTGCCCGACAGCCCACCTCGTCGTCATCCTTGTTAGGACGACATACGTCACTTTGCACTTGGAATTCTCTGGGTTGGGAGGAACTGCCTGCACAATGGTCCCTCTCCATGGGCCCTGAGGGGCCACCTAATCTATGCTTCAGCCCCTCTCCCCCTCCAGAGTCAGCCCTGCCCAGCCCTGCCGTACCCACTGGCATGTGCACATTTTGGACGTAGCTCTGCCCCTTGAAGCCACTGAGTCACAGCCATGACCGTAGTTATGGCTTTAATTCAGCACATTCAGTAGCACTCATTGAGCAGTTATTCTGTCCCCAAACTGCTGAATTACGACAGAAGTCCACGCCACAGTCCTTCCAAGTGTGGATGTCACCTCGCGTTTAAGCTCTCCCTTCTCCCCATGGCTCCTGAACGTGTAGCATGCAGCGAGGTGTCCAGCAACCGTGACCCATGCTGCCTTCTCTGGCACGAACGGCAGATTTCTCTTTGCGTGATTACGGTGACCTCCTGGTACTGGTCACTACACGGAGGCGTTAGCCAACACGCCACATTGTACTTGCAGTTGACCGACCTCCCTGCCTCTTTGTGTGGGGACGTGTGCAAACGCACAGGTCCCTCGTTTCGCATTTAAGGGGCTGACTTTTTTGCTGGCTTTTGATTTTGTGAACCCTAAGTAGCACTGCACATTATCCTGGTTTTTCTGCTGGACTTCGCCTCTAGATGTTCGAGCAGAGCATGTGAAGTGTCACGGTGTCTGTAAGTCAGAGAGGTACCCTTTTCTGCCTTCACCAGAAGACCTGTGGGTCAGGGGAGACAAGAGCAGACACCTGTGGCCCTCCGCTGGGGTTGTCTCCAAGGTTGCCAGCACCGAGCTTCTGGGGACAGCTCGCCTTGCCGTGCAGGTTTCAGTGATGTGGGTGTGAGGAGAGGGAGACCTTCCACACAACTAGGGGTGTGCCGTGACCCCCTAGACAAGTGCGGCAGGCAGCGATGACTCAGACACAGCCAGACTCCCGACGGGAGTCCCCCTTCTCTGCCCACTCATCCCCCATCCTTAAGCGCCCAGCGCGTCTGGGGAGGCATCGAGCCCCGGGTGGCTGGTAATGAGGTACCTTGAACAGCAGAGTGTGTGAGGCTCCTGTGTCCACCAGTGATGTTTTAGTTGTGTACACGCACTCACCTCCTTGAGTTGGTGGTCGAGTGCATGTGATTCACCTCAGATATGCCTTTCAAGCTGCTGTGCTGAGTGGCTGTCCCTGGGTGGCGGTCCCTTTGAAGTCCCTGGGAGTGCCTGCGGAGGGCAGAGGTGAGGCGCAGAATGAGCCCAGACTGCCACCCAGCCGCACAGGAGGTGACTGCAAACCGGGACGCTCCGTCACTGCTCTGGGTTCAGAGCGGGTGCTGCCTGCTCTGTGCACCAGCTGAGTCCATCACTGGGGCACTTGGACAGGACAGAAACGGTCACTCTAGAGGGGCCCACGGCTGCCTCCACTGCCCCTCCCGCGCTTACATGGCTCCACTTTTCAGAGGAAGCAGAGCCTGGGGCCACATAGCCAACACCTGGGTGAGCAGAGACCCAGGCCAGGCCCGCAGCCATGCCTGCACGTCTGGGACAGCTGTCTTCTTTTCACACTTTACCTCCGCGTACCCAGGGGTGAGGGCCCAGCCCAGAGGCAGAGCAGCTGCAGCTTCTCTCCAGGACAGGCAACCAGGGGCCGCCCTGAGAGGCACTTCCCAGGAGAAGCGTTTTAACAGCACGGGATTCCAGCTGAATGGAACGGCACATCTTCAGCCACCTTTTGTCTGACTCTTTCTAGCATAGACTTTGACACTGATGGGGAGGAAAGTAAACGCCTCTGTTTATTGAGAAGGCAGCTTACTTCAGAATGAGTCTGGGGGAGAGACAGGCGAGGAAATGACAAAGAAAGTGAGTGGGAGCCCAGACTTTGTGAGTCATCATTTGGCCTCAGCGTGTGGTATGGGGTGAATTGCGTCTCCCCCAAATGTATAGGTTGAAGTCCTATCCCTGCCAATAACTCAAAATGAGACCTTATTTGGAAATAGTGTCATTGTAGATGGAAGTAGTTAAGATGGGGTCCTGCTGGAGTAGGGTGGCCCCTATTTCAATATGACTGGGGTCCTTACAAGAAGGGGACCTTTGGACACAGTCATATACAGGGAAACACCACGTGAGGACTGGGTGACACTGCCACAGCCAAAGAACCTCCAGAAGGAGGGAGGAGACTGGGGCAGACTGTCCTTGTGCCTTCAGAGAGAGCGTGGCCCCTGATCTCAGACTTCCCACCTTGAGAACAGGAGAGAATGGGTTTCTGTGGTTTGAGGCCCTGTGTGGTGCTTGGTCACAGAGACTCCAGGAGATGAACACAGTGACACCTTCCCGGTGCTGCAGGAGCCCCCCAGGTCCAGCTCAGAACAAACTGCCGGTCAGGGGACGTCTGCTGACTGTGGACGAGTGAGTAACCAGCACGTAGGAAACCATCGTTTGGTTAAGCAGTGTCCTCACTTTAACTTTCCCTGAACTGCAAAAACACAGAGATTCAAAAATGGAATTTGGTCTTTACATTTACTTGGAAAAAAAAAAGGAAAGGAAAGACCGGCCTTGTCTTCGTACGTGATGGAGTCCTGCTCTGTGTGTGTCCTGTGCCAGCCTTCGGGGCTCCCCCGGGGGGGTGACTGAGCCTCCTCTGGAGGGGAGCAGGCCGACCTCACAGCGGCCACCTCACAACAGTCACCACTTTCACCCACATTGTCACCTTGCTGCTCCTTTTTCTCCTTCCCGTGTTCACTCCGCTTTACAGTGACAGAGCCAGGCCCGGAGGTCACATCTTCTGTGGGGACTTTTCCCCGAGTTTTCCAGTTATTGGTGACTGTGAGCCTAATGCAGCACGGGGTCTACCAGCAGTTCAGAAAAAACAGGAACCATCAATTCACGAGAATTTAAAGAAAAGGGGACTTTAAAGAACTGAGAACTTGCCACATTATAGTGAAAGAATGTCAGGTTTGGGAAATGACAAAAATGAACAGTTTTTACCTCAAAAACCCAGTGGAGTCAGTTACACAAGACATAACCACACACAAACACAGGTATTTCTTATAACACAGGGGCAGTTACAGTCAAGAAGCAGCTTTCAAAGCATTTCAAGGAAAGTTATTTTAGTAATGAGGGTCGCCTTCAGCAATGAGTCTGCGTAAGGGACCGAAACCAGACTTCAAAGCCAGAGCATGGGCGCAGACTCAGCCCAGAGGCTGGCCGCGCGGGTGGGGCCCACATGCTCAGCCTCGGCAGGCGTGGGCCCCCAGGGGCCGGAACGGCGAAGCTGGGCACGGCATGTGGGCTGCACTGGGGACATGCCCACCTCTGGTTGGGAACCTCGGGTTGCCACGGCTTTTAAATGTTTAAATGACTTCTTTACTGTAAAATTCAGGGCAGCATTTGAAGCAAGGCGAAAAGCCATTAAAACACTCTGAGGAATGTGGATAGCTTGTTCCCTGGAGGTAATACCTGAAGAAGCCATCAGCGTTCCGGGCGGAAGGTGTCCTGCGGGTGGAGGTCGGGGGAAGGCCTCAGGACAGCACGTGCTCTGCTGGGGCCCCCGGGGGCCGACCTGACACAAGTGGGGACTTTAGCAGAGAGGGCTCTGAAGAAAATGATGCCTGTGTTCCTAATGCTAGCACATCTGCTGTTCCCTCAGGGTTGTTTCCTTCCAGGCCTTACCCTCCGTGTATATTTAAGAATTGCTTAAGTGACACATTATCGCTTCTTCAGAATCTGCAGCAGTACAGCTCATTGACATCCTTTGCTCGTCTTCTTTGTGGTCACCTACCTTTGCAGTCATGCACAGCTGTCTCTCTTCAGGAGAGCTCTGCCTTTAGGGTGTGTTTAAAATTTGTCCTCCCTGCTGAAGAGCTTCATGGTATAACTGATGAAACTGCAGCTATCACTGAGAAAAACAATGTAAACGATTAAACACAGCTTCCAGAATATTGATTTCAAAAACAAATATCCAGGGAGGGTGTTTATGGCCTATTAATTATTCTTTTATAAATTTCCTGCTTATTCTTTGTCCTTTCTCTCCTTTCTCTCTTGCTCTCTCCCTTTCCCTCCCTCCCCCTCTCTCTCCCTTTCTTCTTTCCTTCCTTCCTTCCTTCCTTCCTTCCTTCCTTCCTTCCTTCCTTCCTTCCTTCCTTCCCTCCCTCTTCTTCTTCCTTTTTTTTTTTTTTTTGGTTATGGTTCTGTAAGAGCTCTTCTAATATTCTGGGTTTTAAATCTTTGATAGAAATGCAGCAAATATTTTCTCCCAGTCTGTTGCTTGATTTTTACTTTTACTGTGTCTTATTTTACAGAAATATTCCATTTTTCTATCGTCTGGTCTGTTAGTATTATCCTGATGCCCAGGTTTTGACTTGCTTAGGAAGTCTGTCCCTACCCTAGATTATATAAATATCCTCACATACTTTTTCTCCTGCTGTTTTATGATTTTATTTTTGAGGTTTAGGATACCAAATCCATAGTGATTTATTTTTGTCTGTGATTTGAAGTGGGGCAGGTGTGTGCATGTGTGTGCGTGTGTCTGTGTGTGTGTGTCTAATTTTTCTCTAAATGGACAGCAATATTTCCTGGCACCATTCATTAAGCAGTCTACCTTTTCCTGCTGACAATACATTTAAAGCTTTTAAGTTTTATACTGGAGGAGTTGGAAGAGGTGAAATACATTTGGGTTGAATCTGTAGCACAGTCTACAAGAAGGAGACCGACCCCACCACAGCACGGGTGTAGCATCAAACCAGTAGGTGAGAGGGCCCAGCCAGTCAGCTAAGGGCTCTGCGGGCTGGAAACTGGGCAGGCCCCCAGAAGGAGCCTGAGCGCCCGTTAGGAAAGGTGTTCCAGGAGGCTGGGGATTCTGTCTTGTCACTGGAGACACCACGTAGGTCCCAGCGCTGTCCCTCCTGGGTCTGTGGCAGATGTGGCTGGGCCAGCCCCGTGGTGCCTGAGCTGGCCAGGTGCTCAGGCCTGTGTCAGAAGGCGCCTGTGTGCTCCAACAGTGGGCTGCCGCTGGGTTGAAATTCCCAATAGCTTCTGAGTGAGGACCCATGTGTCCGTGACCCGCATCTCGGTGGCAGCCCAGCACGTTCCCTGGGTGTCCAGACATTGCCTGTAGCCCCCAAGTACAGTGCTCCAGGGAGCCCTGCCAGGTGGCAGCACCCTCGAGAGATAGAAGGTTGGTGTATTTTGTGACTTGTCCCCTACTGCTTTATGATTCATAAAATGTGACTTCAAGCACCTTAGAGAAGTGAAGGGGCCGGGAGAGAATTTGCGGTGAAATCCTGTCCCATTAAAGGCCTCTAGTCATGTGACTTGCTGTGCTTGGCCGGTCCTCTGTACCAGAAGGATCTGCAGAGAGAGTGGGCCACCAGCAGGAGGCCTGGGAGCACTACGGGGCAGATGCTCTGATACACTGTGGTCCTACAAGGTCCCCAGAACTGAGCCGGGCCCCGAAGGGCTAGGGAGAGACCTCTGTACCCCAGTCTAAGAGGCGCTCCCCCGGGGGGCTGCTGCACGAGCTTTCCAGTTCATCCCCCATCCCTGGGGCCCTTGGGAGTGGGGCAGTGGCATGTTTTGGGTCCTTCTGTCACCGCCCTACTATGTTCTGCCCCTTTCTGGTCCTCCCTATGCAGGTGGCATCACGTGGCCTTGGCATTCAGGGACCGGAGAGTACCAGTCAGAGGGGATGCCCCATGTAGGAGAAACGCTGTCCAGTTATCAGGGAAGCACTGGGGACAGGATCCCAACCCAGCAGCTCCTGGACGTACAGCTGTCGGGTGAACTCTGCTTCTGGATGTCACAGAACAGGTTCCAGCCAGGGGCCCTTGCTGCAGGGTCCCTGGACGCTGGTAGCTCAGCCAACACGACGGCTTATAAAATGGAACACCCAGAACATGCAGTTGCAGGGGCTTTTCTGCTGGTGTGCTAGGGCCCCTGTGGGTCAGTGCTTCATAACGTATCAGTGTCACAGGACTGCGCTGGAGGGGAGACGTACCAAGTGTTACGCGCCATGCCCCAAATAGTCTCCAGTCAGACATAGGATGGGAGCACCCAGGGCGAGCCAAGAGAAACTTTTATTTTCTTTTTATTTATTTTTTATTTTTTTACCGCAGGACTTCTCAGAGCCTTTGGGTATGCTTTGCAAATATTTGAAATGGCATGCAGTAGGTAGTCTGTGCTAAAGTAGGTGGTGGAAACTTCCCTCCCTCCTACTCTTTTCTTGAAGAATTTCATGGATCCAGAGTTCTAAAAAATGCGATTTGGGACAAAATATGTGAAAGTTAAAGATTAGAAGGAATGTGTGAGTCCAAGCTGTAAGGTAAGTGATATTTGGATGGAAATTTAGAAAAGGAAAGAGACCCCACATGGAAGAAGTGGTCTCGTCAGAGGCAGAGCCCCGTGGCATGTGGTGTGTCCTGGCTGGCGGGGCTGGGGTGGTTAGAGCCTCGACCGGCAACCCCTTCATTTGCAGGGAGCACGTGTGTGTGTGTGTGTGTGTGTGTGTGTGTGTGTGTCTTGTCTGTGTTTGTCTCTATGTGTCTGTGTGCATGTATATGTATGTCTGTGTGTTTCTGTGTGTATCTGTGAGTGTGTCTCTGTGTGCTCCTTATAGGTTTCAAGCAGAGGATAGCATGATGAATTGCACCTTTAGAAAATCGGCTTCGTGGGGAGAGTTGAAGTAAAAACGTGCGGACATTCGTGCCCTCTCGTGCCCTTAGCATCATGGACCCCTGGTGTGGCCAGGAAGGGCCAGGCCATGGTGGGTGGGGCAGTGGAATAGACACACAAGAGCCACGAGCAGGTCAGAAGTGGTGACATGGAGAAATGGCTCAGCTGTGAGACTGTGGGCCGCCGATGTCACCACTAACATTCTGAGAACAGAGAACACATGGTGACACCTGACCAGTCTGTACAGATGGTCAGAAGGGTGACGGTGAGGACGGGCACAGAGTGGAAGCCATTTCTGTGGCCTCAGCATTAAAGAAGTTACAGGGTCCCCCTCTTTCCTCAGCTGTGTATGGCGGAGCAGCGCGGCTGGCTCCTTTGGCCGGTTGTCCACGTGGAGGCCACGTCGTGGTCACCAGAGCGGGGCACAGGCCGGCCCACCCGCTGTGACGGACAGCTCAGTCCCAGACATGGTCAGGTGACATGCAGTTAGTGAGGCCTGTCCCATCGGAGCTGGCTCTTTAAAACAAGTGAGTCTCTTGCCACTTGGAGCCAGTGAAGCCCAGTGTGTGCTTGTCCTGGAAGCTCACAGCTTTGCACATTTAAGTCGTTAATACAGAGCCAAGGTGATAATTCAAACAAGCCCTGTGGTTTGGAAGTCCCAGGGTTTGGGGCCTGATGCTCATGCTTGAGACAGAAAGTGTCTGAGGAGTAAGGCTTCTTAGCTGAAGCTCATGTTTGGGTCTCACACAGGCCTGAGATGACATAAATGTGCTCCTCACAGCAAAGCCTCAAGGATGTGCTCTTCTGCAAGGGCAGACACTGCTCAGACCCCAGCTAACACTCCCTTTCGGGACTGTACTCGAAAGCCACACTGAGCCAACCTCTGCCTCCATGACCCAGCCATTCCCCCTTCCTTGCTCATGCTACCTGACAGTCGCTAAAACTTCTCACCCACAATCTGTCACTCTATTAAACATCCATAAAAGGCGCCATGGGCCTGAAAAGCTTTTCCAAAAGAAGAGCTTGAAAACTGAACCTTAAGCAGCATAAACAGCGACTTGAAAGCCATAGGGCTTGTGTGAATTATGCACGGGGCCCTTATTTAACAAGTTCAATGCCCAAGGCTGTGACTCCAGGACCAGCCGGCTTGTGAGCATGGATCCCGCTGGTTCCGAATAGCAAGAGGACTCCCTTGTTTTACAGACCCAGATCCATCTGGAATGTTCTAGACTGACCGCATAGTACAGCAATAATGTGGCTCCAAACTTCCCGCCTGGGGTCTCTTTTGTGACGCTCAGGGCTTTTTTTCATCATCACAGATTTGTCACAGGGTTGCACGGATTCAATGGCTTCTCCATGCAGCTGTGCCTGGCTGGCTCTGGGGGTGTGCGTTGGTGCGCATGTTTCTGGGCTGCCATGAAGTCTTGGCTCTGTACCGTTTCCCTTATTCTTTAGGATCTGCTGGAAGGACATTACTAAGCTTTGTGAAATCAGAGTTGGCGTGTGGGCCGAGACCATGTGGATTGAGGGTCCTCTGAGCATCTGCCAGCTGGCGTTGCTTCTGCTGTATATGATGGCCCGGGAGATAGAAAACCCAGACGCCTTGCAACGGATTGTAACCATGTAGAAAAACGAAAGTGGTTTTGGAATGTGCATGAATTTGCTGGGGCCGTTGTATCAAAATGCCACAGACAGGGTGGCTGAAACAACAGAAGGCATTTGCTCACAGTTCTGGGGGCTGGCAGCCTAGGACCAGGCTGCTGGTAGATTTGAGTCCTTTGGAGACCTCTCTCCTTGGCTTGCTGACAGTGCCTTCTCGCCGTGTCCTCCGACGGTCACCTCTCGGTCATGTTATGTGTCCTAATGTTCTCTTCTTGTAGGGACACTGGTCACATTGCTTTAGGGCCCGCCCATATGACCTCATTTTACCTTATTACCTTTTTACAGCCCCCACCTACAAACGCAGTCCTATTCTGAGGCCCTGCATGTTAGGACTACAACATAAATCTTCAGGGGACACAATTCAGCCCACAGCAATTCGTTGGCAGTGAAGCGTGTACAAGATTCCCTTTCGTGTGTTTTTGTCACCAGTGGATGGATTATGCAGCAAGTGGCCAGGTGACGTGTTTTTCCAGTGGGCATCGTGCTCCAACGTAGAGATGAAACTTGCTCACCTTGGCCCGCGCCGTTGCCGGCTTCCCAGCTGTAAATCTGGCCGCTACAATGTCAGAACTTTGCCAACAGCAGTGTCGCGTCCCTTTCTGGTTTCTAACAGTACACATTCACCTCTACAGATGTGGATCCCAGCCAAGTAGGAGTAGGTGAGATGACTCGTGCTTGAGGGAGCCCAGGAACCCTGCTTTACTCCCATAAAAGGAGGCCGCATCGCCTGCTGCAGGACCAGAACTGTCTGGTCGCTCTGACAGAGGCAGCGCTCGGGGTCAGTTTCAGCTGCCCTTGCTGGGACCTGCTGAAGCTCTGGACTCAGCTTCACTGTCACAGGCAGCGCTTCCTGCTCCCGAGGCAGCTCAGGTTTCCAGCCGGTCCACCCCCACCAGCCTCTCCCCTGCAGCTTTGAGGACAAGTTGTGTGTCCTCATCCTCCAAAGGCTTAGCTATGTTTGATGGTGCTCTTGGCCTGCATTCTGCCCCAGATTGATGGTTTTCATGGATTTTACTTTGCAATTTTTGATGTTAATTTCTCCTATATGTTCTACCCACATAGGGATTAATTGAGTTGAGGGCTTTCGGAATGAACTTCGGTCTCCCCCAGACTTTCCTTCTGTCTGATGCTCAGAACAAAGCACTTAGGCCTTCCCTGGGGAGCTCTGGCTCTTTATCCCTGGGGCCCACAGGGCAGGACGGAGATCCCCAGCCCACCACGTAGCAGCCACTCCACGTCAGTCTGCATCCCTCAGACGCAGACGCAGCGTCCATCTGGGGGGTGGAGGTAAATGGTGACACCCGTCCCAGAGGTGGTTGCTGAAGTTAAATGTAAAACTCTTTGTACAGAGTTTGGTGCCAAGTAGGTGCATGGGAAATGACAGTACATCATTCTTTTACTCACTGGGCACCTCACCAAGCTATTGTCCCTTCCCTAGACTCCCTCCAGGGTTAGACAGGACCCAGCAACCATCTTGTACACCCCCTCTCTATCTCTGCACTCTGCTCTGAGATGTCCCTTCCAGGGACCAGATGCCAGGCATCTCCTAATGGCTACAAAGTCTGCTTTTCATTGAACCAGCCTGTTTATTGGAAATTTGCTGATTTCTGATCCATGTTCTGACGCTTGGTACGAAGCAGTTCAAGCTGCCTGTTCTCATGTCCCCCCAAGACAGTCCCAGCCCCGAAGTTTCCTTGACTGCCTTGCACCTCACAAACTCATCCCCTCACTCCCCCTGAATAGCCTCAGCTGCTTCCTTCCTTCTAAAACCGTGGGTCTTAGAAAGAAACCAGAGGCTTCAGCTGAGCCTGGCCAGCCCAGTGCAGACAGGCCCCCAGCGCCCCCCTTGCAGGACCCTACTTGGCCCCTTGGGGCCCTTTGCTTACCTAGTGGTCACGTTACACTTTCATTAGCATTGCATTGATTATTAATGAAGTCCTTTTTTTTTCCTCTTTAATTTCTGCTACAAAAGACAAGTCTCCTGTACTCTATACTTATGGAGCTAGGGTTTCTTTGCACCCAAAGGTGTATAACCTAATACTAGCCTTATTCAACTCTGTTTTGGAATACTTAAGCCACAATCCGGTCCCATCAAAGTCTTCGGGTACTGTCTGTGAGTCAATGTGGGCACTATCCCCCAGGGGATGGGTCGTCAGTAGATCTGGCAGACACAGCCTGTGGTGTTGTCATAAAGGGGTGGACAGGACAGGGCCAAGGATGGAGCCTGGAGCATAACTGGAGGGAGGCGGCTCCCCAGGCCACAGGTAGAATGCTGGGGTCAGACAGCCGCAAAATTAAGCTTGTTAGTGGACATACTTCATCTTGACTTGTAGGATTTCCTTGTTGGGTGATTTGCTGAAGTCTCGGTGCACTGCTGCCCCTATTTCCTTGACCTACCAAGCTTGAGACGGTGCCACAAGAAGATGAGACCCGCTGGATGTGACCAGTCTTACTAACTCACTGGCTCCTGGGCCTCGCCCACTCATTTTCTTGGGTCTTATAAAGCATCACTTTGGGCATTTTGGAATCTTCTAAAGGGCAAGCAAAAGGTTCAGGGTTTATGGAGTCGCCTTCTTGCCCTTGGTGGCCACAAGAATAGCCATGTCTTGTGAACACGTGAGAAGCCCAGCATGGCGTCTCTGAGGGCCCACCTGGCTGCAGGTCACTGGGGTGGAGGCGGGGCCCAGCTGTCATCATCTACCCCCACCCCCATCCTGGGCCTCAGTTGCCTCACGTGCTGTTTATCATCCTTGTAATGGTTACCTTTGTGGTCGGTTTGGCTGGGTCACAGCATCTAGATGTCTGGCCAAACACTGCTCTACGTTTCTCTGAAGGTATTTTTTAGACGAGGCTAAGATCTGAATCTGCAGGCACTGAGGGAAGCAGGGTGGGCGTCCCCCAACAGAAAAAGACACAGGTCCCTCACGGGAGGGGGCATTCTGCCACCAGACAGCCTTCCACCTGCAACTCCTCCCTGGGTCTCAGGCCTGCCAGCCTGCCCTGCCAATTCTGTAAGGTAAACCTGTCTTCTTCTGCTTGTTTCTCTCCCCACGTGCACATCCCACAGTCTCTGACAACTTCAGAGCCCTGCCCAGTCTGACCGTCATTTCGACAGAGGACAGTAGCATAGCAGTGCATAAGCTGCAGTTCCTCCCACAAGCCAAGCTCTCTGTGTGGTAGTTAGAGGCGTATCTTCCTGGGAGTGCAAACCCATCGCAGACATGGACCTGCAGACACCACTTAGACGCAGTTAGACGCCACCCTATGGCTACGGGGGCCTCTGGGGATCTCCCGTTCTGACTGGTCTCCACCAGTCCCCTAGCCTTCCAGCCCCAGGGGCTCAGATGAGAAGACGCGCCCCGAACGCTTAGCACGAGCCTGGCTCAGGAAGATCAGCCCAGCCCAGACGCAGGCCTCCGCGGCCACTGGGCTGGCTGCTTGTCTCTTCCCCCCTCCCATCCCTGTGGCTTTTTGTAGTTGTCCACAGCGTTCTCTCCTGTCTAGCACACACATGTGGAGTGTAAGTTAAACACTTCAGCCTTTCTGAAGTTACGCCCGGCCGTGAGACTTGCCTGGGACTTGCAGAGTGAGCGAGAAGCAGGTCTTGGCTGGGATGGGCTGCTGAGATGTGCGACGTGGGATGGGTCCCACAGCACAAGCCCGCCTGTCTTGACGAGACTCCATCTTGAGCTCTGAAGTAGTGTAGCACCCACCACGGTTGGCTCAGCAGTATGTACAGATACCGTTTATGTGTGGGGGAGCAATTGCACGCAGGTGTGTATATACCTGCACGGAAATACACTTATACACCTAAACACTTATTTGAGGGGACATTTACTGAATGCTCCAGTTTAACTTTCTGTTACCAATGGGAATTTGGGACAGGTGGTAAAATCACCTAATCTACTCATAGTGACTGTAACTGGGAAATAGCCACAGGAGGGGGGCCAAGATCCCATGTGCATGGAGAGCTAAGAGGACACTGACCACAGGCCCTCCGCCACCTCACCTCTTCCTACCTCCCCCAGCACAGGGCTACGCAGTGCCTGCCTGACTCACCCCTGAGTCTCCCTAAACTCCATCCCACTCAGGGCCTCCCTTTTTTCTGAGATGGCTGGCAGCTCAACTTCCTTTGGTTTGATCTGTCCAAAGGAAGAGACTTTTATCTCTCCTCCCCCTGCAAACGTACCACGGTCACCCTGGCACCTTCAGAATCTACCTGGGCATCTCAAACAACTCAGTTTCATTTCTTATGTCTTCAGTGGTTCTTTTTTTCTGGAAGTCATTCTGAAACATCTTCTGGATCGCAAAAAATGAAGTCCCACCTATTTGATCTTTCTCTGTTGGATCGGAAGCTGGAATCTCCGTGAGAATCAGAGTCGTTTCCGAAGTACAGTGAGCTGCCCCAGAGGACCCTGCCCGCACGGGTTGATGGGAGGCCCTGCAAAGGTGTTTCCACGGGGGAGCAGCTTGTTGGCCAGGCCCAGGGGAAGGAGCTCTCTGGACCTTAGAAACTTACTCACAAATAGTGGGTCCCAGGGATGGCCCCGGGATATCCAGTGAATGCTTGTTCACTCTCCCTTTGGGGGACTCTGGGAGAACTGACAGTCCCATAAGTTTGACCACCAGTGTGCAATGTTTTGTGATGTATATGTGAAGACCACTGATGTCCCTGCTGGGATGCAGGGGCCTCGTCCCATTCCTGGGCCCACAACTGTGGAGGGGCAATCTCCAAGCTCCTCAGGAAAGAGGGAAGGTCTCCACTCTGCAGGGAGCCCCGAGTCCCACGCTCCACCCAAGGGGTTCCCTGCAGGCCAGGACACTAGAGAGACCTGAACCAAGATTCACTATCCCCAGACATCAGCTACTTTTGTTGGCAGAGCTGTTGGAGCACGCGGTTCTGGTGTGCGGAAATCATGAGATCCCCCACGTCACAGCCCAGAACTAACCAAATGTGTCCCTGCAGACCAGGGAGGGCTGACAGCCACAGCCAGCCCGTGCATGGCGGAACGGAATACAGTCTTGAGTAAATGGCATTCACAAGTTGGGCAGAATTTTTGTCCCCCAAATACATGACAGCGCACAGGGGCCAGACACAAATGCCTGGAGTTCTGTTTTTTTCAGAACCTTGGCGACTTACCCAGCCTCTCCAATGCCTTGGCTTCTCTCCTACAGCGGGGACAGAGCACATCTGCTGCTAAGCCTGAGGCATGGTGGCGCTCAGGCCAGTGTGGATGGCCAGGGCACGTCGGCTGTGCAGCTAGCAGTGTCCTCCGCCTGGCCTCACGCCGTGACCTTTCACAGACGCAGATGTCGTCTCTGTCCTCCTAGTGTGCTGAGAGTCCCTCTGAGGAGGCACGGGCTTCATCTGTCACCTGTGACTGCCTTACAATGAAGACAGGAGGGCACCACTCTCAGGGCGGGTCAGGAGCAGCTTTAGTTGAGTGACAAGTCACTAGAGGATTTCTTACAACTTGGGGCTTTCCCAGAGGCGTCTGTACTTCAGTGGTTTTTTTCTTATCAAAGTTCCCCACCTGCAGTTTAGTTCATAATTATTTTAAGAGCTTCTTATAAATGAAGTAGGTTTCCTTTGCACTCAGGATAATTCACAGTCATCAGTCACTTCATTGCAGCTGTGAGCATCACGCGAACCCTGCAAACGCACCTCGAAAATGAAAGTGAGTTTTAGTGGGACCAAGGAAGAAGGTCTCTGATGGGAGTAGAAGTGAGGATTCTGCAAACGTCCTCCTGTATCTCTGTGGATGGAAACTCTTGTCATCTTTTAGGAAAGCAGTCACAGTCATTCACCCAGAGTGAGTCTCCTAACTGAAGTGGTAACAATTACAGCTTAAAGAATTATTCTGATCTAAAGCTCATACAAAAATATCCCGAAACAATTCACTTAACATGAGAGGAAAGGAAGACACACCCGTTTGTGGCACCCTCCAACTTTTACTAACACGGTTTCTGGTTGGGTTTTTTTTTGTCTGAGTGGATGTTACCCCAAGTCACTTAAATTGCAAATGAATCACACGTAATGTAGATACAAATGACTGCACTTTCCCATTTCTAGAATGTGACTTGAATGAGAACCAGACATTTGTTTTCCCCAGGAGAGCCCTGAACGGGAAGTGCCGGAGGCTCTGTCCACCTGGGTGGGGCCTGTCTCCCCTTGGACCCCCGAAGGCGCCAGACACCCCCCAGCTGTCTCCTTCCATCCATTTGTATAATTCCTGGCGGGCTGCTTGAGGCTCCATTTCTGTTAGAAGTTTGGCGTTAGTCTGAGGCTTTACTCCTGACATTGCTACTAATTCATCACTTTATATTCCGATCGCCCTTCTGAAAGGAGAATCTTGTTTCAAAGTTGCACCTGGGCATTTTACAGAAAATATGGTGCCAATGCTTCGCTCGCCTGGTGTGCACCTTAAGTTCAGAGTGAAGAGTGAGTGTGTGAGGTGGGGGTATGGGTGTGGGCAAGGAAAACAATTTGCATAACGGTGAAACTGAAACCCCGGCCTGTGGGTGGGGCCTGCTTTCCTGACGTCAGTGCTGCCGCCCCCGGCCGCCCCCACTGACACGTGGTGCCTCCCGCCCACGGGGCAGGGGCATGGCCAGGCCGAGGGGTGGTGGCAGAGTATGAGCCAGAATCCGCCCTGGAGCTTAGGCCTGTGGGCTCCCTAGCCTCACTCCCCTGGGAAGAAACTCACAGCATCCTTTTCTCCTGATTCACCTTTGAGCCTGGCTCAGTGGGGTCTCATCTTGTGTGCCAGGGGAAATCAGAAAAGTGGGCTCTATCGTTTGTAAAGAGCTGCTTCTTTTTCCTGAGAATCAGCTCTGAGTCAGCCTGAGAGCCTCGGAGCCTGACACGGAGGGCCAGCTTGGCTCATGGCTCACAGTTACTCAGACGGCCCAGGCCCGGGGGTCATGGAAGGAGCCCGGGGACCCGCAGCTTCCCTGCTGGATCTGGCCCCCTGAGGTCTGCAAGGCAATGCTAGTTGATAGGAACCTGACAGTTGTATGTCATGTGTGGCTAGCTGAAGTCTCAAAGCAGCAAGGTGATTTGGGGGATAATACCACGACGGTTCTGATACAGGACTGATTTGCTCGAAGGACCAGATTTTCCACATAAAACAGATGTTCTCCTGTAGACCTGAGAGAGCCTTCACAGCCACGACTCTTTCTGCTGTGTCTCCGCCAGCAGCTGGCCATCTCCTCGCTCCCTGCTGGCAGACAGCGGGGTGCTCTGGGAGCTGTCCCCACTGCAGAGCCCTTGGACCCAGGACATTCTTGGGGACTGTGAACTGCACCCGCATGTCAGCCATTGCAAGTAACTAAATAATGAATTATGGATTCTATGATACTAGAGCCCTTTTAATGCAAATAATATAAATTCTTTTACATGTAGTTTTTAAATTAGCAGATAATACAAATATAACTACTATCAGAATGTGTGTGTACAATGGCGACGCAGGCTCAGAAGATGAGCATCACAGTTCTGAGAGTGGCCTTGCCATTGGGCAGGAGGGCTGTGAGGAGGTGGCGGTGGGCTGCCAGGAAGGGCGCTCGCTCGCTCTCTGGGAACGGTCAGTGATCAGTTTGGGGCACTGTTATGTGGGCCCAGGATGAACATAAAGGCACTGCTTTTCATTCTGCCATATGAGTGTTGCTTCCACCATCCACTTCTTGTTTAAAAATATTTACTTTATGGAACATTGAATAGAAGGTAATTTACACAAGTGCAATTCTATTAGGTATTTGTGGGCTGTTTGCACTGAGAACCTATGCATGAGGCCAAAAGACAGGAGCATGGGGGCTTCACTTAAAATTTTCAGCTGGTCTGTGTTACTTTTCTTGTTACATTTTGGAAGAAGGAGGGAAAACCAGTTTTAAAACTAGAATTGGGTTATTACATGTGTTTATTTCCACAAACATCACCTGGATGATTATTATGACCCAGGCACCCTGCCACCCTAACCCTTTTCCTTGGGAAGTTCACAGTTTGGAAGGGCAGACAGTTGTGAAAGAAAACGTGATATTAACACTTCTGCTTCCTGAGGGCCAAATGTGTGCCAGGCTCTGGCCCAGTTCATCATGTGGGTGGTCTGACCTCATTTTACCCTCACACAATCCATGAGTGAGGATCCCTATTTTACAGACTAGGAAAAAAGAGTCACAGAGAGGGTAAGTAACTTGTCCAAGGTCACACAGCAGGTGGATGCGGGGCCTAGATTTGAAGCCAGACTGTTGGATCCCAGAGAGCATGTGTCACTAAGCCACACAGTGAACAAAGCATACGGGAGCACAGAGAAGAAATCAGAGGGCTGTGTCTGCGGTGTCCGGGGGGCTTCAGAGAGGAGCTGATGTTTACCTCAGCCAGGAAGGGCCCTTTGTTCACACCTAAGGAAACACTATGTTTTAAAGGACCCTGGTTATTTTTCACCTTCTAGCTCTCACTCCAGTGTTGTGTGGTCAAGGTTGGTGAGGGTGTCATTCCCGCCCCACATGGGAACACGCCACTTCTCATACACGAGATTCAGGGCACACAGCGAGTAAAATCAGTACATATGAAGAACACTTCATCAGGATATACTGACGGGAGTTCACTGACTGGTACTAGAAAGCCTCCCAGTAAGTCATGAAAAGTACATTTCGGGACTCACCCGAAAGATGGGTAGACGAGCTGTGGGGAAGCCAGACGCCCTCACGCCCTTTGGGTGCTTTGAATTAGAAAACTAAGGTTTAGCTGGGCGCCTATGATGCCCAGCTGCACACTAGGTCCCTTCTGGTGCTTCTCATGGGCTGGGTTGTCACACTCCAAATGTATATGTTGAGGTCCTCACCTCAGTACGATCGTCCCCCCTTATTCATGGGGCACATGTTCTAAGACCCCCCAGTAGGTGCCTGACACCACGGACAGTCCTGAACGCTGTGTATACTGTGATTTTTCTTACTCACATATACCTTTTCACTTCAAGGAAGCGCCTTCTGGGTTCTCTTTGGCGTATCCGACAGGCCAGTGTCACTGCTGTTGTGCTTTGGGGCCATCATTGAGGAAAATAAGGGTGCCTCTAATACAGGCACTGAGATACCAGGACAGTTAATAAGTGACTAATGGGTAGGTAGCACCCACAGCATGGACATGGGGACACAGGGATGATTCACGTTCTGGGCGGGAGGAAGAGGGACATCTTGGGATTTCATCACACTACTCAGAATGCTGTACAATTTAAAACATATGCGTTATTTCTGGAACTTTCCATTTAATATTGTTGGACCTTGGTTGACCATGGGTAACTGAAACCACAGGAAGCAAAACCATGGATAGAGGGGGACTACTGTACCTTAGAATGTGACTGTATTTGGTTGGAGACAAGGTCTTTAAACAGGGAATTAAGTTAAAATGAGGTCATTCAGGTGTGTGCTAATCCAATATGACTGGTGTCCTTATAAGAAGAGAAGATTAGGATATAGACACACAGAGGGACGGCCATGTGGGGACACAGAGAGAAGGCAGCTGTGGATAAGCCCAGGAGAGAGACCTCAGAAGAAACTGAGCTTGCCGTCACCTTGATCTCAGACTTGTGAGACTCCAGAACTGAGAAAATACATTTCTGTTGTTTAAGCCCCCCAGTGCGTGGCACTTTGTTATGGCAGCCCGAGCCACTGAATACAAGTGTCCAGTGTATTTTTGCAGAGTAAAAGCGTGGATAGATGGATGGGAGGAAGAGAGTGTTGCGCAAACCACATGGGGTCTCTTTCAGCCTGGGTAGAGAACTTAAATTCAGTGTTGGGGCAGTAGGGAGCACTGGAGGTCCCTGAGCAGGGGTCTCCACAGCCAGAGCAGCACTGCAGGGACCCTGGGACGGTCAGCTCTGGAGCTCCAAGCCAGTGGGAGGACCAGGGGCTGGTGGATAACTGAGGGGCATGGCGAGATGAGGGGGTTTCCTCCTTCCATTATGTCAGTATTCCGTCCTGGTGGGCAGAGGAGGACCTCTGATGGGCCAGGAGACTGGGCTTTTACCTGGAGACAAGCCCGTGAGGGACTGATCTGATTGGACAGAGAGCAGCTCCCCTCATCTGTAAAATGAGAGTGGACAAGCTGGTCTTTAAGGAATTCAGAATCCACCCCCATAGAATTCCACAGGGCAGGTGAGATTTTAGGGGGACCTGGTGTGTCCCAGAGCCAGACAGAGGCTTTCAGCCAGGGCGTGCAGCACCCCAGATACCTCCCTAAAAAGTAAAGAGAGACTGAATTGGGACTTCTATGATCAGAATCATTCATAGACCGAAGAAGCTGTGAAGAGTGAGGCCCATGGGCAGCAGTGGGGGCAGCCTCTAGGTCGGGGCTCCCTGGCCTGACCTGGCCACTGAAGTCAGTGCCACTAGCTTTCTTTGGCCTTTCAGCCATTGCCGACGGGAGGTTAGATAGGGTCGGGTGGGTTGGTGTCACATTAAATTCTAGGTTCAGTTTCACGGCCCATTGTGCTGTACTCAGGGCTGCACAGTTAAGACTGAATGAAAGACCAGGAGAGAGCAAATGTCAAGCCTCAGCAGATGCCCGTATAATTAGGACTGTTCTGTGTAGCTAATCAAATCTCATGCTATCGAGAACATTTTTAAAAAATGTGCTTTGATCAAAGTTAAATTCCTGTTACTTGTTATTTCAAAGTTTAGAATGCGTGAGCACCTTTGGAAAGCTCTGGTTAGGCTGAGCTATTGTAAACCTCAGTGAGAAAACATTATTGCCAAGAAACCTATCAGCATTATTTGTTATAAAATGAAAACCAATAGTCTTTATATGTTGAGTTTGTCAAGCAATATCTTCCATCCTACTTGATCAGATTCCACAGCAAAGAATATTGAGCCTAAAACAGTAGAGGGAACGGGTGCTTTATAACATAGTTAGATGAGAAATAGCATTGAAAATAGAAGTCTAACGATGGTGTCGTGCAGTCCGTTGTCATTCCTTAGCCTTCTCTGTTCCAACAAACCATGTCACCTGGCGTTCCGTCATTTCCGGTATTTTTCACTTCCACTTTAATTTTCCTGATAATCACTGTACAAATGCGAAGCGTCTCTGAGGCTCCCCCTGAAAGGCGGCCGGTCTCCCATGGCGCCGAGGAGCCGGCGACCTACCAGCACTCGGGTGTTACTGACCCCCGCGCACAGTTCCATGTCTTCAGCTAAGGGGGACGACTGTGGAGTAACACAGGGTACGTTACGAAAGCCCTGGCCTTTGTGGGCCCTCCGTTATAGGGGTGGGTAGTATATAATCGCAGAGGCATTTCTGATTCAATTAAGAGTCTTTTCGTTAAAAGTGACAGAAAACCCAACTCGGAGTGGTTTAAGCAAAATCCAGAACTTGCCATCGTCTCACATAAGTCAGCCATCTTGGAAAGGGGCTGGCATAGATGCTGCTCAAATGAAGTCAAGACGTTTCAGTCTCACTCTGCTCCTCATGGCTCAGTTGACTCCCTTCTCGGACGCAAGTCTCGTGGTCTCAAGGTGGCGGCCGCTGGCACTTCCAGGACCAATCTCGCGGAAATGAGCTTTTGTCCCAGCATTCCCTGCCAAAGTGCTGAGCTTCACTCTGATTGGGCCAGCTGAGGTCATGTGCCTATCCCAGAGCCAATCACAGTGGGAAGAGGACTGTGAGGCGCTGATGGATTCGCTGGCTCTATCACCCTCCTCTCTTGGGAGTGGAGTTGTGAAGTGTGAGGATGGGACACAGGGAAGCAAACCACAGATGTCCACTAGATTTTACTCAGTGACGCAGGCGACTCACTAAACGTTAGCTTTTGGTGTGCAAAGCAGCCAGTTCTTGACTTGCAAGCACTCACCTGTCACAATAGTCACCCCTTCGTAGGCTTACAAGGTAGCCCCTTACTCACCGAGCATCAGGTCCGTTATTCCGAGCCCAGCATGAAATTGGTGGCAGGAGGGCTCCTAGCCACAGACTGCCTGCCCTCGTCCTTTCTCCCACCACCCTCCCTGCACCCGGGCTCCCGGTACCAGGCATCACGCTCCTTCCTCACTGGCCCCAGCAGCTGTCTTCCATGTTTGCAGACACATTTCTTCTGGGATGCATCCACACCTTCTGCCAGGAAGCAGACATAGAAGTTTTGTGTCGGACTTTTTCTGTGTGTCACTTAGCTAGAGCCAATGGATGGCTTCACTAATACTTTCCGATGATGACAAAATGTTTGTTCTGCTCCATGCCCAAGGTGTAAGCCTTGCCCCAGCAGACATGCATCACCTAAAGGTCATCCCACTTGCCCGTCAGGCTTCTTGGGACCCCATATAATAGGAGGCCTCTTCTTATACAGTCCTGCTCATTGCCATGTGAGCGAGGTCACTGGTGTCAGGAATACCTAGGCAAAGCTGCACATGCTAATGCTAGTGTCACCAGAGAACCAGACATGGAGGGTAAATAATAATAAAATTCCTTATTATCAGGGTATAGAATAAGAATCTTAGGCAGTTCCCTGAGTTGATGATCCCAAATTTGTAAGTGTCCTTCTTGAGTGGGGAAAACATGAAGTTAGAACTATTGAAAGTAAATGAGAGCCAGTGGAGTTGAGGGCAAGAGGAGAATAAAAGAGGAGAGTTCCTCTTTAGGAGCTAGGCCTTTGATGAACACACATCCACAAAGGCAGACTGTATACTCCAGGTCATTCTCCAGAGAAAATGTGGCCATCAGGTTCTCTGGCCATTTGGTCTCTGTTCTCTCAATGTCCTGAGCTGTGTGTAAACCGTGGGCAAAGGAGGAGCCTGGAGAGCACTGGGTCAGAATAAGGAAGAAGGGCAGGGTTCCCAGATGTCAGCTGTGACTCAGCAATGGCCTCCTGTCTCAGCTGGAGTGACCCGAGCTGGGGCCCTGTTGCAGTGAGGAGAGATACAGATGGCTCAGCCCTTTGACCATCTCTAAGTCTGGGAACCTCAATGGATGGCCTTCACCTGGATGGAACCTCTTGGTCTTTCTCTAACACAATCCAGCTCAGTAGCCTTACGGGAGGCGTTGGTGATGTCATTGCTTTTGTGGGCGTGTCTGGCAAAATGCAAAATCCTACTAATAAATTGTAGGTTTTTCCAGTTAGAAGTGAATACCGCCATACAGATATGCAGAAAACAGGCCCACTTAAAAACCATTTAAATAATATGTAATTTGTAAAAGATAATGGATTCTATTGATTTCATCTTAACCTCTGTCATCAGAGACATTTGAAGACCTGAAGTGGGTTCAGTGAAAAAAAACAAACTTGAGTAGCATTTGAAAAGCTATTTTGTGAGTGTATGGTAAGACTTTCTAGTGTATGCTTTTGTTTTCTTTTCCCCCATTTATACAGACTTTTGTTCTGCTCTTAGATAAAATACTAATAAACAGGAAGTTGAAAAAAAATGTGGTGCAATTGTTCTGAAGGTTGTTTTTCTTGAGCTCTAGGGCCACACGGCACCGTCCTATTCAGAGCGGTCCCTGTAGGTGGTGGTGTTAATGAAGAAATGAGAGGCCTCGGTTGCAAGCCTGCTGTGCAGCTGGCTTCCCGCTGGGGCCTCAGCCTTCAGGACCAGTGGGGCCTGCTCACATTCCAGCAGTTTCCTCTTTATTTGTCCTGAACCAAGCTGTAGAATTTTAAGGGGGTGAAAATAAGGCCATTCTTATGGAAAATGTATTTTCTTCTTTGCTCTTCATGCTGAGGACACAAGACTCTCTCTCTCTCTCTCTCTCTCTCTCTCTCTCTCTCTCTCTCTGTGTGTGTGTGTGTGTGTGTGTGTGTGTAAGAACCAGGAGCAAGCAATTTACTAGGAATGTGCAAATCTTTGTTTATCTTTTGGGCAATTAATTAGCAACAACTCTGGTCTGTTACCATTTGAACAAGTTAATGAAAATCTGAATCTTATTCTCTTTTTGTAAAAGAAGGACTTTCATAATCACAGCAACCGTTGCTGGGTTTCATGATCTAAGAAAAGATAACAGGCAAGAACCTAAAAGGAACCCTGCCCCCCCAGGCCCTGACCCCAGCAGGTCCTGGCGAGTGTGAGCTGGGTTCAGGAGCTCCAGCAGCTCCACAGCCGGCCCATGAGCCTGGGATGTGCTCAGTCTTGAGCGGGTGGGTGTCAGTCGCAGCGTGACTGGGGGGGTTGTGAGGTCCTCCATAGCCTACCCTCATCCTGTGTGGGGCTCAGAGAACCAAGCCTGGAATCCTACACCCTCAGCCTTTTGCCTCCCCACTATGGTGCCACCTCTTTGGGTTTCCCACAGCAGGGGTGCAGAGTTGCAGGAAGGGGGAGCTGAGGAAATAGGAAGGCTCCGGAGGGAGCAGGGCCACATTCTGTCTGGGGTGTTCCCAAGGTCCTGCCAGGGAGGTGGGACACAGCCACCAGTCTGCAGAGACACACAGAGTGTCCCTTGCACCATCACCAGGCTTTGAACTCTTACCCACCTAGAGTCCTCTCACCCCAGCCTCTACTCCTGGAGCAGTTGCCTGTCCTGGGCGGTTCCTCCATCCTTTTGTTTCTGTGTTTATTACTCAGTGCAACTCAGTGTTGAAAACTAGAAGAAGGTGGAGGTGCGGTGGCTGCCAGAGGATGGGCCTGGGCAGGACGTACAGGGAACAGTGCCGTGGCCGAGCGCATGGACCCATGCACCCTGCGCCTCGGTGGGTCTGCACCTGGAGAAGGGCAGAGCCCTGGGCACCACCGTTCATGGATTAGAGTCCAGCCCTGTCGGGGAAGATCTGGGCAATGTCAGCTGTGGCAGCATTTGGCTAGGTTCTCGAAGGGCAGGGTTTCCAGAAGGGACACAGTTGGTCATATGCTGAGGCCCATGTTGAAAGAAGCTTTTATGGTAGAGCTGAAAAGAAGCCTGACTCTTACAGATGGACCCCCTTGCCTTTGGAAGAGTAGCAGTCCTCGTTCCGGGGTCTACTGAAACCCACTGGCACATCACACATTCTAGGGTTGAGTACGTAGACATTCGGCACTCTTATTCCTATTTTTAACATTTATTTTCTGCTCAGAGTCAAGAAGTGTGCCCACCGAAGTCAGCCCCTGTCAGTAAAGGGAAAATTCCAGCAACGAAGCATCTAAATGCTTCCTAGACTAGACTAGACCCATGCCCTGTCTGTGAACAGATTTGGGTGAAATGTCAAAACCCCAGAAGTCAAGTCGGGTTTACATATTGTGCCAAGAACACTGGGCTACTTTTGTCTTTTGGGGCTCAACTTTCATGAATTATGAAGTCTTTTCTTAGATGACTGAGCTCGTGGTTACAGAGCCGAGAAGTTACTTTGCTCTTGAATGTGGAGCATTTTCACTGATTTCAGTCTTACTCATTAGAAAATATTGTGTTCACCCGCAGAACACCACCCTGCCCCCCTCCTGCAGATGCTTTAGAAGTGTGGGCCCTGCCTGGCTTGTAGTCCCATGGGAGCTGAGATCCATGCAGATTTTAGAGCACACTCACCCCACTTGGTCACAGCATTTGGGGGGTGGGGGATGTGTATGAAATAAAACATCCACCCTAGGGTCCTTGAAGTCACACACCCCTGGCTCCTGCCATCAGACACGAGAGTGTGACTGTTATTACCAAGGGCAGCGACTAACCATCCAGCGCCGGCTGCGGCCCTGTTGTGAAACGTTGGGATTTCCATCAGTGCACTGACCCTCATCAGCACTTTGCTGTTTTTGACAGTTTACATTTTTGGAGGCTTTGAAAACTAATTCGATCTGTTTCAGTTTGAAATTTCTCCGAAGGTCATTTTACCAGCCTTAGGCCCCTGTTGATAATGCTTTCATTTTAAACAGTTATTTTCTCTCTGTTAAGTGATCACTCCTTGCTTGGTGTGTGGTCTAGTGACTCGAAATCCTATGGGGCGAGGGAGCTTGGATGCAGAGCCTGGCCCTGGGGTGGACAGCTGCCTGCGTAGCCCCAGATGGCATTCCTTTAGGCCATCCACGGTCATTTCTGGATTCCATCGGCAGGAGGAAGCAGGAGGACCTCATGGTGTGATTTTAGAGCTTCCGTGTTTGTGTGTTGGTTCACAGAATCTACTCTCTTCTATAAATATAAGTCTATAACCTCCTTCCAGATAATTAAGAAAGCCTACAATTAATTGTGCCCAATCAAGAATTTTCTTTTCTGGAAAATTTTCCTTTCCCTGGGAAACCAATTAATAGCTCGTCTTGGTTATTGTAATAATTTATAGACCTTATATAGTTATCTGTTGTGTATTTTACATACCTAATATATACACAAACTATAAAAGGGTTTTTTGTTAAAAAGAGAAACAACAGTAGTTGATTGAACTCAATTTCTTTTCAGTGTCAAAAGGGGCATCGTGTAATAACCCCAACAGGAGAGGGTTCAGAAATGAAAACTAGCTGACATTTGCCCAGTTCTGAATTAAAATGCAACATTTGGCTTTCATTTTTTTCTACTCTGTTCAGTCTTAACAGTTTTTGCATAACATCAGGCTCTTTCAGATCTAAGATAAAAATGATGTGGGATTATATTTCAAATTAGAACTGTCCTGTGATCACTCACATGTTTTGCTGCTGTTGTGATCTAGTAAACAGTACTCATTAATCAATAATTCACACCCTGGGTCGGTGATTTTTGGCTTCATATTCACTCAGGTTGCATGACATTAATATTTCATACTTGCTTACCTGTTAAATTAATATTTTATACAAGCTTACCTATGAAATTTGTGTTTTCTATGTGCTTGCTGCTACTCATTTTGTAGTATACAAGTCAAGAAAATTAGCAAGGTGCACGTAGCTTTTTTGTACAAAACAAATGACACATGATACCATCTTTAGCAACAATTTTGGGTACTAACAAATGAATTTTAAAACGAAAACTTGCCTTTTCTATCAACGAAGAAAATATGTTTTTTTCTCTCTTCCCTCTCTTTTTTTGTTTGTTCCTTTTTATTTTTTGAACACTACATAGTCAACTTCAGTCCTTGTCCTCAGGGGAATTACTCACTGTATTTTCTGCTTACGGTCACCGGGGACTAATGTGGGGTCCGCCGTGGGTTTCCTGTTGTTTCTCGTAACTTCACTCAGTGGCGAGAAAAAAACTTGTGTGCAGATGCTCACGGGGGTAGGAGATAGCAGCCTGGTTTACTTTACTTCTGAAATGACTTTTAAGATACCAGTTTTAAAAGTGTGTCTTTTGCCAACCAAAACAGCAAGTCCCTGACATTTCTCATATGCTTGATGTGCAATTATGTGTTTGGACTCAACTTCCACTTTTCAAATCTGTGAAAGCATTGCTCAGGCCAGCTCTGTTTTCGTATAACTAAATGGAGCCGGACAGAAAAGGGACACTGAATCAGAAGTGGGGATCCTGTTCAATCCTTATGATGCTGAGGGTGTTTTGAATTAAAAAATAAAAAGGATAATTCCAATTATATGAGATATCTAGGGCAGTCAAATTCAAAGAGAAAGAAGGTGTGGTATGGTTCCCAGGGGCTGGGGTAGGGAGGGATGGGAGTTATTGTTTAATGGGGACAGAGTTTCTGTTTGTCATGAATGATAAAAAAGTTCTGGAGATGGGTGGTAGTGATGGCTACCCCACATCATGTATGTGCCTAGCGACTTTGAATTGTAGGCTTAAAAAATGGTGAAATGGTAAATTTTATGTCATGCACATTTCGCCACGGTGGGAAAAAAAAGCACATGTGTGGAATGGAAACAGGGCATTTGAAGTACTACGTATAACCAAGTTAGACGCTAGGTGGGATTTGTACGGAATTATAAAAGTTATATATCTCAAGAGGCTCCACGAAGCTCACACCTCTGGATTCACAGATGTGGGAGCTGAGCCTAGAGGGAGTGTCTACCTCCCTGAGTGATGACAGCAGAGCCTGGATGGCAGGGGCCTTTAGATGGCCCTTTGCTGCCTCCCCCAGAACGGTCAGAGGCAACGTGCCTTTCATTAGATTAGCTCCGAGATAAAGACCTGTGTGAGGATGTTTTAATCCCGCCTTTAACCTAGCCAGTTCCTGACTTAGATGGTGTCTCTCTGGGGAGGGTCCAGACCCGGGGCTGGTCCCACCGAGCCCCGTGACCTCAGATGCCATTAGATGGGTGGCGGCTTTCATTTCACAAGGAAAATCGAGTTTGAAACCAAAGTGGCTCCCAGCGGCAGTTTGCAGCCACCGGCTCTCCCAGCATCTGGACACGGCTGCTGTGTGTGTGAGGTTTGGATGTGACAAGTTCCGCCCATGCTTTTCAACCTTACCTCGTGAACAGTTTACATCTATTATTCTTAATGTGCTATCCTATGAAGGGAGCTTTGTGTGACAATTAGCCATGTGATCTCTGTAAGTGCTTTAAGTGAGCTTGGGAAGCCCAACCCGCATGGAACAAATTTCAGGAACCACTTCGGCCTTGGAATGAGCCGAGCCTTTCCTAGGGCATGCCTTCAGCCTTTACTCTGCTGTGTATTTCCTGTGGTCACAGAGCTTCTTGAGCTGCATTTGCTGGTGTGGATTCTCAGTGGATTCCCACGAATCATGTTTAATCTCGCAGCAGCTGCTGCTGCACTCGTGCCCAACGTGCCACTTCCTAATGGCAGCACCGCACCGTGCAGGGTTTTGTTGTCACACGTTGTGCCCAGTGTCAGCAGCCATAGTCCCGGGTGGAGCTGAAGCAGAACGCAGAAATCATTTGTGAGTAAGGGACCACAAATGCCTAATGTGTGAGGCAGGCAACTCACAGAGACAGAAGCATGACATACTTTTTCTTTCTAAATGAGGCAACTACAGCTCAAAAGCCAACTTGGCTTTCACTTTTTAAAATACATCTTGCTAGGAGCAAATGGACACTCCGTGTCACCGTGGCCCAGGTAAACGCCATTCAGAAAAACCCAGCAGGAATGACCGGCGGTCCTCTGGTGGCTTTATCAGGGGCGATGGCACGCCACCCTGCCACTCTGCTGGGAAGCCTGAACTATCCCCTTCAATGTTAATGTTTTCCATGGTTAGCTTTGCAATTCAGCTACTTGGGAATTGCAGACTGAAGAATATTTCTCCCAATCTGGTAAGTTTTCCTGATTCTGGGCTCCTTCAGAAATGGGCCAGGCACATTCAGTCGGGAGCACCTCCATGGAGGGGAGAGAAAGGCAGAGCCTGACAGACTGGCTGCAGGAACGTCGCTGAGAATGCTGGAGTGACAGGCTTGAGGGAGAAATTGTGGAGCTTAGACGGGAAGAGAAATGTCACTGTCAATGTGTGAAGGCGACCGATCCCCTGGAGGTGAAAGAAGGTTTAGCGTGGATAAAGGGTAACCGGAGTAATGGGGTGAAACCAAAGGAGGATGTCCTGGAATTTAATATTGGAAATATTCTTCCAAACCCCCACCAGGAGTGTAGCCATCAGAGTATGAAATGGGCTTATCAGGGAAAAAAAATAACAAAAAACTGGCAGACCAGTCCTAGTGGCATTGCAAAGAGGGTGACAGTGAAAAACCTCTGGGCTGGAGGAACTGGCAGTGCTGAGCCAAGCCTGGCTGCTGGCCCAGGTGACAGTGGTGGGTTTGTACAGGGCCCCTGGCGGCCACAGGCCTGTCAGGTCAGCCCCAGGGCTGGGAGCTGCTGAACGCCTGCTGGTCCTCCCATACCTCTACTCCTGGCGTTCAGACCATGGCTTCCTAAACATGGCGGTCAGCGTGCTGCGAAAGCCTATGGGGTCACAACTGCGAATCATATACAAAGTCATAATGGGGGCACCCTTTATTTTATTTTATTATTTATTTTAATCTTTTGACTTTCCAAGTAATTTACAGATTTCCAAATAAATAGCAGAATTGTCATTACTACAGAAACATTTTTCATTAGAACTATAGTTTATTAAAAGTGCTGCCTGCCCGAATCACCCTTAGGATTTGTTCTTCCCTTGCAGGCAGAGATTTATGCCACAGCAGGGCTTTCAGTGTCATGTGTAGTCTTGAGATCACTCTTACTGGCTTCATGTACTGACCTGCTTAATGTAGGCCTGTCAAGACACTAGGGAGGCAAAAGAATATTTTTATAACAAGGTAAGAGGGTCTTCTCCCAATGTGAAAGGACTGTGCTCCACAAAATCGTGACAGTCTATGACCAAAGCTCCTTCCCCTAAATTTCTACAGCTGCTTTTTTAAAACTCCAGGGAGTAAGTATCTGAATCACGATGAGTCTTTGGCTCCCTCCAGGCTCTCTCTAGAAGGGGTGGCCTCTGTGTGGTTTCACTGTCTTTTTCCCCCTCCTTTCTTCCCAAACCTCTCCTCCTCCTTCCTCTTCTCCCTCTTGCTTTTCTGTCTGGGTCCTCATCTTCACTTTTCTCTGCATTTTTTAAACAATGCACACAAATTGCTTTTTTTAAAAAAGAAAGGTATTGTAATACTTTTTTTCTAAAAAAACCAAAAACATGAATTAAACAATGAAACCACCCCTCAAAATGTTTGTCTACAGGCCCAGGTAAGCAACAAATGACAGAAACACAACTTTTATTTTTCCAGCTGTGGACATTTGCTCCCTCAAAGTGGGGCTAGGCCCTGGTTGGGGGAAACAGTCTGCGGGCTCCCCTGGGAGAAATCTTGTAAGCTGCCTGCCAACATTCCTCCCCTCTCCCCACCCCGTGGACTGTGTTAACTACCTGCCTGGGAGGCTGTGCTTAGCGACCCAGTGCCCAGAGTCCACCTCCCCAGTCTTTCCAGGGAATGGCAGGGTCGGGGAGGCAGAGGAAAAGGAGCTTGGCAGGCACGGGGTGGGGGAGAAAACTCAGGGACAAGGAAGTCTAGAGTGGGCTTGACCCAGGTGTGCCTTTCCCAGGGAAAGGAAGAAAGCTGTCCTTCTCTCTTTCCTTCTATTCTGCTACACGAGGTATCCTGCTCTCAGCTCCCAGAGTTTGGCTGACTCACCGTGTTGTGACACGGTCGGGGACTGGGCCCCACACCTGACTGCATGTGCTCGCACACACATCTTTAAATGCGTATCATTTTTACTTAGTAATGTGAATCATCTTGCTAATCATACCCAAGTTTTGATGGCGACTGATATTATTCTGCGTCTTTAGAATCCCCAGGGGTACATGGTCTTGGGCCCCACTTAGCACAGGAGCAGTGAGTTGATTCTTATCCATGAAGTGCCTGCTATCTGCCAAGCACGCACCCAGCATGGGGACTTGGACGATAGACCAGACAATTTGTGTTGAGAGCTTAGTCAGGGCCCTGTGCGAAGAGCCAGCTCCTTGACCTGTAACCCAATGCTGGGCTCACTTGCCTTCTGTCTTGAGGCCTCTGTGTGTCTTATAAGGCAAGACGTCCCCTCCCTGATGACCCAGCAGCCCCACTGGGACAGCCTAGGACTAGGATGTGGGTCCTCGCTCTGTGATTGGTCTAAGCCACTTCTCTGGGTCTTACTGTCTGTCAAAACCTCTGTCTGTTAAATAAACAACAAACAAATGAATGGGCCTGAGTCAACTGGCCCTCCTGCCCCACCTGCTGCCCTACCTGTCCCACCTGCCCTGCCTGCCGCCCCTGTGAACTGAAAGACCCTTTGCAAACCCAGAGGGGAGATAATCATGGCACTGGGATAATCAATCTAAGAAGCCTCTGACTTCTGAGAAAACTCATTGGATCCCTTTTTTGGCGTTACAGCCTTCTTTCATGCCCTCACCCCCTGACTCCCTGCGGCAGTCATCGCATCTCGAATAGACCCAGCGTGAGAATGGCGGTTCCTCCTCAGTCACCAACAGCCTCTATCACCAAGGAGCCCTTTTGTTTTTCTGGATCTCTGCCCATGAGACTCTTCAGCAGAACCTTGCATCAAGGGTGCCAGAATGTTCTACCCTTTATTATGACAATTGCACACACACAAACCTCCAAAGGGAAATGTTATTTAATTGGATAAACAACCTTGGTGTAGTCTTTTTCTGTTTTATTTCAAGGTACTTCTGATATGGTTAACAGGACAGCTTTGGAAAGATTTTTGAGTCTGCACGGACCTGAAGGGCTTCATCCTGGAACTTGCTAGTCACCTGGGGAGACTGTGGAGGGTAAAGGAAACAATGCATTAATATTCGAGAGTGATGCTGAAAGGCTCGCCCCCCAGGACAACCCTGATTCCAAGGCGTGGTCGGAGACTGGGAGAGGGACCCATCTAATGGGGAGACAACCACAGCTGCACTAGTCCAACCCCTCTCGTGGGCCTTCTCATGACGTCACAGCGAGCTAATTCTCTTCCTCATACTGACAGCAAGCCAAGAGCAAGCCTCCACCATCCTGGATCCTCGGCCCCTTCGTAAGGGGCTCCGGTTAACGGGTGGGAACCCGAGGCTGGCCGAGCCCTGTTGAGCGATGAGCCTTCATACATCTGCTGACTTCTGCTCTTCAAGAACTCAAACACCCAACACTGAAGACAGTTTCCTCTTTGCTTAAGAAGGCCTCACATGCAGGAGATGGCAAACCACTTCTCAAACACTGAGGGTCCTGTGCACACATGCGGAGTGTCCACCATGCTCCAGCCACAGTGCTTGGTGCTGGTGACCAGGGCCAGGGGGCCCTGCACCACTGGAGAAGTGGCGGTCAAGGCAGGCACATGGGGGTGTGGTCCGACACCTGTGCAGGAGAGGCTCCTTGGGCTGTGGCGTGTCACCACTGACTCGCATGGCAGTGAAGGTGGCAAGGGAAGGAGGCCAGAGCGTGGTCCCACAGAGTCCCTGGTCCTTTCTGACTCTTCACTGGCCAAAATGCAGCAGGTTAACCACCTCTCTGGTGTCTTCCTTCTCTCTAAATGAGGATAATGAGAGTATTTGCCTCAGAGGGTTGGGCAAATTCACCAGGTTCCATGGTGTGCCCAGGACGGTACCCCCACAAATGGTGGCCTTCAGTCTCATCATCTCACTGAACCAATTTCCATCAATTTTGGAATTGTAGTTGTTTCCCAGGTGATGAAGGTACCTCCTGCTCTGACAGGCTGCACCCTTCCTGCCACTTCTGAGCCCACGGGGTGGAGTCTCACACATTCTGTGCCAGCTTGCAGCAAACATTGTGTAAGTGGGGATAGGAGGCACTTCCCTCTCTCCCGGACAGCCCAATGGAGCCAATCTCAGCATGCAGGACCTGGCAACTGGAGGCAAGCCTGAACACCAAGCCTACGTGTTGCCCAGTGACAAGTCCATCCTCCCAAGAGAGGAACGAGAAGGTGCATTTCAAGCCACAAAGTGACATTATGACTCCCATCTGGTGTGGGTGGTCACATCTGGAGGAGACCAGCTTCCTGGTCATGGCACCCAGCAAGGCCAGATTGTGGCCACCCCATGAAAGGGACAGGAAAGGGTTGGGGAGCCACGTGGAGAACCGAGGTGAGTCTAGGTTTGAGGACAGAAGTTACTTTTTTACTGATCACTGGAAGAAGTAAATATAGGTCATTGGAGCAACTCTGACATTACGCTTCTAAATAATCCTCATGAAAATGACAGTGGTCTCCAAGTCACTTCTTGGAAATAAATTGTGGGTAAAGACCATCTGCTCAAAGCCTGGAAACACAGTTTCCTCCGGGTTGTGTTCTTAAATGCTTTGACGATGTGGTTTGCTTTTCTCTCTAAGAAAAAAAAGACAAAAACTAAATAAAGTCTAACGAGTGAGTGAGCCTCAGGCCACAATCACCAGGGGCACGAAGCATGGAGAGGAAGGTCGGAAACTCGTAGGGACATGAGATCTGTTCCAAAGGCACCAGTCCAACATTAAGTGAAGAAAAAGCGTGTTTCAGATTAGGCGATCTGGCCGTTCTCTGAGGGAAATGCAAACGAGGACGTTTTTAAGAATGATTTCTACTTTGTCACCAAACTATGTCACTGGTACTCATTGCAAAGTGACAATTGCTGCCACTGTCTCTTGAAGGATTAGGGCTCATTCCCTAGCAACAGGCAGCAGCAGAAAGAAGGCATTGCAAGCAGTGTCCCCAACAAACTCAGTGTCAACAGTCAATAGCAAAGGCAGCCACAAGGGCAGGCCGCATGTGGCCTCACTGGCGTCTTGTCTATGCTCATGGCCCAGGCAGGTGGGAAGGAAGCATGGGGCTGTGTGGGACGTCCCGTTGGTTTGCTGAAATGGAAGATTTCACATTTTGTTTTGGATAATAGATTGGCCATTCTGGATTAGTTCCATCACAAGTGCCTTACTGCTGTGTTGGAACTCTTTTTCTTTATTTGTCCTTTGCAAAACCAATCCATGAAGCAGATTTGTTGACCAGCTGTCCCTGGGACCGCTGTGCGCTGGCTCAGAACCCCAGCCTGGTGTTCACAGGAGCTGGCAGACCGCGGCCCAGATCTGTAAGCTGAGCTCCCAGGTGCTGTCGGCGGTGAAGGCCCTTCCTTGCCTGCTCCCCGGAGACCAGCTTCCTGGTCTGCCCTGGTCTTGGTACTTCTCAAACACATCCACAGCATAGGCAAGGGGAAGAAAGCCCATAATACACAAATAAAACACACTTTCAAAGTCCAGGTGACTTTGAGTTTATAAAATAAAGTTTGTTTCCCACGAAGAAGATAGTTGAGGAGCAGATGATAGGTGGCAATCCTTACCGTCTTCTGCTGTCCCCAGACCCCTGCCCACTTCCTTTTCCAGCTGCCCTTTCAGGGCCCCCATGGGGATGTCCTCTTTCTGGGCTGTCCTGGGATTGACTGGTAACCTATATGGACAGATTTTATGCTCTTTTTAAAAAAATAATAATTAACAGTGAAAGAGTTAGGTTTGGGGGAGAAACCCTTTTTAAAGCAAACTGCTATGGAAAGTAATTGATAAGAAATGCAATTTTATGAAAAACAATTTTTTTTCTGTAACCTTTTAAAGCTGTGTTGCTAACTGCGCGTAACCCCTGCATTTGTGTCCTGGGGTGGGGACCTGACCTCCCAGTGGGGATCTAGGTGGAGGGTGGAAAAAGCAGAGTTCCTATTTGAATGTAATTGTTGTCACATCTCGCCGAGGGCCATTTCCCTTTCTGTGTGAGAGACCTGTGCGGTACCACGCAGGGGCTTCTGTGGTTCAGGGTGCTGTTGGCTGCAGAGTGTTGATTTCACGTGGGTGTGCCATGGCTCATCTTGACCTTAATTTGTCTTCCAGCTTAATTCCATTCCCAACAAATTAGGCAAGACAGGAAATGACATTTGGAAGAGAGTGAATGAGTGACTGATTCGTACACCAGACATCGTTCTTGTGGCAGTGAAATGGAGATTCCCTGACCTATCTCTCAATGAAATACAAATCATTAATTCTTGGTTGCTAAACAAGCTGACAAAATGCCTGAGCCAGACGCCTGGGTGAAGTCACCTGAGGGCAGTTGTTTGTTTACCTGGGACGTTTTGACTGGACCTCTGGGATGATTTCTATGGAGACAGCTTAACTCATGGTACAACATTTGGTGTCACTGTGGGTTTTCCTTGATGCTGACAATTCTAAGTGTTACGTGAGGGAAAGTCTGTCTTATCAGAATGTTCTTTCCTAGTGGCAGTGAAGTGACCTAAAGGTTCCGACCTGCTTTTCAACAGCTCCCTCCCTCACCACTCTGTCCACTGTAGTCACCAACCTCTGTCACCATCCTGGTGACTGGGTGTGAGGGTGGGCTTCTATTCCACTTATCACCCACAGTTCCACTTTCTTTTCAGTAGAACTTAGGTAAGGAAGTGGGAGGACATGGAGAAAATTTGTGTTCGGTAAATAAGTTAAATCTTTTCAGATTTCTAGGCTGGAAATCAACAAAACAAGATGTGCTCACAGAAGTGGTTACTTCTAAACTAAGTATAGACTGGAGATAAATCTGACAACCTCTGACATCTTTAAATGTCAAATCCACCCGCACATCACAGATGACATCGTACCTAATGATCGAACTCCCTTTAAAATATACTTCATGTAAATACATTTTTGTGAAACCACAAGCTGTCTCTCTCAGTTTTGTTTTCAGCTGGCTTTGATAAAGAGATTGGCATTCTACAGCTAATTAAACAGCTTACAAGCCAACATCAATGAAAGATTTTAGGCTCAGAAATACACTACACTCTTCACGGTCCAGGGACATCCACAGTGCTTTTTAATTGTGCCAACAAACACTATCAGAGGATAATTATTTAGCTCTAACCTGAGTTTATAACCTAAATGATAGATCCAGTATCTGCTCTGTCTTCGTCAAGTCCTGTCTCCAACTCAGTGAGCTGGGTTCATATTAACAAGAAATGCAATTCATGTCTCTCTCTTCACTTACATATATCAGTATTTAATGTATTACAAATTTCTTATACTTGTTACATATTCCACTGAGAGACTAGAAAGCTATTTGCTTCTTCTTTGTGGAAAATAGAAAATGAAATGTGAGAGACCCTTGTTTCTAGGTCAAGAATTTTGAGTTTCTGGGCTGCTCTGTCTTTCTTTCTTATTGTCTGTCTTTCTTATTTTTTTTTTCCAGTTGTAGTTATTTCTAGATTCTAGAAATTATTACTTGCTTAAAAAAAAAAATGTTGGTCTTTCTAACTTTACAGTTGGACTTGACCTAACCCTCAAAGCCAGATTACTGTAATAAAATTGTTGTCATAATTTCATACGTGAATGACTGACTTGGAGTAAAAAGATCTATCTAGTAAATGAGAGGGAAACTCTATTTTACTTAGACTCAGGAGTGCCCCTAAATATAACAATGCTATTTTAAAATCTTGGTGTTAATAAATGCATTTTGTGAAAACAAGGAAGAACAAGTTAGCTGGCTGCATGTGAAGTAATTGTGCTAAAAACATTAATTTTTAATTTGGAAAAGTTCACATTTTGATTTATATACTTGCAAAAAAAAGTGGAATTTTTTTTTAATGCTTTGAATATTTCTTCAGTGAAAGCTTTTGTGCTGTGCAACTCTGCTCGTAAGAAATTCCCGGGTTACAGACACGACTGAGAGTGAACTTGAATTTGTTCCGTGACCATGGCCTTTTTAGTTGTGGTAAAACAGAGTTAGAATGACAACGGGTCTGAAGAAAGTGCTTGAAGAACATGTCATGTTTCACTCTTTCCAGATGACTAAAATCGCCATCACTTCCCAGGTCTGTCGGGGAAGGGGAGCTGTGTGGTTAAAAGGATGGTGAGTGTGAGTGAAGGTCAGGCTTCTTCTGAATGTGAGCATTCGATGATGCTGGCCGGGGGTCAGGGCAGGTATGCTAGGGCAAGACACTCATACAGAAAATGTCTGTAAGTGACAAATTCAGGTGATTACCAGAGTCTTCTTATGCCCTGTCATCTTTAAGTATACTGTTCATTCAAGGTTTTTTGGTTTGTATGTTCTTGATTTAAAGTGTCAGAATAGTCGCAGCATGTAGAAAGGGTTTGGCACATAAAAACACCAAGAGTAACTTCTGAATCCCATGCTTCGGGTCTGGTGTTAAGCAGCAGAACACATTCCCTGGGACAGAAGGGGATACCACATCTGTCCTGCCATCAGTTCAAGTTTACCAAGAGCAGTGTCAAACTAAGAATGTTTGGCACCGGCACAAATGTGCTTGATCTTCTCTAGGATTTAAAATTCCTCATGCTAAGTCCCCTGTCAACCAATATACATTCTCAGTGCTCCCCTTGAATTTTGTTACTGGTTTTTAGTTCTTCTCAGTGTTTCTTTGCTGGTCTCTGTTTTATGAAGAAATCCACTTTCAGAAGCAATGACTTCTCATTCTCTGTGGAGTTTCCTTTCTTTGCTACTTTAAGAATTTTTAAGTATGAATAAATTGTGAGAATACATATTTGTGCAAAGAATGTAGGAGAGAAGAACTAACTAATTTTTAAATTGTTTGAGATCAGGAAAATGCTGGGCTGATCTGCTGTTTTTCAAATTGTTCCTCCATGTAGCCAGAGCCCTGAGTAGTATTTCTTTTTAACAGACACACTAAAAACAGCTTAACTTTTCTAAGTGTAAATAGCGAGGACTGATGCTCTAAGTATTGCCTGAAACATCTAGAAATGTCTTCAGGCTGTTGTGAACAACTCTGTCTCTTTATGGAGAGATGTTTGGGCTTTTTAGAAACATTAATTTGATTGTACGAGCCTGAGTGTTATCAGGAAAAGAAGCTTTAGAAAACGGTTTCACAATGTGTCATTTTTCTCCTGTTTTAATCTGAGATATAGTGTGTGGGCATGCTGGTATTTTAAAAGTCTAAAAGTGTTGTACATATTGATGTGCCTCCAAATATGAAATGGGATTGCAGACAGAGGCTTTTCTTCAGTCTTCTGTCTGAAATTCTGCTTTTTTCCCCAAGGAGTAATTCTTAGATTTTTAGCAAGGAGTCTTTCATTCTTTTTTCATTCTCAATTTGTTGTTGTAATTAAGCAGAAACAAAATTTTAAAAGCCCTGCCAGCTTTCTATCATTTTGATCTTCATATTTAATGTTTCATAAAATAAAACCTTGTGTTTTTATTTAAACTAGTTTCATTATTTTTTTGATGAAATGATTTGCGGTATAAGACTGTCATTTGGTTTCAATATTAATATATAAGATGAACTACGTGGGTGTCATTTATTTTCAGTAGTAAATAACTGCTTAACCGATCATCTTATCTTAGCATAATTCAGTCGACTCCTTTAGAATTTTGCTCTGCAGGGTTCAAACAATATTTGATGTGTGTGTAAAATACAAATTCCATCTTGTGTCATTAAAAGCAAGTTTCAAGGTGTCAGAATCGGGGAATGCCTTGTAGTTGGTTTCAAAATACAGTGAGTAGGTTAATCATGAATTATTCTTTTTTTCCAGGAAAAGTCTGATTAGGTTGTTTCAGAATTTCAATTTGCTAGAATTCTTTTTTAAAATCTTTCATGTGTGTGTGTCATTTTGACGTTAAAAAGGGGTTAATTTAGTAAGAATAAGTACCTTTTCTGTTTGTATTGTGGCTTGTTCAATTTCTCATAAACTATATTTGGTAGCTAAAATGTTGAAAGCACTTTGGGAACAAAATGTCTGCTTAAACCATGACAAAATTGGCCACAATTTGCCGATTGGGCTGATAACAAAAGCCAGCAACACAAAATAGGTAGAAAAACAGTTTGTTCGGTAATGTGAGACCACTGAAGCTCTTTTTGCATGTTATTTTTTTTCATTCTGATGTTTATGTTGTGCTGGAAGTACGTGAAGAGAAGGTTTTGCTCACCCCTAGATTCTGATTTAACCATTTCATCTAGTGAGTTTCCTTTAAAAGTTCAGAAAGCAGGCTGCTCACCGGCATGGGGGACCCATCTGGGTTACAGCCCAGCTTCTCACCTACACCCTCCATGCCACCCAGGCTGTGGACGGTCGTGACGGTCTCAAAGCTCATAATTTGATCTTTTAAAGCAGCACTTAAATTCCATTTTGTTTTCAAGTCTTCAACATTGAATTATTAGGCTGCTACTACATTCTTGCAAGTAGAAAACAAAAATTATAGTGTGCAGTTTAAAAAAAACACTTCTCTACCTGAGCACACAGTTGACAAAAATTTCAGCAACTAAAAGGAAACACTGACTTTCAAATTATAGTCACAGACTGTAAACAAATATTAATGTTTTACATGAGACAATACATTTTTTCAAACGACAGGCGATAGCAGCATCTTCTCCCCTCTGCTGTTTTGACTTTTTGTCTTGAGTGTGTGTGAGACAGTCTTAGTTCTTTTTTTTTTTTCTCTCTCTCTCTTAATAATCAGATACTCCGGAGCAATAATTAGGATGAGGTTTATGTTTTTACTTATTTAATCTTTGTTTTCACAAATAAATACAAATAACTCAAAATGAAACCTGATGGCTTTGGCGATAATAGAATAGCAGCCACGGGGAAATTTTCTTCATTTTAATGTTCTTTCACAACCCACATTCAGTTTCGGTAGGAAAATTATTAACCTTTCAACAGAGTGTTCAACATGGGTTCACAATAGACTCCTGAGTATGATTTGCAGGTTTTGGTTCTATTTTGAGATTTTGGTGTGCAGTTTTTCTTTCTTTCTTTCTTTCTTTCTTTCTTTCTTTCTTTCTTTCTTTCTTTCTTTCTTTCTTTCTTTCTTTCTTTCTTTCTTTCTTTCTTTCTTTCTTTCTTTCTTTCTTTCTTTCTTTCTCTCTTTCTCTCTTTCTCTCTTTCTCTCTTTCTCTCTCTCTCTCTCTCTCTCTCTCTCTCTCTCTCTCTCTCTCTCTCTCTCTCTCTCTCTCTCTCCCTCCCTCCCTCCCTCCCTTCTTCCCTCCCTTATTCCTTCTCTCCCTCCCTTCCTCTCTTTTAAGACCCTGGCTTTCTTTGACAGTGACAGTATGACTTGAAATCCTTTGGTTACTTCTCAGTGTGTGCACACTTTACAGTGTGTGGATTTACTTGTATTATGGGGGAGAATGGCCCTTTCTCGGCATCCTACTGTTCTATGCTGGGAAGAGGAAATGTCTTTAGGCTTCCTGTTTCCTTCATTCTAATTCTTGGGTGGACAGTGTGAGTCCCCTGCCCCTATTTTTAAAATCCAGTTGAGCCGCATTCCAGAGAGGGCAGATGGCTCTGTGGTGTGCACCTGAATCCTGCCTGCCTTGGTGGCCTCACTTCAGTGTCCTCAAACCAAAACTGGTGTGAGCTTGTTGCCCTGAAGGGCTGCATGGTCACCAGCCTGAATGTGGTGTCTGTCGGGCTGATCGCGGGTCAGGTGGCATTTCTGAAAAGGGCTGGGGGAGAGGATCACGGTCTCAGAGCTCCTGTCTTCTCCTGGAACACTCAGGAGAGTAGACCGTGGGGCAGGAGAGGCGGGTGTGTGGGATGATCCCTGATGGCAGTTTCCATGTTTGCTGTCTTCTTTCCCACGTCTGGAGAGACATTTGCAACAGTAGGAAGGCCCTGCCATGTGCACTGTCCTGTGTCTGCCAAGGCTGTGCCTGGGGACCCTTGGTCTCCTTTCTTGCTGGACCAACATCACTTGCAAGCCCCCACCCTCACTCAGTGCCCACTAAGTGGGAAATGGACTCTGAGGAACACACATTTATCTGTAATAAGTGCGAGCACTTCCAGTTCTGCCGCTTTCAGTGCTGTAGCATGAGTCTGTGTGTGTTTTTCTTCTTCTTCTTCTTCTCATACTTCCTGTATGAGGTTAGTTTTTTTAAAATGATAAACAAACGATTTTTTTTAGACTTTTTTTTTTTTTGACCTGGCCATACATGGCCTCTTACCTGTCCTGTGGTGAACATTTTGCTGGTGCCCCGACCTGGGCCTGGTCAGATGTCGGGGTGAAGCATTTTCCCCTCCCCTCCCAGGTGGGGTCAGCAGGGTCAAGGTGGTGAACACCTTTTCTGTTCTCCTGTTTGAGAGACATGCCTGTGAACCTCAGGGCTCCAGTGTTCTCCTCAGGCCAAGAGGGCTGGGAGCAGGGGCAGGGGGACCCCAGGGTGTGCAGTGCGTCCAACACAGGACGTGATAAGCAGGGAGGGTCCACGGTGTGGGTGGAGAGCCCCACAGTACTCTGCCCAAGCCGTGTAGAGAAGCAGCACCAGAGAGGGAGACAAGGGATGAATTGGGTCACACAGTCCTCAGGTCACCGAACTGGTTGACTGTCTCGGACGGCTCCTGGGTGGCTTGCTCTTCCCCCACGGGGGTTCTCAGGAGACAGCCATCCATGAAGAGTGTGGACACTAAACTGAGAACATCAGTGGACAGCAACCTGCTGTTCCTCACTGTCATGGGGACGGAGCCCATGGCCCCATGTCCAAGAGCACCACCAGGAGCTGGCATCACTCACCACTGGTGATTCTGGGCACGGGTCTGAATCTCGGGGGCTTGTGAAAACAGAGTTTCCAGTGGGCAGGTCTGGGCAGGGCCTGAGGGTTCCCACTGCCAGCAAGCACTCAGGTTACGTGCTGCTGGCGCAGAGGCCCCACGGAGAGGCACTCGTAGGGCCATGGCTGGCAGTGGTTGGGTACCTCAAAGTCCCACGGAGCCTGCTGGCTGTCTGCATTGTCGCCTAACACTGGGAGTCCCTTCCTGTCTGAGCACGGCGTTGGACTTGCACAGCCAGTCTTTCAGGAGACCCTGTGCATCTCTCAGGAACTGGACAGCAAGGTTACTTGTCACACTGTCAGCCAGACTACAGATCTGCCACGCTTTTGAAGTTTAGTTCTTGAAGAGTGGGTTTTATGTTATAGATAGAGAAAGTGGCCACGGTGAGGGGTGGTGTGGCTGGGCCAGGAAATAATCCAGTGAGGGGAGCCTGTGGGTTGCCCACCCTAATCTCTGTTTCTACTTTTGGTCCCAACAGAGGGAGGGACCTTTCTGTCCCAGAAGGTGGGCAAGTTTCCAAGATCCTCAGGGGTCAAGGGGTTGGAGTCACCCGTGAGTGGATGCTTGTCCCCGAAGGTAGCCAAGCATCACTGTCAGGATGCTGGATTGAAAGAGGGCACCGCTTACCCCTCGGGGTCGGATGCCCTCCCACCCTCGGGTGGGAGCGATGGACCCCACAGTGGGATCTGAGGAGGTCGTGGGGTGCTCAGCTGGGAGCACACGGCAGGAGTGGTGTCTGGCCCAAGGACCTGGGTGAGCTCTGGGGCCGCCCAGAGACCAGTTCGCACCCTGCTGCCTGGGGGCTGAGGGACACGGACTGTTTCTGAATCACAAGTAGGTCTGCAGTGTGTGGAGCACTTTGCAAAAACTGCTTCTTGGGGGTCCCATGAGGAAAGCTTCTGAGTCTCAGCATTACGGCCTGACGTGGCTTGCACTCTCGAAATGGGCAGAGGCCTCCATCATGGGCTCCTCTCTCCTGCCTGACATCCCAGCAGCATGCATCCTCGTCATTCACACAAGGGACCCATGTCACTTATGCCCCATTTCTTGTGACAGACAGTGAGGATTTCCTGAGCGTGCCGTCCGAGTTTCAACTTTCTGTGTGGTGAGAATGGGGCCCTCCTGAGAGCTGAGCACCTTGGCTTACTACAGCCTCCTGGGAAGGCACTTTGCAGTCTCAAAAGGTGGGCTTCCAACACAGTCGGATCCAATGTGAGTCACGACCGTCGGGATATGTGTACTGGTGGCTCGTTCCGTGAGTGCTGAGGAAAACCTGCTGCCTAGCAGGCTCGGGGCGTATCTTGCCCGTGGGTGGTTGGGGATCTGGTGTGGCCTCTCAGCATGACGTGTGGGCAGCGTCGTGAGTGTCACAGCCAAGTGACATTTGTGGTCTTCCTGTCCCCCAGCCTGGGGAGTAGAGGCTTGGACCAAGTTGGGCAAATGCCCTCCCCGTGAAACCATCAGTCTGGGGGTGGGTGCCTGAGCTGCTGTTTCTGTCCTCTTCTCAGTCTCTTTCCTCTGCTTGCCATCAGTACAGAGACAGCATGATTTGGGAGCTCTCTCGGGGAGTACCCAGAAGATTGCTGGGCTACACTGGAGGCCCCGGTGAGGGACCACATTCACAGTGTGATGTGTGTGACCCTGAGGCCGTCCCTCAGACGTGAGGGACAGTGATGTTCTGTACCTGTGGGGAGGCCTAACTGGAGTCCCTTGAATACTAAAGACTTGTAGGAGCAGCACAGCTCAGCCACGCTGGAGAAAGACTAAGGCGGAATGTGGGACAGAAGCTCCTCCAGGACTGACCCAACGTGTGAAGTGCTGGTGGTCCCTACCCACGCCCAGAGCACGTGGGCATATGGGAAGCCACACGTGTGGTGGGCTGTGAAGTAGGCACAAACCTTTTGAAGTTCTTGGATGGACTTTGGCTTTCTCTGGGGTCTCTGGACAGCCAGACCAACATGGAGTCCAGAGGGACCGACTCATCTGTGCCAAAGCTCCCAGACAGACCAGCGCAAGCCTAGGACTGGGTAGGAAAGGTGTCCCTTCCAGTGTGATCTCAGGAGGTTGCCAGCTTCCTCCATCTGAATGCCTGTGAGATGATCCTTAAGGCCCTGCCACCTCTCACTCTGATTTTGGTCACGTCCTCCACAAGGCCGGGAATCCCATGCTGAAGCCTGGGCTGCTGCCCTAGGTCTCTCACCCCACTCAGAAGTGGGGGGACAGAGAACAGTACAAGTTCTTCAGTGCCCCGTCCATTTCGGTGGGGAACTAACAGAACCAGGCATCCCCCTTCCAACCACGCCGACTACCAGCTACAGTGCATTTCTTTTTCTTTTCTTTTTCTTTTTTATTTTAATGAGGGATGGGGGATTTTTTTGTTTGTTTGTTTTTATTGGGGAATATTGGGGAACGGTATGTTTCTCCAGGGCCCATCAGCTCCAAGTCGTTGTCCTTCAATCTAGTGGAGGGCGCAGCTCAGCTCCACGTCCAGTCGCTGTTTTCAGTCTTTAGTTGCGGGCGGAGCAGCCCATCATCCCATGTGGGAATTGAACCGGCAACCTTGTTGAGAGCTCACGCTCTAACCAACTAAGCCATCCAGCCACCACACAGTGCATTTCTTAGTTCCTTTCTCAATTGGCCCACGCAGTAGGCTCTGCCTGTGAAACCCTGGGCCCTCATCCTGGATTGTAAAACGCAAGCACGCTCCAGGAAGCTGGCTTCCCACTAGATTGACTAGGGCAGTGTTCTCCCCAGGAGGTTGGATCCCACAGGGTCATCAACGCTCAGAAAGCCCACTATTTCATTGCCACCAGCAAACGAAGACTTTGAGGGAAAAAACAAAGGCTACAGGTGTTGGTGTGGATGGGCGAACTCCTGGGTACAGGACCTCCAGCAGAGACTGTGGAAAAGTAATGCAAAGTGTGAAGAGACAAATACAGACGGCCACAATTGGCCATCAGTGCCAGGACAGTGGGATGATGTAGGTAAGAGAAGTGTGCTCTTGGAAGGGCCACAGGTTGCCCTCAGCAGTGTTCCCACACCCTGAAGCCTGGGGTGTGAGTACTGTGCCCCACAGATGTGTGGGGTACACACAACACACTAACATAAGCGGTTTTCCTTGCTACTTCTCAGGCTTTTTTGTGTGGGACCATGCTTGGGGAAGGATGAGCTCTTCCAAAAGCATGCACTTTCTCCCCTTTCACAGAGAGTTTTGTGCCATCAATGACAGTCAGGGGACGGGAGGGCGGAGGCAGCTATTTCTCCTGGTGAACTCAGGGCTGCATCAGGGCAGGCTGCATGTGGAGGGCATTGGGCCCCAAGAAAGTTGTGTGTATCCAGGACTCCCCTACTCTCAGCATCAGGACTGGCTGTGTGGACAACATGGGTGGGGCCCAGCGGGGAGCTTGGGGTTGACCCTCCTCCCATGGCAGTGCTCGCCCTAGGATTGAAGGACAAAGTTGGCTTGTGGATAACCAGAAAGATGCCATCTGTTCTTCAGTCGCCCTCCCTCTGTGTGTCTTTGCAAGTTCCCTTCCACTTGTTTGGGAAAATGAGCTTTCAGCAAACAATGTGCTACTTGGGAGCCGAACCATGATGGTCTCAAGTGGCAAGGTGAGATTTAGTAGAGCCATAGTCCTTGGGGCCATCTTCAGGCCTCGGCTTGGTCAAGGACCCCTCTGTTTTCCCTTCCCCTGCCTCACTGCGGCTGCCTGGCACAAGCTGGTCTGCTATGATGCTTTCGTGCACCCGGGAGGACGTCTCTCCCAGGATAGGGAGAGGAGCCAGGACTTGGGTCGGTGCCATGGACCTGGACCATCCTCATGGGATGGCAATTCCTTGAGGAAATTCCAAAGAGACCTCCTTCAAGTCTCTTTGGACCCTGCGGAGGAGGGTCAGGGCATTACCCAGGCATGCACAAGCTTGTCCTGAAAGTCCAGTGTGACTCCAGGTGGGCCACAGGGTCACCCCGGTGTCGACCCTGACCCAGTAAATAGGCAGCGGGCTTCTGGGAACATTTGCCTTTTCAGTGCCTTCTGAATTATTTTTAAGCGGATGCCACCCCCTCCCGCCATCACCACCCTCAATTTTTGTTGACGATCACTATTTGAATAGATGCTGATAAATTTGGTCCGCCAGCTCACTGTGGCATTTACAATCTGTCTTTCCCTTTTCGGTTTCCTTGTACTGGAGTGACTGTCTCTCAATGCGGTTGGCAGTGACCTGTGTTTTTCATGCATGTTTTTGTTTCAGAATAACTGGGAGATGAAACAGGAAGCTCTATGACACACTTGATCGAAAATGACACAGACAAAAAAAAAAAATCAGGACTCAGCCCCCTCCAACGCCTCTCCCGGCTGCCCGTTGCCCATGGCCAGGGTGCAGACGACCGGTCTGCCCTGAGTTCCAGCTCTGACAGGCCTGGATGTCCCGGGCCTCTGTGTTCGCCGGTGATGCGTCTGTGGCATTATGTCCATGGTCTCGTACGGGTGGTTTCCTACTTATCTGGCCAGGTTCCATGTGTCTTAATCCCTTTTCTTCATTAAAAGCAAAACTAACAAAAAAGAATTGTTTGCTTATTAGCCATATTTAAACATAAATTTAAAGGACACCAGTGTTTGAAATTAATTTCTATAGGACCACAGGGAAACCTTCCATAACCACACACAGATCATTATGACATCCTTAGAAATGTGTTGAACTTGAGTCTGTTATTACTCGGCCTTGTTTGTCCTGCCTTTTCTTCTCCTTCTCTAGAAGACCTCTCTCGGGTCAGCATGGCACACTGACGTTTGAGAAAAACATTGCAAGACATTTGGAAGTGGGGGCACTCTGATCGTTGCCTGAAAACGGTGACCTCAAAACTATCACCAGCCTTGAGCTTTCAACGGGAGACCTCTGTCTTCTCAGCTGCCTCCCCTTCTTCCTCCACACATCCGTCACCCATTCACTACTTCATCCCACGCAGGTTTCTTTGGGGCCTACTGTGTGCCAGGTTCCAGAGAGAAAGCAGCAGATGGGACGAGTTTTGCTGGCATTCCCAACACCTCTTGTGAGTGGCACTGCTGGGGCTTTGCTCACGGAGGGAAGGGGTGCTGTGGGGTTCATCATGGATGGACAACCCTGCCGTTTCACTTAGGTATCCTCACTTCTTGGAACCTCCATGAAGGCTGAGCCCTGGAATTGGCAGCTAAATATGCCTTTAGAATGGGTAAATGTCCAAGTCTTCCTTCTGTGGAGACCCCCTCTCTTCCCAACCCGAGTAGGACAGCTCCACCCTCCTGGGGACCTGGCCCAGAGGCCATTAGCATTTCCTCCCAGTACTTGTTGTCATCTTCACTTTTACACTTAGCAGGCAGCCAAGAATAATTTTAAATCACCGTATATACTGTTTGCACTTCTTGGTGTTAATTTGCCACATGCCGTGTGGATAATCTCAAACCCCTGTGAGCGTGGTGTGGTATGTACTACCAGTCTCAGCCCACACGTCCCCTCAGGAAGGCCCTCTCTGATCACCATGTCCTAAGAGAGCCCTTCCCATTTCTCTCTATCTTGTGACAATTTTATTTTCTTTATGGAACTTACCACTGTCTGCAATTACCCTGATCATTCATTTATTTATTAGCTGTCTGCCTCCCACCTGCCTGCACCCAGCGTCACCTTTATAAAGGCAGGTCCTATTCTGTCTACTGCCCAGTCTGTCCCCAGCGCCTGGCTCTCTGTTCAATGATTGTGGGGACCACACCTATTATCTTATTACTTCTCATCTCAACGTTGGTGTTGGGCAGCCCAACTGCTTGGTGGCTGAGGAAACTGCCTCCATTTACCTCTGATGAGGTAACGAGCAACCAGGGGAGGAGCCAGGCTTTCTGCCCAGACCCACCCACCAGAAAAGGCTGTTCTAATTCCATGCTCCCTGAATAATCAGACTCTCATCTCAGACAAATTTTCCTTGGTCTGAAATGTCCTGAGGTCGAATTTTATTTGCTTGCATTTCTGGAAGATTAAAGGTGACCGTGTGCTGGAGGGACATGTTCTCGTGTGGGCTCTCATGGCCTCTGTCATCTCTTGTACCTAGTGAGCCACCTGACTTCTTTGGATGCTACTTCCTTCAGCAGAACACTAGGGGACCAGATGACGTGGTGTCACAGATCCCACCCTGCCCGGAGATTCCCTTATGTTCTCCCCCCTCTGAGTGTTCTGCTTCTCCTGGTTCTAGAAGAGAAGGCAGAGCAGCGGGTGTGGGGACAGCAGGACAAAGCCCCTGAGAGGGCCCAGAGCCGAGGCCCAGCTGTGGGTCTGTGGAGGTGCCTTGGGGGTGCTCACACAGACCTAAATCAGGCCCGTTGGATGCAGCTGTGTCCTGGAACAAGGAGATCTCATGGGGATGAATGTCTCCCTTCCCCTGCACTTTGGAGCCTCCCAGAGACTGACCCACCAGGGCATTTATAACCCGGAGCAGATGGAAGTCACACACTCACAAGGATAAAACGAGGAGAGAAATGACCACACACTTCTAGACAGTTGGGGCAATGATTCTGAATCCTGGCCAGACATCCAAATTACTCAGTTTTTTAAAATCCAAGTGCCCAAGCCCCCCAGGACCACTTACATCAGAATTTAGGATGGGGGCCAGATGTCAGTTTTTTTAAACTCCCCAGGTAATTCCATTGTGTAGCCAAGGCTGACAACTGTGGGCTAGGGCTGTGTTGTCTGACACGGTAGCCCCGAGCCACACGTGTTCGTTGGAAATGTGGCTGGTGTGACCGAGGAACTGAATTTTCACTTGTAATTAACTTAAATGTAAACATGCACATGTGATTGTGACCGCGATGGTGGACGGTGCAAACACAGAGCACGTATGTTATCACAGAAAGTTCTACGGGCAGCTCAGCCTGGGGGGGCCTCTGAGCCTGCGAGCACCCAGTGAAATCACACCAGCTTGCAAGGCGCCGGGGGCAGTGCACGCGTCTTTCATGTCCGCTCTGAGCCACGGCTTGTGCCCCACTCAGGGCGTGTGCCTGGGCAGCGCTGCCCGGAAGGGTGCAAAGAGTTCAACATTCCTGTGACTCTGAGGCCCCGACCCAGGGCATCTGGTGACACTCCGGCTGGGCTCTCAGCAAGCATCATTTTTAAAAATTTATTTATTGGGGTGACAATTGTTAGTGAAATTACATAGATTTCAGGTGTACAATTCTGTATTACATCATCTATAAATCCCATTGTGTGTTCACCACCCAGAGTCAGTTCTCCTTCCATCACCATATATTTGACCCCCCTTACCCTCATCTCCCTCCCCCCACCCTCCTGACCCTCTGGTAACCGCTAAACTATTGTCTGTGTCTATCTATGAGTTTTTGTTTCTCATTTGTTTGTCTTGTTCTTTTGTTGTTTTTGGTTTATATACCACATATCAATGAAATCATAGGGTTCTCTGCTTTTTCTGTCTGACTTATTTCACTTAGCATTATACTCTCAAGATCCATCCATGTTGTCACAAATGCTTCTATATCATCTTTTCTTGCCTCCGAATAGTATTCCATTGTATATGTATACCACAACTTCTTTATCCATTCATCTATTGAGGGACATTTTGGTTGTTTCCATGTCTTGGCCACTGTAAACAAAGCTTCAGCATGCACCTTTGAAGACCCAACCCCGGAAAGGAGGCTTGCCGAATGATGACTGAACCACAGTGATCCTGGAATTTAAGACTGGGAAGCAAGCCTTCCTAGAAGAACTTCTGGAAAAGCAGGTTGCCAGAGGAGGGGCTTGGAGCTAAGGGAGGCCAGGCTTAGGAGACGATCAGCAAGCTTAACCACTTTGGGGTTAAAACTGGAGAAGCAGAGCCCAAGCTGAATCATTCTCTGCTTATCGCTCACAGACTGTCAGATTTTCTTTTTCTTTTTTTGGAGGGAAAGCACCTTACGACAACTAATACTATTTTGAATTTCAGAGCTTTCCCTTTTTCAAAGCATTTCACCCACTCTGACTTATTTCGCCCTCACCACCAGGCCATAACTAAGCAGGGAAGGGGTTTTTAGCGCAAGCCTAACAGCTCCATGTTATGGAAAGCCTTCAGAAGGACAGGTGAAGACACTGGAACGCTCGCTGTCTCGTCGCCACTTCACGCTCGGGCACGTGGCTGCCTGACGAGCACCGAGGGGTCTGGACTATGCCCTCCCGCAGTGATCGTGTTGCTGAACGAGGCATGGGCGTGCCCACTCACTCTGCCGTGGTCCATCCAGCTCTTTAAAGTGACTCTCTGAGTCCGCTTTCTCCTCAGGGTTCGTGTGATTTGCAAATTGGATAAACACGCCTTCTGTGTCTCTTCCTCCAACTTATTTTCAACATGGCGAGTGGACAGAATGTGGGACAGGGCTCTGTGGCTCTTCATGGAAACATTCAAATGACATAACTGGTGTTCCCAGCCCCAGACAGACACTGACAACTTAAAGTCCTCCGCCTTCTCTAAGTGTGGAACTGCTGAGAATCATTTCAAAGCAGACGTGCCAGCAGGGAGGAAACGCTGAGCAGCCTGTCCATCTGAGGCCTCCTGGTGGCTCGGCCAGCCTGGCCATGTCACAGAGGCCGCAGGGCTGACGTGACGCCAGGAGTTGGCCCGTTTGGGATTCTGTCCTGCCGACGGTGAGCACTCCTGCTCACAACCGCCCCTGCCCATCTGTGTATCTTATGTACATAGGACACAATGAGAGGTTTTCAGATGCTTACTGAAAGCAAGACACACTTTCTGGGGCATTCCCCTAATCGACTGTTCTGGTGAAGCTCGTCAAAACAGGAAATGAGGTTAGCATGGAATGACTTTCTCTCAGAGAAGTCATGTTGCCTCTGAGACCACCTCTTTCGTCCCCAACTCTGGGAGCCTGTATGATGCCTCCTCTGGGTTTGCCCGGAAGCCGGACTCAGTGTGTGCTTCTATAGCTGTCAGGGCCCATGGCTTGAGAAAATGGAGGTGATAGAGCTCGATCCCAGCCTTCCAGACCCTCCCCCTCTCACTCCAGCGTCTGGAAGATGTTTGCAAACTGCTCCGAGGTTACATTCACACAGCAAGAGTGTTGTCCAGGGTGGAAGGCGCTCGCTGGATGTTCCCGGGCCGTGGGCTCACATGCGAGCCCCCCATGTGGCCTTCGGGTAGCCCTTTCCTAGTGCTGCTGGGGCCACGTGCCCCCTTTGCATCTGAGATGCCAGTAAGATACATGACTCCGGGGAGATGGGACTCAGTGGGCATCGTCCCCTTTGCCCCATGGGAGCACCTGGACAGAAATGCCCTGCACCAGCACAGCTGGCCTGGCTGCACTCACAGGAGTCCCCTGTGAGGCTTCTCTGACTCAGTTACCAAAGCAGCCAGACTTTCATGCTTATCGGTGCTGAGGCCTTTGGACGAATGGCTCTACTTGTTAGTACTGAGTGCTTTGGGGTCGCCTTGGCTTCGATCTGGTGGAAGGGGGTGCACCTGGGGGATACCTGGCCTTGACTCCCAAGTATCTCCAAATCCGAGATGTTGGTTACTGCTTGAAAGTCGACCTGCGAGTGACGCTCTCACTTCTGTAATAACGGGTCTGTTCTCTTTTTACATGACTTGGCAGGAACTCAAAAGCCACCCTGAGTCCCCATGGCTCTTCCTTTGCCCAGTGCCCCTGCCTCCTCCCCAGGCGTGTGGGTAATGCGTTCTCAGTGGCTGCCCAAGTAGGTGACTTAGTGCCTTCAGAGTAACCCCTGCTGCCACCCAGGGCTCGGTGGGTCATGACATCATTTCCAGTCCACACAGCAGACCCAAGGGTGGGGTCACCATCCTTTCATTTCTGTTAAGAAAACTGAGTCTTGCCTGCCCAGGCTCACGGAACGAGGACTGTGATGGTGCCCCCTGATTTAACTCAGGTGCTCGGACCTCCCCAGCCTCCATCAGACTGTGCTTTGTATTTTATAAATGTGCAAAAGCAAGTGCTTTTTTCCTTAAAATGGGCTGTGAGTGGTAAGGGCATTCGGAAGAAAGATACCAGAGATAGCTGAAAGAAGGAGGCAACTGGAGGTCACATGACCACTGTCCTGGGGCCCCTCTTGCTTCAGTGGGTGTGGTGGCCCCTGGCCTCTTCAGCCTGGATGCTGCAGCCAGGCTGGCCCTGCCCCCGCCAGAGTCTCCTGAGGGGACTCAGGCTAGAGGGCCGGGCTGAGGACAGACTTGGTTCTTTGAAAATTGCCTGCTGCTCCTCAGTGCGATTGGAGGGGGAAAGGGGGTCAGAAAGGCAGGGGACAGGAGCTGCTGGCCCATCTGGGCCCCTGAGCCAGAGCTCTGTGGTCACACCTTTATCTCCAGAGCCCCACACATGCCCACCTCTCGTCAGTGGGGAAGAGGTGTTGGTAAAATGGGTTCCGTCTTCATTCTGGGCTGCTATTCAGGGGGTGAGGGAGCAGTTAACAGCTCTAAGGCCCAGGCCAGCCTTCACCACTCAGCCGACAGAGGACCAGCAGCATGGGGCGGGGAAGGGCTAGCAAACCCCAACAGAAGGGGTGTTGCTGCCATCTGAGCAGGGAAAGTAAAAATGAGGGAAATAGACCAACCCAGTTGGTGACTGTTTATAGCTTATGAGTGTCCAGCCAGAGCCCGCACTAATTCTTACTCCGCTATTTTATCTTTGGGACCTCTGCAGGCAGCAGAACTCGACACTAATGACTGTTCTTGGTTCCTTCAAGTGAGGGGACCATGCCCCTGGTTACCAGGATGGTCCTATTCATGACTATTAGAGACCAAATTAATGGTTGTTAATTACTTTCAGCTGTGCCTTTCGCTCTCAGACACATCCTGGTTTGCACAGTAAATTCCATGGTCCCCTGTCACAGGTTGCATTAAATGTGTTATTTTATTTCCCCAAAAATTTGCTCACAGACACAAAGTCCTTCACACCCATCATCTCTAAGAAGAAAGGCTCTGGGCAGTTCAGCCGCAGTTCTGGTAGGATGGCCTCAGAGTGGCAGAGCCAGCAATGCGGGTGAGAATGCGCATATGCACGTGTGTGCAGGTACACGCGTGTGCATGCACATGTGTGGTCATGTGAACAGAGGGTGTGCATTGTGAGTGTATGCTGTGTGTGGTGGGTGTGGTGTGTGGGTGGATGGGAGTGTGGGGCCTATGGCACGTGTGTGTGCCTTGATGTGGATACAGTGTAGGTGACTATAATGTGTGTTCAGTGGGTGTATCTGTGATAACCGTGCTTGTGTGTGGCTGAGTGTGGATGTCTGTTTGGTGTGCATGTGTGGAGAGGGTGGGGGGGTGGGAGAGTCTGCGATATGTGTGTACACATCTTTCTGGGGTGTATGCCTGCCTGTGGGTGTCGTGTGTGTGTGTCAGGTGTGTGTGCGTTTGTGTGCATATGCATGTATATGTGGGTGTACATGTGTGGTGTGCGTGCATGTGTGGGGGTGTCTGTGGTGTGCACATGTGTGGGTGTGTGGAGTGGGTGTGCGGGGTGTTTCCTGAGCGTATGAGGGAGGACAGATGTGCGTGCACTCAGGGCTGGTTGCATGTGCTCTTCAGGCCCAGGCAGAACTCCACATAGCACCACCGGGGAGGGGGGACCCCGGGTGGAGGCATGGGTGGCTGTGGTGGAGGTGAAGTCGGGCACAGGCCCCGAGCCAACTGCCTGAAGCCCTTGAGGACAGGACTGGGCCATGTCTTTCAGCTGGTGACTGGTACACAGTAGGGCCTCAGGAAGGATGTGCCCAGGCCGCAATCATCCAAATAGAAGGCCCTTCCTTGTGCCCTGCCAACTGACGTGGAGGCGCTGCAAGTCCCACGTCCGGTGTCTGTGTCTCTTACCAGCATCCCCAGTAATGCTTCTCCTGGGCAGACGGCAAGGTGGCCAAGTCACTCAGGCCAGGTGAGGGAGGCCGCCTGCCCACTGCCTGCACGGCCCTCGCCTGGCCCTCACCTGCTATCCCCTCAGAAAGAGCATTGCTCACGTCAGCTGAGGGCCATCGACTGTTCCTTGACCCAGGAAAGGATTTCAGAAGACATGATCGTAGTTGGGGTTGGAGAAATAGGCTGGACAGACCAGACCATTCTGGTCTGCAGGGTCCCTGGGAAGTGGTTCTGTCCCTCTAGCCTCGGTGTCCAAATCCATCCACAGGGGATGATGCTGAACCTGCGGCACGGGGCATTTGCAGAAACACGTGAAGGCACGGAGCATGCCAGCTGCTCAGAGCACAGATCCAGCAAACGGTGGCTGCATTACCATCTTACGTCATAAAAACCGAGGGTTTTTAAAAAAATAAACATATCAAGTAGTAGAAGCATGCCATCAGCAAAAACACACTAATGACCTAAGCCATAAAATATCAAAAGGAAGAAAAATCTAGAAAGCAGAGGTAGCAGAGTCAGCAGTCTCAGGGGGGAAAAATTATAGTAGCGGGAGAGCGAGCGAGCAGGAGTGTAGGGCCAGCGGCTGGAGCCCCGCTTCCTCTACTTGTGACAAGTGTGACAAGGGCCGGGGCCAGAATCTGCAGAGCCAGACATGGTATAGGAACACTGATTTGCTTTAATGTAAATATTTTGATGCCTCTGTTTCCCTGAACTTTTAACCTTGCGGTAAACAGGGTACCAAGAGTCAATGAATTTTTTTTTTGAAAACTGACTTTTAAGGAAACAGGAAAAAACCCACAATTTTTATTAGCTAATTGTCAGTCTTGTGCGGGATTGAAACCCTCATTATTTTGCATCTTAACTTTGCATCAGGAGACACTTAGCCACCAAAAAATTGCTTTATTTTAATTTACAAAAAAACCTTTACAACGTGTAAATACACCTGTTCAAAAGTAGGAAGACGTACAACACAGTAGGGAGAGGAAAGTCATTCTGTGGAAGATCTCTGAGACAAGAAAAACAGGCAATCCTAACTCCAACATGTCTTTCTGATAGAAACCGCCTCGGGACATTCCCTATGGTTCCTGGTCCTCTGCTGCATACGTCCATCCGTTGTCCCTTCGGAGACGTTGTGAGGGAAGGAAGGATGCGTCCGAAGCCCTGGCTGCAGAGCACGAGCCACACGCTGCCAGGTGCCACCTTTCTTTCTCCAGGCAGGTGGCAGACAGAGACAGCTATGTTTGCAAACACAGTCCCTGCCAACGGATTGTGCAAGGCTGTTTTGTGGTAAAGGAGAACAGTGACAGGGAACCAACCCAAACAAGGAAGACCTGGATTCTTGCACGAGCTTTTCACTTGAATGTGTCATCTAACCTCTGCCCTGTCACTTCCTGCACTGTTAAGTGAAGATGTGACTTTCTGGTCTTCAAGCCTCATGGAAGTATTGTCAAAACACAGGATCTGTAACTTGCTCTGAAATTGCCAGAGGGAGAAGCCCTCTCCAGGCCAAGTTGTGACAGACTGTCATCCGCATGGCAACAGGTGATGGCGGTCCTTCAGCGTCCCTAAGCCTGGTAGCGACCCCTGCCTTAGGACTACGCTCCCTGTCCTCACTATTTATACCGACAACACCGTGTCTGTTCAGGTGAGCAGTGGGAGAATCTCTTTCAAAGAATGCTCCCACTAGAAAGTAAACTGAGGACACAGAAAATAAATATTTCAAGAGCAGTGGTGACAGGACTTCTAGGAAAGTTTCTCCCTGCCTTCTTAGAAGAAGAAAGAGGAAAAGGAGGAAAGGAGAAGGAGAGATGAACCAAACTGCTCACCTTTCCTAAAGACAGGATGAGACCAAGCACAAGCCTGTTTGAGAGGCAGCTCAGGGGAGGTCAGCTCCTAACACCCTCCCAGCCCATCCTTGTCCCGAATAAATTAAAGAACTGGCCAAAATCCTCATGTGTTGGTGGTGTCTTTATCTGATTGGCCTGTGCTCCTGATTGTATCTTATCTTTGCTTGTAAAGCTTGTAAAGCCCCTTCCTGTTCTCCAGGTACATCACGCTCACGCACACACACACACACATGCACACACACATCTGCTTTGCAGAAAACGGGGCTCCAGGTCCCGGGACTCTGCATTCATTGGGAGGTTTACCTCTGGAAAGCCCTAGCTGGCTGTGCTGCAAACTGTAGCTCTGAAAACAGCCTCTCTCTTGAAGCAAACAAGGTAAGACAGCAGATGAATGCCAAAGAATGGGGGTTTCATTCACTTCCCGACCTGGTTCCTTCTTAGTTGACAGGAGCAGTGTTTGCTGAGCCAGGTGAGCTTGAGGATGTATTTGTAAGGCTGTCAGTCAGAGGTTCTTTAGAAATCCAGCTGCTTGTGGGTAATGCTGTCTTTTTTCTGTCCTTGATTCGTTTCAAAGTATTTAAATTGGAAAGTTGCACACTTTAGTCTTGCCAAAGTCCCTTTGTGGTGGTGATGCTTGTGTCACGGCTCTGGTTGGTGGTTGGGTCTGGTTCCCACAAGACCCATGCTCCGTGATGACGAGGCCGATGGTTCTCCAGCCAGATGATGACACGGGAGTTTTTAAGGCCGAGACTGCCTACCTAGTGTTAGTGAATTACAGCTTCTGTGCACACACACGTGTGTGATTCTACTTTGAAAGTTTTTGCAAATTATATAAAGACTCGGGTGGAAGTTGCGGTGTGCGCACAAACGTGCCCCATTATGCTCCAGGCAGGTTAGAAGATGCTCCTTGCATTGGTAAGTAGCTGTCCCCACAATCCATCGCCACACGCTCATCACACGTGGAACTCCATCAATTGTCCTCTGTTAGGGAAGGGCTCCCCAGAGAACAACTTGGGGGGCTGTTAACATCCTGTTTCTTATATTAATTTCAAACAGGGAAATTATAGTGTATACTTGGGGAGGGGATGGAAAGAAATGCGGTGCCGACTTTAAATCAGCTGCAGCCCAGGGGCTTAAATTACAAAACAAGCAAACACACAAGTCCTGAGAAGCTGGAGAGCCTTTAAAGGAAAAGCTGTGACGTTGCAGTGTTCACTCTAGGCGAGACTTTCAGACCCTCTAAGAGTAACACGTTGGGGAGTTGTTTACCCTGTGCCTGTGTAAGTGGAGGGACGTTTAGTCTGATTTATGCCAGACTTTGTGACTGGCATGAAACACAATCTCTGATGCCCTCCCCTCTAAATTCCAGGAGAAATGCATCTTTCCATCAAATTAAGACAGCAGTCTAATATTTATTGAAAATAATAGCTTCACCCCCCACTTGAAGGCCAAGAAATACAGACTAAGAGCGAGCAAGCAATTTGCCCACAGGGACCCATCAGGAAGTGGCAAGGCCCGCTCTCCATGTGGGTTTATTTAGTGAAGTCATTTATAAAGGTGAACTTAGTTTGCGAAACAACCCTCTCTGTTGGCAAAATTGTCCCCAGTGTGTCCCAATCTGCCAGGCCCACGGCAGGGAGACACCCTGTTGTGCCAGCTCGCCTTCCCCTGAGCTCACTCAGGGGCCTCCAGGTGCAGGGTGAGTGCTCCCCGTGTAGTACCGTGAGGGAACCCCCTCTGAAAAGCGTCTCCGTCTGAGCGGCTGACGCCCTGCCTCCACTCTGTGAGACCCAGAGGCAGCATCTGTCTGGGTGGACACGGAAGCGGGTGACTCTCCCCATTTCTGGTTTCACTGTGGAAAGGAGGTACGACCAACAACTTGGGAGATAGGAAGCCTCCCTTTTCTGAAGTCACCAGCAATCAGGTCCAAGAAGTGTTACCACGAGGTCCCTGACAGCAAATCCCCAGCTTGGAATGTGAGGGCTTTCCCAGGAATTCTGAGTCCCTGTGGGGTGGCACAGTAGCCAGATATCCCAGATTCAACGTCAGGGCCTGTGTGGCTGGCACTCCATAGACCATCCGGGCAGTTAATCACCACCAGACTCACAGGGGGCTCCTTCTGGCCCTTCTTCGATTGAGCTCTGAAAGGTGAAGGTCAAACGCAGGATCTGCTCTGTGCATTGCCCCAAATCAGGAACGTGATCTCTGCATTTGGGAAAGAGGGACGGGAAGTCCTGGTTCTGGACTTTCCCATCCATTGCGGAGTAAGGTCCATAAATCTACTGCAGAGGGACAGGCCGCCTGGACTCCAACCAACTCCTGCTACAACATTAACTTGAGGTTTTAATCCCGCAACCCGAACAACACTGCGGTCTGCTCCCTCAGTGGTGGCGCAGACTTCCCTTCCTTCCTTGAGGCTTGGTGACTACCTCAGCCAATGTCCCCATTAACTATACAAGGCGGCCGGGTACAATTAAAACTGAAGGATGTGGCAGATAAACATGGGTCTCTGCAGGCCAGCCTCGCTGTGGACAGCAGGCTGCTCAGCTTTGCCTAGAAGGCAGATGTCCCGTCATGTATTCCAGTGTCAAAGTCACACACTCCTTGCTATTGGCCCAGGGGTCATTCTTGGTCTGTGGGCTACACTCACAGGGCCACCTGCTTCCTGGCCAGCAGTCATGTGCTTTATCCATGGTTCTGGGTGATCAAGGCCCACACTTGGTCTTTGTGAATGGGTGGGAGGTCACATGCAGGTGACCCAAATTAGCACCTGGCATCCATCCAGGAGGGGAAGGGGCTTTGTTTGCCTCCCCTCCCCACCCCCAACCCCGTGACTAGGGCTCCCTTGAATGACTCCTGAACAGTAGCCACACTGGCTGAGCACTTGCCCCGTGCTGGGCATATGGAACAAGAAAGGCCGAGTCCTCTGTGAGGGGTCAGAGGTCGTGTCCAGTAATGCAGCTGGAATCTGAGCCAGCTGTTCTGGCTCCCAATCCAATATGTTTCAGCAGTGAAACTTCCCTCCCGCCTCATCCCCACTCCTACTCTCGTCCACTTCATTTTCACACATGTATGCGTGCACACATGTACATGCCCTTTTTCACACTTGAACCTTGTGTAGGCCACTAATATCAATCACCTACCACAGCACAAACTGCATCCATCCAAATTACAGGCATTGAACTGCCCATGATATTGGGGCTTGATGGAGTCAGTGTTTCAAGTGAGCTCAGGTTTATAAAGGTGCAGATAGTGACTCTTTTAGGCTTTGCAGCCACATGACCTCTGTCTCACTATTCCGCTCTGCCTAGCACTGTGGTTCAGAAGCAGCCACAGGCGATCTGGAAGGGAATGAGAGTGGCTGTGTTCCAATAAAACTTTATTTACAAAGCAGGCAGAGGGCCAGATTTGGCCCACAGGCCACAGTTTGAGACCCAGCAGTTTTAAACCCAAGCCATCATTGCAAGTGTTACCAACACCCTAAGATTTTCAGGCACTGGGTCTGTCTAAGCCATCAGAGACAAGACTGGGAGCCAGGGCCCTTGAAGTTAGGCCAGCAGGTCTCAACATGTGACCCACAGGGAGGCAGAAACAGGCATTTTGCCAGAAAAAAGTTCTCTGGACTAGTAAGTTTGGGGAAACGTGGGTTCGGTGGTTGGACTGTTTGTTTCCCTGCAGGACTTCCGGGGCCTTTAATGTGCTGATGAACACTGTCAGTCTCTCAGAAGAGCAAGTACTGCAAGTCTCCCAAGCTTGTCAGACCGTGGTGTGCAGACCCTCTACACAGTATTCTTGGGGAAGACTACTGTATATCCCAGGGCCTCACGTTTATCATCCTGTCTGATTTTCTACCTCTTTCCCAACTGTTCCCACTTGAGGGTACCCGCCTCAGTTGCTGACAACTGCAATGGCCCACTTCATCCACAGAGCTGCACTGTGGTCCAGTGGGGCACCTTGGGGGTCCCCTCATAACCCCGTGTGAATGTGCTCAGCCTGGAAGACGTGGCAGAGACAGGGCTGGGATGGAGGCTGGTCCATCTCTTCCTTTGCTTTTACAACCTGCTGCTTGAAGGCCTGGGATTCAGGGCCTTCTAGAATGTCCTCAAACCTCACATTTCCCTGCTTTGGGCTCCTGCTTTGTGGGGCTGGATAGACAGCCCCTCCCATAAAAGCATGGGCCCAGGGCTTCATGAAGCCGGAAGCAGGAACAGCTGGGGACTTAGGGAGTCTGGTGGGAGCATAGGTGTGGGACATGCATGTCTAAAGGCCAGCATCTCCTGAGACCTGGGTGAGAAGGCAGGAGTTGGTGGCACAGAGCTGCCCTGCAGTGGAAATGCTATGGCTGACAGACGGCGGTTTTGTGCTCAACTCTGGACTCTGAGGAACCTTGGCCGCCGCCAGTGAGATGAAGAGATTGGAGCTGGCCAGATGGGGCTGGGGCCCCACGTGGGGTTAGTGGACAAGGGCATGAGAACTTTGCAGAGTAGGCTGACGTCTGCTTGGAGGAAGAGTCTGGAGGACACTCAGGCCTTTCTGCGTCTTTCTGAGGAGAGAGGCCTGGGGCAGTGTTTGAGGTTTGATGGTGGAACACCCGTCTTTAAGTATATGCTTTAGCTCCCAGCACTGAGACCATTCGCAACAATTAAGTAGTAAATAAGGGAAAGCCTATGAAGATTCCCCAGCAAGCAGAGCAGTGGTCCCTGGCTGGGGTTGGGTGGGTAATGGGGTAACGGATGGGGGGGACCCTCCACCCGGCAGCGGCGATCAGGGGTTCTTGAGCCTGAATCATCATGTTGTAATATTTTACAAGGATGCTGGGGATTCTTTCTGTCATTGAAAGTTACTTTTTAAAAAAAGACAGAGGGTGAGAGGGCATCAGAAGAGAAGATGTGAGGCCTCTGTGTGCAGATGAGGTTCCATTTCAACAAGATGGGTGAGTCCCGGGAAGATGTTGTCAGATGTGTCGAGCTGTCGTCATCACCCTGTTTTGTTCTTCTTTTTTTCCCTTTTCGTTTTTGTGGCCCTCTGCGTTTCCTAGTTGTGATTACTAACAAAACTCCTAAAGCAAACCAAGACATCAATGATGAAGCAAAAACAGAGAATTAGTCACCCCCAGCACAATTCAGCACCGCTCGTCAAGCGCTGGTTTTGATGGGCTGTGCTTGTGTTTCAGAACGCACCTGCTTCCTTCCCTCTCGTTTCCCTAGTCCCAAGGAGAATTAATGCCCCCTGCTAGTCCAGGGACCCAAAGGCCCTGAGGGGGGCCCACATAGGCATTGGGAGGTGAATTCCTGGAGAACCCCCTATTCCCTGTACCCCAGGATGAAGGACTGAGGCTCCCCTATCCCACACAGGTGTCCTGTCTCAAGGTCAGGCCTTAACGAAGACTTCTGGAGTGTCTTCCTCACCAAGGAACCATGGTTTTTGAGATGACGCCCTTTGAAAACACTGTGACCCCTTGGGGACACTGCCCCTTCAGTGGGCCCTTGCGTTTCCTGCCTAGAGAACACAGTCCTATTTCCTCCTGGGATGTGACAGATTGGTTCTAATCCTTCCAGTTCCACAGTCTCGCCTCCCCAGCCCCGACTTGCCAACGGGCCCAGAGAAGCATCCAGGCCTCTGCTTGTCAGAAAGGGAGGGTGCCCGTGGCCTCCCCTCCCACAGCGAGCCAGGAGGGAAAGCCAGACAGGCATGAATTCACAACTCAGGCCTGACTCTGACTGGCTGTGTGACCCAAAGCAACTTGCCTGACCTCTCTGAGCCTGAGTGTCCCCACTTGTAAAACGGGGACAGCAGACCCTGCCCTGTGGGTGCTGTACAGGGAAGAGAAGCTGAGCAGAGGCTGGGCCCAGGGAGGGGCCTCCTGGGGAGAAGCTGCTGCCTCCTGGGAGGCTGTGCAGATCACAGGGAGACACAGCAAGCCACTTGAAAGGGACCTTGACTCATTCTGTGGCGAGGAGGGTGCACTCAGGAAGCGCTTTGTGAGCACTGGACTCCCGCCACCCCCTCGTCCCCTGCTGGTGAAGACCCTGGGCCCAGCAACTCTCCCTCTGGTGTCAGCAGTGTTCATAGCCACACAGACATGTGGCTATGAACCCATGAGGGCCAGCGGGTGTGGGGGGCAGCGGGCTCCTGCACAGACCTCCTGCCACCTGGGGCCGGGTCTTGGCCTCGGTGCCTCTTCTCCTCGTCTGTAACGGACACTCCCGCATGTCAGGCGCACGCTGGCTGCTTGACAGGCTCTGTGTAATTCAATCCTCACAAGCAGCTCTACAGGAAAATCCTAAACTTCTCACCACTTGAGGATGGGGAAACTGAGGTACTCAGAGGCTATGAAATATTGGGGCCCCGGGAGCTGTGCTCATAGCCTGCCTCCTAACCACTGGCATCTAGCAGCTGGCACACAGCAGGGCAGTGGTCCCTAAAGGAATGTGTGACATCGTGTGTGTGGAAGGGACAGAGGGGTGCGCCCCCAGCCCAGGGCACTGAGTGTCGTAAAGGAACCTCGAGGCTCCCCATAGGGTGACCCCGAGCGCCTGTACGGCTGCTGTGGGAGCCGACCTGGCCGTGTCCACTGCAGCCCTCAGAGCCTCGGACACAGCCCTTTCAGGGCGGTGGCAGCGGGCGCCTGTGGCGTGGTGTGCAGAGTCCTGAGGGAGAAATGTGGGGTGACCTGGTAGGGAGAGAGGTGCCAATGAGGAGCAGAGACGGCGGGGTGGGGGCAGCCAGGGGGAAGAGGCTGCTCTGGCCAGGAGCCCCCGCCTGTGCCCCACTTCTGTCCACGGCCATGAACTAGTCCTGTGAGTGTTCTCAGGGAGAGGGGAGCAAAGTGACATAGGAAGTCAGCGAGCGCCGGTGACAGTGGCACGAACTGCTGAGGGGTGGCAGGTCCTGAGAAAGCAGACCACTTGTTTCCGGCCTCGCTCAGTAGCTCACCTTATCCCCAGGCTGCTGCCCACCGGGCAGGGGAGGCTGGCCCACGGGTCCCGCACGCCTGCGGAGCCCAGCGCTGGCTGCAGGGCCAGGCCTGTGTGGCTTCCAAGGCAGGACCGTGGCCCACTGCCCGGGCGCAGGAGCCCACATGTGGAGGAAGAAGCTGCCACTCTGATGGCCCCAAAACATCTGTTCCCTACTTATCATTGTCAGACTCTCATATCTTTTGGGACTGCATTGGAAGGATAGTTTTACTGTTGTCACCAAAAAGCAAAGGAAGCAAACAATGCAGGCTCCTTGATTTCAGAACTTTTTCTGTGTCAGTGGAAAATCATTTCAGTAAATAGGAACTGTGACCAAATCACCCTCCCCCACAGTGAGTTGCTAAAGCATCCCCACCCCCTTCACAACCATTGTGCTGAGAAGCTTGAGACACATACGTTAGGCTGAAGCACAATCAGCCACAGGAAGCCTTTGGTAGTCACTGAGCTGGTCTGCATTTGTATGGCCTGGTCTCCTGTCCGGAGAGTGGCCCACTTGGGCCAAGGAGGACCACAGCCTATCCCTGGCTCCGCTGAGCTCTGAGGACCCTCCGGTGCAGGGAGGGGTCTGGTGGGGAGACCAGCAGGAGGCAGGCCTGGGGTCCCCAGATGTGACCAGTCCACCCCTAGTCTCTCTCACCTTCCTGATTTCTCACACAACATGTTCTAGTTTCCTGTGGCTGCAGTAACAGTCGTTGGTGGCTCAAGACAACACAAGTGTGTCCCCTGAGAGTTCTGGAGGCCAGACCCTGAAATCGATTTCACTGGCTAAAGTCACGGTGCCCTTCTCTTTGGCAGCCCTGGGGACCCTTGGCTCCCTTGGCTGCTCCATCTCCCAGAGCCACCTGCGTCCCTCAGCGGTGCTTAGAGATGTCTAGTGACGAAAGCGCCATGAAACCTTATCAGGACAACTGCAGTGTCTCCAGGGCCACCAGCATCATCCCATCTGTGCAGCACCCAGGTTCTCTGGGGCAGTGCTGCCTTCTATCGTGTGACACCCATTGGGGGAGGGGTGGACCCAGGTGCCACACAGGAGCTGGGAGCACCAGTTCTTCCTCTCCCTCTCAGTACAGCAAGGGGTGGACATGCTACTGGCTCTGTTTTCAGGTCACTGGTGCCTGAGACTTGGGGGTTTATGCTGTGATGTTGACTACGTGACTCCTGCTTCCTGCCCATTTGCCGCAGCCCCCCACATAACACTGGGGGCCTGCCCATCCCCAAACCTGATGGCTCAGCTTCCCCATGATTCGGGGACCTGCCGTTCTCTTCGCACAAGGCCCAGGTGATGGGGTTCACAGACGCAGGTTCTATTCCTTGTACTCAAGGCCTGCGATACAAGGACTGTCTGCTGTGTTGAACAAACAGAAGACTTGGGCATTCATTTTAGTGCCGTCTTACGACGAATGGGCTACTGCATCTTGGTCACCAGTGCTGGTAACGAGGGCGTGCCTGAGGTTCCCAGGGGTAAATGTGGCGAAGGCATTTGGAATTGGTGTCACTGATGTCTGCCCCTGGTTCTCTATTGTACAGCAACAGGCACTTCCATATCAGACGGCATCATTACTGCCAGAGCCCTGGCAGGATTCAGGACACACTACTTAATATATGGCACCTAGGCACACTGAGTATTTTAAGCTGAAAGGGTATGAGAAGACGGCGGAAGCAGGAAGGTTACCCTGACCTTAGCCCTTACCCTTCTTCCCTGAAATAGGTCATGAACCCTGAGGCGAGAGGAGCCTTCGCTACACCCAGAGGATAGGGGCCCTCTCATCTCCAGCACAAAGGATGTTAAGAAGACTCCTCCACGCAGGCCTCCCAGGCTGCCCCAGTTTCACTGCTCTCCGTACCTGTCCACTGTCCTCCAAACCCAGTACCAGACGCTCAGTTTAACTTTCAGACCCAGCAAAGAACCCCAAGACGGTCGAGGAGAAACTTCTTCCCCTGCCGTCCTATATTTGCTTATAAGCTGGCAACATGTACAGCTGTTCACAGGAAGTTTAGGTCACAGAAACGGGCAATGGCTTGGCAGTGGCAGGTAAGAGCCTTGGGCAACGCTGGCTGGGGTTTTTTGCTTCATCTCTGAGGCACCATATTGCTGAGTGAATGAATGAATGAGTGACTGAATGAATGAATGCATGGATGCCGCAGGGCAAACTACCTTCTTGCTGGTGGACGGCTATGTCCCTCCAGAGCTGCAGTCAGGCCTCAGACATGAGCCCCGTGACCGTCACCCGTTGTGCCCTGCTCTCCAGAGCTCCAGTTTATGCCTCCAGGGCTCACGTGCGCCGGGAGCATCAGAACTCAAACCCCCAAACCAGGCTGCTGCTTGAGGGCACGAGGGCCGGGAACAGGGAAGTGAGTGTTGCTGCCACGGGAATTTTAAGCACTTTGGAATTACATAGCTCTAAATAAAACAACACCCACAAATAAAAGGTGTTTTTTATCATCAGAATGGACAGCTGTGTAAATTGACAGGCAACTCACAGGTGTTCAAAAGGCTTTTTAAACTCTGGCCTCTTGGGTATCGATGGGCTGGAGGCGCCAAGCACTGCGGGGATAGACAGACTGTAGCTGAAATCCAAGGGGGCACTGGGTAGGGTGGGGTTACAGCAAAGATAACGAAGCCAGAACAGGCCGAGGCGGGCCGGGTGGCAACATCATGTAGCCTGTCCTACAGAAGGTTCTAGAACCTTCAGTGGCCCTGCCGGGAGGGAGAGGCCCTGATCTACAACTCTTGGCCTACTAGCAAGGGGTCCAAAGCATAGTTTGCGTGGAACTCAGAGATGTCCTGAGACGTGGGACTGTCAGGGCTAAAACTGGCCAGCTGCAGTACTTGGTTGCTCAAGATCCAACCTGTCTCTAGAATTCTCCGGTTATGTAAGAAGCTCTGGCCCTGGGGCCACTGAGGTGGCTCTGTGATCCCCTGGTCATGTGTTGGGGTGGGGGCACAAAGGACAGAGGGAAGGACCATCTTGCCTTGGGCTCCCAAGTGCAGGCAGAACCCTTAAATGCCTTTCGGATTTCGTAAGAGCAGTAAGATTTTATTTTATTTTCTTTTTTCTTTTTTCTTTAAAAAAAAATATGTATATATATATATATATATAGATAGATAGATAGATAGATAGATAGATAGATAGATACACACACACACTTTATTGGGAAATATTGGGGGACAGTGTGTTTTTCTAGGGCCCATCAGCTCCAAGCAGTTGTCCTTCAATCTAGTTGTGGAGGGCGCAACTCAGCTCCAAGTCCAGTCGCCGTTTTCAATCTTTAGTTGCAGGGGGCGCAGCCCACCATCCCATGTGGGAATTGAACCAGCAACCCTGTTATTCAGAGCTCACGCTCTAACCAACTGAGCCATCCGGTCACCCCAGGATTTTATTTTGACAATACTGTTTAATATTGGACAAAACTCAGATGTGTTTCTCAGAGTTGGCACCCTGTCCATACGGAAAATATTCTTTGGGGTGAAGCCGCACGGAGCTCACTGAACGTCAGAGAGCTGCTCACTAACATTGCTGCAGCACCTGTTGTTACCAGCTACCCCTTTGACACAGGAACCCCAAAATCTGGACCTGGAGTCCCTGAGGCCTCAGGCCACAGTTCCCTCTTTCTCACAGGCTGCTCCCCTCATGGCTGTCCTTCACACTTAGACCTCTAGAAATACGCGTATAGCTTACCTGCATGTCAGAAGTGCCAAAAATACAGCTTTCAGCGTTTGTCTTTCTATCCCAGCTCATCCTGTGCTCAAGGCCCTTCCTGTGGATAGCAACACAATATTTCATTTCCCTAATTGAAGATGTCTCAGTTTCTACTGATTTAAAACTTGCACTCAGTGTGGTCTAAGCGTCTAATGCTGCCCAAGGTTTCTCCTCCCTTCTTTTCCAAGATGCAGTTCAGGTACCAGAAGTGGACCTGTGCGCTCCGTGACCATCAGAGAGGAGGTCCAGCCTGGCAAGGAAGCAGAATCCTCACTCCTGATTGCCAGGTGTTGGCCTCTGACCTGCCTGTATTCCCCGTCTTTGTCTAGGGTTACTCTCACCTTTCTCAGCACGGGTGCGGTGCTGTGACTTGTGTCGATGCCCAGAGTGGCTGGGAAGTGATCGATTGCGTGAGCATACTACAATTTGTTTATTCAACTCACCTGTTGATGGCCATTTGAACTATTTCCAGTTTTGAAGTATTATGAACAAAACTGTTAAGAACACATGCACAAGTCATCTTTTGGATGAATGTTCTTTTTCTCTTGGAAAAACATCTAGAAGAAATATTGTTAGGTCATACTGTAAGTCTGTGTTTAATCATAGGTAATTGCCAAACTACTTTCCAGAGGGATTGAACGTTCCCACCAGCAAAGTATGAAAATTTCTGTTCCTCCACATCGTCACCGATGTGGCCAGTCTTTACAATTGTAGGCATCCTAGTGCCTGAGAGGTGGTATCTGGTTGTTGTTTTAATTTGCATTTCCCTAATTACTAATTATGTTGAGCATCTTTGCATGTGCTTACTGGTCACTTGTAAAGTGTGTATTCTAGCTTTTTTGCCTATTTCTAATATTGGGTTGTATATCTTTTATTATGGATTTGTAGGAATTCTTTATATATTCTGGATGCAAGTCCTTTGCCAGATAAATATATTGAGAATATTTAGTCCCAGTCTGTGGCTTGTCTTTTTTTCATTTTCTTTTTTTTTAAATTAAAATTTACTGGGGTGACAATAGTTAGTAAAGCTACACAGATTTCATGTGTACAATTCTGTAATACATTATCTATATCTCACATCGTGTGCTCACCACACAGAGTCAGTTCTTCCATCACCGTATATTGGACCCCATTTCCCCTCTTCTGGAGCCCCCTTACCCCTTACCTTCTGGTAACCCCTAAACTATTGTCTCTGGATATGAGTTTTTATTCCTTCATTTGTTTGTCTTTTTTTTTGTTGCCTTCAATTTTATATGCCAACTTCAGTGAAATCATATGGTTCTCTACTTTTTTTGTCTGACTTATTTCGCTTAGCATTATAGTCTCAAGATCCAGCTATGTTGTCACAAATGGTCCTATTTCATCTTTTCTTCCCGCTGAATAGTATTCCAGTGTGTATATATACCACAACTTCTTTATCCATTCATCTACTGGAGGACATTTTGGTTGTTGACATGTCTTGGCCACCGTAAACAAAGCTGCAATGAACATTGGAGCACACGTGTCTTTATGGATAAATGTTTTCAGATTTTTTTGGTAGATACCAAGGAGAGGGATTGCTGGGTCATATGGTAATGCTATTCGTAATTTTTTGAGGAACCTCCACAATGCCTTCCATAGCGGCTGCACCAGTCTGCATTCCCACCAACAGTGTATGAGGGTTCCATTTTCTCCACAGCCTCTCCAGCACTTGTTACTATTTGTCTTGTTCATGATAGCCATTCTGACTGGGGTGCGGTGATATCTCATTGTGGGTTTTATTTGCATTTCTCTGATGCTTAGTGATGTTGAGCATTTTTTCATATGTCTGTTTGCCATTTGTATGTCCTCTTTGGAGAAACGTCTCTTCAGGTCCTCTGCCCATTTTTCAATTGGGTTGTTTGTTTTTTTGTTGTTGAGTTGCACGAGTTCCTTGTATACTTTGGATATTAGCCCTTTATCGCAGGCACTGTTTGCAAAAATCTTCTCCCCTTCAGTTGGTTGCCTCTTTATTTTGTCGATGGTTTCTTTTGCTGTGCAGAAGCTTTTAAGTTTCATATAGTCCCATTCATTTATTTTAGCTTTTACATCCCTTGCCTTTGGAGTCAAATTCATAAAATGCTCTTTGAACCCAAGGTCCATAAGTTTAGTACCTATGTTTTCTTCTATGAAATTTATTGTTTCAGGTCTTATGCTTAAGTCTTTGATCCATTTTCAATTAATTTTGGTACAAGGTGACAGATGGCAGTCCAGTTTCATTTTTTTGCACATGGCTATCCAATTCTGCCAGCACCATTTATTAAAGAGGCTGTCTTTCCTCCATTGTATGTCTTTTGCTTCTTTGTCAAAAATTATCTGTCCATATTTATGTGGGTTTATTTCTGGATTCTCAATTCTATTCCATTGGTCTGTGTGTCTGTTTTTCTGCCAATACCATGCTGTTTTGATTATTGTAGCCCTGTAGTACAAGCTAAAGTCAGGGAGTGTGATCCCTCCGGCATTGTTCTTTTTTCTTAGGATTCCTTTGGCTATCCGGGGTTTTTTGTGGTTCCATACAAATCTGACGATTTTTCGTTCTAGTTCTTTAAAAAATGCCATTGGGGTTTGATGGGTTCATTAAATCTGTATATTGCTTTGGGTAATATGGCCACTTTAAATACGTTGATTCTTCCAATCCATGAGCATGGAATGTCTTTCCATTTTTTGTGTCTTCTTCAATTTCTTTTAAAAATGTCTTAGAGTTTTCAGCATATAGGACCTTCACATCCTTGGTTAAGTTTATTCCTAGGTATTTTATTCTTTTTGCTGCGATTGCAAAAGGAATTGCTTTTTTATTTCTTTTTCTGAGGTTTCATTGTTAGTATATAGGAATGCAATGGACTTTTGTATATTGATTTTGTAGCCAGCAACTTTACTGTATTCGTTGATTCTTTCTAATAGCTTTTTGGTGGAGTCTTTAGGGTTTTCTATATATAGCATCATGTCATCTGCAAAGAGTGACAATTTAACTTCTTCATTCCCAATTTGGATGCCTTTTATTTCTTTCTTTTAGTCCTTTCTCTTGGCAAGGACGTCCAACACTATGTTGAAAAGCAGAGGTGATAGGGGACAGCCCTGTCGTGTTCCTGAACGTAGAGCAAAGGCTTCAGTTTTTCACCATTAATTATGAGATTAGCTGAGGGTTTGTCATATATGGCCTCTATTATGTTAAGGTATTTTCCTTCTATTCCTATTTTATTAAGTGTTTTAATCATAAATGGATGTTGTATCTTATCAAATGCTTTTTCTGCATCAATTGATAGAATCATATGATTTTTGTCCTTTAGTTTGTTTATGTGGTGTATCACATTGATGGATTTGTGGATGTTGAACCATCCTTGTGCCCCTGGGATGAACTCCACTTGGTCGTGATGAATAATCTTTTTTTTTTTTAATTAATTTTATTGGGGTGACAATTGTTAGTAAATTTACATAGATTTCAGGTGTACAATTCTGTATTACATCGTCTATAAATCCCATTGCGTGTTCACCACCCAGAGTCAGTTCTCCTTTCATCACCATATATTTGATCCCCTTTACCCTCATCACCCACCCCCCACCCCCTTACCCTCTGGTAACCACTAAATTATTGTCTGTGTCTATGAGTTTTTTTTTCTCATTTGTTTGTCTTGTTCTTTTTGGTTTATATACCACATATCAGTGAAATCATAGGGTTCTCTGCTTTTTCTGTCTGACTTATTTCACTTAGCATTATTCTCTCGAGATCCATCCATGTTGTCACAAATGCTCCTGTATCATCTTTCCTTAACGCCGAATAGTATTCCATTGTGTATATGTACCACAACTTCTTTATCCATTCATCTATCGAAGGACATTTTGGTTGTTTCCATGTCTTGGCCACCGTAAACAAAGCTGCAATGAACATTGGAGTACACGTGTCTCTATAGAGAAATGCTTTTATATTTTTGGGGTAGATACCCAGGAGAGCGATTGCTGGGTCATATGGTAATGCTATTCGTAATTTCTTGAGGAACCTCCACACTGCCTTCCATAGCGGCTGCAGCAGTCTGCATTCCCACCAACAGTGTATGAGAGTTCCTTTTTCTCCACAGCCTCTCCAACACTTGTTACTATTTGTTTTGTTGATGAAAGCCATTCTGACTGGGGTGAGGTGATATCTCATTGTGGTTTTCATTTGCATTTCTCTGATGATTAGCGATGTTGAGCATTTTTTCATATGTCTATTTGCCATTTGTATATCCTCTTTGGAGAAATGTCTCTTCAGGTCCTCTGTCCATTTTTCAATAGGGTTGTTTGTTTTTTTGTTGTTGAGTTTCATGAGTTCGTTGTATATTTTGGATATTAGCCCCTTATCAGAGGAACTGTTTGCGAAAATCTTCTCCCATTCAGTTGGTTGCCTCATTATTTTGTCAATAGTTTCTTTTGCTGTGCAGAAGCTTTTCAGTTTCATATAATCCCATTTGTTTATTTTAGTTTTTACTTCCATTGCCTTTGGAGTCAAATTCATAAAATGCTCTTTGAACCCAAGGTCCATAAGTTTAGTACCTATGTTTTCTTCAATGCAGTTTATTGTGTCAGGTCTTATGCTTAAGTCTTTGATCCATTTTGAATTAATTTTGGTACATGGTGACAGATAGCAGTCCAGTTTCATTCTTTTGCACGTAGCTATCCAATTCTGCCAGCACCATTTATTGAAGAGGCTGTCTTTCCTCCATTGTATGTTTTTAGCTTCTTTGTCAAAAATTATCTGTCCATATTTATGTGGTTTTATTTCTGGGTTCTCAATTCTATTCCATTGGTCTATGTGTCTGTTTTTCCGCCAATACCAAGCAGTTTTGATTATTGTAGCCCTGTAGTACAAGGAAAAATCAGGGAGTGTGATACCTCCAGTATTGTTCTTTTTTTTTAATATTGCTTTGGCTATTCGGGGTCTTTTGTGGTTCCAAACAAATCTGATGATTTTTTGTTCTATTTCTTTAAAAAATGCCATTGGGATTTTAATGGGGATTGCATTAAATCTGTATATGGCTTTGGGTAATATGGCCATTTTAACTATGTTGATTCTTCCAATCCATGAGCACGGAATGTCTTTCCATTTCTTTGTGTCTTCTTCAATTTCTTTCAAAAATGTCTTATAGTTTTCAGCATATAAATCCTTCACATCCTTGGTTAAGTTTATTCCTAGGTATTTTATTCTGTTTGCTGCAATTGCAAAAGGAATTGTTTTTCTATCTCTTTTTCTGAGATTTCATTGTTGGTATATAAGAAAGCAATGGACTTTTGTACGTTGATTTTGTAGCCAGCAACTTGACTGTATTCATTGATTGTTTCTAATAGCTTTTTGGTGGAGTCTTTAGGGTTTTCTATATATAGCATCATGTCATCTGCAAAGAGTGACAATTTAACTTCTTCATTCCCAATTTGGATGCCTTTTATTTCTTTCTCTTGCCTGATAGCTCTGGCGAGGACTTCCAACACTATGTTGAAAAGCAGAGGTGATAGGGGACAACCTTGTCGTGTTCCTGAACATAGAGCAAAGGGCTTCAGCTTTTCACCATTAATTATGAGATTAGCTGAGGGCTTGTCGTATATGGCCTTTATTATGTTGAGGTATTTTCCTTCTATACCAATTTTAGTAAGTGTTTTAATCATAAATGGATGTTGTATCTTATCAAATGCTTTTTCTGCATCAATTGATAGAATCATATGATTTTTGTCCTTTATTTTGTTTATGTGATGTATCACATTGATGGATTTGCGAATATTGAACCATCCTTGTGCCCCGGGGATGAACCCCACTTGGTCGTGATGAATAATCTTTTTAATGCATTGTTGTATTCGATTTGCTAGAATTTTGTTTAGGATTTTAGCATCTGTATTCATCAGAGATATAGGTCTGTAGTTTTCTTTTTTTGTGTTGTCCTTACCAGGTTTTGGTATCAGGGTAATGTTGGCCTCATAAAATGAGTTAGGGAGTACTGACTCTTCTTCAATTTTTTGGAAGAGTTTGAGCAGGATTGGTATTAGATCCTCTTTGAAGGTTTGGTAGAATTCACTGGTGAAGCCATCTGGTCCAGGACTTTTGATTTTGGGAAGGTTTTTGATGACTGATTCAATTTCCTTACTGGTGATTGGCCTGTTAAGATTTTCCAGTTCTTCATGATTCAGCCTTGGAAGGCTATATGTTTCTAAGAACTTGTCCATTTCTTCTAAGTTATTAAATTTGGTGGCATGTAGTCCTTCATAGTATTCTTGGATAATCCTTTGTATTTCTGTGGTGTCCGTGATAACTTCCCCTTTTTCATTTCTGATTTTGTTAATTAGTGTCTTCTCTCTTTTTATCTTAGTGAGTCTAGCCAAGGGTTTGTCGATTTTGTTAATCTTTTCAAAGAACCAGCTTTTTGTCACATTTATTTTTTCTATTGTCTTTTTGTTCTCTATTTCATTTAGTTCTGCTCTGATTTTTGTTATTTCCTTTCTTCTGCTGACCTTGGGTTTCGCTTGTTCTTCTTTTTCTAGTTTTTTAAGGTGTAACATGAGGTTATTTATTTGGGATTTTTCTTGTTCCTTGAGATAGGCCTGTAATGATATAAATTTCCCTCTTAAAACTGCTTTCGCGGCATCCCAAAAATTTTGGTAGGATGTATTTTCATTGTCATTTGTTTCTATGTATCTTTTGAGCTCTCCTCTAATTTCTTCTTTGACCCAGTCGTTCTTTAAAAGTATGTTGTTTAATCTCCATGTATTTGTGTTTTTTCCTGCTTTCTTTTTGCAGTTGATATCCAATTTCAAAGCTTTGTGATCAGAGAATATGCTTGGTATGATTTCAATCTTCTTAAATTTGCTGAGGCTGATTTTGTGTCCCAATATATGGTCTATCCTTGAGAATGTTCCATGTACACTAGAAAAGAATGTATAGTCTGATGTTTTAGGATGAAGTGCTCTATATATGTCAATTATGTCCAATTCATCTAATGTGTCATTTAGGGCTGCGATTTCGTTATTTATCTTCTGTTTGGATGATCTATCCATAGCTGTCAATGATGTATTTAAGTCCCCTAGTATAATTGTGTTTTGGTCAATTTCTCCCTTTAGTTCTGTTAGTAGTTGCTTGGTATATTTCGGTGCTCCCTGATTGGGGGCATAAATATTGATGACTGTTATGTCTTCTTGTTGTATAGTCCCCTTTACCATTATGAAATGTCCATCTTTGTCTCTTGTTATCTTTTTCACCCTGAAGTCTGTTTCATCGGAAATCATTATGGCTACACCTGATTTTCTCTGGGTACCATTTGCTTGGAGTGTCAATTTCCACCCTTTCACTTTGAGTCTATGCTTGTCCTTGTAGCTGAGATGTGTCTCTTGTAGGCAGCATATGGTTGGGTTTAGTTTTTTGATCCAATCTGCTACTCTGTGTCTCTTTATTGGTGAGTTCAGTCCATTTACATTTAGGGTGATTATTGATATGTGAGGATTTCCTGTCATTCTGTCTTTAGTTTTCTGGTAAGGCTGTGTCTCCATTGTTTCTTTGCCTTTTTGTTGTTGTCTGTTATTTCTGTGTGGTGGTATTCTATGATGTTTCCCTCTGTTTCTTCTTTTATTACAGTATATATTTCAGATTTGGATGTTTTTTGAGTGGTTACCCTTGAGTTTATGTAAAAGAAAGTTTGATATTTAGAGTATTCCAGTTTCTTCAGTACGCTTACTTTCTCTATTCCCATATTCCAGTTCAGGCCTTTACGCTCCCCCTTTTTATGTTTCGGTTGCCACAAGTTGTCCCTGTTGATGGTGGTCTAATAGCCTCCTTTAGTATTTCTTGTAGTGCAGGTCGTGTGTTAGAAAATTCCCTCAGCTTCTGGATGTCTGGAAAGGTCTTTAGTCCTCCTTCATATCTAAAAGAGATCTTTGCTGGATATATTATTCTTGGCTCGTGATTTCTCTCTTTCAATAGTTTGAATATTTGGTTCCATTCCCTCCTAGCTTGTAGAGTTTCTGCTGAAAAATCTGATGATAATCTAATGGGCTTTCCTTTGTAAGTTACCATCTTCTTTTCCCTGGCTGCCTTGAGGATTCTTTCTTTGTCATTGATTTTAGACAGCTTCAATACAATGTGTCTTGGTGAAGGCCTGTTGGGATTGAGGTAATTAGGTGTTCTATTTGCTTCTTGGATTCGAGGATCCAGTTCTGTCCACAAGTTTGGGAAGTTCTCATCGACGATTTGTTTGAATATATTCTCTGTTCCCTTCCCTCTTTCTTCTCCTTCTGGTATGCCCATTATTCTTATATTGCTCTTTCTGATGGAGTCAGAAAGTTCTTGTAGAGTTCTTTCATTTCTTTTAAGTCTCAAGTCTCTTTCTTCTTCTCTCTGTGTAAATTCCAGGTTCCTATCTTCGATGTCACTGATTCTTTCCTCCATCTGGTCAACTCTACTACCTAAGCTGGATATTTTATTGTTAATTTCTTCTATTGAGTTCTTAATCTCCAGAAATTCTATTTGGTTCTTTTTCAAGATTTCAATCTCTTTAGTAAAATGCTCATGTTGTTCTTTGATTGTGTTTCTGAGTTCATTAAACTGCCTTTCTGTGTTTTCTTGCATCTCGTTCAGTTTTTTCAGAATTGCAATCTTGAATTCTCTGTCATTTAAATCACAAAAGTCCATATCTCTAAGTTCCTTTTCTGGAGACTTTTCACTTTCTTTCTGAGCTATCTTGTTGCCTTGGTTATTCATGGCAATCACTGATTTACTATTTCTCTTCCTAGACATCTACAGGAGTGTCTTCTGCAACAGGTTGATAGGTATGCGAAGAGCTTTTGGAGTTCCAAAGCTCTTTCTGCACCAGATTCAGAGCCCGTTTGTTTCAGCAGTTCTGTTTACTCTTGCAGGGATCCGCCCAGATAGGTGGGGCCAGGGGCGGGGTGAGTTGTGAGAGGTGGCCCAGAGTAATGGCAGCGATCACCACCACAGTCAGTCCTGCTTCCACAGCTCCCTCCCCTTTGCCGGAACTAGTTGAGCTGCGAATCTGTGTCTGCGGTCCACAGTTCTCAGAGCAGCAAATATTCTGTCCTTTAATCCGACACTGCTACTTTATCGCTTCTAGCACCGGGCAGGTGGGGGCGGGGCGAGCTCTGGGAGGGTAGGGAGGGGGCGGCTAGTCTCCGTGCCTAAGGCTTCCGTTCTCCGCTGGGCAGTGAGGGCTTAAACCACCGATTTCAGCCCTCTTCCCTCAGTCTTTGCTCCGAGGTCTGCCGTGAGCGAGCGTTGGGTTCAGCGGTTTTGTATGCTGCCCCCTCAGCCCTGTGGGCCGTAAGCGGAGCCCTAGCAGTCCGAGTCCTTCCCTCTCCCGCAGCTGCGGAAGATCCGGGCGCAGCGGGCTCCGAGCACCGAGCTTGGTCTGTGTCCTGCGCCCGCGCGGCTCCGTCTCCGCACTTCTCCTCTCCCTCCTCCCCCGCTCGCGCGATTCACCCACCTGGAGGTGAATTCAGTAGTCGGCCTCTTCGTCTTGCCTGTCTGCTGTGCAGGGAGTCCTTTGTGGAGTTATTGTTGTTCGATTCTTTGTAAATTCCAGGGGAGCGTTACAGAGGCTCACCTCACGCCGCCATTTTTTTTCCCTCTCTCAATGAATAATCTTTTTAATGCATTGTTGTATCGATTTGGTAAAATTTTGTTTATGATTTTGCATCTGTATTTATCAGAGATATTCATCTGTAGTTTTCTTTTTGTGTATTATTCTTAGCAGGTTTCGGTATCAAGGTAACGTTGGCCTCATAAAATGAGTTAGGGAGTATTGTCTCTTCTTCAATTTTTTGGAAGAGTTTGAGCAGGATTCGTATTAGATCCTCTTTGGAGGTTTGGTAGAATTCACTAGTGAAGCCATCTGGTCCCATACTTTTGCTTTTGGGAAGGTTTTGGATGACTGATTCAATTTCGTTACTGGTGATCGGGATATTTAGATTTTCCAATTTTATGTGATTCAGCCTAGGAAGGCTATATGTTTCTAAGAACTTGTCCATTTCTTGTAGGTTATTGAATTTAATGGCATATAGTCCTGCATAGTATTCTTAGATGATCCTTTGTATTTCTGTGGTGTCCATGATAACTTCCCCTTTTTCATTTCTAAATTTGTTTATTAGTGTCTTTTCTCTTTTTATCTTAGTGAGTCTAGCCAAGGGTTCAATTTTATTAATCTTTTCAAAGAACCAGCTCTTTGTCACATTAATTTTTTCTATTGCCTTCTTGCTCATTTAGTTCTGCTCTGCTTTTTATTATTTCCTTTCTTCTGCTGACCTTGGGTTTCATTTGTTCTTGTTTTTCTAGTTCTTTAAGGTATAACATAAAGTTATTCATCTGGGATTTTTCTTGTTTTTGAGATAGGCCTGAAATGATATAAATTTCCCTCTTAAAACTGCTTTCGCGGCATCCCCAAAATTTTGGTAGGATGTATTTTCATTCTGTATTTTCATTTTGATCCAATCTGCTACTCTGTGCCCTTTTTTGGTGAGTTCAGACCATTTATATTTAGGGTGATTATTGATATGTGAGGATTTTCTATCATTCTATCTTTGGTTTTTTGGTAAGACTGTTTCCATTGTTTCTTGGCCTTTTTGTTGTTGTCTATTACTTCTGTATTGTGGTATTGTATGATTTTTCCCTCTGTTTCTTCTTTTATTACATTATATATTTCAGTTATGTATTTTTTGAGTAGTTACTATTAAGTCTATGTAAAAGAAAGTTTGATATTTAGAGTATTCCAATTTCCTCAGCATGCTTACTTTCTCCATTCCCATATTCCAGTTCAGGACTTTACTCTCCCCCTTTTATGTTTTGGTTGTCACAAATTATCCCTATTTATGGTAGTTGAATAGCCTTCTTCAGTATTTCTTGTAGTGCAAGTCGTGTGTTAGAAAATTCCCTCAGCTTCTGTATGTCTGGAAAGGTCTTTATTCCTCCTTCATATCTAAAGGATTTCTTTGCTGGATATATTATTCTTGGCTCATAATTTGTCTCTTTTAATAGTTTGAATGTTTGAGTCCACTCCCTCCTGGCTTGTAGAGTTTCTCTTGAAAAATCTAATGGTAATCTAATGGGCTTTCCTTTGTAGGTTACCGTCTTCTTTTCCCTGGCTGCCTTGAGGATTCTTTCTTTGTCTTTAATTTCTGACAGCTTCAATACAATGTGCCTTGGAGAAGGCCTGTTGGGGTTGAAGTAAATAGGTGTTCTATTTGCTTCTTCGATTTGAGGATTCAGTTCTTTCCACAAAGATGTTCTTGTTGACTACTTGAGACGTTCTTGTTGACTATTTCTTTGAATATACTGTCTGTTCCCTTCTCTCTCTCTTCTCCTTCTGGTATGCCCATTATTCTTATATTGCTCTTTTTGATGGAATCAAAAAGTTCTTGTAGAGTTCTTTTATTTCTTTTATGTCTCAAGTCTCTTTCTTCTTCCATCCGTGTGATTTCCAGATTTCTATCTTCCATGTCACTGATTCTTTCCTCCATCTGGTCAACTTTACTACCTAAGCTGGCTATTTCATTCTTCATTTCTTTTATTGAGTTTTTAATCTCCAGAAATTCTATTTGGGTCTTTTTCAAAATTTCAATCTCTTTGGTAAAATGTTCATTTTGTTCTTTGATTGTGTTTCTGAGTTCATTAAACTGCCTTTCTGTGTTTTCTTGCATATCGTTGAGTTTTTTCAGACCTGCAGTCTTGAATTCTCTGTTGTTTAAGTCACATATTTCCAAGTCTTTAAGTTCATTTTCTGGAAACTTTTCATTTTCTTTCTGAGCTGTCTTGTTACCTTGGTTATTCATGGCAATGAATGATTTATTATTTCTCCTCCTAGACATCTACAGGAGTGGCTTCTGCAACAGGTTGATAGAAAGAGGTCTTTCTTTTGTTTTCCAGTAGGTGTTTGTAGAAGGTTTTATTTTCTCTTCGACTGCAGCCTTTTGTTCTCTCTCACACTGTAGTGTTATATTTTCTCTGCACTACTCCAGCTTCTCCCACAATGGGGGTATTCCCTAGAAGGTGGACTTCTTCTCTGTGAACAGTTTACCTGGGTCATAGGGCACCGCCTTTGTGGGGGGATGCAGAGAGTTTCTGAAGTTCCAAAGCTCTTCCTGCACCAGATTCAGAGTCATGTGTTTCAGCAGCTGTTTACTCCTGCAGGGGTTGACCCAGATAGGTGGGGACGGGGTGGGGTGGGTTGTGAGCAATGGCGGTGACCACCACCACAGCCAGTCCTGCTTCCACAGTTCCCTCCCCTTTGCCAGAACCAGTTAGGCTGCGAACCTGTGTCTGCAGATCATAGTTCTTAGACTACAAATATTCTGTTCTTTTGATCTGACACTGCTACTGTCATAGCACTGGGCAGGTGAGGGTGGGGCGAGCTCTGGAAGGTACGGAGTGGGCGGATAGTCTCAGTGCCTAAGGCTTCTGTTCTCTTCTTGGCAGTGAGGGCTTAAACCATCATTTTCAGCCTTCTTCCGTCAGTCTTTCCTCTGAGGTCTCTGCCATGAGCGTTGGGTTCAGTTGTATTATATGCTGTCCCCTTAACCCTGTGGGCCATAAGTGGAGCGCTAGCAGTCCGAGTTGTTCCTTGTCCTGCAGCTGCAGTAGTGCCGGAATGCAGCGAGCTTGGAGCACTGCGCTAGGTCTTTGTCCTGCGCTCACGCGGCCCTGTCTCTGCACTTCTCCATTCCCTCCTCCCCACTAGTGCAATTTGCCCACCTTTAGACGATTTCAGTAGTGCATCTCTTAGTCTTGCCTGTCTGATGTGCAGGGAGTCTTTTGTGTAGTTATAGTTTTTCAATTTGTTGTAAATTCCAGGGGAGATTTCACGAGGCTCAGCTCACGCCACCATTTTTATGACGTCTTTCATTTTCATTTTCTTTTCTTTTAAGTAATTTAATGAAGACCAATTTATCACTTAAAAATTTTTTATGATTAGTGCTTTTTGTGTCCTAAGAGATCTTTGTTTGCCCCAAGATTGCAAAGATCTTCCATCATTTCTTCTAGAGTTTTAGTCTTTTATTTTTAAGTCTATTATTTATAAGCATAAAAGTGTTACTTAACTCTTATTTGAAGATTTTCTAGAAATTTTTTGTTAATTTCTAATACCTATGTGGTTAGGGAGTACACTCTGTATGATATTGTGTAGACAACAGGCAAACGTAATTGACAGTTATCTTTTACAGAAGGACAAAAGGAGTAGTCCTTTTTTTTACCGACATGTTTACCATTTCTGATATCTTCTTTCCATATGAAGACCCAAAGTGTTATTTCTCTTCAGCCTAGGAAGTCTGAATAACTTCCTTTCATATTTCCTGAGAAAGAATTATCTCAGCTTCATTTAACTGAAATGTCTACATTACCTTTATTTCTTAGAAGGATATATTTTACTGGGAGTAGAATTTCAGCATTTATCACTTCACCATCATATCATTGCATGGTCTCTGGCCTCATTCCTTCTGATAAAAAGTCAGGTGTGTGTCATACCATTGGTCCCTTTATGTGTGTCAATTTATTTTTTTGGCTGCTCATAATTTTTCTCTTTATCTTTATTTCAGCAGTTTGTGTGTGTGTGTGTGTGTGTGTGTGTGTGTGTGTGTGCATGTGTGTGTATCTTCCTTGGAGCTTACTGAGATTCTTGGGTTTATAAATTTGTGGTTTTCATCAAGTTTTGAATATTTTCAGCCATATTTTTCAAATATTTTTCTGCCTATTCTCATTTCCCCTACTGAAATTCCAATTATACATACATTAGACTATCTGATATTATATATAAGTGTCACTAAAGCTCTTCTATTTTTAAAAGTATTTTCTGCTCTATGTTCTTAAGATTAGATAATTTTTGTTAACCTGTCTTCTGTTGCCTCCAACCTGATATCAGGCCTAGCCACTGAATTTTTATTTCTGAGTCTTATCAGTTCTAGAACTTCTATTTGGTTCTTTAAAAAAAAAAAATGTTTCTGTTGCTCTGATGAGATTTCCCTATCTGTTCACTCATTATGGAAATATTTTTCTTTAAATCATTGAACATATTTATAATTACTACTATAAAGTACTTGTCTGCTAATTCTGAGTTACCTTGGGATTTGTTTCTATCAAATGATTTTTTTCTTGAGTATGGGTGACATTTTTCTGTTTCTTTGCATGTCTAGTAATTTTTTATTGTATGCTGGGTTTTGTAGATAATAGGTTTAAAGATCCTGTTGTCTTCCTTTGACAATAGCAGGCAGTTTATTATGACATATCACCTTGAAGTTGTAGAAACTTGGTTTTATACTGTTTAGGATGAGTCTATTTAAATTTTTGCTGAGTCTGAGGAAACCTTTAATCCTGGGATATAGTCTTTGTTCCTAAGTATGAACCCCCCACCCCCAAACAGGATTTCAGTGGGATGCCCAAGTGGTTAATAAATCTCTCTTGGAAAAATTGGCAGGGCTCAAACTCCAAAGTTTGCCTCCCATGAAATGGGCAGCAGTTGAAATCTCAGCTCAGCTTTCTAAATGTTTAGCTCCTTTTAGGATGTATCCCCTCAACTTCCAGCCACCTGAGAGCCCTGAATTCTGTCCTCTGACACCTCAAGCAATAAGATTGCAACTTTCTGTATGGCTGACTGAGGAGAACCCTCAGAGGAAAAACTGTATAAGCACAGATCTCACTATGTGGTTCCTTCTTTCAAAGATCAAATTCCCTCCAGTTCTTGCCTGCTTCTGGCTGCTCTCTGATGCTTTCAAAAAGTTGGTTTTTAAAGTATTTGTTCAGAGTTTATAATTGCTCTCTACAGGAGGTTTGGGACAGTAAGAGCTACTCCATCATCATCGAAACAAGAATTTCTTCTAGACCCAAGTTTTTAAAAACTTATTGCAAAACTGGCCTCCACAAAGATTGTACCAAATCACAATCTCACTGGAAGTAAATGAGAGTCCTCTGTAGCTTGCCCCTGTGGCAGCCAGGATTTAAGATAAATGTCATGAAATACCAGAACGTGGAGGTCACTAGAGGCAGTAGTTCTCAGTTCAAGGCCCCTGGGTTCCAAATGGATTCATGAAGGTAGTGCAGGGTTCAAGGGCAAGTTCTATAAGTTAGAAACACAATTTCCAAATATAAAATATACAGTCACCCACATCTAAAACCTTAAGTGCCATTGCTCTTTGTTGGAATTACATCATGTTTTTCATGGAGACATCGTTTTTTTCCCTTGTTGGTCAGGACTACTGCTTGATCATTAAGTGTGTTTTAGGCCAATGCGAACTGGCAAAATGTGTTACTATTGCTAAACGAAGTGTGGCTTTTAGGACATAGGAACCTTGGGGACAAGCTAATCAGGGGAATTGGTGGCCCTGGGCACATTGAGTAGTGATGGGCACTTCTTGCTGATGAACTGTGATGTTATCATTGCCTTTGAACTCATAGCTTTGTCACTATAGCTTTAGCCCATTTATTTGTCGAAGCCCAAAGAGACGAAAGAGGTTGCTGGAGTCACCCAGACTTACTCCCACTGTGGGTACAGAGATCAGAATCCAAGATCTAACTTTGTTCTGAGTACAGTGGTGCATGTGAACTGGTAGGCAGTGATTCTGCTGTCCACCACGGGTCAGAGAGAAGGACAGGACAGGGTCAACCTAGAGAAGAGTCGGTCTGTTTGAGCATCACCCTGCAGGAATGTTAATGACTGGGGGACAGTCCGCCCTTTGGAGTGCCTGTGATTCCCAATGCACTCACTTTCCCCTGCAAGAAAGAGCCGACTGGGAGCCAGAGAATGGACTTTAACTGAGCACAGGCTCACTGCAGCTCGCCAGATTTTCCTTGATTTGTTGCATTCATTTTTTATGTTTGGGTGCTGGGTTTGGACCCGTGTGTGGGGCTTCATGTCTACCTGTCTACCCGATTTCCAAAGGCAAACGCTCCCCACCTTTTGTGATCACATAGGAAATGACTGGAATCAGGTCAGTGCACGGACTGCTTTCCTTGTATAACTTCCCTAATGTCCAGGCAAATGTTAGTATTTCTTAGTATTTATTTTCTGTAGCAAAACTTGGATTTATTTTACCAATTTTCTTTTTCTCAAAAAAGTCAGAGTCTCCATATGAGGCAACGATCACGAACCCATGGAGACTTTATGGCTTCAAAAGGCCTCCATCAACCTATCGTCACATCCCCCTAGATGTGTGGGGTGGACATACCTCATTGCTGCGTGTGTGAGTCACCACGCATGTCCTCTGCTTCTCTCCAAAGACTGACAGCTAAGCAGAGTCAGGTGAGGCTGGGACACTTCTGCCCAAGTTCTGCAGGGAGCTCGTCCCCAGGAACTCAGGTCTCAGTTCAGCCTTGCTCGGACCCATCTCAGAGTCCAGCCATTGGGATGACCAGGTCCTTCAGGAGGCAAGCTGCCACTAAGGGGGGAGAAGCCAGCCAACCCCTCGGTCGTGGAGAGGCCCCCAACCTCCAGGTTGGCCATCAGCTGTCGCCTCCTCCTCAGGAGCAAACACTTTCCTGCCTGTGTTTCCATCCAGCCAGGGCAGCACTGTAGCAAAGAGGGAAGACTGAGGGCCCCACATCCCGGTGGTGCAGCCAGGTCTAGTGTTCCAGAAGACACTGGGAATGGTGCAGGAGTCAGTGAGGGTGGGCAGCCCTGCAGAGACTGGCTGCAGAAAGAAGCAGCGGGGGAGGTTTCCCAGAGGAGGGGGCTTGGGCCAAGGGCTGGGGTGGGGGTATCTCAGCCATCTTTGATTAAAGTTCCAGTACACCCAGCAGGGAGCACACAGGAGCAGGGTCCCCTCTAGTCGTGCAGTGCTAACCCCGAAGGCGGGGCCCTGCTGAGTACTGTATCTTGTAGGCAAGATGTGAAGGGGTCTCTTCCCGTTGCAGATCCATGGGATAAAGAAGGATGTTTCCAGCTGGGCGTTAGGTCTCATCACTCCATCTGACGCTTGTTCTTTCCCCTTCACATTCTCCTGAAGCTGAACTGAGAGAACCTCGTATTTACCTCTGCCTTGTTTACCTCGTGTTGTTCTCACTGCCATTTGTGACAGATGAACGGATTCTCTGTGTGGTGAGAACAGGACTGTGGGACCCCTATGACTTCAGACATGTCTATTTGGATTGTATTTTCTCTCCTTTCATGTGAGCTGTTCCAACAAAAGGATTTGGAATCTGAATGCTCTGCATACATATCGTAGACATGATGTGTGGACGCTGAAGCCACATGGTCCACTTTCATCCCAGCTCCAATGTCCTGGCTGTGTGACGATGGGGAGGTTACTTAGCCTCTCTGGGCGTCAGTTTCCTCATCTATAAAATAAGATAACAATAGCAGCCATCTCACTAGGATGTCATTAGGATGAGATTAACTATTGTATATGAAGTACGTACTATGTGTGAGCCGTGTTGTTTTTATAACTATTTTCTTGCTTCCTTTCATTTTGTTCATTGCAAATTTCTAAAAGAGATCCCAATTCTTTATTATTAAGGTGAGAGGAAGCTTAGAGCCACCTCCTGCCTGCCAGCCCTGACCTGCACACATCCCGTTCCCCTGCTTTTCTTGTTGGTGCCAGAGACACAGGATTCTTGTCCCTGTGCCTAGGGAAGGTGTTGGGTACAGAGCAGTTGTATTTACTAGACTGTGGTTTGGGCTCCTGTGTTACCTTTCAACTTACAAAGTGTCTGCATAATGTTTTTCATCATTATTACTAACAACAGCATCCTCTTGTCATAATTAATTTCTTTTTGAAAATTAATACATGCACTCTGTAAGAAACTTCAAGTACAAAAAGTCGCCAGTGTCTTCTTGTCTGAAGTCCGATTTCCTTCCCTTGAAGTAATCCCTGTTAGCAGTCTCCAGGCTGGTTCTAGAAGAACGTGCGTGTTCAGGGCCTTGTCTGCCTGGCCGACAGACACCATGCTGCAGTCGTGTGGTGAGAGTGTGTGCAGGGGCTGGCGTGCGGATGGCCTCTGGGCTGACCGGCTTCTGCCACCGTGGAGACTCCTGCACGGACCTGCAGGTCCCGGAGCCTGCACTGCCGAGCCCAGGTCAGGACCTGCACAGGACTATGCTGTCCCCAGAGCCCTGTGGCTCCAAGGTAGGCAGGGCTCTTCCTGCGAGTGACTCGTTAGAGCAGCAGCTGCAGCGTCTCCCGGGCGTCTGTGCCCCGTCCAGCCAGAGCCCGTGCACACAGCCCTGGCCAAGCAGAGCGGCCCCAAGCTCCTGGTCCCGGCCTCAGAGACCAGCGCCTGGCCGGCCTATCGCGCTGCTTCTCCTCAGACAGGCAGCGCGGTGTGGACTGGGCACGGTTCCTGCGAGGCGTGTTTTTCTTTCTTTGGTAACTCATAAAATCCCCTGCCTGTGCTGGCCACTTGGTCTTTCATCTTCCACCTCTCTTGGCGCTGTCCCTATGTCTTTTTAATTATGCCTCTTCTTTTATAGAAGTTTCCTATTGAATTTTTATGACAACAGAGAGACATGGACAGACTCCAACAAAAATGAAATCTTTATGGAAAAGTCATTTCTTTCCTGGAGCCTCATGGATGGAGATACAGAGAGAGAGACCGGTGGGGAAGGGGGGCGTCCCGCTCCGCTTGGCTATAGCCCAGCGGGCTGAGTGGCAGCCGCTGAGCTGGTTATTATGGCAGCGTTGTGACGGCTGGGGGAGTGGGGGCGGCCTGGGACCTGGAAAAGGAGAGTGAGTCTTTGCCAGTACAATTCCCCTGCCTTCATGGCAGCCTAGTGAGCCCCACACCCAAACCCCCAGTGGTCCTCCTGTGACTGCATGGGCCTGGGGGCAACATGCGTGGTCACCCCTCGCCTGGCACCTCCTGCCCTGGCCTCCAGTCTGGCCTGAGAAGTCTTTGTCCTCGGGCCCAATGCCCTACGACTATCTGTGATCCTACGACTGGATCCAGGCCTGTGTCCCTGGGGCACAGAGTATGCGCAGGAATGAGCCGGCTCTCCTGGAGTTGGGGCCTGGTCTGCCCCTGCAGGGATGGGACTTGTGCCAAGATGGGAAAGAGCAATTATTCATCTACAAATAGGTACTGGGAACCACCCACACTATGTGCTGGACCAGATCTGGGTACCAGCAATCTAGCGATGTCAAGGTCACAGTCCCTTGTCCCATGGAGCTGCAGTTATTAAAGGAGGAAAGAGGCAGAAGTGAAGTAAATACATACATGTGTGTGATGATTTCAGATTGTGGCGAGCGACACGGGGCGGACAGGGACAAAAGAGAGGGCTGCCGAGGGCGGAGGAAGCGTCTCTGCTTTAGACGAGATAGAAAGACAGAGCCAGCATGCTCCGGTGAGGGCACAGGGACCAGCAAAGGCAAAGGCCCTGAGGCAGCATGCAGTCAGAGAGCTACTGGGGAGGCGTGAGCCAGGGGAAGGAGAGAAGATGGAGCTGCCTCAGCCCTGTGGCTCGGTAAGCCTTCCTAGTTAACACCTCTTGATTCAAGTGCAGTGTGAGCCTCTGAGGAATTTAGAGAGTGAAGGCTTGGCAGGAACTGATTTCATTCTAAAGACGCCATCTTCACTGCTGGGTGGACTTGCGTCAAAACCAAGATGCCAGCTGTGGGGGCCCTGGGAGCGCCGCATAATACTCCTGGCTGGAAGGGGGTGGTGGTGGTGGTGGTGGGTGTCACTGCGTCTCACGTTATAGGCTCTGGAGCTCATCCCTTGAGCTGCAAGGCCTCGTCCAGAACTTGTCCTCAAAGCTGCAGTTTTGAGGACAGCTGAGAAGTGATAGTCTCAGAGAGGACAGAGCATTGTCTTACATGTGAACTTTGTCAAGGATGGAGTCTACTAAGTGTATCAGCCACCTACGCAGCAGGAAGGACAGTTAGAAACATCTCACAAGGAAGGCCATAAAGGTTTCTTAGCACCTATGATGTGGCAGTCTGATCCCATGTGTTAGGTCTCATAACTGCCACTGCTGCTCTGAAAAGCCCTGTTAAATATAAGACCTGGGACTAGAGAGATTAAGTAACTTGCCTGAGGTCACACAGGTACTAAGAGGCAGGGAGGTGTGAACTCAAGTGTGCGAGACTCTGGTGCCCTTGCTTTTGGCACTCACCACCGTGGCCTTGGACAGCACGCAAGCAATCAGGGGTCAGCGGTTGCCCTCCAGTAAAAGCTGCATGGTTCCTTAGAGAGGCTGGGGACGGCTGGGTGAGGCTGGGGCACCCTCGGGGCTTCTCCCAGGCCCTCCTGGCTCTTGGCCCATGAGCACAGGGCCTGCCCAAGGCCTGTGCGCTTTTAAAAAACGTGCTTGACACAAAAAAAGTATTAGGTTGGTGCAAAAGTCATTGCGGTTTTTGCAATTATTTTTAACCTTTTGAACAGCAATGACTTTCGCACCAAAGTATTAGCTCTAATTGTAAGAAGAAAGCTGCAAAACCACAAATAGTGATTTGGAGTAACTGAGAATAAGAACAATGAATGTGTGTCTTGCCTTCACGCCTTCCTCTACACACACACTGCTTCACGCAGACCTTACCTACATCACTCCTTCTGCCTGGAAACCTCCCCACACATTTTCAGGGCAGGGCTCCCAGCAACGAATTCCTTTGGTTTTGTCGGTCTGAGAAAATCTTTATTTCTCCTTCACCCTTTTCAATTAAATTTTTTATTTTGAAATAATTGTGAGTTCACCTGTGTTGTAAGAAGTAAATCAGAGAAATTCTGTGCACCCTTTACTCAGTTTCCCCCAAAAGTAACATCTTATACAGATGTTACTATTTAACATCTATGAGCTCTCGCGTGATGTCAGACCCAGAATATTGACACTGCTACTTTTCACTTCTACTCACTGGTGTGCACGTATGCATGTGTGCACGTGTGTGTGCGTGTGTGAGTGTGTGCAGTCGTGTGTGCGTGTGTGCCTGCGTGTGCATGTGTGCACGTGTGTGTCTGCGTGTGTGTGTGCGTGTGTGTCTGCGTGTGTGTGTGCGTGTGTGTCTGCGTGTGCATGTGTGTGCATGTGTGTCTGCATGTGCGTGTGAGTGCGTGTGTGTCTGTGTGTGTGCGTGCGTGTGTGTCTGCGTGTGCGTGTGTGTGCGTGTGTGTCTGTGTGTGTGTGCGTGTGTGTCTGTGTGTGTGTGCGTGTGTGTCTGCGTGTGCGTGTGTGCCTGTGTGTGCGTGTGTGTGCGTGTGTGTCTGCGTGTGCGTGTGTGCGCATGTGCATTTAGTCCCACGCGATTTTGCCCCACCTGCAGGTTCGTGTACCCATCACCACAGTCCAGATACGCTGTGTTCCGTCACCACACGGACCTCTCATGCGGCCACATCTCCCTCCCTCTCACTATCCAACCCCTTCCTTAACCTTTGGCAAAAAATAGTCTGTTCTCTGTTTTTATAGTTTTGTCACTTCCAGAATATTGTATCATTGGGGCTTGGTATGTATGGCTTTTCTGCTCGGTCTAATTCTCTGAGATCCATCGTGTTTGGGGTGTATCAACACCCACACCCCTCTTGATTGCTCAGTGGTGTCCCATGGTGTCAATGTGCCACGGTTAGTTTGTGTGACCATTCATCACTGAAGGACATCTGAGCTGTGTCCAGCTTTTGGTGGTGAGACTAGAGAGAAAGTGGTCCAAGAGAGGTTGGAGAAGGAGCCCCCCACACTCCCCACAACCCCCTGTTTAAAAAAAAAAAAACAGAGATAGGAAAAGAGAGAGAGAGCCTGTGTTAATCGTGTAAGGCAGAATTTAAAAAATGCCCCCGAGACCCTGCCTGGTCCCAGGCCCTATGATACGCATCTCTACCACGTCTGTGGATACGTTACCTGACGTGGCCAAAGGAACTTGGTAGATTTAATCACGGTTATTAGTTGACCTTAACATAGGGAGATGGTGCTGGATTATCTGGGTGGGACCGAGGGGCAAAAGCAGGGATCAGAGAGATGGAAGCATAAGAGGGACTTGATGGGCCATCACTGTCTTTGAAGAAGGGGCCACAGCCGAGGGAATGTGGGAAGCCTCTGGGAGCCGAGAATGAGCCCTGCTGACAGCCAGCAAGGTGACGGACCTCAGTCCTACAAGTACAGGGAATTGAATTGTGCCATCAACTTGAATGAGCCTGTAAGTGAATCCTTCTCCATGCGTCCAGGTAACAGCCCTCGCTAGGTGACAGCTCGGTTCTGCCTACCGGGACCTCTGACCTTCAGAACTGTGGTCAGATAATAAATGGGTGTTATTATAAGCTGCTAAAGTTGTGATAAATTGTTATGCAGCATAGCAAATGAACACAGTAATCAACCACAAGCATTTTCCATGCCAGTGGACTGATCTGGTATTTTTTAGTGGCTGCAGAGTATTCTATTACGTAGATTCCCATACTTTGGTGAGTGCTCCTTTAGTGATGAACACTAATTCATCACTGGGCCGAACACACTCAGTTGTAGTGGGGTTCCCACCCCCAATTCTTCATATATCTCACTCATTGGGGCAAAGGGCTCTTAGAAATACCCCACTCCCATTGTGGACCACAGCCAGAGAAGACGACTCATCATTTCCACTGTGTGTTGGGCCTTGCAGACACCATGCCCAGACCAAAAACAGCAACTCTTCCATGCCCTCACTCACCTTAGTAGGTACACTTTTTAAAAGCAGGTAGGTCCTCCAAACTCCCACTTACAGCCAAAAGGATTAGCAGAGCCTAGATTTATCTTCCCACATGAACAAACAAAAAATGGCAAAAATATATGAATCTATAAACAGCTACTGGGACCAATCAGCGAGTTTAAAAAGAATGCAAGATAAAAGATCAATGTAAGAAAATAATTTGCATTTCTATGTACTAGCAATGAATAATCAGAAACTAAAATAAAAATACCATTTACAGTAACCAAACAAAAACCAACAACAACAACTTAGGAATAAACTTGACAAAGGGTGTGTAAAACCTGTGTACTGAAAATGACACAATGAAAGGAATTACGTGGCACCTAGACAAATAGAAACATATGCCATACTCTGGATCTGAAGACTTCGTGTTATTAAGATGCTGATTTTCTCAAAGTTGACACACAGACTGAACACAATCCCAGTCAAAACCCCGCAAAGCCCTTTGTTTTGTAAAAATTGATAAACTGGTCTTAAAATTCAAATGAAAACACAGTAAACCTGAAATAGTCAAATTTGGAGGACAGACACTACTTGACTTCAGATCTTATTATACAATTATAAGAATAAAACATTGTCGTGTTGGCATGCAGATGGACAAAAAGATCAAGGGAACAAAATGCATATATTTCTGAGATAGACCTATGTATATATGGGTAACTGATTTTTTTTAACTTTTTTAAATTAGTTTCAGGTGTACAAAACACATTCAGGGGTACAAAAGACATTTATCATTTATATCCCTTACACAGTGACAACCCCCCTGCCTCCATCTACTACCCCTCTGACACCACGCACAGCCATTCCACTTCCACTGTCTCTATTCCTAATGCTGTACTCCGCTTCTTGTAAATATATTTATATATATGTATGTATATATATACAGTATACAGGTGTACAGTACAGAGATCAGGCATCTACATCATCCCTGAGGTAGTCTCCCTAATGAGACAAGTATCCATTGGATACCCTACAAAATCTTTACGAAATTATTTTTTCGGGAAATTTACATTTTCCAAATTGACTCTCGTATCCCCGTGGCCATCTTGTGGTTACCGACTGTTTTCTAATCCCCTCACCTTCCCTCTTATCCCCACCCCCCCCATCTAGCAACCCTCAGTTTTTCCTCTATGTCTCTGAGACTATTTCTGATTAGTTCATTCACTTATTCTTTTCTTTAGATTCCGCATATAAGTGAGATCATATGGTATTTGTCTTTCTCAGTCTGACTTATTTCACTTAGCATAACGCTCTCTAGGTCCATCCATGTTGTTGCAAATGGTAAGATTTCTTTCTTCTTTATGGCTGCATAATACTCCATTGTATAAATGTACCACAGTTTCTTAATCCAGTCATCTACCGAGGGACATTTTGGTTGTTTCCTGATTTTCAACAAAGGCACAGAAACAGCTCCATGGAGACAGAGACTAAACAATGGGGCTGAGACATTGAACATTGGTAAAGGCCTCACACTCCATACAAGAATTAACTCAAAGTGAATCAAAGGCCTAATTTTAATGCCTGTTATGATGTAAGTTCTACAAGAAGGGTTTAGGAGAAAATCCTAGGCAGAAGGGAAGTCAGAGAGACTCAAAAGCAGCGACACCCATCACCATGCAGGGCATGACATGGCCTCCCTAGCAGACAGACGTCCTGCTCTCTGCATGGAGGTGTGCCTGAGCAAGCTGGCAAACCCCAAAGGAGAGGTCACACCCTCTGGAGAAACTGTTTGCAGTGCAGGACCATCTGTGCCCCTCACCTGTCCTTCTGGACCACAGCTGCCCTCCACACATGCCCACAGCGCCTGGGAGGGTGGGCAAAGCACTCCTGCGAAGTGGGCTGAACGTCTTCAGTGTTCCAACAGCTGGAACTTCAAAAAGGCTGAGATCTGTGAGAGCCAAGGAACCGTGGGGTCTCCCTTCAGCTCCCAACCCAACCACAGCCCTGCTCCTGATGGAAAACCTGTGCTCGGAATGAAAACAGGGCTGTGCCGCTTTATGTCCCCTGAGATGTGCCTCTGACATGTGCCTGACCCCTGTAGTCACACCGTGCATTTGCAAGACAGAGTGGGGCAGTGCTCTGCAGCTGAGCCTTCGAACAGAGGCTGTGTGATCTGGCTGGCTTGGGGGCGTCCCTCTCCTAGCTGCCCACATGGAGAAGGTGGGACAACCGTGTCTGGACTGACCTGGAAGCCTGTTACAGTTAAACTGAAGTGTAAGATGTGACACCCTTCAGCCCACACCGGCCGTACACATGGCGCCTTCATCTCCATGATGGACAGACTCACTTCCAAGCAGAAGTGGGCCTCTTCGGCCACTTCGCCAGCTGTGTGACCCTGGATGAGTCATGTAACCTCTTATTAAAGACATGGACTGAATGCTTTCCAAAGAATCTTCTAGCTCCACAAGCCTGTGGCTTATCTTGTCTCTGGATTAGTGGGAGATGAGCTGCCCTGAACATCTTCCCTTGTTGGTCTGAGTGAGGAGACCCTGGCTCTGTCAAAGAGCTGACCAGATTCTAAAGTGGGAAGGATTTGGGGCCAAAACAGGTAACAAGAGTTAATGAGCAGAGGAAATTCAGGTTGAATCGACCTTTATAGAGTAACTTTATAAAGGAACTTCTACATGGAACTCCCTAAACTATAGGAAGGGGAAAGGATCAAAGTGTGATTCTCTGTCTAAAAGTCCGACATTCTAATCCGACATAATACTCGGTGATGGAAAAGCAAACCAGAAGTTGTGTAAATAGTGGGACACTGTGTGACAGTGGGGCCAAGAGGTGGGCTGTGGGAGGTTAATGCAGACCAGGGGTTGGTTCTGGGTAAAGAGCAACAAAAGCAAGGGACAGCAGGTGGCATTTAAGGGCCAAGTCTAGCCGTGGCCTCTTTTGATGGTTCACCCAGCATGCTAGGATTTAGCCCCGAACTAAAGTCACCATCGAGCCCAAAGCGTTGTCACCAGGAGGGACTGCTAGGATCCAAGGCATGGTGGCATATTCTGTGAGGACCTCCCTAGTCTGCGAGGACACTGGTGACACAGGCATGGAACCCCCCTGCTGCTCGGTGCCATCTTGTTCCCCCACCTGACGAGTTAACACTTTCAGCTCTTAACCGTTGCGAAGAACTTTAGTCCTTTGGGATTAAGTGGGAAGTCAGCGTGACGCTGGGTCTCCAAGTTGCTGGGAGAAAGAATTGTCCACGTGATCATCCTGAGGGTCCCACCTGCGCCCAGAAGACGATGTGGTGCTTGTCTTGCTTTGGAGACATTTGGGGAGAATTAGGCAGAATGCCATCTCTCCTGAGCACAAAGTAGGTTAGGATTTCGAGAAGGAAGAAGGCCGTTTCCTTCTTCTTGCTAAGGGGATGGGCTGGAGCAGAGGACTCAGGGACCACGCTTGCAAATGCCTGGTTTTACTTTTTCTTTGAACCACAAAACATAGACTAAATGTGTGTACAGAAGAACTGGAAGGGGCTTCGACTTGGGTTTAAAGGACACCAGTGTCACTCGCCGTGGCCTTCTCAGCCTCTCAGGGCTGTAACAAAATACCCTAAACTAGGAGGGTTAAAACAGAAATATATCGTCCCTCAGTTCTGAGGGCTGGAAGTCTGGGATCAAGGGGACAAAGGCTGGGCTCCTGAAACTGTGAGGGAGGGTCTATTCTAGGCCTCTCCAAGCTCCTGGGGGTTGGTGGCACCTTTGGTGTCCCTTGGCTTGTAGACCCATCACGCCACCTCTGCCTCATTGGCCCGCCCGTGTGCATGCCTGTGTCCAAATGTCCCTCTTTGTAAGGACACCTGTCACTTTGGATTGGAGGCCCACTCTGTCCCAGTATCATCTTACCTAATTACATCTGTAGTGACACTGTTTCCAGGAAGGTCACATTCTGTGGTCCTAGGGGTTAGGACTTCAGCATATTAGGGATATAATTCAATGCATAACAGCATCCTTTCTAGACAGGAGGCCGAGTTTGAGGGCCAAGCAAATCACAGGAAGGAAAGGGATGAAGTACGCTGGGTCCCTCACTGTGTGATACAGGGACCTGTCCCTGAGGTGTGCCCATCACAGCTAACGGAGTGCATTGGACTCAGCTGTGGCCACTGCAACAGGATATGGCCTGGCTGTGCCTCAGCTTCCCCCCAGTGAAATGGGGGTGCTGCTGTTCCCTGCCTGGCCCACCCAGTGTGGCAAAAGAGGGTTATTCTGACTCCTGAGCTCTGTGCAGTCCCATCTCCTCGGGGGCCCTAAGAGCCTGCTGGCAGGGACGGTGTCTAGCCACTGAAACCTACCTGGCAGTTCCCGGGCCCGGTGCTGCCCACAGCAGAGGCGCCTTCCGACCTCACTGGCAGCCTGCCCGCCCCCTGGCTGCCCATCCGACTGCTCCAAGCAGAGGCTGAAACCCTCCTTGGCTGCATTTCAGGAGCCCAGGCCTGCCCTCCTCACTTGTGAGCTTGGAGAGAGCAGCCTCCCGGGCTGGGTTTGGGCCAGGTGAGCGGGCCTGCGGGAGGAGGAGGCGGTGCCAGCCTGCATGTGTGGCTTAGGCTTCTCCCTCCGGAGCCCCTCTCCCCGCTGGCTTTCCCCGGAATGCCTGCAGCCTGCAGAACTGACAAGTCACTGCTGGTTGGGTCAGGGCTTAGGAAGCAGTCTTTTCAAGCTCTCCCGCAGCTCAGCCTGCCAGCAGCCCCCCACCTGCACCTTGCCATGTTCGCCCCGCCGCCCTGAGGAAGCAGGTGACAGTCCAGAGCAAAGTCCTTACCCCTTTCCTCTTGAGAGGTGGACCAACGTTTGAAAGGAAGTTTTCCTGCCGCCATTTCCCCCTCTCTGTTTCTTCTCTCCACCAGCGGGTGGGGAGGGAGCTAGCCCGCTGCCTGGGCTTGTGGCAAAAGCCTTGGATGACAGCAAACCTGGGGTGTGTGTCCCACAGCTTCCACCTCGTTCTCCTCTGAGAACACTGTGCGCTGAGGCTCAAGCCCAGTAGTTCTCGCGTAACTTGGTATGTTTGCTTTCTTTGCTGCAGTTTCTGTGCCAGACTTAACTGTGCCCCCATCTGGTCTGTGCATACAGTGGTGCTAGTAGGCTAATGGGCCCCTGACACGTGAAATCCTGCAACAGTGCATGTGCAGCAGGGCTCCACGCAGATCTAGGCCTCAGAGCCCAGAGTCACCACCGTGCCCGAGGCCCAAGGCAGGTGCCCACTTTTCAAAAGGCTTGTGTCCTATACCTTCCAGAAATGTGATACACGGTGAGCTCAGTGGTGCAGCTCGGCCCCCAGTGCGTGTGAGAGGACATCCATTGTTCACTTAGAACCTGGCGGGCTGGACCTCTCTCCTGAGATGCCAGAGGTAAACCAACCCATGGGTGGAAGGACAGTCACTCACCGCCGGCCTGGGGTGACAATGACCCTTCCTGGGTGCATAGAGGCTCAATTCTGCTGGTGGACAAGGCAGGCTGGTCACACATGCTGGTATCTTCTGAGGGGTGGTGGCCAAAGGGAGCTTCTCCTGGCGCAGGCTGGCCTCCCAAAAGGGGGTGGTGGTATCGTTCTTTAGGATCAGAGTCCCTGCGACCAGGACCTGGGAGTGAAGAGCTTCAGGTCTCACTGCTTATTTATTTCAGAAATTACAGAAATGTGGAAAAATACAGAACCATGGGTATCTGTGCAAGGAGATGCATTGGGTCATTATGGGCTATATTTAGAGTGGAAAGTGAATGCTGACTCAGGGAGGCTGCTTCTGTGCCCTTCTCCAACTGTAGCCTGAGCTGGAAACCCCGTCCCACCCCCTCCCCCGTCCTCACACAGCTCTGACACCCTCCTCCTCCTCCAGGGAGCGCTCCCTGCCAGCAAGAAGACCCCAGAGGGTTGACCCAGTTGCCCTTGATGGTAAACTACACATATGCCCCTTGGGAGGACCTTGGGGGTCAGCATGGCACGTATACAAGGCTTGGAGGGGGCTTAGAAGCGCATGTTGTATTCAACCTGACTGGAGAGTCTGCTACCTCCACGCGCTCCCATCCTGCTTCCCCATGTTAGTGCTGGGGACTGGGGACGGGCACAGCAGGGATGGACACACACCCTGGCTCACCTGCTGCCCTCCAGGAGTGCCGCGACCATAGACCACAACGGACTTCACTGCCCACGTCAGCGCCCATGCACTTCCTTCCTTAACCATCAGACAGTTCGTAAGACGCTGGAAGTTCATTGCATCACTGTTTGCTTGTGCTGCTGCACACACATGGCTTCTCAGAAGTGATGGGGACCCACCTGCCCTGCCACCCATCCCGTCCCAAGCCTTACTTCCCACTTTCCTGGGGTTGGGTCAGAAGGAGCAATGGCAGTGTAGACATCCTGTCATGGCCATGTTCCCTGCTGGGGGCCAGGCCGCACGCACCATTTCTAACCCTCTCCCCCACTCTGACAAGTAGCAATCACTGAGTCCTGGTCCCCCTGGTCCCAGGGGTCAACTGCCTTGTCCACAGGCCCTCCCTTCACCCTCCTCAACCAGACGTCACGCGCCTCATTGCTTCCACCTGGCAAAAGCATCTCAGGTCTATCCCGAGGGTATCCCACCCCATCGCTGCCCACAGCGCGGCCTCCAATCCCTCCAGACTCTGCTCAGAAGCCAGCAAGATCTCTGGGAAATGCTCGCTGAGTCATGTCCCTCTCCTGCTTGGAACCCACAGTGGCTTCCACTTTTTCTTAGAAGTCACCCTCCTCCCTGGACACCAGCAAGTGTCCTGTGTCACAGCTGAGGCTCACCGCTCTTCACTGGCCTGGCCCAGCCTCAGGGTCTTTGCGCTTGCTATTCTGCGCCCCAGTTTGAGGCATGGACTCTGACTGCGTTCTGGTCTCTTTCTCAGGGAGACACGGCCCTGCTCCAATTCCTGGTTCATGCTGTGGCCCACTCCTGCCCGTCTGTACTCTCGGCAAGGGGAAGACACTCAAGATCACACCCTGTGAGCTGGTCCCACCAGCCCCACGAGCCGGGCGTCGCCCAGCAGCCTGTGGTCCACTCCTCGGCCCAGGTGCCGGTCAGGCTTGCAGGACATGGGATAACTGCTGCCGTCCTGAACATGGGCCTTGTGGCCAGCACTCAGGCTCTATGGTGGGGCGGATGGTAGCTTTTCCTTGGAGCCTTAGGTCATGGCCATGCCCACACCGGAAACCGACCACTTTTGCTCACTTCAGATGAAGACTTTCTTCAAACCAGAGCACTGGCACCTGGGAAGCTTCTGTTCACTTATTGCACCACCTCAGGAGAAAAGTCTCCTAATTAGTGAAATGCACTGGGTTGGACACCCAGTGCTGTCCCAGATGTCCTTTTATCATTCGTTCCCAGTTTCAGGCCTATAAAGATGACCTTGAACCCATCACCTGGACATGGCTCCAGGTTTGTTGCTCAGAAAACCTGACGCTTCCTAGGTGGCCTGGGACAGTAGCCACTTTGAGGGGCCTTTGAGACAACGGCCGATTCTTTGCACAGGATGATATCTGAGGCCCCCAGAGGGCAATCGAGGCCTTCCTGGACCCTCCCCCAGCTTCGCCGACCTCCCACCGCAGGCCTGTACAGCTCAGAGTATGTCCCTACTCATTTGAAATGGAGCACTTCAAATTTAAAAAGAGAGAGAGAAAAGACCAATATGAAGTGACGCTGACGAGGCCACCATGTTCCACCTTCCCGATTTCCCTCAAAGCCCCAGGGTCACACCCTCCTTGTCACCAATTGAACATGCTAACATTTTAAAATTAAAATTCAGTAACATCGAACAGGTCATAGAATGTGAGCAATAGTCTCTTTGTTCTGAGAATCCCATGTAACGAAGCTGCCATTAACAATTGTTTTCCACCAGGCTATTTATTAAAAAAAACAAAAACAAAACAGAATGATTTTCAGTGAAGAAACATAGGTGCGTTTTCACAGCGTGGGATCCACAGGAACAAAAACCTTACCAATCATAGCCCGAGGCGGGCGGGGGGGGGGGCGATGTTGTCAGATGTCAATTTGGGCTGATTGTTTCTGAGTTCACGTGACAGCTATTCTTGAGTCCTGTGGTGCGTTTTATAGACTGATGTCACTTTCTAGAGATACATTATTAGGTCAGTGTTTATAGATGAATGCACATTCACAGTGTTTTGGAGGCCAGGCCAGGGGTTCCAGGAACTTGCAGGAAGAGGTTTTAGAAGGGAGGCAGGGACCAGGGTGCTGAGCTGGGGGGCCACCTCCTGTGACAGAGGCCTCTGTGCTGGGAGACAAGGATCCAGAGAGTCAGACCCCAAGTCCCCACTTGCAGAGGGAGTCAAGTCAGTGCAGCCCCTTCATCTCTCCTCCAGCACCACCAAAAACCCCACACACAGTGCGTTTGTTTGTTTTATTTTGTTTGTTTTTAATACCTGGACCAATATGTAAAAATGTAGTGATTTCTGCCCCTCTTTACAAAAAACAAAAGATCTGGGCCCACAATGTCTGCATCCCAACCCCAGCATCAATCTGCTAAAGCCACTTATTACTGTGTCCTCTACCCCCCACTCCTTTTCTTTCTGCTGGTGCTGTGGGTGTCTGAGCCGTGACCTTGCCCCACAGGATATTCAGACAGGAGGAGAAAGCTTTGTTCCTTTAGGGCACCTCATTGCTTACTGTCAGTGTGGCCCTGGGTAATGCACCCCAGAGCCTCAGTCTTCTTACCTCTATAATGGGATGACAGTATAACCTCGTAGGGTGTTCGCGAGGGCTATAGAAAAGGCTCACGGAAGGGCACCGGCCTCTAGACACAGGCCCCTTGCAGTTGCTCCCTCCAGCTGCTTGCTTGTCCTCAGGGGACACTGCTGTCCTCAGGCCTCTCCCAAGAGCACAGAACAGACAACGGGGACTGTGAGCTAGCAGCCTGCATGCCGTCTCTCTCCGATTGGCTTGTTGGGGGAGTGAAGAGAAAATTACTCAGAAACAATTGATTCTCCCTGATAACAAAGGACTGGGTCCAGATCGCAGGCCAGGCAGGAACTCTGTGCTGCTGAAAGGCTGGGGGACATCTTGAGTTTGTAGCTAATCTCAAATAATGATCTTTTTAACTTGCAGCAAGTCCAACCCCCTCAGCAGCCCCTGTGGTGAAGTAAGGGGCATGTGTGGCCGCAAATGTGGAGGGCGCTGCCCCCACCGACCCACAGTTACCCTCCAAGTTGTAATCTTATATTTAATTGGCTCCACATAAACAGCTCTATGTAGATTTCCAGTCATTTCAGCTGAAACCTGTTAAGAACAGATGTGCAAATGGTTGCCCAGCATTGATCCATTTATATTTATTTTTCCATGAACAGCCTTTTCTCTCTTCCCGTCCTTGAAGTGGGAATAATGAGAAAGCGGGGCTGTCATTAACATGGACAGTACACGTTCTGAGTTCCCGGTGGCCAGTGTTTGCCGCCGGTTTTCAAACTGCACTTCGGCCCATGAGGCTGAGCACGAGGCTGTGTGCTTGATGGGCAGTGTTTGCTCCAAGACTGTGGCTGGGAAAATGGCCCAGGGCCCGCTCGACCTGCCACCGTCCTTGCCCCTGGCCAGAGGCAAGCAAGTCACCCACCTCTTTGTACCTTTTGTTTTCTTCAGTTGGAGAAAAAAAAAAAAGGTGGGCAGAGTTGGAATAGAAAAAAAAAATAACTCCTATAACTCAACAACAATTAAAAAATATGATTTAAAAATTGGGCAAGACACGAATAGGAGACGTCATCAAAATGGCAGTGTGAGGTGAACCTCTGTAAATCTCCCCTGGAATTTACAACAAATTGAAAACCTGTAACTCCACAAAGGACTCCCTGCACAGCAGACAGGCAAGATGAAGAGGCCCACTACTGCATTCACCTAAAGGTGGGCGAATAGCACGAACAGGGGAAAAGGGAAGGGAGAAGTGCAGAGACGGAGCCACCCGGGTGCAGGACGCAGACCTAGCTCAGTGCTCCCAGCTAGTTGCATCCAGGAAATACTGCAGCTGCGGGAGAGGGAAGGACTCGGACTGCTCGGCTCCGTTTATGTCCCACAGGCTGAGGGGACAGCATATAACATGGCTGAACCCAACACTTACAGCAGAGACCTCAGAGAAAAGACTGAGGAAAGAAGTCTGAAAACGGTGGTTTAAGCCCTCACTGTGAACGGAAGCCTTAGGCACTGAGACTAGCCTCCCCCTCCCGACCCTCCCCGCACCTGCCCCACCCCCACCTGCCCGTTGCTAGAAGCGGAACAATAGCAGTGTCAGATCAAAACAACAGAATATTTGCTGTTCTGAGAACTGTGGATTGCAGACACAGATTCGCAGACCAACTAGTTCCGGCAAAGGGGAGGGAACTGTGGAAGCAGGACTGGCTGTGGTGGTGGTCGCCGCCATTGCTCTGGGCCACCTCTCACAACTCACCCCACCCCTGTCCCCACCTATCTGGGTGGATCCCTACAGGAGTAAACAGAACTGCTGAAACATACGGGCTCTGAATCTGGTGCAGAAAGAGCTTTGGAACTTCAAAAGCTCTCCACATCCCCACAGGGATGTGGCACCCTGTTACCCAGGTGAACTGATAACAAAGGAGAAGCCCATCTCCCAGGGAATCCCCCCATTGTGTGAGAAGCTGGAATAGTGCAGAGAAAACATAGCACTACCGTGTGAAAGAGAAAAAAGGCTGCAGTCGGAGAGAAAATAAAACATTCTACCAACAAGTACTGGAAAACAAAAGAAAGACTTCTTCCTATCAACGTGTTGCAGAAGCCACTCCTGTAGATGTCGAGGAAGAGAAATAATAAATCAGTAATTGTCATGAATAACCAAGGCACAAGACAGCTCAGAAAGAAAGTGAAAAGTCTCCAGAAAAGGAACTTAAAGATATGGAAATATGGGACTTAAATGACAGAGAATTCAAGATTGCAGTTCTGAAAAACCTCAAAGAGAGGCAAGAAAACACAGAAAGGCAATATAATGAACTCAAAAACACAATCAAAGAACAACATGAGCATTTTACGAAAGAGATTGAAATTTTAAAAAAGAACCCAATAGAATTTCTGGAGATTAAGAACTCAATAGAAGAAATTAAGAATGAAATAGCCCACTTAGGTAGTAGAGTTGATCAGATGGAGGAAAGAATCAGTGACATCGAAGATAGGAACCTGGAATTTACACAGAGGGAAGAAGAAAGAGACTTGAGACTTAAAAGAAATGAAAGAACTCTACAAGAACTTTCTGACTCTATCAGAAAGAGCAATATAAGAATAATAGGCATAACAGAAGGAGAAGAAAGAGAGAAGGGAACAGAGAATATATTCAAACAAATTGTCGATGAGAACTTCCCAAATTTGTGGACAGAACTGGATCCTCGAATCCAAGAAGGAAATAAAACACCTAATTACCTCAATCCCAACAGGCCTTCTTCAAGGAACATTGTATTGAAGCTGTCAAAAATCAACGACAAAGAAAGAATCCTCAAGGCCTCCAGGAAAAAGAAGACGGTAACCTACAAAGGAAAGCCCATTAGATTATCATCAGATTTTTCAGCAGAAACTCTACAAGCCAGGAGGGAGTGGAACTAAATATTCAAACTATTGAAAGAGAGAAATTATGAGCAAAGAATAATATATCCAGCAAAGATATCCTTTAGATATGAAGGAGGAATAAAGACCTTTCCAGACATACAGAAGCTGAGGGAATTTTCTAATACACTACCTGTACTACAAGAAATACTAAAGGAGGCTATTTGACCACCATCAACAGGGACAATATGTGGCAACCGAAACATAAAAAGGGGGAGAGTAAAGGCCTAAACCGGAATATGGGAATAGAGAAAGTAAGCGTACTGAAGAAAATGGAATACTCTAAATATCAAACTTTCTTTTACATAAACTTAAGGGTAACCACTCAAAAAAATTCCAGAACTGAAATATATACTGTAATAAAAGAAGAAACAGAGGGAAACAACATAGAATACCACCACACAGAAATAAAAGACAACAACAAAAAGGCAAAAAAAAAATGGAGACACAGCCTTACCAGAAAACTAAAGACAGAATGACAAGAAATCCTCACATATCAATAATCACCCTAAATGTAAATGGACTGAACTCACCAATAAAAACGTACAGAGTAGCAGATTGGATAAAAAAAACTAACACCAACCATATGCTGTCTCCAAGAGACACATCTCAGCTACAAGGACAAGCATAGACTCAAAGTGAAAGGGTGGAAATTGACACTCCAAGCAAATGGTACCCAGAGAAAATCAGGTGTAGCCATAATGATATCAGATGAAACAGACTTCAGGGTGAAAAAGGTAACAAGAGACAAAGATGGACATTTCATAATGGTAAAGGGGACTATACAACAAGAAGACATAACAGTCATCAATATTTATGCCCCCAATCAGGGAGCACCGAAATACACCAAGCAACTACTAACAGAACTAAAGGGAGAAATTGACCAAAACACAAATTATACTAGGGAACCTAAATACGTCATTGACAGCTATGGATAGATCATCCAAACAGAAAATAAATAACGAAAAAGCAGCCCTGAATGACACATTAGATGAATGGACATCGTTGACATATATAGAGCACTTCATCCTAAAACATCAGACTTTACATTCTTTTCGTGTGTACATGGAACATTCTCAAGGATAGACCATAAATTGGGGCATAAAATCAGCCTCAGCGAATTTAAGAAGATTAAATCATACCAAGCATATTCTCTGAACACAAGGCTTTGAAATTGGATATCAACTGTAAAATGAAGGAAGAAGGAAAAAACACAAATACATGGAGATTAAACAACATACCTTTAAAGAACGACTGGGTCAAAGAAGAAATTAGAGGAGTGATCAAAAGATACACAGAAACAAATGACAATGAAAATACATCCTACCAAAATTTTTGGAATGCAGCAAAAGCAGTTTTTAGAGGGAAATTTATATCATTACAGGCTTATCTCAGGAAACAAAAAAAATCCCAAATAAATAACCTCACGTTATGCCTTAAAGAACTAGAAAAAGAAGAACAAATTAAACCCAAGGTCAGCAGAAGAAAGGAAATAACAAAAATCAGAGCAGAACTAAATGAAATAGAGAACAGAAAGACAATAGAAAAAATTAATGTGACAAAGAGCTGGTTCTTTGAAAAGATTAACAAAATTGACAAACTCTTGGCTAGACTTACTAAGATAAAAAGAGAGAAGACACTAATTAACAAAATCAGAAATTAAAAAGGGGAAGTTATCACGGACACCACAGAAATACAAAGGATCATCCAAGAATACTATGAAGGACTATATGCCACCAAATTCAATAACCTAGAAGTAATGGACAAGTTCTTAGAAACATAGAGCCTTCGAAGGCTGAACCATGAAGAACTGGAAAATCTAAAGAGACCGATCACCAGTAAAGAAATTGAATCAGTCATCCAAAACCTTCCCAAAAGCAAATGTCCGGGACCTGATGGCTTCACTAGTGAATTCTACCAAAACCTTCAAACAGGATCTAATACCAATCCTGCTCAAACTCTTCCAAAAAATTGAAGAAGAGACAGTACTCCCTAACTCATTATATGAGGCCAACATTACCCTGATACCAAAACCTGGTAAGGATAACACAAAAAAAGAGAACTACAGACCAATATCTCTGATGAATACAGATGCAAAAATCCTAAACAAAATTCTAGCAAATCGAATACAACAATGCATTAAAAAGATTATTCGTCACGACCAAGAGGGGTTCATCCGTGGGGCACACGGATAGTTCAACATCTGCAAATCCATCAATGTGATACATCACATAAACTAAATAAAGGACAAAAATCATACCATTATATCAATTGATGCAGAAAAAGCATTTGACAAGATACAAAATCCATTTATGATTAAAACACTTAATAAAATAGGTATAGAAGGAAAATACCTTAACATAATAAAGGCCATATATGACAAACCCTCAGCTAATCTCATAATTAATGGTGAAAAGCTGAAGCCCTTTGCTCTACGTTCAGGAACACGACAGGGCTGTCCCCTATCACCTCTGCTTTTCAACATAGTGTTGGAAGTCCTTGCCAGAGCAATCAGGCAAGAGAAAGAAATAAAAAGCATCCGAATTGGGAATGAAGAAGTTAAATTGTCACTCTTTGCAGATGACATGATGGTATATATAGAAAACCCTAAAGACTCCACCAAAAACAATCAATGAATACAGTAACGTTGCCGGCTTTTACAAAATCAATATACAAAAGTCCATTGCATTCCTATATACTAACAATGAAATCTCAGAAAAAGAAATACAAAAATTGATTCCTTTTGCAATTGCAGCAAAAAGAAAAAAATACCTAGGAATAAACTTAACCAAGGATGTGAAAGACCTATATGCTGAAAACTACAAGACGTTTTTAAAAGAAACTGAAGAAGACACAAAGAAATGGAAAGACATTCCGTGCTCATGTATTGGAAGAATCAACATAGTTAAAATGGCCATATTACCCACAGCAATATACAGATTTAATGCAATCCCCATCAAAATCCCAATGGCATTTTTTAAAGAAATAGAACAAAAAATCATCAGATTTGTTTGGAACCACAAAAGACCCCAAATAGCCAAAGCAATGTTAAGAAAAAAGACCGATAGTGGAGGCATCACACTCCCTGACTTTAGCTTGTACTACAGGGCTACAATAATCAAAACAGCATGGTATTGGCAGAAAAACAGACACATAGGCCAATGCAATACAATTGAGAACTCAGAAATAAAACCACATAAATATGGACAGAAAAGTTTTGACAAAGAAGCAAAAGACATACAATGGAGGAAAGACAGCCTCTTTAATAAATGGTGCTGGGAGAATTGGACAGCCACGTGCAAAAGAATGAAACTTGACTGCTATCTGTCACCATGTACCAAAATTAATTCAAAATGGATCAAAGACTTCAGCATAAGACCAGCCACAATAAACTGCATAGAAGAAAACATAGGTACTAAACCTATGAAGCTTGGGTTCAAAGAGCATTTTATGAATTTGACTCCAAAGGCAAGGGATGTAAAAGCTAAAGTAAATGAATGGGACTATATGAAACTTAAAAGTTTCTGCACAGCAAAAGAAACCATCAACAAAATAAAGAGACAACCGACTGAATGGGAGAAGATTTTTGCAAACAGTGCCTGCGATAAAGGGCTAATATCCAAAGTACGCAAGGAACTCGTGCAACTCAACAACAAAAAAACAAACAACCCAATTGAAAAATGGGCAGACGACCCGAAGAGAAATTTCTCCAAAGAGGACATACAAATGGCAAATAGACATGTGAAAAAATGCTCAACATCACTAATCATCAGAGAAATGCAAATAAAAACCACAATGAGATATCACCTCACCCCAGTCAGAATGGCTATCATCAACAGGACAAATAGTAACAAGTGCTGGAGAGGCTGTGGAGAAAAAGGAACCCTCATCCACTGTTGGTGGGAATGCAGACTGGTGCAGCCGTTGTGGAAGGCAGTGTGGAGGTTCCTCAAAAAATTACGAATAGAATTACCATATGACCTAGCAATCCCTCTCCTGGGTATCTACCCAAAATATCTGAAAACATTTATACATAAAGACACGTGTGCTCCAATGTTCATTGCAGCTTTGTTTACGGTGGCCAAGACATGGAAACAACCAAAATGTCCTTTGATAGGTGAGTGGATAAAGAAGTTGTGGTATATGTACACAATGGAATAGTATTCGGCGGTAAGAAAAGATGAAATAGGACCATTTGTGACAACATGGATGGATCTTGAGAGTATAATGCTAAGTGAAATAAGTCAGACAGAAAAAGTAGAGAACCATATGATTTCACTGATAAGTGGTATATAAACCAAAAACAACAAAAGAACAAGACAAACAAATGAGAAACAAAAACTCATAGACACAGACAATAGTTTAGTGGTTACCAGAGGGTAAGGGGGATAAGGGGAGGGAGATGAGGGTAAGGGGGATAAAATATATGGTGATGGAAGGAGAACTGACTCTGGGTGGTGAACACACAATGGGATTTATAGATGAAGTAATACAGAATTGTACACCTGAAATCTGTGTAATTTTACTAACAATTTTCACCCCAATAAACTTTAAAAAAAATGGGCAAGACACAAATAGACATGTCTCCAAATAAGATATACAGATGGCCAACGGACATATGAAAAGATGGTCACCATCACTAAGGATTAGGGAAATGCACATCACAACTAAAGTGAGATAGCACCTCACTGTGTCCGGAGGGCTATCATAAGAAAAAAACAGACAATAACAAGTGCTGACGAAGATGTGGAGGAGAAAGAGCCCTAGTGCAGTGTTGGTGGGAATGTAAACTGGTGCAGCCACTGTGGAAAACAGTATGGAGGGTCCCCCAATAGGTAAACACAGAACTACAATGTGCTCCAGCAATCCTTCTTCTAAGTACACAGCCAAAAGATCTAAAAGCTGGCTCTCAGGGAAATACTCACACACTCTTTCACAGCAGGGTTACTCACAGCAGCCAGAAGGTGGACGCAGCCCAGGAGTCGTTAAACAGCTGACTGGGTAACAAAATGTGATGTAGACATACAGCGGAATATTATTCAGCCTTAAAAAGGAAAGGGCAGTCTGACACCTGCTACAGCGTGCATGGACCTGGAGATATCACGCTCAGTGACGTAAGCCAGTCACAAAAGGACAAATATTGTACAATTCCACTTATAGGAGGTCCCCAGAACAGTCAAATTCATCGAAACAGAAATCAGAATGGTGGTGCCAGGAGATGGGGGAGGTGAGAATGGGGAGTTAATGTTTAATGGGGACAGAGTTTCAGTTTTGCAAGATGAAAAAGAGTTCTGAGGACATGTTACATAACAATGTTTGTGTACTCACCTCTACTGAACTGTACACTTAAAATGATGAAGATGGTAAAAACAAAAACGGGGGTGGCTTCATAATGATGCACATCTCCTAGACGGGTGCGAGGGCCCGGTGACAGAACGCACACGTGGTGAGATGCTGGGCCTGTGGGCTGTAAGAAGGGCCAGTTTCCTGGGTCTGAATTTCTATTCTTGAGAACACTTCTCTCTCTGAGGTCCCATTTCCCACCTGCCAGGGTTCATCTGGCACTCGGGCCTCCATCACAGCCTGCAGCCGCCTCTGGGAGTTTCCTCTGCCGGCATCGGTGGTTTCTCTCTCAGGCCGTGCCTCTGAAGTCCAGAGCTGCCTCACTGGCATACATCTCCTCTGCAGCTGCTAACAGGTCCCACCCCACTGGTCTCTGAGTAAACCGCGGGGTCCATTTTCCTCCCGGGTCATCTCTGTTGCACTGACCGAGCCCTGGCATTGTGAGCAGGCCAGCAGAGGGCTTGGGGAGGGGGTTTTATGGCAGAGGGGCCTCAGGGTTCAGTGCCAGCAGGGAACACCTGGCCATGAGGCCCTAGGCGAAGCACTTTGTCCGTGTGCCACCAGCAAGAGCAGGGTGAGGGTAGAGCTGGGCTTTGTGATCACTAAAGATTGCAGATGTTTTGGGTTCTCTGTCTTCCCGAATTCTCTCCAGCCTGGTCACCTCCGCAGGGCACAGCATCCAGGAAGCTTCACATGCCTATGTGGATTAGCACCTAACAGGACACTGGGGCTGTGTCACCATGAGCACCTTTGTGTGTTCACAGGAGCTGGGTGCCTGGGGCTGCGCCCTGTGCTCCTCCAAGGCAGAGCGCCTCTCGAGGAGGGCATTTCTGCCACCTGGCTGGACAGGTCCCCTGGTTTGGGTTCCTTCCAGCTGGGGGGTGAGATCAGAACCCCAGGGCAAAGAGGACCACATTTATCTTAATGAGGAGGAAAGAACACAATCAAAGCTTTCGTTAACACTTCACAGAGGTCAAAAGAGCACATGTGATTCCCAGTTAAGCCCCCCCTGGCCAGTGGGCCCTGGTTCCTGCCTGGGGAGAACCCGCTATCCTAATCCCGGGCCAGAGGCCCAGGGCTCCTCCTGCAGGCTGAGAATGGCGCAAGTTCCCGCTCTGGGGCGCCTGCTTCCTGCCGGCCCCACGGTCCATCCAGGTGATTCCTCCTTGCTTGTGAAGACCAGCATCTTCTCTCAGCTTTTCATATCCCCTCTCTGCTTCTTTCTCCTGATTCTACCCCTGCCTGCTATTTCTGTTGTATTTTCTTTCAGAAGTTAACACTGCAAGGCCTCGATTTGTGTCTTGGCTCCTTTATTGACTAAACACACTAGTGGCCGCACCCCTGAGCCCAAACCAGAAACCTCCACAGGGGCTGTTGCTGGAAACCTGTCCTCACCCAGGGGACCTGAGAGCACCGAACACATGAGCCAGGTTGCCTCCACCCGGAATATTTCAGTCCAGCGCTGCCCAACCCACACAGGAGACCAGGGTGAGCCAGGTCGGACCCTCCACTCGGTTAATTCACTCAGTTTGCTGCCCAGTTCACTGGTTTTCAGAATCTACACCCACATCCGGCCACCACTCTGATTTCCAGATATTACCTTTATCAACACAGTGGGCTTTCCCAAAAATGACTCATGACCCTTCTTTTCAGCCACAAACAAAAAGGGACTTAAAAGATGTGAGTGTGTGTGTGTGTGTGTGTGTGTGTGTGTGTGTTCACACGCTTGAGTGCCTGCCCACCTGATACATACTTCTAATGAAAAACAGGACAAATTACAGAGAATGGCAACGTAATGATTACAGAAAGGTACATGAGGCATAACCCGTCAGTGAGTTACATTCTGTTCAAAAGCAAGACGCTCGGGCAGAATAACACCTTTGTGCTGGAACGCATTCAGCTGTAGCAATGACTAATAATACAGCAGAGGGTCTGTTCACATTTTCCCCCTTATGTGCCTATTTTCATAAGTTGTAACTCAAGCATGAAATTGTTTCAGGCTGAAAAGTGGTGCGAAGAGCACAGCACACTGTGTGGGGAACAAGTTTTTGTTGTTGTTACTTAATTTAGTTTGGCTGTTTTTAAGTTAGAGGACTGGGGATATCAATGTCAGCTTTCTCTAGCACCGTGGTTTCATTAAGCCCAAGACAGTTTGGGATTTTATTACACAAAGCAAACTTCTAGTGACTACAGGTAAGGGTGTCTCTTCATACAGGTGTATGTTTCTGTTTAGTACAGGTGGGAATTGTTGGGGGGTGGGATGGATAAAATTGAATCAGAATAGTATAAATGACATCAGCTTGGACTCACCTGCCTCCAGCTAGAAAACTCCTATGCTTCCCACAAGTCAGACGCCTGGTGAGCTTGCAGCTGCCCTGGACAGCTGGGGTGGGTTGGGACAGAGCGAAGCAAGGACAAAACCAAGACAAATGGCAGTAATGCCCCTCCTTCCTGCAGGACTCGGGTGCACTGAGCATTTTCCTGTACGCAGAACCAGAGGAAGTCCAGCTGGAGGAGACCAGATTTCATGAGTCTTTTTTTCTTTTCTTTAATTTCCTCTTTGTTTATGGGAACAGGAGGAGACTGAAAGATACAGAGGATAATATAACAAAATTCTAAATACCCACATTCCAGAATTAATATTTTGTAATGATGAGTCCAGCTTTTTTTTAGGTAAAATAGCAAACATCACTGCTAATGTCAGCGCTTTCCTTTATTTCACAGTGGGGCAAGGTGAGGCAGGAGGGAGAGGACTTGGCTGAGGTCTGCGGTCTCCAGCAAGTTCCCATCCTCTGGGAACTGGATCCTTATCAGGCGACTGTCAGGCGGGTAAGGCGAGCAGCATTGCCCCAGTTATAGATGCAGCGCTGGGGGTCCTGGTGGATGTGTATGAGGGCCTCTGTGGAAGGCGGTGCTGGGCTCAGCGCACATAACAGGGGACAGAGCCCAAAGCAGCGGGGTCCCAGGCGGAAGGAGGGGTACAGAGAGCGCCTGCGGCCAGGATCAGCAAATACCTAGGGAGACAGTGCGTGGCCATCCATGTACTTCATGGGGTGTTTTATAATTGATAAGTCAATCACGGATCACTGCCAAAGGAGGGGAGAAGAGACCCTGTCACCTGCAAGAAGGTTTTAATTTTTACTAGTGGAGCGCTCCATTTGAACATCGTTGGTACACTGCCCGCTGCCGCCCCGCCGGCTCCTGGGCGCAGCTGGCTGCGGCATCCGTGCAGGGCCCTTTGGACTGCGGTGGCGTCTCGTCCCGCGGCGGGCGCCACGTGCGCTCCCAGACCTCCGGAGCCGCGGGTCCGCCCGCAGGAATCCCAGCGGGAAGGCTCCACAAACACCGGGCTGTGCGCTCAGCTCAGGCCGCCCGCGGGCTTGCAGACGGACTGCTCCCCGCACACCAACTCTGGGTTCAAAACGGGGGTGGGGCGGGGCACTTCTTTTCCTCGTGGCTTGATTTTAGCTCCCGAGAGCTTTCGCCGGCCATTTCAGAGGAGCTGAAACTCCTCGGGATTGTCTTAGGAAAAGCAAACAGCAGCAGAGAGGACATGGCAGCCTGAGCGCGTCAGTTTCCCTGGTTCAGGCGCGGGGACCCACAGGTGCGCCCAGCTGCGCGCCGCGCCTGGGCTCGAGGGTCTCACAGCGGGACCTGTGCTGGCGACTCCCGTGGACCGGACTCTGAAGACGCTTTGGGGGAAGGACGTCCCGCGGATGGAGAACTGTCCTCCGAGGCCCCGCGGGGAGAACGTCCAGAGGCAGACCCCCCGAGGGGTCCGGGCGGCGCCGGAGTCGGCGTTCCCGGCTTCGCACGGCTCCTCCTGGCAGCCCCCTCCGACTCAGGCACGGACACCGCCGGGCAGAAACGCGCTCAGGCGCAGAAGGCCCTGTCCAGAGGGTCGTGCTGAGGGCCGGGGTGCATTCTGCCATTCTCTGTCGTTTAATTGGACCCGATGGCGCCTTTCAAGACACCTCAAACCAACGCACCAGCAAACCTGAAAGAGCTGGGCAGTCTTGAACGGGCCCTACCTTCCTAACGCCTCGGCACCAGAAGGATGGTTTCTAAGCCAGACAGGCCCAGATTGCTTCCGGGAAAAGGTGGTCGGTGTGACAGCGGGAAGCTGGCTGTGCAATGGCTGGGAAGAGGCAGTTGGGCAGGGAAGAAATTCAGTCAGTGATTCCTTGAATGGGGTTTGAAAAGACTTGGTCAAGTGATGGCTCTTTGATCTCAGGTGGTCCACTTCCTCACCAGGGCTCACTGTGGCCAGGACTGCTACTGTCCGCTTGCAAATACGTGCGCAGTGATAGTCACTGTGGTCTTAACCCGCATCTCTGGAATGACAAATAATGACGACCACCTTTGCATACACTTGTCATGCGTGTATCATTTTTGGTTACATGCCTATTTAAATAGTTTGCCCATTTTTAACGGGGTTGTTTGATTTCTTATTACCAAGTTTTGGGAGTTCTTTATATTGTGTGGATACAAGATCCTTAGTAAGTATATGATTTGCAAGTGTTTTCTCCCAGTTTATAGCTTGTCTTTTCATTTTCTTAACAATTGCTTTCATTTTTAATGTTGAAGGACCCCCATTACATCACTTATTTCCTTTTACAGGTCACGCTTTTGGTGTTGTGTCTAAGAAATCTTTGCTTAGCCCAAGGTCACAAAGGTTTTCTTCCAGTTTCTTCTAGAAGCTGTGGCTATTTCAGCCTCTGATGATCCAGTTTGATTTAATTTTTGTATGTGGGATGAGGTATCCGTTGAAGTTCACTCTTTTTGCCGATGAATTCCCCAGTGGTCCCTCAACATTTGCTGAAAAGACTATCATTTCTCCACTGCATCGCTCTTCACCTTTGTTAAAGATCAGCTATCTGTACACACGGTGGGTCTGTTGTTGAAGTTCCATTGACGTCTGTGCTTGTCTTCACTCCGCTATCCTGATTCTTATAATTTCATAATGAGTCTTGAAATCAAGCAATCTTACAGTAGTTCTTCCACTGTGTTCTTCTGCTGCTGAATTGTTTTATTCCAAATCCTTTGCACTTCCCTAGGAGTTTTAGGATCGGTTTGTCAATTTCTACAAAAACCCCTGCTAAGCTGTTGACCAGAATTGCATGGATTCTACAGACAATATGGCGGGAATTTACCCATAAACACAGTACCTATTCAGACCCTCTTTAATTTCTCTGTGCAATGTTTGTAGTTTTCAATGGCTACATCTTGTCCATCTTTTGTCAGTTTCACCCTGAATATTTTATACTTTTTGATACTAGCATAAACAGTACTTTTAAATTTTCAGTTTTCAACTGTTCATCACAAGTAGGCAGAAAAACAGTTGATTTTTGTACATTAACCTTGTTTCCTGAACTCACTTTTTAAAATTTTTTTTTATTTTTAAAAATTTTTTAGCTCTAGTAGCTTTTGGTTCTGCAGGATTTTCTACATAGTCTCTCATGTCCTCTGCAAATCAGGACAGCTTTACCTCTCCATTTCCAAGCCAGGGTCTCTTCTATTTATTTCTCGCCATATTGCACTGGAGAAGCTCTTCAGCGCACTGTGTAGTCAGTCCTGTATATTTAATATTGTCCTATCTTCCCGGTCACCGTGTCCCTCTAGTCTGCTCTCAGTGCCACCACAGAGGTGGGTAGTTGTGTTTGGGGTACTGTAATTTTCAGTTCTAAAATTTCCATGTGGTTCCTCTTTATATTTTTTCTTTCTTGCCTGGAACTTCCTATTTCTTTCATTTGTTTCAAGGGTATTTCACATTGTTCTTTGAAGCATTTGTAGGCTGGTTCCTTGAACATATTTGTCAGATAATTCTAACATCTGTCTTCTTGGTGTTGGCATTTATTAGATGGCTGTTTTCACTCAGTTTGAGAACAGCCTGGTTGTTGGTATGATAAGGGATTTTCTGTTGAAACCTGGGGGTTTTGGGTATTACATTATGAGACTGTGGATGACATTTTCTGACACTGCTCCAGAGGGTACTTGGGGGTGAGGGGTGGGGGCTGGAAGCCCAGGTCCCCCCTTTTTTGACACAGAAGTAAGAAGTAAGAAGGAGTCTTTGTCTTCCTGCTGGGTGGCGGTCAGAGTGCCTGGCTGCTATTGCCCCAGGCCACCCGGTGGGGAATGGGAGGGAGCCCCATTACTGCGGGGTTGGGGGCAGCAGATGTCCAGGTCCCCATGTGGTCTCCTCTGACACCATCCAGGAGCCTGTTAAAACAGGCGGGTGGGCACAGATGGAAGCATCCACTCCCTGCTGAGCCTTCTCAGACAGCCCCCTGGGGGAAAGAGTGAAGCTTAGTGGTGCGACGACGCCTAGAACACGTCCTCCTCACCTTATCACATTTGTCCCCACACACACCATCAGCAGAGCAGCTCACATGGGCATCCTGGGGGCTGTTTGTGTTTTATCTTGTTCACCGCCCTGGGAGTGGGAAGGGCACACTGCCCAGGGCCAGAGGCTGAAGCAGGATTCGGGGTGGGGGTGGGGGGTGTCTGGCCCTGACACCTTGCTTTCAGCTGTCACTGTTTGTTTACTTGATTCTGAATAGAGGGAATGGTGCCCTTTGGGGATCTGAGTAACAGAGGTCAGAAGGAGAGGTCTAGAACAAAAGCTAGAGGATGGTTCCAGGAGAGGGGTGGGGTGACAGAAGCCTCCCAGGGTGTCCCTATGGAAGGGGGTAGATGGCAGAACTGAGGGGAAGGAGTTGGGATTCCAGAACTGGAAAAACCTTGGTTCAAACTGAGACTCCCCACAAACTGAGACTCCCCACAAACTGAGACTCCCCACAAACTGAGACTCCCCACAAACTCCTTTCCAAGGTAGGCGGCTGGGCAAGTTGCTTAAGCACTCCAGCTTCCTGTCCATGCCTGTGCAGCGGGGTCATAGTGGTGCCGCCTGGAAGGTTGAGGGTGGCTGCAGTGAGGTATGCACGTGAGGTGCTCAGACAGTGCCAGCTCACTGACTGCCCTGTGCGGGGCCAGCCCGTTGTCATCTGCCATTGCTCGAAAGGTGGCAGGCAGGCACTGCCAACCCAGAGGCTTGACACGAAGGCTGGCACAACATGTGGTCAGGGCACGCTGCCCAGTCTGTCTGGAGAGGGGAGACCTAGCAGAGCCCAGGACCAGGGCTTCGTCAGAGGAGGATGGAGCGACCTCTCAGGCTGTCCTACCTGGAAAGGTCACTCAAGTCTGCTTTGGTGGCAGCAGTAGCTCCAGCCCAGGAGGGAGCAGTGACCTCCGGAGTCTGCTGGCTCTCAGAACATGTGTACCCACCCAGAGGGGAGTGGGGCATGGAGAGAGGGGTGGAACGGGCTTTACCAGCTCCGGCCTGTTAGCTGCGAGGAGCTGGCCGTAGACAGTAGGCCGTGGGCACGGTGGTCAGTGCACCGCACACTCAGTGCACCAACGAGGTGGGTTTTGCAAACTTATTCTAAACAGATTACGTTTCTTATCCTAACGCAGCCATTGGCTACCTGCCCGTGAATTTTAGTCTCCAAGAGAAAATAATTGCTTGTGCCTGTGTTTAGCACTTTTACTTTCCTCACACGATTCGGAGCTTCTTCCAATTTCCCTTCACACACACACACACACACACACACACACACACACGTGCACACACATACACACACATCGCCTTCATATGTGTTGCCAGTTGTGGGCCCGCTGACCCTTTCCTAATGCTGTTCCTACCACCAGCATAGATTGGGGGTTCAGTGCCTGCTGCTCTGACTGTGGCAATATTTGGCTTTTCAGGAAAAGTCCTTCGTGTGCGCCATCCATATCCCATTTAACAAACTCGGCTTCTGCTTCCAAACTCTCTTCCCCTCAGATAAATACTTTAATGGTCCTCCCTCCCTCCGTACCTCCCTCTCTCTCCGGCTCCTTCTTCCCTTCAGAAAGCCCGCCTGTCTTGCCCTTAACCAGAAAAGCCGCAGCTATGCTTCCTGCTCAGTGTGAGTCCAGAACCCTTCCCCAGTCAGGAAGTGGGCACAGAGCAAGTGCCCAGGTGGGCCCCTCAGGGGCCGACATCAAAGGCGCAGGAACCAGCTCTGTATCTGTCCACGGGCAGGTCAGCGTCTGCCCAAGGAGTCAGCTCTGTTTGCCACTCGGGGCACCAGCTGCTTTGATCTCCAAGGGCAGGGGCCAGTTCCTCCGGGTCTTTCCTGGTATAAAAAGTCCAACAAGCAGACAAGTTTGAAAGGGATTCTTGTCAGACCACAGAGAAGATGTATGCAGCTGCGGGGTGCCCACATCTGGCGTCCGTGTGTACATGGTGCATACACATGCACACTCACAGCAGCAGCCCAGAGCACGTGCACACTCACACAGCAAACACACTCAGCCACGCCCACCCACAGCATACATGCCCACTCACAGAGCATGCACCCTCACACATGCACAACCGTAGCGCACATTATACTTACATAGCAAACGCACTCGGCCTTGCACACACACAGCTGGGCTCATCCACTGAGGGGCCGCTCCAGGCCTCTCACACAGCACTTCGTCGGCTCACCTAAACACAGTGCCTGCAGGTGTTTGTCAGAGTGGCCAGTCTGTGCTCCTTCCCTTTCCACAGGCCAGGCCAGCCCTCTGCGGGGACCCAGCTGACAGCCAGCCTCTGTGGGGCCTCCGGGAAGCCTAGCGGAGACCAGGCTCTTCCAGTGGGGCCAGGACAGTGTCCAGCAGGTAGTCGGGTGGCCCTTGAGTGCCAAGAGGACTACCTTCTGCAACATAAAGGGCAGCGGGCTGCACTGCTGTTTATTTAACCAGCTGCAAAACCTTAGACATTTGCAAGGCATCCTGTTTTTGGAAAATACAAGTGACACTGCCTAAACATTCCTCTATGTTCCACCGCTCACACCTGTGTGACGAATTCTCAAAGGCAGAGTCCCCAGATGAAGGGATGGTGTGTCTGCTGTTTTGATAGATGTCGCCGAACTGTACTACTCTGCAAACACCTGGCATGAAGAAGTGTGCCCGTTCAAATCTCTGTGAACATGGCAGGTGACCACAAGGGGACTGGCCAAAAGATGAAAAGTGGCTGCTGGTGTACACGTGAACAGCCTCTCTCTTGTCAGGAATGTGCTGAGCCATCCTCCATGTGATGTGTCCTCGGTCCATCCTTCCGAAGTTCCTATCTGATTGTCATTCTCATATTGATTTCTAGGAATCTGTATGTCTTAAGGATATTTGCACTTTGGCTGTGACATTAATTAAAACAGTGTTGCTCAGTTTGACTTTGCATTTTGAGTTTGTTTATGGCAGGTTTGGCCGTACAGAGAAGACTTGATTGTTAGGCTGTCATTTTCAACAACTGTTTTCCCTTTTGGTTTTGTCTTCTGTATTCATGCTAATAAAGGCATTCATTCCTTCCTCTGCAGTGAAAAGGTGATGGTTTTCTTCTGTTAGTACTGTTATGGCTTTATTTTTTACACTTAAATATTTGATGAAGATTTTGTTAGGATATAAATTAGAGTATGGAGTGTTTTCAGACGGCTGCTCTGTCTGCAGCAGTTTCCTGAAGGACCCTCTCTCCCCATTAATGGGAAGTGCCACCTGAATGCTCTCCCCAGCCTGGCGGGTACGGGGCTTGTCTGGGGTCTCCAGTCTAAGGAGCAGAAGTTCTTTTTCAAAAAAATGAGCAGCGTATAAGGCACTGGTTAGAAGCTCAGACCAGGAGATGTCCCAAAGGCCTTCCTTTTCATCTCTAGTTTAAAATACAGAGGAAATGCCCCTCGCTATAGAAACCCAACTTTCCTGTCTGCTAGCTTCCATTCCATCTTCAACCTTCTGCCATCGCCCTGCCCCTTCCTGTGCAGGTGTGAAAGTGAAGGTCATGCTGCTGAACAAATCCTTGATGCTGAATAGAGTCCCGACATTTGGGGAAGCAGTTAACTCAGAGTGGCCTGAGAGAGACATTTACTGGTCAACAGCCAAACAGTCCCAGGCTGGCCAACCCAATGATTTCAGTAGGGCTGGGTCTCAGTCACCCCACCCTTCTGCTCTGCCTCCTTCGGTGCTCCTCGGGAAACCCTGCCCTAGAAGTGGCTGTGAGGTGGCTGGTAAGTCTGTCCCCTCAGCAGCCCAGGTGACAGACATCCGTGTGTGCCTTCCTCCAATACCCCCTGTTTTGGTGAATCAGCTCCCACTGGAAACCCACCCTCCACTCCTGGGTCACATGTGCTCTGTGTCACCAGCTCACTTTCTCCTGAACCCAGCTGTTACAGAGGTAGTCCACTGAGAAATTATTTAAATTTTACTGAGCTCTGATGAAGCGACACCCAGACAAATTTTGTCCCTATTCCAGGGTATCACAAAGCTGCAGGGTGCAAGGGTTCAGAAGTAAACCCAGTGCTCATTTTGTATGAAAGGTAGAATATCCCTGAAGACCATGTGAACCCTCCTTGCAAATCCCGAGTCTGTTGACGGTTACACTGGCTTTGTCCCAGAATTAATCATTGTACAGTTTCCATCTTAAAGAGAAAAAAAGAAAGAAGTTATGAAATCTGAGACCTCTCCATGGAACCACCAGAAGAGGGGGTGTATGCCCACCTCCTGGGCCCAGATGCCCACGAGCAGCTGTGAGGGGCCCCACGCTCTTTAGGACTCAGAGTCCTCATCTTCTTCCCTAGAAGGGGTTGTCACTGTGAGGCAGGTGACTGCTGCTCCAGAGGCAAGACACGCCCTGCTGTGACAGCCAGCAAATATGTGCAGACAGCCCCCACACAGCCATATCTCTTCCAGGACACACATAACCATCTTCTCCAACTGTTTCATGTCATTGGATGTTTCCAGCAATTCCATGTGCCAGTTGACACTCTCAGGACACAATGCAGGGCATTTTGCTCTGTTTGATTTTGTTGAATCTCCATACCAGTTTCACATTTTTGGAGGGTCCTTATAGCTTTTGTTTTTCTATTAACAAGTCACGTGGAAGCTCATCACCCAGAAAGAACCACTAGAAAAAAACAACAACAAAATTTTAGCCTTCTTTTTCTGTATATAAAAAAGTGAGTATTTTCCTTTACAATATTGGGATCGTAATATCTACAGCAGTTGCATTAGGAAATAGTCTTCTACCATCTGTAATATTTTATGTTGTCAGTGTGTCATGATTATTGTTGGGCAGACCCTTCTAAAGACCTGAGATCACCAGTGACTCCCTTTTGTGGCCACATCGGTTTTTTTCTAGCTACTTCCTCTTTTTGTCCCTCTTTGGGCTTAGTCACTATTACATAAGCCAAATTTGCGGTTCCCGCCATCACTTTTCTCACTTGAGCCCCAGTCCTTCAGGTTAACACCAAGAGATTGTGCCCAGCCCTTCTGCACCTCAGTTTCTTCTTGTAACTGGGCATTGTAACAGAATTTACCTCTTGGAGTTGTTATTGAAATAGTGCATAGCTGAGATTAATACTAGTATTATTATCTACCTATTATTGGAACCCTTTGTGGTTACACGTTACAGAAACCCAACTCAAACTGGCTTAAACACAAGAAGAGAATTGATTGACTCAGAGAATTTTCCCCAGGGGCTGGCCACCAAGCGCAGCCCAGAGGCCAACCTTCCAGGCACAGCCAGCTTCGGAGTTCTGTTAATGTCACGAGGACTCGGTCTCCGCCTGGAGACTCCATGGCTTCTTCACATGGAAGATGGTGGTCCCTCAGCCCCTCAGCCCCCAGCCCACAGAAGCACAGAGCATGCCTGGGAACTGGTGCCAGGCCCAGACAAGAGGGAGCCCCACTCCAAATTTGGGAGATTCGCTTTCCCCAAGAGGAGAGCTCGTGAGCTTTGCTGACTGTGAGTGATGTCACTGACACTCCTAGGCTCCTTCTCCACTCTGCCACAAAGGGCAGCTGGACCCTTAAACGCAGCCCTTTCCAGCAAGACAGATGCCACCAGTGTGGAGATGGACAACTCTAAGCCTGCCCGCAGGTCCAGATGTTCCTGGCCTTGACTCTTGTCGGATATCCGCTAGACCCCTTCCTGTGCTCCACTAGGCATGGTCCTGACAGCTGGTAGCTAACTGTCTGTGTCTTTACCCTGTGACCCCACCATACCTCCCAGATGGGCTTTCCACACCTGGTGACTGACCTTGGCATCACCCCTCCCTTCTGCCTAGCGGGCCTGCTGGATTGGACTTGATGTTTGCTTTTCTTTCTCTGAGATGGACATGTGCCCTATCCTAGTACAGGTCTGGCCTCTCACTGTGGTTGTGGGGTGATACTTCTGTCACATTCGATGCTGGGTACCATTGTTAGTGGCTGAGAATTCACAGCCCCTCCCCTGACCAGAGCAGTCCCCAGCTTAGCTGAGTCCCAGCCTGAAAGCAGCCAGGCAGCCCTCTCATCGGCCACAGGCACCAACAGCCCAGAGTCTCATGCTGGGCAGGCCTGCTGCTGCACCTCCTGGTGACTGCATGAGCACCTCCGCCTCCTGGTTTCTGACACACCGCTCTGGCTTGAGTCAGCAGGAGTCCTTCTTTTTGCTGTCCAGGGCCCTAGCTGATAGTCCTTCATTGTGCAGCATCTTTGCTGGTTTTATAGATTTATTTGGGCTTGCTTTCTTTCTCCCTCTGCACTTTCCATTTCAACCCTTCCTGCTCAGCCTGCCCAGACTCCTGGGGCATTTTGTTCTCAGGTTTATCCTGCTTCCTGCCAGGACCCCACTGTTTGGGGGCAGACCTGAGCGGTAGACCACGAGACACAGCTCTTTACTCTGACACCATCCGCATGCCCAGACATTCCCTCTGCAGACTTCCTCTCTCCTCCTTTCTCTTCCAAAGTCACCTGCTGAAGTGAGAGAAGGAATGAATACCCCACCTGTAGCACCAGTTCCTTCTATTTCCTCCCCAGAACTTCAAAGTGAATCGAAATATATTGGATTCTGACTCATAAGACTATCATGCCTAGAAGAAAACCTGGAAACCATCTCAGGTCTTTGCTCAGGACCATCTTTGATCGATTGGTTTTGGCTGACAGGAGCTGTGAGTGATTAGCAATGTCTGCAGGGATGTGGTAAGCCTCCTCTGCATTTCACAAGTGAAGAAACTGAGTCACACACATACCAAGTTGTCAAAAGCTATTCAGGAAGCCAGGGCAGATCTGGGGATAGACTCTGGGTTGTCAGGCCTTTCGTGTCAACCACGATGACTTCTCTCTCATGTGGAGTTCATCAAATCCACCTGCTGATGGCAGGCATGCCTCCTACCCCTGGTGCTCATTCTGTGCTCGCCCACCTGAGTGCATTACAGTGTGGCCTGAAAAGGAGGCTGCTGCTGCCTGGGGATGGGGGCAACTCTCCTGGGGGGCTTTCAGAATCAGGGTTGATGTGGGAGGCAGGAGGTGTCCTGGGGCAGGACTGGCCTAGAGCTGAGGGTTGAGAGGGCACCCTGGGAGCTCACCCCAGTAGTTGGGGCTTTTTATCAGACTGCAGTGGAAAACTTCAGAAACTGCTTCCCACATGCAGCACACTCCACCCCATTCCAACTGGGGAGAAGACAAAGTGGGGAAACCTCCCCAAATGCCAAACTCATCACACTTGAAATGGGGAGTCGTGTCCAAATCCAGACCTGGCATGACTCGTTGGAGCCCGCTGTGGCAAGATGGGGACCAAACGTCTCATCGTTCCTGCGAAAGGCAGCTCCTTGTTTCAAAATTCATCCTAGTGGACTGTCAAGGTTGGGGCCTTCATAAAAGCCAGAATGCACGCTAGCGCTCACACCTGGTGAGAACCCCACAGAAGCAAAGAGTTCCTGGGACCCGGGTCCCTGCACCCGCAAACACTCACTCAGCAAGCCCTGGACCAGAAAAGCCTGCGCAGGATCTCCCACGAGGAACAGACAACTGCTGCCTCAGGGGAGGCAGTCATGTGGCTTGGGACCCATTCTCAGGAGAGTCCTCAGGGGCCTTAGCAGTGGGACAGCATCCTGTTTTATTAAAAGCCAGTTGCTGGCAGGGAGAGATGTCGTCTTTCTGTGTGGGCAGAGACCCAGTATGCTGCCAGCAATTCCAAGCCAGCGCTTCCAGCTGACATTAAACCAGGAAAGAACACAACTGTTTTTTAGCTGATGAAGCAGAAATCTATCTTTCTTTCTTTCTTTCTTTCTTTCTTTCTTTCTTTCTTTCTTTCTTTCTTTCTTTCTCTTTCTTTCTTTCTTTCTTTCTTTCTTTCTCTCTCTCTCTCTCTCTCTCTCTCTCTCTCTCTCTCTCTCTCTTTCTCTCTCTCTCCTTCCTTCCTTTCTTCCTTCTTAACAGTTCTCTTGCCTGGTTCCACTGTGGATGTTTCTTTTGTGCGGGCACGCATATAATATTCTCTACTGGCTGAGGCTGTGGTTAACAACTACCCCCTCCACCCCCCACACCCCTCCCTCTCTGGCCTTCCCAGCCCTCAACCCCCAGTAGGCAGGGGAACAGAGGGAGCCCAGACTGGCCTGAGACTATTTACCGAATGGGGGTGGGGAGGGAGGAGAAATTGCTTTGTTTATCTTCTGAGTCTGGAAACTACAAAATTCATCCGTTTCCAAGGAAGCCTTCATTTGTAGGTTTCCAAAAATAAAAAATAAAAAGAGGTTCACTTCAAAGGAACTAAGGGAAAAGCTGTGGTCTTTGTGAGCAGATTTGTTTATTATCGTTGTTTTCTTTTTTAACATTAGGTTTGATGAGGGTAGGCAAAGGCTGTCACTTTTTCCATCTGTGTATCCCGTTCTCCATTTTGTTATCAGTGAAGAAGGCAAATGTTTTAAGAGGTGGATAGACTATATTCTCAGCTGTGCACATTTGACACGTGTCTATAGAAAACTGAAGTTTTGTGTAAACTTTTACAATCGCGTTTTCTGCTGAAGTTAAAGCTGACTCTGGGAGTCTTCCATTGATGTTGTAAATTAAAATCACTCAAACTGTCCCACTTTCACAAACTGAAAAAAATTAAGTGTGCTTCCACACAGATTTTTAAAATAATGTTAAAAGCAGTTTTAGTAGACTGGTTTGTTGTGTGTACAAGATTTCTCTGGGTCTTTTGAAAATTTGGAGTAAACAGTGCCCATATCAAAATTGGCTGCTTTCTAACCTTGCATTCAAACACTAAACTTTTCATGGAGTGCCAGAAAATGGTATATTTTGGGGGGAGGGGGAAGTTAAAGATAGAGTCAGTGGAGATAAAGCAATTTCAAAAAAAAGTATAAAATGCCCTTGAACATATGTTACTTCCCATGTGAACATTCAATTTCATCTTCAGGATATAAGTCTTCCATTTTAAAAGTGTGTATGATTTACCACATTACATAAATCACTGTACTCATGGAAGCCTAAAACCACGTAAGTGCATGATTTTTGCTATATATTTTAATATTTTGTTTTATTCATTCATTTTATAAGAGTTCTCAAAAGCTTGGAATAGAGGTAATATATGGCACCAAAGTGAGTGACATAAATTGTGTTAAATCCAGTCTCCTTCTTCCTAAACTGTGTCTTTAAGGTAAAAGACATTCAACACGGTGCATGGTTTTATTCTCCACTCTGGTTACTTAGGAAGAAGCAGAGGGTTATCTTTACAGTGAGGAAAGGGCTAGAGAAGGCGGTATTTTTTTTCTTAAGGAGGTACAGGGCTCCATCACTTGGCACAGTGTTCTGCCTAGTGTGTCTTGGCTGATAAATTAAAAACATTAACCGCGAGTTTTAATACTGAACTTTCCCGTGCGCCACTGGGCATAAAGCCCATCCTATATTGTCGGGCAAGGGCCCAAGATGAGAAACAAGTAAAACACAGAGGCTGGAGGTCGTTACTGGTGCAACTAAACATTGGTGATTAAGAATGTTGAACTGCATTCTGAATTCTTAGAATGGGAGCTGCAGAACTCCCATGGTGATCTATTTCTAGATAAATGTAGTCGCAGCCTTTCAGCACCAAAGGAAAACCTCTTCATTCAAGACCCTGGGCGAGGAGTGGACAGGGCTCAAAGAAACCCATGTTCTGTGTTACAGACAAGTATTTACATTGATCATTAACTTTTGGTCCAGGAAAGAAGTGATAACCTGCTTAAGTTTTCTAAAGGAATCCAATAACCTGCTGATAAAACACAGAGCAGGCATGGAGAGGTGTGACTGCAGTATTTAATAACGTACCAGTCCCTTCCAAGAAAGCAGGCAGGGGGAGGGGCGGGGGTGGAGAGTTGACCATGGGAAATACCATCGATAGTATTTTTTTCTGCTTTCTGGAAAATCAAAAATCTTTCAGGAAAGAAACTATGTCTGAAGCATTTTAACAGTAGGCTGTCCTGGCTTCTGGTTCTGGAGGTTGATGTCATATACTCACAGTTTAGGACTCCATTTCTGTGAACACAAGTAAACACCCTGGAGGCTGTCCTGCAGACAATGAGAAAAGGATTCTGTAAGTTTGGGGAGATTCAGGAAGACAGTGAAAAACCTCAAGATTTGACAAACAACAACTAGTTGAGTTTTCTGAGATGTGTTGTTTGTATGTTTGTTTGTTTGTTTTATCTCCATATCCCTGACCTAGGCACAAGAGAAGCTTCATACCTGGAAGCACCAACAGGCACTGACCAAAAAAAACGAACACCAAAAAATAAACAAACAAAACGCAAGAATATCCTGTTATCCTAGTCTCTTTGGGCAAAGTCTGGGAAAGGGGAACCCTACAGAGACGCAGTAAGAAGTTTCAGCCTCCACTCTACAACCCAGGGTCCTTGCACACTATCCATGGCAGCAGCAAAGCCTAGGCCAGTTCTGGCTCCTGCTTCAAACTAAGGTACGAATGGGCAGCCTGATGTACCCGTAGCCATGGCATCTGTGAAGACCTGGGTTTTCTTGGCCTCTACCTGGTGGCATAAGGGGACCCAGGCCCACCCCACTCCCAAAGCTTGCCTAGCAACAAAGTCTTTGAACACAATAATCACTAAGAAAACAATACAAAGTAATACAGTAAAAAACACAATTAAATCAAAGGGAACTCTAAAACATGTTCAAGTGACCCACAGGAAGTCAATAAAAAAGAAATAGAAGAATGATAAACAGAAGGAAAAAACAAATGGTAAAATGTCAGACTTATTCTTAATAGATCAATAATGACCTTCAATTGGTGAATGGTCTAAATACACCAAATAAAATATAGAGATTGGCAAAGTGGTTTAAAAACATGACCCAAGTATATGTTGTTTACAAGAAACTCACTTCAAATTTAATGACACAACTAGACTGAAAACAAAAGAAAGAAAAAAGATATATATCAAGCGTTGATCAAAAGGAAACTTGAGTGGCTATGCTAGTATTAGACAAAGTAGAATTCAGAGCAAGAAAGTTGCTATAGGCAAAGAGGGAAATTACATAATGACAAAAAGGATTAATCCACTGAGAAGACCGCGCTACCCTGTGAACCAAAAGAGAGTTTCACAATATATGAAGCAAAAACTAAGCTGAAAGAGGAATTGGGTAACCCCACAGCTGTGATTGGGAGCTTAAGATTTCTAAGACCATTAAAGAGAAAATCAGCAAAAATAGAGAACAACTCAACAACACCACAACTGAAAGAACCTAGTTTACATTTATGGAATGCTCTGTCCAATAACAACAGAACATACATTCTTTAAAAGGGCCCATGGTGCATTCACAAAGATAGGCCATATCCTAGGTCACAAAGCAAACCTTAAGAAATTTGAAAGATCTGAAATCATATAGAGTACGCTGTTTGACCATAATGGAATTGAACTAGAAATCAAAACAAAAGGTCAGCAGGAAAATCTCCAAACACCTGAAAACTAAACAATAAACTCCTAAATAATTCATAGGTCGAAGAGGCTATCTCAAAGAAAAATTTAAAATACATAGAACTAAAGAAAATGAAAATATTAAAATATGTGACATGCAGCTAAAACAATACTGAAAGGGAAATTTATGGCATTAAATGCTTACATTATAAAGAGGGAATGACTCAGATAACTAATTTAAGTTCATACTTCAAGAAATTTAAAAAGAAGAGTAAAAAAACTCAAAGCAAACAGAATAAAGCAAATAACAAAGAGCAGAAATCAAGAAAATTAAAAACTGGAAAACAATAGAAAAATAATTGAAACAGAAGGATGTTTCTTCAAAAGAATCAGTAAAATTAATTACCTCTAGCAAGATTGGCAAAGATAAAGAGGGAAGACACAAATCACCAATATCAGGAATGAGACAGGAGAAACCACAACAAATTCTGTAGCCATTAAAAAGACTAGGAAAATACTACAAACCACTCTGTGCTCATAAATTCAACAACTTAGAAGAAATGGGCCAACTCCTCAAAACCACAAATTACCCAAACTCAGCCAAGATTAAATGGATAATCTATTCAGTGCTATGATGATTAAAGAAATTGAATTTGTAATTAAAATTCTCCCCCCAGAAAATCGTCAGACCTAGATATTTTCACTAGAAAATGTCGCCAAACATTCAAAGAATACTGAATACCAGAAAATTGGAGAGGAGAGACCACTTCCTAATTCTTTTTATGAGGCCATCATTACTCGGGTACGAAAACCAAAAAAAAAAAAAAAAAAGCTACAGACCAATATTTCTCATGAATTTATATGAAAAAAATCATCAACCAAATTTAATCAAATCCAACACTGTATAAAAATATAAGACACTGTGACCAAGATTAATTTATGCCAAGAAGGAAAGACTAATTTAATATTTGAAACAAGCTACAAAATATCATATGATCATATCAATTGATGCAGAAAAATCATTTGACAAAATTAAACACCCCTCGAAACAAAACCACTCAGCACACTAGGACTAGAGGGGAAATTCCTCAACCTCATAAACAGCATCTGCTAAACCCTACATCAAACGTTGTCTTGAAGGGTGGAGACTGAACGCACTCGCTGTAAAGGACGTCTGCTCTCACCACTCTTATTCAACAGAGTACTGGAGGTTCTGGCCGCTGTAATAAGGTAGGAAAAAGAAATTAGAGTTGTAGCAATTGGGAAAGAAGCAATAAAACTATCTCCTGTTTCAGGCGACTGCTTGTTTCCAGAAAATCTCAAGGACACAAGCTGTATTCCTTCCGTGGGCTGCACTGACAGGCCAGCTCAGGCAGCCGTTCTCAGGGCTTTTTGCAGTAAGCAAAAACAGTACACTTGGGCACAAAGACCAGGTGGACACCCACACGCCACCAAGTCACAGCTGTGTGGCCCTGGGCACCTGCCCAGAGCTCTCTGAAGTTTGGTCCCCTCTTCTGAAATGGGGTTAATGATAGGACCCAGAGCCTTTAGTTGTCGTATTAACGAGAGCCAGTGTGTAGACAACTGATTACTAGCTGCAGGCCCTGCTGTGGCTGCCACTGTGTGTGGTGGTTCGTAGGGACTGTCACTGGAGCTAGTAAGACCTGAACTGTGACTTCTCCTGTGACTTGTCAACTCACAATCATTCTGAGCCTCACTGCCTTCATTTATAAGGAAGGGGACAATAACCCCTCTCTCACAGGATTCTTGTTAATACAAGATGAAAAGAGTCTCTGAGAATAATAATAATAACAACAACAACAATGGTGATGATGACGACCGGGATTGATTGAACGCCACCTCCTGAAGAAACCATAGCTTCCTTTTCACCTACAACCTTTTACTTAATCCTTAAAATCATGAGCTGTCAGTCTTGCTTATTATGTAGACTGGGAAACTAAGACCCAAGAAATAATTTGTCTAAAGACATCGCTTGTAAGCAATCCAGATTTGCACCCCCAGGGTCTGCCTGGGTTCTTGTACTTTTCAGCGAAAGTAAGCTAGTGAGGGCAGGAAGCACTTGGCAGGGGCTCTTCTACTGGCAAGATGGGTGCTATCTGCTATGCCAGGCAGTGGGAGAGCCAAGAGTGGTCTGACTGACTCTAAACTGGTAAGCTGCCTGAGAAATGAGGTCCCCTATGGTAGGACACCAGCAGGATGGTCATCAGAGAGTCAGCTCTCCATCTCCTTGAAGGATCCAGCCACTGGGCTGAGGCAAACCATGTGCCCAGGTCTAAAAATAGCTGCATCCCTTCTAATAAGGACTCCGTCTGGGCTGAAGGCATTCTTCCAGGTGCAGGAAAGGAAAGCTGGACAGTGTGTCACGGATTTTAAACAGGAGCAGGGTCAGAGGGCCCACTGGGCTCACAGGTGCCAGGTGGGCACTCTTCCAGCTGGCTTTTCCTAACACTTCCTTCTTTGCACAACAGGGTTCTGCCTACTTTTTTAAGTTGAAAGGGGGTGAAATGTATGTTTAAAAAAAATCTCATGTGCTTTGCCATGTCTTCTCCACAAGTGTTTTTTTCATCCATAATCTGCCTTCATTGATACCGCTGTTCCTGAGTCATCCTGAAATGTACGAGGTACAGAAATTACACCAGGCGACGCTGTCTGCTTATTCCTAGCTCAGCACGATGGCCCACGAGGTTTTCCTCCAGTGGCCCTGCCCAGAGTGCAACAAGGAAGCCACCAGTGGGGTGGGGCGGTTCCCATGATCCGTGGTAGTGGGCTGTCACCATATTGGTGACCTCTATGGAAAGATGTCTCTTTTGTGAAGGAGGGTGGACTAGGGGCTCAGATCCCACCAATGCTAAGAGTCTGTGATTTGTTTCCTTTTTTTAACCTGGCTATATTTAGGTCAATAAATTGTATTCAATTTGGACTCATCACTGATTCACTCAGTGAATTCTTCAATTCAAAAGTTGTCGAAAACACATTGGTCCAGGTAAGATAGCATTAAATCGTTCTTCCTGTCTCTCTTCCTGGCTGGATCCAGTGATAAACTCTGGAAATAACCCAAGAGGCAATCAAAGGAAAACTCTGAAAAGTGGAAAGAGAGAAGGGAGCAAGGTAGGGATCCTAGGACTGGAGGGAGAGCAGCAGTAGGGCCTTCTGGGCCTGCATCTGGCAGGAGCAGGTAGCCTGGTCTGGCATTTTCTGCAGCCAACCTAGCCCCTGAGGACAGCCAACGCAGGTTCAGTCCTATCTCTGCCTGCTGGAGCTGAGATTCTGCCCCCTCACTGACAGACACCTGGAGGGAGGGATTAGTGACACCAGCAGAGGGGAATACACCAGAACCAGCAGCCCAGCCTGGAAAAGAGCACTCCTGGTCTCCATGGGCCCAAGATTCCCCGCCCCTACCTGGAGGCACCAGGAGGGCCAGTGAGGAATTTCCTTCAGCCGCTCAGGAAGTACCAGTGGGAGCCCAGAAGACTGTAATAGTGCAACAATAGGCTCAAAATTAAATCGTCATTGGACCCGCAGCCCACTAAACTTTAGGGCCAGGACTTGCTTGCTAAACCTAAATAGGGTGAGAAACTGCTTTAAAACAAACAAACAAACAAACGAAAAAACAAAACAAAAAAAGAAAACCAAGAAAATTCAGACAGGACCCAGAGTCTCCTAACATAAAAAGTGTTCAGATAGAATTAAAAAATACAGTGGTACTTCGGTTTTCGAACATCTCTGTTGATGAACATTTCGGTTTATGAACACCGTGAATTTTATAGATCAATGGTATCATTAGATAGCAAAATTCATGCTAAATTTGCAGTTTTGGGGGTTGATTTTAAAGGTCTGCAGCGGATTAATCCATTTTGCGTTACTTTCTATTGGAAAACCATGCCTCAGTTTTCGAATGTTTCAGAACTCGAACGGTCTTCCGGAATGGATTACGTTCGAAAATTGAGGTACCACAGTACACATTATACTAAGAACCAGGAAAATAACTTAAATAAGAAAAGGCAACTAGCTGACACCACACCAAGATAAATCAGATGGTAGAAGTATCTAAAAAAGACTTTAAAGCAGCCATTATAAAAATGCATCAGAAAGCAATTACAGATTCTCTTGAAACAAATGAAAACATATTTTTTTAATATCATCAAAGAAATAGAGGTTATAAGAAAAGAACCAAATGGAAATTATAGGACTGTAAAATACAATAATAGAAAAAACCCTCACTTGATGGGCTCAATAGTGCATGGACAAGGGAGAAGATAGAATCAATGAAACTGAGGCGACAACAACAGAAATCACCCAGTCTGCATAACACAGAGAGAATGGATTGAAAAAATTCTCTACCGTGAATGATGACTTTGAATAACAAATTAGAAATCAAACACACTACAGAGAGGTTGTTTAAGCAACACAAGAGAACTAGTAGTTTTAAAGAGTGACAAATAATTGAAAAGTAAAAAAGTTTAAATGACACCATTTATAAGAGCATCAACAATGCAGGGAATAGATGGGGCAGGGAGGACTTTCAGGGTATGAAAACACTATATGATACTTTGATGGTGAACACATCATTATCAACATCCAAACCCATGAATGGATAACACCGAGAGTGACCCTAACTGAACCATGGACTATGAGAGGTTATAATATGTCCACATAGGTTCATGGATTATAACAATGACCCACTCTTGTGGGAGGTGGCCACAAGGGTGGGGCTGTGCGTGTGTGGGGGCAGGGAAATCTCTGTTCCTTACTTCCTCTCAATTTTTCTGTGAGCTTAAACTGCTGTAACAAAAAGTCTTTAAAAATACAGAGAGATAAATCCAATGAAGTTTAATTGAAAACTATAAGATTATTGTTGAGAGAAATTAAAAGAATCCTAAACAAATATCTATGGAATAAAAAACTTAATGCTTTTAAAGTCAGTTCTCTCCAAATTGATCTATGAAGCCAGTGCCATTTCAATACAAATCCCAGTAGAATTTTGTTTGTTTTATTTTTAAAACAAACTTTACTCTGTAATTTATTTAGAAAACTAAGGACAAAAAAAAAATCTTGAATCAGAACATTTGTCAAGACTTATTCTGAAGCTTCAGTGAACAAGAAGACAGTTTAAGATTTGTATACCCATAGATAAAACTGGCCAGTGGAAGAGAAAAGAAAAGCCTGGAAAACAGGCCACACATATTTAGTTACTTGGTTTGTGACACAAGGATACTGCCGTGCAGTGAAGACAGGATGGATGGTCTTTTCATAAACCCTTCTGGGCCAGTTGGATATTCATATTTAAAAAAATAATGAGTCTTGACTCTACCTCACACCAGACATAAAAATCAAATCAGAAAGATTGTAGGTCTCAATGTGAAAGGTAAAATAACAAAACATCTAAAAGATAGCATAAGAGAATAATTTCATGACCTCGGACATGAAAAAATTTTCTCAAATAGTACAAAAAGCACTAAGCAAAAGGAAAAGATCAATAAATTGGACTTCATTAGAACTAAGAATTTCTGTTCATTAAGACACCATGAAGAGAGTGAAAAGGTGGGCGACTGTCAGAGAAGATATTTGCAAATCATAAACCTAATAAAAGATTTGTATCCAGAAGGTATAAAAAAATTTCCATAAATCATTAATAACCCAATTTAAAAAATGAGCAAAAGACTTGGCAAGGCTCTTCAAAACAGAGGTGACACAATTTACCAGGAGTGCAAAGTAAAGTCACAAGGAGACACCCACTGAGTGTCTGACAGTGAACAGACTAATCACCCCAAGTGCTGGAGAAGTTCACTGCCAGCCACCGCCCAGCGGGGTGCAAACTGGCACAATCACTCAGGAGAACTGGCAGGTTACACAGCTGAGCACCTGGTGCAGCCTGACTCAGCAATTCCACACCCATCGATACAGTTGCATACGTGCAATGGAGACCTGCAAACAGCACGGTGCTGTTTCCACAAAGTTCAAGAACAGACCAAGCTCATCAATGGGGAGAGAAGTGAAGATGTAGCTGTCTGGGGAACAAGACTGACAAGACGTATGGACACGACGTACGAGGGGCCGGTAATGTCCTGTTTCTGGGCCTGGTCCGTGATTTCCTAAGTTTGGACCCTTGGTGAAACTTCATCAAGCTCTCACACTTCTCATTTGTGCCTCTCTCTCTCTCTCTCTCTCTCTTACTTCAATAAGAGTTTACTGAAAAGAGCACACTCGGGTTTGAAAAGTTGAAAATTGCCCAACATCCTCATTGCCTCACAGAGAGTATTTTATAGGATGTTAAAAACTGTTAGAAACTGAGATGTCCTCTCACTCTGAGCCAAAAACAAATTAATAGAAAAGGAAGTGGGTTCGCACATAGCTTATTTGTCGGCCGTCTGTACCGAGTATCCTGACCTCCTCCATCCAAAGACAGGCCAGCCTTCCTTTCAGCAGAGTGGCCAGTCGACCAGTCAGCCCATTGGCTTCACTGAGCCCCAGGAGCTTGCTTACTCCTGGCGCCAGGCCTCTCACCTCTCATTCTGGTCCTACCAGGGATCCTAGGAATGAGAGAGGCTGGGCATGGTCAACCCTCCCTTGTGAGGGTACAGTTCACTGGTGACCCATGTTTTCATCCTATGCCGATAGCCCCTGACATGTGGAATTGGGGACAGAATTCTTGGAAACTTCCTCTCTGCCTGAAAACATCTAGAAAGTTTCTGCTGAAATGAGAAAGATACTTGAACTTCAGAGACACTCAACTGAGACCATCCTGGCCTTTTTATGGGAAAAGGGCTATAATTTGGAAAGTGTCTCCAGTGAAAGAAAGGGCCCATAAACTGGAAGGGTGGGTTTCTTCCACTGTGAGAGGCTTAGGGCTACCCATCCCTACTCCTGCCACCCAGCAGGGTGACAGGTGTTGGTATAAGCAGCTGGACCCTTTCACAAGCCATTTTTATGTAGCCCGTCATCTCCCCTCCCCACTAGTTGCTAAAGTTATGAGAGGGCAGGTGGGACGTTCAAGAACGCCCAGCGTAGCCCCTGGCTGCCCAGGAGGACCCAAGGCCTGGGAGGGAAAGGGACTTGCAAACTGAGCAGTAAGGACGCAGGGACACCTGGCAGTGACCCATACCAGGGGTTTGAGGACAAAGCAAGGTCTTGTTGATCCAAAGTTAGCTGTCACCTCCTCCCCTTGGCTCCTCTGCTTTGCTTCCTACCATCAACCTCAGGTCCCACAGCCCTGCAGTGGGCCAGGCTAGGTTGCCTACACGTCCTGCTGAAGCCAGTGGCCCCTGCGTGTGGAACAGAAGGATGGGCAAGCCGAGAAACACCCTGTCCTTGCAGGCCTCACAAAAGGTGTAACAAAACAGTAAGGAAGTACTGACTCTCTGTTCAAACTTCACCTGCACCTCTTAACCTCTCCCGCCTCACTTTCGTCACCTGTAGAGCAGGGATGATGGTCGTAACAACTGTGTCCAGCTGCTGTGAGAAGTGACAAACGAGAACCGTGCCCATGACGCTGCACATGGTGACGACAAGTGACCACCCAAGTAGGCCAGGGCCATTCTCCCAGTTTCTTAGGTGAGAAAAGATGGCTCTTGGTACTTGCCCACAAGGTAGAGCCTGTCGCTGGCCCAGGCTGACCACTGTACTACCCAGCTGAGTGGAGAATCGGCTGTGGAGCCCTGGCTGGGGCTGGGAGAGGCACGAAAGGCAGATTTGACTGGTCAGCCTCTAGATGACAATTCCCTGACAGGGCTGGGCGTGGGGGTGGGGGTGGGGGCAGGCAGCCTCTCTGTGGAACAGGCATGGGCTGCCCAACATGCTCTGATACCCCCGAAAGTCTTCCCCCTGGGATCTGTCAGTTGATGGTGAAATGTCCACTGTTAGAGAGCCATTCCTTTGGCTTAAATTCGGTTCTCTGTTAAAAGACAGAGAGCCCTTGCTAGCAGAGGAAAGTAATTAGCCTGGATTTCTAGCTCTGTGAATTGCCTACAAGCAGGCATTAAAGAAGGTGTGAGGGGGAGAGCCCTACAACTGCCTTGCTGTCTGGAAGGAAATAACAGGGAGAACACAGTTTACAAAGAACACTCGGTTTTCAGACGTGCTGTGCTCGGTGCGTTCTCCTTTCACACAGGGCCTCCTCTCTGTGTGTCCTGTGACAGTCTGAACATTCCTGTGACGCAGGCATCTTACAGACAAGGAAATAGGCCGCTCCCCAGCACGGTCCCAGGCAGCTGAGCAGCTGACACTGGGAGAGGGCTCTCCCAGGCCCAGGTGCTTCCTATCCCAGGCTGCTTTGCGTCATGAGGAGGGGGGGCTGTAGAGTAAGGCCTGTGGATGCCAGAAGGGTGGATGAGGTGGGCTGCATTCAGGCTGGCAACGTTAGGCCTGGTTGGTTAACCCACGGGGGTTACTGGCTGTGGGCTTGTCTTTGCCTCTCCCTCCCTGGCTCGCTATCTGTCCGTCAAGGACCGCTGTTCCCTCGGGCCTCAGCTGTCACCCACAGACTTGCCTCAACACCACGCAGTCACCCTTTGCCTAATCTCCATCAGAGCGTCTGATGGGTTCTGTGCAGTCTGTCCCCGTCACTAGGAGGTCAGTTCTTCCTCTGTCTTAATTCACAGTACCTGGCACTGAAACGGCCTGGTGCGGAGCAGGTATTCAATAGGTAGCTGATGAGGGAACGAATGGCCAGTGTCTCCTGTCACACCCCACGATGACACTATGGGACGCCTCGGAGGGGCACCCACTGCTCAATTCCAGCCACTCGTCCTGATCAAACACAGCAGCTGGTGTCCCAGGTGACAGTAACAGGTCACCTGGGCCCTTCTACTAAGGCTTCAGTGGAACCTGACGTACTTAAAAGACAAAGATGTGGGAAACAAACTCATTTGTGTGGACAGAAGCTGTGTTTTGATGAAGTGACATTTCAGGTTTGTGACTGGCATTCGTCTGTAATATTTCCACTTCTGCTTCTAGGGTTTATTGTGATTATTTTTATTTCTACAAGAGACTGAAGGTAGGACAAGCAGTTCTTGGTCTCTCCCAATAAAGCGGGCACCAGTGGCTGAAGCCCACGTGCTCGGTGCCACCCCAGGAACCTGACTGCATGGTGTCACTCAGTCCTCAGAGCACCCCCCCTACCCGGGACAGACGAGAGACAGCGGCCACAAGCAGCTGCCATTCCAGCGCACACCCTCCTTCCCTTTCCAGTGTCGGGAGGCTCAGGTGGGCATCCCTTTGGCAATGTGCCGAGTCGCCTGCTTTGCTCTTTTCTAAGATGTGAGGCTCACCCTGCAAAATGGGGCGTTCCACTGCCTCATCCCCCGGCAGTTTGGGAGTCTTCCCAGCCTGTGTGGGCCCTGCTCTGGCCTGGTGTGCTCAGTGCGGTCTGGCCGCCATGCTCCAATCCCCCACTTTGTGGCGTTCCCGCCCCCAGCAAGACCAGCACTGGTGTGTTTCCACAGCCATGGGGGTGCGGGGGAGCTCCTGCCAGAAGGTTCTCGTGAGATGTCCTGGGATCACATGCTGAAGGCTCGGGGGCCACCAGGCTGGACACTCAGTAAGTCATAGGTGCCCTGAAATCTTTTTCTGTGGCGTCCTGCTTAAGTCCCTCTGTAAATGCCACACTCCAAACTTGCTGTGCCAATATCTAACATGATACGCTCCCTCCTAAGAGGCCCACAGGCCAAACACAGTACACCTCGTAAAGGACGTGAGAGCCAGTAGCCTGAGGCCCCCCAGGAGCCCACTGGGAGGATGAGAAGCTTCCAGGCCCATTTCAGCCATGTGCAGACAGAACCCCACTGGGAAGCCCACGCGTGAAACTGAGGTTATTTAGGAGACAGTCTGCCTGTGGGAGCTGATGGGGGGCTCCAAACACCAATGCGTGGAACACTTACTCCCTCCCCACTTGAAAGAGGTCATCAGGAGACCGAATGTCTTAGCCTTCTTCTGCTTTTCACTTCTTAGGTGACCTCATGAAAGTCAGACGCACTGAGCCCAGGCTTTCCTCCCACATCGAGTGCTTTTCAGAGTCTGCTGTTGCCAGACTCTATAAGGGGCACAAGGGACATGTCAGTGGCTCAGACTGACTTGGTCTCTGCCCAGGGCAAGACCCACAAGAGGGATGCTATAATGCAGGGGTGGAGTGGGGGAGCATGCGGAGGCCTTGACCCAGACTGGGGATGGGGGAAGGGGAGACAACAGGAGCACACCCCCCAGGTAGGGCCGGGATGGATAAAGGAGGGGTTGGTTCATTTTATGCGTCCATTTGACTGGGCTAAGGAATGCCCAGAAAGCTGGCAACACATTGCCTCTGGGTGTGTCTGTCGGGGTGTTTCCTGAAGGGATTAGATTGAACTTGATAGACAGAGTGAAGCACATGACCCTCCCCAGTGTGGGTGGGCCTCTTCCAAGCAGCCCTAGTTGGGCACCCAAATAGAACAGAAAGGAGAGGGTGAGCACGCTCTGTGCTTGAGATGACATGTCTGTCTCTCCTCCGCTGACCTCAGACGTGCCTCTTGGTTCTTACCCTTTCCATCTCAGGCGGGACTCACGCTCTCAGCCCGACTCTCAGGCCTGTGCACAGGCCGACTTTCACCAGCGGCCTTCCTGGGTCTCCAGCCGGCACACAACACTCTGCGGGACTTCACAGCCTCTGCTGTGACAGGTCACCTCTGCATGTGCTGGTACGTATACTGTTGGTGCTGGTCGTCTGGGAACCTGACGAGTACACGGGCCACACTGGTGCAGAAGGAGTCCCAGCCTCAGCAAATGGCCAGAGCAGGAGAGGTTCTGGGCTCGGCAAGGATCTGAAGGACAGTCAGGGGCAGGGACCAAAGGAGGAAGGACAGAAGTGTCCCTGGAAAGGCAGGTCTAGCTAAGAAAGTGCAGACGCCAATTCTCAGCCCATCCTGTGTGTGGACTTCTCTCTTGGGAGGAGGGGGTGACAGCAGGCAGGGGACTCATGTCAGGTGGTCTCTCACCCCTTTCAAATCTCTCCAACCACTCATGGGGGCCTGGGCAAAGAGAGCCGTGCTCAGCAAATGTGTGCACAAGCCTCTACACCCATGTTTATTTACAAGGCTGTTTCAGACACTGGCCCATTTGGTGACCAGACACCGAGCCTGTCCTTGCGTGTAGCTGACAGTAGCCAATAGGCAGGTGCAGCGGCAGAGGCTCAGGCTGCAGACAATGGAGGCTTTCATCCCATGAGCAGTATTGATGCCAAGTCTGCAATTACAGGAAGGCTCCTTACCCAACTCACACTCAACCCAATGAGCCAATGAGATGCGTGGTGTCTGAGGTCCCTGGAACGCCACGGTGTCTGTCCACTCCTGAGCTCGGGGAGGCCACAGGCTCAGGTTGTCAACTTTGCACTTTATCTGAAGCACTTTTCTGGCTCTGTCTGTGGCTCCGATGCCATACTCACACAACTTAAAATGATTTTCCCATCTCTAGTTCCCTTGGGGTGTGCATAAGGATAAGAACAGATAGGGCGGGTTTAACGTCTGGACAGGAGTCATCATTTAGGGGGAAGCTCCAGCTTTAGGTCTGACTGAAGTGATCAGACGTACAGGCAGCCTTCCTCCTTGGCCTGCCATGAGTGTGGGAAAGGCTGGCTGCCACAGTCAGTGACACAGCCCCTGCCGACTGCATCTCTGTTTTGTTTACTGCTCTATTTGGAAGTCTGGGAAGAGAGAAGGAAGTTGCAGAGGCAACTCCAAACGCTTGGTTCTCAGGCCTCGTGACAGGTAACTGTGGGCATCTATGGTCGGCTGCACCTCGGGCGGCTGGGGGAGACCCATGGGAGGGTAGGATAGGGACCTGGTCCAGGATGGCGGTGCTCACTGGCACTGACAGCCGCTGAGTCCTCTCATTGCTGGGAGACCAAAGTTCCCTCTTCATCACCTTCTCTCTATGCTGCCCCAGACAGGGTGGGAAAGGGAAGATGACCGAGGAGGGGAGAAGCCTGGCCCACTGGCCAAGAGCCTCTGCAGGCATCATCTTCTAGGCACATGCCTTCTCTTTCTTTGCAAAGCTCCCATTTCATGGTAGGGAGGGGGCCAAGGATTGCTCTGGACAGTGCCATGATCTCAAAGCCAGAGCCTGGGGCACGCAGGACCCCAAACCCCACAGGAAGAGGGGCCTGCGAGGTAGACGTGAATGCTGGGCGAGCCTCCAGGCACGCTCATGGTGATCACACGGGGGCACAGGCGGAGACTAACTGGACAAATGGCAGTAGAAGGAGCAGACAGTAGAAGGCAGTCGAGGGAGGGGCTGATGGTTGCATCAGTAATGGGCAGGAGTGTGGCTCTGAACTTCCTGGTAAGGAAAGGGAAACAGACAGGCAGTGGATCTTATTGTCATTAAGAAAAAATATACCAATTCTTCAGGGAACGTTTTTTTCCTGGCAACAATTCTTGGAAGAATTTATGTCACAGAACCCCCAGGGGGACATCCTTGTGCTACAGGCCACCTGGCCTGGGGGGCTGTGCACCAGGAAGAGGGCCAGGCAGCCATGCTGGCCCAGGGCCCAAGGAGGGCGGCACTGTGGGGCGATCAGAGGCTGTCCTCAGTAGCAGGGAGGGAGCTGGGGAGGTGGCCCCAGGACTTGAAGTGGAGGCTAGGGGCTATGACCCGCTGGTACCTGTTGCTTCACTGTCTGTGGGCCCTGCCTCAGTAACAGGGCCTGTACCTTCCTTAGGGACAGCAGGGAAGAGGGGACCTGGGCCAGCTGGAAGAGGGAATCATAAAGGCCAGAATAAGTGGTCAGCATTTCACCAAAGCCAAGAAAGCAGCCCTGGACCTCCAGGAGAAAGGAGGGAGCCTGGGGAACTCGTCAGGTGTGAGCAGTGAGCTCTGGGCCCTAGAGCAGGTCAGGGATGAGAAAGTTATGCCTGAGAGGAAGAAGAAAGGAGAGACTGGGGGGGGGGGGAGTAGGGAGGAGGGGCGAGGAAGGGGCAAATGGGGGAAGGAGAAGAAGGGGAAGGGGAGGGAGGCAGAAGAAATGAAAGCTGGGAGCATAGAGAGCAGGACAGGAGGGAAACGACTCAGGGGTCAGGGCAGGGGCAAGGCCGAGACTGTGTCATGCAGTTTTCTGTTCTGCTGTCTGGTACGGTCGTCTCAGAGGGCCCAGAGAATAAAAAGTTACCAGTCAAGTGGGGGTGTGGAAAGCTGTCCCGGTGGGAAGCCTCAGGAGCTGGTGGCCTGGGGACGGTCCTGGGTGAGACGCCATGTTGGCAGTGAGGGAAGTGGTCCATGAAGGGGGCTGTGTAGGGTGTTCCTAGGTCACAGACTGGATGGAGACAACCCAGAGAAGCTGTGGGTGATTCTGGCCACAGACACCCCTCAGCCCGAAACAGACCCAACAGTTTGGGGGTAGGAACGGAAAGAGGCAGCAGCAGACCACAGGGCTGAGTGACTGGGAGACGGAAGGCTGGGGATCACCATGGGGGAGCGCCGCCCACAGCGAGACTCTCGTCGGACGGAAGGTCTGAAGACAGACTGAGTTGGCTGCCTGGCTTCTCTTCACCAGGCGCCCCAGAGGACTCCCCGGGGCTCCCCAGGAGTCAGCTCCCTGTAGTGGGGGGTGCTGCCCCCACTGAGCCTTCACCACACCCAGCATGACTGCACAACCCAGCCACACAGGACTTGAGATGCCCTGACCCCGGAAAATCAAAGATGCTTCAGGGAATAGAAAAGCATCTTAAAAGATGCTTAATTTGACTCCTTCGAGATTTTAGGAAGACATTCTACCCCCAAACCATACAAACTGTGTCAAGGCTGTGTAGCCATTAACGAATCGATCCCTGATCACGTGTTGAGTGCCTCTGAAGCGTCTCACCATCTTCCCTGTTCTCTGGTGCCCTACCCTCTTCTGGAAACAATTTAGAGCAAACGGTAACTTTGGAAGTGGGCATACATTTTTAGATATGTGAACCACTGTTTTCATTTTAGCCAGAGTAAGAAATTATTTTTTTACAGCTTGATAGTTAAGGTTTTGTAGAAAATGACAAGTTTTCATCAGAAAGAAGTGATCTAGCTACTGGAAATAGTGTTTTACAGAAACTCCAGCATTTGTGTTCACACCCAGGTGAGCATTGTCCGGAAAGCAGCCATGACTCAGCTGCTTCATGATAAACTTGAATGTGAGTTCTCCTCCTCAGATTGAAAATTCACCCTTGGCGCATGCCCTGCGACATCTGCTCAGTGATGTCCCAATTACACGGAGTCACAGGGGAACCACAGGCTGCAAGTAGTGAAGAGGGGCCACCCGGGTGGGCTGCGTCACCTGTGTTGTGACTCAGCAACCAACAGACGCCATCATGGAAGAGCAGAAAAAACAAAAGGACGGCTTGTCCATGAAAAATCACAATGACATGCTCCTTTTACGGTGTCGGTGGTGTGCTGCTGTTCAGGAGGGAACTGTCACACTCTCCAAACAAGCTGGTCGAAGTGGAAACCCTGGGCAGGCGGAGGTCAAGGCTGGCCTGGAAAAGCCAGGCATGGCTGCATCCTTTGCCCCCAGAAGACGCTCCTCTGTGTGGGAGCTGAGTGGCACCCTGCTGGGGTCAGTCTATATGCCAGTGTTCCCCCTGCCCCAGGGTCTGGTGCTTCTGACTGTGCAGAAAGGGAAGTCTCAGCCAGGAGACTAACCCTCCCAGGTCTTCCACTCTGAAAGCCACTTGTGGGCTGAGTGACAGGGAGCCCATCCCCCACAGGCCCGTCAGAACCAGAGCTGGAGCAGCCGCGGTTGAAGCCTCTGGAAGGTCATGGTGAGGCCAGCTACAGGGGACTGTCCCCATGTCGTGGTGACCACAGGTGGGGGAGAAAGAACGTTTGGCACAGCTTATCTTTTGAAAACACAAAGAGGAGTGTCAGCATGATCACGGTGCCCATGTGACTCACACGGCACCCAGTCCTCAGAGGGTCAGCTTCTGGAAAGGAGGGGTCCTTGGCCTTTGGGGGGGCTAAGGAGCTAGGGACAGTCCTAGGAAGCTAGGAAATCTGTTGTGGGCCTCCCTGGGGAGTGCCTGGTCTGGAGGGAGCCCAGGAAGGGAACGCTTGTGCTCAGTCCTGGGAAGAGGCTCGGGAAGGTGACTCATCAGGATGGGGTTCAGGCGAGGCCCCCCCCAGAGGGAGCTTTTGCACCGAGCTTTGAAAGCTGGTTCTGAAGCTCCCCAGTGGAATTATTTTCCTTCTGTCCTTCTCTCCAATTCCTGGTGCTCTACCTCGGGCTCTCCTCACCTGGGGCCTTGCTTTCTAGTTCTTAGGGGTTTGTGTGTGTGTGGCGTAAAAATGCTACGAAGAGACCAGAAAAGTAACATGAACTGCTCTCATAAAGCATTTCTAACATGGCCAAGAAGCAGGCCATTACAAGACAAAAAGAAAAGAACATGCCAGCAGTACAGTCAATTTGTAAATTAATAAATCGGCAATGATTTTAACATATGCTCATCGTCATGCGCTTTGGAAAACAGCCGTGTGTGGTAAAGGCCTGACTGTGTGTGAAGTGTTCGGTTATGGGGGCCTAACCTCTGAGATGCGAATGAAAGTGACTGACCACGTCCTGAAAAATGCACAAAAATAAAACCATAGAATCAATACACAAGTTTAGGGCACAGACGGAACCTCAGATCTGGAGACATCAGCCTCTGGCCCGTGTACACAGAAGAATCCCCACGTCCACATGGAGCGTTCTGGCAAGTGTGAAGGGAACCCTGTCACTAGGCCTCACTAGGAGGGACCTAGCTTTTTTGAGAATCGAATGAAAGCCATGGATTTTTCCTGCCAATACAATGCACATATCCTAATTCATCTAAAGTTTAGCATTCACTTTCAGAAGTTTTAGACTCTTCATGAAGGCCCTTCATGAAAATTCAACTCTGCTTTCCCATGACATTTAACTAACTGTGAGTCTAAGCACTCACTCCCCCAATGCCTCAGCTCAAATGGTTCCTCTTCCATGGGGTATCCCCTAGGTCCCCCAGCTGGAAATCCTCTCCCCTCACTCACTCTGTGGCTCCTCACCCTGTGACTCCAGGTGTCAAGGCCCCGGGTTCACAGTACCTCTTGCCATGGCACCTGGAGACGTGGTCAACATTCCGTTTTTGAATAGGGCTCGTGGAGTAAGGAATTCTGGGCCTCTTGTTCAATAGACTGGACATGTGGGCCTCCCCCACAGGGCACACATTAAACCGGCTTGAGCAGGACACTTGGTTAGATCAAAGTTTGGATCATAAACATAAAAAAACCAGCAGAAGAGCAACTGAGAAACCTCTGGGTGAGGAGACACCAAAAAGAGTGAGAATTTTTCATTTGTGAAGATGGTGGCTGGGAGGGCATGTATACAATACCAAGGAAGTCTTGAAGGCTATCGATAGTACACATTGGGGTTTGCTTACCAAAATTGAAAATACTGAAATTAGGGGGGCCGGTAAAAACAGAAAGAGACAGCATCTTGTATTGGCTTTAACACTAATTTGTGTAGTGGGTAAGGGAGACATGTGGTCCTTGTTATCCTAAGAGGTTAGGTAAGTCATAGACACAAATAGGTTTAAGAACGATTTAGAGATTGCTGAAAGAACTTCAGAAGACCTGTATTAAGTCAGTAAGAAGACTTAATATTGTTAAGATATCAATTCTACCCTAAGCAATCTACAGATTCCATGCAAACCCTATCAAAGTTTCAACAGCCTTTTTTTACAGAAATAAAAAAGCCAATTCTCAAATTCATACAGAATCTCCAGGGGCCCCCAACACCCAGAACAATCCCCCCCACCACCAAAAATAAAATCAAAGTCACAGAACTTATACTTCCTGATTTCAAAACTTACTACATAGCCACAGTAATAAAACAGTGTGGCTCTGGCATAAGGACAGATGTGTAGACCAATGGAAGAAAACTGGGAGTCTGGAAATAAACTCATACATCTGTGGCCAATAGATTTTTGACAAACATGCCAAGTCCATTCAATGGGCAGAGAACAATGTCTTCAACAAATGGTGTTGGGACAAATGGATGTCCACATGCAAAAGAGTGACGTGGGACCCCCTATATACGTCATACACACATATTAAGTCCAAATGGATCAAAGACCTTAATATGAAAGCTGAAACCATGAAACCATTAGAAGAAAACATAGGGGTAAATCTTCATGACATCACATTTGGCGATGGATTCTTAGATTGGACACCAAAAGCATAAGCAACAAAAGAAAAAATAGATAAATCGGACTTCATCAAAATTAAAAACTTGTACACCAAAGGGCATTATCGAGAAAGTAAGAAGAAATTTGTAGAATGGAGAAAATATTTACAAGTCATCTATCTGATAGGGATTTAACATCCAGAATATATGAGTAGAAACTACTCCTACAACTCAACAACAAGAAGACAAACAACTCAATTGAAAAATGTGCAAAGGATTTAAACAGATATTTCCCTAAGAAGATACACGACTGGCCAGAAAGCACATAAAAAGATGTTCAAAATCATTAGTTATTAGGAAATACAAATCAAAACCACAGTGACATGCTACTTCATACCTACCAGGATGGCAGTAATAGTAACTAAAAACAAAAGGAAAATAACAAGCGTTGGAGAAGATGTGATGAAATGAGAAAGAACACTTGTTTGTGGCTGGTCGGGATGTAAAATGGGGCAGCTGCTGGAAAACCATCAGGCAGCTCCTCAAAATGCTAAACATAGACTTAGGTGTGAACCCGAGAGGATTGAAACCAGGGAGTCAGACAGATGCTGGAACGAGATGTCGACAGCAGCTAAAGGGTGGGGACAATTCAGGTGTCCATCAACAGGTGACTAAATAAACAAAATGTGGTCTCTACTCACAGTGGAAAAGTATTCAGCCCTCAAAAAGAATGAAATCTGACACACACTACAGCATGGATGAGCCTTGAAGACATTGCTCACGGAATGAGGCAGACACGAAAGGACAAATACTATGTGACTCCACTTACTTGAGGCCCCCAGAATAAGAAAATTTGGAGGGTCAGAAGGCAGAATGGTGGTTACCAGGAGCTGGGGACTTCATGTTTAATGGCATCAGAGTTTCCTTTTGAGGGGATGACAAAGTTTTAAAAATAGATAGTGGTGATGAATGTACTTAATGTCACTGAGTTGTACACTTTTTTCCACGAAAGACTTACAGAAATGTGTGGATTGTACTCTCAGCATAGGTCGTAGACAACATGGTGGGATGAACCCCCAGCGTTTGCAGGCCACAGTCTGTCCCAGAGCCTCTGTGGGGCACCAGTGTGAGTGACGACGGTTCCAGACTGGAGGGGCTTGCCCACACAGGGAGGCACCCTGGGGTCCATGTGACTGGCTGAGGCTGGGCATTCGGTTCTGCAGGGACCTGTCCTCAGGGCCCACAGAGGTGGTGACTGCAGGTGTTCCTCAGGCAGAACGGAATAGCTGTCCCTTTCTGGGGAAGCCAGAGCCGCTGGCCACTGGTGTGAAAGTCCTCCAGCCACAAAGAGTCACTTTTTAGAGGAATAACAACAAAGGAGCCTACATTCTGTTAATTTACTGGTAAGAAAGAACACACACACACACACACACACACACACACACACACACACACACACACACACACACACCAGTTCCCTGTTAGCTGTGACTCCCCTCTGCGTTTGCAATGCTGATGGCCAGGACTTCCTGTCTCTTTCCCAATGGCATGTACAGCCAGGCTCTCGTCATGGGCCCACAGAGCTCTAAGGCAGCTCACGATAGGCCAGGCAGCGTCCCCGGCAGTCTCAGTTAGGGTTCCATCCCTGCAAGACAGAGGCCACAGCAAGCTCAGAAAGTATGCAGTGGAAGGTGATGAGGGGCTGGGGGAACATGGGGGTGGGGGAGGGCACCCGGGAATGCAGGAAGCACAGCCCTTCCTTATGGCAGCGACCACCTGCCAGGTCCCAACAGGATGTGCTGACCCTGTGTCCCTGCCACACCCCGGGTGAGGGCCTCCCAGCCAGAGTGTGTCACAAACACTTCTGTGAGTGGCCCAGGCCAAGGACACAATGGGTTTTGCTTCCTAGACTTCCATGGTGGAGGGTGACACCAAACACAGGGAGACACCATCCCCTACAGGACACTGGGGGCCAGTAAGAGGCAGGAATGATTGGGAACTGTCAACACCCAGTGATATATTTTATGAAATGATCCCCCTTCCTGAAGAAACATACATCCCCCATGGAACTGAAAACAGGATTGGGACCCTCACAGCCTTTGTAAATACTATCTCCTCTCTTGGAGTTTTGGGTGCTTGCCATCTGGCAGCTGGTGCCTGGTGGGAAATCCATGGGTCTTTCCCTCTGCTTTTCCACAGAAAGACAGCGACCCTCTGCCTGCGTCCCAAATGTTTTGGCATCATGGCCACAGACCCCGGATGACCCTGGGGCGTGTGGGTGGAGAGGCGCTGCTTCCCCGAGCAAGCCCCTGGGCAGACATGAAGTCTGGTGACGTCACCCTCATCTCCTCATGCAGCTGATCACCAGGACACAAAATGACTCCTGGGAGGAGTGACAAGTGCGACCTGTTTCCTCCTGGTCTCAGCATTCTGCGTGTAGGTGCTGTGGCCAGGTCAAAGGTGGGCAGGAAGCCAAGAGGCGCATCGGGGGCTGGCAGGCAGAGGGGCACTCAGGGCCTGGGAGAGGTTGGAGGACAGGCCAGAGTCGGGCTGCAGGAGCGGGGGCTGAGGTCAGTCACAAAGGGAAAGTCCCAGAGGAGGTGGCCAGCCAGGTAGCCATCAGGAGAGGGAAAGTAAATAGGCGACTCCGTGCTAGGCCCATCACCCCAGGAACATGCCAACCCTCAGACAGTCTCCTTTTAATGCGTGAAGACGGACACAGCCCTCACCTCCTCAGGGTGGGGCACAGAGCCAGCAGCTTGACCCCCAGGTCCCTCAGTCAGAGGAGCCGGTAAAGAGGACACGAATGAAGACAAGTGGGAACATGGCGCAGGCAGGAGGCCTTCCTGGGAATTAGGAATTGAAGGCTGGGCTTCAGCTTCCTGAGTCTTTCTCTGTCCCTTCGTATCCCCTCCTGCAATGACTGAGTGGCAGCTGCAGCAGTGACATTTGTACTTTGGCCCCATGACACAGCCAGGTGTTACAGAGGTGGTTTCCACACGACTGGCATTCAAGGCCACGTCACCGTGCAATGCGTAAGCGTCCAGCAGGACGCGGCTCTCACAGTGCTGTCACTGGGACGACAGTGTGTGTAGGTGGGGAGGGCGTGGCCCTGAGGGCCACCCACCCCGGCAGGGGGCCTGAGGAAGGTGCCCTGGGGTGGGTCCTGTGGCCCCTGCCACCCCGTGTCAGGGGTAAAACCATCCAGACGTGTCCTCTCAAGAGGCACGTGCTGTAATTTGCAGAGAACATTTGACAGGGGACCTGCCAGCCCTGGATGGTGTGTTCTTACTTGCACTGATGTACCCGTTTCCTGTGATATTTGAAATCTTGCAAAGATGAGGCTGCACCAGATTACACTGACAAATGTGAAAGTTGAGTCCGTATTTTCTCTATCTCCTTCTCAACCTACTGTCTAAAACAAGAACTTGCGTTAGAACAAAAAGGTGGCTACAGTAGCCGCTAACAAGAGTTCTGCACACATCCTGTCCTAGGACCTTGTCAGGAGTCTCGGTTACTGGTCGCATTTAACAGATGAGGAAACAGACTCAGAGAGGGGAGGTGAGCAGCACTGGGTCACAAAGCTGAGACAGCAACTCAAGGAGATGAACCCGCGGGGTTGGACTCCAGCTCACACTCGTAACACTTAGATGTAACACTGTTACCCCCCCCCCCCCCCGCACACTCTGGCCCCCGGTGGTCCCACTAGTTGGAAGAGATTGCTCAAGCAAGAATTCAATATTACTGGGGATATCCTTACACATCACACTGCACCCCTGCCCCTAATATCTGAATTACGTGTATAGCCAATTATTCCCAGATTTCCCACAATTGCCACCCACGGCTCTTTCGGCATTAGATAAACAAATGCATGTGGCAGCTATGGCCTTCAGCATGGTCCTCAAAACAGGTTAGGATTCACTCAGCGGTTCTCAGTTGCCTAACTGGTAAACAAGTGTGAACACCAAATATTTACTCACTGTGTGTTTGTTGAGCAGTACTGCTTGGAGAGGGGTGAGGAGGCAGAGGGACACTTAGAAAGTTAAAGTGAAACTCAGTGTACACTGTCCATTTCAAGATGAGGCAACAAAGAAATGTCTCATCGCTTCTGACACTGGCTGGTGTTCCTGGGTGTCTTTCTCTGATGAACATGGGAAGTGTTGTCCTTGGGTCGAGGGCACTGCCTAAAACCTTTGGCTGCCTGATTGTCGCCAGTTTAGGGCTTTCACTGCTAATTAAGCTCAGCTTGTTCAGAAGACACGGCCTTCCTGGCCGAGGGACACAGGCTCCACACCTCCAGGAAAGAGGCCACCTGTGTCCAGGGCCCTCGTCTTTGCACATGGCTGGAGTCACGCTGGAGTCTTGGTACTAAGCCATCCGGGACAAGTCCAGTCCTAACTGAACCCAAACCAAGTCACACGTGGGGATTGCAGTTTCCAAATGTTTGTGCTGCTAATAAAGTTACATATTAATGATAATAATGAACACAAACCAACCAACCAACATCAAAAGACATAGGTGTGAAGCAGGCTAATCCCAGCAACCAGAAGGAAACCGGCCTCTGAGAACTGGCTGGAGGGAGGGGGTTGTGTCATGCAGTGAGTACTGGGCCTCAGGGGACAGGTCCTGTCTACTGTAGTTTGGGATCAGGCAGCGACCTCGGGAGCTCCTCCAGGCCCACCTCCCTGGTCCTCAGGCTTCCCTGGGTGGTTCTGGGGCATTCCCATGCTACTCTGTGGGGAGAGAGGACAGTGCCAGGGCCCTGCTTCAGGGAACCAGGAGGCACGGGCCTCAGGCCCTGAAGAACTGTCCTGCACTGTTTCAGATGGAGAAGGGAAGGCGTTCTTCCCTGCATGTCCCACGCCACTTCTGTGAAAATCCCCGCCTGGCTGCCCCCCTCTTAGCAGCTACAGCCCAGAAGAGCAGCCCGCTGCCATCCCAGGGGCCATAGCCCTCCGTCTGACTGTGAGAAGGTGGGCTGCCCCACCCTCCCCTGGAGTGCCTTCCTGCCCCAGAGGGTCCCCTGCCTGCACAGGCCTCACAACACTGCCCCAGGGGCCTGCAGTCCAAAGCTCCCCTTTGTCCTGTTTGGGTACAGTTGTGATACTTTTTAATACATTCCTTTTTTGCTCTTCATCAACTTCAAATGTATTTAGATTTCCTGAGGGCAAAAGAACCGATTTAGCTCTCTGATTAGAAGGACTGCACTGCTGGGCCAGAGGCCTCACTCCTGCTGAAATACTGACATTAACGGGAAAAGCACTCCAGCTCTCTTCTTACTTCCTGTGCTTAATTAAGTGGCTCGGCAGGTGATTCAATCCTTTTATTTTTCAGAATGACATCAGACTTATTTTCCATTTTAATAGCCTGGTTACTTCATTGATTTTTGTTTTTTAAATCCAATTTCAATTTCTGGGGCAACTTTTTATCTGGTTTCTTTCTCCCTCCACCGCAGGAAGCACTGACTCCCACAGTGGCTACGTGCCAGCTGGGAAAATGCCTCGATTTATTTTGCATCCAGCATCCAGAAAGAACCAGAGGTGTAATCCTCATTTGCTAATTAGCTAAATAATTTCACAAAGTGTTGGCGTTTTTCAGTGTAATCCCCAGTCTGGGGCCATCTCTGAGGGCGTCTCTGCGTCCCGGCCTCAGAACCCTCCTGCCCACGGGACTGCACGCTCACCACTCTCCCTGTCAGTTCAAGGAGGACTCCCACCTCATCAGTTGGTTTTGAGTGTATTTAATATTTCCTGGGCAGCTGTATGACATTTGTTCATCTGGAGGGTCACTGTCATTGCCATTTGGTCAATTCTGTTCTCTGAGGGACACGTGTCTTAATATGACACAGTTTAGACTCATAGCCTCATGAGAAAGCAGATGCTATGACTCAGGTGCATGGGACACTTCTCATTGGTTGGTTTATCTTCTGCTGGGATCTTGTTTGTCTGGCGCTTGGGTGACTTCCATTTTCTGCATCTGCAGGCGTTTTCCTCCAGTTAGTCTTCACAGCATGCTCCAGTTCCCAGGAGCCGCCACCCTGCTGAGGACGGGGCCCTCGTCCTGGTGCTGGCAGGTTCTGCTCCTTCCTCAGTGTTACACAGGGCGGGGGACGTGGCACAGACTCACACAGACGGGCTAATGGTGGCCCAGCTGCCCCCGCCTCCTCTCCCCACAGGAGAGAGAAGGGGACAGAGATAAATTCTGTGCTACCTGGGCTCCCCAGGGCTGTGACAAACACAGGACTCCCGGGGCAGGGCCATCGCCTGACTTCAGTGGTCCTTTCTATTTTTCAATCCAGGAGGAATCAAAGATAAATGCACACACTGGGCACTCATTCAATGTCAAGTTCTTCCTTTTGTAATATTTGCATAATGATAATTTCAGGAAATGAATGGCCACCCAGCAGAAAGAACACACACAGTAGTGGTAATTCTCCCTGTAGGAAAGACACCCACTCCCTGCTGTCCACCTTCCTGCTCTCAGAACATCCGGCTCTGTCTGAAGAACAGAGGTTAATTCTGTACTAACGTCCCATTTGAAGCATCATAATGAAATACGTCATGGCTGTCCCTTCAAAAAGTTCTCTCTAACCCATCGACTGTGAGAAAAATTTGCACGAGGCACAGGGTGGGAACAGACACGTGAGCTGGGTCCCTGCACTGAGCTGCTGTCCATTACTCAGGGGGCGACACATGACCAGAACCAATCGGTAGTGGTAGGAGAGTGTTAGGTTGCCCCTTATCCCTTCAGATGACAGCTCCCCAAATCCCTGTGGGCTTTCACAGCTTCCACAACCGTCCCGAGGTCTGCTTCCACAGGGTCGCCTTAGGTGTCATGTCTCCCACACTGCCTGGTCCTCACATGCAGAGACGAGCCCCAGCCCCTCACTGATGTCCCACAAAAATCAGCTCAGAAGACAGTTGTGTGTGTAACGTCTGGCTCACAGGTTGTAGTCAGTAAATATTTGTGGGAGGAATTGGTGGAAGGTCTCTGAATCGAACATAGCTGGCATCTTTGTTCTGAGCCATCTTCAGGCCCCACCTTGCAGATCTGACTCTGGCCCCTGCACCCCCCCTCTCCCGCCCCCCTGACACCCACTCACCAGGAGACCGGAAGGAGCAGTGGCTGGATGGGAAGGAATGGGGGTTGTCAGGACATGAGTTGCCTCCCGCTGTCCCCTTGGCTGGTTTCCCAGCTGGAGTTGACGTTCTGGCAGAACAGGCTGCCTCCTGGCTCCATTCCCGGGGTACCAGGTAACCAGTTGTTATCAGTGAAGCCCAGGCCAGACTCTGCTGCCAGCGTGGCCCCATCTGACCTCCCTGGGGACCCCTCTGTGGGGCCGTGCTGCCCTTTCTTTGCACTCTGGGTTTGTGCTTGCTATTCACTTTCTCAAAACTGAGCCATATACTGTTAGAGACCATTCGTAAGTAGTAAAACTTACAAAGAAAAGCGAGAGAACGGCTACCATAGATGGCAGGAGGGCCGTTATTCTGCAGGAGGGAAGGAGGGAGACATCATTTGGGGACCCAGGACCCACCCGGTGCTGTCACTGTTTCCCCTTTGGGTGGGGAGACTCAGCGTTTCACTTTGATTCTTCAGAAGACTCTTCTGTAGTGAGACATGTTTCATGGCATGCATGCTGTATGTCACAGCAAAGCCACTTTGAAGAAGCACTTTGCCAGGACCACCTGCCTCTCCCCGGCACCCCCCATGGCCAGCCTGCATGGTGTGTCGGGAGGACCCACATCTGCATGGCCACCGCCCTCCCCACCGTCCACAACCACCCCAGCCCCAGCCTGCCCTGGTTCCCATCACCTGTGGCCACCATCACCTGGCAGCACCCTGGACACCCCGGTCTCCTGCCCTCCC